>NC_136813.1:104626544-105886119 GCF_951394365.1 Tetrao urogallus | reverse complement strand
AATACCCCAGCTGTTTATCTATTATTGCTTTTATATCCATGGAGTCAAAAGTTGGACTCAACCAAACTCCATGCAACTGATTGCTTTTTGGTAAATTCTAATGTGAAAGGAAGAAAGCAACTATTAAAATATCTTTTCGGTAGATTGTATTCTGGGAAAAAAAAAATAAATGGCTGTTATAGTATACGTCTCAGTTTTTTTCATGATCAATGTTATTTGTCCAGCACCTGAAAAAGGGCAACTCTTTCAAAGAGTTAGAACAGAACAACATGTCTTGTCCTGGGCAACCATCTTTCTAGTATTAAAAGAGCTAAAAGTGGATTTGGTATTAGAAGAAAATATTAGGATAAGCTGAAGTTCATCTGTCAGCGTGTAAGGCTGATTTCACTTGTCTTCTGCTTCTTTTACAGATGCATGTCACAGTCACTATTAAGCTAAGAGCATCTTTATCTGCTTCTTGTCATCAGGTTTAAATAATTCTCCAAAGAGGAGTATCTCATTTGCATCCCACAGGACGAAAGAGCACTTGATTTCTTGCAATACAAGTGGTAATTCCTTTTAGCAGTATATATACTGATAATGAAGAGACCACTATTTAGTACACTTTATTTACAGTTTTAAATTTTGGGATTGTTTTTCATCTGGTGTCAGTTCCGTTCACTTCAAAGTCATTCCAATAATTCTTGTGGGATTATTGTTTAACTTCATATTTTGCATCTTCCTTTGTGTTTATACAAGTGACAGAACTGTACAATCTGAGCCTGATAGTATGAGGTAGAATTTAAGAAACAAATAATCAAAATTGTGGACTTTCCCATCTTCCAAGTACATTCAATAAAGTCAGTAAATATTCCCAGATTTCTAGTTAAGTGGACCAAGTTATTTAAATATAGTGCCTTAATCTGATTCATAATTTATCTTCCCAGAAAGCTTAGCTTAAGTTTTGAGAAAAACAAATGATTTTGCATAAAAGCAAAAGCTTCTGTTGGCACCATGGTTGTTTCATTAGGTGTCTAAGTGCGGATGTTCGTGTTCAGCTCTAGGCACTTTGATAGTTGTATTTGTCTTGGGCAAAGCTAGGAGACAATTTAACCTGTGCAACAGAAGATGACAATAAATAATGCAGAACATCCTGAAATAAACAGAAATGAATAAAAGCCTTCAGTATTTTTGTATATTCCTTGGTCATATCTTAATAACAGATATTCTAATGTCACCCTGCTGGACATACCTGTGCCCAATCCACTCCAATGTATACCCACCTCAGGACACAGCTGAGCCTGCCAGCCAAACTGCTGGCATCTCTGGGAAAATGCGTGTAAGAAAGAGGGCAAAATTTTGCCTGAAAACTCAGGCCAAATTCAGAGAGGAAAGAAGAAAGAAATGATGGTGTAGCCTGTGGAGAGGAACCATGCTGTCCTGTTGGGGAGAGGGAGTGAGAGAGTGGCTAGGTCTGTCAGCCAGCTGAGATCAGCCCGTCACAGCTGGAAGAGACAGCTTAGTTCTGCTTTGCCCATGGTCCTTCAGTATCACAAAATTGTGATGTATTAGCAGCAGAAACAAGGGAGGTAGATATCAATAGTGATTGAGCTACTCATGTGTCCTATGCTGTGAATTTCTACTAAACTAAAACTTAACTTCTGGATTAGGCACATTTACCACTCACCCCTCCAAAACCAAAACAAAACAACCCACAAACTAACAAACAAATCCAAAACAAACAAACAAAAAAACCCAAACAAAACCAACAGTAAACCCAACATATTAGAAGCACAAATTATCCCCAAATACTGTTTCAATGACTTCTCTTGTACTGTGTTAGCAATGAAATGCATAGTCAGAACAGGCATAAATTAATTCATACTGTGTTTTATTTTTCCCCCAGTCAGTATGAGTTGTATTCATTAAAGAAATGTTATGTTGGCTTTCAGATATTTTACAGCATGCCTATTTCTTCTGGGCCAAGATAAAGCTTTAATTTAAGATCAGAGGAGAAAGAAAAGAAATTTTACGTTGATGGATCTTTAAAGGAATGTCTGCCTGAACCCCATTCAAAAGAAAATTCATAGACGTAAGTGTGTTATTGATCATTTTTGCATTGTGGGAAAAGCTTGGAGTTGCAGTTGGACCCTTACAAACTGTGTGTGCAAAGTATGTGTGTGAGAGACCTGGCACGTTATCTGTCTGGAGTTTTTTATTCTTTTTTCCTTACAGTTGAATTGTAACTCCTAGTTATAATTTTTTGCAGTTATGGCTTTTTATGGATTGCATTTAAATTTGCAAATACCTCTTTGTGCTTGTATACTTTTAAGTTAATGTATGTTTGAGTTTGAGAATGTTCTGTCAGTAAGTCAAAGCTCTCTGTTGGAATGTGGGTCTCTTGTAGATGTGCTGATAGTTACACTGGAAGAGGCAACCCAAAGGCAAAATGTTAGGGGCCGAGCATCAGTAACATTATCACCAGTCATTATAAAAGAATTAGGGATTCCGCAGCCACTCTGTCTTATGCCTTTCATGATAATGTGAAATGCCATAGGAAAAGGAGGCAGACCAATAGAACAGAAATTTAGAAGGAGGAAGTCTGCTTTCTCTCTGTCTTATTTTCAGTTTAACTACTTTTTTGTTTTGTTTTTTTCATCTTCAATGCCTTACTTCAGTACTTAGTGTCGTTTTTTCTTAAAAATAAATTTTGTGAAAGATTTAAATGGCATTGCTCATGATAAAAGAAAAACAAAAACTTTTTTTGATCATACAAGTTTCTCTGGAGGAAATGGGAAACGTGGCAGATAACTTTGAATATTCAAATGCATGTGTGTGGCAATCACATTGCACCTAAAGATGGAGTATTGATGTTTCCTTTCTAATACAAATTACTGGTTAACTCTCTGTGACTGAATATACTTTCACAATATAACTCTGACCATTTACTTCTAGACTAGGATTATGAGAAAAACATTTATGCTTTTTTTGTTGTTGTTGTTTGTTTTCTTTTTGTTTCTCTTTAAACAAAAGTTATTTCTTCAGTAATGCAGAATTTGGCAAAATTGTTGCGATATGCCATGTAACATAATTAAGGTGTCAGAAAGCTCTCTCTTTTAAGTATGGCTGTGAAAAGAGTAGTATGTACCTTCAAGTTAATGAGCAAAGGTGATTTAATGAATGGAGACTGAATACAAATACACAGAGATTGTTGTATAAAATACTTCCCTTTGAAGTCATTATTAATGATATGGGATATATGAAGTCATTATTAATGATATGGGGACTCAATTGGAGTCTCCCCAGCAGTTATTCACACAATCAAACTACATATTTTAGAGTTGAAAAAAAAAAACCAAGAAATAGGTTTTAGTTATTTATTAATAACTTGTTTTTACAGGAAAATCTGATGTTTCTGATCAATATCTTTCACATGCTGTTTTTAATATAATTTGCAACACCAATATTAATGAATATGTCCAAACAAAAGGCCTCTTTCCATCATTGGTGGGTTGGTTATTTGATTTTATAGCTAGTCTATGCTACTAAAATAAGTTAGTCTGTACTTTCTGGAAGACTCAAACACTTAAAAGCTACATAATTTACCTATCCAATGCATTTCTTTTTAAGAAAAAAAGAATTTAAGAAAATCTTATTGTTTAGAGGAAGATGTGTTATTTAATTGTTGAAAAATGTTTTCGGAAATTTTTATATGATTTCCTTATTAGAAATGTTTCTAACTGATACCATCTGTGAAATAAGTATGGCTTTACAACTTAAAGCTCTTGAGAATTTTTACCACTATGGAAAGTGGTTAAAAAAAGACAAAAAAAAAAAAATCCAATGTTTTGAATTATTAATTATCATTAAGATATCAAAGACGTGGTACTTTTGCCGTGAGCTCTAGTCAGCTTTGCTGGACAAGAGAATATTCAGAGATAATGTATTTTCTTCTTGTCTATGCCTTCTTTTCTGTTATCTTCTTGCAATATTTCCATGGCCAATGAGTGTCTGAAAATAATTAATTCCTGTATTCAACACAATTTAGTCTGTGAACACCAGTAATAACAGTGTACTTCATTTCTCTACTTCTGGGCACAGTTTGATTGGGATTCTTTTTACCCCTCTTCTGTTTCTACATCTTAAACGACTGTTTATATAAGCAGGTAAATTTTCTTTTTCTTCTTTCCTCTTTTTTTCTTTTTCTTTTTCACTGCTCATTTTTTTTTTTTCTTTTTTTTTTCCTTCTGAAATGTATAATGCTCTGCACTCACTCTTAATAATTTAAATAGCCGTTTTCCAGCCTGGCTGAAGAATGTCTGAAACAGTTTGAAGTTCAAGGGAATGTTTGTGTGTGTTTTGGCGTATGTTAAGAAGTTCTTTTCAAGAAAAAGAGCGTTGGTGTCTTACTAGAGGAAACTTCTGTCTTCCAACTGTGAACCTCTTGAGAGTTTATTTGTTGCTGTACGTGCTCTGTCTGGTATGGCAGTGATACCTTTCACATTTTAGAGATTTCACTTTATGAGCACTGCCTCTCCTTCTCCTTCTCCTTCTCCTTCTCCTTCTCCTTCTCCTTCTCCTTCTCCTTCTCCTTCTCCTTCTCCTTCTCCTTCTCCTTCTCCTTCTCCTTCTCCTTCTCCTTCTCCTTCTCCTTCTCCTTCTCCTTCTCCTTCTTTGTAGGGAAACAAAATTAAAGCAAACTAATAAAAAAAGGAAAAAAAAAAAAAAAGAAAAAAAAAAACCCAGTTCCCAAAAGTCTCTCTGAAAAGTACCCTGCCAAAAGCCAAGAAAAAACTATGCTGCAATTCCCTTACTGCATGGTATGTGTAATAGTGGTCAATGACTAGTTTCTTGGTTATTATTTTTAACTGTTGCTTTTTCCAAATGTGTTATGAATCTTAGTAATCCCCTCCAAAAAAATAACAATACTAATAACAGTAGATATTTTTTGTGATTTTATTTTCTGTTTATTTCTAGGAAAGTTCTGGTTAGACTGAGGAAGAATTGTCACCGCTCCCTTTTAGAAAAATATTAAATCTGCAGTTGACTATTCTTCTAAAACTCAAAGTCTGTGTCTGATTTTTTGGTGAGAATAGAGTGTAAGTGCCTGCACCTACCTATTCTTCATTGACCTTTCAACTTTCTTACTGTCGGGGGACACAAATTCTGTGATCCTGTCCTCGTGCTGTTTCTTTTGTCATTATCTATGATTCATCTTCCCTAGGACTTGTCAAACTTGAGTTATTTTTAATCCTTTTCTGGGCCTCCCTGAAGGCATTATATCATATCTCTGGACACCACGCATGATCTCCTACTCCCTATTGTCCTACCCTATTCAGATTCCCTGTGTTTCTTTGCTACCCCTGACATGGTGCCAACTGTTATTCCTCTTTTTTAATAAATCTGCAGACTTGAACAAACTACAGCCATTGTCATTTTTCCAAACAATTTGTATGAATGCATTAAACAGAATCAGTCACAGTAACAAATCCTTCAGGGCTTCAGTTGTTATCTTCTCATTTTCAGTAGATTGTTCTGGGACACAATTTTATGGCAAAATATGGTTTGGCTGGTTTACTTTAACCTCTCACTTCATTAGTCAGAGTAATATCTGGAAAAGGCTGCAGCTCTTCTCACTATTTGGATTAACCATTTCTTCATCTTTCAAATGCATATTGTATTTGAAAACAAAATATTTTTCAACTATTTATGAACTGTATTCAAACTGAGTATCTTGCAGAGGAGCTCCTTTCCCTTAGGAATGCTTCTGTGTTTACTTGAGAAGTATAGTATTTGCAAGGCTTTTCTCTGCTCAGGATAATACCCGTTGCACGTTTTTGTGGCTGTAGATTCCAACCTGCATCATCTAAGTGAGATTAAAGCATGTTTGCATTAGTGAAATGAAGCTGGAATTAAACTTAATTTTTTTCCTTCATAATGTAATAGTTAAAGTCTTGCAACTAAAAATTACAAGAATTTTAGCAATTCGCCTAAAAGTGATCATTATAAACCTCAGGAATTCAGACTATAATCTTTTAAAGAACCAAAATACTTAAAAAATAAATCAAAAAAGCAGGAAACTTGCAGTTTAAACAAGCAGCAGTAATTCTGCCATGTCATGACTTTTCAGTTCTTCTCCCATGTAAATTACTGTTTTCAGGATGTGGAAAATTATATACAAGTGGTAGACAGTGATGCTGACATTCTTGCATGAGTTTCAGAAATTAATTCCTGTGACACAAATGGTATGCTGATCTCACATGGAAAACAGAAAACAGAACTAAAAAACATAAGCTTACTTGGTGCTTTTAAAATCTCTATTCAGAAATTATATCTGCATTTCTTAATTCTTAGTTGATTTTCAGAATCTTAAAGCAGAATAGTAAATACTTGATTTCTGTAGGAATGGATGTTTAGACAATTGTGGAGTGTATATGCAGTCCAACCAAATTTGTGTGACTGTGAAGAAATTTGAAGTTCTAAAGTGCCCACAAAGTTATAGTTAATATGTTTGAATTTGAGGCTGAACCAGAAAGTGTTTCTAGCTAATGTCGTTATGACTCTGTCATTATTTTTCCTTGTAATTAATCTCTACAAGTCTAGCTAGAGATTTAAATAAATATAATAGTTGTATATTTTTGTTTTTTAGTTTTGGGAAGATAAATTAGAATTCAATTCATTATTGAACTGTGAAGTCAAAATATCTTCATGGTGAGGACAACAATAATGTTAGCTTTGAAATGTCAAAAATTGATTATTCAGAGTTAAAAAGGTAAAAAATTAAAAGGTTCTTCCAGATGTGCATAAACTGTTTTCAATTTCTCATTTTGTTTAACATAGATAACACTGGACAATCCATGCTTGATTCTTAATAGTGTCTGATTGTTCTCTTTTGACTGCAAATGTTTTCCAGGGCATGAAAAAGGCCTGAGACTATATTACTTTCCTTGCTAATGACTAGATGTACGTTAGCCTCCTAGAAGGGTAATTCAGAAACTGGGGGACTGCATGACCTTATGTCTTGTCCAAGGACTCAGGTCTCAGCCCCCATAGCTTCTAGTCAGGTCTGCTCAATTGGAAATGCTCAAACTGATCATCAAACTGCCAAAACCTCCAGCTCTTGTGGACTTCTGTCTAAGAGTGAATGTCTAGTTCTACAAAGCAAGACAGGTCTACTTCTTCTGGATTGATTTTAGGTGCCAAAATTTGATGTTCAAAATCTAGCAAACACTTATGTCAGATTCAGTGTAGACCTGATGGCATTTACAGGTTGGAGGGCTCATCTGACAAAAGTTTGTTTTACTTTTGTAGGTGACGTTGTGGCAATATGTTTTGTATGGCTGAACACAAGGATTCATGTTTATCCACCCAATATGCTATCCATTTTGATAGTTCATCCAGTTACTGGCTTTTTAATACATCCAGCCCATTACAAACACTTTTAACAAATTATTATTTGTTATTATAAATTATTTAAACAAATTATTTAGCTCTCCAAAACTATTGACATGCCCAGAAAAGGTGAATTATTATGTTTTCAGGAAAGGTGAATGGAAAAAAAATACAGCAATGATATCCATTTACAAGCAGTAAGATTCATAAGCAAAAGAGACAGTTTGGTTTGTGTGTTTGTTGTAGTTGTTTTTGATTGTTTCCAGTAACTGTGGGAATTATTTCTGCAGCCTTTGGACATTAAGAGAGGGAGGTAGGAGGAATGCAGGAAGCAAAAGATGGGACATTTATGTACACGGATGCATTTACTTATCTCTCCAAATTAACAGATTGTGGAAGAAAAATAATGTGAGATTCTGAAGAGTAAATACTTCCCAAACTTGTGAAAAATGCACATATCAACTTGCCAGTTGTAGGTGAGAGATTAATGGATAGATTTCGTACCACCAGCCAAATAGTAATAAGCTCCTTTCCCACTTGCAAGAGGCTTCTGGGCAGAATATAGTCTTTTTTTTTTTTTTTTTCTCCCGTTTTTATTCTTCTGGAGAGTTCTTCAATCACATGAATTAATGGATGAGTACATTCTATTATTTCTGGTTTACATGCCCTGCCAATAGGTATGAGTCTTGCAGCTTGTTGGACAGTCAGCTGGATTTATCTATTCCTTATTTGTGCTCTTTTGGAAATCCTGTTCTTCATCTTTCTTAGTTTAGAGCAGATAAGTGCTCAGCTCTGAAACCATATTAATGATGTCAATGTTTTCAAAGTTTGTCAAAATCAAAATACTTGACTTTTTCAAAAACTAAACAGGATGTAATAGTTGGTTTTTTTTTATTCCAAAACCTTGTCAGATTAATTGCAAGATACATTTCATTTTATAATGTTGTGTAGATATATTTTCCTTGAATAGTAGTGATAAGAAAAGATTGAAAACAAAACCTTTGAAGTGCTGTCCAATTACTTCAGTGTATACTGCATTAATAAATGTTCATTTCTGTGGTTTTGAAAAGTGTCTTAATATTAAGCAAAAGCTGGTGTACTTCTGCACCACGTCTAAATGAGAGAATTTTCAAACATGCTATTCCTTTCTTTTACTGAGTGACCACTTCAAAGATAAAAGCATTGCATTTGTATGTTTGCATAGATCTTGGCTCCAGCCTACCAGAGACCTAAAGGATAGATGTACTACAAAATAAATGCTGAAGTTTTGGGGAAAAGTATTTAAACCTCACTGTTGTGAAATTGGAATCTGAATCCTTAATTGTAAGAAATGACGGATAACATAAGTTGATTTTTTTTACAAAATAGGGGAGAAGATTGTTACAAAAAACTGAATGTCAGAAAAAAAGCAGATAAGATTTCAGAAAAATGAAAAACTAAATATATCTTCATATCGATCCTTTTATTGAACTTGATAGCAGAAGCAAAAGAGAAAGCTAGATGTGAAATGTAATGAAATAAGTAAAGTGACCTCAGCCATTTAGAAATTTTTATAAAAACAAACTAACAAAAGCTCTATGAGCTTTTAGTTTAAAAAGAAAAGTAAGATGTCCTGTAAGATGTCCTTCAAGTTAGAATACATTGGCTGATCCTATTAGCATCAGTAGGTGTAAGAAGGCTATCCACCTTGAGATCTATCAGTAGTAGTTCACTAGGTTTCCTAGTGGTGTAGTGCAATGGTTACGTTGCCCTACAGTGAAATACCTGCAACATGCCCTTCCATCAGTCTGCCTTTATACCAACGTTTTTAAGGTAGGTAGAGTTTCAGAATGCAAACTGACTACATCTTTAGCCAATATAAAGAATGTTAGAGGAAAATCACAGACCAGTAAATATCCTTTTATTTTAATCAGTCTGGGATAAAAGTAGCAAATAACAGATTGTGACAAAAACCTTCAGATATTCATCAGTGTTTGATTTGTCCCTGTAATTGTTGTCTTCCTTAAAGATTCTTTTCCTCTCTGTGTGTTTTTATTTCAGCCCTTGGATGAAAGAAAATTTTGAAAGTTCTAATTAATATTTTGAAGTATTATTTTAAGAGAATGTTGAATTTGATGAAAGAAGGGGGATTTTTAATTGAGCTATTGAAATATGATTCAAGTCGTCAGTAAAAAGTTTCATCTTTTTTAAATTTCTTATGTTTTCAAGTAGTCACTTTGCTCAAAAGAGAAACAAGCTATTAAGAGAATTTTCAAAGTGTAGGATAAAGCTATTATGATGGTAGGAAAAAATATTGCATGTTAGAAAAAGAACAGGAACAAAAGTTCTATTATGTTTAAAATTGTTGGATGAACTTTAAAGGAGGGCGTACTATTCCTAGACTATGAATATTCATTAATGAAACGAATGCACATTCTGCACATGGATACCTATATATACCATTAATAACGTATTTTCCCCCCCAACTTTTCAGAGAATTTTTTTAAAATAACTTTTTTTAAAATCCAAAACATTTAACAGTGTTTTCAGGACTCGTTCACAGTTTGTCTAGTTGATTCAATATAATTTACATATAAAAATACCGAGGCAACATGGCAGGCAATGTCATATTGTCCACAAGTACTCAAACAATCTCATTAATCTCTCATGAAAGCCGTAGACCATTTAATATACAAATGAAAATGGTAGGCAATGTGAAGTAGAGCGGTTGTACCAGAAAGAGAGGCTTTTTGTTTTTCCATATCTATTTTCTCATCCTTTTCCAAAAATCCTGAGAGGGTTCTTAACAGCAGTTGACCACTGGAGTTGGGAATTTCAGTGGAATCACACTTTATAGAGGTACATAGAAACCAGCAGAAAATCAAGTCAAAGGAAAACTTTTGTTAGATTTTGGTGTATTTTTTCAGATTTTTATTTAATCCAGGGGCTTTAGTGTTCATCAGCAGTAAATCTGGAGAAAAAAAAATGTGAGTGCTATTGCAAAATCTGTTGGAATTAAGCTAGTCAATCTGTTTGGAAGTACCAGGTTTTCTTTTCCTTCTTTTAGTGGATCTGACATCTTGTCAGCCCTGCAGGCTTTCAGAGAGAGGAGGCATTGACAAGGGTGGCCGCGTGCATACAATCCCACTATGCTCTTTTCTGGCCAGTATGTATGGTTTGCTAGAGAAAAATAAGTCAAAAGAATGATGAGCAGAGGAGCCTTCAGAGAAAAGATGAAAGGAGTGCAGCATTAGAGGGGTATGTCTTCAGAAATACAGATCTCCTCCCATGCTAATCCATGGATATTCTTGGTAATGAAGGAATACCACTGTAGAGTGGAAACACAATGTGAGGTCTTTGGTCTCTGTCTGGGGTCACGAGAGAAATCTGAAAGAATGCCTCTGTCCAAGAACTGTTGAATTTTAATTATTTGTAGTCTCTTTCCTGTTTCCTAGGCCAACATATGTGGCTCTCTTGGCTGGGCTCTCCTTCCTTTCTACAGTTAATATTTTGATGAGACCCAGAGTAAACGTTACGGAACACTATGGCGTGTAATCATACAGCATAAGATGATGAGATTGCCTTTTTTATCACTGCACTTTTTTGATGCCTTTTTCTCTGATGAACCCTGTTCTTGGAGAACTAGTTTGGCTTCTAGCTCTTTTTCCAATTTTTTAACTCTTCTCATTTGTCTGTGGTTTAGGGGCTGCTTCGGCCCAGTTCCGTGACTAGCCGGGCAGGGGAGGGGGGACCCATGCAGGGATATGCAGAGATTCACACCCTAGAAGGGAAAAAGAAAAAAAAAAAAAAAGAAGAAAAAAAAAAGGGGGAAAAGATTAGAGAAATGGGCTCAAAAATAAAACAGCAGCAACAATCTGAGGAGAAATAAACTAAATAAACTAAATAAGATATTGGAATAACACACTATGTACAATGTAATATATTGTATATAGTGAGATAAAACACTATATAACACACTATGATACAATATAATACAATAGAATTGAGGCTAATAAGTCAAAGAAAATGTGAGGGAGTGTATGAAAACTTGAAGGCCTTACTCTAATGCTGCAGCAACACATGAAGTCAGGATGAGCAGAAGGGGAAAGAGAGAGGTCTCGTGACTTTGCCAGGTGTTTTATCTCCTCACTGAAGACAAAGTCCTTGGAGGTATGTAGTTCTTCTCTTCTGGGACAGGTATCTGGACCTGCAGCATTAACTGTTTAACTCCCTGTGCACTACATGATGTTATGACATGGAATACTGATAACCAAAAATCTTAAAAGCATGGCATCATTTCAACTACTGTATTTCCTTCACTTCAGATCTATCACTTCTCCCAGGGATCCTCACTCAACTTGCCTGAAACACAGTCTTCCTCTTTCACCATCCTTTGAAATATACCTTTTAATTTGAAAAGGATGAGAGGGAGACTTAATTGCCTTTCTATTCAGTCTTTTTTTTTCTAAGAAGAAAAGAAAAAGGATAGCTATCCCTTTGATTTTGCTGCCTTTGGATGCTTCAAGCATCTGTGAGTAACAACATTTGAACTGATGTATTGACATTTCAGGTGGATCACTGATGACCTTTCACAGCTGCTATTTTCAAAATGTGATTTTATGTAGCAGTCTTCCTGAAGTTGCTTTGTAAAACCTGCAATACATGTGGAATATTTTCCTAATAATTCATATTTTAAGCATGAAGAAGTATGCAGGAGAAGTGTGAGGTTAAAAAAAGATGAGACTGAAGGTGGAGAGCAATGATTAGTCAAATAGAACATCGTGGTGGCACAAAGCTGGTAGCAGAGCTCTGCTCCTTTCTGCTGTGTCCCCAGGCTGTGTGGTCCCATCAGTCTGGGCAAGATGAGAGGTGTTCAGGAAGTAGTTTGTGTAATTGGCTGAATTGGTGAACTCCTTTCCATCTGTTTCTGAGATTACTTGATTTTAGCCAGGAAAAGGTGTAGCATAATTTTCCCTCATACAGAGAACACCTTGTAACACGTTCCCAGACCTTATGGTGATGGGACTTTCAAGTCCTTGGGTGCAGATGTATTGTTTCTTTGAGAAGATAGTATGGCTTTCCTGTGGAAATTATCATAGAATCATAATTACCTGAAGGTAGCAACATTTTTCAAGTAGCAGTACTAGAAAAACCTTTAAAATGGAGAGCATTTGGTTGGCTTTATGACACAACTTATTGTGCCACTTACAATGTATTTCATTTCTGCTGCTTGATATGTAGGAGAGAATAAATCATTAGATCTGCATGCTCATATTTTTTTGAAGCAAGTATTGATGTTATGTAGGTATTTTAAATTTTCTGTTATGAGTAGCTTGCAAAACAGCAATAGAACTGAACATTCATAGAAAACTTGGAATAACATCTCTAATGTTCAACACAAACTAAGTATATTCATAGAATGGTTCACCAAGGACAGAAAATACACAGGACTGACATCATAATGGTAATCTTTTTTTTCACTGGGATCTGTCAGCTAGTCTTCTCCTGTAACACATGGGTAATCCAGATAAAAGTGGTGGAGTTTCAATGACAGGATGGAGCTCTAAGCAACCTGATCAAGTTGTAGGTGTCCCTGCTCATTACTGGGGAGTTGGACTGAGTGATCCTTAAGGGTCCCTTCTAACTCAAACAATTCTATGATTCTTTACAAATTCTGTAGTTCCTACCCTAAGGCAAAATAAGTAAATATTCGAATGTCAGATTAAAGAAATATTTGAATGTATGCGATGAAGTAAATAATACTCCAAATGTGAATTCTTTCACCTCCCATTAATCTCAGTATGAATCACAATGCTGAAATATGAGCATTTCATTTAGATTATGCTTTTCTGTGCCGAGTGTGATCCCTAACATTTAGATTATATTGCCTAGCTTGGAGAGCTTCTTGTGACTCAAGTTTAAAGTAACATGATATTCAAGTATTTGTGCCAGCTGTAATGGTTCTGCTCATGGTAAACCTAAATGACAAACTAATATATTAAACCAATATGGTTTTATTTTTATATATGTGTATGTATGGTTTATTTGTAGGTCACACTGAAAGTGATGCCTCCTATTCACTTCCATGTAAAATAGAAAAGATAAAAAGAGAAAAATAATAGTATTTGATAATGCAAATCTGAGCTACAGAACACTATTTTTTAATGTAGTCACCACCATTAACTGTGTGTTTTTACAGGTAATGAATAAGAGCCTGTGTTCTGCACTTATAATAATATGCACCACTAAAGAAGGTGAGCACTGTTGCAGTCACCACTGCTGAGACACACCACCCACTGCCTCATCATGCTCACATCCTCTGTTTGGTCTTCAGAAACGTTCAGCAAGTGTCAATGAATATCAGTGAGTGTCACCTTTTTCCAAATTGAGGAATTTAATGGCACGTCTTTGCTTCCTATACACTTCCATAGTAGACACCATTTTCTCAGACTGCACCTCTGCTGCCATCTGTCACCTGGCAACAAAATGTAAGGCAATATTGGTGGGAAGGTTTCAGGCTCTAGTGCCATACCAACATCTTCTTACATCAATGGCCAACGTAATAAAATGGGAGGCATTACTTTTGGAGCACCCCTCATGTATATTTCTGCATCTACATGCGTCTACCCATATGCTTACAGTTTTATAAAAGTTTTTAAAAAATAGGATAAGATCATCTTAAAATTTTCCACACTGTATGTTCTTGTGGTAAGTATTGTACTCTTACATTTTTTTAAAGTTAACAAAATATTTTTCTGTTGTTCACATTAGTCCTAAGACTTGCATGAGAAGACTTTCTGGAAGGACTCAAACCAAACCATGATATTTTGTGCAGGATTACGAATCTTCAAAATCCAGGTGTTCTTCTAGAAAAGAACAAATATAGCCAACCCAACATAGTTGGACAGCTGGCCAAAATTCATTTAGTGTTTTAAAACCTTCTCTTTCAGGATGGTTGAAGTAAAGACGAAGCAGCCATTTAAATGTTTGTGTGAACATATCAACTTTACCTTCTCAGTGCCTGTGATTCTGCCTCTTTTTTAGTAGTTGGTTTTAATGACCTTTTGTTAAGTAGTCTAATACATTTTCTTGTTTTGTATATAACGCTATTCTTACCATGCTATGCAAAGACCATAAAAAGAGGTGCCATTATGATATAACTCTTATATACACAGGTACGTATATTAAGTGCTTTGTTTTCCATTCACCTCCAAAGAAGATTGTCCCATGGTTGATCATAAATCTCCAGAGGGCTGCCATGCAGTTTGTGTTAGGGATTCCAGTAAAAGAAGACAAATATCTTAGTATAATTAAAAAATGAATACAACAAATAAGTGCAAAAAGAAGTAGTTTGTTGAAAAAAGTCATCTCCCATGATGAAACTGAGACAACAGCTTGATAAGTATGAAAGCAGGAAAACAGAGAAAATAATGAGATTATGCTAGTCAGTAGACCATGAATAGCTGCTGTGAAGGACTTTTTATTAAAAAATATAATAATAAAATAAATTATTGAAGAGTTCAGCAGCTGGGCAGTGCAAACTGGCATCACCAGATGAGAAATTGAAATGAATATACAGGACCATTCTGGACACATAATTGAATGAGAGATGATCATAGGGAGAATACACATGAGTGTGAAGGCCTTTGAAGATGAAGGTTAAGAGCGCATATCCAGTATAGCAGCAATTAGAGAGCAAGGGGAAGGGTAGCAAGAGAGAGATAAAAATGACCATCTAGGATGGTCAAAGTGCATTAGATACAGATGAGTCTACCCAGAAACAAAACTGTTTTACATCTAGAGATAGCTGAGAAGCCTCTAAGGAATCTAGCTTGGGTCTAAAAGCAGAATGACTGTCTTTGTTGATAATAAATCCTAATGCACAGTATAATTCCGTTGTGGATGGAGCTGGGTATTTTTTGTTGTTTTTTTTTTTCTTCTTTTTTCTTCTTTTTTTTTTTTTTTGTGCTATAGACACAGCATATAGATTTACTTACTTACAAGCAGAATTCTGGCTTCTTGCCATGCTGTTAACCAATTGTTATTTTTCATAATCATTATAATTTTTCATAATCAAACCATTATCTTATAAATAACTATTTTATAACACATCCTTTTTAATAATTAATTGAAATTAATAATTTAATAATCTCTAGTACTCGGAGGTGTATTTTGGTGCATCTTCAGGACTGACTTAAAGTTATTTTAATTCTTACTTAAGCCGTTCAGCAAAGCTTTTCCTCTGAGATTTTTTTCTGCCCCAAAAGCCTCCCTCAGCACATACAGGTATTCAGACACTGTTGCATGTGATAATGTGTGTGCTTTAATTTTAAATTAATGTTGTCTTTTATTTCAATGTGGTTTAAATCTCTTACAAGCATCATCATTTAATATGAATAAGCACTCTGAAATCTGCAATAAGTGTCCAGAAAGGATTATTTCAGAATCTATTACATATATCCATTTAAATGTATTTTTTTTTTTTGTATTGGAACGTGTTCCCTTGTAGAAAGAAGAAAGCCTAATATTTACAGACTGCAAGTTTTTATTTTATTGCCAATACAGCCCCAGTCTAGAGCCTACAACTAGCAAGACTAACACATCAAATCTTCAGCACCAAAACAGTTTGATTGTCTTTTTTCTTCCCTTCCAATAAACATGTAAATCAATATATAGTATTTAATTATTTTGTGTGTACGACTAAGTTGATTTAGCACTTAATTTTATTTGTTGTGCGTTCTCTGGCTGAAGGGGCAGTTATAAGGCAGTTGATTGATACACTCTCCTTTCACCTTTGAAGACCTCAGTTTAATCCTGGCATAGGTCACACTGAAAATTAGTTTCAGTAGGCGTATTTTACTCTTTACTGCATGTTTGTCCACATCATAAAGCTATCAACCAGGATGATGCAGCTAACAGTCATTGCTGTGTGGACAAGCTTATGACCAGACAAGATTGTGAAGGCAATTTGTGTCCCTTGGCAGAACAGTTAACAGGATGGAGCCAAACTCATTTCTCCTGGATTCCTGATTCTAACTGATCACTCACTTTCTTAGTTTTCATGGACAGCAAATTGTTTCCTTGAAAAGTAAGATTATCCCAGTTATATGCCCGAAATTTCTTGCTGCAAGTTTTAGGGACCTAAGCACACATTTAGGCTGGGCAATGTGATGCAACCAGGAAGCACCCATTTGAGAACACTCTTGTTTGTTTGATCTTTTAAGTCACATTTGCAAAATAGACCTAATCTTAACATGAGCAGATGTTCTCAGAGGCCATGCTGGCTTTTTATTCCAGTGTAACCTTTGTTCCTTGAGCAGCGGATGACTTTGTCCCAGTTAAGCATGAATCCTTGAGGCGTACCAGCTCGGCACTGAACCCAGAGCTCTGCAATGGCAGCAGTGCCCCTCTGTGACTTGAGTGCAGGTAAGAGCTTTATTATTTCTTATGCTCTATGCATGACTTCACCATATGAACTTCCCTCTTTCTCATAAACTCACTGCATGCTGAGCAGCAAAAAGGAAAATCTAAATGGAAACCAATAGGTATCTGTCTGCAAGAGGCACTTGAGCCACTTACATATGCAGGTGCAATAGCTTCATCAACTGTGTTGCCTCTGCTTCACACCAAGCCTTGGATGAAAGCTGTGGGCTTTTTATTTAGCTTTTTGAGATATGGCTACATTTTTGATACAATGGCTTTGTAATCACAGGAAATAATGTTGATGAATAGTAGTATAGGAGAGGGATGCTCTCTGAACCCAGCTGATGCACTTAGAGTCATTTATGTCTTGTCCATAAATATATGAAATATGGGAGGAGACCTCTGGGAGGCCAATGACACTAATGGAAAACTTAAGTGTTGTATTGTACAAGTGGACTTAGATGTCTTTTATTCAGAGTTGTTATTAATTTAGACAGAGCAATCTAGAGCTGTGGGGGTTGTAAACTCTGCACTTGGTCTTTATCATAGATTTATTATCACCTTTCAGATTTGGGTTTTGTCTTACAGGTGAGTCTCAATGTACTAGGTAAATTGTGATTTGAATGTAAATGATTCTCTGCTGTCATTTCAGAAGTGTCTTCTTCGTTTTGTTAACAGTTGATCTTGAAAATGATAAGAGGTGAAGATTCCAGCTGATAACGCATAAAACTGGTTGAGTACTAGGCAGAGGGCCTTTTGTCTAACCAAACTGCATTCAGCCATCGGAGGAATACACTGTGTAAGTTTCAAATATTCAGACTGATTTTAGATGTTGTGAAGGCTGGCGTTAGCAGTGGTGAATTTTTGTTCTCATTTCCAGTTACACTTGCATACTATCTGTACCATGTGCTTGTTGCAACAGTACTTCTTTAAAAGAGAGCATCCTTCAACCTGATGAGAATTGCAAACTGAAAAGACCATTCTGATTTAGTGGTCCCAGCTGTCACCTCTCTGACCTCACAGAATAGACTTTTTAGCTTTTGTATATCACCTCCTGCCTTCTCTGTACCCTCTGTGCTCTGATCATCTCCTCCTCTGTGCTGCCATTTGACTCACTGAGCTGGATTCTGACAGTGAAATCTCGTATTAGCTTCTCTTCTAGTGAGAGTGATAAAGTCTTTGCAATAGATAAGCTTTATTCCAAAATTTGAAATGGTCTAGTATGTACCTGCATTTTGTGTGTGATTTTTTTTTTAACCTATTGAGCAAGGCAGAATGCAACTTAAGAAGCAGGGTGTCTATTTCATGATATTTTTAAATCCTGCCATGGAGAAACAGAAGTAATTTCATGTATCATTAAATAACAGCTAGGTCTCTTTCTTTATAGAAGGAAACATAACTCATTCTATGACTGCATCCCTAATTAGTAACACTTACAAGTCTTGACCCTTCATCAGAGAGCTTAGTTCAACTTCATCTATACGGAATTGCCCCTCTCATGTAGCTGTGCTAATAATACAATTTAAAACACATTAAAACATTAAAAAAACAAAAAACAAAAAACCAAACACTTAAAAGCTTAGACCCAGACTTTTTGCATTTATTCATGTTGAGCAGTAATTTGCTCTGGTAATAGCCCCAGTGAGACTGTTGTGAGATACTATGCAATGTAAGTACGGGAGGCAGAATGGTGGTTAATAAATAAGCAGTTGTGTCCTTCTGCTTTGTTCCCTTCCAGCTCAGTGGTATTTATATCCAGTACATGATTTCTTCCTAGGACCCATCAAGCTCCAACAGCCTTTTTCTTGCACCTTAGAAGTACAGATGAACTTTTGGCTTATTTTTCTGATTATCATTTGTGACTCCAGAAAACAGTAGATGTTAAAGCAGCACCTATGGCTTAATGTAAAGCAGTGTGATTGTCTAAGAAGACTTCAAATGCTTGTTTTCCAAGTGGGAGTGTAGGCGTGCTTACTCTTGTAACAGATTTCTGACATAGAACAACTGAGTCTTGACAAGTTGAGTGAAATCAAGTCACTGATGTCATGATCTATCATGCATTTGAGCAACTTCCAACCTGTGGAACAATTTGTCAGAACTTTATTCTTACTCTTTTGCTTCTCTTCTCTAGCTTGTCTTACCTGTATTACCAATTCCCAAAAAAGAAAGAGAAATAATATTGTGCAAGCATTTAGAAGAATATTTTCTTATGCTAGAGAGTGGTTGAAGTGCCAAGACCATGTGTTACAAAGCTCCAGTTCTCTACTTCAGATGATGAATGTCTCCTTTGACAAAATAATTGTAAAATATAACCAATTCTTACTCAGAAGCTGTGATTTAATATATTTCTATAATATCTAGTTCAGAAGGTAACAATACAGCAAGACTCTAAAACAGTGTTTTGCCTCCAAGCTGGGTCTGTGTTCAGAAGAAAACCAATTCACTATGTGACTCCTGTTCCCTGCATGAACCAGAGTGCTTGTCCAGGGACTCCTTGGGCCATTTCTCATCATACTGCAACTTGAATTGTTCCCTTTCTATCCATCATTGATCAACCAAGCAATAAGAGCTTCATGACTTATACTAGGAGAACTGCTTTTGGTAGTACCTTAAATCTACCTCAGGTAGGTTCTCTTATTCTCTTATGTTCACTCAGGCTCACGGAGGAAATAATGACTTTCCATTTCAGAGAAGATCGGAATGTAGGTCCTTAAGCTCACCAAAGTATGTTTGATTATTTCTCTTAATAGGATGGAGAAACAATTTCTTCACCTGGGAGGTTTTAGACTTTAGAGAAGACAATTTCTGCTTTTAAAGAAAGAGGTTTTACTGTTCCACCAGCAAAATTTGAAACATAACCCGAGTATGCTTTCTCTTTTTTTGTATGTGTATGCAGTGAGTAACTTCTCTTTTTCATTTTCATACAAGATAGTATTGCAATTTGCATGTTGTTGTGCAATTTCCTACTGTATGCTGAGATTGTTAGAAAGGGAGGTGCCAACCTTTCTTCCAGACAGAAGGTAGTATTTAAAGTCCCAACAGCTTGCCATAACCACTGTGCTAACCACGGTGCACGATTACTGTTTATCTAATCAAATTCTTGCTACACATCACATAAATGCTGTGCAGAGTTACCTCAGGTCTTGAGTTTAGAGGAATATGTTTTCTTAAGATCAGAAAAAAGTATGAGCTTGACAGAAAGAATCCATCCATTCAAAGGTTATGCACAGCCCACTGAGATTGTTAGTGCCATGTATTCTAAATCCAGCCTGGCATAGTAGCTATGTGGGTATGAAGTTGTGAAATACTGTCGAGTTTGTTTTTATCACAACTGTTCTCTATAACTTTCTTCAATAACTCTTCAAAGCTGTTTTTTCAAGGTGAATGCAGAATAGGTATCATTTTACTGTATTACATCATTTGCATTGAAGAGTAGCCACACCATATTCAAGGGGTTTTTAGTTCTGTAGAAAGCATAAACAGGGATCTGCATGAGAAGAAGTAAAAGCTTTCAAAACAGGTAAGCTGACAAAGAAATCAAGTACGTAATAAAAGAAGTGAGCATCAAAACCACCAAGCCCTTTCTCAAGTGTGCCTTCTTATGCATGTATATCCTATATAGTGCAGCCTACTTTTTCATTGCTTTTTTCCCAACATTTCTTTTTTGTATTATTTACAAATGAGAACATTACTCACCTTTGGTTGATAAATACAGATATTTTTCTTCAGCTAAAGAAATAATACATTCCTATGGTAATTTGTTTTCTGTAGGTTGTTTAATAACTAAGATGATGTTATTAAACCTACAATTTAGCATACTGTTAAAAAAATATTATTTAATTTCACTTTACATTCAGTAGAATTTTTCAGACTTAAAGATCCTGAAGAGAATGATAGGACTACGCAAACACAATCCAAACTTCTGGAGTTGGGATGAAAGAAATTCTAAAGAAGAAAATATTGGCAGTGGAGTATATCAGGAATGGTAGTGTGTTTTAGAGGAGTGTGTAGTGACAAGGAGTATACAGAGAAGATAGGAAAGAATTTTTACATAAGTGCAAAATTAGCTAAATTCTCTTACATGTATATTAAACTTCCACAGGTATTGACAGAGAATTAGGCCCCACTATTTAACACATGCAATTTTCTATGTTTATCTATTAATGTTTTTTCTTTTACAAGCACACCTTATACTTTTACAAGTGCACTTTCCTGCAGCTATCATGCAAAACAGTGTATGTTTTATATGGCTGAGATCATATCAGCTCATTTCCGTTAAAAGCCACCAATATAATTCCTCCTCCCTGCTACTTGACCTAAACTCCTGAACCATTCAGCTGCCGTAACAACTCAAAAGGAAACAGATAATGATGGTAAACTGGGTGTCATCCTTCTCTTAATGTATAGCCATTGTAATACAGATACAGCAGACCAACAATGACTCAGTAACACCAAGCCTGCAATTTTGCTGTGTTTGCAATTTCCAAGAAGAAAAGCAGCTCACAATTACATGTATTAAACTTTCAGATGATGTTGAAATTATGATGTTACATCATTTATATTATCAGTCAACCTACAGGGAGAGAATGTTAGGTCTTTATGTGGCCCAGGTGCACATTTCTTATAATTTAATCTGCACAAAGCATCCTCATTTCACAAGAGAACTCTAATTCATGCTGTGAAAAACCACAGCATGCCCACCATTCTCCCCCTGGTGCAGTCAGTAAATTACAACTAACAGTTCATAACTGTTATCTGCATTTAATCTAGCGCCCTTTGCGGTGAGTTCAGCCAGCTTCACTCTACAAGCCAGTGACATTATATAGAATGCCATGAATTACCTTCATGGAGGTTATGGATAGCAACAGGGTCTGCTTTAGAAAAAAATAAAAATAAAAAATAAAAATAATAGAAAAGCACATATAATTGGTTTTAGACAAATGTGTGTAGGAAAAGCGTTTGTATATGGTTTTCTGAGAACCGTGTCTCTCAGTTTATAGGGACATCAGCAGTAGGAGAGAGCCAACTATCATTTGCCTGCCTGTCTGTCTGTTTCTCATTGTCTTCCTTTTGTTTCTCCATATCTTCCTTGCCCAGTCTGTCACAGGCCAAGGATTACGATGATGGGGAAAATGAACTCTCCTCGTGGCCAGATCCCACAAACAACATCATCTTTGGAAACCCAGGACTACAGTGTTGGAAAGGAGGGATTAACTCCTCTCAGTTAACATCTAAGGCAAGTATGTCCAACCTCTGGTCTACAAGTCGTGGATAGCCCAGGACAGCTAGTGATGTGGCCTCACGAGATCTTAAATTTTTATCATTATTATGTGACTTTTAGAGATATTTTTCATTTGAGTCAATTGAATGTAGCTCATGTTTTGGCTGAGAGGGTGAAGAGCAGAGATAACTATACCTCTTGTGCCCACCATTCACACTTAGTCACCTTGAAAACTTTGTGTGCAACACATCATACACACTTGTGCCACTTGGTGAGTAAAACGCAGTCAATAATAATACTTCAGCATAGTAATGTGTGTGTGCTTTGAAGACACACACACTAGACTGTAGTCAGGCAAACTGAAGAAACAGGAAAATCTATCAAAAAAAATTTGGAGAGTAAGTTTTCTCATTTCAAATTTTATACTTTGGCAGTAGATGGAAGTAGTGATGCTACAGGTATGGTTCAACTTGCCATTTATAATAGAAGTATTGATAACAAATATAATGTCACTGAAGAAATGGCTTCTTTGGTGCCATTAAAAGACACAACTAAATCTCTTCATTTGTATGAAGCAGTAAAAATGATATAAAAAATATTTTCTTTAACTTTTGTCAACATATAAGATATAGCTACTAATGGCTCCCCTTGATGGTTAAAAAAAAAAAAAAAGAAGAAGAAGAAGAAAGAAAAGAAAGAGACATATAAATAATAGGAGATGATACAGTTGACGTTAGCAACATTTGATGAAATATCACTGCATTGAATATCAGGAAAATTTATGTGCAAAAGCCTGAAAATTGATAATGTCATGCAAATCGTCATCAGAACTGTGTATTTCATAAAGTCCAAAGGACTGAATCACCACTGATTCAAGGAGTTCCTTAAAAATGTGGATTTTGATTGTGGGAACATAATTTTCTTTTCTAAAGGAAGGTGATTAAATCGAGGTAAAATGCTAAAAACTTTGCAAAGTGAAATCAAGATATTTATGGAAGCAAAATGAAAATTTGTGCCGGAACATGAAAGAAGAAAAATGGCTCACAGATTTAGTATTTTTGGTGGATTTGACCACTTGTTTAAGTGAAATAAACATGTGTCTTGAAGGTGAGAATGAACTGGTCTATGCATGTTTCTAACCATAACAGTATTTGAAATGAATCTTCATTATGGCAAGCTCAAGTTATGGCAAATATATATATATGTATTTGCATTTTGATACATTAACACTGTCCTGTGAACAGTGAAAAATATTGCAGCCAGGCTTTCTGTTTTGATAAATGTATTAGAGAAGAGGTTTCTCTTCTTCTTCAGACTGTTGCATCAGTTTCACAAAAACAAGGTCACGTAACCCCTTAGTTTTACATTTTTGTTGACTTCTTTTCTAAGTTTTAATAATAAATATATAAAAACAAGAAGTATTGGTACTTATATATGTTAACTGTTTTATATATTTTATATGCATGCCATGACAATTCCTCTTCACTCAGTGTGGCTGAGGCAAGCCAAAAGACTGGACACTCATGCTGTAGAGAATTGGGAAGCATTTTCTAAGTATACGAATGTGATATAGGGCTGGAAGGAGGTTTGCTTTTTCATTATTTTTATTAATTTGTTTTTTATATTTGTTCTACCTTAAAGGTATCTGATCTTGCTGCCAGTGTGAGTATGTGCTAATTCCTTTTGAATTTCTATGAGGAGCTTAGGACAGAGCAGATGACTGTGAAAAGCCATCTGTCAGAGTAGTGGGGTGCTTGAAAAAAGCAAGCTTGTGTCTGTATACCCAAAATGTCCCCCAGATTGCATCATTCCAGAAAGATCCTTGTCATTGTATGCTTTTAGAGGTGGAAGTGCCTTCTTTATATTACCCAAAAATCAAGATAAAATTATAAAAAGATTAAAGATACCATTTTGGAATCTGTCTGAAGAGGAGTTAGACAGTCATCTCTCATTAAAAGCTGGTGGGAAAATAGGTGCCAACTGGCTTTAAAATCATAAATCTACCTGCGCTAAACAAAAGCAAGAGAGAGCTGAGAAAGACAAATGCCTCTTTAGTTGACTGGAACAAGCTGATTCCATGTCAAGTTCGTAGAATTTATTATTCTTTTCATGCCTTCTCATCTTTGCCTACTCTAAACTGAAGGGCAGGAACGGGGAGAAAAAAATCACCCAAGAAGTGTTAGTTACTTTTTTTTGTTTGGTTGGTTTTGTTTTTAAATTACATTCTTCTTTCTATTTAATTCAAGTTCATTTTTTGAATGAAAAGTTTAAAAAACACTAATGAAAGATACTTCTGGATAAAGGAACTGCCAGACTTTGTGTCTCCAGCCATTTTACAGATATCCAGAATTCACATGAAATTATTCTCGTCGATGAGTTAAAAAAAAAACAACAACAAAAACAGAACTGAAGGAAATCATTAGCAATGGCTCCTATGTGACTACAATCTGTTTGATGCGAAGAAAATAATATATCTTAGGCCTTAATGATTTCTGATATCTTTGATCTTCTAAACAATCATACATTGAAAAGTTATAGAACTTCTAAAGAAGTCCTAGGACAAAATTTATATTGACACATACAAGGTAGCATTCTTGGAGCGAGCATGAGCTCATCAGATAGGCTTTAAAAATTCAAATTTGCATAATTCCAACTAAATGCTGCTGTTTGCCATCCATAATAAGAATTCATCCACGATAGGAATGTGGCTGATAGTATGTTTCATTTGTTTTAGCGATTGCCTGTGATGTCCCAAGATAATTATATGGCTTTCTGTTTCAGTTGTATACATTAGTTAGTGTTATCACAGTGAAAGATTAGCAGGGCTCCCAGCTTTGCTTTGCCTGTAGCATACCTTGCTGCAATGTAAGCCTCCTGACTTGGATTTGTATATGTGACAGAAATCACCAGATAAGGAGTTTCATATCTTCTGTATGGCGCATCTTCTGGTTGTAGCACATCTGTAGTATGGATCTCAACCAAAGGTAAGTCTGATGGCTTTTATTTGCTGATATTCTTGGTGGTCTTAGGGTTATCCAAATTTGAACTTAATATAGAATGACTAGCTCTATTTTTGGGGATTGCATATTTTCAAATTTACATAGTAAATGTACAGAACATAGTATAAATTACTGAGTCCTTACTATTCTGAGAGTTTCTGAGAAAAGACTATTCATAGAACTGTAAATAAGTCTGAATGCTTCCTACTGTGATGATGACACACAACACTCTACAGGTTTGACGAGGTCTGTCATAGCAGCTGAAGACTGTAAGTTGTTACTGAAGAGATGTACAGAGGATATTGACGCGTGTGCAAATTATAGATTTTGTTCAGCCTTTATTAGCTTACCATTCTTATTGTCTTGTATTTTTTATGAGCGGTAAACACTTAAAATTTTGAAGTGGGCGCAAGTCCAATGAGTTTCCAGTGCTGTGGAAAGTTAGAATTAGCCGTTTTCCTTGAGCTTCTTTACTGAAACACTTCCACTTACTTATTTTAGAAGGACCGCACATTTCCCCAGACAATTTCTTGGCTTTCCTGTGCTTGTCAATGCCAGATACTAGTGCTGGTGATTTTTCTCCAGCCTATTGTGGTTACAGTATTTCTTCTATAGAAATTGTCTGGAGACCACAGACTAATTTTACTAAGTCAGTAGATGGGAATTACATGGCACTGACTCTTGGGCTCTCTCCGTCTGTTTCAGATTATAACTATTGACCTAGAGGTGAAAGGCTCTATATCCCATTACCTATTCCCTGAGTCATACAGTTCCTTATAACAGCACTTTAAACAGATGATGCGGAATGCTAGTTTTCAATAGCATCTTTACTAATAGCACTTGCTCAAATTTGTTGGCAAAAATACTTTCCAGGCTTTTTTTGTTTTCTCATGTTTAGCTGCACTCATGAACTCCTGGTGGTACTTGAAGTCTTTATGCATCTCAACTTCTCACTGAAGACAAATATTTTAAAAAAGAGTTATAGGCAAGAAGATCTGGGTTTGCTTTAAAATTCTGGCATACTATTATTCATAGCAATATACTAGATAGAATAAAAGGAGATCCTCTATCTCCTCTATGATATCATAATTTCCTACTTTGAACAACAGTATAGTTCTTTTCATTTGTGATTGCATCTTAGCACACTTTCTCATTACCACTATCTTAAAAGTTACAAATATTTGCATTTCTATCCCAATGTTTACTATGTGTGTGACTATAAAGACCAGAGATAAAAAGGAAAGCTAAGGAGGGCAACTTTTCTCTGTATTGAATGCAGATGGAAATCTGTGCAATGACCAGTTGTTATATAAGTTGTTTTGTAGCTTTTTTTTTTTTTCTCAACTGCATCACTACATCAAGCAACAGTTATTGGCTCCTATCTCCTATGTGTTATCCTCTAGCCAGTTTTTGTTACCTCACGCAGCACAAATTAAACTGCTAGATATTTTGAAGATTCTTAATAATTTCCTACATTCATACATAAGCAGTACATAATTAGATCCTTTGAAGACAGTCAAAACACTGTGCTTTGTTATGGGAGAACCTGTTTTTTTGCTTGGATATAATTTGATCCCTATGGTCTGATTTATTTTTTTCCTCACATTCTAAAATGCCTCCACTTAAATTTTAAAAAGGCTTTATCAGGAAAACAGCATCAAATAATTCTATTTAGAACATATAGGCAAAATTTACTTGCATAAATCTCAGATACAATTTTGTAGAAGTATTCTCATACATATTTGCAAAATACATTTTAATAAGTATGTAACTTAAAAAAGCCAACTTCTGATCTATGTTGAACTTTGATAAGAATTATATTCTGGAAACAAACTGGCTCCTGATACACTTCAGCTGTTAAACTGCTTTCTTGTACTTCAAAGAAGTTTGTGTATTTTAGATAGAAAAATTGTAAGTTACCATCATTTCTCGAGCCTCAGTTATTTCCCATGCTGTTGTGTGGCTGTATAGACATCTGTTATTTTTCATTGTTTTTCTTACTTGTGTGGTGATAAAATTGACATGGATTGGCAATGCCACAAAGAAATAGCTTTCTGATATTATCCTTAATATATTTGGCTAACGTGAATTACACATTCTTACAAGTAATTTGAAGTGTTGCAGGAAAATATTTAAAGATATGTAAGATGTAAGCAATGTGTTTATATCAATTTATATAAATTTTATATCAATTTATATCAACTGAGCTATGTGTTTAGCCTATTTATACTCAATGGCAAGAAACAAAGCACTGGTAATAAATGAAAAATAAATCTCACACAATTAAAAAGAACAATGTTAAGTATGAAAACACAAACAGGAAAATGCAATCTAATTTTCTCAGCACTTTTTGAACTCGCAAGATGTGTCTGGCCATTCTCTTTCTTCTCTGATGCTATACTTGTGGGAATGAAAACACAGTCTATTTTTTTGCTATTGTTTTGTGTATTACTACAAGGCAAATGAGTATCTGAAGAACAGATGGAGACTAAATTGGATTAAGTTTTATTTTGTGTATCAGTGTGAATTACTTAAATGAGAAAAAGTCAAGATTTGAAGAAGTGAAAAGATTCAGATACAGTAACAAAGGTGATAACAAAAAGGTTAAGTAATGAGGAAACAATGGAATAGGAAAAGGCAAGTTATAAGAAGTAAACATTAAAAAGAAGCCTAAAGAAAGGCAGAATATGATACAATGAATCAGCAAATTCAGAGCAATGTTACCAGTAATCATAGAATCTTAGAATAGCTTGGATTGGAAGGGATCCCAAAGATCATCAAGTTCCAACCCCACTGCCACAGGCAGGGCCAGGTAATGCTCATGGATATAAAATCCTGAATATAAGAAAGGAAGTCTTATATATCTACTGCAATATTGAGATGTAGCAAAAAAAAGAATCTAAAGGAAAAAAAAAAAGAGCATTTTTAGGCAGCTTTTGTTTGTAAGTGAGCACCAGAGAATATGTTACACTGTTCGTTGTGTATCGCATAGGAGATAGAAGATTTAGGTTTGCTTTCTCCTCCTGTCCATCTAAACATTTTCAAATATGCGAGTAGAAAACTTAAAATGTCTAGAATATGTACTTCGGAAACTTAATTGAGAATGGTGAGGGTGCAAAGTGAAACACCTTTTGCCAACGGAGAAATTACAAAGATAAAAATGGAGTAATTTGAATTTTTCATAGGTTTCATTGCAATTTACTCATGTTAACTGGAAAGTGGAGCAGACTGGAAAGAAACAGATAAAGAACAGCTAAGTCTTCCACATTCCCATCTGCTTTTATGTATCTAAAACACAAAGGGCCACCTGTTAATAAAAAGAGACATGTCTTGTTTAAGAATTCAATTAGTCTCTTTTTAGTTAATCGTCTTAGTTTTGAAATCTTTAATCATGCAGGAAAAAAAGTAAAAGATCAGAACAGTTTTACAAATGAAAGTAACAAAAATATGATGAGTAATCAAATGAGTTCAAGATAAAATCATGAAAACTGCTGCATAAACAAAACGGTGGTTAAAAAAATAATTTTAAAAAAGCAGTCAACACAACTAAACAAAACATACGAGGAAAAGGAAGGAAGAGGAGAAAAACAGTAAAAATTATCTCCCCTCCATCTCAGTATCTTTCTTACCTCAAAAATCACATAGTATAAACACAGGCTGAGAAAAGAAAAACAAAACAAGCTCTGTTTACTATATTTAAGTGTTCTGCTTAATTGCACAGACCTTTATAGGACCTTTAGAGGCTTTGGCTGGTTCTTTTTAGGCTACTAGTTTGACTTCTTCAGTTACTTTTATATAAAAAAATTACGTAGCTATGTATTCATATTCATATTCATAAAAAATTATCTACCAAATTGAGAAATGACCTCTGCCATTAGAGGCAATGGAAAGTGCACTTCTGGGTTTTCTTGAGACTTTTGTCCATTTTTGTTTACTTTTGTTGATTCAGCTATAAATACAACCGTAGGATCTGTACAAAACAAAACAAGAATGTTGTGATTCTGTGATAATTTTCACAGAAGAGCAGACCCCTCAGATGCTTTTTGGGCTGCTGGTAGAAGTGGATCACTGTGGTAGGTACAGGACTGGATTTATCTGTCAGTATTTCTTTCAGATTGCTTCTCCTGGCCCTCACCATGCCCAGCTCACCCAGTATCTATCCTGAGCCAGCTATCAGTTCGAGACAGATGAGTTGCAAAATGTCTGCCTGGAGAGGGAGCGGTCCAAACAGCTCACCGGCTTGTCCCTTTCCTCCCACAAAAGTCAGATGCCCACAGATGAGCTATATTTGCATCTTCACTGCCTTTACAGAAGGCAACCACAGCTACAGTCCCATGAAGACAACCGTGGAAGAGCAGTGTGTGATTCACAGCTGCAGGCTTTTCACTAGCATCAATATGTAATTTGCTGTGTGCGTTTTTTGAGGAAATGCTGCTTCATGCAGCAGAGCAGTGCTGACATTTTGCACTTGGGCTTGCTACAAATGCGTTCCCATAACAGTGTTCAAGGTGTGTCTGCTCATGTGTAGGTTCCATTTTGCAATGCTTTTGTGCAATCTAGTTATCTTACGAAAGAGAGCAAACAGGTAGTCTATAAGATGTTGCTGGAGTGTCAGGAATGATAGAAATATTGGCTTTTGTTCTTCTAACATGAAACAGACTTTTGGAATAAAGATGAGGAAGAATGAGTTTTAATTAAAATCCTCTCAGCTTATCTTCTCACTCAAGGGAACTTAATTTTTCAACCATTAAAAGCAACTGAAGCATTGCAGTCCTTTTTCTGGAAGGAAAAATAGGTCCTAATAGAGCTAGGTTTACATTGTGCAATTTGGAAATATGCAAATGTGCTGCACTTGCTTTGCCTGTGTCACAGTATGGTGTGCAAGATGGAATTTCTCCATCCTGACATGCTTTCAGAAGTGAGCTGCACACAGTGGCCGGAGCTGGGGGTGCACACACTGTTGACTTTGCCAAAGCAGCCCAAATAATGTGGCATATTGCTCTGAGACTGGCAGCTGTTTATGGTTCGCTAATAAATAATAATAAAAAAATGATTTGATCTGAACTCTGTGAATAAAGCCCTTTTTTCTCTCCCCTGTGATGCTGCTGATTGGAAAGATCAGACAGTTGTGAGTGAATGGAAAATGAAAGGACAGAGCTGCAGAGAGCATTTTGCTCTTCTATAGCATTTGGCTATATATATGTTGCTCCTCCACGTGTTTTTACTGTAAATAGTATATGGCTTGTACTGATGTTGCTGTTTCTTTGCCTTGCAGTTATATGAAAAGTGTATTTTAAGGTCTGTAGCAGAAAAAAAGTTAACTTCTGAATAGTATTTAATACTCAATGGATAAAAAAAGGGAAAAGAGAGGTAAATAGCCACACAATTCTAACCTTTATGTCACTTACTAAAGAAGAGAAAAAGAAAATGAGTAAGTGTTCGAAAAATGTTGTTGTACGAGACTTCCACTTAGCTTGGAAAGCAAGAATGTTGAAGTGAATCCATAATCGCTGGATTCTTTGAGAAACAGTAACACTGACCCTCCTCTAATCCTTTTGACCTACTGTCGTTAGGCTGCTTATAAACAGAAATAGAAACCACATGCTGTCAGTCAGAGCATCCCTAATTTCTCACCCTGAGTAAAACAAAGCTATATCCTTTGTGAAACAGCTCATAGTTTTTCTCCTTGTATCTGCAAAGGAGCACGGTGAGAAGTGACATTGGAAAATCACAGGTGGGAAAAAGCTGTGAAAACATCTCTTAGATCTGAAAAATATCCATTCAAAAGATAAAAGCATGATTTGGGGTTTTTCTGTTTGTTTGTTTTATGTGTATATACCCTCCTACAAACAGCTTCTTACTTACCTATAAGTGGTCCATTTCCCCAGCAGATAATTCCTGAGTCATTCACAAAATACAAAAAATTGGTCACATTTGTGGTGAATGTTGGGTACAGCCAACATAGTTCTCCTTGCCCCTCAATGTGCAAGGGAGGCTACTGGTGGCCGGCATGGGGTGAGGCACGCTTGTGCTAGAGGTGAAGGTAAGTAGTCGTTTTGGTGGGCGTAGGGGACCAAGCTCATCACATGTTCAACCCAACTCATCCTGTATGGTTCACTGAGCAGTTTTAGTGCATAGGAACTAATTAAAGGAAAAATAACCCGTCCCAGGACTGTGCAGCAGATGAGGATGTATGTGTGCAGAGCATCAGCTCTTGTTCAGCCAGCTCTGAGCAGTGTGCACAATAGGGTTGTTTGCTTAGGGGACCAGACCAACTGTAGGTCAAACACCAAGGCCAAACAGCCTGTAGTACAGATGCGTGCACCTCAGACACTTTGTTTCAGCAAAATAATCTTTGCCTTTTGTGCTTGTTTACTTGATACTGTATATAGCATCCAAAGAGAATTGTAATTTGTAGAAGTCGGTATGTTCATAACTTTTAGATATGTAGGTGAATATAATTGTAAAAAATTGAATTAATTGAACAGAAAGTTTTTAGAACAGTCATGACTGGTTTAGATGTATTGAAAGGCATTATCTAAGTGAAAACAAAATCACAATTCAAGTTGGATATAGTTATAAATACTCTATTAGAAGGGCAGATGTGCCCCAAAACTCTACAGCATAACTCTATTCCCACCAACAACAAAAATAACAGAAATTTGTGACTGTTACTTTTTGAAAGTTAATTTGTACAGCTCATCAGTTTCTTAGTATTTTATCCTTTATGCTAACCACAACTGCCCCTGAATCTCTGGTCCTCGTTGTGACATTTATGCTAAGGAAGTTTTGCATATGTAAAAAATGGATTGTACAAAGAGGTCTCAGGACTGGGCTGGGTATTACTGGTCCTGCAGTGGGGTTGGAAGCTGCACTGAATCAGTGCTATTGATCTTATTGGATCTATAGGACCCTATAGGGCTCTGTTTTTGTTTTTGTTTTTTTGGATGATTTTATATCTTCTTGTTAGTGATTCCTGCTAAGATATTGACTAGTATACTATATATCAAGTAGTTGACTGACAGATTGCTATCACAAAAGTCAAAGTAAATCAGGCGATGGATTTTTATTTCAATGACATGTCAGGATCAATTGCTCGAAGGGTCAAAACAGAATGTACTGAGCCTTGGTTGAGAACAACACAGAGATTATAAGAAACATTTCCCTGAGGTTCCTAATTTGTCCCCAATTTCCTCATATGTAGTAAATAAATGTGCCTGGATTCTTCAGTATTTCTTTCCAGCACAGTACTTGAGTTTAGAAACAGTAATGAAAATTAGATTTGGTTGATTTTTGTTTTTTAAGCTAATTAAAGTTAAGTTAATTGCACTACAGACTCATGTCTGTGTGCAGTGGTCCTACTGGAGACTCAGGCCTGTGTCTGCAATGCCTCAAGCTGTGAACCTACTGCTCAGTGCTCCACGTGCTCACACATGAACCTTTCCCACTTCATGCAACTATTCTGTTGGATCAGAGGTTGACTGTAACCCATCTGCCTTGTGTTAATAGTCTAGATTTGATGTCTTGCTTTAAATGTTGTGTGTGTGTTTGTACCATGTAGAAGGCTGTCACTAAGACCAAAGCATCCACTCCTACTAAGAAATGGCCTAAGGAAATTCTTTTGGCAGATTATAGTTTGTGTATTCTGACCAAAGACCTTTAATACAGATAAATTCTGTATTAAATCACAAACTGATGTGATTTTTTTAACTGAATATGTAACTACAACATCTGCATTTATTTTCTTCTTCAGGTTGTGCTTTAAATTTGTTAAATGTCATCAGTTTGGGGGAAAAAAAAAATCTCTACCAAGGTCATTTTATTTGCTGCATAAACTTACATTTGTTCACTTACATTAAGAGGACCCTGCAGTGCACAGTGGTACCTCGAGATGACAATTATTCTGATTTGGAATTTTGTGTACAATAATTAAACAGTCAGGCACCAGCAGACATGTGTTGCCCTGAGATAACATACTCCTTGGAAGTATCACGAGGCAGAAGGTGAAATTAGTGCCTCCAATGACCTGGGAAATGCATTATCTCGCTGCTGCACAGGCTTGAGGGTGTATTGTTACTGTATACCAACTATTAGTGTTATTAGTTGCATCATGATTGATTGCACCATGTAAAACATATGTTTAAAACATGTTCACCGTTGTGCATCATGCAGTAATGATGTCTGACGCTGAAGGACTGATAGATATATCAGGTGTGATTTGATAGGTGCATAAGCTGTTTTTTTTTCCTCTCCACTGGTATCTCCAAGACTGGCAAGCTATCTTGAAAAGGAATTTAACATCAGAGTCCCACAGCTCCAGCAAAACCGATATCCATATGCATAATAGAGAGTTCTCATGTAATGGACTGAGCATTCACCACTGTTAGGTATTATTACTGTACAACGCCGTATTATGAACACGTGCATGCAGAAGCATCTTCAGGATGTCTAGCTTTCGCCTGTGGTTGTGTTTGCCCCCTCACTGAGCCAGTGCTGCCCATTGCCTTATTGTCCAGGTACTGGTGGAAGCCCTTTCTAGCCTGGCCCACCCTGTGTGGCCTGGCAGTACCCAGGATGTTGTCTGGTTGATGTAGCCATGACAGACAAAAGCCTTTGTGCTGGTTGCTCCTTTCTCAAAGCCCTGCAGTGAGAGGCAGCATCAGGCAGAGGAGAAGGTCTATCTTTAATCTGAGCTACTCGGGAAATCAAAGGAGGCAGATTAAAACAAGAGTGGTGACTGATTCCTGTAGGAGACCGCTTTCCTGTTCCTTTTGATATAATGAACAGGATAATCAAAGCAAGGTTAAAAACCTCCTGTGCCTTTTCTCCTAAGATTTTTGTGATGTCAGTTCACATAGTATTACAGTAATTGAACACAAATGTGATAATGATTTAAAAATAGTTTCTTTTTTTTTCTTTTTTTTTTTTAACCTTAGCATAATTTACACTTAGCAGTTCTGGCGAGGTACGTGTCTTATGAGTCATCAGGCTTGTGGTTAAACATGTTAAACTATGCTACATCTGCAACTGCTTCGTTCTGTGTGTCTTGGTGTCTTTTTCATAGACTCATAGAATAGCTTGGGTTCTAAGGGACCTTAAAACCCACCCAGTTCCAACCTGCAGCTGTAGGCAAGGCTGTTCTCAGCAGCTCAGGCTGCCCAGGGCTCCATCCAACCTGGCCTTTAAATTCTCCAGGGTTGGGGCATCCACAGCTTCTCTGGGCAGCCTGAAAAACTATTTACAGTGCCTATGCAAAGACTTAATTTCAAAGAGGTGGTAGAGTGTTGCTTTTTAAGTTCCCATTCAATAATGAAGTAAAATGACATTTAATGATAAGAGAGAAGAGCATATGATGGAAGGCAGATGCAGTGGAAAGAGGTATCAGGTTTGCCTGAACTGTAAGGCAGCAGCTTACTGAGTCATAGTGATTGCTCCTTCTTCTCAGAGATGCCATGCTGTTTTTTTGTCAAGGATTTTCAGAAGAGAGTGAATGAGCAGCTACCCCCATTCTGTTCATGCGTTGTGGCCAGGCGTGCATGCAGTTAGTAAAGATGAGGTGGGTTGTCCCTGAGCTACTCCAGTTCCAAGTCAAGGCCTCCCTTTGTGTGCCCTGCTCCACGTGCAGTTGGGGGTGGCCCACAAGCCACCTCCTGTAACATCTGCTGCAGTATCCTCTGGGAATTCAACAGAAGTGTTTCCTGAGATGGCACTAATGCTATGACCCCAGGTCCCCCCGCCAGCTCTCATCGGACTGGTAGAACATGAAAGCCCAAGTAGTGCTTTACTGCAAAGGGGATCATTATGTCCTTTACTGGCAATACCTGTCATATAAGTAAAATGTGTTACTCTAATGTGATTTAGACACATTGGTGATTTTTTTTTCTTTTCCTTCTTTCAGTGAGGTTAAGGCGGCAGTGCAGGATCTCAGCTAATTCTGTGCTGGCTTTTTTTGCACTTCAGTTGAATCCACATGGGATGGTGATATTCAGCTCTGCATTACTGCTATTTCTCATTTTAATGACCCTGGTAAATCTTTAATGATTGCCATCACTGTCAGAAGGGTACAAAGGGCCCTCGTCAGTCTTGATGCAACCTCAGAAAATATGCTCACAGATGTCAATTAAAATAATGGCATTGGTGGTAGGTCACTTGTACTTTTATGGGTACCTACCTCTTGCAAAAAGCAACATAAAAATTCCACTCATCATCACTATGTTCACTAAAAAAAAAGTAAGTGTAGATGTCTTAGGTTTTGTTTTGATTAAGCAGGGCAGCACATTCCAGACAAAATGAACTGGGACAGCACTGATCATTTCAGTAAGCCAGTGTACCTAAGATATAAGCTGTTACTTTAAATTAGGTATTCTGAAGTGTGAAATTTTCATTCTATAATACTTGCTTGAAAGTCTCTGTTGGAGAAATTCATTTAACATTAGAACCAAGATTTTTCCACCACTTAAACATTGTTTCATCATGAGTGATTTCTCTATTACAGCATAGCCTTTAAGACATAATTCTCTCAAATTATGGGGTATGTTAGCAGCCCTGTAAGCCAGGAACTGGGTATACAGCTCTTCAGTTTTCGTTAATAGCAGTTGCATGCCTAATTCACTGAGCAACACAGAAAAAAATGTGGCCCCAATGGGTCAACACCAATGCATTCAATGAGGTCTCCGGCCTCTAAAAATGCCATTAGTGGGAGTAATAGCTGGCTGTGGGCACAGCTGGAGTGAACAGCTGTAGTGAACAAACTGGCTCTCTGGAGAACAAAAGTCTGACACAGAGTTGCTCAAGCTCATTTGGGGAAAATCCCATCCATTATATACTGATAGCAGCTATCTGCGGTCTCAGTAAGGCTGAAAACCGTTTGGAGAGCTAAACCTTTAGCCTAAAATTAGACTCACTTAGGTGAACCGTAGACTGTATTTGACAGGATATGAGTCAAATCTACCCCCTTTCTCCTTCCTTCCACTTGTTCTGTATCACCAGCTTATTTGAATGCACTGATAGGCTGACCCATTGCCATGTACCATCACCCCTCTCAGAACTAGATTTTCATGCTAAGCCAATCTAGGTCTTGAGCGGTGTGTGTGTGTGTATATGTGTGTAGAGTAAGTAGATAGATGGGAAGTTGTTCAGTGGTATTCCATCACCAGGTGCCCTATACAGGTATTTGTGCCTAGTTCAGATGCAAGGTTGAAGAGTCTGTTGGCAGATTGGGCTGTGCACACTAGTCTAAGACAGGAGTATTGCATGATCAAGTGTAAGGCAAAGACTGAGTGACATTTCAGCCTTGAGGTGTGAGATCAGGTAAGTCCATTTTCTGAGTCAAAATTGGAATCAGACTTTTTTCTTCTCATAGTGTCTGTATTAAAATCTTACTTCTTGTAAAATACATACTAAATTACTCACAGAAAATTATTTCCATGGAAATTTTAAGATACTATATCTATAAATATGGTTGTTCTTGTTCTGCATTTCAATAAAAAGAAAACCTGAGAACATTTCTGCAGTATGTTACAGTTGTTAGTATTTCAACCCATGCAAGAACCTGAATGTGAGAGCAAGGAAAGGTGGACAACCTACAAAAACACCGCATGGTCCTAATTTGTTTAAAACAAATAATTACAAGTTTCAAACATTGATGTTGGTAACTATTATTTTATTCATAAAGCATACATTCATGGTAGATTTTTATTACATTTATGCAATTGCCTAACTTTATCATCTCTTTTGATTTTGTGTTGTTTTTTTTTTTCTGTAATTATTTTCCACTTCTGAGTCATTTGATCTACATTTTCCTTTAGATCTCTGTCTCTTTGTGTAGATTACTAGAAAGGAGTTCAATTACAATTTTGTCTCTGATGTGAGTATTTCCTCAGTGAAGACTGTACAAAGGCGTCTGCTTCTCAAGGTTCCATTTCAAACAGGACTTCACATACAAAATAAAAATAAAATTAAAAAATAACTACCCTAACCTGAACAGTTCAGGACTTTATTTCAGCTTTCCTCAGTTTGTGCTTGATAGAGTAATGTCAACAGCAAATGCTTTGCATTCTTCATTACTCTATAGATTCAAGTAGTGCCAAGTTTACTAATTCTCAAGTTGTGACTTTTACATATGCCTCTCTAAAATACACAGCAAGCTCTTCAAAAATGAAGGATATTACAAAATTCAGTTATAATTTTAGGATACAAAATTCCTTGGCTAAATATACTTCGTTGTTTGTTTATATGTAGGATTTCCTGTCAGATTTTTTTTTTTTTTTTTTTTTAAGTACAACATAGATCATTAAAGTAATACTGAAGGAATATATATATGTAAAACATATTTTAGTATAAACTGAACAATATAGTCTTAGTTAAAATTTTTGGTTGAAGTATTTTAAACCTCATTGTCAGATCTGACTTGTAGAAGGACTGTTCACTCTGTACTTACAACACTTACTTAGATTGCTGAGTTTTGTAAGAATTTATGAGTAACAATATTAATTAGTTTGGGTTATATATTTTATTAGATATGATATTTCATATCATTCAGCAATATAATTTTTGAAATTTGAAAAACGAGCATTAACCTACTTGGAATTTTTCCTAAAGTCAAAGCTATAGATTTTTCTCTTTTTTATAGGCATATTTTTAATTTTAAGTGCTATAATTTGTATCCTTTTCCATTTTACATTGTAATATTTTCTTCATATTATTTTTCCTTCAAATCCTTGACAGAAGGGAGGCCATGCAGAGAGGTCTTGACAAATTAGAGGGCAATCATTAACCCCATGAAGTTTAAGAAGAGCAAACGCTGAGTTCTGTACCTGGGATGGGACAGCCATGGGTATATGTACAGACTGCAGGATGAGAGGCTGGAGAGAAGCCCTGCAGAGGGTAATATGGAGTTCTGGCTGATGGCAGGTTGAATGTAATCCAGCAGCATGCCCTGGCAGCCCAAAGGGCCAACCACACCCTGGGGGTATCAGGACCAGCACTGCCACCAGGTGGGGGAGGAATTGTCCTGTTCTGTGCTGTGTGGCCTCATCTTCTGCACTGGGTGTAGCTTTAGGTGCCACAATACAAGGAGGACATAAAACTGTTAGAGTGTCAAAAGTAGGGCAGGGAAGATGGTGAAGGGTTTCGTCTGGAGGGCAAGATGTATGAGGAGAAGTTGAGGTCCTCTGGCTGGTTTAGCACAGAGCAGAGGAGCTGAGGGGAGGCGGAGGGGCAGCACTGAGCTCTGCTTTCTGTGACAGTGACAGGGCTAGAGGAATGGCATGGAGCTGAGTCAGGGGAGGGGAACATGGGGGTTAGGGACAGGTTCTGCACCACAGGACAGTTGGAACTTGGAACAGGCTGCCCAGGGCCTTGAGCTGCCAGTGTTTGTACAATGTACAGTGGGTTAGGGTTAGGGTTAGGGTTTGTACAATGCTTTCAGACAGAGAGTTTGTTTTTTGGGTGGTCATATGTGGGTCCAAATGTTGGACTTGCTGATCCTCATGGGTCCCTTCCAACTTGGGATATCCCGAGATAGCATCCAACTGTGCTTGTTACTTGGGAAGAGAGGGATGCACAACTCCACTTTCCCCAGATGATTTAAGAATAGAAACTAAGAATGTATTTTCTTAAATAAAACTTGGCTATCCCTCATGGTAACTAAACACTGCTTGACACGATGTTAAGCAGTGATTTCAGAGATGGTTCCTCTTTGTGTTTAAACTTGTTGGCTACTCTGCATATCCAGAGCCATTTGACTAGTCTTCGAACTAGACAATTTTACTGCTAATCTGTTTTCAAACAACTCACAGCTGTATTAGCTAGGCTGAATGCAAAACAAAACACTTGCTCTTCACGGCCATTCAATGGATGGGAGCTAAGTTGCACTTGCGTTTTGTGGGAACAGGAATTGCCATGCTTCCCAGAAAAGGTCACCTTTTTTCGAAATATCTGAATGCAAATCTGATTGAAAACAACGATATGCTAAATGACTACTGGAATGAGGGAGAGAATGCTTTAATATAAAATAGATTAAAGAGGAATGAAGTGGCATTTGCAAGCTGAAGACTAACTCCTGGACTCCCAGCTGCCTGATTAGCCCAAAATTTCTCAGAGCCAGGGGGCTCTGTCTACCTTGGGGTAGGACCTGGATTCCTCAGCTTCTATCAAGCAGCGATTCCCCCCAGGTATCATCTCATGTTCACGCTTCTTCTAGGAGTTATACTTGCTTTTGTAGCAACAGGATGAGGGGAAATGGTTTTAAACTGGAAGAGTGTAGATTTAGACTAGATATTAGGAAGAAATTCTTTACTGTGGAGGTGGTGAGACACTCAAACAGGTTGCCCAATGAGGTTGTAGATGTCCCCTTCCTGGAAGCATTCAAAGCCAGGCTTTGAGCAACCTAGTCTAGTGGGAGGTGTCCCTACCTATAGTTGGGAGTCGATCCCTTCCAACCCAAACTGTTCTATGATTCTATGTGTTTTAGTAGTATAATTTAGAAGTCTGGGCATGTATAGAAACATATGGGTTTATATGACTGAATTCTAAATTTGCAAATAAGATGTGATTCTCTCTTTGTAGTTTTTGATTTTTGGAGGCTGTGTACCCGAACAGTCAACTATGTGCGTAATTTAAAAACCGGGAAAAAAAGAGCAAAGAAGTTGAGGCAACTGACAGGTTTGTACATGTTAGCAAATGCTCACACAAATTCCGACTAATTTATTATTTCTGCTCTGGCAGCCATCAGAAGTTCTTGCTTCCAGAAGTTTCTTGAAGATATACATAACTTTCAAAGCAGAAGTAAGCCTTTATACACAGGCTATTACTCAAATATTTACATCTTTTTTTCTTTCAAAGAAAAACATCATGCTGGATTTTTTAGTAGATTTTGAAATATGTATTTCATATCTTTGTCTACATCCCTGTACATACTATTCATGCTGTAGAACTCATGGGTAAGTAGTTGAGAACATTTCATCATTTGTTATTGTCTTTCTAAAATAGATTTTCAATTGAATGTTTGAAAGACATCTAATTACAGGTATTTTATGCTGTAATTCAGGCACATATTAGATCAAAACTGCCACCAGAGGAAACAAAGTTACTCTCTTTCTGTTCCAAAAAAGTGCTTATAACATTGTGCTTTGGTTTTTTTTCAGTCTTGCTGTGGTCTTTCTGTGAAACACCCAAACCCAGAGCCTTCAAACAGGTCTGTTGATAACAAAGATTTTTTTTCCCTTCTGACACAGTTTACCATGAATTTCAGCCAGAACTGTTCTACTATTGCAAACTGCCATATGGAGATTGGTGGTAGTGTATGAACAAACACTTTTTTTCAGATTAGCATGTGAGAAGGCAGTGGTGAAAATTAATTGTATACACCAGTCCTTGGATATTTATTGCAAATGTCTAATAACGAAGTTTGATTTTTATGTGCAGTTTCCAGAAATAAATGAGAATATTTACACTATTTATACAAGTAGATTTTCAAGGATTTTCAAGCTGTCAGCTGAAAAAAAAGACAGAAAGAAGGAAGTAACATGTTTGAGATCTGCTGGGGTTGCAATTTGTGAAACTGGTTTTTGAAGAGATGTAAGGGACTTTTTACAGAGCATATGCTTTTTCCTGGGATAGCCCGCAGATTTTTTCTACCTTTTTGCCTTTGCTGACAAAGATGGCTGGGACAACAGTGAAACCCTTCATGTCTTCCAGTATTTCTCTTTCTTTTAGGTAGCACCTGAGGCTGTAAACTAGAAGAGGACAGTGAAGTGTGAATTTTGTGTGATAGTGCATGAAGCTGGCACAGTGCCATCCTTTCTGGACTAAAACTCTGCTGTTTAAGTGCTTGTGTTCATGGGAGACCAAAGCGATTCAGTAGATCTCATCTTATGTCATGAGAAGTGAACACTCGCCACAGCTGCCATTTTGTTAACTGCAGGTATATTGACTCCTCTTGTAGTCTTAGTAGTTTTCTCCCATAAGATTATTATCTTGTATGTGATTATGTGACACTTCCACCTTCGGCACACACACCTTTTATTTTTGGGTCTGGAATTGGAGATTTGCTAATTGTTTGGTCTTTATGAATATGCAAGAAGCCTTTTCTTTCCTTATCATCACCTTCCCAGCAACCCATACCAAATGAGCATAGACCTCAGGCGTGCATTTTGCATGAAAGCATTGCTAATAGTATTCAGTTTATCTTGGACAATGGGGTCCTGCAGGATCATGACATTTTGCAAAGAAGATCCTCTAGACAGGGCATTCCTCAGTTTGTAAGCACCATTACAAAACTATTTCAAGAGTTTGACATCTTCTGCATTAGAGACTGAGTTAATATGGATAACAATCATTATAGAAGTAAATGTCTAAACAGGTAATAAAAGGCATTGAATTCTTTAGATGTAGAATGTGTTTTACGGGTACTGTCCACTGTTTCACTGGTTAAACATGCTCTTCATTCCTATGTTAGTGTTCCAGGGCTGATGAAATAACAACGAATAAACGTCTGCTGTATGTTCACCAGATTGGTTTTATTTCTCATCTGTGCCGTAAGAACCAACTATTAAAACCTTTTCATATCATTTCTGCAGATACAAGGTGAGTCACACTGATAGTATAAGCAGAAAAACATCTAATGTAAGTGATGCCACTTATTCCATTCTGGGAGGCAAAGTGAAGTGTATTGGCCTTGCAATCTACGTGCTAGTGCAAGACTGGCTGGATTAATCTTACAGAACCCACTCTGTTGAAATATAACATTACTGGCCCTACTCTTACTCCATCTCTGCTGGCCTAACAAATCTTGTGAATGATCTCAGATTCAAATGAGCCAAAAGTCTACAAGCATTCGCATGAACAGTTTGTCGCTGATTTTATGCAGTTTCTTTAATTTTTGCAGCTATTTTCTATTAAAACCTATTAAGATTGACTAAGCATCTGATATAGAAACTTTTCTTATTTTTCTCTCACAAGTGGATGCAGATCCTAAATCCCTCACATAAGTTCCTTTGAGATTTTACTGAAATTATTTTAATTTATTTATATCATTTATATCATTAATGCTTACCTGCTAATAATCATTATATCGGAAGATGGACATTATAGTTGTTTCACAGCACAGCAAGCCTCCAAGAGTTTGGATGTGGTTACATGCATCACTACTACAAACGCTTCAACATGCTATTTTTACTGTTTTATCTTTTTTTTTTTTTTTTATCATCCACCAGCAGTATTTGATATGCTGAGACTTTCTTTCAGTGTAATATCAAAAGTATTAAAGTAGATAATGTGAACTCATTTCAGAGATAACTTTTTGAGCACTTTCTACTCTTTTAATGTTTTCCATGCAGTGCAGCTTTGAAAGAATGAATTGACACAGACAAGGTAACATTCAAAAACAACAACTAAATTATACTGCTTCTGGAGAAATGTGAGCCAAAAAGAATTCGTTTTGATATTCTGATCATAAGCTGTGAATGCAGAGTTTGCTGGTAAGAAAAATCTAAAAGCAAAAAGCTGAATTTATACTGCTCAAGGATACAGGATGCCACTGAGAGATGAGCAGTGCATTTGTAAGGTAGGACTTCTGGTAAAATGTAAACTTTATAATCTGTTTGAATGCATATAAATGGGACATTTTTGCTCTCTTTTCTAAAAAATTGCTGATAGCTCTTTAATTTTATTGTGTATGTGAGATGCTTGTACATGTGTCTGATAGAAATGTCAGCATCAAAGCAGCTCATGACATGTCACTATAATTTGAACTGGAGATAATAAGGGTTATGCTCACTTACTGTAGTGATGCATTTGGCCTGGTGTTTTTGTAATCATTGTATAGACAAGTCTAAAGAGTGAAATTATCCTAATTGCTTTCTTCATTGTTTGATTTACTGGTGTTCTAAATGAAGGAATAGGTTAAACTTTCTTCCTTCCCCCGCCCAAGGTTTTCTTAATGTCTGCTTTTTTCTTTTTTACTCAAGAGTGCAGAATTATTGTTACTGTTATTATTATTACTTTTATTATTACTACTGTTATTTTTATTGTTATTATTAAAACAAGAAATACTTTTCAGCACCTCACCTTTAAGATAGCTTGTGGATTTTTCCCTTTTGATTTTCACTCTTTTTCTTTTACCCTTATGTAAACTTGGATTTACACTCCATCTCATATTGGCAATCTGCCACGTCCTTCTGTGTTCTCATTTACTTGTCTCTTTGTTTTGCTGCTATCTTCTGGTGCATTTTCAAGTAAAATTAACAAGCTCTTACTACCCTATGACTGAATTTGGTCCACAGACTGATCTAAATATGCTGTTTGTGTCTGCATGTCCTTTGTGTCTGGAACGGGTTCTGCTTTAATATTGTAATTACTGTTAGAGCTGGTTGGAAAATCAAATTTTTTTAATTAAAGCCCTTTCACAAAAAGCAAGTTTTAAAAAGATACTTCCATTGAACACTGTGGAAGTGTTCGCATTGTCTCCTTGAAAGACTGCAAGCAAGTTTTTGCTTGCTAATATTTTGTTGTGACTTTGATATAAAAAATTGAAATTACATTAAGTTGTGGCTTTAAAAAAAATCATAATGGTTACACAAATGTGAAAAAATATTTTCCTATGCTAAAATCTTGGGTCTGTATGTATGTGTATGACATAGAAGGATGTTACCAAAGTATAAAATTCAGCATTGTATTTACTATCACTAGCATATCTGTGTACTGCAGGCTGATTTTGTTTCTCCTAAGCAACTGTATCATAAAAATAGCTTGAAAATGAACCGTATGGTTTACTTTTATTTTTCAAGTTTGGGCAAGTAATTTTGTCTAAATGCTTAAAATAGTTGAGTTTTATTACTATCTAAAATGTTCTTATGACCTAGTGGTCTATTAATTGCAAAGCACTCAGGAAATTAAATTGCAAACATAGGAGTTGCGCACGATAGAGTCACTTCATTTTATAGTTTATTATTAGAAATCTGGAAAATGCAACCTAAATTTAATAAAACAGATAATGAATTAGGAGGGTATATATCATCAATGTATATGGTGCTCTGAATATGTAAATAATATTGCGTTCTTATATTTCATCTTTCCACTGTGAAAGATGGGACCGGTCCGATTTTTAGTTTAATGTTCTGAAACAAGAGTAATTATTGAGAACACCAACTTCAAAAATTGACTGTGAAAATTGAAATGAAAATGTTTTTGGTGACTTTGATCCATTTGGTGGTTTATCTGAAAGCATGAAAATCACCTGGTGGTCTGGCAGAGGGAATATCCTCTTTGAGAAGGAGCATGGCATCAAATCAGCCTGAAGGTACCTCGGAAGAGTCAGATGGGGAGGGTTTCAGAGATTCCGTTCGTGTTGCACGTAATCACATTCCTCCAGTTCATGGAAGGGAGAATGGCAACATTTAAGTTCAAGAACTATTCCAGCATTTTCATTATCTGCAGAGGATAATGCAGTGTATTATTTCTTCAGCTGAAGGAATAAAACATCCCTATGGCTTGTGCTTGCTGTGTGATGTGGTTGTAAGGGTGTTATGACAAACTGTGTATGCCTTCTGTGGAGAGGAAACTAAGCTGGAAAACATTGCACCCCACTTTATCTATCTTTGGGGGATGAAAGCACTGATCTCCATCATTAACCCAGTCCTGGTGTGTAGATACACTGCATAAGCTAAAAAAGAACAACAGATGCTTTGTACGCTCTCCCTTTCTGTCTCTGATTTAAGCTTACAACTGAATGGAGCACATTTATTTACATATTGCACTATTTGTAACAGAGAAGCTGACAATACAGCCTTACAGATGCTGTTACTGAAGCTAGTGCTTGTAGTGTTTATTCTCCGTAAAATTTATAACTCACGGGAGACATCATAACACAAACCCAAGCACTGTCAATCATCAGATGATGCTTTGTTTCTTTCTAGCCTTTATCATGCTCAAAAATAGCCTGTCAATATCCATCAGCTCTCACAGCAAAGCTGTGTGAAAGCATAGGGAGGAATTTCTGGCCTGCTTCACAGATGGGAAAATGAGGCAAAGCAAGAAAGGACCTGCTGGAGGTCATATGTCCTATGTGTGACAGAAACAGGATCAGAACTCAACACTTGGCTACTAAATTTGCTTTCTTTTTTCTTTTTTTCAGTGTGTCTTTGGGTGGGGTAGGTTGAAGTGACCAATTTATTTTTAGAATAACACAGGGGAACTTGTTATTCATCATCCAGTACTGACTCATGTTGGATCATCCTGCTTCGTATACTTTTACAGAAATTTAATAGTATGTAGCTGGCATTTATACTGAAACAGAGATTTGTCACCAAATACGTAGGAAACCCATTATATTGAACTCTGTGTATGAAATGGATATCCAAGCAGAGAATAAGTAGTCCATGCCATAAAACATTGCTGCTTCAGCCATAGTAGCTGCTCCAGGAAAGATACCACAGTAATTCCTGAGGTTCCCTGGAGCCAGGGAGACCTTTATGCCATCATCAGCTCTTCTTGCATTGTCTTAGGGAATTCATTTGCTGCTGTTCTATCTCATTTTTCCACATGTAAAAAGGGTAATAATGGTTCTCTTCCTTTCAGGGCCTGGATGACAGTTTCAGATGCTGTGAGGAGTAGCTGAGTAATTTGATAAATTTGTTCAGAATTCTTCAAGGAAAATTAACCAGCAATGGAGGAACATGTTGTGCAAGAAGTAATGCCAGCTTATAGCTGGACTAGGTATTTATTTTTCACTTTTATATCATCCCATAGAGAGTACCCACTGGAAAGACCTTTCTCTACTTCATGTACCTGGACATTCCAAACCTCTGAAGGTGTCCTACCAATGCGTGACTGTTTAAAGTTGCTGTTAATATTTACTTTAGAACTAAATTCTAGTGTTTTATTTTATTTTTTGACTCAGATTGGTGAGATCTGCTTCTGTTGTGCAGCAACAAAAGCAAGGCGATCTGCCAAATTATTCAAAAATAATTAGAACAGATGGCAAAGGATGGCAGCTCAAACCTTCCGGAAAGAAACACCTAACATCCTGATTGCATTTCACAGATTACACGTTGACTGAGATACATACTGTAAGGCACTTCTTATAAACTTTTATTGACAGTTTTTATTTCTCACGGACAGAATTTTGATTTAGTTAGATGATTAGGCAGAAGGTAAAATAACTTTAAGGCAAATTTTACAAACAAAGTAAGGCAGTGCAAATGAGTGAATTCTTTGAGAGTTTTTTCCATGACTAAAAGAGAAATATTTGGTTACCAGTGCTTTTCTGCTTATTGTACAGTTTTCTTTTTCACTGGTATAATTTTTAGTTCTGTCAGCCCCAAACCTCACAGAAATGTCTGGTGGAGTGAGTCGGTATTACGAGAAGACTTGTGAGGAGTGAATCATACCCTGGAATTTGAAGTAGCTTTTGGACCCTTTCAGCTTGTCAGAACTTCCCAATCTCCTACTGTGAGGTAAAAGTAGGTCAGCACCTCTGAAGAGGCTCTCCATCACCACATGGCCAAAAATGGCCTCTTTAATCACAACTTGGAGGGTATTTCAGTCCCAGAAGAGCCAAGAGTTTAAAGCTATGAAATAGTAGGATGAAGGGAAGAAAAAGTTTTTCTGTCATTCTAATGGCTTTCAATCTCACTTGAGGACCATTTTCTGGCTTAGAGGGTGAGATGGAAAGATTTCCAAAGATGAGAGATAAGTAAAGTGAGAAGGAGGAAGGTGAGGTTTTTACTTCATCACTAACTTTCAGAAGCTGTAGTTTTAAGAAAAGTAGCAAGTAAGTGCTGGCAGTGTCAGCAATAGACAGATTCCATTGGTTCCAGTATACTTTCAATCAGTTAGTGCAGAAGAAAACCCATTTTATCTGTAGGATAGATGTAGGTGAAAAGATAAATTTGGCTTACAGCTGAAGCTTCCTTAGCTTGTAGAGCTAAGGATATCAGACCATCACCAGCACTTGTACCCTAGGGACAAGATTTTAGTTAGCAAGCCCTGGAGCACTCTCTCAAGGTATAGAAAGAGAAAATAGGCAGAAAGCTGACAGTTCTAAACCAAATAGGGACAAGGGACACCCTTGCTTTCTGTGTGCAGAGTTCTGGTGCTCTTATATTGTAGAAGTTACACTGCAGAAAGCTGTGTCTCCATGGAAAGAGACAGTGCTGGAAACATTGAAAATGGAGATTATAGTGGTTTTTTTTGGAAGGAGGAGTTTTCAGAAGCGTTGATGTTTGCAGACAACTCAACTTCTAAGCTTAATAAACTACTTACTGAATTAACTGTCTTGCAGCGAATAGAAAATGGGCCAGAATGGGCCAAGGATTTTGAGTGAATATTATCAGCTTGTGTCTTTGACCTTACATGATGAAAGAGAAGGCAAGCACCAACTGCAGATGCTATAGGAGAAAGAGCAATAGATGCAAATTCCAACCAACTTCTAGTGCTTCTCTTATTCTGGTGTACTTGGAGCTCATTTGGGCAGATTAGTAAGACAGAGTGCTAGTGCCTGTTCTACTACCAGTGCCAGGTTGTCAGAATGGATTCTGTTGCAGGAATGTATTACTTTGAGTGATATTTTCAGAAACAAAAAATAATGTGGGTCTTGAACAGAACAGGCAGTGAAATGGGAAGAAGGGAGAGTTAAACCTGTCACGTGGGAAAGCAGTTTCAAGGTCCTGCTTTGAACTAAATGTAGCATCCCGTGAACTTCATAGTGAGCACATAGTATATACTGTACTATATACAGAAGCCCTCTGAGGGGAAGAGCTGCTTACAGAAAATGGAGCAGCAAAGATGACTTCTTGGCAGGGCAGTGAGAACACATTTCCCTGGTACATTTTAAGACCTCATGTTCCAGATTTCTTTGTATCAAGCACAGCTGGAAATGTTACCCAGATCACAGACAGAGGCTTTAGTTCTGGAAACTCAAAAGCATCTGTGTTGGCATAAAATGACCCCTAAATCAAATGTCAAAACTCTGAAATATTTTCCTAAAATGGCTTTTTTTTTTTTTTTTTTTTTTTTTTTCTTTTCTTTCTTTCTTTCTTTCTTCTGATATTCTGCAAGACATTCAGAAATGATTTGCTTCAGGTTGATTGCTTCACCTGTTGACAGGCTTGGGCTCATTCTGAGATACAGTGAGCAGCTCAGGGAATGAACCAGTTTCAGAAGAAAATGCTTAAACTGAGTGTGTGTAATAACACTTTGTCCTGATTTCTCATCTCTTCTTGGGGCATTCATTTACTTGAAGGGGGTTACATCCTGGCAAAATACGGGTGGGAGAGAGCTGTCTGTTTAGTCTCAGTCCCATATACCTATGGAAGAAGAGCGAAAAATCCATGGGTTCAGGCTTGGACATGGGAAAAAGGTCAGGAGATGACATTAAATGGCCAGCATCATCTGGAACTACAGAAGGAGGGAGCCCCAGAAGAGATGCTGAAGGTTTTGCATTTCTCCTGTCTAAAGCAAGAAGTAAAGCATCTGGATAGAAGCAAGCCCCTGGGAGGAGAAAGGAAGCATCACTCATTCTCTCTGGCATGCAAACAGGGAGGAGACCAAAGGGAGTGAGGGAAGACTGGTGTCCCCAGACGAAATAGTGCTGAGGTATGGTTTTCTGAAACCTTGAACCATTTGTGTAAAGCTGTAGGGGAATCGCAATTGATGCACAAGTACCTGTGACAACCAAACTGACAGAGGAATTCATATAGGAGATGCAGAAGGAGCTGTGAGCCAGAGGCTTTGGGGATCCTTCCACTAAGTCTAAGGAATGGATCTTCATTTCTTACCTCAATTCTTTGTGTTCTGTAGAGCCTCTTGGTTTTGATCCACATGAGCAATTTCATGAGCCTTGTGCTGAGGACACGCAGGGAATATTTTGGACTCACCAGTGAAATCTCATTGCTGTTGCTGGGAGACTGGAAGGGGAGGACTCCATGCTGAGAGCCTTGCTTTGTATTTATTTCTTGGGTTGGTAAAGGCACCTTGGTTAATGCTAGGTGAGACCCAGGGCTAGTTGTAGCAATGAGACTGGAGTGCCACTGACATTGCAGAAAGGTTCAGAAGAACTGCAGAATCTGTTGGGTACAAAATCTGCATTTATTTTTGGAGGTGGCATAGTTTTAGCTGTTGTGAACTAAGTACCATCAGACTATCTTTACAGTTAGTAGCAGATGCTCTTATCTAAGCCTTGCATGTGTTGTGGCATTAGACTAGTTAAAAACTTGCATTATTTTTGTGACTTAAGCTGGAAGAATCTCAGGTAAAGAGAGGCTTTAGAAGCATTACCTGTGCAAAATTTAGAGCTGACTGTGCCTGGGCCTGAGATACAGAAGAAGAAAAATTACAAACCCAAGAGAGTTGGAGCAAGATGAATCTGACTGCATTTTATCTCTGTGTTATTTAACTCTAGGTGAATAAATTGGTGCTGAAATAATGGTACATGTGACATAGGAGTTCTGATACTGCTAACAGTATTTCCACTTTTCAGTGTAGCAGCTTATCTGAGCTTAGTCCCAGTGGTAAGTTTTGGGCTCAGGAGATAGCATGGTAAATGGTGTGTGGTATACACAAAGAATGCTGCCAGCTTGAGTTTCTTTTTTATGGTGTTTAATTTTTGTATTACCATAATTGAAAACTGCCTGCATTGTTTCCTGAAACCTAGGGAGAGGCAAGACAGTTGCCAAAATAGCATCATCTTTACATTTCACCAAGTCACCGTAATGCAATTGCCTTGCCCTTAACATCTTAAAAGAGTAGCAAAATGGAATTTGACTTCAGAGGAGAAAATAAGTGCAGGTTGCAAATAGAACAGGATTCCGTGCCGTTAAGTGGATTATACTCCTGTCAGGGTACTCCAGATTTTACAGACACAAATCTGAATTTAACATATGGCCCCAGCCCTAGGCCAGGGTCCTGTTTGAATTATTCCAGGCTTGTACGTAGAAAGCTGTGCTCCAAACATGAATCCAATTACCAGCTGCAGTCAGGCAATTGAACGGCCACAGAAGAAATACTCTAATAGATGGGGGGGAAGGAAGGAGGGAGAGGAGAGAGGAGAGGACTATGATTTGTGTGGTAATCAAGAAGAGAAGGTCAATTGTAATAGAACAGGCTGGTTTAGAAGACAAAGCTAATGCAGGATGCCTTCCACTCTGTTGAGGGATGCTATCAATAGATCTACTGCTTTCATTACAAAAAATGTCACTAACTGACAAGATGAATATAGGCAGGGAAAGAAGGGCTTTTGATGGATCAGGTGATTAAAACCTAGACTACAGACAAGCAATTAACAAACGCAGTACTGATGACCTGTACAGGAACTTAAGAATATGAAGGGAGGAACACAGAAGGTGGGCAGTGTGCACACACATGAAGCTGTTTTTGATTGATGACGCTGGATAGGCTTTTAAGCATGTTTCAAACTACTGTAAAGTACTGAATAGAAACACCAAAGATGCCTATTGTCCCCTGAAAGTATATGGTTTTGTTAACTGTGTTACTGTAATTTGAGCAGCTAGCATTCTGCTCTTCTAGAGGCGGCAGGACCAGAAATGAATACCTATTGATCACTCTCTGTATGATGACTGTGTGCAATAGCTGCTCAGAGCCCAGCTTTGAAGCGTCTGCTGTGTCAGTGCACGAATTATACTTTTCAGCTGCTCATTTACTGAGAGCAGGCTGGGCAGCTGACACTCTGACTCCTAGAAAATATATTGTTTTTTTTTTTTCCTCCCCATCTCAAAAAATCAGGATTTCTGAAGAGATCTGAAGACGTGCTTTCTGCTAAGTTTGAGAAACGTCAGCTAAACATTCAGTACCCTCCCCTATGCTACAGATCAACCTATAAATCAGAAGGACAAAGTTCTTGGTTACTTACATTTTGTTTACTGCTGTTTACATAATGTTATATGTGATTTTTGAGATACGGTAAATGAGCTAAGACCTTCATCAGTTTTAAAATGCTGGCTTTGATCAATGAGAAGAATTGATGGTCAAAAAGCTTCTAGAGCAGTCAACATTCAATTTATGGTTGAAAGAAATGCTATGGATTTCTTGAAACATTTCTGGGATTTTAATTAAGTCTTTCATAGCATGAAGTACTGAACTATAACATTTAGGGGGAACATAAGGAAACCTAAATGCTTTGCTGGAAACATCTGCATTTTCTTTTCAGGAGAAAACAGCTTTTTTAAAAAGTGGGGCATCAGAAGTTTTAATGAAATGTCGAAAGCTATTTATTCTATAAAAGCATATGGTGTTAATGTATCCATCATGGCTTAATCTGTTGTGCTCAGTGAGGTAACAGGACAAGAAACAGCCATCTGCTTACCATATTTGATTGCTGTTTCTTTGCACAAATACAGTCCTGCTTTCAGCACTTAAGAGTGATTAGCTGTAACTTATGGAGCTTGCTGTGGCTTACCCACTGAGTAATTACTGGAGAAAGCAATCGCAAGAGCATCTGAACATGGGGGCAAATTGTTAGCAACTACATTTGTGACAAGTTTAAGGTCTAAAAAATCTTCCTACAAGTGTGCCATAAGGGAAAGAAAAAAAGGGCAGAGCACAGACTGTAGAGGATAGGGATGCCTGTTACAGATATTTTCCAAAGCCTAACCCACAAAAGCTTGAAAAGCCTGATTTCCTTCCCCTCCAAGCCCCCAAGGCAAAACAGTCCTTGATTAAAAAAAGGGAAAAGATTTTAATTGCTCTTTCTCTCATATTCAGAGCTGAGTAATTTATTTTTCCGGTAGCTGCGCTGGTTCAGGGATGAGGCTTTATTCTGCATCTCCCTTCCTATGCAAACCTGGTGCTGGGATGAAGACACAGGCCAAGACAAAAGCTTCTGTCCCACTGCTTTAATAGGACATTTTATTTAGTGCATTAAAAGGAGCTAGTCCTTCTTTTTAGAATGGTCATTTTGGAGAGACCTACTCCCCAAACCCAACCTCCGTGAATCCCTATCCTGTCCTGGGATTTCATCAGCCAAACATTTGTTTTACAGTGGCAAAGTAAATGTACAGAAAAAGAGAATTCCTTTAGAAGAGCATCCTAAGATACTCAGAACAAGCTCAGAGTGCCTCTTCAAACACTGATTTTGTCCTATTTTAAGTTCTTAAGTAGCCTTTGAGGTTTTCTTATAACTACTTATGACACTTAACACAATTTTCTTTTTGATTGCCGATAACCCTTCTCCTTTTGCGGTATTATACTACCTTTTCTCCCTGCCACTACCGACCCCAAATCTCATACTTTTTTCCCCTACTATTGCTCTAAGAGAAAATTAATACGAAACTTTATCTTGCCTGTCACTGGGCTTTCCTCCAAAAAAAGTCTTAACTGTGACTTTAGAATTGCATTGGCCTGACACAAAAATTAATTTCTCTTAAATGCATGATGTAGCTCTCTGAAGTGCCTTGGGATACGTGCAAGATTTTAGATGTCATGCAAATAATGTATGTGTATTTTACCTTTCTGATAAGAGTCGTCTCTATCTCAAGATTGTGTTCTCTTTGATCACTGAAATAGACTTCCTCCTGAAGCAAAGGTAACCTTCATCAACCAAACAAAACTGTTAGACCTGCAGCCATGTTTGAGGGGGCTGCCTTGAGGGATTTTTGAGAGATAAGACAGGTCTTTTGCATTGCAAGGTGAGGCTGAGATCCTGTCTTTTGTGTAGTTCTGCCCACAGAAAGTCACTTGGAACACATTGGTGAAGATTTTCCCTGGTGCTCTTGAGCTGCCTAGCCAGAGCACATCTCAGCCAAGTTTAGTTAGATGGATGGGGGTAGCCTGAGGTCCATTTGCTGGGATGTTCTCTCTCCCAAAGGGTAGTTAAGCTCAAGAAAGACAGAACTGTGATGGAACATTAAAAACAAAACAAAATAAAACAAACAAACAAACAAAAACACTGCTTTTTTGCATTAGGGTCAATTAAAAATAACTGAGTATAACTGAGAAGGAAGAAAGTAAAAAAAAAAAAAAAGAAAAGAAAAAAAAAAGAAATTTTAAACAATTCCTCCTTTGCCTGCTTTGTCTTTCCCAGGAGGGCTTGTAATGCCAATTTTCAGCCCATTCACTTCTAGCAAACTCAGAGCAGCCTTCTCTGTTATCCAGGGAGCTTTCTTGGCCCACTGAGGAGGCTGTCTCTTTCTATGGCAGCTGCTGCCCCCCAGTCCCTTGCAGAGATCCTTGCTCTCTCCATCCCATGCTCAATTGTTCCCCAGGAATGAACACAACTTGTCTTTCCCTCCTGAAGGGAGGAACACAATCTGTGGGCACAGATCTATGAACAAATATGCCAGATAACCAAAACTTCATGAATAGGTTTCTTTACTTCCTCCTTCACAATAGAAAGAGCCCAGCCAGGCTCAAATGTTGGTGACCTCTTGGGTCCAAAAGCAATCAATCAACTTGTATGCAAGCATCTCCAGAGGTGAAAACATGCAATGTCAGTGCAACTCCTGGAGTTCAAAGCTAATACAAAGATGTTTCACTTGAAAATAGATCCTAGAGGAAGATGTTTGGTCCTAGCTTAATGTCTGCTGTAGTTAAAAAAAAGATAAGAAGAACAGCTAGAGAAAGAGTTTACTGTTGCAGTAAAATGCAGGTTCTGACTGTTCCAGAGTAACCAGATCTCTTTAAATGTACTTAATTCTGTAGCATATGCTCATTCTAAGTATTTTTTTCTACTTCATACATTTTTTGAGTGAAGGTTTAATCCTCTTTACATATCTGATGACAGAATTCACGTACAGTCTAGAAGAAACGGGAAGATGTTTTCCCCAGGCTGATCCTCACTTTGACTCATAATAAGCTCTTTTCATTCAAAGCAGCTGAATTTTCTTTCTGCACTGTAACATGGTGCAGTACTAATTCCATCTTTGCTTTAAGAGCTGAAGTCACCAACAGAGAGCAATTGTATTGTTGCTCTTTACCATCGCTAGGAAGTGGTGACTTTTGTTTGCTGCTGCTGTTGACTGGATTTGTGCCAGAGCCATACAGCAAATTAAATATTATACATCACCCGTATAACCCATGGCTAATTTAGATCCAAAGTAATTGCTTTCAGAGTAATTGATTTACATCTATAGATGATACTTCTGTATGTCTTTTGTTGTTTTAATTATCTAATGATCTGATTGTGCAAGCAATACAAAAAAAATCTTCATATTTATTTGCTTTTGCATCACAGAAAGTCAACAATTTGAAAAGCAGAAATTTGCAGTCCTAATTACATAGGACCTTTAACCTGGCCATCAATTTGACCTGCACAAATCTACATGCATTTTTAAGTACATACATTATGCTTAAGTAATAACCTTTACTGAGCTGCAAATGTATACTTAAGTTCCCTGTTTTATTATGTGATCATAAGATTTGCTTTCTGACAAAGAATGAATCTGTGTACTATTTTATTAAGGAAAATGCAAGATTAAGGAAAGGCTGGTGGTTTTTTTATTTTGAGGTATTACTGATTTGAAAGTGGGGATTATTTTATGTATAATCATTACATTTGTGAAGGTAGGATGCAATCAGTTCTTAGCTGATTGCTTTCACTTGTTCATTATTATTAATTTGTAATTCAGCTTCTTCCAATATAACAAGTTAGTGTCTCAGACATGACTACAGCAGTGAAAAATGTAACAAAAGAGCATAGGATCTGTGGAAGGATGGAAGGTGATATCATTTCATTCCACCGGTGCTGACTGCAGAATCTGCTTGTGATGACAGGTGGAAAGCCTGTCATCAGCAAGGGGCTGGAAGCTGGGAATCCATTTGCAGGCCAGTCCCCATAATTTTATGAGTCTGAAGATGAGAAGGCAAAAAGTTGATGATTATTTTGTGGAAATCAGAGCTGAATGGACTGAAATCCACAGGAACATTGAAGATATGAAAGAGGACAGTTAGGATGAGAGAAGGAGAGAGGGCAATACCAAAACAATTGTATGAAGTACATGAGCCACACAGAAAGGCATTCGATACTGTCCCCCACGACGTCCTTATAACAAAGCTGAGGAATTGTGGGATAGATGAGTGGACAGTGAGGTGGGTTGAGAACTGGCTGACTGGCAGAGCGCAAAGGGTCGTTGTTGGTGGTGCAGAGTCCCGTTGGAGGCCTGTAACTAGCGGTGTTCCTCAGGGGTCTGTGCTGGATCCGGTCTTGTTCAACATCTTCATCAATGACCTTGATGAGGGGATAATGGCTACCCTCAGCAAGTTTGCTGATGATACGAAGTTGGGAGGATTGGCTGACACGCCTGAAGGCCGTGCTGCCATTCAGCAAGACCTGGACAGGCTGGAGAGCTGGGCAGAAAAAAAACGGATGAGGTTTAACAAAAGCAAGTGTAGAGTCTTGCATCTGGGGAGGAATGATTCCATGCACCAGTACAGGTTGGGGGATGAGCTGCTGGAGGGGAGCTCTGCGGAAAGGGACCTGGGTGTCCTGGTGGACGACAGGTTGGCCATGAGCCAGCAGTGTGCCCTTATGGCCAAAAAGGCCAATGGCTTACTGGGGTGCATTAAAAAGAGCGTGGCCAGCAGGTCGAGGGAGGTGATCCTCCCCCTCTACTCTGCCCTGGTGAGGCCTCATCTGGAGTACTGCGTCCAGTTCTGGGCTCCCCAGTACAAAAAAGACAAGGATCTCTTGGAAAGAGTCCAGTGGAGGGCCACGAAGATGGTGAAGGGCCTGGAGCATCTCTCCTAAGAGGAAAGGCTGAGTGAACTGGGTCTGTTCAGCCTTGAGAAAAGAAGACTGAGAGGGGACCTGATCCAGGTCTATAAATATCTAAGGTGTGGGGGGCAGAATGGCGAGGCCAGACTGTTTTCAGTGGTGAATGGAGACAGGACAAGGGGAAACGGCCGGAAACTGCAGCATAGGAAGTTCCGCACAAACATGCGCAAGAACTTCTTTACAGTGAGGTGACGGAGCACTGGAACAGGCTGCCCAGGGAGGTGGTGGAGTCTCCTTCTCTGGAGATGTTCAAGACCTGCCTGGATGCCTACCTGTGCAACCTGCTGTAGGGAACCTGCTTTGGCAGGGGGGTTGGACTCGATGATCTCTGGAGGTCCCTTCCAACCCCTACAATTCTGTGATTCTGTGATTCTGTGAAAGCAAACTGTTTTGACACTCTGGGATATCAGAAGCATTCAAAAGGGGATGTTCCTTCAAGCACCTTGTCAATAATCATATCATAAATAATCTTTCACTACATTGGAATTCACTGTAATCATGATTTCAACAAACATTTCTGGCAAGACATTTTCTCCAGCAATATTCTAAGTTATATTTTTTTTGTTTCTGCTGGGACATGGGATATATGTGAGCAAAACAAGGCCTATTATTGTCAGAACCTCTGAATTTTGTCAGATTCCTGCAGATCGTGTTCCTGCAACAGAAGAGATCTGCTAGTATTTCTAGTATTTCCTCTCTTCTTGCTCTACCCTGCGCAGTTTTCTGTTATTTGCACAGAAAGAAGGATGTAATTGTAATTAACACCAATATTGGTCTTTTCACAACAATCTACAACAGATTTTCCAGGAATGCTTTTCAACCCTACCGCTATTTAATTTCTTTGGCCTTTTAAGTAGCTGCAAGTAGCTATATGACCACCAGAACCTTCTCTATCTGCACAATGCCCCTTCCAGAAATTTATATGCATTTTGCTACCTACTTTATTGTAAAATTAGCTATAGCTATTTATATTATTATCTTTGTAAATACATTTTTTTCTGCTACTTCCCTTTGCGGTATTCTGTATATATTGTTTTACAAGGTTTACAAACTGCTTCCATAACTGTAAAATCCATGCAAATAAGAGTTTAAAATAGTGCGTGAAAAAGTTGATCTCATTTTTTAGTAGTTTGTCAGGTAATCAATTTAAAGGTCTTGTATACTGCCTTTTCAATGGGTAAGTATAACTCCTGTAAGCATTAATAGGAGTTACGTTTCCTATTCACTGGAGACCATATTTAATTTGCTTCTCATTCTTACATCACATAGATTACAGTAACCTGATGTAGATTAAAAAACTACAGTATATTTGCAAGTATTTTCAATATTCCATTTTAGCAACCTTGTCTTAAAATTTATTCTAGCCTGAGAAGTGAAAAGTATTGATTTTATCACATCTGTTTCCTAGTAACATGTTTAAAGATAACATAGCACCCTCTCTGGGTTTTATTTCATAACTAATATATTTAGAGGAACATAAATCTGACTCTCTGCATTGATTATCCACCTTGGGGAAAAAGACTCAGTGGATTAAAATTCTGACACAGGAAGTTCCTGAGGGAGCTGATGTCAGAGCAACTGTCCAGACAAATTAGAGGTGGGTCCAAAGCAGGGTGAGCAAGCAGGGAGCTCAGAGATCTGTGGGCATACCAAAACCAAAACCCCAGCAGCTTTAAGAAGAAAAAAAGATTTTGAACACAGTCTCGAAAACCCTGGATTAAAGAGATTGAATTTCACCCTGCAGCAAGTGGGCATGTTGTATGTCTCCCTGATGTCTTGCATCAGTGCTGAAATTGGTCTAGACATCTGGAGGCTACTACATTATCCAGATTTTCCTAAATTTCATATATATAGTATACATAGACTTTTAGATGGGCAACCTTGTGTTCTTGCATAGTTAGGAACATCTTTTGTGTTTCAACTGCACTTTTGCATAGACAGAAGTTTCTTTAGGGAGACAGAAATTTAGACAGATATTTTTTGTATAAGAATATGGAAGAAGACTGCCAAGTGAGTTCAGTTGCTTTTAAAATTGTGAAGAACCAGTATTAAGACTTCAGCAAATCTGCCACATAAGTAACGCTAGTAATTTCAGAGTTTCCTACAGACTCCATCTAGGGCAGTATGTTTGTAGAGACTGTCAGATCTTACCAATGGAAATTCAATGAAAGCCATAACAATTTTACAGCTTAGAAATTTCACAGTCATTTTCAGGTACTTGATATCACATGTGGTTATTTAAGAGTATCTTAATTTTCTTTTGGTTCACAAAGAAAAAATATGCATTTGCTAGCTAACTTTCCATCCCTGCCTCGGAGCTTGACTGATCATTTCTTTCATCAGAGGTCATCTGTGCTTCTAGAAATGAAACCTGTGTGGCCATTGTTTGTTCAGTTGTTGCATATTAGCTCCTCAGTGGTTAAAAAGATCTGAACAAATAAGAGGGCTTACCCTACATTATATTACCCTTTATTAGTAGGAAATTGAAGTCTAGAGATTATTATTAAGCCTCAGCCACTGAAGGCTACCCATAGTCTGATAAAGACCCCTCAAACTGACCCTTGATCAGGCTGCATTAGGAGGCTTTTACCCTTGTTACTAATTAAACAAACAGATCTGATGGTATTATTCTTTTTCATAGCCGTTTCATGACATCAGCTCTCCCTTGCACCCATGGACAAAGAGAATCATGTTCCTCTTTGAGATGCAACGGTATATTAAGGGCCTGACACTGGGCCGTCCAGTGCTCAGTTGCTCTGTTATGTTTAACGTAGTGATATATCAGGTGTCAAAGGGCTTCTCATTGAAGTTCAGGGAAATAAAGACAAAGTTTCCATTAAAATAGAAACTTCACAGACTTTGCTTTTCAGATGGAAGAAAAGCATCTTAATGTCTGCCAGAGAATGCAAGAAGGAATAGCTTGCTAAGTCAGAGGCATAGGCATAAAGAAAGAGGGTGTTTGGATGATTTGGGTGCCTTTCTGTTACTTTACTCACTTTTTTTTATTAAGACTGCATCTTTGCAGATAAATTTCTTCACTTTCAGGTAGGTATAATGTTAAGGTAAAGAAGCCTTCAAATTCTGCTATGTTGTGGATGGAAATTTCATTTTGAAGGATATAATCTCTTTGCAATGTGAGTTAAAAGTAAATAAATTCCAAGCAGAGTATTTATTATTTTGTGGGAAAAGTCATCTCTACTTTATACAAATAGAGTTCATGTGCATGTATCCTGTAAGCTGGTACTGTATGTAAATCTCTCTATGTAAAGCTCTCTATGTAAATCTCCTCTTGAAATACAGATGTGCTGTGAGCTGATGTAAAAATGAAATTTTGTGAAGCCAGAACAAATCATACCTGTTGAAGCACATCCAGAGGAGGGCCACAAGAATGATCCAAAGAATGGAACCCCTCTGAGAACAGGCTGAGAGAGCTGGGTCTTTTCAGCCTGGAGAAGAGCAGGCTCTGGAGAGCTGATAGTGGCCTTTCAGTATCTAAAAGAGGGCTATAAGTCAGAAAGGGACAGACTCTTTTTAATAAGGTCTGTTGTGATAGGACAAGGGGAAATTGTTTCAGACTAAAAGGGGGGAGATTTAGATTGGATGTAAGGTAAAAGTATTTTACAGTAAGGGTGGTGAGTCATTGGAGAAGGTGGCCCAGAGAGGTGGTGGATGCCCCATTCCTGGAGACATTCTGGGTCAGACCAGATGGGGCTCTGAGCACTCTCATCTAGCTGTAGTTGTCCCTGTTCATCGCAGGAGAAATGGGCTAGATGACCTGTAAGGTTCCCTACTAACTCAAGCAAAATCTATGATTCTTGTGTAAGATAATAAGGTACTTGTAACAGATGGGAGAAAGTACATAAATCAAAGCAGGTATATTAAAGCATTCTTTCATCCATAACATTCCCAGAAAGTGAAAGATGGGGGAGAATATTGTTGGCTTTTTGTTGTTTTTTTTTAATATTCTGTGTGTCACTTGTGAAACTGTTCTTCAGAAATAACTTGGACATTAGGATGTAGTGTTTGAGAAGTGTTGAGTGCACTTCTACATCTCTCTTTTGTGTTATGTTCAAACACTTGGTATAGAGACAATTCACTGCACATCTTAGTAGGCAGAGAAATCTTTGTTCTTTTCTGAAGAGTTGCTCTTAGGGATAGCACCTATGGGAAAGAAAAATTAATCCTATCTGTACATTATCAGTAGTGTGAGGAAATGGGTTGTTTGGATCTGAATTCTTTGATTTGAGCCAATCTCTAATTCAGGAGGAAGCTGACTGAACTCCTGAGAAGGGTTTGCTTTGCAATTTTATAATGCTTTGTATTGAGGTCTTCCTTAACTGCAGCCCTTCAGAAAGAACAAAGTATGGAATGAATGATGGGCATGAAACTGCAAATGTATAGCAGTAACCCAAATACACTGTTTATTTTACTTGCATGTCTAAAAAGTATTAGCAATTCTAAGTCTACAGTCTCGTGTCTCCTCTTTTATGCTATGGTAGATCAGTAGCTGTCTTAAATTTCCTTTTATTTTTTTGGCTTGTTTGAGGTTCAAATTCAGCATAAAAAAAAAAAAAAATAAAACTACAGAAGTTTGCTGTACCAGTACGTGTTTGTTTATATGTGTAGATATGTGTGTGTATATAGGTATATATACATATATGCCTGCAAATATAGATATATAGAGAGAGATATAAATAGATACATATAGATATATATAGATATGTATACACATACAGGCACACACACAACATATACATATAGACAAACATACAGAGATGTTTATATGTCTCCAGGGAGCATGTAATGGGTGGCTGGAGAGGATGTTTCAAAAGCTTCAATAACTCAATCTTTGCTTTATCTTCAGATAGTGAAATTTTTGCTCTTGTTTTTTTTCCTTGTATGATTACATTGGCTTTTGCCATGTGTTGATTTGAGTCTGTTCCCAGCTAAATCATTTGGGAAAAGAGTTTGGATCTTCTCATGTTACTTGGATTGGGTAAATTCAAGAAATTTGTACTTGTAGGATTCAAAGAAAGAGAAACTGTGCTAGTTGCCTTGCTGTTTACTTCCCTGCATGACTCTCTTTCTTTCTTTATAGGAAGTTTTCAGTGATTCTATTATTTTTTTTTAGCTCTTTGGAACAGTGGTGAAATAAAATTGTATATTTTGTGAATGCAAATAGTAGACTTTACAGAGAAACTTACTTAGATTTTCTTTCCAATATCAAATATTGTCATTAGGCCATGATGTTTAAAAGGTCCGTGAATTTTATCTGACATTTTTAGCTACTGAGGTGGGATTAATAAGTTGCTTGAAGAATAGGAAAGGGAAAATATCTTAATGTATGTATACTATACAAAAACTGAGACATAGTTCATGATTAAAAAGGAGGTTGTATGTTTTGAATAACTTCAGTCGTGACATTTTGTGCTTTATTTGTTTCAAAAATTCACTGTATTGGCCTTAGTGCATTGGTATATCATAGACATATATAGTAAGTGATAACTGACTAGTGTTTTAAAGCCATGATTCAAGAACATATTTTGACACATGGTGATGCCTGTTTAGGTAAAAATATAGTAAATTAAAGCACTGCCTTGAAAGGAGTGAAGTATGAGCGCATATGCCTCCCTGAGTCATGGTCAAAATAATACTCTCTCAAGTTAAACCAATTGCATTCCTCATTATTTTAGCACTGAAAAGTGTAGATCTCTAGTCTTAGCCATTTTGTTTCTGAGTGCCTTCATTTTATTCATATTTAAAAAAAATAAATAAATAAAAAAAAATCCCAAACTTATCACTTATCACCACTGGAAGGAGGATGAGGTATTGGTACCAAGCCTTTGATCCATCTGGAACAAAACATGATCAGCAACATCAACAAAATGACTTTTCCAATGTCGTTGCTATGGAAATGTCAGTAAGTAGGGAAGTAAATTAAATGATTTTGTTGTGTCCTTTTTTTCCTATTGTTCTTTTCTAGCTATGTATGGAAAGGAAGACACTCAAAGCATCTTAGTGCTATGCCAGTGACTGTCACTTGAATGTCAAAATGGCCATTAGATCACTAGGTCTGCCACGGAAGAGGCAGTCTGCCTTGCTTCTTGAAATAAGAGACTGAAAATCAGCAGCGTGCCTTCAGAAACTATGCCAGAGCAGAGGCCCTCTCTGCCCAAGGGCAAAAAGTGCTGCAGGATGCTCGGCAGCAGCCCTCAGGTTTGGTCTCACCGCTGTGGCAGCAGGCAGCTATTTGGGCTTGCCAGCGATGCCCAGCCTGAAGGGTTTTAATTGCTGGCACTGACTGCCCTTTTGTTTTTATGTATTCCCCCTCTCAGTGTGCCTTCCATTATGGTTTGTTGGCAGCTCTGAAATGCTCATAGTTCCAGCCGTGATTGCTTTCATAAGAGTCATGAGAGAGTGCACCTTTAATATTATCTGCACTGTAGGTAGAAAGCAATAGTTATCGTTGGCAGCATGCCAGTGAATAGAAAGTGACATTTTAAATGGACACTACTGGTGCATCAAGCAGATGAAATTAAAGGGAGGCTGTGACAGCTAATGAAAGGCTGGTATAGGAAATGTCCAGGGTGAATGTGTTGTTTACCAGCAAGTGTACCTGATTGGATGGGGATACAGCTGATTGCAATTCACAGTGGGAATAAGGAGCTATTGCGTGACAAATGCAGCTCTGCCAGGATGGAGTTAGTTAGTCCTTGCCTGTGGAGATTCATAGGTTAAGCAACATCATCTGAAGTGCCATCAGCAGTGACTGGGGTTTCTTTGGCTGAGAAAGGACTTTTTGCTGCTTCACGTGGGGAAAGCAGCCTCTTGCAGCTCATTTCCAGAGAAAATGCACAAATGTACAGAGAACAGGTTTTAAAAACAGAAAAGCAACCTGGTATCTTGCCTTCTCTGAAAAGGTTTTAAAAATAAACATAAAAACAAAAAACCACCATAATAATTGTTAATACCACATAATAAAATAAGAATAGTTAATTGTATTTGCATAACTTCTATCATTTGCCAACATCAGTGAATATGACTTACAAAAAAATGTTTGTGTAAAAACAATACATAGGCTTACTAAAGCCTGTGTGCCAACTTCTAGTTTCTGTAAAGTAAGGCCTTAAGTGACCAGGAGTAAGGCCTCAGTGTGAACAGGAGCTGGATCACATTGGCTATCCAGTGATACTGCTTTTATCGATGTATTGAATGGCACAGTCAGTTTTGAATACTGCTATTTTTACAAGCATTTATGAAATACTGATTTTGAAAAGGTAAAAAGAAAAACAACAACCCAACAAAAAAAATAATATTAAAATTTAAAATAAAACATGTACTGTGGCCTTTCTGCATTTATTTTTAAGATTTTTTTCAAGTGAATTATACTTTGTTTTCTTTTGAGCCCATTTTCATTTGTATACAATCACATTTCAATGTTAAAATTACAACATAAAAAAAGCTATATTTTGAAAAAAATCGAGCATTTTTGGCGTCCAATAACTGATTTCAAGCCAGAGTTCCCAATACAGAGACCCAAGCTGAATCTGCAAAGGTATTTAGCAAATGTTAGAAATGAGGATTACATGTGTCCTAGCATTTTTGCATGATAAAATAAGTGCCATCATACTTTCTGAGCTTTCTGGGTACCTGCAAAGAAAGAAGGTGCAAGTTCTGCCTGTATTTCAGTATGTATATGTGTGTGTTTGCTTGTGCATGCCTATATAAAATATATAAATTATCTCATGTTATCAGTAGCAAAATCCAAAATAATTTTAGATGCACAGCTTTGCCATTTCTTTACACAGTGGGTTAAGCCAGGTAGTTGATGAAACAGTGCATTTTTTTGTTGGCATAAGGATTTTTCTTCCTTTGTGGAGCTGAGGGGCTGGCAGATATTGAACCACTGGATTCTGTGAGCTCCTAAATAATGTTGCTCAAAGGAAATCCATATCCATGCCATCCCAAGAATCCCACATGGTTCTATCTGCCAGTGGTTCAAGATTCAACTCATTAGTGGCAAATGTAGGAAACTACAAAAAAAGAGTGTTGTTATAAACTCATGAAATATAGCTATAACTAGTAGATACGATTGTTTCAAGGCATGATGTCAAAGGTATTTGCGGATGTGATCTTTTTTTTTCATGCATCTTTGTTCTTCTCAACAAGGACCTTTTATTGGTCAGTTACTTAGGATCAAGTTGTTAGTTGTGATTGAGCAGAGCTCAAATTTAGAAATCAGGAAGCCAGTGAAAATGAGAAACTGGGACTTAGAAGAAAGAAGGATTTGAGTCTACAATTGAGTTCTCGTTCTGCCCATTTTCTTTGGTTACAAAACCCATGAGCATGGCTGGCATTCAGACGGTACTGCTAAGACCAATCGTATGGATTTTCCAGCCTTACAACTGGCTCCCCTTCAAAGGCAGATGCTGAGACTAATAGTTTCCACATACTGCTTATCTGGAACACTAAAAAGAAATCGGCTTTTGCTTTCCTGTAACTTCATCTGTTCCTGACTTGATAGGGTGGTTGTATATGATGGTCTTAAAGGTCTTTTCCAACTTAAGAGATATGATGATTCTGTGATTCAACTTCGTCTCTGAAGTGAAAGGGAAACAAACAGAATACCCCATGCTGATTTCTGGGTCTGGAAAAAGGCAAAGATGTAGATGAGAAAGGGTCACAGGGCTAAGGGTCCCAGGGCTGCTTTGAAGGCCAGGAAATCCCCACTCTCTGGAAAGGGAAGGCTACAGCAGCAGAGATGGACTGAAAGACTTGATTTTCTCTGGGTGTTCTGTGACCATGGGGCACAGGGCCAGATAAATCTGTAGATGTGACAATTCAGATTTGAGTTATCTTAACAACTGTGGCTGCAGCATAGACATTAAAACATCCTTGAATAGGATCAGTGTCCTTTTCTAAGAAATGGACACTCAAATGAGTCACACAGATGAGGAGCTCTGCAGTGTATTTTGATTTCCATCACTGTGCAGAGTACAGCTCTGTTATGTGGAATTTTTGCTTCAGTCACACAAAAACTGTTGATTTATTCTCAAATGCACATTGATTTCTGGGAGTAATTTCTAGTTGTTTGATATTTTTAACAGAGAACTAAAAGATTCCATGCTTATTAAAGGCAAACAGAATTCTCCCTGATGTGTGGCTTGGGATTTGGGAGTTATGTAGGGTGTTGAAGCGTCACTTGTCTACAGCATTTCTTCCTGAAACACTGTATATATAAGCTGACAAAAAATTTGAATGCAAGTATTTTAACTGGTACAAAAATTTCTTTTTCCTTTTTCTGAAAAACATGAACTTTGTCTGGAAATTGCCAAGTGTATGTATGAGTCCAAACTTTTGCAGCATAGTGCTTCAACCTGAAATTTTAATAGATTAGCTATGTTCCCTAAGGATGTAGGAAATCATAGACATCAGAATGGTATAGAAAGTTCACAAACTGAAAACTTATCCTTTGCAGAGAGATTGTTCAAAGTCAACTCCATTTAATGTAGAAGACAAGGAGCATAAACAATGAACTGAAGATATAAATTTGTTTTCAGGCAAGCCAGGTAAATGTTGTTTTCCTTTGTTTGCATTTTATAGAAACCAGAGATCTTTTCTTAGTATACTCAGCAAATTGAAAATATACATGCTTATTTACCATCTGAAAAGATTTATGTTACTATTCTAAGTGCATTAAATGTTTAGGTTGGATTTTGCAGTTGGCAAATGTCTGAGTTGCAGTAGGCAGGTGAATAATTATTTGGGAAAAGTAACTTGAACCATCTACTCAGAGCACTTGAATTGCATTTCCTGCGTTTTCCAGATGTATGTATTTCCTTGTGCATGTTCACTTCTCCTCAAATCAGAAATCATTTAGTTCAGAAGCAGTGTGGCTTTTTATACGATGACCAAATCTGTGTTTAAAGCAAGGCAACAACAACAAAAAAATCTCTTCTCTAAACCAAAATCTGAAGTATTTCCAACTCATAAGCAAGTGGAAATATCATCTGGAAAAAAATCAGAGCACCTTGATAAGCTTGGATGTATGGCTCCTAAGTGATATCTTTGAGTTAGAGAAGTCAAATAGGAACGTTCAATCAATTTGAATTTTAAAGCCCTTAAGGACCCTGAAGTATTCATGCTGACTTATTCTTGTAGAGGAGAAAGGTCTATGGATACTTTCTTTTTGCTCCCTGTTCTACAGATTCCTAGTTTGTCCCATGTCAACGTGCAAAGCAAAATAAGAATGCTGGGTAGGTGCAAGAGGAGGGGAAAAGGAGCAGGGACCTGATGTTTTAAGAAACGACACAACAGAGAGCTCCTGCAGTGTGGTGTGCAAACACGGCAGCATGTCTCAGTAGACCTGTGGCAAACAGGCGACCTGTTATTGTCAAATGACAAACACAGAATTAGCTATTATAGAATAGTTGGCAGTAAAAATCATCAAACAAGAAACAAGACCCAAATAGAGCAGTTTAAATTTCTCTTCATTTGTCATTCCTCAGTAGTGTCTTAGATTCACGTGCAGTTTCTATACTTACGTGACTGGAGAAGGCAGTAGGAGAATGTCACTCATAGCCTGATTAGCATGAACTTCTTAAACTAAGGCTTCATCTTTGACAACTGTGATATAAACTTATTCTTCCAAGAGCAACCAAAGGACAGGTACCTATAGACGCCATCCATCACCTTCACATCTACTGACTCACTTGCAACTGCCTTTATAGACTCATTTTGTATTCCATGACCTTGGTTAGATTTTTCTTTTAAGTTTGAACTCTGTGCTGGTCAAGTTCTGGTCTGAATAAAATTTTCTCATCTTAACAGGATGCTGCAGAGACATAATATTTGAGATAAAATATTCATCTAGATTTACTCTGTGTGTGCTTTCAAAAAAAAAAAAAAAAAAAAAAAAAAAGTAAAAATAGAGAAGTGCTAATGAATTTGCAAGAGTTCCTCAAATCCCTGACTATGGCATCAATTTTTTTTGCTTTTTCTGACCAGGTAACGGGCCTTCTTGAAAGATGAAAAGGACCATGCTGAGAATGCGAATGCAGGAAAAGCAATACTGAAGACAAGGATGTTTGTGAAGCAAGAAGCAAGGCATACCGTTAATATTACTTCCATTCTCCTTGGACCACTGATTTCAAGGATGTTTGAAGCAAGATACAGCTGCCACTCCATAGTCTGTGTAAATATCTGATACTAATCCTATCTTAGACATAGCTGCTCTTTTGCAATTGAGAAATTGCCATGGCTATATTGAAGACTAACTAATTTGCGTTGTTTGCCTACTTGCTATTCAGTGACTTGGATTTGGTTTTGGACTGTCTTTATTTCATCTTAAGAGCACTTGACACTTCTGAAGGTCTGGTGATCCACTCCCAGACCGAAACTGAAAATGTAAGATATCACAGTGACACTGTAGAAATTTGAGCTCAAGTGATTAATCTAAATCTCCGAATGAAGTAGGAATCAGAAATGGAACTGCAATTCTGGGATATCCCAATTTCTTTGTTCAGGTCCTGGTCTTGTTCTCAGCAAAGTGAATAATAGAAATATTAGTGTCTCATTTATAAAGGGCTAAAACAGGACCCCTGCTGCAATAGCCATGACACAGCTCTCAGCACAATGGACTCTGAATTTGTCTTCTAGCATAAGATTTCTGGCACTGGTTATATTCAATCCCTCAGCATTTCCATAAGTTAGTGTGACAATAAGGTGCAATGCAGAAATGTTGCCAAATACCAGGACATGGATTTGGCTGCTTCCTGCCTGAACCCTGCCAGCTGTTGCTGTGAGCGATGCTCTGCACAGCCATACATGCTCATCTGAATTTCAGAAATTGTTTATCTCGTTGTTGAAACAAATGTACAGTCAAAAGTAAAATTATTCATTAACAGCAAGGTGGGACATGAAGATCCCTGCACCAGCATGGTATTGAAATCCAAGCTCTGTCAGCTGCTCAGACGACTGGTTCCTAAGTCGGTGACAGGCACAGAGTCTCCCTAGGTATGTAAATAGGACTAGGCAATTGTGTCCGCTTTATGAACAGTAAATTACTGTCTTTGTGAATGTTTATTTCACATACAGGCCATGTAATTCTTTCCCAAACCCCATGCTTTTGAGTTTGTTTCACCTCTCAACCCCTCTTTTACTTTAAACAACCAAAAAAAAGGTCTGAATAGAAGGAAGGAAAAATCAGTTGGAAAATGAAAATAAGCATCTGCACACAATCATATCCTCCATCAGTGTGAATACAAGGCACTTGAGTCTTATACAAAGCTGTGAACATTATGTGCCAAATTTGTTGCAGGTGTGGGTACAAACTAGAAAATATTCAAAGTCAGAGAAAAGAGGGTTAAAACGCTGGCGTACAAACATTTATGAAGAAAGGAGTAATTCTGAACATGTTCCTTAATATTAAACCTGTTATCACTCTTTGAGACAGGGTAACGGATCTTTTTTTTCTCTCTGATTGTGAAATATTTTGCAGCCAATAGATATTTAGTGGAAAAGTAACACAAAGACAGATGGCACAGATGCCTCCAACAGTACAGCTTTTATCCAGATGTAATTTTTTAGAAGCATATTTGCAGTCATGAAAAGTCTTGGGGACAACTTTTAAGACAAATTATTTTCTCATCATATTTCAGTTTACTCTGAATTATGAGGTTGGTTAATTTGGCATATTATTTTTCCCTATGGCTACCATTAATGTGTTGCTTTATCATAAAATGTGTTGTATATCATATCATCACATAGAGAAATTTACAGAGAAGATTTCATAGCTGTTTGTGCAGTGTTCCAAATAACCTGTCTTCTTTTCTTAATTTTCTTTTAAATAAAAAAGTTAAAAGATAAGACATACTTTATTTGGACCTTAGCTTAATAAAAACCAAATTCAGGAAAAACAAGATTTCTCCCTCTTTTTTTTTTCAGTTTTCAGATGTTTTTATTTCAACAAAGACGTTTGTTAGAGTTGAGCACCAACAAAAAGTGAGGAAATGGATTTTAAATATCAGATCCTGATCCTGTAGTTGATTTTTTTTAACAGATTTCAACACATAATGATAAAAACTCTAGAAGAGATTAAAATCAAGCTTCTTTTACATTTAGAAATTTTCAAAGGCAGTCTTAGTCATTTTTATATCTTAAAGGGATATTTTCTAACACTTTTTTTTTTTTTTTTTTAAAAGACAAAAAACAAAAACAAAAAAACCAAACCAAACCTTTGGAAAGAAAGAGCTCTGCTTTTCCCATGGGAAATGTTAAACATTTTGCCTAACGTCTGAGTATGGTATGGCTTATGTCCAAAAACCTGCTAATTGTTTAATGCCTGGTGTGATTTGTACTTTGGTACTTCATGAATTCATCTTCCTTTCTGGATCAGACTTTGCATGTCATTCCACAAGAAGGGAGGTGACATTGGAAATACAGCCTGACCTAGATTTCCAGCACTGAAGGGAAAATGGAAACTCTTCAAGCTCTAACTTCTATAAATTGCCATGTTAATATTCACTAAAAAAAAAACTTTGAGATCTGATTGTTTCCTTCAAAATGTATATGCTGGTGCATGGAATACAGGGAATGGCATGCATAAGATTTGTTGGGGTTTATTTCTCGCTCTATTTTTTTTCTTTTTTTTTTTTTTGGTCAGTATATGCCGTTCATCTAAAAAATGAAATAGGAATGGGTGGAGATGGCTGATAATTTCTGAGTGCTGTGTTCTGCAGATTCTCCTAAGAGGACTGAGTATATTGTTCTCTTAGTAAACTATCTAATGTTATCATTGTGGTTTCAGAATCATGAGCTAGCTCGTGATTTCTCCTGCATAATAAACTTATCAGTTGTCTTTATTTTCCTGGTGGTTAATTAACACATGTAGCTAATTGGCTTCAACAGTATTAGGCACAGTTGCCTTTATCCAGGGCCAATGCTAAAACAGATTGTTTTCAGAAAATTTGTATCTAAACTAAGAAAAAAAAGTCTCCTTTTACCTCTCCCTTATAGGAGCAGCCTCTAGAGGACAGACGAGTGTGGTTTGTGAGCCTGATTATCTCGGTGGAGTTGTACATGTGCAGCCTTCATTGTTTTGATTAGGAACATGACCTCATTTGTTTTATTTTTGTGAAGTATGTTGTATGGCTTGATTTGTAGCTGCCCACATCTACGTAGGCACACACATATGCAAATCTGCTTTCCAGAATTTCATTTAAAAGACTACATGTGTTTGAAGTGGAATGTCTACACAAGTAACAGTAAATCCACTGTATTATTAAGATATTTGGTGGTATTATGTTTTCTAAAGGATAATATCTTTTTATGAGATGCTATTTGTGAGGTAGCTTTCTTTATTCACAGCAGTCAATTGATTTCAGTGGGTACTCCTTCTAGAGAAATGCTCAGTGAAATGGATTACTGCATCTGAAGCAGTAATAATCATCCATGTGTCTCTATTCCACTCATTCACACACATGCTATTAGAGAAGAATACTATCAAATAGCAAGAGAGGGGATTGAATCAATTAGAAATGTCTGTATTTGACTATTGTGTAATGTATTTTAGCCTGAGCCTTAGACTGACCATGTATAGGACTACTGACCTGTAGTCCTATACTGTATTGAAGTACATACTGTTTTGCTTTCCTATTACGTTTCTTTCGGCTAAAGATTCCCAACAGACAGCTATGCAGCATTTTATCTTCTCCTCTGTGTTCTGAATGTAAGTAGAGTCCTTACAGTATAACCTTCAGCACTGGACAGGGAGAAGGCGAGCTTTCTCTCTAGATACCCGAATTTGTTGACAGAAGAGTTACAAGGTGACTCAGTCTACAGTTTAGACCCAGCACAAACCTGAGGAGTTTGCAATTATGTCTGATAGAAAAAGCCATACCCAGCTTCCTTGGCTTTGGAGAACTAAAACAAAACATGCACGTGGTGGTTGTTTTGTTTTCAAAGTTTCAAAATTTTGTTTCTTTCTCAGTCTGCGGGCATTTAGAAGAAATGGAAAAAAGGAATACTCCTGAGGTGGATGTCATCCCTGCTAGATCACATTTGCTGCTCTTACTCTCAAGAGGAACACTGCCAAAGAGAAGGTACCTCCTCATACAGACCTTACTGGATACAACTGGATCAATTGAACTTATGTGAGAGAGAGGTACAAATGAAGTAAATGGAGGTATGTAGATAATTTGCAGGAAAGCTAAGGTTTTACTAACATAAAATTAGCTGAAAGTGATGGATTTTCTTCAAGTGTTGGGTAACTTACTAGTTAATAGGCTGGACCATTTTTCCTGAATCTGTTCAGAGCTGCATAGGCTTTTGAGTCTTCTATTTCTAGCAAGCGACAGAGCAAATTTTAAAGGAGAAGGAAAAAAAGCAAAACAAAGCACACACACATGCATACAAAAAATGCAAAAACAAAAACAGCAACAAAACCCTCCGTTGGTGGGTTTTGGAATCTCTTAATCCTATTTTTGCTTGTCTCAATACGATGTGCATTTCCTGAAGGGGCTTGTGTGCTGATCTGCACTACTGCCATATGTTCCACATGTGAAAATAATTCAGTGAGAGTAGTTGTCTATGTTTGTATGCCGTGCATGTACACAACATACAATCACATACACACGCATTCTTATTTATGCTCATAAATCACTTCTTTCAAGAACAGATGCTGTTCTACTGCTCTGTACCTCAGTGCTTCTACACTCGAGAGTGCCTTAATTTGGAAAAAATTGCAACTGTCACAGCTTTGCTGCAGTAATGGTTTTGTAAGAACCAACTTAATAAAAACATCAAGCAGCTCCGTTCCAAACAATTTTATTATAGTTAACAACTCAGCCAGTTATCAAATATGTTGTCACCAGTGCACTCTGTCTCCGTGAATGATGACATGGATGAGCTCTGGATTTCTGTAGTGCTTTACATATATACACAGTGCCTTACAGCTGTGTAGCAGTGTTTCCTTAAGGAATAAAAGCATACAGGAAGGAAGGATAGATGTACCCTCTGATAACTATTTTTCGATGAAAAGCTTCTACAGACATCAAATTAGTTTACCCGAACTATTTTAAACAACAGTAGAAAAATTGCAAAGTCCACTTTCTGGACCTTGACTTTTCTAAAATAAGTATATAATTTTTAATAATTGTGACCTTCACCTTCAGCTCTGACCTTTGCTCTCTAAAACACACCCCTTTGTTGCATATGCATGGATATCTTAACACGAATAACCTCTTTAATGTAGATACTTCTATATCTAAACTTCACAGAGACTTTTATTTGCCTCGTGTATAATTTCTATGTAAACTGTGTGTTCATATAAGAGCCATAGTCTTTCACTTAATACTTTTTTTCTTTAAAAGTATGTTGACGTCACCTGCACTTTGCCCACTGGTAAATCTCTGTTTGAAATGTGCTGCCTTTTTATTGTTATTTTTCAAGAATGTGCTACAGAAATGTTCTCTGTGCATCAGATGAATGTGGAGCTGGGAATTATGCTACTCAGCCTTGTACTGATATGCAGTTTTCCTCTGCTGTTTAAATGTCTGATATTTCAGGGACAAGTTGGCTTAGAAATTGAAGCTAAGAAATGTTGAATTGAGAACTGTGACAAAATGTCAGTTCTGTAGAGTTTTACCTTTAGAAAATACAATTGTGTCTGACTTACTATGGTTTCTGGTAACCAGCAAATAGAAAATGCATTTTTACTGATTTCATTTTTTTCCTGTCTCCAGGGACACATTCAGTGTATGGTAAACGAAAGCCATTATATTATTCCAGAAAACAGATGTGATAATTAAGAACAGGAATAAGTTTGAAAATTCAGTGGAAAAAATAGTTGTCAAGTTTATTTCTGAAGTGAAGCACAAACAAAATGCATGCCAGTGTGTGGATGATTAATGGGGGAATGCCAAAGTCTTTCCATAAGTTCCTCTATACTGCTGTACACAATCACACATGCTTTGTATGGCCATCAGAATTTTACTTTACTCAATATACTTGACTGTAATACCAATCAACGGTTTCTCCTGGCAAACAGAAAGTGTTAATAACTCCAATATAAGAAAACTTTTTGTGCTTCAGATGGAATGGTAGAGTCTGTTTGTCATTATTCACTTCCTCCCCAACCTGTTCAGTGTGCATCTAAAGTAATTCCTGTCTCTTAGGTGCTCTCTTGATAAATACAGATCTGTGTTTAATGTCTCTTTATTCTCATTTTATTATACTTGTATGAAAGAAGATAATTGGCAGAGCAGTGTACCATAGCAGAGAATTTGCTATTGCTTCTTTGCACTTTTTGGTGGAACAGCTATATTTAGAAACATGGACTGACAGCCACAAATTGCCTACCTATGTGCTTACTTTTTCCAGTCTGTGATATAGAATTCTCTGTACTCCATTGATAAATATTGCCACGTTTCAGACATACAGCTATAGTAATTGTTTCCATAGTAACTGATTAATTTACAAATGTTCTGAACAGGAAGATTAATTGGAAGAGGAGCAGAGGTGTAAATCCAGTATAATAGGTGCTTGTGTGGGCGCTGTAAGGCTTTTGTTGCTAGTGCCATAGGCAGTGCTTTAGTTAAGGAAAATGAGAGGTTGAAACTCAATATTTTAGGTGAGGTGTGATTTACAATTGCAAGCATATAGGGGTGCAGAAGTCAAAATAATAAACCTTTGGTAAATTTGCACACTCCTCCATTTGCTATATATAATTATTTCCTGTGTGTGGTATTAATGCCTTGTGTGTAAAAGTTTCTCATAGCATATCCTGCTGCAGTGCTTCTAAGTTCACCTACTGAATACAGTTGGTTGTGTGGTATTAGTTGTTTTTCTTTGTTTGTTTGTAATATGTACTTCGTCTAAAAGCCATCATGTTTTTCTGTGATGGGCAAGGAAATTTAAAAGTTCCCATTGCTTTTCAGTGCAGTAAAAATATATTGAGAACTACCAGTGTATGCACATTGCATTTAGCATAAACAGGAATCACAACACTTGCTCTTTGTGAATGAAAATCACTTGAATTTATGGCATTGTTTTTTGTTGTTTTTCTTCAGAAAGAGGAAGACGTTGCTGACTTTACAATCACGGATTTCCTTGCAAGAGTCTTTAGGCTCTTAAAGGTCTCATGTTCTCTTCTGTTAATGCAGAGTAGTTACAGTAACTTACAGTGCAATAATTCACATACCCCACCAAGTTTGTTTGATAAAAACAAACTACCTTTTTTCTTTGCAATACTTCCTGGGCACATCATTAGTGAAGTGTTTTTTTTCCAAATCTGGAAAAAAAAAAACACCAAAAGACCAATTTTAATTTCTGTACGGAAGTAATGATGAGAATATAAATGTTTCACCACATTATGAAATATACAAATAACATGGATTTCAAAACTTCTTTTTACTACCTGTGCTTTCAATGTTTGTGTGCTTGGGTCTCGTGGCAGCAAAGCACCCCTTATCCAAACTGTAGACGATACAAATGAGAAATGCAGTCGGGCTAAATCTCAGTGACCTACTCCTGCAGATCTCAGGCTGGGCACAGTGCAGAAAAAAGTACATCCCTATCTGATACTTTGGTGCTCCAGGGGGATTTCCAAAATCCTTTTTCCTGAGTTGGGTACCTTATTGAAATCAAAAGACAATCAATAGAATAGATAGATATATGAGAAAAAGAGGCAGGCATTATGGGCTTGGTTTCAGGTGTCCTAGGATTCATAGAAAAAGATTCATTCTGAAAAGCGAATGCAAAATATGGTTATTTAGAAAAACAGTTACTTGGATTCATTGATGTTTAACTATTCAGAGGGCATCACTTTAGTTTGTGAACAGTCAGAAAAAGTGCAGGAGATACTAGGGATACTAGGATGGATAAAAGTTTGAGGCAAGTGTCTTTGTTTATATTCAGGGAGATGGGAAAAGGTTATCTCAATTTTGAAGTTTCTGCTTCAGGCCAACATTAATGTCCAGATAATTATGTTGCATAAAACCTTTTCACAGCAATATGCTATTTCTAACTTTTTTAAATATTGTGCAGGCATAAGGACTAAATGACACAGTGGTTTGTAAATAAAATTGCCACTTTGCCTAATTCAAGACTAACTCAAATAATGTGGAAAACAACATTTCAAAGTCTTTCAAATACTACTTCCTGAAGAATACATGTAATTAAGGCTGACTGATCTTGCAGTCAGTTATAGTAGGTGCTGAAGTTATTTTCTTCTCTGACAAAAGGCAGAATGGATGAAATCCTCTCAGAGATTTCCTGATAATGGGGCAGATTGTGTTTTTGAATGAGAGACCCTGAAGTTATACAGCACTGATACTCCAGCTGTTCACCTTCTAATCCCCCAGGTCAGGAATCGTTCCGTGATTCACAGGCTTCTGCTGTCCAGGCATGCACAAAACATACAGTCTCTCCCCATTTTGATACGAGGCTGCCTTTGTACTTGCGAGCTGAGCCTGGTTTTATGCTGCATCTCTTCACAGAACACCTGCAACTCCTTTAGGTTGTTGTAATTCCACAGCACATCACTCTATTTTGCCAGCAAAAATATTGAGTTCAGGCGCAGCTGCATCAATTAGCTCCTCAAGTCTGCAAATAGTGATACTGGTGACATTTTTTTGGATGAGTGAGGGACCTACTGGCAAGTACATAAATGAAATGATCAACCTTCTCTTTCATGTTTCTTTGTGTTTAAACATTCTTTTACCATCGTGTTCTTTGAAAGTGACAGTCTTCTGCCCTTAGCTCATGAAACACTAACAAATATTTTGCATCTGTCACAACCATGCTTCATGGATGCACAGATGTGCATGCTGATTAAATATACAAGGGCTGCTCTGAAAGTAATGCCTCCTACTTTACTATATTGGCCCGTGACATCAGAGATGGATGCTGGTGGTATGGCAGTAAAGGTTGAACCTTCCCAACAATATTCTGTTGCATTTTACGGCCATGCAACAGATGGCAGCAGAGGGGCAGGCTAACAGAATGGCATCTGACATGGAAGTGCATGTGATAAAAAGGGGTGTTATTGAAGTCCTCATACAGAAAAAATGGCACCCACTGACATTCATCAACACCTGCTGAACATCAGTGGAGATCAAACAGTGGATGAGAGCACTGTGAGGCAGTGGTGACAGTTACATGAAAGATAAGTATGGCTTTCAAGCTCTTGGCAAAAATGCATAGCTAATGGTGGTGACTATGCTAAATGTAGTGTTTTGTAGCTGAGAATTTTCTCCATCAAATAGTGTTATTGTGCTCTTTGTATCTGTTGTAGTTTGCATGGAAATTAATAGGAGACTTTACTTTCAGGGTGACCTACATATATACATATATATTCACCTTCATCAGAGAGAACTGATATTTTGTGATATACCAACTACCATATTATACAACTAGTATCTTACTATCACTGAATTTCATTATGTTATTGTTATCCTGTGCTGTTCCAGATAAAGTTTCTCATCTTGTTGTCTTTCCAGTCAAAGCCAGAGGAACTAAAGCTCACTGTATAATTAGGAGGATGAATCCCTCCTCTTGCTTTATTTCTTTTTCATTTGTTTGTTTGTCTTCTTTTTTTTCTTTTATTGTTTGTTTTTGTTTTTGTCTTTTCTCTTTTTGGTAACCAAAATCCAGATCTACTAGGACACATTTTGAAGAATAATTTGTTGGGATGATGGGGAATATATCCATCAACAAGATGAAGAAAATTGGACCAAAGTCCAGGAAAGTGGAAGTCACCTGGGAGGATGCAGGTGGATTAGAACTGCAATAGTAATAAACACTAGACCTTAAGGTTTATGACTCACTGCATGTCACTGGTGCTGACAGTTGGAGAATAGTACCTATTTTCAGATGAGTATAAGGTTTTGATGTGCTTCCTTCCTTCCTTCCTTCCTTCCTTCCTTCCTTCCTTCCTTCCTTCCTTCCTTCCTTCCTTCCTTCCTTCCTTCCTTCCTTCCTTCCTTCCTTCCTTCCTTCCTTCCTTCCTTCCTTCCTTCCTTCCTTCCTTCCTTCCTTCCTTCCTTCCTTCCTTCCTTCCTTCCTTCCTTCCTTCCTTCCTTCCTTCCTTCCTTCCTTCCTTCCTTCCTTCCTTCCTTCCTTCCTTCCTTCCTTCCTTCCTTCCTTCCTTCCTTTCTTTCTTTCTTTCTTTCTTTCTTTTTTCCTTCCCAGGTTAACATAGAAATAAAGCAAGTCTTCTGAACATTTGCCCCTAGCTGGAGCCCTGGGAGACAGGAGAGTATACATGCATTAGACATCTACTCTACCCGGCTGATTTCAGGCAATGATTTGGAACAGAAGATATGAAGATATGAGCTCTGCCCTGCTTGGCTTGACACAGAAAAGAGATTTTCTGTTGATATCACTGTTGGGTAGAACTGGTGCTTGACGTTTTCATTAAAATAACAGATACAGCTCTACTTGCTGCAGTAGCTGCAAGCTCCCTTGTTTATATTGCCTCTGTTTTACTTTCAGAGCAGGAACATCCCCTTAGTCCTCAGACTGTTTAGATTCAGGGAAGCAGTGCATGTCAGTGTGTGTGTATGTATTCAGTTCCCTCTCTGTACATTTAGAAATTGCAAAGGAAAATTTATTGTGAAGAGGAGAAAAATAGAGGACTGGTTTCTGTCCCTGTGTTGATATCATGGTATTAACATAGGTGAATTGCTGCTGGTAGATATGAGCCTGGGTTCCAAGAGGACATCCTTGTAGCACCTTGAGTGCCTGGGCCACCCCTCCAAGGAGGCTCAGCAGGCAGCCCCAGCTTTTCTTGTTTGCTGTTTGTTTTTCAATTCTCAGCTGGATGTTATTTCTCCTTTCTGCCTCCTCTTCCCTGATACATGAATGTGCTGTGTCAGGCTTGCCTTCAGGTCAGTGTTCTGTGCAGGCTTCTCCGTGGTGTCAGCAATAAGCAGATCTGAGAAGGCCAATGACAGGGCATCAATGGAAAATGAGCCTAACGAATGGGAAGTCAGGCTGGATGGCCATCCGTAATGTCTTTCCTCTCATGAAGCATAACAGAAAGGCACAACAGAAAAGGCTGCTTCCCCTTATCTTTAGCCTTTCACCTGGGTTTGTTTTTTCCTCTATCCTAATGGTTCCTTGTCAGCTTTTTCTGTGTCCTGACTTCCTTTCTCCTGAGCTTTTCTTGAGAGGCAGAGGAACAGTGAGCAGTGAGCAAGGGAACAGTGGGCAGCAGGCTATAAATTTGACAGATTATGAACATGCTTCAGTGTCCTGTGTAATCTGTAAATCAAAATACTCATTTTAAGACGAGCAATGAATCCCTGCACATCAAAAAGCAGGAGATGTTAGAAAAGGCAGTTGTTGCCTCTTATAATGGCTCCTCCAGAAACACATTGTGCAAAGGGTCTTGTATTCATCATTAAAATTGTTTTCTTTCTTCCCTTAGCTGCTATGCAGCATGTATGTATTAGAAGTTATCGCTAGTATGACTTCATTGATGAAGCTCCATTGTATCCAACATGAAAAGAGAATAAAAGATGTAATATGGTCTGGCATATCATGTGGACTCTCTTTGTACAGCATGGACTTCAAGGGACAGAAATGTCTCTCGTTAGGTTTTCTTCTCTGCTACTGAAATCCTGACAAAATCCAAGTTCACAACCTGAGCTTAAAACTGAAAAGGCTTCATAAACCAAAGGCACAGTGAAGTTTTGGAGATATCTTTAAAATATGTGCATCTCTTTGATTGATGCTTTGTAGTGGGAGACTATCTCTGTGGGCAGACAAAAATGACCCTTCTCTGCTTCAGCAGGCCAACCCACATCCTACCTGGTTAAGTTCACTCCTTCAGCAAGGGATGTGGATGGGGACTGCTTCTGGCAGCAAGGAGGGGAGGCAGCAGTCTGCATTTCCCCGCCTCCCTTCTCCTCTCCAGACTAAGAATGAGCACTGAAGTGGAGGACATGAGGTAAATGCAATCGCTATGAAACAAAACTTCAGCTTCTTAAGTGCTTTTGGTATTACTTGGTCATCTATTTATTTTCCCAAGAAAGCTAAACTATCCAAAGGATGATCTGAAAGGAGAGGCTACCCAGAATTGAATTACCTGATGGGCCTGATCTTGAAACCAAGAGAAACTTGGTCTGGCTATTTACCTGACCAGAGGAAAACTGTTTAAAAAGCAAAAACACTCACCGTGGAGATGCAAACTACCTAAAAATGCCAGATGCAGACAAGAATACTTGAAATCATAAGACAAGAAGCCAATTTCTGTTTTAGTGACTCACTGACTTCCTAAGAGCACTGTATTAGTGCGGTAGCCATCAGAAGCCAACACAGACATAAGAAGCATAATAATTCATCCAAGCTTAAATACCAAGAGCTATGCTGAAGGGCATCTAAGCCATCTGAAGACTTCAGTCACTGCAAAGCAGGTTGCAGAAAATAACCATTTCCAGAAACCAGAAGATTTTTTAATGGAAATACTTCAGCATGTCATGATATCGGAGCTGTCTCCTACATTCCAGGGCATCAGCATCAAGATCAGATTGAAGATACGAGACTAATGTGTCAATATGATAGTTTGGGCTTTGATACATGCTTGCCAAATCAGTAAACTTTGAGGAAAATAGAAAAATATTCAGATATTCTGAATGTCATTACTTCTGAACTGTATCCCGAATCACTTCTCACTCAGGTACCTCTGTGAGGTCTTCCATAAAAAAGAACTCAACAAACACTAGGGTCTTAGCAGTTTCCTCAGGATCAGCACATAGAGACAACCTTTTATTTACAGCTGCCAAGCAAGTGTTGTGTCATGTTCACCTCTTTTTAAGCAGTTCTTATGTACTTCTATTTCTATGAGGAGAACACGTCAGGTAAATCTGTAGTTTTTGTCTTCCTTGCTTTCTGAAGGACATTGTTGCAGGACTTTTACTGTGTTTTCCATATGACATAGTTGCAGAGGCAGGCAGACTATGGCCTGTGAGGGATGGAAAAGTATCTGGTACACAATGATTCCTTTGGGATTGTAATGTCTAGAAGATGGAAGAGGGCCAGAAGAGATCAAAGGCGCAGTATCTGCTAAAAAATAGTGATTACAGCTGTGCATATATATGTTGTGGGGGGTATTCTGTTTTCTGTTTTGATTTACTTATTAGGCTGTTAGGAAATATCATTTCAATTTCAAAACAATTTTTTTAAATTAAAAATATTCGTTCTTACTCAAACATAAATGTCTTTCTGTGTGTGTTTACGCTGTTGCAGATGCCTCACATTTTAAGGGTAAACTTAGGTTCGTATGCATTTACATTATGAAAATTTGTGTAAACCTGAAATGGTTTACTGAAAGGGAAACAAAGAGAATTGTATAAAGATTCACGATCTCTTATTGGTCTTATTTTAACAAGAAACTATAAAAGGAAACATTTATTTTCCATGTTAAAAGTAAAGGTCACTGAGTACCTTTGGATTTTCTTTCCTTTTCTTTTTTTCTCCTCTTCTTGGCAGTAAAGTTGGTTTCTGAAAATATTTCGTTCTTTTTTCTTTCATTTCTCTCCTTTCAAGCTCAACATCTTTCACTCTAACAGCTTCTTTCTTCTGTACTGTTATTTCCCAGCGATCTAATATCCTTAGGGGGTTCTCCTGCCTTTTATTGCAAAGAGTTCATATAATCTGGCCCTATGAACTGGAGGGCAGACAAGAAACTATTTTCAGCACTGTAATGTTCTGGAAAGAATCTGCAAACCAATCCAAACAAGATTCGTTCTTCAGTTATTGCTAAACTTTCTTTTCCACAGAGCTTCTGGCGCATCTCAGACAGATGGCAGAGAAACAGTGGCCACTTCCACAAAATGACTTGGAGTCGTCAAAAATTATGTACCCTTGAAGAGACAGATGCTACAAGCACTTCACTATTTTACTGAAGTATAGGGTCAGCCACCTCTTATTTTTAAGAGGTGAGCTTCTCTGATTATGGAGTAGTCAGAGAATATATGGAATAAAGCATAATTTCTCTAACCCTTGGGGTCTCTCATAGGTCTTTAAAAATCTAAGAGAATAAATTATATTTAGTGGCTACTTTTGAACAGAGTTGCTTCTGCTTTTCTGGCCAAAATCTATGCAGTCAAGTCCAGGACCATCTAAATAACTTCTCCTTTTCAAGTATTAAAATTTCTGATGAATGGAAGTCATGGCATGTGCACAGCCTTTTCAAGGTGCAAGAGTTGACTTCATTGCAGACGTCCGTCCAAAGCACTGTATATTTTTAATGTATTTTGTACCTTGAAGAAATTCTTGTTGAGTTTTCAGCGCTAAGATTTTTGCTATACAAGCAGTTCATAATCTTAAGAATTTAATGAGATTACTGATTGATTAGACATTAGAAAATCTTGAAAGTCTAAAACTAACGTGAGATTTTTGCCCTCTCTGAAGATAGGCTTGTTTGTTTTGCTACAGTTCTATTCTTTATATTTAGTGTTCCCAAATATTCTCAATGAACAAAAAAACACATTTCCCAGTCCAGTTCTGGTTCTGAAGTTTATATTTTCAGTGAGAAGTCTTTACTTTAAAGCAATATCAAATGGTACTTTCAAAGTTTCCTTTCCTTTCCTTTCTAGCAACATTTGTGTAGTTTGTTTGGTGGTGTATCAGCTTCATTTTACAAAATATGTACTGTGCTTTTATAAAGCTGCAAACTTCTAAAACTACTGCACGAGCACATGATACAATTGCTTCTTTCTCCTTCTTGCGTTTGGAACAGAAAAAAGCTCTTCTTTATTTTTAGTTTATTTCATTAATTTTATTCATGATTCATCTAGTTAGCATTCTCATCGTCTCTTTCATTTTGGGTACTCAGGGATAAAACTGTCTCAGTATTATGGAGTTATTTTTACTAATTGATTGGTTTACTAAAGTAGTGCTTGGCTTGCTTTTTTTCCCCAGAAAACCTTACAGATGTTCTTCAGTTGTATATCTTTGTCACTACTGGTATACTTGTAAATAATCTCTTCCTGATGAAGGTGATCTACCGGGTTGGCTGTGACTATCCTGGCAATAGCTGCAATGCCAACTCTCCTCTCCCCTCCCCTGCTGACCAGCACGATTCCTCAATATATAACAAGCACTCAATATATCACAACACTTACTCATCACAACTCCCTTCACTGTGCTGCCAGCACTGTCTCTCCAGATTGAGGGTCCTTCCCTCACATCCTCCTTCCTGCCCTCTGAGCCTCCAGAGGGCAAACCTGGGGACAGGAAGTATGGGGATTTCAGTGATTCACACTACTTATTCTTTTGGATAATTTATTTTGGAGAATTTATTTAACAGATATCCCTCGTGATTGTACTGTTTGCCTCTTTTTCTGGCCATCGTGCTAGCTGCCATCTCAGATACTTTTGGGTCTCTGGCAGGATTGTTTGGAAAGGAGTAACTTGGCCATGGCTCTGATGAGAGACCGGTGTGATGGTATGAGTTGCCCTTTTGATTACAAAAGAGAAATGAAATCACTGGCACATGCTGTTGTTGGCAGTAGTTGCCAGTGCTTTGATGGATGTCAATACATTGGACCTTGCTTCTGTTTTGCACAGAAAATTGCATCTTCTCCCAGAGCTCATTATGATCTGTGTTTAAGGTAACTATATATGTATTTCAGAGAGATTCCACTAAATTAATAGCTGTGATTAATATAAGCACTATAGAATTAAAGTTGTGGCAACAAAATTTTTTCATGACTCTTTTGGCAGGAAAGTCTTTTCCATGCATGCAGCTCTAGATAACCTGCAGGGGTTAGATTTGAATCTTGGAGGCTGTTTATGAAAGATGTACCACCTGCACAACAACAGAATAGAATTTCCGAGGTGTTCATTTTCAAAAAGAATGATGGTAATACATTTTTCAGTACTTGCAAAGAGAAGAAATCTGGCAAGTTTTGGGAAGCCTATGGCTCCACTGCATATTATGCCAAGTAATCCAGCCTTAATCAGCTAAAGCAGTGGCTAATCTTTTTAAGCACATTACTTACTATGTCTTTAACCATAGTGCCAGAGGATGAATAGACTGCCAAATTGAAAAGGACTCTACAGAGGGTTCCTGGGAGCTACATCCTAATTAGTCTATTTATGACTGACAAGATGATGAAATCTATTATAAACAAGATCACTGACCACACAGATAAACATCACTTCTATGAAAGATACTTCTATGAAGACAAAAAATTCCACCAGCTCACTGAGGTTATATTAATATGACAGTGTGTATGATGCACTAGTGAAAATCATGCACAAGATTTTCAAAGTCTTTGTAGAAATTCAATACCAAAAGTTCCTAAAGAAATTAAGTGGCCACAATTGGAGGAATGGTCTTTTTATGGGCTGACCACTGGAGGATATCTAGGAAGCCAAGAGTAGGGTTTAATGCAATTTTTTAGGGTGGAGGTCAGTCAGCTGAGAGTTCTCTTAGATTGTACAGGGACTGCTTTTGTTTATATTTTTATTAATAACATCTAGAAAAAAGGTAAGTAGTGAAATCTCCAAGTCTGCAGATGATACTAAGCTGCTTCAGCTAGTCAAATATCATGCTGATAACAAGGAATGATGTAGGGGTTTCATATATCCAAAGGAGTGTTCAAAAGGGCAGCATATATTTCACTGCACATAAATGAAAGACATCTGGGGAAAGTACTCTGCATCATGCCTGAGCTTGGCATGGGCTGTTACAGCTGAGGAAAAAGATCACAGAATCAATACTAGTAGCTCTCCAAAATCATTGCTCCTATCTACAGCAACTGCCAAAAGAGTGGGCATCACCGGAAGAACAAGGCAGAGGGTCTCATTTTGCACTATATGAAATACATACTCATTTTATACTGTATGAGGTTCTGCTCTCTGTGCCTCAAAAGAGAGTTGCTAGAGTTAGAGTAAATAAAGAGAATGATGATTAAGGTGCCATAATGAATGGAGTAGCTGTCCTGCAGTGGAACTTAAGAGGTTGGGACTCCTTTGTTTTGAGAGGAGGAAGATGAAGGGAGTATTCATAAAGGCAGGAGATATGCCAAATACAGAACTTATTCACTCAGTCACACAATACAAGAACTCAATGAAAGCGATAAAAATAAATTTAAAACAGCTTAAAGAAAGTATTCTACCTATATTATAATGCACTTACGGAACTCATTGCCACAGGAAGTTGTGGGCAGCCACAGTATCAGTGGATTTAAAAAAGTATCAGACAAATTCATGAACAAGAGGCCCATTTAGAGATATTGGAAGGAAGAGACCCTACCATCCTTAATCCACTCTTTATGGATGCTGGGGTAGTACAAATGGAAGGGATTGCAGACAGTGGTGAGGGTCATGTCTTTCCACATTGCCTCGTCTAATTGCTTCTGGGTTGGATGACACAGTGGTCTGATTCAATATTTGATCATCTATTGCAGATAAGCCACTCGCATAAAAAAATCTGCTCCTAGATTCAAACCTGGTTAAATATACATAAATGTTTTGAAGGACTGGGCTTGTTATAATGCGGGTTCATGTAGAGTACAAAGTGCCTCAATTTTATTTCTCACATCTTTATAATTCTTCTGAAGAGGTACTGTAGAAAACTAAGATACCAACAATTGTGACAAAAAACATTCTTAAGCACTAGTATGGGCAAAATCTGCCCAGCTGAAATGCAGCTCCAAACATTTGAGGAAATTGAGTAAGTGCATTGAAGCAGAAAGCACTGACAATTTTGACAACTTGTTCTAAAATGCCACTAAGTAATGCAGAAGAGAGCAGACCAGATTTCTTTTGTGCAGGCATGTCTTCTCTCTTTCTCACAGTTGTCTTTGTCTACTCTTTATGCAAATATCTATACTATATGCCTCATGAGTTTTCTGGCCTTTTGTGCATTTACTAGGTACTTCATTATTCTAGGGAGGTAGTGGAAGCGTTTGTGTATGTTTGTATGCACAGTGAACAACGCCATAGACTATTCACTGGAGTGATAAATTGTGTTCACTCCGATGTTGGGTACCTCTCATTGACTTTAGTTTCTTTCCTATTGGATATGCTTAAGATTAACCAGGCATTAGGCATTAATCAAGGAGGTATCTGCAAATAAATTTTTCATCATAATGAGCTGTACAGTTGAATTAATAGTATTTGTACTTTCATTATTTGTCATGATGTATTGGTAAGGGACCAAGGTAGTGCTTCCATCTTGGCTGTTGGTGTTGCTGTGAACTCAGTAACAAATAAAAGGCTCCTGTAACATGTAATGCCATCCTTCAATAACATGTAGAATTTACTTTGGATGTTTTAGGCACTTCATTACAGTTTTCTCATACTAGATATGTATATTAACTAGTTTATTTCATATTGATAATGTTCTGCATAGTCCAGTAATGAGCTTAACCTGAGGCAGGTAAAAACTGTTTTTTTGGAGTTTATGATGTCGAACTTGCAAAACATCTTTTAAACCCACATGTAGTTGTTTTATGCACCTTTAAAGTTTTACTGTTCTCTGATTCTGCACGTTCTACTTGTTGTGATGAGTCAACAAAATCTTTTTTGTGATAGAAGTTTAATTTTTGAACTCTACTGTTAACTGTTTTGGTATACTGATTCTCCATGTTTTAATTTGTATTGGCTCTGCCTAACAGACTTGCAACGGAGCCAATATTCTTCATGAGATGAGAACTAAAATCTTTTGCAAGAAAACGTCATTCCTCTTTTTTATGCTTTGCTGTGTAACTTACTGTAAGATACCTGCTTTAGCAGGGGGTTGGACCCTATGATCTCCAGAGGTCCTGTCCAACCTCTGTGATTCTGTGAAATGTTTGCAGGGACTTGACAACACTGACAATCTTCATCCTCTGTGAAAACTGCATTTATTCTAGCACAGTCACTGCTGATCTCCTTGTGGACATGTAAGAGAGTGATATGATTGAGGAGAGCTTGTCCCATGGTACTTTTATGCCAGAATTTCAATCCCTTTGTGGCACTGAAAAGATCATTCATCTGTTGCAGATGAGGCAGGAATACTCTGCACCAGGCACAGCTAGAGGTGTTCTTTGAAAAGTATCTGGGTGTTAGACTCTTTCAGCAGCATCTGATTCTGACCTGTAGCACAGGATGAAGATTGCTTTACATTTCTAATTCATATTCTGAAGCTACTGGTCTCCCCAGAGAAGTATATGGTCTTCACAGGATATTATTGGGATGTCTTTAAAAGAGAAGTTCTCTCTATGGGCACATAAAGATTAAATCCATGGAAAAGTGCTGTATGATCAAGCTAGCTCAGCAAACACAGCTAGCTATTTTAGGACATAAACCAATCTAAACTTTCATATAGAACAATATGAGCCTTTAAAATTGTGTAAGTTATTTGACTAATCTTTAACTAAATACATAGAATTTGCTTTGCAAATCAGAGATCCCTCTTCTCTCTGCTATCTTATCCCCCTGACTGACTCAAAATGAGGTTGTCCTGTTTGCAATTTTCTCATAGCTTTTTTCTCTACCCATTCTTCTTCTTTTTTTTTTTTTTTTTTTTTTTTTTTTTGTAGCACTTGTTAATCGATGACACTTGTACTTGTGACACCTCTCTGCTCATTGCATGTCTTCTCACTCTGGGTTACTAGAGCATTCTCATGGCCTCTTGTGTTCCCCTGCAGCAAGCTGTGCCACATAGCTGGAGTCTCAAATTCATCCTGTGTGATCTGCCTGCTGGAGAGTCTGGAGCCATGGAACAGCAGGTATGTTTCTGGAAATCTTTGCTTACAGTAGTAAAAGCTACAGTCTACCAGGAGGAATAATAGTCATAATTATCACTGAGGTGTTTTGACATATGTTTCATAAAACTCCTTAAGAATGTACACGGAATGTTTTACTTATTTTAATGAAATTCTGTCTAACTTAGACTATTACTCATGCTCCCATCTTTGCTTTCTGTGAAATGCCATCTCAGAATATGCTCTTAAAGAGGAGCCTGGAAAGCTGCTTTGGATTTGCAGACGTGAGCTTCTCCTAGCATGTCTGGGTTTTGATATACTTGACACGACAGAAAACCCTGAATATGGAGGACTGCCAGTAGAGAGGAACTCTCGCAGTCATATAGCTGTGTTTTCTTGTAGTGGAAAACCTAAAAAGGGGGAGTTTACCTGGTACTTGTTGCAACTAAGGGGCACTGCATGGGTGGGAGAAAGAAAATGAAAAAGTCTTTTTGAATCCTTTGATTGTATCCCTTTGTACCCCTTTGTTACAGTTTGTTGTGTGCTTTGAATCACGGCGTGTGAGTGAGCATAAAATGACAAATATCTCTACGGCTCAATTGCCACAGTGATCTGTAGACTTTTATTGACAAAAGGACTCCTGCTGTAACAAGTGCATAGCATGCTACAGTCACGCACACCACACAGTCCTTCTGCCCCATACTGCAGGTGATGGATGGATGGGTGTATTGGAGAAACCCTCAGCATCAATGGTGTACCAAACCTTCTTGCCAGGGGTGGGATGCAAAGAGATAAGACTAGGGCAGATGGTCCCTAAGAAAAGATATCACGTTGTTGAATGAGATTTAAATCAATGTGAAGTAAAAATTCAAGCTCTGATTCAGGTATTTTTAAACCTGACATCTGCGTTTCTGTAGAAGAAGCAGTTAACGGGTTGACGGATAGCCAAACTGCTGCAGGAAATGCAGAGGAAGAACATTTGGAGGTCAGATAATATTTAATCAGGAAACTTTTCAGCACATCTTTGATGTTCCTATTAATTTTATCTTTTCCCCCAATTCATAAATAATATTCCATATGAGAAACTTAGACACATTTCGTTATGTGTTATTAAGCAGGAAATAATCCTCTGGACACACTTTTTTGGGAAAACCACACTCGGCTTTATCTCCTCTTCCCAAGGAGACTAGAATACATACATAGTAAAATCTCCTTCCAGTTATCTCAGCTACAACCACAGATTTTTCTCATTTTGCTTTCTTGTCAGATCACCTGAGAATAAACCCAAGCACCAATAAAATTTTGTGTTTACCCTGGATGTCTTGAAATACCATGGCTCTCAGGAATTACTTTGTTGTTTTATTTAAAGGGTATGTACTACGATTGATTCCAGTGCATCATGACATTTACAAAAGTGCTTTCTGCAAGAAGGCTACTAAGATAGGTGAGAAAATAATGCATCTGTAATTTAAGGTAATTCTTGCCATTTTATGTATGTCAAAGAAGTAAGCTTTCTGGAAGGCACAGGGAGATGAGAGCTGGTAAAAGAGAACTCGTGGTGGTGTGCAGTCAGACTCAGGACTTTCCCATGGGACAGGATGGCACACACCTATGTGGATCTCAAGTCAGCATACCCATGGATATCCTACACATCCTCAAGGCTAGAATAGAGTAGCACTATCTGTGAAAGGACACTGTCATGTCCTTTCTGTAGGATGTAATCTACTGCAGCCCTTTTGCCCTTTCAGTGTGTCTTCTATCAAATCTCTTACACCGCATTTCTGCCAAGTAGCAATAAAAAACTTCCCAGGCTTAAGAGGATACGACAAATCCATGCAACTTATCAGGGACCACCAGCCCTGCCTGCCCTGCCCAGGTTTGTTTTAAGCAGGTAGTTACTGTACAGTACAGCAGGCATTTTGTGAAATAAGTAAATGATAAAATTCATTGCTGATGTCCACTTCTTTTACAACTGAATAGCAATTACCTTCTGAAAGATGTACAAATAGTTCTGGGCAGTTTGGAATTTGAATGGAATCCGAATAGGGATTTTGTTCTTTTAAATGATGATTTAAACAATGTATTTTCCTCTTTTCAATTGGTTGTAGAGGAAGAGAGCTGAGGTTTTTTTTAGCTATCAGTCATACAAATGCCACTTAGTGGTCTGTAGTTAAGGCTGAACTAAGCTACTTTTTAACACTGGAATGGTCCGTCTTACTGGTCAATATGAAGTTTTCTTTCTGCTTTTCTGAATTTTAAATTTAATTATTGTCAATTGAATGTAATTTTAAAGTAGATTCTTAAAGACTTACTCCATCCACTGTCATGCTACTTTTTTCAATTACAAGTTTAGTTGTATGTTCAAAATAGTAAGGCCTTTTAAAAGAAGTTCCTGTCTTGTAAAAATCTTTGCATGCTACATTGTGAAATTTTAAGAAATTAATAATTTTCAGAGATAATTTTTCAAGTGTGAGCTTCTACTTTATCGGGAGTTGAATGATGATACTCTCCTGCTGAGGGCTTCTAAAAAATATTTGTCATTTTCTTTGAAGCGATGAAGACAGGGTTGGAATTTTAGATGGACCTTTAGTGTAAGACAGAAGACTTGTGCTCTAGTCACTGCTAGCAGAGTACATTTTGAAGAAGAAAATTAGTCTTACATTTAATATCAAAATACAGGTATTGCAAAAGTTATTAGAAAACTGTGGTATGTGTGGTCTGCTTTCCCATGGCACTTTGGACACGTCAACACCAACCAACCAAGATATTGTTTTAGCCTATCTTTGAAAAGTTGTCTTCCTTCCATCCTTTTACCTCCCAACAGCCTACAGTACCTCTGTCCAATTTTTTTATCAGATATTATAGAAGATATCTAGAACATTACATTCTTGTCTCTTGGAGAAATAGGCAGTGGGGCAAGCAGTGAGATTTCATTAACTTCCCAGGCAACAGCATGAGCTCAGCCTTTTTAGACATCAGCAGATCCATAAAGGAGTTCACACTCCACAGAAAATGATTGGTTCTCATGTCTCATTTATTCTAGAGACCTGGACTGATTGTAATCAATGTAGGCTATGTCTACATTAACTAACAGGTTACAGCAGGAGTGAATTACAATGAAACTGTCAGTGCTGAGATCCGCACTGCATGCACTTGGGGGATTTAACCTAAGCCAGCTATTACCTGATACAGCAGGTGCTCCCTCAACGAGCGTGTTTGAGCCTAAGAAACCCCTGAGCTACCTGCCCAAGCATATCTTGATCTGAACCAAGGTAAGCTGGGTCAGCCAGGAGACCTCCTCAGAAGTCCTCCGACGCAGATGCTGCCCTATATACCCTATGTGCTATTACGGACTGGCATCCCTGTGCTTGCCTTGCTCAGGGGTGATGTAAAAGGTGTCAGAATGGGATCATCGATTGCATGGTGCTCAGAGTATTTCAGTGACTGTCATTGTTGGTGTTGCATTTCTAAGGGTGGAGAAATGGGAAAAAGACTTGGTCAGGGTCACCTAGAAAGAGGCTGATAGGGACAGCTGCATGCGGAACTCTGTCCAAAGAACTGCTTACAGCAAAATTACTAATATAGGCAAGCCTAATTTGCAATTCTATTGTTTGAATGACACATCTGTACAATGTTAGATAAATGATTTGTGGAGGCAGAGCCTCCAGGGTGTACAGGGTGCTCTCACAATGCATAGAATACTTTACATGTACAGATACAGAACAAACAGCTTAAGAGAATAGTTTGGGAAAATTGAACCGTAAGTAATGTTTTTGTCTGACCTCATGCTCTGAGGCACATTTTACATTTATTTATTTTTAAGTGGTAGATGGTTTGTCTATATTCGCTTTTATATTTCCCAAATGATAATTCTCTGCTTCCACCTGACACTCAGAGTCATTAGTGGGTGACAGCTATCTGAGGCATCCATATAGGTCTTCTGGCCTGTCTGTTTGAGCTGCCATGTTTCAGATGTGTTATCAAGACATTGCTATTGTGCAGATACAGATTAGTTCTTGAGACTGATTTTTCTGCTTCACCAGTTCTTTTGTAGCTGCCAGAACTAATTGCTTACATTACATTACCAGTCTGTGCCTCTATCACTCCTTGGATGATGCCATCCTTTGGAATACAGCTGCACACTTAAATGCACTTTTTCACTACTTCTTGCTATTCCTAAGTACACAATTTACAAAATTTAGCCTGATTTTTTCTTTGACCTCCACTACATACTAGAGATTTTGTAACGGTTGCACTGCTTCATCTGTCTTTTCTACCTCTGAGTTTTTCTGAATTTTCAGTCACTTCTTGGTAATAAAACAGAGCTGCCTATAAATTCTGTAAACAGAGTATTTCCTTTCTGAGACAAAGTAAAGCTGCTCAGTACCGATACTGTAGTTTATTTTGCAGTTACATTTCAGAAATGTAAAATTTAAAAGTAAAATCTAAAAAAAAAATGAAAAAATGAAAAAATGAATTATATCAAAGCTTACCCTGCGTACAGAATAAAGAAGTTATTTTTTTTTTCATTGTGGTCCAACTGTATTGCATTTTAATTCAAATACATGAAAGCCCAACATTCACTGATAGTTATGTGCCTTGCACAGCAACGGCTGTCAATACAAAGTGCTGGGTGATGCCCGCACACCCTCAGCTACTCACGCTAATGTTAGTTGAATGTTTCCTTACGTAATGCGAGAAAAATATTTTGTGCAATACTCTCTATAAGATCTACACAATCTACAATCTACAATAATCTACAATACTCTCTACAAGATCTAAGAAGGAAAATTACTGGGCAGAATTAAATGGATGAGTCTGTAGTAGTTTACATTTGAGGAAGAGAAAGCCACTCTATTCTTTCAATACTTTTAGATCTGCAGAGTTGTTTGGAATTATAAAGAACTCCATTTTGATGTGAGGTTTTTTTTCTTAATGTCACCTTACATCAGACTGTTGTTCTAAGGTTGAAAATTATTTATTAGTAGTAATGTAATAATGGTAGCACTTGAACTCTTTGATACAGAATGAATAAAACACCTAAAATGTTATGTTAAATGACATGAGTAAGACCATGCTAATTTTTGTGATTTGAGATATTGCTGCAAGTGTTAAATCTTGACTGTACATATCCAGAGTAACTCATGCAAGGATTCTCTTAATGTTTGTAGCAACTATATTAACAGTATTCATTTTTAGGTTAACATTTTTGATGCTAAAGAGTGTTTTTTTTTTTCCCCATAAATAATAATATAGGAAAGCTCTTCAGTGTGAAGTGTTACTTATTTCTAATCCCAGGTTTTATAATTGCAGGTCTTATGGACATCACTTACCACTTATGCTAAGAAAGGGCCATCACATTTCTACATAGTACCTGACGCTTGCTAAATTACCTTATTGGGGCACTCAGAGGACTTTGTTCTAGCATTGACTTTTTCAGGAAATATGATGCAGACTCTTCAGTGGCTCCAAGAACACAGCTGGAGGCATTTCACTGATTTGTTTGCTATCTGAGTTACTAGACTCTCATGCACATGTTTGCTATGGTGAGCTGAGTTTGCTCTTGGATAAAGACAGATTGAAGCAGATGAAAATTTTGGTAAACCAGGTGTTTTTGTTCTTATGATATTTAATTTCAAAGGCTTTTGACTTTCTTCATCAGTACTTCAGCTTCTGCACAACTGTCCCTCCCCTTTCCTTGGATTATTGACTGCTACTGTGTGGAACCTGGTGCTTTTCCGAGTTAATGTTTCAGTATTCCAACCTGAACTATTCTCTACCTTTCACCTAGCTATGAGATGGAGCAGGGCCCATGCTGGTCAAGTGTGCTGCCGAATCTTTTGCCAACTGGCTCTACATCTAAGCTCCTATGATGATTCCCAAACTTGCAACCAAGGAACTTCAACTTTCAAGTGTGGGACACTATAAACAAGGTCTCACCCAGATAGTGGGATTCCCTGCATTAAGTCCACAGAACAAAAATAGAGAAGGTGGGAGGCTGAGCAGAAGGAAGTCTGCTGATGTCATGAAATAGCGTGAGCTAGAAAGAGAACGCAGCATCACTGCTAAGCTGTGCTGTAATTTCCTACAGACTGTATCTGCTCTAAAATCACTGCAGCTATTTCCCCGTGGGAGGTGGGGAGTGAAAATTATTCCAGTAGTTCCAGAATTAGATTCCTCATAGGGAGAAAGGAGTGGGGAGAAACACAAACTGCTGTGGTTATATTGGATGCTGATTTAATTTACATTTGTGGTGATTGGATTGCAGTAATTTCCCTAGGGAGCAGCTCCTGAGATAATAATTTCAATAGAGAAGCTCAGCAATGGTGAGCTGAGAACTTCCTGAAACAGGATGGTCTGCAGGAGAAAATCTCTTTTTAAAGGCATGTGGGTTCAGCCAAATTGAATAGAACTTCAAAGAAAAAGAGAACATAAAGGAGTTGTCTTGCAGGCAAAGCCAGTTCATTTGTGGGAAAAGTCTCCGATTGTGAAATTGTTTGCTATAAAATTATCTTCCAGGGAATTACATACTGTGCTCTTCAAAAAGATCTTTGGGAAAATTTGGAGGAGAGACTAATAAAGAGCCTCATATGTTTACTTTTGAGTGATCCATGTTAAGAATTAAAAAAATTTTTGCAGCCATTAAATGCCTAAAGCACATGTGTGGACAGGGCTTGGCCATGAATCATACCATGAACAATGGACCACGTCTTGATTCTAGTTTTTATTTCTGTCACATTTTTTTTTTTTTTTGTGCCAGCATTTTCACCTGTCACCCTACAGAGAGGGGTTTCAATACTTCTGTAAAACCAGAGTGCTTCAGTTCAGTACAAAGTGATCCATCTCAGCAGTTATTAGACACTTCTCTGAATAATAAAGAGGGAAAGGCTGGAAGTAATTAGGGTTCTAATTAATGCTAGTGCAAACAAGGAATGAAGCCAAACAAAACAAGGAAATATTGTATTGTCTGTCTTGGAGTAGGATACATTAGGGAGTGTGCTTGAGACAGATTTTCAGGTATATTTGGGCTGCCTTTTCCAGCTGGACAACAGAGCAGAACTGCAAAATCTGCCTGCTCTAAAGTCCTCGAGTAATAGTGATTCTGGCTCTGTTACAAAATCACTTTTGGTGTCTCGATTAATTAGTCTGCAAGGCTGTCATGCTGACTTAGCCACAATCCATTTGTTAAACTCACTTTTATGCTAAAAATAGTCCCTTCTTGTTAGCCCTGGCTTCTATAGGGTAAGTCTTACTTTATTTGCGGCTCCATGTGAATAGACAGAGATGAGCCAATGTGACAACATAGGATGTCAAGCCAGGCAGTCAGATACAGATGTAGAAGACAAGGCCGAGAAAACTCTGTGCAGCGGGGGACACAGTCCTCAGAGAGGTCTTCATCTCACAAAGGAAGAAATGCTTCCATCGTGATTCGTAAGCTCTCTCTCATTTCCTCTTTCTCAAAGTCAGTGACAGAGATGCTTGGTAGATCTGTCCCCACGCAGCACTTCCCTCATCCCAAGTGCCTGTGTTGCCACTGAGGGAGCCAGTGAGCAGCACACTGTGTACAGATAGGTGAAGTGGCAGTCATCTGCTTTGCACACCAGTTTTACACATCACAGATGTGTTTTATGCTCTCCCTACAGCTATTCTCTGCACTTGCTCAGTTCATACCTTTTCTTAATGTTTCTACAAATACAGCAGTGCAATAGAGAAAAAACTTAGATTTTTCTTTATCATTTGCAAACCCAAATGGAGCAGCCCCCTGAACCCAGTCATCCCTCCTTGAAACTATGATCCCACATTGTTTTCCTCTTTGAGTCTCTTATTTTTCCTCTTCCTTAGTCTCTATCTGGAAAGTTTGATCTTCAGTTTGCTTAGTGGTCTTCAGCTGCTGGTGGCATACAACAAAGATGTGTTGCCAAGGTACTTGATGTTCTCTTGCCTTTTCTTCATATTGCAGTGCTGAAGTCTCACAATACTTTAAATGTTTATACACCTGGAAAGAGCACAGAAAAGCGATTTTTCTTCTTAAAATACAGATGTGTAGTTTCATGAACTTCTTTCTTATTTAATTAGGAGATTTAAAAATATTAATTTCTGGTTGGCCAAAACTGAAAGGTACATCAATAAACAGTTTAATCTCAGTGAAGACTGTTTTAAAACTTGTGATGCCCTATTAAAACTGAAAATGAGAAACAGAAATCTCTTCTGTTTGTATTCAACCAGATATTTTTTTTTTCAAAGCAAGTAATTCATCAAAATGAGTGTGAACCAATGAAATATACCTGTTCTGTGAACCCATGCTTTTTCATTTCATATTCAAAAGCAAAGCAAAATCTTCAAGTACAAAATTTTCTACAACTCAGTATGACTCCACAAATGCACAAGAATTTACACACTGGAATTTACTACTGTCAGAGTATAGAATGGTGAGTGCCCAAGCAGGATCATAAGGTTGGCCATTGGCCATAGCTGAGCTTTCTTCAGATCTTTACTTCTTGTAAAACCAAAACAATAGCCCCCCACCCTAGTCATCTTCAAGGAAAATAGATAAATAGACACTGATTCTCCTTTATGAAAACAAGGAAGGATTCATTTAGAAACACTTGAAAAATTGCAAGGGGGCCGTTCAACAACTGAAGATAATTTCAAGGCCTTAAGAGTTTTAAAAATACATTTGAGCCCTCTGGTAACTCAGTTAACACAAGTATAAACACCATCTTCCCTTATTCCTGGGAGCACCCAGAAGTGACATCATGAGAAACCAGCAGCCTTACTCAAACACAGCAGGCTTGTACCAAGCAAGGATGCAACCACCACTGCTTTGCAGTTGAGAATCTAGGTCATGCTGATTTTTTAGCTCTACTGATTTTGAACACAGAATACGTTTCTATGCCATGAGAGGAGGACTGGGTATTACAGAGTTCTCTTTCAATTTGGCTCAGGATCTGGCCAAAACACAGCATGCTGATCACAACGGTGCAGAGACCACCACTACGTGGAGTTCATAAGAAAAATGATTCCCAATGAAATTCTGAGTGAGTCAGCCTTTTAGTGAATGTTGGCATTGTACACCATGTTACTGTTACAAAGGCAAAGTCAGGCTTTACAGGCAATTGGGTAGCTGTCCTGAAGGAACCCTCTGAAAGCATGAAGCTGATATAACTGCATCAGCTTGCCTGGCACAGGGGAGTTTCCAGCATAACCAAGATGGTTAAGACCATAAGACCAGATTTCGCCTCCTGACCAGCATTCTGGAACTTTGGACAGATACAAAGAAGGCCATGAAGAGATGCAGGAGCTGCAACTCAAACAAGCCCAGAGACCTCTCAATTTTTGCTCACCTATGGAGTGATGGTATCACTGGACAAAGGAAGAGCAACTGATGTCATCTACCTGGACTTGTGCAAGTCCTTTGCTGTGGTCCCCCACCACATCCTTATAGAATCATATAATGACAAGCTTGGAAAGAAACTTCAAGATCATCTAGTCCAACTGTCCTGCCACTACCTATTGCTACCACAAGCCTCTAAATCATATCTCATAGCTCCTCATCCAGACACCTCTTGAACACTGCCAGGGATGGCCACTCCACCACCTCCCTGGGCAGGACATTCCAGTGCCTGACCACTCTCTGAGAGAAAAAGTTTTTCCTTATGTCTAATCTAAACCTCCTCTGGTATAACTTGTGGCCGTTTCCTTGAGTCCTGTTTGTTGCTTGGAAGAAGAGGAAGAAGAGGCCAAACCCCTCCTCATTACAACCTCTCTTCAGGAAGTTTTATCCTTCAATTAAAGAGATATGAATCTAAAAGCTGAACTATTCAGTGGTAAGGAATTGTTTGGATGAATGTAGCTAGAGAGTTGTGGTCAACAGCTCTATGTCCATGTGGAGGCTGGTCATGAGTAGTGCAGCTCAGGGTTCCACCTCTGGACTGGTGCTCTTCAGTAGCTTTATCAGCAAGCTAGATAGTGAGATTAAGTGAACCTTAGCAAGTTTGCTGACACTGAACTGAGTGCTGCAGTTGATAAAACAGAAGGAAGGGATGCTATCCAGAGGGATGTGGACAGGCTTGAAAAGTGGACCCATGCAAACTTAATGAGATTTAAGTAAGTCAAGCACAATGTGTTGCACTTCTATCGGGGCAATCCCAGATATGCGTACAGGCTGACTGTATGTATGAATGTAGAATGTAGACTATTGTATGGGAACTGCTGAGTCACGGCCTGAACCTCTGATTGATCACCTGAGGCGAGCCATGAGTCAGCCAGAGGAGCACAGGTGAAGGCAATTCTCCTGTGCTGCCGGAAGGGGTGGAGCCTGGCTGCACCTCTCCTAGACCTATTTAAGAGCTGGCTACGGAGGGAGGGAGGGGAAGGGATTGGGATCACCTCTACTGGTGTTTTGTGGGTGAGCCCAGCATAAGGGTAAGCCTTCCATTTGTTCTCTTTTGTTATCATAGTCTATTTTGCCTAACTCTCTTGTTTATTTTGTGATTATAGCAGCCTAATATTCTTTGATTATACAACTATAGAGTGGATCCAGAGACAATCAGAGGGCTGGAGCACTTCTCCTATGAAGATTAAGGGAGTTTGACTTGTTTTGCTTGGAGAAGATAATGGGGAGACCCCATTACACCCTTCCAGTGCTTGAAGAGAGCTCGTGAACATGAGGGTGACCAATTTTCATAGTCTGATAGTGATAGAGGATGAATTTATGCTAAAAGAGAGGAGGTTTATATTAGATGTTAGGTGGAAATTTTTCACTCAGGGAGTGGCAAGGCAGTGGCACAAAAGCACCGTGGATGCCCCATCTTTGGAGGCATTCAAAACTAGATTGGACAGGGTCTTGGGTAGTCTGATTCAGTGTGTAGCAACCCTGCCTATTGCAGTGGTTGGAACTAGACAGTCTGAGTTTGAGATCCTTTCTAATGTAAGCCATTTTATGATTGTAATTTCTGTGATGGCTAGGAAAACTGTTGACATGGCATGTGAGAAAAGACAGGAAAAAAGGGAAGGAAGGAGTCAAGAATAAAAATGATACAATGCACTGGTGTTTATCTGTTTCATTTTAGTGCAGTCATCACAAGATTCTTTCTACCTGACTCATGCAGGTATGATGGCTTTGAAAGAATGCTGTCAGTTACACCTTGGTGCTCTGAAGAATTTATGTTATGAGAACCACAAAAATGCCTTAGTAATCTCTCATTTTAAGCATGCATTAAATATTTGCTGGTTTTGGCATATGTAGTATAGACATTACATACATAACTTAAAGGAGTTTCTTCAAAGCTTTAATCCCAAATCTCTTATGTGCCATGGTGATATGATCAGTCTAGGTTGTTGAATAGCAGTGCTTAGCAATCTCAAAAACGTGTATGAAGAAGAAAGAAAAAAAAAAATCGCATGCAATCAATCTCTTTGCCATCCTGCTGTCTTTTATGCTCTCACTGTCACTAAAAAATTTTAAGATGGAGGTGTGACCCTTACTAATACATTCCCATACGTGTCTAACACTTCTGCTTAACAGCCCAAGACTTCCTCATGCACAGACATCCCTGGAAGTGTGGATTTATTCTCTTATGAAATCTTAGAAAAAGGTGTAAACTGAAGTGTAAATAACATTCATCTCACCAAATCGATTGGAATATGATTGCTGCTTTTAAGGTGGATCAGAGCCCAGGAGAAAGTTAAAAATTTCTTAGAAATGCTCAGACTGGATAAAGGAATGTTAAAGTACAAAGGCCCCATGATAGCAGAAACTAATTTGGCTCTTTGCTTTATCTGTTGTGTGGTGGATATTACTTGAAGTAGATTAGACTTGGCTATGTGCAAGAATATTTCATATTATAGATGCATATTATATTTCATAATATAGATAGTGTGCTACTTTTATAACCCTGTTACTTTTTATTACTAGTCAATTGTCATATATACAAAGGAAAACCATTTGGTGAGAGATGAGCCAGAAACGTAAACACTAAAATGAGAAACCAGCACTGACAGATCAGAGATAATTTCCTGACATGGAGGAGAACGAAGCAATAGTATCTCTTTTGCCAGAGTGTCCTATCAGAGCTTGAATTTATTTTCAGATGGTTTCAGAGCATCTCTCTAGCTGTCAACACATCAAGCCTGTTCCAGAGCCTTTCCATTCACTCTGCCTAGCTTTGATCATTCTCTTGAAAAGTTCAGACCACATATGTGCATTTGGGGCTTTTTATGTATAGGGCTGGACCTCTTTTATTTCCGTGTTTATTAGTATTCCTAGAACTCCTGTTTATTAGAACTCTTGTGCCATGGAGTAGCTATCTGTGAAACATATCTTATTACAAGGAAGATTAATGTCAAAACATTTGATTTCAATTGAAGCCCACCCAAAGTTGCTTGAATTTTTGTCATCATTTATGATATAGTATTAAATATCTTCCTGTAATTTGTCATTCTACAATGATGTGCCACTGAGGAAAAATGAACTCAATGTAGAATCTGCTAATTGGCAATTTCCAAAAGGAAATCTGAAACCTCTATGACCCCTTCTGAATTAGCTACTGTACAGACATGCATCCCACATTACAGATATTTTCAAATGAACAGGAAATAGGCCAGTATTTATAGAAACTAAACCTTTCCTCACAGTACTGAAGATCTTTTTCTTCTGCTTGAAGATGTTTAACCATTTCTTTTTTGAAAATGGAATTTCTATGTTGTCGAGTACCAGAGACTTAAGTACTTACATGGAAATTCAGGGAAATTTCAGAAGGCAAAAACAATCTCAAATAGAAGTTACCAGATGATAAGACTTCAAACAGTTGTAAAAGGAGGGGGGTGGGGATAAATCTGTATTGCAAGTCAGGTTATCGTCATAAGCAAGATACATTCCATAATTTTATTACTGAGCTGTAGGACATGTCGTTACTGAAATGTCTGCCCTCCTAACCTTTATCTTACATATATAGACAATTGAACTGCATGCAGATACTATTTTAGCCTTGTAACACTTTTTGATAACTATCTTAACCTTAAGTCATAACCTCACCCTTTAATGAGACTAATAATTTAAATCATTGTCAGCAAGATACAGTTGTAAATCAATGAATGACTATGATGTGGACTATAGAGTACTTTCCATGAAAATTCAAATCCCTTTCTTCACTACTTAACCAGGATATGTTGGCGCTAGACCCCTAGATAGACTGATATACAGATAAATAGATAAGAAAGGAAGGGAAATGATTAGCATTCTCTTGCTTTGCTATTAAATGTTACAGATTCAAAGATTAGTTGAGGAGTTGGCTTAGAAAGATACCATATCATTAGTATTTAGGTCTTTATGGCAGGTATTTTTTGAAATGTTTACAGAGGAAACATTTTTGGCTGTGGAACAACATGAAGGTACAATAAGAAGTGATAGCAGAATAGCCTGAACGAGTCATAATTCTGCTCAGTCAAAAACCTGTACATGAACTTTCATCAATATTCAGTAAGAATTCATGAACTGGAGGTAGCAGAAGAGGAAGGAGATCCAGGTGGATTAACAATGATATATTCAGATGATAATAGTGCTGCAAGACAGAGCTATAAAAATTCAAGGATAAATTTTAATAGTGCTCAGGTGTATAGTCAATGAATATAACAATGTTATAATTATGAAATAAACAAGAGAGTTTGACAGAGCAGATTATAATAACAAAAAGAGAATAGGTAAAAAGCTTACCTGTGTCCTGGGCTTGCTGCAAAACTCCAGAGGAGGAATGCCTAAAAGAGATCCCTTGATCTCTTTGATTTAAGAGCTGGTAGCCAGCTCTTAAATGGGTTTTAGGAGAAGTGGAGCCAGGCTCCCGTGGCTGACTCATTGCTCACCACAGATGATCAATCAGAGGTTCAGGCCATGATTCAGCAGTTCCCATACATCAGGATATCTAAGTGTATATTATATTGGTAAGAAAAGAAAAATCTGTAACATGGGTAGTTCTTGTGGTCAGTGCTGAAGAAAGATAAATGGAATCAACAGAGATGCAGAAAAAACTTCACAGGAAGAACAAGTGAATTGAGTTCCCTATTGGAGTTCTGCTTTCACAAGAGATCTCTCATAAGATCTCAGTAAGATCTGATCAGTAAGAATCAGTAAGATTCTGCTTGTGAAAGCAGAATTTAGTTTATGAAACAAGAAAAAAGCTGACTGATGAGATGTGAATATATATATCTAGGGATGAGGAAAGATTGTCATTATAGAGAGAGACATGTAAAAAATAACTATCAAATAGTTGCAAATAAGTTTAGACTGGAAATTAGAAGATTTCCAATCACCAGAACAGAGTTCTGAAACTTCACTTAATCTTAGAAGAGAATAAGCTATTTTCAGATGGAATTTTTGAGGCAGGATGAGGAAGCTCTGTTCTTAAAAGGAATTTAAAACAGTTGCAATCACTGATTGCATGCTGTTTGTTTTATACTGGTACTATCTGAAGGCCTGCATTAATCGCCTACTTTGTCACTCCTCCCCCATTTACAACCTTGGAACTGCATTCCTTCAACACAATGCTGAGCTGGGAGAAACATGATGAAAGGACAGAGCATCCCAGTATTCCTAAAAGCTGTAGAAATTCATATGATGATCATTATTTTGTACCCAGCTCTCAAAGTACAATTGACAAATCTGGGATTGGAAGAGGATTTTCCCTTTTGCTCATATTAGTAGGAAACAGTGAAGGCTTTAGATTTTGTTCTTTTTTCACTGCCTTCTGTGGTACGGAACATAGCAGTCTGCTTAGAGTTAGCTGGGATTTTATTGATTTTTCTTTTCCCTGTTATGTTGGGAAAGTGGCTTATTGGCTTCTTGGCAATAATTCTAGCTTTTGGGCTTTTATTGTAGGCTTTAAGTTTGTTAAGGAAGTTAAGAAAGTTTTATGGCTTATGTCAAGTAAAATAGATGTTGTAAAGTGTTCTATGACCAAACATCTATGGGCATAGTTGCCAGGGATAAAATTAAGGCTCAAGACTTTGTCTACTCAAATAAATCCAATCTAATATAACCTGTTATTTTCAGTCAGATCTCATAATATCTTCTTCATTTGCTATTCTTATTTATTTTTCTCCTAGAGCTTTTAGTTCTTTTGTGTTATTTTGTATTATTTTCTCTGATACAAATTCATTATATGTGGCTCCATTTCAACATAGAATATGCATCTGGCAAGCCAGTTTGGAGACTTAAAACATTTAATAATAAAGGTAATTGAATAATAAAATTACTCAATAGGAGAAGTTTTTCAGTTTTGTTTTGTTTCTTATGAGAAAGTTTTATTTTGTTTATTGTTCTTTGTTGTACATGTGATACTTGCTAATGATGGGATGAAATGTAGACAAGGGTTTTTTTTACTGTTATGTATGGAGATTTAAAAGCAGGAAGAAGGAAATAATGTGAAAGTGTAAAGATTCAGTGGCTAAGAGTTATTTCAATATTTTCTACCCAGAGGATGTGAAATCTGCCATCAGTTATTGAAGTAGTAACCCAGTGTCTAGGTCAGGTCACTGACAGGTGCAAGGCTCATGTCAGAGCTGAAGAGGCGATCATCAAAGCTCTCTAGGAAGTGGATTTGTGCTGACTAGAAAGCTATCCATAAGAACAGAGTTGCTATAAAGGTAACATTTTTATTTTTTAGGAAAACAAATATTATTCTGTGGTTGCATACTAGCTCACACTAGATTAAAAATAGAAAGTGCTTTTCAATTTTATTTATTGCATTAAGATAGTTCTGTCAAAAGGCAACAAGGCTATGAATTTCCAAGGCAAGGCCATCATTCCAGCCATCTGAATACACTAGAAAGCACAATACTCAGATGTTTCTCCATGAGAACTCTGTAGAAAAAGGAATCCAGCAGTCTCTGAAGTTGAGGTGATCAGCACTGTTGGGAACTACTACTGTCTATCCACATATATTGTCTTTAGCCTATCAGAATTCAGTTGCCAGCTGGTACTCATCCCAGCACTTGAGTTGTCTTCATGTTTTATCTTGTTGGGTGTCACTGTGCTCTCCCATTAGTCCACCTAAACTTTATATTATAGGGGGCTCAAGACAGCGGATCCTTTCATACTCAGTCCCACAATTCAGTAGTAAACTGCAGGAAGCAGCATGCTTGGATGCTGCTTTTGATGAAGAAACAACATTTTTTCCTCTCTTGTGCAAGACAGCAGGATATCATGTCCAGTAGTGCTGAGTGCTCTGGAGTTCCAGAAGAATGGCAGCTGCTATCCCTCACTGAAGAGGAGAAAAGAAGACATTGTCTTTTATTTATCAGCCAGAAAAGACTTCAATAGTCTTGCATTAACTTTATCAAAGCACTGAAATTTCTTGCTAAGTGAATTTATGTAGATAACTCCAGAAGAAATGCCTCCAATTTAGTTTAGTTATATTTCCATTGAAACCACAACAGATACAAAAAGCACTATTTAACAAAACTATTTGAGAGAGCAAATTATTAGCTGAAGATCACTATTTTTCATAGTCACCATCATAAGCTGTTCGTTTTCACCAGCGATGAACTATGTCCTGCATGCTATGATCTGAAACTCACCACCCAACACCTCAAATGTTTGATCTCTGGCAACATTCAGCTAATGTCAATGAATGTCAATGGGTGCCATTTTTTCCACCTGTGAGAATTAAATGACACACCCTTGCTTCATCTGTTCTTCCATACCTGATACCAGTTCTGCCAGACGACCCGTCAGCTGTCACATAGCAACAACACGTAACTGAGAATTGATGGGCAGGTTCCACCACTAACATCCACCTTTGACACTGTGGGCCAACATAATAAAATAGGAGGCATTACTTTAGGAGCACCTCTTGTATTAAATTTGTGAATGCAGGAAATAATCTTAACCTAAAGAATTTATTCACTTAGTTGTCTATTTTTTTCCCCTTTGATTATGAAATGAAAATTTTGGAAAGGTATAGCTATATCTTTTAATACCACCATATACCTTAATGGTTCCTTTTTTTTTTTTTTCTTTCCTATTTCATGACTTCTGCTCTTTGAAAACAAACTTACCAGTACATGCTGTATGCTTTGAAAAATATGGGTATTTATGTATTTGTAGATGTAAATGTTCCTGAAATATTAATGATCTTTCAAACAAATGGAGGATCTTTTAGCATTTTGGGAACCTTCATGGTATCATTTTCTGGTGGTCAGTTTGTTCATTCCTTGTCGAACAAGTTTGCTAAGAGTACTATAGTTCTCCTTTAGTCTCATAGTCTGAGAAGGTGTCTTATGCTAAGATGCTCTGCAGCCAGTAAGGGTGTAATCAGCTTTGGAGTTGTTAGCAAAGATTTAAAGAAATAATAATAATAATGTTAACAGTAAGATCCAAATAGCTGCTGGTAGTCTTAGACTCCTTGACATTCGCTGTTCCACGATTTCACTATTATCCTCATCTGTGATAGTTAAACAAAACCTAGTATTGCACTATATGCACTTCATTCATATTTTCAGTTCACAGTAGAGAAGTTTACTTAGGGAAATTCAGATAGTATCTGCATAGTCCTCAGTTCCTATGGTAAAAATCCAAAATTTCAACACGTGTGGTATTTCCTCTGAACTACCATGAGATCACTGACTCATTTCAGGAAGATCTCCAAATAGCCAGGAGAGATGACAATAGATTCCCACTCCTGGATAGTACACAAGCATCAAAAGATGACAGGTAGTCTTTGTACTGTTTGTGTCTCTTTCCTTTACTACACACAGCAACTACTTCAGCATCAAATCTTCAAAACAGGAAGATGCTATTCTACTGAGATAGCATAGGAGTGCATGGAAGATGTGGAAGATTAAGAGTTGCATGCATCTCCTCTATGTGAATCTCAGCCATCCACTTCCAGAAGAATCAGGCTGTTTATTCAGGCTGATAGATTTTTTTATTTTTATTTTTATTTTTTTCTAGCTGGAGATACTTGTATTAATCTGTGTAAACAAGAATTAATCTTGCAGAACATGCCTGGAACAAAGAGTGAGATGGAGACAACACCCAGTCAGGATAGCCCTCATTTAGAGAAGGTCTAATTAATAGTCTCATTACTTTTCAATCTAGGCTTCTGAGCTTCTCAAGGGGGGAGCAATGCAGAGAGGAATGTCCCAGATAGTACAACAACAACAAAAAAAAACAAACAAAAACAAAAGGCTGAAAGGAAGAGATTTGGCTGTTGTATATGTTAGTAATGCATCAGCGTGCCTCAAAATTGATGTGGCTGTAGCCAGGAACAGAACCACAGCCAGGTGCCAGAGGTGGCACATTCATAATGAGATCAAATGAAGGGGCTCATTAGTTTCACAAATGGTGAAGAGCTGCCTGTTCCCTCTTTTATTATCTCTCCTCCATCTCCATTATGAGGTTGTGAGTGTGAAGGGGTGGGGAAGAAAAGCAAGCACTACCTGTTCAGGCAGTGAGCTCATCTGCATTGCCCTTCTGTGAAATTAATGAACATCCTGGTGACTCCAGGCTCCTCCCTCACCTCAGTGGCAAATTAGAAATAGGAAAACCTAAGGGAGGAAAATATTACAGGTGAAGCCTTTCTGTTTGTCTGCAATTACAAAGAAAGAAAAAAAAAAAAGAGAGAATGAAAATACAAAAACAAGAGCTCTGCAGGAAAACAGAAATAAAAGGCATGATGGAATTTCTGCTCTTTAATTTAGATGCCTGATGATCTGTGGATCTGAGACAGGTCATAACATGCAACAAAGCCACCCTGTGTGTGATTTACCAAAGCAGAAATGAGTTTTGACCTAGAGGGACTGGAAGGCTGTGCGAATGACCCTTGGATATGTCAGAATGGCACTCAGTAAGTAATTGCAAACTTTTTTTTCTTTTACAGTTTTTGTTCAGAGCCAAGCCAGGCAAATACTCCATACTAATCCTGACACAGAGCAAATAGTAAAAGCAGTCTTTGCTGGTAGTGCTGAGAGAAAACATTCAATTAAGTTGCTGCAGTGGCTTAGTGACAGCAGCCTTTCACCTCTGGAAACCTAGCTGCTAGTTATCTGTCTTGGGTCACCAAGGAAAATGAGTCGATGCTCTCAGGCTAAGCCCTAGGGCACATTTTGCTCAGAATCACCAGACCACAGCATAATTTGGAGCTTTTGTCCATGCGTACTTAGCAAAGGTCTAGGCCTGGAAGAAAGCTGAAATTCAAGATTAGGGTGTGCTAAGAATGATGCGTCTTCCCAGAGAATTAAAATACTGACATTCCCAGTGCTTTAATTGACATTAGGTTCACTAGCTCATTGAAACCAAAATAAAGCTGTGGGCAAAACAATGACATGGGCATTGTGTAACATTCCTAGGTGCTGGCAACAAAAGGCAGAATTCATCAATGGAAGGAAAAGCCTTAGCATGTGCTCAGGGACCTGAAGCAGCCAGAGAAGTCTGACTGCTCTCACTGCCATAAAGCTGCGGCTCACAGTGTCTGAGCTGGTTTCAGGTGGGGAAGCCCCACATAACTATCCTGTTTTGGTTCAGAGAAGCATATGTATGACTGATCTCCAAAATCACCAGAGCCTTGGAAGGAGTCTTTCTTTTTAAAGAAATCTTCTTGAGAGATATCAAGGACTTCCCAACTTTAAAGTTGCATTTGGGGCAAAATAGAATTACCAAGTACCAGAAAAAGGAAACCCACAAAGCAGGAGTCCAGAGCTGCTAGATGAGCAGAGCAAAGCCTCGTTGGGCTCTTGGGGATGTCTTTTCTCCATGCTCAGTTTTCATCCAGCAGCTCTGAGCACTGTCCTAGTTTGTATATAAACAATCCCTGTGGGTCCCTGCATAAGCCTCCCTCTTTTTGCCACATCTGAGACCTGGTTTTCTGCCTGCCACAAATCAGCCCTTTCCAGGCTCTCTCACTTGCGCTATGGCTGGCCCCAGCACCACACACCTGCCTGCAACTTCATTAGATGTGACCTATAAAAGGTAAGGAAGAAACACTCAGTCCCCTTTTCTTGCCCAGGTTTGCATCCAGTTCAAATGATGGCTACCACGTGTACAAACCAGGAGCCCTCCCCTCCTATATATGCAGCCTTTCAAGTGATAAGTGCTGAGGCTGGGTGGGTGGTGGGACTTGCTTGTCTTCTGTGTCTTGAACATATGAGAAGTAGAGTGAGCTCTTGCTGTGGCAGAAACAGGAAGCTCTACCCTGAATATTGCTCCGTGGAAAAAGGCTGGAATCCCTCATGATCCTCTCCGTCTGTATCCTCAATGTGCCCTGCTCCATGCCAGAGGGTGTGCCCAACTGCTTCTGGCTATGACAAGGAGCATCCTGCATAGGGAAGGGGCAGGGTGAAGTTGTAGCACTGTGCAGAGCCTCATTCCTGCATAGGTGCCACATCTCTGTTCCTGCAGTCTCACAGAAGGCAGACAACAGGAGCATGGCCTGAGTTTTCTTCCTGCTTTGGAGGTGCTGGGCCCCAGTGCTCCTGGTCTGGGTGTCACCACTTTTGAAGTATTGTTTCTCTGTGTTTTATTCCACTTAAACCTCTCTTTTGAGAGAAAGGGTGATGAAAGTTAGGTTTGGAAACACTGTGGTGTTCTTTGGACAATAAAGGCTGTAGTGAGCATTGCCAGGTTAGAGCTGCTGTTATCCAGGCTGGACTGTGGACGAGGGGTCCTGCCATTCATTCTGGGTCCCACTCCATGTCTGTTCATGCTTCCTGTTTCTGTAGACCCAGAATGCTGTCAATTCCCAGGCTGATTAACAAGGCAAGGAAGGAGGGGTAGGAGTCTGTTGAAATGGCAGAACTGTAGTCCTTGTCTAGGTTTACTTGCAATTTAAACTAACAAACTTTTTCTCTGTAGAAAGTCTATCAGAAGTCTTGTCTTGTTTATGTTCTTTTTCAATAGCAGAAGAAAAATCAGTTTATATGTCTGCATATTGCAGTGTGTAGATATAAGCCAGAAAGCAATATAAAACAATCCTGGGAATGTTTTTTATGATTTAGATTTCAAAATCTTCGTAATTGAATTTTTTTTTTTTCCCAGTGATGTTTTCCTTTTCTTACAGGGTGTAGAGCTCTCTCTCCATGCTATGCACTGCTTTCACTGATATTAGAGGCTGCTGTTTCTATTACTTGTAAGGCTGAACTTCAGCCTTGAAGAGAATACTAGGATCAGGCACAAATGTTTGTTGCCCACTGCAGCAGCTGAATTTACTCTTTTCCCACATGAATGAAAGGCATAGGAAAAAAAATGGACTATTAATGCAATTTATCTTCAAGCAATTGTAGTGGTAAGGATTTATGCTTTGCCAGATACCTACACAACACCCCACTTCCAAATGACCAGGTTATGGCATATGGTAATTTCTGCAAAGGAAGCACTTTGGCAGAAAACAGCTCTACAGGAAGGAGGGAACCCAACAGGAGAATTGTTATCGTCTTCCGTTGCGTTTTGACCATAGGTTGTCAGCAAATAGCCTTTGGAGTTTAACTACATGATCAAGATTGCTGAGGAGTGTGAAAGTCGAAAGAACGAATAAGTAGTGGAAAGCAATTTTTTCCTCCTCCTTTACTCTGGGGCAGCCATAATTAAAGTTAAAGTGCTGCTGCTTTGCTGGAAACTGAGTTAGGGGAGTGAATTGTAATTGCAAACACTGTTTGCTCAGTCACTCTTGGCAACAGCATCATCTTAACTCAGTCTTTGTGTCTCCTGTGAATCCTCTGGGTTGACAAAAACATCTTTTCTTATCCAATTTGTTATCACTGACTTCAGAAAGTCATTAAAGAATATCAGTAGAGCAGATTGGGATCTGGATTAAGAAATCAATTATTGCCAGGAAGTACCTTTATAGACGCTAATTAGCCTTGACTGACATTTACGGTATTCATTTAATGGTACTTTTGGTCAGTTTTTAAAGGTACAGGCAGCTACCAGGACTGCAAACAGCACCCATCTTTTTTTTTTTTTCAGTTGTCCTGGTGCCAGCTCTTGCTAGATAGATGCATGCAGTGAAATCTATGAAATGTGAATTTTCATGCAAGTAAAAGTCACTGACCTATTCATTTAGCCGGAAATTAAATGTTATCCCTGGCCCCAAATATCTGGTGTTGGTCACTGTTAGCAGGATGGCTCTGCCATTCACAGCTGTTCTGCAGATTGCTGGTGGCAGATAGATTAGGTCTTCACAGGAAGGGCTTAATAGATATACGACAGGCGTATATAGGTTTAGACATCTGTGCAACAAAAAAAAGGCCACAGGATAAGTAATCTCACCCTGTGAAAGATGGAAAGCACTACAGAGACTTGTAACAGAAGCAGCCCAGACAAGTATAATTTAACAGGGGGAACTCAGAGATGGGACAATGTAGGAGCACGGCTTGTTTCTGCTGGCTGATCTCACTGTGGCTGGCTGCAAAACTCCATCAGCTTGTCCTCTGCATGGATGGACACTGATTTGCTTTGTCTTCCCTAGTCTCAAAATAAAACTTTATTAGTCTCTACTTTAAACAGCACCTGATTTCTCCCCTCTTTCATAACCCAGAGGAAAATATCTCCAGGTATTTTTTTATGTTATGCTCCTACCCATAATCTTAAAATACAGCCAGTCCTACTGGCTTATAACTACCCCTGGTGTAAGTAAAAACTGATTTGAAGGCAGCTGCCCTATCCGCCCTGATAAAACAAATCACCACCACTACCAAGAGCAACAACAGTCGCCACCATCAAAACTGTCAGTCGCACACGTGGTAAGAAGCAGAAAGGAATATTCAGTACAGAAATGAGTGAAGCAGTTGTGATTTATACCAGGGTAGATGTGATCAGAAGATTTGCATAAGAGTTAATGAATTTCAGCATTAGCTCTTTTATTTGACCAGCATATAGTCACCTATAATAAATATTTGTGCTACACAGAGATGAAGAATTTTAAAGGACAATTTAATTCTATGCTTTCTAGTTCTTTTGGATTCAAGTCCTGAGCTTTTGCATTTGCTTTAGTTACACTAGTGCTAGAGGACTGTAAAAGTGTATAAATCACAAGTGCCAGCATAGATTAAATATTATATTTGGTGTCTGTAAACCGTCCTAAAAGATAAACTCCTACATCTTCCTTATTTGAAAAATCTTCTAACATTGTGTTATTGCAAATCCTCATATTTGAAGTGTCTATGAGTGCTTCAGAAGATGAAGCTCCCAATATAGTCAACACAAAGACAGAAATGCTTCTTCTGAGAGCAATTCAGGACTCTGAAGGTGGGATCTTTCTCTGTTGATAACACATGGACCTGAAATTTAGCTGTCCAGAGGTAGACTATCCTTCAGCTACATGTCAAATAAAGAAAAAACAATGTAATTTTGGCATTGTAAAATTCTGGAGAAATAAATAGCAGGCCTGTGAATAGTTTTATCTATGTAGTGGTTTCTGTTACCAAGTGTAGTGAGTACTGCTAAATGAATAATAGAAATATAACCGAGCTGCTTTCATGTAATAGAAATATAAAAGGGATATCACTTTCTTAAAGCAAAGGCAGAATATTAATGGGATGTAAGACTGAACTCATAAACAGGTGGGTATTGAGATGACAATATGTTATTATTGCAGCATAATTCTGTATGTTCTATATATACTGTTAATGCCCCATCCCAGGCAGCATCCAAGGCCAGACTGGATGGGGATTTCTTCGGATAATGGAACGTGCCCCTGTACGTGGCAGTAGGGTGGGAACCCATCTGTCTTTAAAGTCCCTTCCAATCCAAATCAGTCTGCTACATTGAACTTGTAGTTCTGTGTGAAGCATAGAATTGAGAATGTCAGTTCTGTAAACTGAAGTGGAAGTAGCTTCTGTGGGAATTTCTTTCTCCACTATCTTCAGTGGCTTACAACTGTCTTCTGGGCTTGTTTGTTATATCATTTGTTACCTAGTGGAAAATTCTTGTTGTTGTTTGCTAATTAGCCTTCTCCTTGCTTCTTTTACTTAATCCAGAGCAGGTATACTGCTTGTTCATGGAGAACTCGCAAGGTCAATTGTACCTTTACAGTACTGGTGTGAAATTTGTCTTCCCACAGATTTAATTCAGGAAAGGCTCTTCGGATCTCTATCTGATAAATTATTAGCAATTGTACGTAATGTAAAATATGCTGTGATACCAATAAATATCCATTCTTGACCTGAAATATACATTTAAGGCTGGATACATCGAGGCATCACTAAAAATCAAGGGTGGATGTGTCTCTGGGCAGCCTGGTCCAGTGGATGGCAGCCCAGCCCATGGCAGGGGGGTTGAAACCATCTGATTCTTGAGGTCCTTTGTAATCCATGCCATTCTATGGTTTAAGTGAAGCACTGAATCCTCCAAAACTATCTAATCTGAATATAACTCATTGTTCTTCATAAGGTGTTTTTCCTCCAAACCACAAATAGCAACAAGAGATGCAGAACTTTTCCACCCCAAGAAAACCAGCAACTTAACTTTAAGGTAAAATCTGAATTTGGTACCTAGCATTGGCTGCATGATTCTCAGACAAGATGCACTGACAGAGAGGAAAGCTACCTCAGAAATATGCTACAAAATCTATAGCTCAAAATCACATGAATTTAAATTTATCTTTATATCAACATAAATGACAAAGCAGCGTGCATTTGAAAAGAACAAGTCCTGGTTTTCCATCTCAGGGGAAGAAGAGGTGAATAGAGGGGAATAGCTGCAACTTCCTGACTCTTCTAAGATCAAATTCTCCAAAAGTGGTTGGGTAGGTGAGTGGATGTGTGTTTGAGGCTCTGCCTGTTTGTGCAAGGAAATATTTTGAAGCAGAACTGACAGATGGGAGCCCGTGCAGAGAAGTGTAGTATTTCCACTACCTCTATAAGTAGTAGAAAAGAGAAGGTACAGCATTTTCTGGCACAGAATTTCTGGAATTTATAATCAAAGTCCTTATTCATTTGGCGAGTTTATTAGAGCATGCCATTAGTCTGTGTTTAGGCTGGAAAGCTGAATGATAATCAGTCCTTCAACAAAATGCATTTCTCATGGCATGAGGGGAAAGTGTCTCTAACCCAGCAAGTATGCAGTGTAGGCTGAAGCAGTGAAGCATGGTTTTCTGGAAGCACACGAGAGCTCCTGGCTGCACTGTGTGCCTCTAAAGAATACATTAGAGCTGCACTCCACAAAAGGGGGCACCTCCGGAGATAGCAGCCCTGTTAATTACACTGATGGCCTCTATTGCCTTCATTCCACCGCCGTATGAGGAAGCAACGACAGATGGGCAAGCACAAAAGCTGTGAAAAGTCAGCGATGCTTGGGGTTTCTGCAAGTGTGATAATGACCTCGAGACGATCTGATTTTTATTTTATTTTATTGAGAGGCTTGTTTTGTAATTGTCATCACCATAGTCTCAAAAATCTGAAAAGGCTTGCTTTATGTATTCATGCATCTTTGCTTCCTCTCTTGTTTTTTGTCAGTCACATTTCCCATATTTGTAAGCAACAGAAATTGCAAAGCTAACATTTATTCCCTGTGTGTCTGACAACTGGTGTAGGAAGAACTGGTAAGAAGTTCTATTTGAGATTCCTCTGCTGATTTGGGGGGATCTTATTTCATGTTTCTCATCTGTAAAACCATTCAATTTCATAGAAATGTAGTGTTTTGTGTTTTTTTAATGAATTGTGATGTGCATGTGGAGGGTAGAAATATGTTTATTATGATTGTACTTAGGAGTTTTATATTTTAATGGTTTAGAGTACAATTGGAAAAACTATCCCTCTCTCATGTAAATTCATCTGATGCATCTGAATCAGTATGGAATATCTTCAAGAGCACTAATTTATATAATGAAGCTGCTTTTCGTCAGAAAATTGATAAAAAATAGTAGTAATGCAAAACGTTGTTAATCTGTATATTTGTGTTGATTTTTTGGAGGTGGAGACAATTAAGTTTTACATAAACGTACAAACTGAATAACTAGGTTGAACAACTGAATAAGGGTGAACAGTGGACAATTTTTAAAAATCTGCTCCAAATTTTGATTGTCATACATACAGCAGTTCAAATGAATATATGAGATAAGATTAAGGAGCCATGTATGGTTTGGCTAAGGTACAGTAGAGCAAGCAAATGGCTTGAGGTTGCATGGTTCCTCAGCCTGTACTGTATTTCAAGTTGATTTCTTTTGCTTTACTGTAGTCTCACTACAAGCAAAGTTCCTAGAAGTACTAGAATCTCCTAGACTCACTAGATGAGTCCTCCAAGCCTTGCCTTGCTAGAGCCCACATTAATTTCATGCTGTTTTTGATTTATATCACTTCATGACTCAGTACAGTTTGAACAGTTAACAGTTTGAAGGCTGTACACAGGCATAAATCTTTGCAGAAAAATAATAATATCTTAGAATCCATTTGAGGTCTTAATCTTCTTTTGTCATTGTTAATTATGGGTGCTGGATAGTGTTCAGAATGACGTAGACATGTTGATACTGAACTACAGTAAGTAAAAAGAAAAAAAACAGACATATTTGTATTCCTTGAAGTTGCTAGCATATATTCATGAATTACTTTTGCTGGATACTTCAAGCCTGATCTCTCCAAGTCTTACAGTTGGTGTGGGTATTTAATCCTATGCAAAGTGAACACTGCACCCTTGTATTTTCACTGGATTGTCTACATTGGAGTAACAATCTCAACTTCCCCAGCTCTGACCAAATCCTTCAATCTCATTTGCTCACACCACCCCATCAGGACTGTTATGTTGCATGCTATATACATTAGGGAATAATCTAACACCTCTCATGTAAAAGCACGTGGGCTTTGGCCTTAGGGTTATTCTGCCATTCATACATAAGGTTGGAAAGAGTATTTAGTAGTAAGAGCTCCCAAAAAAATCATTAAAATTTAATTTGCTTGTGAGAAGGAAGGCGTAAAGCACAGGAGATTATGTTCAGTTTATGAGCCTTGACCTTTTATGCTTAGCCATTTCTCCAGTTTCATTTTGGTTCATGAAGTACGTATTTCACATAGCTCTGGTTATTATTACGTACTTCTTATTTTATTAATATTACTTGAATGTATATGGGAGGCGATCATTTCCTTTATTGCTGTGGGAGACAGCATCCTGTGTCAGTCAGGAAGTACACTGGGGTTACCGTTAAATGTTCTGTGTGCTGAGCCTATGGTCAACATTAGAAAAGGGAACTGAACAGATGCTCTACAACTTCAGATGTGTTCCTGCCGAGAGGACATGAAACTTTCTAATAGCAAAACCCCAGGCATGTCTGAGCCCCTCAAGCCCTACTGAATTTCCAGCCACCTGAGCGGATGTTCAGCTGCTGTAGGAACCACTGCTTACAGACACCATTGCAGCTGAATGATGTTTCCCTTTTTCCCAACACTTTTGTGGCTGCTCAGTAATGATCATCGTGGGTCACTGTTTATTATCCCAGCTTCACAGTAATGTTATTCTTCACAGCCCCTCACATGACTGTTTTCAGTCCCTCTTTCCCTTTGGACTTCGAACACTTCTTAATCTAAGACAGAGAAAAAAGGCAAATAAGTACAAAACCCATAGACAATGCTAAAACAAAAAGCGTGTCTGGCTAATAGCCAGATCCCTCCAATGGATGGAAAGATGTGCCCTTCCTTTCGTGTCCTTACACTGAGTTTCTGCAAGACTCTTCCTATCCTGAAGAGCTACAGCCAAGCAAATAAATGTAAACCACCTGATGAAGGATTTTCTTTGTGCAGTCCTCATATCTGTACCCACAGTGAAATCTCCCAAGATCAAGAAGGGTAGAGAGGTCAAGACCAATACATTGTTCCAAAACATGCAGATAGTAAAACCCTAAAAAATAAAATTAAAAAGCGTCCTGATACTAAATAATGATAGCAATGCAACTGCACTCTTCTACAGACTGCTCATTTTGTGTCGTGTTAGTGTGTGTGAGGGAATATTTCATTTAAGTGGGATGGTAAAGGGTAGGGCTGCTGGAATCTGCAGTACTTGCAATAACATCTTTGGACAACAGGCTCTGATCCATCCATTTAGCTTTTCCCAGCAAATTAATGAACGGAGAAAAGGTGAAAGGAGCTCTGTAAATAAGTCTGAAATCAACTGTCACAATGCTTTGTGGAACTGGAGGCAGGAGATTAAGGCCTCCTTTCACTGATATTTGATTTACACCAGGCATTCTTTATTTTAAGTAACTTCTCTCTGTATCTTGACAGGTGGGTTGGCTGCACAGCAGTCATCAACATAAAACCTTTCAGTGCTGGAACTGTGCTAGAGTGCGAGTTGGCAAACTACATCTCTGCATATAGACCCTTGCCCATTCTTTACTATCTTCATTTGCAACAGAGTACACAATGCTCATTATATGAATGGCAGCTATGGAGGAGCAGATATTTGGAGTTACAACAGAACAGTGGGGGTAATACCTCCTTCTGTGTCAAAATAGCTCATAAAACATGCTTTCTCAGGAACTGCAGTTATCAGGTGCTGAAAAAGACTAGCAAAAATACATCTTTAGTGAATTTCCATGTGCCTGAGCTAGTCAAGTATGGCAAGAATGTAGAACTTATTGTATTCTGGAGGATATAAATAAAAAATAAGTACAATAGAATAGTCAGGACACTGAAACCTCTACAACCTTGTGGGTACATACCTTTTTCTTAAAATCTCTTTATTCTGAACATTTCAGAAGTCCAGCTCGATGAAGAAAACATGTAAGTATGCTGTAAAATATGAATGTCTACACCACATAACAAAATTGTCTGAACTGTGACCTGACCATTGAAAATCAGTCTTTCAGGTAGCATTTTAAGGGGGGGACAGGCAGCTTTTCAGGAAATTTTAAGAAAGTTTTTTGTAAACAATTAGCCTTGCTTCTTTATCTTAGATTAATAAATTCAATATCATGTTATCAGAATTTCTTCTCATCTTTCTGGACATTTTATTAACATCTGACACTTGCAATGGATAAGCTTGAAACAACAGTATTATTAACAGTATATGGTATTTATTAACAGTAGGATGGTAGGTAATTTGGAGAGACTGCATGAGACTATAAACTAGTAATTGATACCCATACACTGAGTAAATTACAGGTGAAACCCAAGGATGATTCTTTCCCACAGTTTTTTTGGCTGAGGCTGTCTTGGATTAGGAAGATTATGTGATCTGTTCTTAAAGAAAAGCATTTATCTGTATAATTCAATGTCATTGGATTTGACTTTAGTTAAGAGAATCCAACAGGGCTTCAAGACCAAGAAAGGAGTTCCTCACTTGTGTTTCTGCAGTAATGAGAAGATGCCTTTTCCCTCCACATCAAGTGCAGCTTCGATGCCTATGTCCTCTACAGGCATAAGCCAGTGTCTCTCTGTGCCTTCCTAATCCTCAGGCATCTATGGCAACTTTATTCACTATGTGCGATGTAGAAATCTTTGCTAATATAAGCAGTGGAAAGAAGTGCCTAGGAAGTCTGCAAAATCGCCATCACTGAAACTTTTAAGATCAGTTCAAACAAACTTCTGCGAGGAATAGAACAGCTCAGTCTGATTTTACAGATTCCTCTGATTTCTTGGAAATGATCTTATTACTGATGCATTTCAACAAGCACACATAGTCAAAACTTGTGGTTTCTGTGATACTGGGAGTGTAAGAGACTCAGACTTTTTGGGGGGTTTAAAATTGTTCTTGTTTCCAACTATTGACCAAAGTAGCACTGACATGAAGTGAGCAAACAGGAAAAAAACTGTGCTAACTTAGAACTTTGCGCCAGTATAGTCTAAATTCTTACCATTGCCTTAAAAGTGCCTCTCACTCTCCACTGCCAGAGCACTCTGTAGTCTCTGAGGCTGGGTCAGTGAAGGGACACAGTGTATTTCTTCAAAAGAGATCAATTGCAATCCCCCAAAGACCTTGCTGCATTACCATTACAGAAGATCACTAATCAGCAACAACTTGCTGTATAGCATTGGACACATGTAACCTATCTCCCTACATTATCCTCTTCTGTGTATTTTTTTCTTCCTTTAAAAAAAAAATTAAAAAATAATCACCAAACAGCTATATGCAGGATTGAATGAGATTATGCTCTTGCCCTGCTGAGCCTGGGGTAAACAGTGACTCAGACACAGGAGATAGAAAATAGAAATCTGTCTGAAAGAAGCAGTATTTTGGTGGGTTTTTTTCCTTTTTTTTTTTCCTTTTTTTTTTTTTTTTTTTTCCTGATGTTTTCTCTGCTTGCTTCTCCATGAACATGAAACAAATAGTGTGAATTTGGGGATGTTTTAGGAAATGCTTGAATGCATACATTTAAAGTTTGCAGTACGCATTTGAAATGTATTCACTGTACACCACCACTGTCCTTTATTCCCCTATATTCCCCTGCATAGGTGCTTAGGGCAACAGAAGGGAAAGCGAGCACTGAAGACAACGTTGCTTTGGCACAGATTGATGTCTCAGGGTCCAGCCCTACATGCCACAACCCCATGTGGCTCTTAATGACTGTGAGTGAGCTGCGAGAGTGAGGAAGCACTTGCATTGTATTAATTGTTACCCGCTATTAACAGCAATGGCTCAAATGTGCCACTTGTTACAGCTGAGTGATACAAGTTGGTCTGAGGAATTTTGGTTGTGAACAGTGCTCTCCAACAACACCTTCACTTAATCCTGTATTAAGAAGCAGGGAATTGTATGAGGAGCAGCTGAGGGAACTGGAATTGTTCAGTATGAAGAAGAGGAGGCTCAGAGGAGACCTTATTTCTCTCTGCAACTCCCTGGAAAATGGTTGTGGTGAGGTGGGAGTCAGTTTCTCCCAGGTTGCAGCAATAGGATGAGAGAGAATGGCCCTCAAGTTGTCCCAGGGGAGGTACAGGTTGGATATTAGATTAGGAAACTTTTCTTCTCAGAAAGAGTGGTGAGGCATTGGCATAGGCTGCCCAGAGTGGTGATGGAGTCACTGACCCTGCAGGTGTTTAAGGGTAAACATGACACTGAGGGTCACAGTTTAGAGTGGTCAGAAGTATTAGTTGATGTATGGGAACTGCTGAGTCACGGCCTGAACCTCTGATTGATCACCTGAGGCGAGCCATGAGTCAGCCACAGGAGCACAGGTGAAGGCAATTCTCCTGTGCTGCTGGAAGCGGTGCAGCCTGGCTGCACCTCTCCTAGACCTATTTAAGAGCTGGCTACCAGTGGGGAAGGATCTCTTCTGGAGATCTGCTCTGCTGGAGTTTTGTAGGTGAGCCCAGGGTAGGGGTAAGCTTTCTATCTATTCTCTTTTTGTTATCATAGTCTACTTTGCCTAACTCTCTTGTTTATTTTGTAATTATAGCATCTTCATATTCATTGATTATACAGTTGGTGGTTGGACTAGATGGTCTTAATGATTCTGTGGCTTTAAAGCAATGGCTTCAAGGCCTTAAATAGGTGCTTTAAAGGCAGTATCTTGTACAACGTATGAAGATGTATTGTTTTGTTATTTGAGTTTGTACAAGCTTCTGTGCGCTGATGAAGCCAGGAGTTCTGAAAGGGGTCTTTGTTTACTGAGACTGCAAATGGCCCTTTGAATGAATCACAATTCCCTTCTGTTTTGTTTTACTTTGTGTGGTGTTGATTTGAGCCTGTGAAGAGTTGACTGACTTTCTCAGATACAGTAGGTATTAGGCACTGTTTAGGGGCATAGTAACTAAATAGCAGCAGCCAAAACTTCTCAAACTCACCTTCATTTCATGACACTGGAAAGCAATAAGTTATCAAGCACACTGTTAAAATGGAAGTCTTGAGAGCTTAAGTAGGTGGTGTTAGGTATGGAAGTAGATTTGAGTGATAAGTTTACCTGTCTTCAATGTGTTCTTCATATTAACAATATAAAGATAGTTGTTTCAATTGACTGTGTACTTTAGCTACTGTGTACTAATTTAATTGCTTTGGTTTAGTTATTATAGGCCCTGTTTGTGGTGTTTTGCTACTTACATGCTAACTATATTTACTCTTAGCATTTATTTATTTTTTTTTACAAGGGAATGGGAGAAAAAAATTGGGAAAGTACAAAATTCACTGGCTTTTCAACACTGCTTGACTTAAAACACAAATGTCATTAGTCAGAGGATTTGTTGCAGTTGCAGGGATAACTGCACTCCCAGCTCACCCTGGCACCCTCCAGAATAAATAACTGCAGGCATCCATCACCTCCTCGCTGAATCACAGTCTGTTCCCACTGTGTGTAGGCTGCAGTCCCCTGTGATTCACCACAGCTGCCTTAGCAGCACTAACTCAGCTTTGTATGTCTCTAGTCTTTTTTTTTTTTACCCCTGGAAACAATGTTCATGGTAACTGATTACTAAATTGCCTTCTTAAAGCAAAATGTTTATTTACAACCGAACCGTACAGAAGTAGGTACATTTCAAACCAGGGAATGATCTTTATCCCTGTTTTTTCCACATGGTTTACCATTCCTTGGTAAACTCTTATAATATCTTCTCTATCTTCTTGATCAAAATGTCCCTGCAAGAGCTGCTGTGTCTTACCAGGTAACTGGAAACCCCTTGAGGTTTATCCTAGGCCCTATTCTGTTCTCTTGTCTCTCCTACCTCCTTTGAGAGGGCTTTAAAGTACTATAGTGATTGCTTCCATCCCTGAAGTGCTGCTCTGGCAAAACAAGGAAACACTGGAAACAAGTTGGAGGAACTGGCTGGAAACAAAAGCACCAGAATCAAGACACCATTCCAACAGTTCTTTTTATTTCCAAGTGTGTACTGAGATGTTTCAGTTCAAGGACCTGCTGCAAGTACTGCTGCTTGCTCTTTAAGCAGCCCCATTAGGGCTGAGCAGTATAAGCTTACAGTACATGTTACGGATAGTAGCCACAGCATCTGTACATAGGCCAAACAGAGTATTCATTAAACAGTTGTGTAGTAATGTAGTATTAAACCCAGGATTAATTTCACTTCTTTCTAGCCTAGTTCTCTTGTTTAATATATATATATATCTATCTATCTTTAGGTACAATTTTGTCTGGAAATGTATGTTTATTCCTATGCTTTCTGCATTTGTCAATTATACAGTGAACAAGTTATACTGTCAGGAACTAGAATTGTTTGTCACTATTATAAGTAAGTAAAAGTTACTAGTATGCAAGAACTGCAAGTACTAATGTCAACTTGCAGCAAATGTATTATAGCCTCTCTACCAGATGTAATGATTGTATTATAATAATTTCCTCAGTTTTCCCAGATGCATAGGAGTGATTATAATACCACTTGTTTCAAAAGCTAAGGAATTTGCTAATAAAAATGAACTTTAGACATTTATTCATAGGTCAAATATGGTGCAGAAAGTGTGATAAGTTTAACCTTTATAGCAATGAGAGAAGCATGGAAAGTGTTTCTGGCAGAAGATAAATAGGAATAATAATAAAAAAACCACCCACAATTATCTGTTCTCTAAGATACTTCAGGTACAGTTGAAAGTTAAGAGCTTGCTTGTGAAACTTGAACATAAAAGCCATTTCACTTAGAATTGGAAAGTCCAATCCTGGTCATACTTGATTTGGAGGGGTTTTGCTAACCTTCCTCAAGACCCAGTTTATCTTTGGGACTGCAGTGGTAAATTCAGTAATCTAATCTCCTGTGTTGGATAAAGGCAGGAAGCAACTCCTCACCTGGAAAAATCAGTGGTCATCTGATAACAGCTAAAAGAAGTGTGGATGTGTTCGTCTGCATTTCCAATGCAGACATCTCTTTGATTATACTAACTACTGAGTGCTGTAGTACTTACTGAATGTAGGACATTTATTCAAAGGTCTTTAGCTGGAAACAAAAAAGGCCTGGTATTGTTCATCTCATATACAATTTGTCTTACTGTAGGGTTAGTCTTTCTTTTCCCGGGTTCAGACCTCACCTCACAGTGAATATAGAAAATATGCATTTACCTGCATAAATTTTCACAGTGCTGACAGACCACTGAAATCTGTAGAATGAAATAAAAACCAAAATGTTAACAGGCAATTAAGTTGACATTATGAACTAGGAAGAAAGTTTATAACATTCAATTTCTGTGCTGTTTGGAGTATTCATCTCTTCCAGTTCTTCAGTCTCCATCTTTTGCTCTATGTAATCAGTGCAACTTTTCCTTGCTTTTGTTTTTTTCATCCAGGCACTTGTGACAGTTGATTTAATAGGAGAACATCTCTAGACATGTGCTGAACATGCAATGTCTTATCTCGATTTATTTTTTTTTAACATGGAATCCCTTTTTAAATTTAAATTTGAGTTTATGTTAACATTAAAACAAATGTTTTGCTTTTTTATCCTGTCCTAGAAAACATTGTTCATTACACACAGCCAAGCAGGACTTTCTGTGAATCCAGATGGAAATGCAGAACTGGAACCTACTTCCCCTTTCTTGGCTTTTATAGCTTTGCTTTATCCTGTTTTGAAGAAATTAGCTTTAGTATTTCATTATTATGTGTAGCTAACAGTTTAAGTGAGATATGTTTCATAAGTAATGTAAAAATAAGTATGTTTCATAATTCAGTAGCCTAACAAAAAGTGATGGGATAGCTATAAATATATTACTGCCCATCTATTCATTTTTACAAATACAATCTGTTGCAATATACCATACAGCAAGGGCACAGCTTCTTAACAGCTGCTGTATGGTGGTTTTCATGCCTGTTATAAAGTGAGCTTCTACAATACCTGAATTGGTCAAAGCAGGACTTGTGCGCAGTCCCTGGACCAATGGAAGGCCCAAAGCAGACATAAAACAGGTTTAAATCTCTGTAACATCTGAACACCGTTTCCTGTCTCTAGTTCTTATTTTTATATTTGGCACAAGCTGCTATGACCTTTACTCCTATTCTTTAAAGGGATGACTTTTATAGCAGTGGGGGAGATTTGGCCTCAGATGTCTAAAACTTCTACTGAATTCCACTTGCACCACATGTGCCTATAATGGTGCATGTTGATTTAGTGCTGTGAGTTGTAATCCCATTCTCCCCACCTCCTCATCCCAAAAGAGCTCAGAAATCACTTGCACTAGTTAATTAAAGACTTTATTACACATAGCTGGCTGTAACCAGAGTTGTTAGAGACCTACTCCCTCCCTGTGTCTACTCCAATTCTTGTACCAGCATATGTTCAGAAGTTTCTATTGCAAATGCATAGAATTAATACTGAGTATTCTAGATTAATAAATGTTTAGTTCACACCAATGTCTTCTAAATTGCACATACCTAACACCTGGGATATGTGGCCAAACTCTAGTAGTAAGGAACTTACAAAAGCAACTGTACTGTAGTAGTATCACTCAGATGTTATTGGTTTAACTTAACAATTCTTAGGGATCTGCAAAATGAAAAATTTGAGAAACATGGGATTAAAAGCAGGGCCCATAGGAAGAGTATGAGGGATTACTTTTTCTCCATCTGTACTAAAAATGGTCAAAGGAGGTGATGGAACTCTACTTACATACAGCATTCCTTCATTTCCATGCAGAGCTCCCTCACCCTTTAAATCTCATTTTAAGACAGAATTTTGTCTACCTGGGACAAAAAAAATAAATAAAAAATAAAAGAATTCACTTTCACGTTTAACTTGCTTGAGATGCATAAATACTCCCTTTCTCTTATAAAGATCAAGACAAGTGTTACTCTTACACTTGATACTCTCACACCTCTAAAGCACACATTTCAAGACCAGTCTCTGGATAATAGTCAATATATTTCGAACTATTTTGAAGTAATATCTTGTCACTATAAATTCTGCAATACAAAATTTTTGTCCATTAAATATTCACCTTGTCAAAGTATTTTTGGAGTCCAGATCTCCCAGCTGAATAAACCTAGAACAGTTATATTTAATCTGTTTGTCTTCCTTCGCTCTTTCACTATTTGTTGCCTGTAGCTGCTTTGTTGCCCTGTATCTGTAAGCTTTCTCTGTATTAGGAACATTACTGTTGACACAGACATCAATGAGGCTATTTCCATGAAATAAAAAATATTCATGAAAAGAGATATTGTTCAATGTATAAGATACAGTTTTGTGCTGATCCTCCGTCATAAAGAGCATTTTTAGGGATGGGCTATGTTGGGTTGACTGGTTGTCTTGTTACTTGTTCCCATTTCCCCGGAGCCCCATCAAAATGCCAGGAATGGAGACAGCCAAATATTACAGCTCTCATTCCCAGTTCTGGGAAAACTGAGCTATCAGTTTGAGCACCAGAATGACTAGGAGTTCATCACTGTCAGTCTGCCTCAGATTTGTCTTATCCAGATCCACTTTTACTGTATTTGTAATTGGTAATATGTTGTGGGTCACCTGACCTGAAGTGGTGTCAACTGCCCAATGTAGAAGCAGCAAGATTGCCTCTCCTTCTTCTAACAAGGCGCTTCCCATCTTCACCTTCAGATAATATTAAGAACTGACATCTAAGTTAAGCTTCGTGAGAGAGCCTTCTGCAGCAGTGGCTCCCAATTTCTGTGTGGGTCTCTGTGTGTAGCAGCTATTTTGAAATCGAAAGAAGAAATGAATTGTTTTCTTCTTGGTATATTTTCATGGTATATTTTTGCATTGCTTTGACTTGCTATTTGTGACATGATTGTCTTTTCATTTATTCCTGTAGTGTCCTGCTGGTATAATTTCTATGTAAGCAAGAGCAGAATTAACCTTTTGGCCTCTGAGAAAGCAGGAATAGTTAACAGTGAGGTGGTGGATATCAGAGCAATATTCAGTTTGTCTCAGCATAACAACTCCTAATCCATAATCTTATCCAATTAGTGTATGGACTATTACAAATATTTCCTAAAAAGTCAACACAATAGGTTAGAAGCAATTAGTGAAATGAATTATAAAATATAAAAATATTTCTTGCAATCAACTTAATCAAAACAGTCTTTTGTCAGCGTTTAAAGGTCCATTGTAGAACTTTTACTTATATCTATATTAAATTACTGTACAGAAATATGGTATGGAATTCCACTACTATTTTCAGCTATGAAAATAAACTATCTTACAAACAAACACACAAATTGCAATTTGGTAAGTAAAAGCTTTAGGTAATAAAGGCGTTGTTTTTATCCTTAAAATGTCACAGAAAATAAATATCTTCAGTGCTGAATGTGTCAAAATAGTAGGCTTACAGAAAGCCACTTCCAGCCTTCCTGGCATCAACCAGCAACTTTCTTTGCTGCGTTGTTTTTCAGCTGTGGTTTAAATGATACACAAATGGTGTGATCTGTATGCTTTCCAACAAACAGCTGGAATTAAACTGTTACAGAGCAAGTCTGTTGGAGCAAAAAGGGTGTAGCACTGATAAACCTGTGCCCCTGTTCATCTCATAATTCCAGGGGCTGATGGATTCTATTGCCAAGGGATTTGGGTATGTAAATCTCCCTGACTAAAGCTTTGCTGAATTTTATAAGAACAGAACATCGTCTTTGTATTACTGAACACAATGGTTAGTGAGTCTTGTGACCTTACTCCGTGGGGATTGGATCTTTTTAAAATGTAATGAAAAAAAAAAAAAAGCCCCACAATGCACTGTGGAGTACAAATGAGACCCCAGAGATTCCTAAACCAATCTAAGAGTTTACAATAAAAATTTGCAAATGCAAAAGAAATTTTGACAGAGAATGAATAGATGATGACTGGATATGGTTATAAAAGGAGCAGAGTTTCCTAGTGAAGTTTTCATTCATGTGGTAAAGTGCTGGAGGTGACAGTTCACGAGCTACACACTGTCTTACCAGGAGATTGCCTCCGACTTAATAGAGTAGTCAGGGCAGGTCAGGGGACTGCAATAGCTGATTGCTTAAAGGAGTTAATGCAGCAAATGAGTAAGGTCACTCAGGCATGTGGTTGGCTTGTTTCTAAAGCAAGATACAGAATGAGTGACTAATTTCTTTATACTCCTCTTCCCTTTCGTTTCATAGGCTGAGCTCCTTCATTTCTGAACGAATATTGCAGCTTCAGTGCGAGTTAATCTCCAAGTGGCTGCTCAGACACTGGCATTATGTCCTTTGTTGGATTTCCCTTTCCCAAAGGGAGCAAGTCTGAGCACTACTGACTTGCAGAAACCAAATCTTGAAAGTTGAAGCTGGATCTCCATATTTGAGAAGGAAGATAATAATAATTCACATGATACAAATGCAAATTATTATTATAGAAATAAAAATAAGGAAAAATAAAAATATGTAAAATCTAAACTCATTGCTCAGACAATATGTAACTACTGTAGGCTGAAACTTCAGCTTTTCCTTATTTATTCTGGGAAAGTTCCTTTCCAGGACTGATTATAGATCATCTTTCTTTTTTGCTTCTTTCTCTCTCCCATGTGTCTTTTGGAAAAGTGAAAGTAGGCAGGTGGGCAGAACTGAAATCTTTATCAGCAGATGGCTAAGTTCTAGTCAGAGGCAGCAGGAGAAGCTGTTTGCAGATGATTTTTACTCACAGTGTGTGAGAAGTATCTAGTTCTTTTTCCTTTTAATTTTCCTTTTAAAAGGCTTGAAAACAAGGGTGCTTTCCCTGAAGCCTACGCCAGAAGAGGTGTTGAGCTAAACTCCTTTCTGCTCCAGTAACTACTGTGGGCTCAGTATTGGATGTATTCTCAAGCAGGACAGTTTTACATATAATGAAAGTATATTCTGCAGAAGTGATGCGAACTTTAAACATTTTTCCAAAAAGAAAATATTTAAAATGTATTTGTTTTTTTTCTGCTTTTAAACTCCATCCTCAACTTAGGTGTAAGAAAAAGGAGAAGAAAGAAGGTTTTCTTCCAAATAAACACGTATAAGAAGATAAAAGATTTGTTTGCAAAAATTGCTGAAAGGAGTAGTCCAGACTTTTCATAAAGAGCCAACAAAAATCTTTTGAAAGAACTTCTGACATATTTTTCCTTTAAAAGTTTTGTCATACAAAAAAATCCATGTAAGAATACTTCCCTGATATTTGATACTTATTCACTCCAAAGAGGTTCTTTGGATAGAACCCATAGGGAAAAGCAAAAAGCTGTTTATTTTTTTAGAACAAGAAAACAAACTTTAAGAAGTGACATGGAGAGGAGAGAGGAGGAAAAAAAAAAAAAAAAAAAAAAAAAATAGTCTTCTGTCAGAGAGAAGCTTTTTATATTTGAATAGGAAGAGCCTTTTTGTCCTGTCTTATGCGGAATCAGTATGCATGCTATTTACACTACTTCCAGAATACCTTGTAGTGAACCTTCTCATTCTGCATTTTGGGTAGTACATTATGTTGAGGACTAGCTGCCTAACAGTGAGGAGGAGGAATAATTTGCAGAGGTTCATGCTTACACCTGAGTTTTGCTAGGGTGTGTGAACAAAAGAGAGATTGCATGAGATTCATAAAGAAGGTGAAGAGAGATGTTAAATTACAAAATCACAGAATTGTAGGGGTTGGAAGGGATCTCTGGAGATGGAGTCCAACCCCCCTGCACAGCAGGCTCCCAACAGCAGGAATTTCTAGTGACGTTCAGCTCAATGTGCATCTCTATGGCCATTCTTCAGAAATTTTCAGCAAATGCAGCAAATTTACATGCTTTTTATTTTTATCCCTATTTATAGCAATGTTTGCTGAAGAGGCATTAGTATTTATCATGACAAGTTCAGTCATCAGAGTAAATATCCATTCTGCCTCATTCTGATTTTGACTTATTTGATTTATGTTTTTGTGGAAATACCAATATAAACATTCTAAAGATTAAGACAATGTTTCAACTAGGGTAGACAATAATTAGTATTTGAAAAGGTTTTACAGTGATTTATATGATGCATTGAGAACAAAGATTTATCTGTAAGTACTTCTATACAGTTCCTATGTCGTCATAATTGTTAAAATAAGATGGGAATATTAACATATGATTGGTACTACGAAGAAATAAGATATACTGCATGTATGCAGCATGAAGTGGTGTTGAATGAATAAGTTAGAATAGAATAGAAATAGTTATTTTTCAGACCATCTCTTGAATTTTCTTCATAATTTCATTTAGTGAATGTAAGCCATGGCCCTAGTGTTTTTTTTTTTTTACTCTCCCTTAAGAAGTGATGTGATATGGCAATATCTGTATAACTAAATGATATTGCTAATGGGAAAAAAAAAAAAAAACAAAAAAAAAAACAAAAAAAACACCAGGGGCCATTTTTTTTTTTTCAGCTCCAATGAGTCTGGTCCCAAACTAAGTCATCCTCCAATGATGAAATTTCGTTGGAGCTCTCTCTTGAATCAGATCCTCAGATAAATATTGCCCTCAATTTTCTCTATTCTGATTCTTCTAGTTAGTTTACCCTGACACAAGCTGAAGGAAGTAGGTGTAAAGGTATTGTGCACTGTATTTTCCTTAATTTCAAAGTGAGTTTAATATTCATGAGTAGTGCCAGATTAACAGAAAAAAATAGTTTTCTTCTACCCATTAAGCAAAAGTCTTACGTAATTTAATACAGAAGAAACCTATATATATATAAATTTATCAAAAATATATATATATAAAAATTTATCAAAAAGCCACCATTTTAATAGTGGTGAGTAATTTTTTCTATAGCTTTTATGAATCAACCTATATAATTCAGTAGTTCAAACTGCGTGTAAGAACATTTTTATCTATTTAGCTTGGTGAAAATTTTCTTGAGGGCCTCCCTTTAATCCAGAGTACTTCTCAAAGTAAAAATAAATTCTTCCCTGTAGTAGCTGTGGTTGGTGCTTCTCTGAGATGGTCATGACATGCAAATCACAGTTAGTTATGGTGGTACTCACTGGGGGACACTGAGGAAATTGGCAGAACACTTCACTGTTCAGAACTTGAATAAATCTGAATGGATTAATGACGAAGTCCACAGTTGTTAGCTTCCAAGTTCCTAATTACAAATTGGGATTGAGGTAATTTTAAGTAGACTCATAAACTGATATCAGAAAAATATTTTTTCAGTCATTAATTTATACCATCTTTTACTTTGTATTCTAATTCCATTACTATTTTTTTAAATAATGTTTCATTAAGAGTTTCTCTGTAGAGTGAGTCTTCATCTGTTAACCCTATCTTTTTTGTATATTATGTACCCACACACATTGAAAGAGTTATTTATACCATTAGTTATCTTTGTCACAACAGCATCTAAAGACCCTGATCAGGACTGAGCCCATCCTGTGGTAAATGCAGTGCAAATAAAGGCAAGATCTCCATCCTTGCCCTGAAGATAATAGCTCTAATAATTTTTGTATTTCAGATGTTATCAGTACATTATCTGAACAAATGTTTATCTCTCAGCAACACTGTGAAGCAGTGGAATATAATCCCCCATTCAAAGATAAGGAAATGAAAGATTGTGACTTGTCCAAGGTCATATAAAATCTGTGAAGAGCAACAGGCCACAATGTCTGATCCTAGTTTGTTGTGCTAAGCACAGTACTGGCGTTTCTTTCTGGTTTCAATTAGAAATAGATTCTCATGTTGGCCTTGAATTAGGAAACAGTTGAAGCAGCTATTGAAGACCAGTGCATTAAGTGAGCTGGGCATTTGTCCATTACAATTAGCTACTAATTTCTATTTTTCATGGATGTCAGAATCCTTTTCTTTGTCTTGACATCTACCTTCCACCACATCATTATTTGGCTTCAGTAAGTGTAACTCCATCCACCTCAACATCTTCCCCTGGAATTTTTCTCTTCTTAATAATCTGAAGCACACTGAAGTTTACCAAACTCACTTTGGAAATGAGTTCTTTGGTCTTGATTCAACTTCGTTAAGGCATCCTTGTGCTGGTAAAATGACCCTAAGCTAATAGATTCACAATGCTGTGAAAACAGGATTTCTAATGTGACACAGTATGACCAGCAACTCTTGGTGCTCTGAGGGACTATGTCCTTTGTCCTTTTCACATCTGGCTAGCCACCTTGAATCATGACTAACCATGTCTGCTTCATCTTTGTTGTATCTTAGTCTGGGGGCCAGATGCTGATCTCACACAGTGATGGAAGAATTCAGCATAGCTAATTTGCTCAAGATTCTTTTACGTATTTATTTAGGCTAAGTAATGTCTGGTTTCGTAAGATATAATGCAGGGCCCTTTTTAATTGAGCTATGACTGTGTTCTCCTTGTGGCTTAGCTGCACCAACAAAATTAAAATCCCTTCTGACACCACATTTCAGGTGAGGTTTTTTGATGCAGTGGTTAAGACTCCCTGAGCACAAGAGATAATATAACAGATACTTTAATGTGGGGCATTCTATGTCACCAATAGAATTTTATTCTTATGCTCATGTGAATAAAACTGGCCATCGAAAGTAATTAGTTTCTTCTGTACCAAAGCAGAAAACAAAAAACAACATATATAGGAAGGTCTACCCTTGAGGCAGTGCAGTCTGTCAGGTAGAGAGCTTGGTGAGGGGCTTCTTGCCTTCTCTTTATTACTATCAGTTTTGATGTGTTCTATATTCAGGCATATCTACCAGGTAACCTTGCCTATATCTGTACTATCATAAGCTTCTTGATCATACTGTATAACTGCCTAGAGAAAGTCCACCAGGACAAAAGCATTAAAAAAAAAAAATCAGTTTTCAATTTGACAACCAATATAAATGACAAATTCTCACTGACTTACAATAGAAATAAACTCTACTGAAATCAGGCACTGTATAGATTATGGCCGGACTGATGTATATATATATATATATATATATATATATATATATATTTTTATCACCCTGGATGGCAAAAGTTAAGAGGTGAGTGGATGAAGCCAGTAGATGGTTTGTCAGGGTAGCTGTGCTGCTGGGTGTTTGTTGGAAGGGAACGCCATTGTCACCCTGCCCGTGCCTGTACCCAGGCAGCCTCTGAATGGCAGTGCTGTCTGCTCCCTGGTTTGTGACTTCTGCCACCTCAGCTGGTTCCCTCTGTAATTCTGTCTCACCCTAATAACAAAAGTCAGAATTAGCAGATGGATTTCTGTCACTTACTACTCAGGATATTGGCAATATATGTTCAATTGATCACTAAAGGACTTTGATTTGCTATGGATATGCTACATATGACATGCTGCTTATGTGGGCCACACCTTAAGAAATGTATCCTTCTGTTCTGAAATTTGAAATATTTGTGGCTTATGTTTCTCTAGGGATAGGCATACTTGGAACAGTATTCATGTTACCTCTTTTTTTTTTTTTTTTTAAACATCTGTCCCCCAGCTGACATTTCCATTATAGGGATAAATGTTTTAATGGTTTAGCTTTAACCCAGTACTGTTGATTCTTACTGCAGATGATCATTTTACTGCTTTTTTTTTTTTTTAATTCCTACAAAATATTACAATCCCTCTGTAAACCATGAAATGTATGCTGTGGAAATTCTGTTGTAATTTCCAGACAAATACCTCATGTACTACACAAAATCTAAGTAGCAGCTTGTGGCAAAGTTATCTTCCCAAAGGAAGAATAGAACATACACAAATCTGTGCTGTTTGCCACCAGATTACCAACACTTCTAAGCTACCTGTCTCTTCCATAGCTTCTCTTCGTTGTCAGTGCCAGATTTTCTAGTAATATTGCTGGTTTTCATACTCATGCCATGAGTACTGCAGCCATTCTCACTTGTTCTTTGCCTTGCAGCCAACAGAAAGCTCTCGGGAGCACCAGGATGGCGCTTTACAAACTCTTCAAAAAGGTTGTTATCCTTTGTAGATCTTGCATCATTCTTAAAGTATTGACATTGCTCTAACATTCTTGTCAGGTGCTGGACCCTGTGATTGTACTATGTTACTTAATTTCAAATTTGAACCATGACAGGTTCTTCTATATCACAACTTAAAGAAATTTCTCCATCCCAACACAGAGTAGTGCAAGGGCCATCTATCTTTGTTTGTTTAGGTAAATCAATATGAATTTTGTTGAAATTAATTTTCTGTCTTTCAGTAGTGTTTGTTTTCTGTAAACTTCAGTCCTCCTCTTGTTTTTTGTTAACTCCACAAATGGTCTTCAGCCTTAAATTATTCTTCAGCTTTTAGAAAGATTCTCTATTTTACGTTCTGTTTTACTTTCTATTATTATAAACATATTTGCTTGCTTACATGTGTTGTACATATATACTTACATTTCTGAGAAGTAGAGCTCAAATTTCCATTTTTTTTTGAGTGGCATATTATTCACTTCTTGCAGTTATTATGAACTCTCATAATTTAAATATTAAATACTTACTGGTTGTCATGTTTTTCAGGCAGTTAATACCAGAAATATGTTGGGGTTCTAATGTCCCTCCAAACTGGGTACTTTTGGTGTTCACTTTCAGTAGGAAATAAAGAGCAAGATGCTGTTCAGATTTATCCAATGGTTATGAAGGAACTTTTGTTCCAACAATAGTCCAATTATTCTGTTTTGGAGTAGTTCATTTTATACCCAGTTTATGCACACTTATACCTAATACGATCTGTTAATCAGTGGCAAAGAGAGTGACAAAATTCTTTTGGTGTCTGAGGTTTAAAGGGATTGGAATTGTATGAAGTAGGATTTATGGCTCACCCCAAGATCTCAAATGTCCACTTCTCTACAGTAGTATGAAAATGTTTTCTCCTCAAACTTTGAAAGAAAAACAAAGATTTTCTGATGTAATATAGTAATAAAAAAAAAACCCTCATCTGCTGGTGCCTACCCAGATGTGTACCACTTTATAATTGCTTTGCTACTTAAGCTTTGGAATCTGAATTCATATTTTGGCCTTTCTCACGTGAACAAGGGCACTCTGTGCCTTCAACTTCTATCTTGAGTTTGCAGACTTTGCAAATTGTGGTACTCTGTTGCTGACATAGTGGTTTTTTTTTTCCTAAACTAGGCAGTATTTTAGATGGTTTTGTTTGTGAGTGTTACTCAGTTTTTTCTTAATTTATTAGTGCATTTGATACTGACCTTGCCAATTTACTTGATCTTGTATGTCAGCTACCCTTTGTGTACTAAAAAACACATTCCATTCAAATTGCTTATAGGTTAATCCCTTTCTTATAACTCCAGTCACTGACATCTTGTTTTTGAATTAGTTACTATCATTTTGTTGACCTTTTCAATCTCAAGTGTCCTTCTGTCTTCTAAAACAGCAACCAGAATTGAATGCTGTAACTTCAGTGTAATCTTGAATGCAACTCAAAACTGAATGATGATAATTCTATTTTTCTCTCCAGACTCCAAAATGAATGCCTGGGATACCTCAGGCTTTCTTACTGTGCTGCATAGCAAACTGCATATGCCAATTAATTAATCATGAATACTTGTGAGATTTTGAGAGGCAGGAATGAAGGGATGTAAGTCATGCATAACTTGGTTACAGCATTATGGTTGACCTTCCTATTGCAGAGCCATACAATATAGGAGGAAAGAATTTCCAGGTCTAAGACACCCATTTACTGGGCCAATGAGGACTATGAATATTTTGCATGCTGTTCACTTGACTTTAGGGAGGAGGATTGTCTGCTGATGCTTTACCTGTTACAGTACCTGCTTTCATGAACAGAATTTATTTATAGGAACTGAAAAAGCAATTTTCCCCTCAGCCAGTGACAAGGATTCAAAAGCAAAGAGCAGGATTTTTGCAGGATTCCCAGAGATAAAGAACAGATCTTTCCTTGTGGAAAGTAAAACATGTTTCAGCTCATGGCTATCCTGCTCAGCACAGCCAGCTTGAATGATTCTCTTAACAACGAAGTCTTAGTTCAAGATCCCAACCCAAAGTCTCACTTTAAGCTTCATGGCTTCAAATGAGGTTTACTGTTTTAATCTTAAAAATAATAATAATAATAATCCTTAGTTTACCACTGTGGAGAGTAACTTAATACTCTATTGCTGGAAGACAATTTATATTTTTAGAGATTCAACAATATTTTTATAAGAAATGGTTAGTTGAAAGGGATGTATCTGAAGATGTTTGCATCTCTGTGTATTTAGCATTAGGCATGACAGTACTGTAAGCTATCTTAGTGTGTTCTGTGCCAGGTTCCATCCAAACCAAAATCAGTATGACACCTGTGAATTTTCTGCCACTGGAATACCATTAATGTGAAAGTTCCCATTCAGTGACTGCTGCCTCCAAAATCTTAACATTCCCCCCCCCCCCATACTGTGCTACCTGCATGATTATCAGGGACATTACAAATGAGTTTCTGGCAACATCTTTTCACAGTAGAAACAGAAGTTGTGTGTGGTTCTAAAACAAGGCACATGAAAACCTAGCTGTAAAAGAGATAGTAGAGTAAAAGGCCCATGATGGCAAAGGCAGATGTTGGTATTATGGCAATGGAGGTTGAATTTTCCTGCCAATATTCTATTACATTTTGTTGCCTTGTGACAGGCACAGCGGCAGACTGACAAAATTGTGTCTAATATGTAAGGTTACATGAAGCAAACAAACAAAAAATAGCAAGCAGACAAGCAAAAAAAAAAAAAAAAAAAAAAAAAAAAAAAAAAAAAAAAAAGAGAGAGAAAACTAACCTTCTTCCCTGCAACTGGGATGATTTTTTGCCCACAGCTAGTTCTTCCCCACTGATCTTCCCTCTGATGGACTTGCAGTTGGTGCTCTCTCTGAATTAATCTGCCCCCTTGCAGCCCTAGCAGAAGGCCTATTAAATTCTTTCATTACATTGACAACTGGAGGATGATATTCACTTTACATCAACAAATGGCCTAAAGCTTATTACTTAGAAATATGCACAACATATGCTCAAGGAGTTGCACAAATCATGATATTTATTGCAAACAAATGTAGCCCATTCTTGTTGTTCACAGATCATCCACGAGTAAGTCTTGATTTCATACTGAAGATTCCATTTATAAAATATCAGGCAATTGGATAAACAATTATTCCTTGTTAATCTAATAAGTCAGGAGCTTGTTTATCATCGTTGTAGCAGTAGTTAATGATTTCTTAACTCTTTATAAAGCCTACAAATGCAACACTAATAATAACAAAATGATTAAATCAAAGATGCACTAAGTTGGATTTAGTACCCTGGCTACTAGGCCCTCTCACATGGTATTACTCCCATTTCTCAAATAAAACTATGAAGCTTTTTTTCTTTTTGTTTTGTTTTCCTTGTTTTAATGTTTTTAATTTATTTTTTTTCCTTTTTTTTTCCTTTTTCCTTTTTTTATTTTATTCTTGGTAGAAAACCAAATAATGACATCAGGAAAGCATTTCACACAGAAAATTTCAGCTTAATTCTTGTTTACCCTATAATTGCTTAAGAGTTCAGTATTTGCAATCATGTTCAGGAATAAAATTGCTGTCAGAAGAATATTTAAACAATGAACCAGACAATCTTTCATTTTTGGAAGATCTCTGTGTTTATGCAGAGTTAATTGTAAATCACCTGTTTCACCAGTTTTACATACATTCCTCAGTAGCAATTACAGAAGAGAAAAAGAAACAGTGATTGAGAACAGTACGAGCTTGCAGGCACCTGGTAATTTATGTGCTATGTCTCCCCTTCAGAGCACAGTGTTTATATTATCTTTCCAATTATTTTTGCTTGGGTTTATATATATCTACATCTATACAGACAATATAGGGTTAGAAATTGTGATAGATGAAGTGAATTAATTGGAAAATGTCAAGTTAAGAGACCAAGGTTACTGAGACAAGAGGATGACCTGGACAGAATTATAGTCCCCCATAGCAGCTCCAAAGGAATTCCTAAAACCTCCTGGCTTACTATCAAAGATGCTTTTCTCTGCACTGAAAAGAAACCATTTTTGAGACACAATTCATTTTCTCTGTAGAGCAAGGCGATATATCCATTGCAATCTGCTCAAATACACATCTTGCAAGAGAGGCCAAGAAGTAGGAACTGCTTAAGAGCAGAGTTACTGTTTCACAGGATGTTGGTGCGGTGCTCAACACAGAGGAGTGTTCATCCTGGAGACAGCGAGTACTGCTTGAAGGCAAATGGACAGCACACACTCACATCCTCAGTTTTACAGAGACTGCTTCACTGTGGATAGTATCTCTTGCCATAAGGAAGACAGCATATTGGGAGATAGAAATAAAGAAGAGCTGGAGCTACAGAGTTTAGTACAGATTTTGTTCCTTTTTCAGGCTAACTTAAGAGATTCCATATTAATGCATATTAATTACCTTGGCTTTTTCTACTTTTTTTTTTTTTTGAGTTTTGATGTATAAGTTTGGTGCTTCTATCTGTGAGCCAGAACTCTAGTCCAACTGCTACAAAGCTGATGTCTAGCTTCTGAACTAAGCTGAGAATGCCTACTCTTTGTCCAGCTAAGTAGGAAAAGGAAAAGTTGTTCATTTTCAGTATTGGATGAATTTCACAACTGGTAAAATATCAATTGTTAGATCTAACCACTCTTACCACATGGATGAAATTTAGTGCTGCTTAAATATATTATAGTATAAGACTTCTGGACTGGATCAAACTAGAACCTCTTGTTCTACGGTATTTAATCTGGGAAAGTCTGTTAATAATAAGGTTGCTTTATTTTCATTCTCTAGGATCCTCTTTCTTTTAGGCAACTTACCAAGCTTCATATGCTAGGGTACAAGAATGAATTCGTTTTCCAGATGAAATGTCCCCCCAGAAATCCAGTTCTTCCATTCCTGGCTCTGTAATAGTGGAACTTGCTCTTAGATCTCACATTTGCCCAAATGAGATATGGGCCAAAAGAATGGAACAATTATGGTTTACATCTATCTCATTTCTATGGCACCGTTCATTGTTGGGTGTGGGATATTTCATAGTAACATTATGATTTTTGACAGTTCTTTCCAAAACATCGTATCTGGTACAAACTGCATGATGTAAACACTGAGATTTTTAACTTCTAGTCTTGAGAAAAACATCATGTGGCTAATATTCTATCCTCATGGTCTACTTCTGGTATTTTACCATCTTACTAGTATTCTATCACAATGTAAAGTATGTTCATTAATGTTAATACTTTCAATACTTCTATATATGCTACTAGCCCCCTTTTGCTAGTAAGGTCAAAGTTCTCTTTTGTGTTTGAGAGGTGTTCATCCTCTGACGAAGATTAACTGCCAGTATGATCTCATGTACTATGTATCTATCATGTTAACATTTTTTCCAACATACTTATCTCTGCCTCCAAACTGTGTTTATGATGTTTTTTCATTATCCCAAAGCAACTGTAGTGAAAGGTAAAAGAGTTCTTGATGAGACTGAGCACACAGTGCAGCTTGTGTTGAATTGATATGCATGACACTACACTGTTTGCTAAGAAGGACCACAGAGTAATTATTCAGGTGACGTTGTCTGGAAGTAGTAACTTCAGTCTATTAGGAGGCTTATTTTTCACGGTTTTTCTAGGCATAAGGTTGTGTATCCAGAGACAACTGCAGGGTTGTTTTTCATGCATTATTACTGCTTCATGGACTGTGAGCTTCTCATCTTTTGCAAGTGACACAGTCGCTAAGGTAACTTCATGATGACAGGATCTTCTGTGCAGAAAAAAACTCTATTAATAAGTTTTCTATAGTTCTTCCATATGACTAAAAATTCCCCAGATTTCAACAGTTGATATCGCAATAATAACAGAATAGCTGAGAATATCTTTTTAGTGTGGCATAATGGGAAGGAAGCAGTAATAATAAACTGAAAGAATACTTTCTCATGTTTGTTTCTCATGCTTGTTTCTCATGCTTGTTGTTGGAATGGACATGTGATTTGTATAAGGGCTTCTCCACTGGGGACAGTGAGTGAGCAGCCACATGGTGCTGAGCTGCCTGCTGATTTAAACCACAATACCAAGGTTTAATTGGCTTTCTGATGGACAAACAAACTTTGCTGGTTTCCGTCAAGCTTTTCATCCATTAGTACCCCCAGGTCCAGTTCCACAGGACTATTCTCAATCTCTTCATTACTTGGTCTGTGCTGATGTTTGGGGTTGCCCCCTTGTCCTTGTTGGACTTCATGAGGTTTGCATTCCTTAAGGATATAGTTATGTCTTTTTGGATCTTCCAGTGTTCAGGTAAACTAGTATTTGTGTTGTCAGCATTGATAGAAACTTTTTTTGTTTGCTTTTGTATTGAGTTTCACAGTCTAGTATGAGTGTTCTAGTTATAGCTGGTTTCCTTTTCTAGAAAGATCTTTTTTAGATCAGACTGGGGTCCAGGGCCTCATCTAACCTCACTTTGAATGCCTTCAGAGATGAGGCATCCATAGCTTCCCTGGGCAACCTGTACCAGCACCTCACCTTACTGTGAGTAAAAAATATCTTCCCAACATCTTAACTAAACCTCTTTTCATTTAAAGCCATTTCCCCTTGTCATATCACTTTCAGATTATGTAAGAAGTCAGTAAGTAAGAAGTCCTTCCTGCCTGTAAGCTCCTTTAAAGGTAATGAAAGGCATCTATGAGGTCTCCAAGGAGCCTTCTCAAAGCTAAATCCAACTCCGTCAGTCCTTCTTCATATGAGGGGTGTTCCAGCCCTTTGATCATCTTTCTGGTCCTCCTCTGGACTCATTCCACTGATGGCCCCAGGCTTGGATACAGTGTTCCAGATGGGGCCTGGCAAGGACAGAGTAGCAGGGTAAAATCCCCTCCCTCTCTCTGCTGGCCAGTTCTCTTTTGATGCAGCCTTTTGTTCTGCAAGAGTATACTGCTGGCTCATGTCCAGCTTTTTGTCTTTTGAGACCTCCAAGTCCATCTCTGCAGGGCTCAATGAGTTCTTTTCCCAGTATGTGCTTGTATCTGTGATTGCCCTGACCCAAGTGTAGCACCTTGCACTTGGTCCTGTTAAACTTCTTCAGATTCTCATGTGCCCACTTTTTGAGTGAATCCAGGTCTCTCCCTTCTATTGTGTCAACTGCAGCACTTGGCTTGGTGTCATCAAAGTTTCTGAGGATATGCTAAATCCCACTGTCTTTGTCATTGATAAAGATGTCAAAAAGCACTGGTTCCAAGACAGGCCCCTGGGGGATACAACTCATGACTGACCTCCATGTGGACATAAAGCTGTTCCCAACAACCTCTAGCTGTGACCATCCAAACAATTATTTATCCACCTAATATTCCAGCCCTCAAATTATTCCAATTCAGAGATACAAATATGGTGCAAGACTGTGTCTAAGATCTTGCAGAAATCCAGGTAGACAATATCTTATAATGCCTTAAATTTAATGTCTTAAGTTATTGCAATTGTGTTTCTCATGTTTCTCCTCACTCAGCTTCAGTAGCATAGCCTTAAAGGCACAAAAATATTAATGTTTTACAGAGCAGACTCCAAGCAGATGGGAAAGAAGAGTTTATAGTCTCTGTGGTCATCTCCTATCCTCTTGTGTGGAAAGTAGGTACATGAATGAAGGCAGAAATGTATGCCAGTGACTGCATGTTGTTCCCAGGAGAAAAGGACAAAAAGATGCACTGTTAGCACTCATATAAATGTTGCAAAACAAATTTATCTTTAAAGTTATGATGCTACTCTTGCTACCTTGTTGTTGAAATCCTACGTAGTTTATCCACTGAATATTTTGCAGATATCCAAGCACTCTAAGAAAAATTGAATTTGTCACAGCAGCTGATCAACTTCTGCTAAGGGAAACAGAAATCACATAAGAGGTCATTGTGAGCTCAGAATGTGTGATCAGACCCTGAGAGAACTTAGAGGAATTTTGTTGGGAAGGAAGTGGTTAGTTTTTCTTCCTCTCTCTTGTGGTCCTGTTGAGCTCATGTCATCTGGAACATTCTTACCCTCCTCCATCCTACCTTGATGCATAGTTGAAAGACCAGAGAGAAGATCTGTCTTTTCTTGTGCTTTTTAAAGCTCTAGCATGGACTCTTGAGTCAGGGCAAGAGGGCCTTGCTCCTGCTGTGGGGAGATGAGTTGTTGGAGAATTAGATGGAGGACACTTCGTCCATGACAACCACAGCAGGGTTGTCATTGTGGACGTGGTCCAGGAGCAGTTCTGCACCTAATCTTGGAAATGTCTGTCTATGCTGGCTGTAATACTACAGTCCTTTCTCTTTTGCAGCAACAGGATTGCAAACAGGAGGCAAGTTTGAAATGAGTAAGGCATAGCAGTTATTCTCCTTCCTACTTACAAAGACATGATGGGTACTGTAGCTGGCATAAACTGCTATGTATCGTGTTTGTGTTTTGGTCTACATTTGAAATCATGTTGTAGAATGGCAGCTTGTACAAGAAGTCCATGGAAAATAAATCCTTGAGCTTTTGCACTATTTGTTTAGTGAGAAAAACGCACATTTGTGGTACCTCCGTGTAGTGCATAAGGAAACACATATGTTGTTTTACTCCAGTTCTGCTACTGAATTTGAGACTACTTCTGAATCCTTAGATACTTCCACAAATACCAAAATTTAGCATATACATTACCTGTTAGGCAGCTGCTGGAAGGACTGTCACTGGTCAGAAATTGTATCTCTAATTATGGCATGTCAAATTACTTTCTGCTTCATTTGTAGCTAACCTGTGAAATCTTGTTATCAACTGTAACTTGATTTATGTAGTGTGAAACAGAAACTAGACTGAAACATCTGTAAACTGTTGATTTTCCCTTAACGATTTTTCACTGCCTACACCATGACACTATTTAATGAATATCTCGTTATTCATAGTATATCTAAAGTCATCCAATCACAATAAAGGAGTATTGCCAGGCTTCAGTTCTCACTGCCTTGACAAATGCTGTAAGATAGTTAGGTGAAAATAGGAAAGAAACTGAAATTTGCAAATGGAAAACTTAGTTTCACTAAACCTTTTCTCCCTAATTTAAGACCTGATCACTAATAAATGAAAGTGACAGGAAATCTCTCAGCATCGGAGTACTGTGAGGTGTAATTTTGAAGTGACACATGAAAAATTCTTCCTGTAATAAACTATTGATTTTGTTCATGATCAGGACTTAAAGAACAGGATATGTAAGCGTAAGTGTGTCTAAATTTGAGTAATAATAAATGTCTGGTTTAGTGCTTCAGTAATTATATCCACTACAGAAGCAGAGTGAAGGTGATGGGGGAGGTAGACAAAAATACAGATGGCTTCTTGAAAGAAGAAAAACAAAATCACATTTCCAGATTTTTTTTGCAGTCCCTGATATATATTTAGGCTTAGATTAGTAAGTAGAGCTAAACATCTGGTGCAAGTAAACCACCTCAAGAGCAATGAGGTGTCACTGTGACAAAAATGCACTTTCAAGCCATTAACATTACCTTGGATGAAGTAAATGGACCAAATGGTTTTAAATACTGGACTGTACAGTTTATCATAAAATATGTGACATCTTAATCATATAGAAAACATTTCATACTGTGTACAAAGCAGTTTTTTAGAAACCTATTTATTTGGCTTTAAAGAATATTGTTCAGACCTCCATCAGGCCGTTACAATGAAATGCAAATAAACTCTCAATGGATACCTATTTATAGTGTTATTTTATCTAAGTGTTCCTAGAGGTTCTTACAGCAAAACATTAAGAGGATTATCTCTCTTCCTTTGAATGAGCTTACTGTCTTAAGGGGAAAAATCAATAATTAGTTTACATGTTGTTTAGAGCTCCCCAACTTAAGCTTCCAGTATTTACTGAACTTCAAAACTGAACTTCTAGCTTTGAGTACAAGGCTCTTAACTTCAAAATGCAAATAAACTGTTTGGTTTGTTGATTATTATTTCATCAATATTATTATGGATGCTCCAAAAGTAATGCCTCCTATTTTATTATGGTGGCCTACGGTGCCAGAGGTAGTGGTATGGCAGTAGAGGTTGAGCACAGTGACACAGTATGTGGTCATTTCAGTAATGGCAACAGTGGTTCGCCTCCACTAGTACAGATGTTTATGATTGTGGCATGCAGGCTCTTACTCATCGCTAGTAAAAATGAACATCTAATGGTGACGACTGCATTGAAAAATGGTGTTTTGTAGTTGAGAATTTGCTCTATCAAGTAGTGTTATTTTACTGTTTGTATCTGTTGCATTTCCCATGGAAATAAATAGGAGGCATTACTTTCAGAGCAACATGTATTTTCAGTGTCATGTTTACTGAATGCATTTATGCATTCTTATTATATGCTATGTTATCCATTGACCCCTTGACTTCACCACATCTCCATTCCCCAAAAACCTCCCTGCCATGCTAGCTCTGAAACATCAGCCCTGCAGAGAAGGACCTGGGGGTCCTGGTGGATGAAAAACATCACATGAGCCAGCAGCGTGCTCTTGCACCTCAGAAAACAAATGGTATCCTGGGCTCCATCAGAAGAGGGGTGGCCAGCAGGGACAGGGAGGTGATTGTCCCCCTCTACTTTCCTCTTGTGAGGCCCCATCTGGAGTACTGTGTCAAGTCTGGAGCCCCCAGTGCAAGAGAGAGAGCTGTTGGAGAGGGTCCAGAGGAGAGCCACAAAGATGATCAGGGGACTGGAGCATCTTCGCTATGAAGACAGGCTGAGGGAGCTGGGCTTGTTCAGCCTGGAGAAAAGGAGGCTACAGGGTGACCTCATTGCAGCCTTTCAGTACCTAAAGGGAGCCTACAAACAGGAGGGGAATCAACTCTTTGAAAGGGTAGGTAACAGCAGAACAAGGGGAAATGGTTTTAAGGTGAGGGAGGGAAGATTTAGGTTGAATGTCGGGTGAAATTCTTTATTAAGAGAGTGGTGAGGTGCTGGAACAGGCTGCCCAGAGAGGCTGTGGATGTCCCGTCCCTGCAGGTGTTCAAGGCCAGGTTGGATGAGGCCTTGGGCAGCCTGGTCTAGTATTAAATGTGGAGATTGGTTGCCCTGCATGTGGCAGGGGAGTTGGAGATTCATGATCTTTGAGGTCCCTTCCAACCCAGGCCATTCTGTGATTCTGTAAAAGTTCTCCTAACTGACCATGTTTTTACTGTGAATAATATTTGAGAAGTGGAGAATTCTGCAAAATGGCAAATGAACCTATTTAAGATGGAAGAAAAAATGGGAATGACTTTGAAATATAAAAGGAACCATGAATATGAATTGAGACAGGAAAATTAGTTCTTTTTAAGGGTGACAGCAGGATCCATTACGAGCTAATGCTGGATGGCAACAAAGTGCGTAATACCTGGATTTATCTCAGGAAGTGAGAACAACTTAATGAGTAAATAATGAAATGCACAAAGCACAGGCAATGTAAAGGATTGTATCTGCTGAACTGCCCACACAATGACTCTTCCTAGACTGATGTATGTCACATCTACCTTGATCTAACTAGCAGTCAAGGATAAAGGAATATAGATCCTTATCTCATTACAAAATCACAGAGTAAGTTGTGTATATAATTATGTTTCTAAGACAAAGTGCCTAATTTTTCTAAGTAACAGAAATGTGCTTCTGCACCGGATTGGTCCCTTTTTGTCAGCTCTCACTTCTTTTTCATTGGACTCAGCCTTATGTGTTTTCTTGTTCTATTTCAAAAGATAATGTATCAAATGATTATACAAAAATTAAGACTGGAAGTTGGAAAAAGTGTTCCTTCTACTTGAGGGTAAGTAAAAGCATAGGAATGCTGGTAGCAGTTGATACTCTTACAGAGTAGGCTGTACGATAAACTAGGAAAACTTTTGCAGACGACAGCTTAAGATTGTGAAACAAAGGATGTGTTTGTCCAAAGCACTGATATATTTAAGGAGATCTCTGTGCTATATCTATATTCTGCTAATCCCATGACTTATGGAAGAGATCAGGGTTTTTCCCTCGTAGTGAATAATTTGCTGTTTAATGGTGTTTTCGCTTTTCTCTGAAGCACTAGAAGTAAACTGCACCGTAAGCAAAGCTATTGTGTTATTCATAGAGAAATTAAATTCCCCTGGGTTTGGCTTGTGTATCCATGACAAGCTGAAGATTATATATCGACAACCAGGCTTAAAGAGCGAATAGTTTAAAAAAAAAAAAAAACCCAAACCAAAACAAAAAAACAAACAAAAACCCACACATGAGTCTCCATGGTATTTGCTTGAAAACTGTAAAAAATGAAGAATACTTTTTATATTTGCCTTGGAGATTGGTGTTCTTGAGATTTTGTTTTTGTTTCTTTTTTGATACAGGGGCGGCTAGTGCAATAGTTCCCCATTCATCAAGATTAGAGTAGAAATTTCAGTGTATTAGGATGGTTTTGATTGTATGTAGTGTTTTGTTCTTACTTTAGCATTTGAAGTACTGATGATTATGCTGGAATGTCAGAAGATCAATGAATGCTAGAACTAATGTAGATCAAAATTAGGAAACCTCTGTTTCTGATAATTGTAGACATGCTTGAAGACTTGGCAAGTTACTCATTAAGCTTCTCCACTTGAAAGCAAAATACTTTTTACATGCAGTTTAAGTAGTAGCAGTTTACAAAACTCTTCAATTTCCAAAACGTTTGTTTAGTGAACTGTCTTGTGTTGTACTTCTGTTGTTACTTTTTGTAAGGAACAGAAGACAGCTTTTTCCACATAATTTGATCAGAAAATTAACAGTGCATGAGATGATTTTTTTGTGTGTCTTCAAGGGCCTGAGTGAAAGTTTCCATTTTAATAAATGTTTCTATCAATTAAATAAATGCAGATCTCTGATTTCTTAGAGAATATGCTATGCATTTGGTAGACAGCTGAACAGGACTGACTTTGTAAAACCTTCCATGCTGGAGACAATGTTAATAAATGCCATTCTTGTGCTAACAGGAAAATATTTTTGAAGTGAGAGATGAAGGTGAAGAAGGAAGTGTAGGGCTAGAATGATATCAGAAGTCAAAGTGATAAGAGGACAGATTTATTTTATGGGATCTACATAACCACAGTTTGATGATTGTAATGATATCAGGAAAATGTTAGGATATAATTTAAAATGTAACTCTAATTAGACTTGAAGAAATATGCATCACATCTGGAAGTGAAATTGGGAAAGGTAGCCAGGAGTCTTTATATTCAGCTAGTATGTGATACTAGCCATGTGAAACAGCTGACCATTGGCTTTCTTGGCAATAGATGTTTAATATTTCTGGCTAGAACAGAGGATGATCTATGGAACAATGGAATAACAAAATCTGTGTGAATAGACCTCCTTTTTACCAAAATAAAATAATATCAAACTACTTCAGAAATTCTTTGAAACAGACTTTCACAAAGAGTTCATTCCAGTAATGACCTCTTTGACAAATACAACAAAGTTACTGTTAGATAGGTAGTTCCATCAGCATGGTGGCAAACAAAGCAAACTTGACTTTTACAGCTTGAGTTGTACTAGGGAAGTAGATTGTTTTTGTTTTTAATTTAGTTATGGTTGATGGATACAAATTCTCCAAAAAGCATGTAGGCTTCAAATTGTAAATGCAAAACAAAACACAGCATTAAAGAATAAGATAAGAAGAAGAAGAACTGTCTGAATCAGCCCTGTTTTATATAAGGGCATATCCAGCTTTGCAATTCATCTGTTTGCCAGAATTGCACATACAACCATTTAAAAGAGGCTTTGGGAAGAGTTGCTTCCCTCAAGTTACCACATTCCATATAACTCAAAAACATCAAAGGAATGCCACAAAAGGCAATTTTTTGCATCCCTTCAGATTGTTCTCCATTGTTACATTTGAATTTGTGCAAAGTTCTTTATGGAATACTTGTAAAGAAACTGGCATGACTAACGATTGAGGGAAAGTCAAGTAATTGTTATCATTGAGGATTAATATGGATGGGTGTCAAACTGCCTTTTCTTCTACCTTAGTCTTGCTTGTACTTCAGGAACTAGCTTTGCTACCTGTCTGCTGTAAAGAAAATCTCTTAGCAATGCCCTTTCTGTTCCAAGTGAAATTTAATAACCATATGTATGTGCCTTCAAAGTTTTTGGGAATGACTATTAGTAAATTAAAGAGCTGAATAAATACCTAGCTAGGAATCCAAACTTCTGTGCAAAGAATCTCTCAATAGTGAATGAAGTTAGAATGGCTATTGAACCTTACGAACAATTACCAAAGGGTCCTGGATTTTCTTCTAATAATACCTATTTGTGGTGGAAATTTAGGACTAACAGCTGGTTAGGATAAGGATGAAGTAGTATGAATGATGGAATGTATCTTGAATGGATTTCTGACCATTAGAACGGAAAAGCAGCACTGCACCATGTAGTCAAACATCTTCATGAAAATGTCTCTTGGTTCTGTCTCTTGACTCTTTCAAATTTGATTCTTTTGCTAACTACACTTCATTTTTCAAACATATCTTAATTTTTAGATTGTACTTTACAGTGGCCATTGACATCTCAGAAATGTTATCATTTCCTTTTGCAGAATGAAACCTATTTTTTATGTTCTTCTCTGTAATGGATTAGATAATTGGAGATTCTTTAGATTATTCTGTATAATCTACCTATATTACTGTATGTTGTGGGCTGAAATATCCAAATAATCAGCTTTTTGGGAATGTTCACTTCTGACATAAATCTCCATCTTAAAAAAAAAAAAGTACTAAAGATAAATACATTCTCACTATTTAGACCTACAATTCATATTTTTATCCAAAATCAATGCAGCGTATTTAAATTTGGGGTGTTTTGCAAGCTAGAAAAGAAAAGCTTTAATACCTGATTGTTGCAGATTTACCCCTACCTTGTATGGAAAAGTACTTCCATCCTTTATTTTAATTTACTGTCAATACAAATTTTCTTCTGATTTGAAAACTTTGAAATTAGTGCTTATTATTTCTACTGTTACTTTACCATTTTACAGACTTATTTACTTATCTCTCCTTATTGCATCGTTTTAGTGCCAATTACGCAAAATATGATCCATATGTGGATCATGGTTCACATTTGTAAACTATGTAAACACTGTCAAGCCTTATGAGTTTAAACAGTGGGGCTTACTTCTGCTAAGATGTATTCTAAAGTCCACTATAAACAACATGGTTTTAGAATGATAGTAGTTTGTGCAGACCAAGTATTTTATTTTTAAAAAGAAATCTTAAATACAATTGAAGTGTAGCTGACAAAACTTACAGAAAAAGACATCTAGTATTTGACTGTGGGATACAAATTGAATTTATAAAAACCAAAGCTTGTAAGAAGTCTTTTAAAAATGCAGAAGACATTGGGTAGTTCTAGCCTGTGTCAAGCGATGCCTTTTCACATAGAGCCCAAGTATTTTCTAAGAAGTGTGCTGCACAGCACGTCGAGACCTGGAAATATGTTGCCTGTGTAATGTCAAGACCTGACTCAATCAGCAGTTTATCTCTTAGCCAAGAACAGTGGGATCAGAACACCAGGGTGGTGTGCCCTGGCACCTCTGGGTTGTTTCGGAGCAACCTCCTACTGAATAAGCTAAATCTGCTTCCCCTCTCCTCTCGGCTGTGTGCATGGACCACAGGTGCAGGCCCAGAGATTGCATGGGTGCTCACCTCCACCTGTCATCTTCATTGTGCAGAGGGACGCAATGGGAGAATCGCCACAATTTGTCTGTAGCTGGTATTAAGCTGTCAGTGAATATCTAAATCACTTCCTTTTCTGTCACTTCATCCCTCCACTACATCCTTCGAGACACAACACCATTCAGAGAGAGCCACCAGAAATACCCCCTGAAATTATATGTAAATCCGGCAATTCATCATGCTCTGTGTAGTACAGGTCTAATTCTTCCTGCTAGGCTCCAATCTGCTGAAACATTACTCTGATATACAGTACAAAAGCAGTAACAAAGATGTTCATATTGGCCCATTGTGAGCTGGTGGCAGGGAGAGAAATCAATGAAGCCACGGGGACAATGGCTGCCGTTTAAACAGGCTGCAGAAATTTGCTAAGACTTGGACAAAAGGCCTGTGCTGAAAAGCAGGCTGCTGCAGCATTCCTCAAACCCCATTATGCCTCCGAAACAATCCCCACTCAGAGGGTGGATTTGCATCTTTAATAGGGTTCAAGCCCTGTTTGTGAAAGGCTTTCGCTAGACCTGACCCCGTCTCTCAAGACCACATTGATACCCAGCGCTTGGGCCTGCCCCATCCCGCGCAGCCCGCAGTGGTATCATGGGAAAATGCGCCTGCTTAAAGGCAGCCGAGGAAGGCAAAAAAAATTAAAGGCTTGAGGCAGTTTTGGTGGTACTTAGCAGGGAAAATTACTTTGGCAAATAATGGAGCCTACTGCTGGTAATTACTGCTAACAAGCTTCCCCCAACCCAAATGTGACACTTGGACTGATGTGAGAAAAGCTGATATGGGCCAAGCTTATTAAGCCTGAAAGAAAGGAGACTCTTCTCTATGAAAATACAGCACTTGGAACCTGCAAATCCTGTAATCTAGTGTTACCAATTATCCATTAAAACAGAAAATAGAGCTGTAATATTTTAGGTTCTTTCTAATGTGCGCAGTGCCAGATGCTCTAATCTGAAGCGATTTTAAATAGTTGTGTTTTTTTTTTTCTTAATTCATGTGCTTCCGTTTAAACTGAACTTGGCTTTATTTATTCAGTCTTCTTCTGGAGATAGACAACAATCTGTCTTTAATGGGGTTGTGTTAATGACATTGTTCTACATTTTCAGAAAACACAGAGTCCTTACTCCCAGAAAAGATATTTTGAATCAGCTGAAAACCTCTTCAAACCTTCCTGTGTGTGCTTTGTCTCCTGAAGTGTATTTTTTTAATGTAAAATAATCTGTTTTTTTTTTTTTAAAAAAAAAGAAAAAGAACTTGAAAGCACATGAATGTCTTCTATAACTTATTGAGAGTACTTTAAATGGTTATTCAGTTTTTTTGGAGAAGACTGTCCAGAAATAGGACTTAATATCTTATTGACCTGAGCAGATTACATTTATTATGTTTTTCACTGAAAAGGCAATGAGGGTACAGGCTGCCCTGAGTAGCTGTGGATGCCCCATTGCTGGAGTCAATTGAGTCCATGCCAGATGGCAATCTGGGCAGCCTGATCTAGTGTTTGATCTAGCAGTTTGCAACCCTGTCTGTGGCAGAGGGTTTGGAGTTAGATGGTCTTTGAAGTCCCTCCCAACCAGAGCCATTCTGTGATTAATGTCAGAAGGTCATAAATAATGTTGTCCCCTGTACCCCTGCCACTATGTGTTGCATTAGGTGCTAACATTTTTGCACTAAGACCAGCTCATCTGCATGATGCTCACTCTTTTTAGGGGTTCCCTTTTGCTGCATTGCTGCCACTGAATTGTATTCAGTTAACTCCAGCTACTAAAAGGAGACTGTGAAAAAGAAGGAGACATACATGTAGGAAGTGCACCAGAGGCACTAGTAACAGGTTGCCACAGGGAAAATTCAAGTTGAATTTAAGAGGGAAAGAAAAGTTAAGCCCTGAAACAGACTTGAAGAGGCTGTGAAGAATCTATATCCTTGGAAAGCTTGATAGCTTGGCTATGCTGAATGTTCAACTTTCTGATCTATCTTTGAAGCTGGTCCTTCTAGGACCAAGAGTTTGGACTAGGTGACTTCCAAAGGACCTTTCCCACCTAAGCTTTTCTGTATACCTATGGAATTTACCTTTCTATAGCTTGCTCATTATTTCTGTTTTCTCTCCTTCTGTGCTGTGATGATAACTGAGCAGGGAGATTACAGACTGAATGTCATAAAACAGGAATTAGAGTTAATAGATGAGAATTCACACCTGAAACTTTTGCTGAAAACTACCTCTGGTGTGTAGTATTTCAATGTGCAAAATTTGCATTTTTGCTGCTCCAGAGAAATGCTGATCAGCATTCTTTTGTTTCGTTTTGGTTTGGTTTTGGTTTGGTTTGGTTTTTTTGTTTTTTAATTTCAGAAAATTTATTGTAGTCATATCTTTAGAAGCTTGGATTTTAGAAATTTTCTGAGTATATGGTTTGATGGAAGTTGTACTTGCACTTGTGGGCCCCTTATGAATCAAAGAGAGCAAGATGGGCCTTTAGGAATGTCATAATTATCATTTTTATGGAAAACTATTTGGGAACACATAATAGTGTGGTCTTTATGAATTTTTAGAGATACAGTCTCTAACTGTTCTTCAACAAGCATTTTGGATAAAATCAGTCACACTGATGCATCTTTATGAACTTCACCATTGGTTAGAGAATGATAAATGTAGATTGCAGGGCTTTTCTTTTAAATAAAAAAAGGCAAAATATACTGTGTCAGAGGATTTAAACATAATTTTGGATTCCTGAATTATTTAAGTCCAAAATAAATAAAATATTTGTGTCTATATAATGTTTCATTTATATAGCTGAATTGCACAGTACAGTATAAGAATGCATTAACTGTTATTTTGTAGAATGTTTTGTCTTCCAAGGCTTAGATTTGGAGACCTACTCTTTCCCTTTGTGTTTGGGGAAGCTGTTATATAGATATAAGATGGAATCTCATTACTGTGTATAATTGTAATTATGTAAATAAGGTTACTTCTGTCTGTCTCATGTTCAGAAAGCCAAAGGAAAATGTCGATGATCAAGTTAGCGTGGTGAATTCAAAGTGACTGTGAACATATCTGCTGAACTTTTCCATAACATTTCTAAAATTCTTTCTTTTCTAAACATGTGACTAGAATTCACACTGACCAACCGCTATTCTTTTATTCGCTTTTGCAGAATAGCAATCACTTTACTCATCTAATTTAAAAAAAAAAAAAAGATGATCAGAAAAAAAGAGAATCTTTGCAGGAAAGTGAGAACAAGAGCATAGCTTTAGTGGCTTGTTTTTATAATAAAGGGCCAAAAATACCAAAGCTGTGAGAGGAAGTCATGATTTCAGGAGTCCCTCCACTATGAGCAGAGGAGGGGGAAGCCCAGCCTTCTGAGTAGCTCGGTGCCAGCAACCCAGCAGAGTGCCATGGGCAGCGGGGGGAAGCAGCGAGGAAGCGGGCCAGGCCCTGGCTGCCTAAGCCAGTGTGGCTGTCCCTCACCACGAAGCAGGACCACCCCAGGCATCAGGCACTACTCCAGGGCCAGGCAGGACATAGACCCAGCATGTGTGGGCTGTGCAGGGCTGCAGCACAGACAGGGCAAACTCCAGGAGCTGGGTGGCCCTTGGCCCAAATCCAGCCATGGCAAGCAGCACTTGGGCCCTAATGGAGGAGTACCTCACCCTGTGTGTTAGCATACCTTGCCCTAATGAGAGAGCAGTGGTAACTGCTACTAGAGGCAAGTATCATCGCCTGTGGTTATATACTAACCTATCTTAAGCAGAATTTACTTAAAGCAAATGGCACTGCACTGTGGCAGCCCAGCAACTGAGGAGTGGGTGTGGAGGGAGAGAGCAATGGGACCTTGAGCTGGGTTACCATGCACCGTGATATATTGGTGGATTCACCCTGTTAGTGGTTTTATGTTTGTAGTTTGACTGTCTCTTCCCTTCTTTGTGAAGAAAGGTGTCTGGTTGGGTGTGAATCTCCTCTGGAAATTTAGTTGATTTTGTGAGGGAAACTTAACACCTGGGTAAAACATGGAATTGGTTTCCACTGACTGAATCTTAAAATACATTGTGAGGTGGAGTCAGCATTGTTGTTTGCTTATGCAGATGAGAAAATAAAGGCACGAAGAGGGGAATTCACTTCTCAAGGTCATTTGACTAAAGCTGGAGTTGTGTTTGGGTATCAAATCTTATCTCCTCACTCACTATCTGTTTTTCCAATCATATTTTTGTATCAGTCATGTGCCTCCTTCAGCAGCTCTATAAGATTCATGTGTTTTTCTTCCTGAGGTCTCAAGAAGCCCACCAAGTTCTCTCTTCCTTGGCTTTTTGCATGAGAAATACTGTATCTTGCATTCAGACAGATGGTTTACTTGAACTAGTACAAAATTTTCACTGGTGTTAATTGAACAGAGAAGAAATATAAGCACAGTTTATTTGGGAATGCTGGTAGATTAAGTTACATTTACTGATATCCTGAGCCTAGGGAACATGTGCATATTTATTGTGAGCTGGTGCAGCATAGTGATTTGAAGTTTCACATTTATGCTAATGCTCTGAGTTAACTTTGAGTTGTGCTATCTGTAGGACAGATCACACATTTATTCAACCTTCTTTCTTCCTGCTGCTCCTCCCTACCACCTCCCGGTATATCTCATGGATAATGCTGAGCTTTTCCATTACTCATGGAGGGAGGAATTCAGGAGGTAGACAGAAAGTGGATTTCTATGTGAAAGCAAAAACTTTTATTCTTTGGATGAATTACAGATTATTAACATCTCTTAAAAATGTGCAATAACACAAAATAAAACTGATCACTTTTTCTATCATTGCACAATAGAACAGTGGCTAAAATGTAAGGCTAAACCTTCTTATTACATCTGCAAGAAAATTGCATATGTATTGTACGTAAGTCATATAAGATATTACTTTAATATTCCCATGGCAAAAACTAATTCAGTACCTTTCCACCTATTTACCCTAACGTGCAGCAGTACAGTAGCTGACTACTAGCTGAATGTATGAGTCTTCAGTTTTTGATGAAGCCTTTTTAATTGTTCAGGACAATGTTTATTTGAATGACCTAGAATCAATAGAACTGTTTAGCAACAGCAATTGGTATTTAATTCTGCAGTGGAGGGAGGCAGTTCTCCTTCCTTCTAATACAGAGGTTTTTTTCTGTCATAGGTAAATGTATTATACAGATACCTCTTAAATGAGTTCAATCAAATCTCGTGTATCCTTAGAAGCAGGCAAAGGGGAAAGTAATTATCTTTTGTTATCTTCCACATGCAAGTACATCTTCTCAACTGCTACCTTCTAGCCCATGCTGTTGACAGGACAAGGGTTTTAAACTGGTTGCTCAGAGAGGCTGTAGATGCTCTGTCCCTGGAGTTTAAGGCCAGGTTGGATGGGCCCCTGGGCAGTCTGATGTAGTACTTGATCTAGTAGCTGGCAACCCTGCCTGTGGCAGTTGGGTAGGAAATTGCTGATCCCCGAGATCCCTTCCAGCTGAAACCATTCTATTATTCTAATCTTTAAACTGAAGCTGTGAGATATTAGAAAGAGCCATGTTGCATATCCTGTGATTAGCCAGCAGAGTAACTGTCCTGTCCTGAAAGGGATAACCTGTTATCTGAGGGGATGAGTCACAAACCTGCTGAGCAGCTGTTGGCAGGAGCTGCTTTTTTGAGTGAGGGCAGATGCACGCTGATGCCCAAGATGGGGGCTTTTCTGAATTCTGCAAAGGGGGGAGGGGAGGGTGTCCTCTGTTTTCATTTCCTCTTTCACAGATCCTTTAGAAATATGCTTTTTAGACTGTTAATTACATTTGTAATATTACTTCAAGTATTCGCTATTAAAATCTGAGTGTGGGAACATGAGGTTATGTAACTCCTGAAGTACTTTTCTCACTCACAGTTGTTTAGGAAATTGGACTTCTGATTCTTCACATTTCATTAAAAATTTGGGGTTGTCCTGGCTAACAGAAGTGTTTATGCCTTGCAGGATTGAGCAATAAGCTAGGTAATATTATGAGTAGGAAACAAAATTAATGCCAGTCATATTTGGGAATATCATTTTCAGCAAGCATCACCACAGGTATGATCAGTAAAAGAAATGTATTGTTCGGATAAGTAATATTAAATACTAATTTAGGTTACTGCTCTATTAAATGTTTAAACCCTTCTCTTGAATTGTTCTTTCACCCAGCACTCTCCCATCACCCTTTTTAATCCTCCACTTTAGAAGTTAGAAATGGCTTCACTTGGTTTAGTTTTTAGCAAACAAGAAAGCCAACGTCTACATATGAACTTGAATTTCAGATCATAATAACATTTCTTCACTTTGAGGATTTTCCTTCTCACAAACTGGACACCTTTGTTGAAGAGAATAAAGAGAGAGGGCTTCATACCGAGAAGGGACTGATATCATTGGAGAACAACACTCTCTACAAACGACATATTGTACAGGCAGACACAAAATGGGCTTTCATGCAGAGTTCTGTCAGTGTCATTCAGCCCTGCCTGAATGGACAACCCTCTTGTGATTTATCTTCCATTCATCAGTCAATACCCAGTACTTTTTCAGCAGTGATGGATAAGATCTCTTGCTAAATTGACTACTGCCCGCTGAGCATTGTTGAGCCTGAGAACTGAAGAGGAAGGCAAAGCTTAACATATCTCACGTGGAGCTGCAGGTTATGAAAGTTGCAGGATGACATTGATGAGCTTAGAAAAGCATCTACTGAATATTGGATCCCATGGAAAAAATAAGACTGTCCTGTTCTAGTAATGCTGTATAAACTAATTTGCATTTTTGCTGATATTTGTTCAAGAAGGATTTGTTTATGCTTTAAAACTTTTTTTTTTTAAATCCCCTTTCTAAATTGCTGTATTTCCAAGATATTCAGCATGAACAGTGTAGCCCCTCATTAATTATTGCATGCTTCACAATACTAAGATTTTTTTTTTAAATCATCTACATTCTTTTCAGAAGAGGTAGTGATAACGGAAGACAAAAATAAAAATATTTTTCTAAATATAGATAGGCTGTATAGTATCTTTCTGTATGAAAATATATTTCATCAAATAGACCATTTGTTCCTCTGTAAATCCTTTTTGAATATATTCAGTTTTAATATTTGACATTGGAACACTTCTTCCTTCATTGACCTCATTCAGCTTTGCTGTCCTTTCCTACAGCAACAGAGTGCTCATAAAGCTGTTCATGCTTCACTTCTTTGTATTACCTGGGTTCTGATATGTAGTATCCATTGTTTTCTGAACCCTAGTCATAAAAGAAAGGTTTCCACTTTTTCAGCCAAACTGCTGTATCATAAATACTAGTGGCTTCTTCAGCACAGTATGAGGATACTGTAGGTATCTATGGGAAGGAAATTTTACCTTTTTATTTAGTTTGTGCTTTTAGGTTGAGGTCAAGAATATTTACATGACAGCACAATATAATTAAGCTAAACACATTCTGAGCAACAAACATAACATAACTTCTAGACATATTGCAGGGCATGCACATAGTTGAGCAGAAGTGTCACAGGGTTGAGGTAAATGAGCAGAAAATACTTTGTCTGAACTGCCATAACACTTATTTGCATCTTAAGAGCAACAGCAACCCTTTTCATTACTGAAGTAGACGGAGATTTCCGTGAAGGAACATGGCAGTTCAGGTGCAAAACTGTGGAACTCATAGATCCCTCCTATACCGAGGGACCTGACAATGGTGGAAAGAGAAAGCACAATCATTTTAGAAACTTCAGTTAGACCTAGCTGATGATGCACGCCAAATCCCACCTTTCCCAAATAACTGGCAATTGTAGTCCTTAATTTTGTGCCTTACCCATTTCTGTTGTTCTTGGACATGTCTGCATTTAGCTCCCCTACTGAATATAACAATTTGATGAATATAGAGCTGAGTTTGGTCCACATTCATTCAACTTATGAATAAGTTTCCGTACAGGAGAAACTCCCCCATCACAGCGGACAAGGAGATTGAACTGTATTCTAGGTGAATTTATCATTTGTCTTCTTCCAGAAAACTGCTGGATTAATGTCAGCAATCTTCTTAAAAAAAAAAAAAAAAAAAAAAAATTCAAGGTAGTTGGTAGAACCTGCTTTGAACACAATTTTAAAGTACCTAACTAATCTGAGAAACTTAAATTCATGGGATATATGTATTTATTGCCAATTTAATAGTTCATTTCTAACATTTTATTGCAGGACATAGGACACTAAAGTAACTCAAATAACCTCTTGTGAGAGAAAGAAGGGGGGAAAGGTTTAAAAAAATTCTGCTGACAGTAATGTCTATTTCAGATACTTAAATATAATGATGCCAGTAGGTGCTGCTTGAATATTACCAGCTATAGTCATTTTGGAAGATGTTCTTTTGTTTTAGGAAGATCATAAGTACAGTGACATGTGATATATTCAGTGCAAATGAGTACTTAAAGCAGCAGCTGCTAAGAGATTAAACAGTTATATAAAAACTTCTTATGGTTTTATACAAATTATAGCTGTCTCCAGCTAGTCTAGTTTTATATGCACCTCTTGTGCAATTTTTTAGATTTTTCCTTGGGAAAGTCAGCTAAAAACGCTTAAGAATAAAGAATTGATTTTTATTTTCCAGAATACCAAGATGTCCTTTTCAAATCTTCTCTTGTGTCATCAACTGGGTGGAAGACTGCCAAAATATACTGCTTGGTTTCTCTCCTGGGCTTAGAGTAGCCTGTGATCAATTCATCAGCTGTGTGTACGTATAAAAGGGAGCCTCATCCAGAAGAGGGCCTCTGGCCATACTGTAAGGAATTTTTTGACATATTTTTATCTAAACTGTCTTGTAGTTCTCTACACTGCCACTTTTAACGATCTTACACTCAAGTTAGTGTATCCTCTGAGATCCTGCTTGGTGGATGGATGAGTACTCTGAGCTTTCAAAGTCTGAACTTCTTGGGGTGAATTTCCGGTATTGCCTTTCCAGGCCAGAATTCCACAAGGCTTCCCACAGAACTGGTGCTCCGAAACTTGTGGCCTTGTAGGTGGACTGTAGGGACTTTGTAGCTCTAGTGAAAGATGATTCTCTCTGAAACAGCTCTTCAAATAATTTGGAAGTAGAAATGAAACTTGTCAAAACAAATGTGTATGGGAACTGCTGAGTCACGGCCTGAACCTCTGATTGATCACCTGAGGCGAGCCATGAGTCAGCCAGAGGAGCACAGGTGAAGGCAATTCTCCTGTGCTGCTGGAAGGGGTGGAGCCTGGCTGCACCTCTCCTATACCTATTTAAGAGCTGGCTATCGGGGGGAAGGGTCTCTCGTGGAGATCTGCTCTGCTGGAGTTTAGTGGGTGAGCCTAGGATAAAGGTAAGCCTTCCATTTGTTCTCTTTTGTTATCATAGTCTATTTTGCCTAACTCTCTTGTTTATTTTGTGATTATAACATCCTAATATTCTTTGATTATGCGAAATGCTATACCTCACTGCTTCTTAGCATTTTCTGGCTACGTAATTTCATATTTTCAAGGTCTTGAAGATAAATTTCATTTTCAAAATGTTGAGATTTATTTAGTCATGAACTCTAATGAGCCTTAGAAGCATAAAATCATTAAGGTTTGAAGATCTATCAGGCCGTTCCCTCCATGCCCGCTAACAATGTCTCAGTACCACATCCACACATTCCTTGAGCACCTCCTGGGGCGATGACTCCAGCACTTCCCTGGGTAACTTATGCCAATGCCTACATTTCTGAGAAGAAAGTCTTCCTAATATCCATAGTGTCATGCTTGGGTACTATGGTCCTGGATGCACCTTTGAGATACTGGGTGTATTGATGCCAGATGAAATGCAGCTGACCAGAAGGGGCAAGAACATTCTCAGCAGCAAGCTGGCTGGTCTGATTAATAGAACTTCAAACTAGATTTGATGAGAAAAGCAAGTGTATTTCTAAGTGAGAGAGAAGAGGTAGGAAACACTGTCGCTTCAGGAGCAAGCAAGAAAAATTTCAGATTTGTATGAAAGGAATAGAGCAGGGCTCCTCCAAGAAGAGAAGATGGCTGATAGCCCACCTCAAGTGCATCTAGGTTAGTTAAAGTCATGAAATGCTCTCTTTCTCAAACAAATTTGCAGTTATTTTATATGCTTAAATGATTTGTTTTGAATTATTGAGTCACATGTTTATAAAATGTCATACAGGAGAAAGGAGTACTTTTGTCTGCTTTTCAAGAGATAAAACTTTTTAAAGCATAAAGAGATGTTTCACTGAAGTTGAGATTCTCAGATGCCAGACACCTTAATGAACAGTGCACTTTTTACAAGCATTACATTGGAATCTTTTCATTTTTCTATGTTATATTCTCATGTTTCCTTTCCTGGATGCAGCAAAGAGGTTTTAGCTATTTTTTGTTTTTCACTCTGGATTATCCAGCTGCTTAATTGGATGAGGGGTGTGCATGTTGTTTCAGCTAGTTAATTTCTGGAGTATTAATTATTTGATAAGCTCTCATGAGGATTTAGGCTTAAGGACTCCCATAAATTTGAATATTAAAAGTTTAATAAAATAAATACAAAAAGTTAGCTTTTTTCTTCCTTTTTTTTTTTCTTTTTTTTTCTTTTGACAGCTTTGGAAATGAGGTGGGTAATTAGGAGGAAAGCACTCCATGTAATTTGCAAGAGAATAGCGCAGACAGAAAGAAGGATGACATGTTTGTCCTCTCCCTTCAGAAATTAAAGTCTATGGGAAGGAAGGCAGTGTAACTAAAGAGCTACATCTTGGATCTGATTTCTACATTGCCCCAACATAAATGTTAGGGCAAAGGCTTTTTAATTTTGAGTATCTCTGGGGGAATTGCCTGCTATCTCTTTTGAATTGCTCCATTTCAGTCATTTTCCTGGTGTACTTGTGCTGAAGTTGGCATAAAAACCTTCACAGGGCTGAGTAAATAAACATTGTCCATTGTTTCAAGATGAACATCTGCACCTTAGTTTTCTATGGCCTTGCTAGTGCTTGAACACCGGTCAGGATTTCCACGAATGTTTACTAAACTGAGATGACAAAGACATTTCAGTAGGAAATTTATTCACTCTAGGTCTCTTATAGGTAGAAGATTGCAGAATTTTTACAGTTATTTTCCTTTAAAGTTCTGGTTATTTTCTGCTAAAACAAGGGGAACAGAGAATTGTAGAATTCCAAGTTATATTAATAAACTTTGCCAAAAATTCAAGAGAAATAGTGTCAAAACATAAAAGTTTAAGGAGGGTTCACTCTTGCAGCAGTGGCTTTTTAAATAAAGTTTTATTTCACAGTATTTTCCTGTTTATATAAGTGTTAATAGTTTCAATATTCCTTGGAATGAACAGCTGTGTTGGAACAATTCCAGTAATTAAGCTCTTCAGAGTCGCTCCTAGGCCTTGATATTGAAATGTTATTAATTTGAATGTGGAACAAGATGATTTTTATTTAGCGGCATTGATGTTCTGTGCTTTAATTTAAGGTAAATACCTGCCATTGAGATGGTGCATTTTCAGCTATCATTAATTGTTAATGAATTAACAGCATGTTCCATGTTTCTCCGTATTGCTTTTATGATGTATTTTCATATGGGTCATCACCCCAATTATCTGTACAGTTACTCACAAGATATAGATGATAACACTGAATGTTTGCAGATAAACATATCTGGAGAGTTAGTTAATTTGCTTCTGTCTCCAGGCAGTTGATGATAGCTTTACAAAACCAGACCACCAGTATCAGGATGCGGTATTAATTACAAAAGTACTGCAATGTTTTTCCAAGAAGAAGTTTACAGAGCTACATCTTGCACTGTCAGTGTTAATTTTTCCTTTATTTTGGTTGGTCTTTACACATCTGATGTTCAGGGTACAAAATAATTTCAAGATGTAAAAGCTTCTCTTTAAACATCTAGCTGTTCGTTTAATAGGTCAAATAGAGGGAAATGGAGCTTTTTTTTTTTTTCCTTTTGAAATTGCATTCCTTTCGTTTTTTAATAGTGTGAAAATTTGAATTTGTTCTCAGTAAAGGTAGTTTATTCCTGTAAGTACCAGTAGTTAGGAGTATAATTTTAAAGAATAAAATTTGCATCATCTCCCAGTGTAGATAGGTTTCGGCTTGCTTGCTTGACAAGAAATGGGTGCAGAATTATTTTCATTTTCAATTCTTTTAGATTTTGAGTTGTTTTTTCCAAAGAAGCTGTTAGATATAGATTACGGAGGGAACAGCTTCTACTGATCTCTTAATCTCAGATTATAGAAATAATTACTGTGAGGAGCTCATACAAAGCATAAATAAATAAAAAGACAACACTACTGTTCATATTTTCCACTGTATGCAATAAAACCTTAACATAACTTTCCTTGTGTCCAAACTAGAGGATAACAGAAACAAGGTAAATGAACAATGGACTTGATGTTTAAGTTTCTGTAATGCTTATTGGCCATAGCTTTTCCGTCAAATATTTATGTTCCTCAGGAAATCATACTCATATCTACAGCAGTTATACATTTGGAGTACTCCGAAGGAGTTGCAAAAATAAATATTTATAATAAATTGGAAATGATTTATTTACTATTTAAGCACTTTTTGACACATCTGATCTCCCATACAGAGAAATTCTTTCAGTCTCCCTTTTAATATTTCCTCTATTATGACTAATTTCTGCTCTTTGTGCTTGCTTGTTAGCTAGGATCTAGAATGCTTATTCAATAGTCTTAGTGTTTTGGCCTCAAAATCTACATCTAATCATTTTTCAGTATCAGTCTATTAATACGTATTTTTCTTCCTTTATTTAAAAATCACCTCTTGCGGTGACCACATCCATTTTTTCATTCTATTAGAAAGTATGGTCTACAGAAGTCCAAGGTTTTTTGCAATATAGGAAATGTAATGTTGGCAAAAATCTAACCCACTGTTTATGCACAGCGATACTGAAGGGAGGAAGGGCTGTTCTGAGGTATCAATGTACTGTGTGGACTAGATTAGGTTGCTTATGTAGCTTTTCTATAAAATCAAATACCCTGTACAATTGTTTTCTAATTTTGGCCTCAGGTAAAAAGTGTCATTTGTTAAAATATCTTGCAGTTATGATTGGTAAAAGTTAATTAAACGAAATTATAGAAATCTTCCCTGAAAATCACTTCAACCTCTACCGCCATATCACCACCATCTGCCTCCAATGTCATGGGTGAACACAAAAAAATAGGAGGCATTACTTTCAGAGCATCCCTTGTACGTCCATGCTCAAAAGGCATGAATCTCACACTGAATCTTCTTTACTACAGTTTAAGTTTGAAAGATTGAACTGAAATATTAAATATTATGAGCCCTGGAAATTGTTTAGATGCAGACTTGAGAGGCTTTAAATACAACTTAGACAAACACCTGTATTAAAATTAATAACTTGCTTCTTAAAAGGCAAAGATAGGATATTTGTTACTTCCCAGAATCAAAACCAAGAGCTAAAAGAAACACACTGCATCTTTAGAAATGTTTATTGCTGCTATATTTTACTTTGGGAGAATGGAGTAAATACAGAATTTGTACATAAAAAAAATCATACGGATTTTTTTTCCCCTTGAAGCTCTCCATCAAATGTAAATGTATCTGGGCAAAATTTTCCAATGGAGAAAAATGTTATCATTGAAACACCTTTTCCCATATGACTATTTTTTTCAATATTTATCAATTGCTATATTAAAATTTAACCTTAAATGTTACATTTGGAATTGTGCATGGGGCTAGAATTCTGTAGAAGCAGCTACTCGTTCCCTAATCATTAATTCCATGAGTTTTCTGTAAGAATTGGATTCAATTCCTCCAGGAGTAGATGGTTTCCTTGGCTGCAGTTGTTTGTTTTTTGTATTTTTTTTTTTAAGTATAGCTTTCTCACTCCATTGATAGCAATGAAACTTGTTTAGAGGAAAGGACTATGGAGGAGAAAAGATTTCATTACTCATGAATCATTACATTTGTCAGTTGGCAAAGAGGGACTTCCTCATTTATCCCTTGAATGAAATTAGCTCCAGCCTAGCTTTAGTTAGAAAACCTAAATTACCTTGGCATCTATCTGGTACTGTTTATACATGCACTTAAAATGGCAGATGGCATTTTATTAATAGCAGATGAACTGAGTCTTTCAGGATAATTTTTTTGTGTTTGTTTTCTTTGAATTAAAAATGGCACCTACCTGCATAGTTTCATGATGCTTGTGTAGTTTTTCTTTATTAACGAACAGTAACATCATAACAACAAAAAAAACCTTAGTGTTGTTTTAAGATGCTTCCCACGTCTGGCTCACTGAAATTTTCTAGTGATGACCTTTATAAAGATTAAGTTCAAGGATTTTTAGTGGAAAAATCTACACATAAATTTATTATATTGTATAAAATGAACTGATGCTCCGAAACTCATGGAAAAACTTTTTATTTTCTGGAACATTGGAATAACCACTTAAATATGGTAAGATTAATTGTCTTCTATATATCTGTTAGAGAATGAGTCCAATCCTATCTAGAGATACCAAGAAATCTTCCTGCATTTGGCTTTGCTAAATAAATCCTTCTATCTCTAGTAAGGACATACAATAGATCACTTCGTTGTTGCCTTCTAACTCTCCTTCCCCCTTTGTATCCTGAGTAGAAAATTATGGCAATTCACGTAATTACTGAGACAAATATGAACTTTGCCTTTTATCTGTGCAAATTCTGTCTAGCATATTGATAATAGTATTTCCTGTTTAAATAAGAGAGTTTGGCTTCATTTTAAAGGATTATGAAAGTTGTTTGAAACTTAAAATATGGCTTTCTGCTTGAACTGTCTGTGTTAGCTTCTTTATGCTGACTAGCGGGTCAAAAATAGACTACTCTTGATTGTAAAGTTCCAAGTTCTTGCCCTACCTGAGTGAGTTCTAAAACTCTTTGCAGTTCTAGTTTCATTGAAATTACTCTATTGCTTTGAATAAGCTTCAGTTCTGAGGAAAAGGTATTCCTGATTTTATTAGAAAATTCAGTCCTGATTTTAACTACAACTGCTTGTCCATGGCATCCTGGACTCTAAAAGAATCCCATATCAGAGTCTGAACCATTCAGAGAGATGTGGGAGGGACTGAAGAAGAAAGACTGCCTTGTGAAAGAATGATTTGGGGTTGCTTCTGTAGCCTAAATTTAGGTACCTCACCTTATGCCTATGTGTTTTTCATTGCTTTATATACTGATATATTTGTACTAATATGGATTTGAGCATTTGACTGAAATTTCCTCTGAGACACCACCGAAGTTTTCAGCACTCAAAATTGCACCAGTTTCAACCCATAGGATCAACATTTAAGAGCATGAAAGAAAGGCATTGATTCTAAATAGCTAACAACTAACAATGAAATAAAGTTCTTTTTCCAGTAAAGCTGTACTCTTCCCAGGAAAAAAAAAAAAAAATCTAAGTATTCATTGGAACTCACTCTCAACACTCAAAACAATTTTGTACAAATCCTGAAACAGATTCTTGGTCTGCATTTCACTGTTTAGTAAAATTTAAGGTCTGCAAGACAAGTTAGAAGAACAACGTAATGAGTAAGCACAAAGCCCCAAGTGCTAAAGTTAGAAGAAACAATGAGAATAAGCAAAAATAAGACTGATATGTTTATGTAGCTTCATCTCTGTAACAGAGTTGTTTAATGATAGAGTAAATTCCATTTTTGTAGGAAAAATATCTATGCAGATATGGAGGCATTCATTTTAACTGCAAAGATCTTTGAGACACAAACTGTTAAAAGTTTGCAAAGTATTTTTGGATATGGGCTGTATGCTTTTCTTATTCTTGAGCTTGTTCCTAGAGATGTCCTGTGGGTCATTGGGATGAGATGCTGGTCAAGAATGGTCTTCTATATTACTATGGCTGCTCTACATTCTTAAGAATGTTGGATATTCTTTTAGTGCAGGCCAGCAACTTACGCATTTGAAGATTGATTCCTTTAAACACAGCTGAATAATTCAGCAGGAAGGTTTAGATATTGGATAAAAGACTGAAAATTTGGATGTCACCTAAGGTCCAAATACTGATATTCCTCAGTGCAGATCAGGAAGACAATACAGCAGGAGGAGAACAGATTTTAAGAAGAGAATAAACCTTAAATAAATTCAAAAAGTAGGGAAATATAAATTCTCTATTGGAAGATATAAACATAACGTGCAAAATTTGCTAACATTTTATGTCCTTGCTTCAATATCTGAGCTCCCTCACAGTGTGGTGCTTCTTCCTTCTGTCCAGTCAGAACTTCTCCAGTTGCACCTTGTGTTCTGCCTTTTCCCTTGAGTAGGAAAGTGTGAACCTTTGGTAAGACAATCATTTTGTCTTCCTTTAAACTATCTTTAGGTAATGAAAGACTAAAAGTACATTCTCCCTTGGATGTGCTTTCCCAAGCTCAGTTCTTTGTATCTTCATGATGCAAACTTTGTTAAAAGTTGCTCTCTTTTTGAATTCCTGTAAAGTACAAGAAATAAAGTCTGTGGAAATACATGTTTTAGTACAGAGAAGATCGGGTAACTCCAGTAAATGAATACTCATCAAATGGAGGGTCTCTGTTTCACAGTAGGAGTTCTTGAAGATCCTTTAATTTGATAGTTACTGATAAATGCCTATCCTGCTCTAAGTTAGACCAAGCTTCTTGATTATTCTAACGTGCCACTGACCTGTCACTGGTGCTGGTTAATTGCTTCATTTACTTGGTTTCCACTTTCCAAATACACATGGAAAAAAAATCTGGACTCCTATTATATGGGACATCAATATTTTACTCAAATAAAAAGCCGTTTTTCTTCATATTAGTTCTGCAGCAAGCACCAGTGCTCACTTTCTGTAAGTGTCTTCCTGTCATGGTTTTGTTATCTTGCCCACGTGTGATATGATGCTGTAAAGGAAAACCTGCTGACTTTCCCTTCCTTCTGGAGGTATCTGGAAATGGGAAGAATCTGATTTGCAACCTGACTTCTGACTTTATTCAGATCTAGGGGTTGACAATACTTTGGGGGAATGTAGTGCAAGCCATTTGTTTTAAAATATTATTGACATTTCCGCATTATTCTCTTAGGAAATCCTTAATGTCAGCCAGATTATACACATGAAGAAACTCATATCCATAGTATTTGCTTTTTTCTTTTTATCTGCCATCTTACTACTATAGGCATATCTCAAATGCTTTCAAAGTAACGGGCCACACATACAGAATGTTTTCAATGGCAACCATTTATGGTTTACACAATGGAAAGTTTGCTACTGCTCAAGAAGTGTTACAGTACTTGGATGAAGTCAAATCTATCCATGTTACTGCCACATCAAAGTCTATAGAAATTAAATTTTGCAAAGTTTAGCTTCCATGGGCAACACTAGAAGATCTTGTTTCACAGTTTATGCATTGTTAAAATGATGCTAATCGGGAGTCTTACTGTTCCCTAGATTTACTCTCGATGTATTCCTAGTTCTAAATTTCATGTTACCATGCATTCTTCCAGCATCTGCAGGGTGGTTCTAAAAAGAGAAAATCTCTGTGTTGTGTGAGTGAGCAAAGTTTTTGTTGACTTTTTCAAATTTGCCTCTTCTTGAGTATCAGCTTCACTGCTTTGAAACATGAAAAGGAAGTTGTGAAAATATCTTTTCCTCTTGTTCCTGCAGCAGCTCGAATATAGCTCATTTGTTCTAAAATCTCTGATCATCTTTATTCAAGCACAAGTGTTACGTACTTTTCCAGCTCCTGAAGGATAAGAAAAAATTATGACAAAAGAATTTATAAAAAACTACTAAGAAATGGTTAGACCTAGAAAAAGAAGTGAGTAGTTCAGTGTACTGAACAGTGTTCAGTACCTGAGGGGGTGTGTATGTATTATGACAGATGGAGACAGGGCAAATATATGTCAGTAATTAACTATTGCACACAAATGAGTCAATCACTTGTGCAAAGTAACCAGGACATACTGGAAATGCTGCTTTCAGATCTGTTGGAATTTCTTAACAATATTGCTGTTTCAAAATCAGTGTCTTCAGACAGTGCTTGGATTTGTTTCACTGGAGAAGACCATGTTTATTTATCATGAAATCGGAAAAAAAATCCCAACCATCACTTTTCTGAATGCTTTAATGAGACTTTTGTTAAAGGTTTTTATTTCTTCACTATAAATACTGTTGTTTTTTTTTTTTTTTCCTAGTCTTGTCTGCCAAATAAAAGGGAGACCTGACATCTCAGGCAAGATGAAGTATGAACAATAAAGAGAATGACATAAGTATTTAGGGTTCTGTAAAATATTTCCTTATCTTTTGGAGGTCATGTAATAGTAAAGGAGAAAAACACTCTGTGCCAATCTTCCCTCATAATACTCTTCTCTTAACTAATATTAACTACTGTTATACCACTGTTGTTTTTCCCTTTTCTTTTTTTTGGTTTTCCCTTTTCTTTTTTTTGGTTTTCCCTTTTCTTTTTTTTGGTTTTTCCCTTTTCTTTTTTTTGGTTTTTCCCTTTTCTTTTTTTTGGTTTTTCCCTTTTCTTTTTTTTGGTTTTTCCCTTTTCTTTTTTTTGTTTTTCCCTTTCCTTTTCCTTGATCATCTTGTTTTCCCATGTGGAACATAACCTATTCAGAACTGACATATAAACTTGAATTGGTACGCTGCTGTATATGTGTTGCTTTCATAGGCCAATCTTGGCTATCCACCAAAGTTATAAGCTAACATTGTATATCCTAAAGTATGTGACATCATTAATTTTTGGGGAGTCATTAAAAAGCTAATAGGCAGACAATTTAACATTGATGCTAAATGTAAATTGTCAATGACAGCAGTCAGTGCTATCCTGCTGACAAGTGATAATGTCATTTCAACATGTCCTCAGAGCATGGTAATTACTGCTGTATTCTTGAATGTATATGGCTTGATGTTTACCTGATTTGAATATGAAAGGCTCTCTGAAAAGTTCATATGTGCTCTCTGCATGCTGAATGCACTGCATAAAATATGTTATGACTAACTATCTGCAGAAACAATTAATTCAGATTCCTCTGACCTGAGGATTTCTATTATGGTCTCCACATCAACAAAAAAAGCCCTTTCTGGAATGTAGAATTAGACTGCATTATTAAAATATTACACTAAATTTTCTGTTTCAAAGATGAAATTAGCATTTAGTAACAGATTATATAGTACATGTCTTGTAAAATAACTAATAACACTTAATGTCATTTTTTTCACTCTATAGAAGCATGTTCTATGTGCTTGATGGTTAAAAGCTTGTTTAATATAAAAGTGCCTGGAAGTCAGTATTTTTGTTGTTGGTGTTCTATTGAATCAACAAATAACTAAAATAAAAATTCAATGCTATATGAGTTTGGGCTAAAGTTAGGGAACTGGATGTCTTTCTTTCAGAGATAAACAAAGAAGAGTGATCGGTTGTCCTCTGAGGCTTTGGGATTTGCAGGAGTGAAATGAGGATGCAGTAAGGCAATAAGATTTTGCTGTTCCTGTATACTGAGGAAAGAATTAAAGCTCAATACTTACAAAAGAGTCACATAATTCTGGAGAGGCAAAGAGGTAGAAATCTTTATAGCCTCTTCATGGCTGTTGTTATAGATACTTCAATTCGTACTCTTGCTTCATGCTGTTTGTACTGTGTTTGATGAGCTTGTGTGTGTGTGTGTTTTGGAGCTGATGGAGATAAAAATTTAAAAATATTTAAAAATTCTTCCAAAATGCATATATCTGATCTTAAAATAAAACCCTTAAAGCCTTCCAATGATCAAATAAGCATCTCTTTTTGAAAATAAGAAGAAATTAAACCATATCCTATTTTGTATCCTTAAAACAAAATAAAGCCTAAGGAAGCAGATTAAAGTCCAGTAAACATCAATTTATTTTTTAATTGCATTTTAAAAGGATGCCCTGGAAACAGACCTGATTTGCCTCGTTGGAAAACTGTTCAAACTTCATTATATAGTAGTTATATACCTTCTTTTAATTTCTATTTTATATATACTCATCAATTCCTTTGTCGTAATGCTAACATTCTCCTTTTATGCCCTGGTGTTTTTCTCCTTACTCCATTCTTATTCTATTTATAGTAAGCATTTACTTCCTCTGTCAGCTTTTGGCAAAGCTGAGCAAAGCACCTCCTTTCACGTCTTCACACATAGTTGCCACAGACTTATTCTCCAACTTTTCCCCTTCTCGTACATGACTGACCATGATTTCTCTCTCAGTGGATCCTAGGATTGCATTCAGTACCTTGTCAAGTGCCGCACTCATAGTTCTTAGTGTCCTGTGATTGAATAGTGTGCACAGGTTTATCTTCACTGTACTGATGACTGAACTTGCTGGTCCTCAAAGGCATAACTTTTCACTCTATTTTATCCAGGTTTTTAATTCTATTTGATGAGCTCATCCAGAACTTCCTCTAGGCCCCTTGTAGTCAACGTTTCTCAGTGCTATATCTGTGTGCTCTTTGTTAAGATGTGAAAAATCTCAACAAAATTTGTCCACAGATAACTCTATGAGAAACCACAGCACAAAGCTCTCTCCCAAAGAGGCTTTACTGAATCCCAAAATCCCAGAGGATTTTTTTGTTCTCTGCTCCTTCGAGGAAGCCAGATATTGTAAAAGAAAGTATACTGGGTCTGTTTGGATCAATCTGTTTCTTATAAATTTGTTTGTACTTCATCTTTTTTCTTTAACAGCTTGAGCCAGAATTTAAGGTATTGTTAAAACTGCAGTTGTACAAAGCATTTCCTTTCCTGCCAAAGTTACTGCATTTCTAATTACAAGGCAGTATATACATTGTGATGGATTGCTTAAACATCCTTGGTACTAGACATGTGATTTTGCGTGCAGCTTTTTCCAATGTTCGGGAGTAAGTATTTTTCAGTTCCTCTGGCTGGTGTGAAACAATACTGCTGCTAGGTTGTATCTGCTGTGCTGTTTCCTCTTGATACACTTTGCAAAGCCTGCCAATGATGCTGACCCTGCTTCATGGTTACTTGTTTTGATTTCCAAGACCGTTTGGCCTGTAAATGAGCTTGTTTTCTTCTATTTTGTGTAGATTCCCAGTTCATTCCTAATGTTCTTCAAGAGGTGGTTGATTTACTCCATCTTTCCTAAAAATTTCCTCTCCCTTCCTATTTTTTTTTTTAATTTCTTTTCTTTCCTCGGTCCTTGCCCACATTGCAGATTCTTAATACTTGTAGCAGCTTTCCTGAAAATGATTCAATTCACCTCAAGGTTCATACAGCTCAATTACTTGATCAAACTTGGTTAATTTCTCAGTCTTCCCTTTTCAAATCAAGTTCAGTGAAGCCTACTTTGGTTCCTCTTCTTTTAGGATGAGCTAATTTGTGACAACTTTATTCAAGAATTTTCTAGAAACTCTTGTGGAAAGTGTTCATTTGCTGCTCATGAAGGGAAGATGTATGGTGTCATCTCTTTGCACCTTTTTTTTTTTTTTTTTTTTTTTTTTTTTTTTTTTTTTTTTTTGGCAAAACACTTCCCAGATGAGCTCCGCCACCATGGACACGCATCCAGAGGAACTGCAGAATTTCCTCTTGCAATTCAGGTGGAAATATTTGTCTATGCCAAGTCTTGTCCCTATTCAAACCTGGCTCTGATGCAATATTTTATCTAACTATGACTATAGCAAATATTAAAGTAGTTTTAATCCAAATTGATTATTTTATCCATTTTTTTTTTTTTCTTTTTCCCCTCTTACTGGACACAGTGATTTTTACTTACTTTGCTATTTCCTTCCTCTTTAGCAACATTTCACTCTTTTCTATCTCTACTGAGTAAGAAGTACAGTTCAGTGTCTGTGGCCTATGAAGATGGTAATTCCAAGATTTCCACTTTTTTATTACTTGATTTGATATTTTTTTTCTGAATGTTATGAATAAAATGTATTGTTTCAGTCATTGAGAATTTTTCTGTGAAGGAGCCATCAAAGTTTAATCACATCACAGAGACATTTGATCCTTGAGTTATTTTATTTGCTTCTGAGGATTTAAAGCTGGCACTATATATGGCTGCTCTTTTTTTTTTAATATGAAATAAGCTGGGTTTGTTTTTTTTTTTTTTTGAATGTAATAATTTGATTTTGTATCTGTGTGAACTCAAATTTTTCTTCCGATGTTTTTTCTGTTCCCTCTTCTGTCTTATTGCAAACTAACAAATGGGTAGAACACTCAGATTTATACAAGATTGAGCTACACTTTTTTTTTTTTACTTCCTTTACAAGTACGTTTGTTAGAAGTGAGTATTTATCAACGGTACTCTAAATTATAATGAAAATTGTCTCTTTCATATCTTTGTCTCCTTCTCACAAAAAATGAACTTTCAGTATTGAATGGATTTATCGTTTCATGGTGTATTTGTGCCAAAACTAGTCGTTTGGAAAACTAAGAAGTTACAGCTTCTTTCTTCAAGGGAGGTCCTCCTTCCCTGTTGCTTCCCTCCACCCTCAAGTCTGGACTCCATCTCTAGGGCAAAGGAAATGCTCCTTTGTACTTTGGTTTAGGTGGGTGGCTAATCCATTATAATTAGATCCTATGTGATCAGCGCATCTTCTGAGATTGTCTGTTTCTTCCAGTTGTCAGCTAAGATTTTTGTCCTGGCTCTTACTTAATACTCTGTCAGTCTTCCTATTATATCAAACTCAATCACAGCTTAAATGCTTAATCTTCTAAGAGGAACGTCTCCTGCAGTGTGATGTGCTGTCACACTCCAATTACTTAAACAGAGCTGTAAAGATTTATCTCCTCTCAAAATCTGTTTATTGTGAGAGATTCAAATAATTATGGGTTGCTTTATTTTTGAGTAAATGCTGGAGAAAAAGGGGCAGTGGAAAATCTTGCAAGCAAAATATCTGATTTCTATATGAAAATGAGGGGAGCAAAAGGAGGAACAGACAATGAGCAAATAAAAATTGAAGAACAGTGCACAAAGTTTGTTTATGCAAACTTTTTTTTTAAATACTGAAAAATGCCTAAATCCAGGTTTTGTTGTTTTAGGCCCACTTTCCAGATACCGTTCTTAAGAATGAGCTTACTTTTGGGGCAGGGGGAATATCCCATAAGGTTCTATCTGGCAAATAGTTTTATAATCCTGTTCACGGTAAAACACAGATGGCCACTCGGCAGTGCTCCAGATGCTCCTGCAGGAAGCTTCGTCTCTCTGTGGAGCCATTTGGAGGGTATCCGTGGGTGCTTCTAGCTTGTAACAATACAGCATCTATTCTTCTCTTTTTGAGAGATGATCTGAAAAAGAGGAACCATGTCAATAGGGAAATAGTTTTTAATGCAAGAAGTAAATGGGGTTTTCACCTGGAGAAATGGTTGTGTCTATGTATTCATAACTAGGATGATGTACGTAGCCTTCCAAATTCAACATTGTGTTACACGCATTCTGTAGCCAAAATGTATGTGTTGAAAAGTAGATGTTATTCTGATATTGTATCAGTTGACAACATGGTATCAAGCAGAATACTGCAGGAAAAGTATCAGTATGTACTAAATGCAGTAAATTATAATTTTGTGAAGCAAGTGATGCTTAAGTTTATAGTGTAGACAGCAGGGTGTAGTGAAGGGCAGTGCTTTGAAAGCATATTTCAGATACCTGCTTATTTCTCTCTTGATAGTGAAATGCAGAAGGAACTAGAAAGAGCAAGTCAACAGATAACAGAATTTAGTATCATTGCTTAAACAGGACTACTAATAGGCTTTAAATTGAACATCTGCTCAGCTGCATGTCTGAGTTATAGCATAAAGATAGCAATTGTAATTGTACCCTTATGTTTCCATAGCACAGAATTGAGTGGGTGATAACGTAGTATAATGCAAATATAACTGTTATACTGTGGCAGAAGCTGTGCAATTATTTTACCTATGCTTGATCAGAAGAAAAACAGTCAAGTGTTTGGCAGTGTTCTTTTCTGAAGGAAAAGCTTTGAATGCATTAAATAATTGAGGAAATGTTACCATGAACTTAACACTTGGTCTCCATTGTCAAAAGATCTTTTCAAAAAAGAGAAAGTGCTTGGAGCTATTCTTTGGATCCCACAGCAGCTTGGGAGAATTACTTTTGTTTTTTGGTTGTTATTTTTCTTTTTCATAAAAGAACCATTTCTTACTCTGCCAGTATAGTTTCAGTTTCTGTCAAGAAATAATAGCTAATATATGCTATAAAATAAATGCTAATATAATAAAATACTGTCCTGGATGATGTCCTGTAAAAAAGACTGCAATATCATTATTCAGAGGAGTGCCCTGTCATGTTAGCTCGTTTTATTTATATGAGGAAAACCTGAATTAAAAATAACAATTTCTGGAAGAAATAGCATTAGGGAAGATAATGTTGGTGATGTAAAGCAATAACGTATTGAAGTTCTAAAATCTTTGTCCAATTCCACTATCCAAAACTGTTGCATAGCAATCTCAGATGTATGGTGTTTTACAGGATGCAAGCAATTCTATGCACGTTTGAAGCAGCTGAGATAACTGTGACACAAAAGTGAGCTGGTCAGAGCCTGCATTACTGTGTGGGAGTTAGTGGTGGCATTTCTATGACTACTTAACATGGGAGTATACAGAGCTTCAGCTTTTGGCAGCAGCTTTCAAGAAGATGCTCATGGAGTCAAAGATTTAAGCCTGTAGATTCTGATTGACATCTGCGCAATCCGGAGGAGTAGTAAGATTTGGGTTTTTAGACTGAAGACAAATCTTGGGAAGTTCTTCCTTGTAAACACTGCAGTTTTTCTACCAATACATCGTAACGCTTTCAATTAATTAAATGCATCACTGAGAATTGAAAAGGCAAAATATTTTTACAGAGCCAGTCTCTTCTATTGTGAACATTTGATTTAGCTTTCAGAATTTAGTAACATTAAATCAAAATTAAAGTTGGAATTTATTTAACTAGTGCAAAGTTTTACCTTTTCTTTCAAGATGTGTGCATAGTTTGCATACAGAAATGTTCTGATTGCAAATGCAATGTAGAAAATAAGTTTATTAAAAGCCTTTTTCCTTTTCTAAAGTAGATGCACTTGAAATGGGAGAGTAAAAATAAACCAAATAATGGCTTTTCAGCAATAACAATTCAATAAAATTTTAAATTGCTAAACTCAGTGAACTCCAGTGAATGGACAAGCAACCTTATTAACAATAAACCATCTTCAGTAAATTTTTCCCTATTATACTAATGTTAAAAATATTTTATTGTAGTTCTTAATTGAGAATTGCTCATTAAATTCAAAAGAAAATGTCTGAACAGTACAATTTAACAGGCCATGCTTGGGAAAATAACATTAGCTAGTTAATTATCTGTAGTACACAGTAGAAGTGAACAAGATATTCACTGAATGTTAACACATTTCTATTGTACATTGAATTAAACTGAGTTATTCTCTATTTTTTCTTTCTTAATTCACTGAGATAAATATTGAAAATATAAAGGTAAAAGCTTTTGTCAAAAGGACATGCCTGTATTTTAAGAAAAAAAAAATACACTGAGGGGATGCATTGTCTAATGTTATGAACAATAAATTCAAGAAATAAAGGCTTAGGATCTTCTGACCATTATCCAAAGGCAGGTTGCTTTGAGGATAATTGCGTAAAGATTAATCATGTACCTGCAATTAGATGCCTATATTGCCAGGTGTTCCTTTAACTGGTTCTGGTTTCTGCTGCTATCCCCACATTTCACTTTACTGAAGGATTTTGTGTGATTACCTTGGCAATTAAGGTAGTGTTAGCTTATAAGTGAGTATATAGACTGACATGCAATATTTAACATTTGATCTCATGGATTTTGGGAACAAAAGTAAGCTCCAAGCACATCTTCCTTGTTATTACAAATGTCTGTTTTGTTGTTATAGTTTCCCTTCTATTTTTTTCCTCCACTCAAGCCTTCCTTTATCACATGTCAAAGTGTTTCAGCACTTTATTGGAAATGGATAAGTTTCTCTAGAAACTCTTGCTAATCTTGATTGTGCATGTATCTGAGCTCCAATCAGGATGCTGTTGCGCTCCATGAGGGACAAATTTTGGTCACAGACAGAATATCAAGCACAGAGTTCGTAAACTTCTTTCATATAACATTCTCTATGACAAAATGACAATATTTCCTTATAGATGCCTTGCATAGCTTGTCATCTGCACATGGAAATGAATTGACTCACTGTTCTTTAGCCATGACTTCGTAATCTGTTATGCTTACTAACTGTCCACTCCTTAAAAGTGAATCCAGATGCAAACAAATCCTGGTCAAAATGCAGCTGGTGTTGTGGCTTGAGAAATAACTTGCAATGGTAACTGGTTTACTTCTAAAACACCAGGGAGACTGTTTTCCTAGTGGCCAACCTTCATAGATTTAGTTGCTCATTTTATGATAGCAGTTAAAGAAGAACCCCAGATGCTCTCTGACCCTTTTACGTGGCTTATGGGTTTTTAATAGGACAGCTGAGAATAAAGTCCTCAGTAATCATCGTAGGACATTATGAAGTTAGCTACATGCATGCTTTCAGGATTGGGCCTTAGGTCAGATCGCTACTGCTAATATTTTTCCTTAAGTGTCAGAGATACAATAGGTGTAACATTTAGCAGACTTCAGAGAGATGACTGCATCTGTTCCACAGAAAGCTCTTTGTGGTCAGTGTAATTAGCTTAAATGGCTGAATGCTTGCTCTAGATTAATCCAGTTGTTTCTTTTATTGCTTCTAATTTGAGGTTTTTACAGGTTAAATCTAGCAAGCAGGTTTCTTGAAATTGGCCATAGATATAATGAACGCAGATTCTTATTTACTTATTTGTTCATTTAGGCTTTATAGGGACAGTTACACATAGAGGTGGCTTTCATACTTCTATCTCCATAAAAGCAAGAGTAAAGACAACTGTGTTACTCGTGATGAAATCTTTACCTTCCCTTTGTTGTGCTTATTAAATTCATAATTGAAAGCATGGAAGAATTTTCAATTTTGCTAATAGTTAATTTTAATATTAAGGATTTATCTATGGTACAGTTGAGCTGATTAGCTTGATATCTACTACTCTGAAGTAGAAATCAGTGCTAAAAACAGCACTGTCTAGAAGGGGCGTGTGTTAAATATTTATTGCAGCCCAATGCCAATTGATTGTGGTATGGCTTTACAAAGCCAATTAATGGATATGGATGTCCTTTTTGCAGTAAAATGTCTCTGACTTTTACCTTGGACTAGAAAACTACTAGAAAATTGTTTGCCATAGTTAAGTTTCTTCTAGATTAGACAGCTATGTAATTCAGTCTGCATGGTTCTTCTGAGAATGCAGCAATAGGGTGGAATGCTGTCAGGAAGGTTCAACCTCTACTGCTGTACACCAGTATCCACCTCTGATGTTACTAGCCAATGTAATAAATAATAAAAAAAAAGCATTACTTTTGGAGCAACCTCAAACTTATCGTGGTGAAAGGGGAGAGAAGAGGAATGGAGGATATTACCTTTTTTTTTTTTTTTTCCTTCCATATTAACATCTCAAGTCCTTGGTAAATTAGCTGCCCTTTAATCAGAGCCTTAACAATCTATGATGAGCTATTAACAGAATATGCATTACATCATTTGCAAAATGCCACTGCACTGTTTTAGCTTTCTCTGCCTTCAAATTGTAGTGGCAAGAATTTATCTGGAAACCATTTCTTTATCCCAATTCTGATTTAAGCTCCAAAGTTCTACTCCTTTCAGCCTCAGTAATGTCACTTTAAGATTGTGGACTCAAAAAGAAGGGAATTCATTCTATTTTCTATACCTTCCTCAATCCCCACAATAGTGTTTTTCTCTTTCTTCTGAAAACAGAAAGAAATGAAGACAACAGCTGGCAAGGACTTGTTTGTATTCTTTTTCTTGGAATGAAAGGATAAAGAATAACATAACCTTATGGAGATTATGGCAATTTCTTATCAATAAAAAATACTTTTATAGTCTGGTTTGTTTAATGGCAAGTTACTAATAGTAGGATCCATTTTTAATTTTTTTTTCAATTGATGGCTTAGTAATATCCATAGAAGGAATTCAGTTGATTTGTATGGGGCACTATTAGTTCCACATTTAATTGCTGTTTAATATTGAACTTGATTTCTCTGTTGTTTTTTTTTGTTTCTTTTGTTTCTGTTGTTGTTTTTTCCCCCCTTTTACTTTCCCAGAATGAGTGAAAGTAGAAAAAAAAAAAATGCAGTTTATTGTCTTTGGGCAGCTTCTGTACTGCCTTTTTGATGCCATACAGAGCAATGCAAATTTTGTACCTCTTTTTTTTTATGTATTTGTTTTGCTAAATATACTACTTGACTTTTGTCAAATATTTTATTCATCCAAAGCATTTTCAGCATAGAAATCTGTACTATGTGCAGAAGAAAACTTGCCTGTGGTGTTGGTATTGGTGGTTTGATTGTTACACTTTCTTAATTATCATGAAAAAACTACAAAAAAAAAAGCAATAGGAAAAGCATGATGTTGCTACTATGTGCTGATTTGTAGAAAGACATCCAACAACTGTTTTATGTGAGAATTCGTTTGATCTGCATCAACAATATGTATGGATGCAAAGGTTGTACTTTGTACACTATTGAAAATAATTTCCTAGTGCCGCCTGCTGTGCCCATCAAATTGAATTAGCACGTAGTGATCTGGTGAAAAATGTTGCCTGGATCAATCATTTGGGCGAAGGCTGTAAGAAAACTGATGTGTATTCTGTCCACACCCAGAAATCGATGTGATGCACCACCAGAGAAACTCAAATTCAGGTCCATGTTCAATGTGCAGTGAGGAGTCAGCACAATAACTGCTATTTCTAGCCAAGACTGGCTGTTTGCTTACCTGCTTCAGCCATGCATGCAGCTCAGCTGCTGGGCAACAAGTGTTCACCCAAAACTCATACCTACAGAAAAAAACATCTAGTAATTATTAATTTGGGACAGTGACATCACATGAGGTTTGGAAGAAAGCTCATCTCATGAGCAACATTGGTATAACCCATGAGAGGAGGATAAGGGAGAGGAAGAGAGAGCTGTAGCAGCAAGAGACAGAATTTACAGAGATGGACAGTGTTTGAAAATCCAAAGACAAATATATTCTTAACTTCGAAGTAAATCTATGCAATTTTTATTTAACGTTTCAGCCTCAAATGATGTACCAAATGTACCAAAATCCCCAGTGCTGTCATTGCTCTGTGTGTATTGAATGTTCATGCACTGATCTTTAAGAAAGACCAAGATCTTTGCCATTAGAGGAATATGAAACAGCATTTCAGAAATAGGAATTCCTTTTAATCTGTAATTACTGCATGAAATTTCTTCAGTTTTTGGATCTTCCTATGAACTAAGTGCTCTAAGCTGTCGAAACTGTGGGATTCTCTCCCTGCATCAGGGAACTTTGTCAGTATACTCTTTTTAGCAAATGCTCGCACTGAGAATTTGTCTTACAGTTATGCAATTAACTTTGAGGAATAAGCATTCAAAAACTTCTGCATTACAGGAAATGTGGATATGAAATCACTGAGGCAGATAGATGCATTTACCATATTTAAGAAAATTAAGAAAGCTATTGCAGCTAGGGTTTCTGGGAGGTGTAAAATCTTATAAGCCAACTAAACATGACTGTAAAAGATAAAAGGTACACACAGCATTCCTTAGCTCTCCTTTTTCACCGATGAGGGAAATACTTTATCATTCAATTGATTAACTGAAAGATGAGACTGTGCATTGAGCAACTGTAAAAAAATGATTGTAAGGCCACTTTAACCAAACTCCATTTGCAAAAAATCCATTCTGTCATGACAAAAACATTTGTCACATTTCATCTTGAAGAAGGATTGATGCTTAATTTCAGAGAAAGGATCCAGCCTGACTGGCTTCCAGAAAGTATTCTACAATTGCTTAAGCTGTTGTGCCATGATAATATTGCATATAAACAGAAACAAATTATGCACATTAATTTCTTAGAGGTGAGAAATTATAACTGTGGGGTGATGACTGCTTTCTAATGTGTATTTATCTGTTATTCATGTGAGAACATACAAGTGATATCAACAGGTAAAAAGATATCATATAACTAAAATCCCAGACTGCTAAGCCAGCGAATACATTTCTATTTCAAAGCTTGTTCATGACCTACTCTATAAAAACTATTTTTTCTCTTCAATTATAAAACTTTTAGATACAGATCAAAACTTTGCTCACTAAGATTTCAGTAGTTTCTCTAGTGTTTTAATTACATTTAGCATCTTCACCCTGCAGTGAACATCTATATTTTAGCGAGGAGTTAGTAGAGTTTAAAATATATTTCTTGATGATGATTGAAAAATGAATTAATTATGGAAGTCTGAATCATTGATGTTTTGAAACCACTTGATCTTGACCAAATGAGTGCTGAAGTGTTATCAAATCGGAATTATCCTACCCTCTCTGCTCTATTAAGTGACCAAACAGTGGATAATGCAGAGCTCTGTCCTACACCTTTGCTCATTCACCTACTAAATAAGAAACGAGCAGTGCAAATTTGAATGGCTGTCTTGAAATAAAAAAAAAAAAAAGGCTTTTCAGACATTAAACAAAGCACATTTCCATTCTTTTTTGGGCATCTGAGTTGAATGGCTAAGTTTTCACCTCAATTTTCCTTACAAACGGATCCTGAAATAGGACAGAAGTTTCTGGTGACAGGTGTGAGGCTGGCCCATCATTTTCCCTTAAAAATATTTCTGATTACCTTATACCAAAAAAGGCCTTATCTTTTCATGTCTTCCAGACGCTGTTCTTTGATTTTTCAGAGATGGATTCTCCTAAGTACAGGGTTTGTCCAAACCTCGGTAAATGTTAGCTCAGAAATTAAATCAAGGGTTATTATTGCCTGGCACCATTCCCTCCCTGCTGCTGGATCAGGGTCTGGCAGGCTTGGAGCAGCACTGCCCTGGGCTCAGGTGGTGGCTTTCTTGGGGCACTTGAGTGGTGGGATCCCTATGGGTGCCATTGTCTGTGTGCCAGCTTCTGGATCCACAGCCAGTTTGGGACTGAAAGACAGTGAGATTGACGAGCTAAGAATTTCAATTGCTAAAGACAAACATGAATGTTAAAATATCTAACAGTCTGTATAAACCACTTACTTGACTAAAACAAGGTATGTTGCAATTATGTTGAAATAGACTCCTCATATCCCCATTTATTTATCTTTCCATTCTATGGGTTCAAACTAATTGGATACAACTCAAATATATTTTATCTATATTTCTAGTACTCAGCAATGCTACCACTAAAATGCCTGCAAACAGCCAGAGAAAGAAATTAGGATTAGAACATTTACTGTCATCTTCATCTCCTCTATTACCAAGGCTTATTTTATCAGACTTTTCATCTCTCCCACCAGAGTTTTGCAAAAGTTTTTTCATATGAGGAGCAACAGACATACCTTCCTTTGAGTAGTGAATGCCTCTTTGTCTGCCAAACGTTCAGGAAGTGAAGGAGGTCTTCTGAAGTCACGTGGCATTTTAGTGAATCCATACAGATTAAGTTCCTGAAAAAAACTTTTCATATTTTCAGTCTCAAAAACTCTCCAAGGTCCTCTCCCTCTCAGTACTTCCTCCTGAAATGTTTCTTAAATGATTACAACACACTTTCCAATGTGATCCCACCAAACGTTCTCAAATCAGTAACTTTCAGCCAACGCCCAGAGTTGGCAAAGAAGATGCTGGCTTTGCCGGTGTTCTCTTAAGATGTATGAGGTATACATTTGGTTTTGCCTTTTATCAGTAATGTTTCTGAATCCTGTTCTTCCATTATTAATGCTATGGAAGCATCACCAGATGTTCCTTGATCCTGTCCTGGAGGTCAGGAGAAGGGCAGCCTGAAGACTCAGCCAGGTTCTCTGAATCAGAAGCAGAAGTTTCTGCACATGGTTCACTTTCATTTTCTCTTGTCTCTCTTTGCCTGTAATTTGCACTTGAAGACATTTCTGCTTTCATTTGATACTTAGAAATCTTGAAAGTAATCCAACAAAATCAGTGATGTTCTCAAAGCAGTTTAAATCACACCACTCCCTACAGGATCAAGTGCTTTATCTGTAAAGAAAAAGTTTGACCTAGAGATGATGTCTAGATGCAGGAGTTGAATATATGAGAGTAGTTGTTGACTGCCTTGAGCATAGAGAGGCCTGGTAGAGAGATCTTGGCAATCACCAGCCACATGAAGTTCAACACCCAGAATGGGTCAACCCTATTTATATTTATAGTCTGGAACACCTAAGAGAACGATATGGAGCTGCATCAGAAAAGGTCATGTTGAGGACTGGAAGAAGATTCTTCACCAGTCAGTAGTGAGGCCCTGGAACAGGCTCCCCAGGGCAGTGGGCACGGCCCCCTAATGGCCAGAGTTCAAGGAGAGTTTGACAACACTCAGACATAGGGTTTGGATTTCAGGCGGAGCTGTGTGGACCTGGATATGGGACTTGATCTATGTGGATCCTTTTCAACTCAGGATTGATTTTACAATAACCTTGCTACCTGCATGTGCTAGGCACCCTGGGTTGCCCTAAGCCTCTCTGCGTCTAGCAGTAGCAGCTGGCCTGGGACATCCTAGCTTTCCTCCTCACTTGTGGACAGGAGGCAGAAGGGGTAAGGGAGAGAGCAGCCCTTCCTGCTGGCTTCCCACCTCTGTGAGTAGCATGTTTTTGATTCTTGCCGTTTCGGTCTCCCTGCATACCTGTTTCCCCATAAAATTCTATAGTAACTTGGTATCACAATTTGGATCTGCTGTGATAAACCAAGGGTTTTTTTTTTTATTATTCCCAGAGTTGTTGAGAAGAAACAACTTTTGGGGTATATGTAAAGACAGCAGAAAAGAGGCAGACAAGTTGGGGACAGAAAGAAAAGCCAGGTGTGGTAAAGAAGCGTTTTGTGGCTCTCCTATGGGAAAACTGTTGATGTATTCCACAACTCTAATAGTGTTTTTCTACCATGAGTAAGATAATGTATTTAATTCTGAAGTGCTTGTACATATAGTATATTTGAACTGCAAAGCATTTTTATACTTGGCCATAACAAAAAAGTAAATTCAAGCTTTTTTTAATCCAGTCAAACAGCTTGAGTTATTATATTTAGCCATTATGGACCCCAGCAGAGGTCTAGGAATCTCATTAAGAATGTAAATGTCAGGTAGGACACTTAAGAACCTCATAATGGGGAAGAACCCAAGTATCAAAAGTGGTTATACATAACATAAATGGCTGGCAAACTTGAATATTGCAGAAGAGAAATCCTGCAGAGCTCTGTAATGCAGTTTAATTGGAATGACAATTACTACCAGCTTTATCTTGATATAATGAAGATTAAGTGTATGGATAACTAGACTTGTGCTTAAGTAGACTGACTGAAAAAAAAAAGTAAAGTAGAAAAAGGTAATAATTCTCTGTAAATAGTGAATAAAACTCTTTAAGGCAATAAGAAGTATTTTGTGTATTTTAATACAAAGTCTATTAATAGAAGTGCTAAGAAGTGTCTATTTCAGATCTGAAATTCAGGCTTACTCAGCAAAAGCTATTTTCCTAATGTAACCTAACTATTAATATGATTGTTCTCAGTGTTTAAATATTGAATGCTGCCCTTATTTTATCAATGAGAAGCCAGTGACTTATGGGGCTGTGGTGCACAAGACACAGCCTTCTCAGAAATGCTTGGTAAGATTGTTAAGTCCTCATAAGTGTGTCAGTACCACCACACACCTTTAAAGCTGAATTGGAGGGAGTGTAATAGTAGAGTTTGATGGTGCAAATCTGAGGCTTGCTGCTGTAGTTGGAAAGCTGGCATGTCTGTAGAAAGGAAGAATAACACTAGGACATTGCAGAGGAGGTGAGGGAGCATGCAAACATTTTTTGACTGCTTTTTTCTTTTAAGTTACATCATTGTCCCATCTTTCTCTACTTTCACGTTTTTTCCCTTTGTCAAGGAAAATTTGGATGTTGGTAGGATTGTCTGTTTTAATGCAAAAATAAAATAGACTTCTTGTAGGCAGTTGGTATTGATTATTTTGATTTCTCTTTGTTTGAAGAAAGTAAAAGAATCATTCTTGTTCGTGAGGAACTCTGATCACATTGTAGAGGCTAATCAGAATACAGAGCCTTATATATTCTATCATATCAAGATCAGCAATGTGGTGATTAGGAAGAGCTGCCACTCACAAGAACCTGCATCAGCTGAGCTGTTCTATATAGAAGTCATCACAGTTTTAGGTGGTTTTTTGTTTTTTGTTTTTTTTCTTTAAATCAGCAGTAGAAATGTTGTCCAAACAAAACATAGTGCAGCATGAGTTTTTTCTTTTTGAGAAAAGACTGCAGAACCAACAGGAGATGTAAGTAATGAAGGTACTGGGATGAGTTTGTTATATCCAAATAACATAGTCAGACTTTAACTCTCCACTGGAATTTTTCCATTCACCAGTGTCTATATAAAACCATCACACTGCTTAGCACAATTAGGCTTGAATGTTTAAACAGTCTGGATTGAAATAGCATTAATTAGCTCTGTCATGCTATTACTCATTGTCCATAAGCTCTCTGTTACCATTCAGATCATGCTTGAATTTACTGGCAGAGCAAAATCTGAAAAACAAATCAAACAAAGTATACTTTATGATGCTGTTTTATTTTTAGCCTCTTTGTTTTTCTGAAGGAAGACATAGAGCAACTGATAAGATTTTTGAAATGTGAAATAGGACAAGAAAAGAGGGAGAAGAGGAAGATAGAGCTGATTTATTATTACTATCATTAATAATTTTATTTTCCCCCTTTAAATAGACTGGTATTAAAATTTCTACATAGAATTCAAGGTGCACAGAGTTGGCACCTTTAAATAGACTGGTATTAAAATTTCTACATAGAATTCAAGGTGCACAGAGTTGGCTATTGCCCCATACAGAGATCTCATTCCAGGTATTTATAAGCATAAGATTTACTTTCCTCCCTACAGATGTTTTACTTTTCCTTGCTTTTATGATTTCATTTCTTTTTAGCTCATCTAAAATAAGTATATAAACTCAAGAAATACAATAGTTTAAATTTGGACTTAATTAGTTCATTTGGAGCCATAGCAAGTCAAGCACAGAGTAGTAAGTACACCACGCTTATTGTTATTCAGGTTAGTTTAAAAAACAGCTGAACAGAAATGCCCACATTTACGTTCATTTACATAGGCAAGTGCCTGTTTGTGTATAGTATGCATTTTTTATTTAAATGAGAAGTCATTTTCCGGTTATAAAAATCAGACATTATTAGTTCCCTAAAGTCACCGATTAGCAATAACTCTGCATATTCTGTGTTGTTCTTGGATGGTGCATCAGCTTGCTCCTTGGGTGTGAGCAATTACTGTCACGAGGCATAAATCTGCTTCATAAAGCAACTGTTGGAGCTCCAGATTCTTAATGCAGGGCCTCTTAGCATAATAGTTTTTTTAACATAACACTTAGAGAATTACCCATGTGGATCAAAAAGAAGTCTTTAGTGAAAATAATTGTTCCCTCTTCCAGAAGACTCTCTGACTGGCTTTGTACTACTTACGCATAACAACTGCTGTTTCATTCAATACTAAAACTTGTTCTGATCTCATTTAAGAACTTTATTTAAAATCTATAAGAACATAGGAAAGAATGAATGTCTGTAGTTCACCAGTTTGCCTCCTCCCCTCATGCAAAATTTTTGTATTTGTACACATATGTGTGTATGGAAGTCTGTATGTTAAAAAAGTCAGTGGAACTATTAGCAACAGTAATCCTTCCTCTAATACATGAGCCTTCTGAATTTGTTGGGAAAGCTTACTTCTGCAAAACATATTTGTATGATTAAATGATGAGTTGAAATACAATCCTTTATTTTTTCACTCTGAACAGAAATACAAAGGAATACGCTTGCAAAAAGTAGGTACTATTTGAGAAACTTCTTCAGTCTCCTATGTAGCCAGTGTAGCAAAGGCAAGTGGTGCGTTCACTGCTCTGTTTACTTGTGAAGACTGTATGACATGAAGATTTTTATATAATAACCTCTACTGAATCTTTTGGAAATTTCAAGTTGATGGGATGACATGATCCTCATACTGTGGTTTTTGACTTCGTAACAAAGTTAGCAAGCACCATTGTCTTTCCCTAACCACAAATGAAATATTGGCTTCTTGAGTAGCTGGTAGAATTAGTGCTTGAAGACTTCACAACTAACGTAATCTTTAAGCAGCAGTTATACTGTTGTACAATATCCAGGATTAATCTATTCTTAGCAGTCATCAAACCTTTTAAGAAATTATAACTCAGTAAATAGCATGAGAAATATATCTAATCACAACTTTCTGACTGCAAAACTTTCATGCAATGCAGACAGAATTCTTTGTTACAACATTGTAATAAAGCTAACTAGTAAAATTTCATCCTGTTGAGCATAGAGTACTTTAAATGTGCTTTAAATATTTGGGTGCTCTTAGACTGTTTTTTTTTAATTCATATTTCCAGAAGCAGCTAAACCACATCCTGGATGCAAACCACACCGCCACTATAAGAAATTTTGAGCCAGAAAAATTACTCACAACCATCAAGGATGGATGTTTTTTAAAACTTTCCTTTCAATACTATCGACACCCAAATATGTCTCAGCAAATATGGTTCAGTGAATAATTTCTAGTGGCACCACTGGTATGTCTTAGGAGAGAGAGAGAGAGAGTGAGTCACCTACCAGACAAAATAACTGTATTAGGAAGGATACTATTTGTCACGCTGATTTGTGTTGTCTGCATAGCAGGAGATGTGAAGGCAGCTTGCCTGAAATTATGATGCTTTCACTGATTCTGATTTGGCCAACTCGAGTTCTGTTGAAGCCAATGGAAATACTTCACTCATCTCAAGTAAACTTATGCTCGTGTAAGCTTTCACAAAATATCTGTTCTCCTTCTGTGTCTGATTCATTCAGGAATCCCAGCAAATATTGCAAAACTCCTAGCATTTACTCTAATCTACGGAAGAAACCCTCAATTATTTTAAATACGTACAAAATCTGTAATTAATATCTGGGTAACATAATATGAATGCATCAGAAGACTTTTGAAAATCTAGGTCAGAATAAGATTTGAAAATTATAGATCTGTGTTAAGAATGAGGTCATGAATGTGTATTTCTCCTTACCTTCAGCATTTGCACCTGCTGGCTTGGAGTGGTTAAGTTATTGTAAGCTGACATATAAATCCACAGCTTTGTCTCTCCGGGAGCAGTTTGTTGTTTTTTTTATTTCTAGTATGTTTTTAATTAGAATTTTGTTTTTAAAGATTTTCTTTTTTCTGTTTGTGTTTTTAAAATCTAAGTCAAGTACAAGAAAAAATGTTTGCTTTGGTGAATCATTATCTGTTTTATCCCAAAGACCTCAATGGTGAAATATAGAATCATAACTTCACAGAATTGTTTAAGTTGGAAAAGGACCTATAAAAGTCATCTATTCCAACTCCCTTGCAATGAACAAGGACACCTACAACTAGATCAGGTGGTCAGAACTCCCTCCAGCCTGATGTAGAACATCTCCGGGGATGGGGATATAGGATAGGATGAGATACACAAGTTGAGTGGATGAGCAGCCACTTTTTCTACTGTTAAATGTCAATAAGATGGAGACCTTCCTATGTTAAGGTCTTAGCATTAGCTAAAGAAAATTTCCTTTAAAGTAACACTTGATTTAGAGTAGTATAAACAATAAGGCTGCCAATTCACTGCTCTAGACTGCTGTCAGGAATCTAAGTGAACTTGGTACTTGATTTTGACATACATGTTTATTTTACACCACAAGGTTTGCTTTTTCCAATCATACTTCTCCTCAGGGTTTATTTAGTTTTGCCAATACTAACAAAACTATTTGTGTGGTACCTGCTGGATTATTACCAAAGACATCTAGCAAGTCATTCTACACCCTCTTCTTAACATATTTTTTAACTCAACTACATAAACAGTTAATGTATTCCAAAAGAAACTGCCTTCCAAATCCCAAGTCACTTGATTATTCTCTGATTGTGTTTCCTTGATGTCACTTGTTGAATTTTGTTTTCTCAACATTATTATAATGCAATGTTCTTACTATCAGAACATACCTATTATGGTTTGTGTACTGCAGTCATTCCATGTTTGTATGGGCCTCTCATCTTTGCTGTACTGTTTTCCTTTTTAAAATTTTGCTTGAAGCCAGGGCAATTTATTAAATATTTAATTAGTTGTCTTGATTTTTTTTTTTCAGTAGTTGGCCACTAAGTTTAATATTTCTTAGGATTCCTAAGATGAACAAATGGAATGTTTGCCTTCATACATTAGAAAGGTTAGCTCAGTGCTTAGCAAGTGAGAAAATCAATGTTTTTTGCATACTTTCTCTATTTTAGGATACTCTAGATTTATCAGATCTCTCATTTGGACCTTAATATGTTTAAGAGTTCATATTGTCTCTGTTTGGGATATCATTTAGTGGCCATGGTTGCATTGGCTTGGACTAGAAGCTCTTAGTGATCTTTACCAACTTTAATGATTCTATGATTCTGCATTTTCTGCTGGTTACCGTTGATCAAAGATGGGAATTCCCATGGATCTTTGTGTATTTTGGTATTTTTCTGTCATGACTGTTAATATGTGTTGTGTTTTTCAGGGACAAATTTCACATGGGGATGGTGAATGAACATTTTCGGCCAAATTTTGAGAGCGTTTGCGAAAATGATAGTATTAATTGAAAAAAACAAAAACAAACAAAAAAAACCAACCAAACAAAAAAACTTCTGGCAGTTTAAATCTGGCAATATAAACAGGAGCATTTATTGTTTTGAGAAGTGTATTCTAGTCATTCAGTGGTGGGTTTGTAGTAAAAGCTGTCATTCCTAATGTCAGGTAAGGAAGTGCTCCTTCAGGAAGAACAGAACTGCTGTTCTAAAAGAAAATGGGAACATTTTAGCTGAAGTTATCCCCTGCACTTCTTTGAGAAGATGATGATGATTACTATTTTCCCCTTTCGGAAGGGATCTGAGAGAAAGTAGAGTACAAATATTTTTTGTTTTCAGTTGAGGTGATCATTTACCAGGAAAACTAAATAGGTGAGGAGAGGTATAACTATCAATCAAGAGACTTAAATATGGGTTTTTAAATCTTCAGCACTGATGTTTCTGCATCATCTGCCTAGAGGACAAGTGTAATCCATAATATCATTTCAACTGATTTGTGAGCTATGTGATGACAAATTGTTGATAAAATTCACTCGAGTAGGTATAACTTCAGTGTCCCTTTAAATGGATTAGGAGTCCTGTATTCAGCTATGAAGGCATTATTATTTTCTTATAGATAGGATATTTAAATTCAGATTTGAGAATGAAAGAAGAACTTGTATTTTGAGGAACTAAGATCTTTAGTTATACAGTAAGTAGATTTAATCAATAGCCTGTGTAGAGACCGTTGTATTTTATTTGCTACAAAGGCAAGTTTTCATCTGTTCATTCCATTTAGAGGGACAGATGCCAATGTGCAGTGTTATTCTCCTTTTCCCCGCAATTTTAGTGAGAAAATATCATAACTGGGATGAGCTAAGGTATCTCTAGCATCCAGCCCTTAATGCTTGTGCTCTGCTATCCAGCTGAGTAGACATTCTTGTAGGCAAGAAACCAATATTTACAGCCAAACTGGCCAGAATATTTTAATATTTAGCATTGAAAAGCTATTTCTACTTCAGAGTGGATCTCTAATTTAAAGGAGCCCTGCTGATTTTGATGAGATGAGGAAAACATTTAAATCCTGTTTTAATCTAGTTAGTCAGCCTGGGTATCAATAAGAATGTTCCAGCCAGATCTGAGGATAATTAGGCAGCGTATTTGCATGGTGCTTCTTTTCTGTTGATAACATCTGAGCTAGGTTTCTTCAACTTGTTTTGTGCAAAGATGCATTTTCTGTAAGTCATGCTTCTGACTTGGTCTAGACATAGCCTGTGACTTTCATCTCTCAAGGGAGATGGGCATGTTTTCTTGGCATAAATGGAAAAACTAACAGCTGCATCTACTTTTTGTCATCATCTTCATTTTGCTGCTGCCATTAAGCAACGTGTCACTATTTAGTCACAAATGTCTCTGAAAAGTGTAAACTGTTTATAAGTCAGCATACATCACACTGTGCTGAAAGCTCACACGTGATATCTGTGTTTTTTCCCTTTATGACTGCAGGGTAATTTCTGTGGGTGAGAATACTTACTCTCTGTGTCTTTGCTTTCTCCTGTGTTTATTAATTGTTCCTTGTTAATAAATAAATCAAACTTCATAGATTTGTTTCAGTTACAGACAATGAATGTTTCCTGTAACAAAAGATACTACTTATGAACTCATGTGACATTTCAAAAGAGAGAACTGTTATTGTGACAGTTCTATTTGATTGGAACTGGTGTGAACCTGTATGTTTTATGCTAAGAAGAAAAAGGCAACAATAGGTGGCTTGGTCTTGTAACAATCTTATACATGGATAAGTTTTCAAAAACTAATGAAAACTTGATCCTTTTTAATTAAGCTGCACCTCAACAAATGGCTAGGAATAAGTTGATTAAAATGAAGAAAAGACTATTATAGAATTTTCTCTGAAATCAAGTCTCATGATATACTTGAGGCAAATCATTATGTGCCACATTCACAATTTATACCAGCTGCCTCAGAGTGTGCTGCATTAGAGTAATGCCACTGAGAATTTTCCACTTAGTAAAAGTCAAATGAGTAATAAGCTTTTAATCCATGTTAATCTGAAACATGAAGAACCAAAAATAAAATGAGGTTTTTGCTTACAACACATTTGATTGTATTAGTGACCCATACAGCCTAGAATCCCTACATTTTCAGAGATCTCAGGTAACTTATAACTGATTACTTTTCTGGTGGGAAATTCAAGTCTGGCTCTATGCTTAGGTTATCTGATTAGAACAAAACCATTAGTCCTCTTGGGAAAGAGTTACAAAACCCATCTTATAAACACCAAGATTGAAAAATAATTCTAGTTCATTAGTCCTTAAGATAGATATTGCATGGTCTTGTGCTTTATAAAGACGGTAGGCTTTTTTTTTATGCAGTGCTAGTAGTAAGCTGTTTTACTGTAAAATGTAAATGGATTCAGAGGTTTTTGTTTTATCGTTGTCTCTAGTAATGACTTATTGTTTGTTCAGGGGAGCAGTGAAAGACTTCTTAAATGGAAATCTTGTCTAACATTTCTAGTTAAATGAAGGTGATTCTTACTTCATATTTCTTATACTTCAGTGATGTCAGTGCTGTTACTTTGTTTTTATGTTACTATTGCTTTTCCAAAAGGAAAGTGAGGTCTTAAACAGTCTTAAAGGTCTTGAATAGTTAGCATTGCTTGAATATTATTTTAATGTTTTTACTTGATTAATTACATTTTGCTAAGAGCCACAGTGAAAGCCTGAGTTGATACTGTCTGCTCTATTACATGACTGCTTCCAGCTTTAAAGAAACATTTGAAATAACTTTTCCTGCTTGCAAATTTTGTAGCAGTCGAACTGCCTTAAACTAGTTAAATAAACCTGCAAATGTCATTCAATAATTACTAAAAATTCCTCAAAGGGAAATTATTTGTGGTGGATGAAATCTCATAAAACAGTGTGCTCAGAGAAGCTACTGAAATTTCACTGCAACTCTGTCACTACAAATCCATGAGTATGTAGTCAAGGATTTATAATGCAAGTTGAAGTAAGGTGCAAAAATTCATATGAAAACAAAATGAGACAACTGGAAGTACAGGCAGTGTCTCATTGCTTCTCATGTAAATCCCAAGTGCTGTAAGTGGACTGAGTACAGTCAGACATGACTTTGTAGGAGGCAAAGAAAGAGAATCATAACATTGTATTAGAAATATCTTGCCTCCAATTTTGCCTGTATAAAAGTTAATTGGTAACATGATGACCAAAAAATCATTAAAACTGTGACAATGAGCAAAAATCGTCTTAAAATGCACCCGAACTTACTTTCTTCTAAGTGTATGGAATAAGTATGACAAACCTTGACCGCATTTGGACAGAGTGAATCTTTTTTTCTCTGACTTAGAGCTTGTTAATTCTCAACATCACAGATTGTACAGGAGCTATTAATTTAACTTTCAAACAACCTTTTGCATCTTGAAAATGGTTTTAATGTCTCTGTTGGATGCTGCATTGCAACACACTCAACCACTGAATTTTCTTCAAAATACATATTTGTATGATTCTTCTTAGGTGGCATGCTTATTTAAATTTACAAGAAAAATGTGTTATTTGAGCTTGGAAATGTATGCATGGAAAACAAAGTTGCTCTGAAAGTAATGCCACCTGTTTATTTCCCTGGAAACTGCAACAGAGATAAAGAGCACATTAAAACTATTTGATAGAGCAAAGTCTCAGCTACAAGAGGCTATTTTTTGATATAGTCACCACCATTAGCTGTGCATTTGCACCAGCAGTAAACAAGATCTTTCATGCCATGCTCATAAAAATGTGCACCAGCAGACGTGACCTGTTGTCACTGGCACCACTGCTGAAATGCATCACCCACTGCCTCACTATACTCACATCCACTGTTTAGTCTCCAGAAACATTGAACAAATATTGATGAATGTTAATGGGTGCCATTTTTTCTGCATGGAGGAATTTGATGACAAACATTTGCTTCATGCCATGTCAGACTGCTCCTCTGCGACCATCTTTCACACAGCAACAACATGTGATGGAATATTGGTGAGAAGGTTCAGCCTCTACTACCATAACACCAACATCTACCTCTAACATCATGAGTCAACATAATACAGAATTGGAGGCATTACTTTTGGAGCAATTATTTATGTATTATGATGTCAAATTGTTGAAAGATGAGGATTTAACATAAGAGTTTTAAAGTATTTTATAGGGATAATTGAAAAGGGTTGCTTTGGTGTTGAAGATAAGAATCTCATAATACGTCCCGAGTCTCATTAATGACTCTTTGAAGTGTAGTAGAATCAGTATAGTGGTAGGGATAGTCAAATATGGGATTTTTGTTTCGTGGTAAATGTCCTAATTGTCTTCTGCTGTAAGCTGGGTTGCAATGTTGAAGTCTTGACACTTTTAATTATGTTTGTAGAATATATTTATTTCCAAATTGTAATGTTATTGATTATATATTCTTTTTAAAGCAATTAGATTTTTAGAAAGTTATTGACTTGCCAAATAGCATCGATCTAACATCATGCCTTAGAAGCTCTGCACAATTACATCTGGATTTCAAGTGGTGCTCCAGGAGGGTGGAAAACTTCAGCCATGCTAGCTGTCCCAGTATTTATCTCTTACACACCTTAAAGAATATAAAATGGCATTGGGTGCATTTCATTAGACAGCTGAATGCTATCCTTATAATGTGTAACTGTTATATTTTGTAGAAAGAATATTATAGAATTAAGTCCATAAAGAACTTACCAAAGTAGTGCATTTGATTATTTAATTCGCAATTGCTTTGGCTTTGAACAATTTGCTGTAGCAGTTTTTTAGAAATCTTTGCTAGCCATTTGTAGTGCCTTAGATACTGCAGATAATAGACCGTAGGAGACAGTAGGTAGCTTAAGTTTCTGGCAATGTTAAGAGAAGCAGTAATTTGAGAAAGGAAATTCAGTCACAGTAAAACAAGCGAGGTTCCTACTTAACTGTTCTCCAATACCATTTTTAGTTCTATACAAGTGAGACTATATTACTACCATGCACACATGCCATACATATGGAGATTTTTTTTTTCCACCTAGGAGAGTGATGATGCTTATAAAAAAACCCAAACAGTAGAAATGAAAATTAGGAAAATATTCAAAAAGTGGTACCTGGAAAACATCTAATAGAGCACTCTGGTCCTATGAAGAGCAAGTAAGATAATCAAATTTGAATATTCAAGTGATTTACATCAACATGCAGTTGAGTTGATAGGGGAACGATCGTATAAACATATCATGGAATGCCAGTTGCAAGCTCTTTGTCTTGGTGATGATTAAGAAGATACAGAGTTGGACCTACTGGCTCTTAGCATATGGCACCAGCAACGTGAAAATAGAGAGACGAATTACATTAGTCAGAAACTTCTAAGGGAACCAAGGAAGAAGTTTAAGTGTGCACAAGAGTGACAGAACACCAAAGATATGTAACAACTACCTCAGAGGAGCTTCAAACATAAGCTGAGATTTCAGAAAAATGTTCCTTAGTGTTGTAAGAAAAATGGGGAGAACTTAGTACTAGTGCAAGTAGTGCAGCCTAAGAGATTCTAGACTGCCTTTGAGAAGAGAGGATCATTTTTGCTAGGTTCCTGGGAAGCCACTTGATACAACATCTTCATCTTGCTGGAAGAGAACCTCACTTTTCTTACTCCAGCATCCTGTCACTGCACCCAGAAGAGATGGCAGCCATGTCCTGATGCTCATGCATGTGGAGCCACCCCCATGCCCTTTCAGAGGCTTCTAAGGTTTTCTTTCAGCAATGGACTGTTGCAAACACAATTCTTACATCCTTTCCCAGTGGTCCTGTGTCAAGTAGTTCAGATTGACATAGCTATATTGCCTCTTGCAGTCTGGGTACAATCCTTCTGTCCCTTTTTCTGGGTGACTCAGATGAGATGCAGACAGAACTTTGGAAAGACATCGTAATGTTCAGCACCTATATTAAGTTGCATGTGTAAGCTTATGTAATTAAAGTTTATCCTGTCACTTTGAAATGCAAATTTTTGAAGGACTCTTCAAGCCTTAGATGAGGTGATTTCGCCATCCCCTCACCTTCTCTTTAATACCAGAACATAGAAGACAGTTTGGCTCTTGCCATATCATAAGCAATGTAATATATGCTACTGGAACAGGAACAATGATGCAAAAGGAAGAAAAGAGCATGTTTGCATATTAGGTCCTGTGAGGAAAACTACTGTTTTCTCAGAGAAAGTAGAAAATCAAGAACTGATTCTCTAGTACAATAAAGAGAATGTCAATGAAAGAGAGGAATATTGGCATAGACTACATAGGCTGTCACGTTATTTTTCTTAAAATTGTGGGCACTGGTTTCCCCAAATTGCCTTGTTATAAGTGTTAGAAAGTAGTAAAGGCAGAGAAAGTAGAAGTATGTGTATGCATAATGGCTGTCTTTAATCATTTATATGGGAGAAACAACATGGAGAATAAATTGTGAAAAGATTTTTGTTGAGTATAACTGACAGAAGCTGTAGCAGAGAAAGTCAATAAACTTAACATGCAAATAGTGACTCTCATGAATCAGCCCAGTGTCCTGTTTGTCAGTGTAGGAGAAATACAGTATGGTGTACATAGGAAATCAATGCAACTGCCACACTTTAAATACTCTGAGCTTCTAAAGGTCAGATCAGCCTGGCTATTCTGTATTCACCCACTTCTGTTACAATCTCCTCCTCTTGCTGCTGAGTTTGTCCTTAAAAAAGAAAAAAATCCTTATCTTTAATGTTGTGGCCTCTGTCCCTCCTCCAAGTCTTGTAACGCTGCTGTAAGCTCAATAATTTCATATATCACGCTGTCGTTTGTTTTTTTTTTCCCCCAAGACATCTCCTACTCAAAGGATTTCTAGAATTTCTTTTAGTTTTGGTGTTTCTACAGCTTCTGCCAGTGCAACTGTGCATCCCAAGCATAGGGGATGCACGTATATCCAGATGTACGTGCTTGATACTATGGCTACGTAAATAATGAAGAAGCAAAGCACTGAGAGGTCAAGTTTCTTCCACTTCCACTGCATTAGCAGTTGGATTTGAGTAGTGCTCATCACTAGAGATCCATCCTAACAACTCTACTTAATTTTTGAGGGTAGTTTTTCTGCTTGTTTCAGGCCAAAATGAAGCACTTGGCAAAAGGAGAATTGACAGTGTTCAATGTTAGTGAAAGGGCATTCTTGGCAAGAATGGAGAAATCTTTGTAGGAACAAGAATGTTTGGACAAGAAGATCATGCTCTTCTAAAGAAAAACATAAGAATGTGGTGTGAGCAGCCAGTTGATGAATAACTTTCTAATTGCATAATTTAGAATCACAGAAATGTTGGCTGGAAGGGAGGTATGAAGATCCAGGCAAATGCTCAAAGCAAGACTGTCACCAGTAGTAGATTAATTTAGCTATGGCTTTGTCTTGTTATTTGAGAGGGAGATTCTGATATCCCCTTTAGAAAAATGCACCACAAAGTGTACCACAGATCACACAGAAGCCAGGTGATGAGTTGCTTCTAATCAGTCCTTTGTGTAGATCTGAAATAAGCCATTCAATTAAATGTAGGTATGTGAGTATTCTGTTTTGGTTTTCACAGGTGCTTGGAGATCTGTCATATGTTGATGAAGAGATACGTTCTTTTTGACATAGCTACATTTCTCACTGCTGTGAATTATACGTAGTGGTAGAAGGCATTCTCAATAAGCTATAAATATGACTTGGATAAGCAAGGTAAAACTTTGGTAAAAGAGCGATTGTTTATGCACTAAACTCTCATCTGTCAATATGGAATATATTCTCATAGCCCATTCTGTGATTTTATGATTATTACACTGCTTTTGATCACACAGATAGAATATATAGAAGAGAAATGTGGTGGTTTCCTCAACAAATACCACTCTACTGACACATTTTAGCTGGAAAAGACTGATTTGGAGGGAACAGTATACTGTTGTGGCTGTTGTGACAGGATGTACAGTGATCCATGCTGCAGGCACTAATGGATCACTTTTCTCTTTTGCAGTAGTGATAGGTTCCTAGGTAGGCAGATAAGCACTGCCAGCATAGCAAAAGGAATTTCATGATTTGTGTTGCAGGAAAAAAGCAAAATGTGTTGATTTTCTCCTGCCTGATGCAATATATGTGTGATATCTGGGTATATATACAGAAATTCTGGAGATTTCTGATTACTTAGGAAGTAAAAATAAACTTGTACAAATGTAGTTGTTGGCTGCATGGTAGAGATGTATGTACTAAAGTGCCAATAGTGAATACTTTTCAATCATATGATTATTTCTTTTGACCTGAAATCTTGTTTCTACTTGCTTTTTCTGAATGCTGTGAACTTCAGTTGCACAACATGGGAGTTAATTTAAATGACTGTTAATAGTGTTTTCTATGTAGCTCACTATGGTTTTTAAGAGCTACGTGGATGATAATTACTAATTTCATGTCAGTCTTATGTGCGCAATATGATGAATCTGTAATGCTTCAATTATGAGAGTAAACTGAGTTACACTGTAGAAGAATACTGATAAAATTGAGGATTTATGATGTAGTACTGATGCAGTACTTTATCTTCCTGTATGTTTGTTAATTAAGGAAAATACATATTCAAGTATGGATTCTGATGTTAACTGGAATAGAGACTGCCTATTTTCCATAAGCTTCAAAATGTGCATAGAGCAGGATGAGACTAAATTGTCACCAATGGATTCAAATCCAGAAATCAAGGCTTCTGTACCATCACATCCCTGTGGGTCCCTTCCAACTTGGGCTATTCTGTTTTGTTCTGAGATAGCATCTTTCCAGCACTATTTTGCATATTACAGTAATAATTAGCAGAATAAAACCTAACCAATCTTAGTAAGTTTTGGATAATGATATTACTGCAAAGCTATTTCTAATTTATCCTGTATTGCTTGAGTGGTCAGCACTCTCAATCTGATTACCAGTAGCTTGGAGAAAGGACAAAGCTCTGGGTGCTGTACAAGTAACAGAGGATATTTGTAACACTTTAAAGGAAAAATACAGAAAACAACAACAACAAGAAGAAACCTTGGTTGGTAGAAGACAGAAAATAATAATACTTGTTACAAGCAGAGACTATCTTTAGCATTAAGATGCTTGTGCATATCACATGACATGTTAAATGTGACTATTCTGCACACTACAGCTTTGCAACAGTGAAGCGGTACTTTCTTCAGTCTAAAGATGAAAACTGAAATAAAGTACAGTAGCTAGTAGCCTGAATTATTCCTGCTGTTTTTGGACTCATATACATTCTTTTGAATTCCATTTCCACTACTTTTAAGATAGATTACAAATTTTTCTATTTACATTCCGTGTTACGTTCCCTGGTTCATTGCAAGATGTGTTCTCTGATTGTGAGAGTAGTCCCACATCCTCCACTGCTTAAGTCTTCTTCATCTTTCAGGCTGTAAAGAATGTTTAAAAAATGAAAACTGCAGGGGAAGTGATGCTCCCAGTTTGTTCCACATTTGTCTCTGTATTTTATAAAAGTGAATATTTAGGGCTCTGCTCTTGGTTTTCTCCACAATGGACTAAAAATCTTGCATGAAAGGAATTGGATCTGCTTATACTTTGTTGGGAGAAAAAACGCATATTTTTACTTGATCTGGTTGTATTTAAGTTCATTAAGTCAAAAAGAAAACAAAACCAACAACAGTCTGGCAAATGCAATCATGTGTAGTTTTGTTTGTTTATTTGTCTCTTGCCTCCAAATGCCTGAACTTGGAATTTATGACCGTTTTGTAACTCTCTCAAAACTGAGCTGTCTCATGTAAATTGTGAAGAAGTTCTGTTTTTAATTCCTTGATTTTTGTTTTTAAGATTTTACAATATTCTTTCTGCTTGAATCGCTGAATAGCAAAGTAGAAAGTCAGACTTTTATAGCATGAAATTGAGCTCTTGATGTCTGAATATTTATCATTACTGTAGGAAAAAATATGTTGGTTTTTTTTTTTTTCTGTTGTGTGGTATTCTGAAAGTAAATACTGTGATATATTTCTTTCATTATTACAGGTGGATTCTTGAAAAACTAACATTTTAAATAGAGCCTTGCTTTTCTTTGCAAAAGAAAGCTGAAGTATAACAGACTGGAAATTAGAAGAGATGTCTAATTCAAGATACATAACAAAAATCACACTTCCATTGCACATCTTCACAGTATGCTGCGTGTTACATTTTATGACAATCAATGCAAGTCAAGCACTGCACACCATGCTGAGCTTAGAATCAGCATTCAGCATGCAATTCTCAGGACAAAAGTAGGTGGTACTGATGGGGATGAAAACCGGTTTGGTTGAAAACTACAAAAAGTAGGAAAAACAGAACTCCTAACAACAAAATCACACCTGGTGTTAAAGCCTAGTCTTTCATTAAGCAATGATTGTTGCCTGCTGTGTATAAAAATAGCCAACACAAATAGCACAGCTTAGCAGTGCTAATTTAGTAGTTGAATGTGCTTATGGGTGTTCAGTGGAGCAGAGCAAATAATCCAACGGGAGTAGTATATTGAATGATTTTAGTCCCTCTTTTCTACTTACAGAATAACCACAAACAGATCACAGTTTCCTTGAACTCATCTCTTTTAATACTTTTTTTATTAATAGCCTTTTAAAGATGCGATTTACTGAGTTGATTGATCATGAATATTCTGAATTTAAACCGTAGTGCATATTTGTGGTTAATGGGATAAGTCACATTTTATCATTCTTATTGACTGACTGTGTGAGCATACAACAGTTTCCAGGGAGTACAGCCCAGACGTATGTACAGAAAGCAAATGTACAAAAACACTAGTATAAATAAACTGTATTTCCCAAAAAGCATTTGTGTTATTCATCTTAAAAATAGGTAGAGCACAATATTCACTGCATTCGTTGACTATGGAGGAAACAATAACTATCAGGCTTCTAACTTCAGTCTTAATGAAATGTTTTTTACTATTGCAAGTATGTATTTTAGTGGGTAACATGCATGTTAATTTCCATTCTCAGGGAAAGGTGAAATAAAACACACATCCATTGATTTTCAGAAGTAGGAAGGAAAAGTCACACAAGAAAAGCGTAGAAGACAAAATTAAAATTCTACAACTTTAAACAGAAATGAAATTCACTCACTGACCAACTGCATGCCCAATACTGAATGCATGCAAGATAACAGAATGGTGCAGTGCCATCTGACAGGGATGCAAAAAGCTTGGTTCTTCAAATGATGGTAGATCAGCTGAGATTGATGGTTGTGAATACAATGGCAAGGGGATCCTAAGCAGAAAGAGGCCCACTGGTAGATTAAGTTGGCCACAAAAAACAAACAAACAAAAACAAAACAAAAATAAACCCTGTATCTATATGATACTTTGAGTATGTTCTCCCTTCACCTGGTATTAAATAATTTTTGAGATAACCTAACTCATTTGGACTTCATGAGCAACTCGTTCTTTAGTAAGCACATTACAAATCTGTCATTTCTGTAGAACTACAAGAGCCCTATCCTGTTTTAACTTTTGGACGCAAAGGAAATCAAGCAAAGCTGTAACCACCATAATATAGTGTATGCTGGGATGTTAAAGACCACTTATGCAATTTTTTTACTTATGTATGGTGTACATCACACAACAGCAAGGTTATATATTTTTTTTCCTTAATGCTTGAGCCCATGGTGAAACTTTAGAGCTATTTTCTGTTTAAAATCCTCTGTACCCCAAGCACATTTCACTTGCAGATAATTATTACCAAATTTTATCACTTGTAGCTGCTACTTTTATGCCCAGCAGATGCTCAAGAATTTTTCTATGGTGTAAATATAGCACAATCACAAATAGAGCAATGTATTCCTATCTGTTTAAAAGGGTAATTTCCCAACTCTTTAATTTGTTTTTACCTAGATTACTTAATCTCTGAATAACCATTACTGTGCTTAATATTTCTGCTGTATGTTCTGACTCCTTGTTAGAACAATAAGACAAACAGGGTTAACGAATACACTGTTATGTGTATGTTATGTGTATGTTATCCTATGATCATGCTTTCATTGCGACTGTTGGAAAAAACTCACCGTGAAACAAGTGAAAATAGTCTTGAAACACTGTTACTATGAATTGTAACCCTGTAACCCTCCACTCTGGAGGATGCCAACAATTTATTAAAGGCCGGAGTCAAATTAACTATAATTTGGAAATAATATGTTGAAAAGATGTTAGAAATAAGAAAGTTATGATGAAGTTATGATATTTACAGAAACAAATCTGAAGTATCAGAGATTTCTGTCTTGGTGTATTACAATTGTTTTAATTTTGTCTTCCAGACTCTTCCTGAGAGTTGGAAAGTAAAGAACATGAGGTACTTCATGTTCAACTACAGGAACTTGAGATTTTTCCTAAGGGTTGGGAATGGGAAACAGAAATTGGGAACCTCTTAATAAATTGGAATTTGCTTTTACAGTTACTAATAAGATATTGCCCATTTCTATGTTTGGCGTGATTTTGCTCCAGTTTAACTTTTTGACTTGCTGGTGTGATTAGATGTTGGATGTGGTTCTGCAATGACTGGAATTAAACTTACATCTGTAACTGTAATATTTAAATATGCATATATAAAACTAGAAATACTCATTCTGAAATCAAGCTAAACACTTTTCCCTGGAAACATTTATTTACTTATGGTGTTTGGTTATGCTTCCCTCTGCTTGGCTTCACTTCTACCTTTAAAAAAGGATAATAATCATCAAATCTTGCAAAATGATTTTTCCCAACCAGATGGATTTGCTGCAACGGGAACTCAGCAGGAAGAACAAGCATAGGAGGATGCTTAAACTGTTTTAATGTTGTTTATGCAGCTCTTCTACTCCATGTATAAAACCACAATTCTAGCAACTTTCAAACAAAGTGGCATAATAAAATGTGCCATCAAACAAATGACTCCTTTTGTCAGGAAGAGTAGGACAAAACTGGGACTTTTATACTGAAAGGTGCTAGCAGGTTCAGTGTTAAGTGATTGATTGAGAAATACTTGTATTTTGTGCTGCCTAATGCCACGTTGCTTTTATATGTAAAATTTAAGTTTGGATTTGGTATTCATTTCATTGTTTAAATTTGCCGTGAAACAGAAATTCAGTAAAGTTACAACAATCAAGTCTTTAAACCACATCTGAAAATCCTAACCAGGACCTCCAGTGACTGGAGGTTTAGTAACTTCAGCTTTCTCTTGCTTATATGGAAAATTGGTAAGGTTTTCAATATGTGATTAAGTAGGTTAACACAGCTGTCTTTGCTGTAGTAGAGATGAGATGGAGGAATCTTGTTCTATATCAAAAATGGTGCTGTTTAACTTGAACACTAATATCCGGTATTAAAGAAAAATGGACAGACTTAAACTACTCTTTAAAATGTAATCATAAATGCAATAAAGCCTGTGTCTCGGAGACCTCAGGATCATAGTATGCATCATCTTCTCTCATATGTCCTCCAGTCATTAATATGCAGCTGGTCTCCTTCAGGTGATGTGAGTGTGAGCTTTAGGAGTGAACTGAAAAATTCCATTTCCATTTCTGTCCGTCTCAACAGGAAATGATTAAAAATTGTTGAATCAGAGGGTACTACAATGCTCGCTTTTTCATTTAGCTGTAAGAGGGAAATTCACGCTAAGGATTCATGGCAGCTGATACATTTTATTTCTTGGTTTTGAAGAGACTCAGATAATTTACATAACTTTCCATTAAAAATCTAAATGCATGTAAAGTCTTTAGACAGGTAGATGTCTTTTTAAAGTAAGCCAATTGCAGAAGAAGGTACTGATACAACTGATCCATTTGGTGTTTTATAGAGCCTTCCTGTTTCCTTCCTCCAATATCCCCATATTGTATAGGATACCTTTCTGTTCTCCTCCTTATTTCCCCCTTCCTTCTCTACTATGCTCTTCTAAACTCTTCTCTGCTTCACAGGTGCTTTACTTTCTGAAACAGCTTGTGTGTTGTATGTCTCCACTCAATTTCAGCTCTTTTTGTGTTTACATTTGCCTTTAAATCAATCACATGTAATTGAAGACCTGAAGAAACCCTCTTCATTTTTCTACTTGCATCTGCTGGATTCATAGATTTGTAGACAGAAGATCTTTATTTGAAATACAAATATAAATGGATGAATTCAGTATCCTATGCATCTATTCTCCCATTTCAGGAAGATTAGAGACAAATCTTTAAAACTAAATGGGAGGTATCACAAGGAAGACAGTGATCAAAGCTTTCATTTTGCTGGGACTTGGGTAATATTTGACACATGACAAACATTAAAACTGAACATGACAGTTAATTCAGGAAAATTTAAGCGCTGTAGAATGCATTCACCAATGGCTGTTCTCTAGAATTGTTGTGGCAATTTATGGACTTAGTGATTTCTAAAATAAGAAGTGAGAAATTTTTATGGAATGTGTCACCTTTACTCTTCTAAATGAATGACTAGCTAACAAATGAAAGAAGGCAAAAAAACCCATAAGTATGGTTTTACCTGATCTTTTGTTGTGGTGAAAGTTTTCTTTCTTTTATTTATTGCTTTATTTTCCTTTAATAAATAACCAAGCACACAAACAGAAGCAACCAAAAAAAAAAAAAAAAAAGTAAAAGAAAACAACAACAACACAGAGAAAAGCACAAACATAAACAAAAACAATTCCCCAGTATTCTCTTAGAGTGCCTTATGCCACACTAGCTACATCACTTCTATTTATTGTTCATGAAAGGATTGAGAGAGTTCTTTGGTGAAGTTCTAAAACAGTGCTTCATTATATGTTCTAATTAACTGTGTACATAATTGCTGCTAATTTGACTAAAACTGAATTCCAGAATTCCAGTATGTGCAGAAGAACAACATTAATGGGGAGAAACAGGACCAAAATGAGATTTTTTGAATTAGAAAAATAATTTTAAAACAATAGGACTTGTCTAGTTTTTTCTTGAACTGATTTAGCCTGTTCGTCTTGCTTAATAGATTTTGTATAATTTGACCTTGAGCAAAAGAGCTTTTATTCCTGATGGAAACTAATTGTATGTGTTGAGTTCAACTCATAGTGTTAAAATGAAATTAGTAGTGCACAGGAGGGGATATTACAAGGAAAAACACATTGTCTTAATGGGCCACAAACCTGAGTGAAGCAGTGTTTTCAAACCAGAGATAACTGTAAAGTCATCTTTACTAGCTATGATTCAAGTATACCCCCTGAAAGATATAATTTAGACCTTAAGTAGAAAGACTGTAGGAGCTGACAAGCTACATTCTGATGCACCAAAATGTCATCCCCTGGGTCACCAGGGTCATGCAGTGTTCTTAGAAGTTACAAAGCACTGAGACTATAAAAGCTTCCTAGAAAAACATGGATCAGGACACATGTGCCATGTGTCACTGCATTTGCTAATAATTTGCTAATAATATAAGATGCTCTTATATTTGGGCAATATTCAAGTTTCATTACAATAAGCCTTTTAGGATCCATCACAGTATGGATTACAAATGGGGTAAATTAAAGGTTTTTTGTTTGTTTTTTAGTTTTTTTTTTAAATTAGTGTCAAAGACTGATGTGATGAGTTTTTAACACGTTCTTTGGAGAAAAGTCAGATTTTATTATACTGATATGGTTCTCTGAGTTGTGCTCTTTTTTCATAAGAAGCACGTCGTAAATTACTTAATGTCATTTGTCTTCCTTTTTTTTTCTTACAACACATTTCACTTTCACAGTGTACACAGTGATGTGATCTGAGCTTGTTTGCTCTGAAGATAAGGCAAGTTTTGCCAGTGACTTTGACAAAGAAAAGCATTTTGCCCAGTAATTGCTTGTAATATACAGTTATAACTATCCATAATGTTATGTGCTATATTTCAGAAACAGAAGGGAAGAGAAATGTAAAGCCAAAATATACAGAACTCTGGGGTGTTGGTTCTCATTTATGCTACAATTCCCCTTTATACTGGTTGGCCCTGGGAATATAAAGCATTCTTGATATGATGCAATTATAAACTTGGGTCACTTCAAGGTTTCTTTACTGTGACACAGTGTAAAGAAGCCATTGTGTACCAGGAGACTAACACTAGAGATACCAGCCTCCCTGTCCCATCCTTGGTGTACCTACCTAAAGCTTTTTAGAATGTATTCTTTAGGCTCTGTGCACTTCATGTCATACTTACGTCTGTGATGATGACATAGGTAACATAATAAAATATGAAAGTATGAGATAAATTTGTTTTAAATTTCTTTTTCAAAATCTGAAAGTAATTTCCGTATCGTGTTCAAGCCTCTCCTGTAAATAGCAATATGATAACTTCAAACAGATTAGCATACTTTGCCACAGAGAAGTGAACAACTTCATTCTACAGTATTTTGATGGTTTAGAGCATTAAGCGTTAAATTCTTTGGAAGATTTATGGTGCATTCAGAGCTAACGAATATCACAGGGCCTTTTGTTCATGTATATGGAGCACCATTGACTGTGGTGGAATTAATGTCAAAAGGAGTTAGAGGAAACTGCAAGATGTCCTGGCATAGGTATTTTTATATATAGATACAATGAGCTCTCTCCACATGAGCACAAAGGATAGAGGCCAAAGAGCTGAGCTAAAGCTGCTGCTTTAAGCTATTTTATCTTCAAGGGGCCCAAGTAGTTGAAGACTCACTGAAAACTGCTGTCTCTACAGTACTGTAGCCCTCCCTATAGTGAGTCTATTCTGTGCTCTTGCATCTGATTAAGGTGGTCTTTGTTTACTTTACAGCCATCCACCTCCAGAAGGAATCTTCTTCCACTTCAGTACCTCTGCCCTTTGAATGGGCTTGACCTGAACAGTAGTCAGCAACAAAAGGGTATGTTGATTTCATTTTTTTATTTTTAAATACTAAAATTAAAAAGTTTGAGCTGTGGAACCCTGCTCTTTCTCAACTGTGAAAGGGGACCCACAGTGATAAGCAGAAGAGTTGTCTCCTCTGTTGGGTGGTGCCGTACTCAGTACTGCTGCTTTCCAGTTCCTGTCCTGGAGCACAGCTTGAGTGGGAGGATGGCTGCTCCTTGTGGCTGCATTGCTGACTGCAGTAGGGTGCAGTCAGACCCTACTGTGCTATTATCACATCCCATTGCATTATAGCTAGAGAGAAAATCAGAAGGGATGACACTTGGAAAAAATGATCCTGGGTACATCTTGGGGTCAACTGTGTTAGCTGAGTTGTTCAAAAAGAAAGGGCAGGTCTATGTAGGCTGAAATTGTCATTTGGTAAAACGCACAACTGAGATTGAAATTTTTTACCCATTTAAGTGTGAGCATGAGAATATAAACTGTTACGTTCTTGGTACTTTCCATCCTCTGCTTTTGGAAATATCACTCAGCAGAATGAAGCAGAATGAAGTTTGTATTGCTTCTAAAAACAAACTGAAATGTGCATTGTGAGGATAGCTTTCTAAAAATATTGAAATATCAAATCTGTTATCCAGCCCTCTGGAATATGCAGAGATTTAGAAAGATTACTGCACAAGATTTGTGCCTGTTACCACTTTTAATGGGGATTTTTTCCCCTTTAAGCTATACTTCTGAGTCTCTTTGTTAAATGAAAAAATCTCAGTGTTATTTAAACAAATGAACTTCTGTCTACGGAGTAAGATTTGAAAGTGTAGAATCAAAATTCTTGTCTGGACTCTTGGGCAGTGTGCTTCAATTCAAGCCAGTCTCAGTATTTGCACATGCCCAAGACTAACAATACTGATTAGGTGTAGTCCTGAGACTGTAGAAAACTGAGATGACTGTACTGGGCTCTTCCCTTCCATTTACTTTATTATGGAGAGAGGAAAATGATAGCAAAATTATTTCCTGACAAGTAGCTCTGGCAGAAAAATTGCCTCTTTAAAGTTTCTGATCCAAAGCCACTAATCTGACTGTTAGAAAGTACTGGCACCCAAGGCCTTCTCACTGAAACACTTGCTCAGATTTTCATGCCATTCTACTCAGCTTCTTGGCACAAAAAGTGAAGAAATATGGCAACATAAATAACTTTTCCCTGGCTAACCCAAGGAATAGAATAGATTCCCCTTGTAATTTTAGTGAAGGAGAGAATCCACTCACTGATGAATTATGTCTTTGCCCTTTCTTTATGCAGGTGACACCTCATTCCAACTACAGGGCCTCAAAAGAATCTTGTATTTTTATTTTTCATCACTACCTATGCTTTATTATCATAAAGGCAAAGGAAAGAACAGATGGCATGAAATTAAGACATCCAAATCTATTTACATCCACTGTTACAAATAAGGCAAATTAAGATCCGTTTTCTACTTCAGTGTATGGAAATAACTGATGTTGCAGAAGTATTTCAGAAAGAGCTTTGAATAAGCATTGCTTCACAAGAAAGTCTTGATCCTTCATTCTTTTCAAGAGTAAATAATCTTCCTGCAGACCGATCAAAACGGGCTGGACTGGGCTTAAAACATGGTCTTTTCCATGTATACACTCCCATTTCTTTGACTTTTCTATCTAATGGGAGTACTTCACAGATTTTAATTACAATTGTATAATAAATATTCTTAATATACAATTGCTAACAAGAGAAAACGTTGCTAAGGTACAAACTACCCATTCGCACCTCTGGATTATCGTTTCTAATTTATTTCCTGTCAGCATCACAAAATGTGTTTGGCATCTTTCTTTAGTTGTTCACACATCTGAAACTGCTGCTTTGTCTCTTTCCAGCAGGCGCCAAAGTTACGCCTCACTGACATTAAAGGAATTTCATTTACTTGTATCTTTTGGCAACTAGACAAGAGAGGTTGTAAGAGTAAGCCTTTGCCAACTGAATGATAGTTGAGTTGTGATACAGGATAGGGTATGTGAGATATTTTTGCCAGTCAGCAAATGATTGAATGAAATGTAGTAGGTCTGCAGTAAGCAGATAGAAATAATGCATTTGTTAAAAATCCACAAAATTATACACGATCTTGAGGACGAAAGACAATCTCATTTATATGTGAAGACTATTTCTAGTTGAAGAAATGGTTGGTAGCAATGACTAATAGTTATACAAAAGAGATACGTCAAATTTAAAAAATGCTTTGCCTTTTCAATATTTTAGTCATCCTTCTTCTAGAAGCAAAGACTGTTTTGTAATTTACAGCCATAAAATCATTGCTGTTAGTAACCAAATTGTTCACATCAAATGTTGTGTTTTGAAAAGACAGAAAAACAATGCTTTCATTACTTCATACCAAAGGTTTGTTTAACAGTAACCGTGCTGTAAATTGTCAACAAATCCAATGGGATCTGACCATAGTTTTGGTTCTTTCTCTTTCAGTGCATCTAAAGTGAATTATGATCAGTGGGAAGTAACTGAAGTGAGATATTTTCAAACAGAGGTCATCATTTTCTTGTGGAAAATGGTACAGGTATATAATTACTTCAAAGCAGGCATGTCTAGCCTATGGGTTGCATGTGGCCCAGGACAGCTAGTAATGTGTCCCACTCCATGCCACTGTGCCATCATGTCTGCACCTCTCTCACACTGAATGGCCTGGCCCAGCCTTGGGCAGCACCCATCACTCAGCAACAGCCAAAGCATTGGCCCAAAACAATCCCTCTTCATTCAGTGTGGGCCAGGCAATCCCAAGCATTAAAGAAAATTTTTGATTTTATCATGAGATGAGGATGAACGTAAAAATATTTTATGGGCTACATAAATAAGGAAGACACTTTACAAAAATGTCTTTTAAGAACAATTGAAATGAACCAGGTATATTTCTTTAAAATCAAATGAACTACAAATAATTGGCTTGATGCAAATTGGCAAATTATTTCAGCTGATCTGAACATGAATGCTCATGTGCACAAACAACTCAGCAGTATAAAAACAAGAACGTGTATATTTTCAATTCAAAATGGGATTTTAAGAATACAGATACCCTCCAGACTAAAGTGCACAAGCTAAAATTTGAAACACATTTATGGAAAAATGCAAATATTTTGTGCATGAATTATAATGGGGCTGTAACATTATTGTTTATAGCTGAAACTTAAGATATGCAATATACCCAAAGTGAAAACAGTTGTGAGTGAATCGGAGATTTCTCTTCATTACACAGAAGTATTAGATAGATACTGACAGTTAGCAAAGCAAGCCCTCGAGTTTCAAATCCATGTCTAGAGCCATTAGTTCAAGTTGGATTCCACCAATTTGTTTTACCATGAGCAGGAGACATGCAAAACATCACTTTCAGTGGTTGAGTCTAAAGATTTCCGTTATATGGCTTTACCCTGAGGGTAAAAAAACTGAAACACAAAAAGGACTTTCTTTTCTGTGTTGATTATTGGAGAAAATTTTAGGAGAATTAAAACAACGGTGGAATTGAAGAAACAGAGAATTCAAGCTCTGCTACTTTGTTCAGTTAACTTTGAATTAAGTGAAAGTTAAGGATATCACTCTGGAATACTCACAGATAGCAAAGCAGAGAGTGGTTTTCTCCTCCTTATTTAGACAGCGGTCTTAGTCAGAAACCTTAACAAGTAGAGCTCTACTCTTGTACAATACATTTTTATTTGTTTGATTACTTGAGGGTGGTGTGATATCTGCATTGGCGTCATACTTTTCTACAGGCAATCTATGACAAAAAAAAAAAAAAAAAAAAAAAAGGAAACTGAGGAGATAGGGGTGTTATCTAGATGATGTGAGGGAAAGCAGTAGTACATCCAAATGAACAATACTTTCTCGTGTCAATAATTAGAGCAGCAGTATTCAGAACTGGCATAACGTTGTATCATCTGGCCTGCCAGTTTCAAATAGTAGCTCAGAACATCTTTTGTTTCCTTTCTAAAAAGAACGGAAAATCCTTACAGACAGCAAAATAGATCCAAAGTTTGTAAAAGCCCTCAAAATGCAATGTAAGTGTTCCAAAAAAAATTTAATTATTCCAATATGTAAAAGTGCGAGATTACTGGGATCAACACTTTCCCTTAGGATGGAAAAGAAGAAAAAAGTAGTCACTTTCTCCTGCAGTAGGAAGCATCAGGGAGATGGCTTCAACCATGGAAAGGGGATTGTTTTGCTGTGTGGGGTAATAACACAAATCAGATGCATCTTCAAAATTAATTACACTACAATTTTTTGCCACCGGTTTCAGGATCTCGGAAAAATAACTCATAAATTACTGAAGATTTGTTTTTTTCTACCTTAGGCATATAGAATGGTTTAAATTAATTTAATTAGATTAATCTGCCTCTTAAGTGGAAAATGTCTCCTTGTTGGAGTAAACAGACAGGAAGGCTAAACTGAAACCTCATTAGAATCTGAGTTAAGCTTCCTTAAATAAGTTTCTCTTTCTTTCCTTCAGAAAGGGAAAAAGAAAGCTACCACAGAATATTAATCTCAAACATGAGGGGATTTTTCTTAATTATACTGAACTGTTATCCTTTCACATCTTTTTGTCATCAGATTCAGGATGCGTTCAGTTTTACAATTTACTCTTTTTCAGCATCATTGTTGTGTCAACTGTTGACTGTCCTTCCTTCTAGTAGAAATAAGCAAGATGGTGACAACTGTCAATATTTAATATGATTTAAATATTTTCAGAGAAGAGAAAATGTTATCCAAATACCTATTATGCCTATTTACTAAAATTAGTACTTTTTTTGGCAAAAGCAGAAGTGGAACATGTGAATATACAGCAGGCAGCACAGTTAATCTTCATAGAATCCTTCTTCATAGCCTTCATATTTTGTGTTTCTGAAGTTGAGACATCATCCAGATTAGAATAGTCCACGTTGGTTGCAATTTTTGTGTGCAGTTACATTTTGAAGTTTTGTGTTGTTTTAGTAGGAATGAGAAACAAATGACAAAACAAGTGGTGTACTGCTAAAAAATAAGATTAAAAAGAAAAAAGCTTTCAAAGTATCTGGGGGATTTTCTCTCACCTTTTTTAAATGCTTGGTTTGTTTAAGTATTTGATTTTTGTTTGCTTGAAATGAGCTCTGAAAGAAACTTCCTGTGTTCTGTCTTCGCTGTTGAATCTGGCACAGGGCATGGAATCAGTCCTGGGAAAGATTATTTCTTGTAGAAATAATGAAGTAATAGGAATATTGCCTTTTTTTTTTTTTTTTCCTCTCTTTTTCAAAGTGGATTTGAATACATCCAATAGTTTGAAAAAATCATACACTGAAGTTTCTATGAAAACTTCCAGTAGGTATTAAATGGTTATTCTTAGACTTATTCAAAAACACAAGCTCCAACTCAAAAATTTGTTCCATGTATAAGAAATCATATCAACTCAGGATAACCTCACTCAGGACAGCAGGAACCGTCCACACCTAACTCGCTGTAGACAACGGGAGACAGTAAAGAGGGAAAAGACAGTGAATGAAACATCAGTTAAGAGTATTGATGGCACTTAAGAAGCAGTTTTGAAACACCTCTGTGAGAATCACCTGTAATATTTTTCAATAATCGATCTTACTTCTGCTGTCGTTTCAATTCGTTGTTTCATTTATTCTCCTTCTCTTTTTTGCTTCTCTTTTTCCCTGAACAAGTTTCTCTTGGGCTTTGCCTTTTTATTGAGGGTTCCATTCTGTTCTTTTTCAGAACAAGTTTATTGTGATTTGTTTAAAGTATGCTTGCCAAGTCCGTAACAGCTGTGCCTCAGACCCTTATTGTTACCTGGATCCACTTAAGCATGTAGAAACTTTTGATTCAAAGACTCTTAAACTAAAAAGCCTTTGCAGACCTTCATCGAAAGCACTACTGTATTACTAAATGTTAGCTTAAAATTCACTCTTGCAGAATAGTAAGCATTGTCTCTGGGGGAATATGAATCTCAGCAAGAGCTAATTTAATCTTCTACCCAAACTGTCTTGACATTGGCACAAGTTTTTTGTGCTGTGAAATCACAGTTGTTGCCCACCTCTTGGTGACATACACTTAGTGCTTCCTTGTGAACCCTCCATCAGCAGTGTTAGATTGTCATTCATAATGTTGGCCTGTGGTGTTGCTAATAGAACTTAAATAACATTCTGATAACCTATTTCAAATTGATTTACTCTTGGTCACAAAGAAAATGGTACTTCTGAAGAAGCATTGTTTGCATCTCATGTGGCTGATGCTTTTCTGACTTAGCAACAGGGATCATTAGAATTGACTGCACACTTGATGTCTCTTCTGATGTTTTAAGCCTTCTTAAATTCCAAGTTATTTTTGTATTTTTTTTAAATTTAAAAACATAAAGTAAGTTTGTATTTAAAGATTTTTTTATGGGAAAAATTTCTTGCAGTGGACAAGAAGGGCTACAGATATAATTTATCTGGACTTATGCAAGGCCTTTGACACAGCCCAACACCACTTCCTTATCTCTCTATATTGGAGAGTTACGGATTTGAAGGCTGGACTACTTGATGGACATAGAACTTGTTGGATGACTGCAGCCAGAAGGATGTGGTCAATGGCTCTTTGTCCAGGTGGAGGATGTTTCAGATACCACACAGAATTTTACAGTGCACCATGCAGACTCTTGTTCACCACTGACAAAAGCAAATAGCTTATGGTAGTGACTATGCTGAAAGATAGTGCTATGTAGCTGAAAATCTGCTCTGACAGTGTTTTTGTGATCTTTCTAACTATTTTAGTTTCCATGGAAATAAGTAGGAGGTATTACCTTCAGAGCAGCCTATGTATTTAGGCTCTAATTGATCAAAAATATATTTGCTAATATCTTTGCATTGCAATATGCCTTATCTAAGAATTGCAATCAGAGTATTCTTGCCAATTTACTGGGATCTGTTGTGTTTCTGATGAATACTGGCAAAAACAAACTGCAGTTCCTTTAGAGACAGCTGGTATATTTGAGCTTTTGTCTGCTCAAAAAAGGTAGAGTAATAAATTATGTGAATTCTGACTCTTTTAAACCCTGTGGCTATGTCCCACAAGCAATATCTATTCTCATATGTGAAATGTGAATATTTGAGTTGTTACCGACAGCAGTGGGCTCAAATGCACTGTCGAAGATAGATTTAGACATAAGGCTTAGATTTTGACAGTGGGTTGTGGCTTCATTAAACAAGAGTTAGTAGGTCCTTGGTTATCAGTATGGGTACAGCCAGTTCCCATGAGCAAAAGAAGTCCAATGTTGTGGCTGTTTCAGTATACCAGAATCTCTTATTTCACCTATGCGAGATGTGGAACAAAGAGTTAGAAAACCTACTCCTGTGGTTCTTAGAGCCAACAAACTATGTTCTGCCTTGGGCCATTTTATTTAAGTGACTTAGTTTATTTAAGCTTGCCTGTTGGCCTTGATTATGTGTTTACGTATATCCATGCCATTTCTAGGTGTGACAGCATTCATAGAGGTTGTCAGATAGCTCCTACTTTTAATGATGCTGTGAAGAAGCTTGGTCCAGACATCGTAGTGCAGCTCAGCTACTGAAACGTTCTTTTGGTCCTGCTACTTCAGGTAGTGTAACCTACATTTGGGACCTTCAGAAGATGGATATCTACTGAGTTCCACAGCTTTGCAAGCTGTCTAGATTAACCTCTGTGATGCAAGGTATACCAATTCTTTTTCCATGCAACCATCTTTTCCCTGCAATGTAGACATTACAGTTGTGATGGCACACTTTGAATTGGGACTTTCGTAGAATCACAGAATGGCTTAGGCTGGAGGGGATCCTAAAAATCCTCTAGTTCTAACCCCCCTGCTACGGGCAGTGTTGCTCCACTACGTCAGGCTGCACAGGATACCATCCAACCTAGGCTTGAGTGCCTCCAGAGATGGGGCATCCACAACCTCTCTGGGTAGGCTGTTCTAGTGCCTCACCACTCTCTAAGTAAAAAAATTCATCCTAACATCTAACCTAAACTTCCCCTCTTTAGCTTAAAGCTATTTCCCTTTGTCCTATCACTGTCAGACTATGTAAAAAGTTGGTCTCCCTCCTGTTCATAAGCTCCCCATAAGTACTGGAAGGCCATAGTGATGTCTCCTCAAAGCCTTCTCCAAAATAAACAAAGCCAACTCCCTCAGTCTTCCTTCACAGAAGATGTACTCCAACCCTGTGACTATCTTCATGGCGCTCCTCTACACTCACTCCAACAGCTCCGCATCCTTCCTGTATGGCAACAATTCTTCCACTTCACGAAGTTTTCCTATTGCAATTGGATGAAACAGGGACACAGTCAACCACAACCACATGGCAGCAGTCAGAATTAAATATACCAAACTCCAGCATAGAGGGATTAGCACCATTTAGAACTGCTCTTCTACCAAGAAACAAATTATGAAAGTAAGTGCATAACAATGCAGTTTGTCATTTGTCACCAGCATGTATTGTTTGTAAAATGCCACAGCCCTTAAGAAGCACAGGAGGGACATCACAGAAGTATGAAGGAGAAGAGGAAGAAACAGAGGGCTTGATAACTGAAAACTAAAGAGTCTGGAAACTGCAGATAAGCACTCACCTAACAAGATGCTTATTGCTTAATCTGTGAGAAAGTATCATGAGACAGGTAAGAGGTCTGGCATGCTACTGAATTTATTAAATATGCTTTTTTATTTTTTTGCTTCTAATTCCTCTTTGGATCTTAAATCTGTGCTTTTAGAGAAGCAGAGAATTGCATCTTGGCACAGAAAATCACCTTTGAGCACCCATCTGAAAGAAGAAATTACACTTGTTTTATAAATCTGACTTTTTTTGCAGGACATCTGCAATGTGAGCAGAAATAGAATTACCTGTGCCTCATAGCTGGAATAAAAGGTACCACTTCTGGTTAGCAGGAAAAAAAAAGGATCTTATGATGTTTGCTTTTCTTTAACAAATGTTAGTATTTGTAAGAATAAAAATATCGAATAATTACACTCGATACCATTCAAAGCCTCTCTCTTTGTCAGGAAAGTCTTGGTAGCTACAAGGATGCAGAGGTGTATACTGGATAAGGGTTGTTTTAAAAGCATAGTGAAGAGGGGAGCATGCAGACAAGACAATGAGACAGCTTTGATTTCAACCACAGAAATCAGCAGTAGAGTGTCCATCCCTGGGAGGTTCAAAGAAGTGTGGATATACTGTGAATTTAAGTAAGACTATGGTTATGCTGTAGTTTATATCTTCTGGCATTCAAATAATTTGGTTAGAAACCACGTTTTCTGTACTTAGTGAAAAAAGACATCAGTTTTGCTTTGTTTTTGAAATGCTGAAAGCATTAAAATGTATAAACAATAGCATGGTTTAATCAAGTGCTACAATTATCTCCCAGAATTATTCCAAAAGTTCCCAGTGTTCTGGCAGTGTTCCTCTTTTCTCATCTGCTCCCTTAACTTTCACTGTGTTCTCTCCAGTCTAATCCAGTGCACATCACAGTCTCCACAGGGATCATCGCTTCTCTGATCATAGTTCTCCATTGGTTAAACTGTTTTTGATGTGAACTTAAGTTTGTTGGTAAATAAGAACGTAGTCTCAGCTGTAGCCTTTTGATATCAACAGGAGTCATTCCACTATGTAACTCTGAGATGGTATCTCATATTTCATGTGATCTTGTGCAGACACCAGAAAATGATGATGAATATAGTTTACATTCCAATTTTAATCCTTCTGCTCTCCATAAACTTTTAAGAGAGTTAGTTTCAGAAACTCATTTAAAGACAAATCCTAGCTGGGGGACCACAAAATGCATGGCAGGCTTTGTATCTCTGTATCTTGAGCACCTCTAACAATGGGTATTAACAACTAATGGAACTGTGAAATAACATTGAATCGAGGCATGGGAGGGATGATTTCCAATACATCTCCTCTTCTTTCTAAAACATTTTTTGAGGCTTAGAAATGCTTACTAAGTCATTTGTAACTTGTGCATTTAAAAAAAAGAATGTTAATGGCTTCAATATCCTGTGTTATCTGACATGTCTGAGTCTCTAGAAATTCACGAGTAACAAGCTGCTCCAAACTTCTTACAGTCTTGACAGCAACTGTATTGTTGCCTTTTATTATTATTATTATTATTATCATTATTATTTGTTTGTTTACTTTCAAGGACAAAGGTATGTGTTGATTTATATTTCACACAACATATTAGAGTCATGTTGGATCAACATTGTAAATTTCAGGGCACTGACACACACTCTCGCTTATTCTGTTGTCCCTACTACTTAAGGGACTTTAATGAGTATCTCTTCTGGACCTTTCTCAGATGCTTTAGCCAGAGGCATTCACAAACTTTGTCAGTAATGCTGTCAAAAGCACCATTCTTTGAAGGGTCCTTTCAATGTTAGGATGTTTACAAGTATACAATCCAACCTGCTTAAAATTGTTCATATTTTACTGATTGTTTTTAGAATTTTGCAAACAAGTGGTATGTTGGGAAACCTGCTGCCAAGCCTTGAATTATAATGAACTTTTTGAACATAACAGTATCAGTGTTTGACAGAAGTCAGTTCTCATCTTTTTCTCTAGGTATTAATAGCCCATGTAAAATACTTAACAGACTTTATCTTAATGTCACACAACTCTTTCTTGGTCTAAACATTTGCTGTTTTACTTTTACATGTTAAATGTGCATCTATTTGCTAAAGCAAATTTTCCTGAGGAATTTGACTAGACCTACAAAAACAAATAAACAAAATCCAATACATTTTTAGTGAGGTAAAAAAGAAAAAAGTTGTGCATTTTGCATAGAGATATTTTTTCCCATTAGTTCTACTATATTTATCTATATTTATCTATTATTGAAGCAGATGGTTTGAGAGAGACTAATTCCTCTCTAAATGAAGATAGTAGATATTGTCAACCCAACGATAGCTTTATTTTTGTTGTGAACTGTGTAGATAAATGCTCGATAAACGTTTTCAATAAGAGAACCATGCAAATATTATTGTTAACATTTTGTGATTGCTTTATATCCTAAAAACTCTGAAGATATGCATGCCTCTTTTTAAGTAGTGAACATGAGAAGATGACTTTGTATGTGATCAAGAACTTATGTTTTAAAGATAGTCAGAATGTTTGCTTTTGTGCTGTTTAAGTGTGGGATAGTTACTTTGCTCATAACATTAAGAAAATGAAGTACCAAGATATAGGAACCATTATCCAGGTGAAAGAGTATATTTCCAATTCATGTGAGCTAAACATTTATATTCATTTAATACAGACCAGAAAATACTTGAAAACTTGATTTATCTAAAATATGCTGAAGATTTGGGTGCCTTCATTGCAGAAAGCCCTTATATCTATGTCAGTCCTTCCTATAATTCTTTTCTTCCAAAATAAGCTTTCTAATGTCTGTGCAAAGGAGCAAATGCCTTTCCTCTCATCTTTTTTCTTGTCCCTACTGTTTTTAATAATGTATGTCTGACATGCTAATGATCAGGCACATGCTCGTTCATTGTTGTCTCATCTCAGCTGTCTGATAATAACTTAAGAGGAGTGATGAGTAGAATTGCACATCAAGGATCTCTTTTGTTGATGGAGTAACCAGGAGTGCATTTCCAATTTGCAGTTTGGCTCTGGGGCTTTAGAAGTACCACAAATGTTTGATATCCACTTGGTTGCTTGCCACCAAACATGATGATGGATCACTATGTTATGAGACTATGTAGAAAGAAAACAAAAAAGGGAGAGAAAAAGAGTAAAGGGGAAAAAAAAGTTTTATTTTTAAAATAGTAGGGGACACACTGATTGAGTGCTTGTCTACAGCAAAACATGCGGAGGAGCAAGCCTGTGTGAGTGAAAGAGAGGGAACACGTGTATGCTTGTATTCCTCTTTCATAATATCTGAACGACAAAATAATTTATACTTTGATTCCACTGTCAATTACTGAGTTAAACCAGGATTACACTGAGTCATTTTTAGACAACCATTTTGATGTTAGTTCAGAACTCCTCGTGGCAAATCTGTGTTATTTCTTAATCGCTTGCAGTCAATCAGATTTTAATTTGTCTGTTTCTTCAGTCCTGCAAAGTTTGGGCCTGGAATCCCTTTCCTTCAACAATCAAACAGTATTTTTCCTGTGTTTGTCAGATACACTCACAGAATGTTTTTGTATGTTTATTTAGCTCAACAATTATTCCTTATTAACAAAAGCAGATTGATTGAAGAATGTTCTTCAGAATGGCCTCTTGAAGTCTTGCTTCACTGGAGATTTTTCACCACCAATTCAGTTATTTTACTTTTGAAATATGCTAAAGAAATTCACTACAAAATCTATAAAGCATCATTCAAGGGATGAATGTCTTATTCTGCTTCTTATCTTGTTAATCGATATTATTAACTAACTGTGATGGACATAGTTAATGACAGGACTCTAGCCCCTGCAAATTAAAGGTAATTGCCTTGTTCAGTCACATCCGCTCTCCCAAATATAGGTACATGAACATAAACTTTGTAATTTAGTTTAGACTCTATCATGATTGTTACGTACTCTGTTTTCTTGTTAACAACTAATTTTAATTCTAACTCACCCAGCAAAGTCAAAAACCATAAAATAGTCATCTTGCCTTTCAAATCCAAATGGCTAAATAACACATTACTATGTTGCATGCTTACAGTTAAGAGGGTAAAAACAGAATTCCAATACTTACAAGGCTTTGATGCTGGCCTTAATCTGTTGGCCAAGACCTTGGTAAGAAGCTGTCTGATGAGATTCATTTCTGAGCTTGAAGTTAAGTGGTACAGATATCAGAATAACCCCCTGGATTTTGGTATGCCTTTCATGTATCCTTTTATCAGCTTTATTATTTGTTATACTTCTGCTGAGTTTCCTTGAAAAAGAATAAAATGTTTCACTTATTATGAAGCAATTTAGTGAAAGCTATTCAAAATAATATTTGAGGAGGGAAAAACAAATCAAAATGAATAAAAGCCTAGGAAACACATGATGAAATAGAACGAATATCAGAGCTATTAAATTAATAGGCTTGCAAAGTGCTATTTATGGTATCTCAATGGAAGTTTAGAAATTGATACTGACTTATGCAAATTAATTGAATACCTTTGTTGTATTTCAGGAATACATATTCAAGCTCTCTGTACCTATTCCCTGTGGGGAAAATTGCTCTACTTGCCAAAACTCTAGTAATTTCACCTTGTTTTCATCTTCTTAAGGAAAATAGTTCAGGTATTGACTCAGTATGGCATCGATTCAGCAAATCTGTGTAGTGTGAGATTACATCTGTGGATTGTTGTCTCAAGTTGCCTACCAAAAGTATTTTAAACTGTACAGAAAGAGGAGCATGAACCAGAAATTTGGCTTTGCACAGTCCTAAAAGGTGCCCTTTCCTAATAAGCACTGATGTTGTTGATGAAGCAGCAGGAAAGCATATTGAGGATTTTGATGTTAAAGGGAAACAAGCTCATAGAATCATACAATGGCTTGATTTGGCAGCGACCTCAAAGATCATCCAGTTCCAACCCTCCTGCCATGGGCAGGGTTACCAACCACTTAATCAGACACTAGATCAGGCTGCCCACGTCTCTGTCCAACCTGATCTTGTATGCCTCCAGAAATATAACATCCAAGCTTCTCTGGGCAGCCTGTTCCAGTGCCTCATCATCCTCTTGGTGAAAAATTTCTCCCTAACATCTAAATCTCTTCTCTTGTAGCTTAAAGCCATTTCCCCTTGTCTTATCACTATCAGACCGTGTAAAAAGTCATTCCCCCTTCTTCTTACAAGTTCCCTTTAAGTATTGGAAGGCCACAATGAGGTCTCCTCTAAGCTTTCTGTTCTCCAGACTGAACAAACCCAGCTCCATCAGCCTATCTTTGTAGAAGAGGTGCTACAGCCTTCTAATCATTTTCATGGCCCTCCTCTTGACCAGTTCCAAAAGCTCCACATTTTTCTTGAGCTGGGAGCTGAAGACTACTAGATAGTAATCTGAATAGATACTCAGGAGGGTAGAACACAGATGGACCATCACCTCCCTCTCCTTGCTGGCCATCCCTCTTTTGGTGCAGCTCAGTATAAATGTGCCTTTCAGGCTGCAAGCACACACTGCTGACTCATGTTAAGTTTTTCATCTACCAAGACCCCTAAATTCTTCTCAGTAGGGCTGCTCTCAAGAAGTTAATCTGGCAGTCTGCACATGTATCTGGGATTGTCTCGACCCAAGCACAACAGCCTGCACTTGCCCTTGTTAAATCTCACTAGGTTCATATGAGCCCACTTTGCAAGCCTGCCCATGTCTCTCTGGATGACATTCCTCCCTTCTGTTGTGTCAGCTGTACCATTCAGCTTGGTGCTGTCAGTGAACTTGCTGAGGGTGCACCCAATCCCATCATCTATGTCACTGATAAAGATGATGAAGTGCATCAGTCCCAGGAAGAATACAGGCTCATTCACACATCTGCACAGTCAGCCAACCTGAAGCCCAGCAGTACACTCCTGTAGAGCATCTAATGTGCCTGGGTTTGGTGTGGCCTGCAGGGAGCATGGGACCAGGCTCAACTGTGTCCTTCAGTACTGTCAAAGCAGGCTATTTGATAGGGCTTTGCTGCCTCCCAACATGAGGGTTTTTGGGTATTACTTTCACTGTATCAACTTATATTCACTAGTGCAAATTAGGTGATGGTGCAGCTGTTCCTTTCGCTGAGAAGCAGGTGTCAGCAGACCAAAGCTGGTTCCTTGGAGTTAGCTGGTTACTTTTTGATGACTTTGAGTGGTTATGACTGGCTGAATTCTATTCCTTTATTCTACAGCCATTAAATTTCCATATCTAACTTCTTTTCACCATTAGGAGTGTATTGTATTATTTTCTGGGGCAGGTGTTTTCATCTGGTTTGCCACAGAATTGCTGGATTTACTATTGTTATAGCTTCTGAGACAAGAGTATCTGCTTTAGTGACCCACCAAAAAATTAACAGGGAAGATTCAGGAGTGGTGCCAGAAATAATGTCCTACCTGTTATTGTTTTTGTTTGCTATTACATTTTAATTTTTTTTGTCTCTTTTTCTCTGAACAAGATTTTCCTTCAAGCAGCAGTGCTTTTGAGTTCTTATTCAGAATAATTCTACTGTGTTACAAGATGTGTCTACATTATGCTTGCCAAGTTCCTAATAGTTGTGTCTTAGGGCTTACAGTAACATAAAAATCCTATGCATAACATGATGCAGTATAGGTCCTAATTTGTGGTGTTTACCTGCTGATGGGATAGCAGCTTTAGCTTTGCATTACTTTTCCTAAAGCATCTAGGTGTTGTAGGGGCACGAGAGCTTGCTACATGCATGGTATGCTTTCAGGGTTATTCATTTTGACTGGTTGAATTTGGATACACTGAGCACAAGTTGTGCCAGCACCCATCACAAGTATCTTGCTGCCCATGAGCTCTTCTGGTCTCCCAGTGGCTGCTCAAAGATGGAGTAGGTATTTTGAAAACCCTCAGGCCAGGAGCCTACCTGGCCCTATTTATTTCAGCAACCTCACATAGATGCCTTGCAAAACTGGAATGTCTGTGCAGACAACCACACTCCCCAAATGTGATCTTCAAACAACATATTGGTTGAAAGCTCACAATTTTCAGAAAAGATTCAAGGATGTATAAAAGAAGGAAAAGAGTGAATTGACCAGTGGTACAGAAACAGCACATCCTCTCTTTGGCTTTTCTTGCAAAATTACTTCTGCAATTATTTGCAATTCTGCCAATAGCTACAAACATCACTTGCTAGTGCAGAGTATCAGTTCTTAGAAAGCTGTAAAAATCTCTTCAATATCAAGCTGTCTTTCCTTCCTCTGCCCCTCTTACAGCAGTAATAGCTGAGCTATAAAGAAGTAATGTTGCTAATTAACATTTCAAATCTTTATTTTTTCTTTGATTGATAGTCATCACCTGAAAGGTGATATTTGCTGCCCAGTGAATAGCAGCACCTCACCAAATCCTCCCATGCTTAACTGGGGAGCCCTGCTATATAGGATTTTATAGACCAAAACTTTAGTTGTTATTTCTTTGTTCTGAGACATTATCAAAGTGGTAGTTTTGCCCTTTGATATTGCCTAAGATAGCATTTTTTGTTTCTGTAATGTTTCTAACTTGAGCTTCTTTGATTAACTACTGTTTTACTTGCTTAGAGTTATTCTTTCTAAGAGAGGAAGACCTAGTAATGGAAAATGAGACAGAGAACGGATTTTTAAGAATCCAGTTTGTCTTTACCCTAGCAATGAGTAAGTGTCTGTGGTTTTGTTTCTCTTTCATTTCATGCCTGCACCTCGTTTATCTTATTGGATTGATAGCAAGGACTTCATGGTTAAGGGCTGCATTCTCAGAGATCACAGCTCCAAAGCATGTTGCTCTTGATTAGTACTTCTAGGTACTGCAATAATGCAAAAAGAGATTGACTAATTATATATGTTGCTTACATTCATGTTTGTGCTTGTAGAGATGTGTTGATGGGGAGGTGTGGTGAAATGATAAAAATGTTACATAAGGAAGTCATTCCTTTCTGTGAAATAGGAAAATCTGACACCACCAATATAATTCCTAGGAGGACAGTGAAAAAGACTAGGGCTATATGAAAGTAGCGCAAGAAGGAATTGAAAAACAATAAGGGAAAAATCTATAGCTAAAGCACTGCCAGGAATGTAGTTATGCATGTAGAGTATTTGGTGATTGATCGACAATAAAACTCAGTGAGACAGAGGGACAACACACAGATGTTTGTATCACTTCGCAACCTCGTCTGGAGATAAGCGTGAAATATAGTCACATTTCAAAGGAGACTTATTTTAAGTGTTCTTTGTTCTAACATGCCCTTCAACTTTTGTTGTGCATTTGTAACCACTTTCTTGCTTCTGCTGGTTATCTTTTTGACCCATTAGACTCTTCCGGAGAATAAGTTTTGTCCTCGCTATTGAAATGGCTGCCTTAAACTATAAAGGCTACAATTCTCAAAAATATGCACTGAGAAACAGCAGCCCTGATTTCCCTTGTACATATTTATTCCCCTCTTTTTTGTTACAAAAGAAAACCTTCTGTCATGTTGTCACTATATTCATTTTTCTGTTAACCACAAAGTAGAAAAATGACTAGTGAATTACAGTTACCTCAGTCTTTCACTGAGGTCAATTTTGTTTGAATATGAAAACAAGAAGCCTGGATAACTCAATTTTTCTCCTCTCCTATTTGTAAAATGATGAAAGTGAACTAAGTTTCAGTGGATTCTGTACATTCCCCTTTTAATCTTCAGGAATGCTGGAGAGAGAGGAAGGTTTAAATATTCTCATTTTTAATCTGCTTTTTTTTTTTTTTTTTTTTTTGAATGTACACAAAATGCAATAAATGAGTTAAGCAAAACAAAAAGGTATCTGAAATACAGAAAATTCCAATCAAAGACAACATCATGTCTCCCAGATTTTGAAACGTCATATTCCTGTCCTCCAATTTGACATCATGTACGTTGAATTTGACATCACATACTTCTTTAGGAAAAAACTGTATATATGGAATTAATTGGTAAAGGCCTGCACTAAATATACTTTAGTGTTGTTTTTTTGGGGTTTTTTTTTTTTTTTTTTCCAATCAGAAAGACAATAGGTTTATCTTACCATCAGAAGTTTATTTCTGCATTTTTTTTTTAATTTGTGTAAATCAGATCTGTTCAGAGTTAGAATGATGTGGTCTAGAAATAAGAAGCATGACTCAGAGATAGCTTTGCATGCCTTAATGTTCAGGATCTCACAGTATTCTTCAGCCAGAAGAAATTAGGCTAGTTTTCCAGCATATGTAATGGCAAGGAGTCTATGGAAAATGAAAAGGAACTTTCTAGACAATTTTTCTCTGATATCTGAAATCAAACTGGTGGCACTACCATTTTCTTTTTCAGTTCAAAGTCTATAAAGCATTTTAAAATGGCAGGAATGGACCAGTGAGTTCAAGTGAGACCTGATATTTACACTCAAGACGGAAATTCCAAAATGAAGAGATGTGTGATACAATAAAGAGTACCTATGATTCATTGCCCAAAATAGCAGCTGACAAAGGGGATGATGTTTGAGATCCCCATGGGATGAAAGGAAAATCATTTGTGAAAGGATTGGCCTTTTTCTTTAAAAAACAGCATGATCTGTAAAGCATTTTATAGTAAGACAAGTGATATAAGAATCAAATGAAATGGTAACGAGGGTTTAAGATAGAAACTTATTTTTCATCTTGGCTTTTAAGATTAAGATTCAAATTTTGTAACATTAAGTGTCACAAAACCACAGCTACTTTCAGAGGAAACTTAATTGTTGACAACGTACAAGGCAAACTGTATTTCTTTCTGAGAATATGCAGCCCTATGGAAGTCATCAGTGTGTCTGGAGGCTGAAAGACACAGTGAGGCAAGTCACTGGAACAGAGTATTAGTTTAAAACCTTATGGTATATGATACAGTAAATATAATCCATGGATTATTTCAGCAGTTGGTGAAAAAATCACAAATGAGATAAATTGTTCTGCACTTATTGATGGAATGGAATACTCAGTAGTGCAAAAACTAATCTAAAATTCAAGTCAGGATAAGAGAAAGTCATTAGCTATGCTGTGTAAAGCAGACATATACAATCAATGTGTGAATGTCACGTTTGTCAGGCCAAAGTGATGGGAAAAGACTTCTACTAACAGAGAGAAAATTGAACACATCTATAACAGTGGAGGATAGTTCATATCCTGTTGTAATTGCAGTGCACTCGAAGCAGAAAGAGAATAGCAGCAGAGAAAAAAAAACCTCTTGAGCTTTACAGAAGCATTGTCTGGAATGCGTGACAAAGGTGGATGACTGAGAGATGCGGAATCTTTGAGCCAAGTGAAGTAGATCAGGAAGATGCTGTCGAAAAAAAAAAACAACAAACAAACAAACAAAAAAGGGTTAAGATTTAGGCAGCTAGAAAGAAAGTAACTGAAAAAGAACCCCAGATGGTACCAGGAAGAACTGATAGTTTTCTTCCTTCTGTCTACTAAAATGTGTCAAGTGCGCAGGGCCAGAGTGCATGCGATGACTTTGATGGCACATAAAGACATGGTAAAAATAAAAAGACTTAGGAAGTTTAGAGGCACGTTATTAATATGTGAGCACTGAATAAGTTATTTGAGTATCATCACTGATTCTCAAGGTATGAGATGCCATCAAGGACAATCCTTAAAGGAGACAAAAATTGAAGAGAGAAAACAAATAAAGGCAAAATGGAAATCCATTGACATTGTGGAAATAACATTGCTGCACTGGAACACTAGAAGGCCATGAAACAAAAATTTGCCTTTCTCTATCTCAGTGAGAAAGCTCCAAAGCCTCAAAGAATGCTCCAAACAGGTTTGAAGGAGTGGAATAGTTCCTGCTTGTCTGGCTGTGGTATACTATGATACCGTTTAGTCATGGGCAAATATCTCTTTTTGCAATAATACAAAACAAAATATAGCCACCACCTTTAAAACTCTGAAGAACTAGAGTAGTACATGTAAAGCAAGAGAAATAATGCACGTGATGACTTAGTATGAAGGAAAAAGACAATATTGCACAGCAAGGTGGTCTTTTTGTTTCCAGTTGCATGAGAATGAACCAAATTATTCTGTGGTCAGTTTTTTGCTTGCTTAATAGTTTGCAAAGATACAGAGCTGGGAACAATCTGCCCCAAAGAGATGTCAGACACAAGAGCAATATAGCTGTATTTCAATGCAAGCAATTCTGCAGTTGGTTCGGAAAGATTGCTCTCTTGCCTGAGATATTCTTTCTTCTCACAGGTTACTTCATTGTCCAGAAACATAAGCAGCAGCTTCTGTGTATTGAGGGACTGAAGCAATAAATTTTACAGCATAATTCATCAATGGCGTCAGTCAGATTTAAGAGAGAGCGTGTTTTTGCTAAACTGCAGGGATTGCTGTAGCTGAGGTCAACAGCAAACTCCTAGTGCTTTTAAAAATTGATTTTACTGAAATCTTACTCCATTTTCCTAGTAATAAAGGCCTCCAAGGATTTAAACTGCTGTAACTGAGAGCAGTGTTTGGCCCAGTTCTCTATGTAGGTGTGGCACAGCTCCATTACAACTCCAATACAAATAGTAACATCTTTTAAAAATAGAGTCCTCTTTCTAACTTTTTGGTAAGCAACGTTTTGTTTCCTCTACTAAGATCTTGGGGGCCATGAGTTAAACTTCTAAAGCCTCTGCAAAACTTTTCTCCTTTGCAAAACTTCTGAAATGAAGTATTTGACAGGAATTTGAATGTACTTGCTCATCTGACAAATTCTGTGGAGTTTCATTGAAAAAAAAAATCTTGCCAAAATCGTGTTTAATCTGAGACAGAATGTTCAATTTTCTATAAAATAATAGAAGATACTGCTTTAATTATCTGGCTATTCCAGAACTCACTGGAACCTCTCACAGCTTTCTTAAGGAAAGCTCAAAGGCAGGTGCCCCATCATACATTGGTTGAAATTTATAAAACAGAAAATTCTTTATAAATGGGCAATACTATAATTTCCAACTTTAATAACAACAAAAGAAGAAAAGAAAAAAAAAAAAAAGCACCAATAACAATCAGTACTGCAGACGGTGTGACCCTATCTTCTGTCTTTGAATGAATGTTTTCCCTTTTGGCTCTCAGATCTCATGCTACTGAATGCCTCTGCATGGTTCTCCGTCCTTAAGCAGCGATGGAGGTTATGGGCTTGGCTATTTTTGTGATTTATCTCAGCAGCTCTCTGTATATCCTGCAGTTCCTTTCTCTTCTGGGCAATGATAATAAGTCACCAAACTGCCTTTTTAATGCAAAATATTATTTAAAATGAAGTCATATTGGAGAAAGCATATCCATAAAAACAGCAGAGTACACCATGTCCATGACTCGTGCTTCAATAAAATGTTCCTCTCCACAGATCTGGCAAGTCCCCGGAATCTTTTTCACAGGTCTTCTGCAGAGCGTCTCCTTCTTTATGTTAGTTACTTGTTTTATGTCAATTTTGACGAGTGGCCTCTTTTCTCAAGAAAAAGTTTTGGTTGACTGTTTTCATTTTTGTTTTTGCTAATGGTGGAGTTTTTTCTTAATTTTTTTTTTTTAATAGTTTTGCAGTTTGGTGGGATGTTAGGTTAGTGTCGACTCTGAATGTGTACTGTTTGCTGTAATTGCCCCCAGCTTTCTTGAGTATCTTCTTCTGATCCCTTTCCTGTAGGCTTCCCACAGCTTCCTTTTGAGCTAGAACACTGCATTAATTTAGGAAAAGCTTGCAACTATTTGTAATAAATTTCTGTCCTCTGACCATATTGTCCAAATTATTTGTCACATCTGCATTCAGCCTGCTGTTGCTTCACAGTTCCAAATTTGATGCAGAAGACATGCAACTGAAATGACTGAATATGGGCTGCCTTTGTCTTCACTTCAAATCCCCTCCAAAATTTCAACTAATTTCAACTTTGATGTACCATTTCCTTGCAACTTGTTTTTTAGCTTGGTAATACAAATGGCTAAGAAACAAACAGAAAATTTTCTCCTTTTCAGATACCACAGCAGTATCTTTCTTCCAGGTGTTAGTGATGATTCAAAAAAAAAAAAAAAGAAAAGAAAAGAGAGAGGCTTCTAATAGAAATTCTTAAGCTAATTGTCTTAGTAAGTATTGAGAAAAAAACCCCTCTGGTGAACAAAGGCATTTTTGAAAATAGAAAATTTAGCATTAATCTAATGTTACAGTGGGAAACATCAGTTTTCCCACTGTTACATCCAGGAAAACAAATCTTTCTACTCCATTTTCCTGTCTCAGATAGCACATATGCAGCAGAGAATATGAAGTGTTTGCATTTACAGCCCTATTTGGTGGGCCTTCTGAGTCCTATTGAGGAGCTCCATCTTTCAAGGCAGAGCTGCGTTTGGCTACATGACAGAGGAGGAAAGTACACCAGCAGATACAGTATTTAATGGATAAGAGTTGCTTGACCTGAGATTGACAGATTGTCCTACTGCAAGTCATTCATTTCCACTTGCGCTTGGAGAATACTCATTATGTGTAATTATTTATTGCCAGTGTTGTATAATAATTTTATCGGTCACATTATGAAGAATAATATTTAGATAATATTCGCTTAGTCTTTCACAAAAATGGCAATTCTTTGTTGCCCAAGTGGCCATAGAGGATGAATAAAAAGCTAACTCATCTGTTCTGGCAAAGTGATAAACTCATTATCAGTCAAGAAGAGAACACCGAAGGCTTAGGAGCTTTCCAGCACACCCAGCGTATCTTGCAGATGAAATGCGGATGGGGTGATTCCTATCCTTGGGCACAAGTTGAAGGCATTCAGTGACAAAGGTTAGACTGCTGACAAGTTGTGCACTTAAATGATGCTGACTATGACTGGGGACAAGCCTGGTTTGTAGTCTAAGATTAGGGCTTTTCCCAGGCATTTATGGTATTTCTATTGAGGTGTTTTGATTGGAGGATCAGTAATTTGGATTAAATTTTGGCCTGTACATTTTCTCCCCTGAAAGAAGTTCCAAAAGACACATGTACCCCAATAAGGACTTGTTCTGAACTTACATAATACTTGTTCATCCTCCGTGATGTTGTTGTCAGTCTCCAAATTAATCAGCCTCTCCCCAGAAACCTGAACTAAGCAGTTTCAATGCACTGTAGTAACTGTTTGTCTCCAAGCAGTCCTTAGAATTTGAAACAAATCTTTTCAGAAAGGTTGCCCCCTTTAGTGATTTCTCCTTAGGGGAGGCACTTAGTTGGGAAGTGCTAATTAGAAGTACACTGTGAAATCAAATATATATATAGCTTACCATTCTGAGCAAAGGAGTGAAATGATTTCATTTCAGTGTGCTAGCTGTGAAGTTGAACACTAAGATAATGCTTCTTATGGCCTTTTACTAATCTCATTCTGCCCTCAGATGCTGTCTTGGATCATGAACCAAACTGTGTCTGTTCCAAAAGGGTAAAGAGGAGAAAACCCCAGCTTTGACAGAGAGGGAGGAGATCAGAAACTTGAGAAAAACAGCAGCAACAACAACAAAGCCCAGAAAATCCACCAAGATGTAAACAGATCAATTTATTTAAAGATCTCAAGTATTTTAGGGTACATTAAACGCAGCATAGCCAGGCATTCAAAAATGTGCTTCTATATTTAGAGTTGATGCAGCCTCAACTTGAATATTAGATACAGCTCTGGGCTTCACAATATATAAAGGGCGTAAAGGTCCTTGAATGTGTCCAGAGGAGTGCACAAAAACTGGTGACATGGCTTGAGGACAGGCTGAGGGCACTCAGGTTGCCCAATGTGGAGAAAAGGAGGCTGAGAGGCAACCTCACTGCTCTCTGCAGGGCCCTGAGGAGGGACATAGAGGGAGGTGCCAGACTCTGCTCCTGGGAACTGATGGCAGGGTGGAAAGGGCACAGGGCTCTGCCAGTGGAGGGTCAGATGGGCGCTGGGAAACATCTCTTTTCTGTGAGAGTGCTCAACTACTGGAACAGGATTCCTAGAGAGGTGGTTGGTGCATCATGCCTGTCAGTGCTCCAGAGGCATTTGGAGGATACCCTCATTAATGTGCTTTAATTTTTGGCTAGCCCTGAAGTGATCAGGCAATTGGACCCAATAGTCTTTCTACCTGCATTATTTTAATTTTTACTGTCACTAAAAAGCATGTAATAGATATCAAATCAATCGTTCTCAGTGAAGATTAAGCTTTCAAGGAATTTTCATATGTTGTGGACACTGGATCTTCAAATTATTTGCACTGTTATTTAAATTTGCAGACTACAATAAATATTTATGCAGCTAGTTTCTTAGTCAGCGAAAATGGAGGACTTATTTCACTGTCAAGTGTGCAAGCTTGGCTTTGAACAGACAAGGGAATACTTCAAACACAGCTCAGTCAAATCATAGAAATCTCTCTGTGCGCTCTTCAAGTGCATTCCCTAAATTGGATCCTGATCCAATATTAGAAGTACTGGGCTATTTATTTTAAAATGTGTATCCGTGTTTATTGTCCAATACTTCCTGACCTTATCTTCTGAAAGGACAAAAGAAGTCGGTGAGTTGAAACATCTGAGAATAAATAATTCAATTTCTTGGTGGCTTTTTTCTTTTTCTTTTCTAGTACAGAGCTTTTTTAGTTTTTTTTGAACATTCATTGTGACCTGAAAAAAAAAAAAAAAAAAAAATTAAACAAATCAAACTTGTCATTATGCACCTCGCTGGAGGTCTGCCAATGTCTCCATAATACAGCGTGGTTTTACAGGATTCATACATTTCTTCTGTAAACGTTCAGCCAAAGCTGAAATTTGGCAAGCCGCTTCATGATACAGTAACATTCTCTCCTGCATATAAATGTTGCTTCTCTCTCTGAAAACTAGCAGTAATGCTGGAGAAGCATTTCTTTTATGGCTTTTATAGGTTTTTGTTTAGAAATAGGTAAATTCAGTCTAAGTGCTTGGAATGTCACCTTTTTATTGCATTCTTAACAAACGATTCAGCCTTTACGAGGAAAATTTGCAGCTAAACTGCATTTGCATTTCCCATGCTTTTCCTCTCTTTTCCATCTTCATAACAAGTAATGCTTTTTTTCATTGTGGAATTGGTGTGCAGTTGCTTCATAATTACAATTACAGCTACACTGCTGCTCAAAGCTGAATTCCTTATGCTGCCTCGTTAATCCATTTTTTTTTTCAGATTTTCACCTAATTATTGTGTAAGTATTGATTAGAAAAAGCTATAGCCTAGCTTTAAATAACTGACTTCCTTAAAGTGACTTTTCACACTTCATTTATCACTTTTTTTATTACGTCCTGCCTTATATTCCTCAGTTTTCTGTATTTTCTCATCCACTTGCGTTTTCAGGGCAACGTGGTTCATTAGGAGAACATAAGGTAAAGTATATCCCAAAGAGTGCTTCAAAGAAATGTGTGTTTACTGTTGACTGGTGGGAGGGTGACGGGAGTTTTTGCAGCTTGGTCACCATTCCAGGACTGGCTGACAGCTGCCTGTTGCCTAACGATGAGCTCAAGCAGCAACACTTCCTGTTGTGGTATTCTGAGCTCAACACTTGACAGTCTGAGAAGATATGCGGTTATTTTGAGGCCTAAATGATTGCTGAGCTACTTGGGAAGGCTGTCCCTGGTGTGATTTATGTGGCAGTGCCCTGTCAGCCCAGGCCTGAATCCCCCCAAGAAGGGGGATCGACTTCTCAAATAAGACCCTTCATAAATAAGTCGCAGAAATTGAGGAGGAAATGTTCTCACGCCTCCAAACAATCCCATCGAGTCACAGAGGAGGCATCCATCGATGGGGAGCATTGTTCCGTTGTGCACATTGCCTCCTCCCTGAATAAATAGGGGATTGTCAGGCCACCTTTCTTTGTGAGTAGTGAACCTCTCTTTAATTCTTTGTTCTGTTTGTTTTTAAAGAAAATATTTTATCTGTAAAATCTCTCAGATTAGGAGCAGCTTCGTGTGATTTGGTTAATTAAACAATGCAACGCTGAGAGAGCTGTAAACGTTAAAAAGCCTTCTTGAAAGCAGACCATGGCTCAATCCATCGGATAAATTGATTGATTACATCTGTGGTTGCTCCTAATAATCTGTACCATTTTTTCATTAGACAGAAAGTTGTTTTCCTATTTAGTATGCAAACGTGAGATCCGGAGCATTCTGCCCATGTGTTCTGATTTCTTTTTTCCATTATGCAATCACAGAACATGTCACTTCCTTCTTATGAAAGAAAAATGTAAGAGATAAAATTTGTGTTTAGTAAGGATTTTGATCTTCAATATATTAAAGAAATTAAAGTCCAGGGTTGGCAGAAAATCATAAATCATGGTTATGTGTTTCTCTCGAACGATTTTATGGATGCTAGGGCAAAGATATTACCACGTGCGCTCCGGTTATGCAGAAATGCCACTAGAGGCTGTTTTCTTTCTTCGAAGGTGCCCTTTAAACTAACATGGAATTACTCTTAATAGAGCAAACATGCAATTTGCACAAAGCTAACACAACGCGTTTCAGGTTATCTGTCACAGAGAGAGAAAAAGCAGAATGAGAATTTAGTAATGAATTTTATCATTCCTTTCTTCTCCATTATTTTTTCCCAGAACATGCAGTTTTCTGAAATGCACTCTTTGCTTCAATTTTCTTTCCAAATTATTTCTGATATTTATTTTTAACTTCGGAGGTGTCCTTTACAAAGGAGTTTCAATATTAAAAGCCTGAGTCACATTGGTGTGGTTTGGTATTCTTTTGTTCCTGGATGAGTTCTGTGCTGCTGAGATATTGTACACTGCTTTTATAATCCTTATTATTATAAGGGGAAGAAAAAAAAAAAGAGGCTGAAAAATGCACTTTAAGGCATAGATGATGAAAACAATCCAAAGTGTGTATTTGTGTGTGTGTGTATGTGTGTGTGCACATCCATGTGTGCACTGCCATGAGGCAGGCTTGGGAATTCACAATCTGTTGTTTACTGTATAGATTTTAATTTGTTCCTCCCCTTCTTTCAGTTTTTCCTTCTTAAAAAAGAAACAACAAACAAAAAACAAAACAACACAAAAACAAACAAACAAAAAAACCCCACACAAATTCTTTATATGATAACCGCATCACTATCTTGGATAAAGTCATTCTGATACTCCTAATATCCACCTTTTGTTTTCCTACAGCCCACCAGTGAAGGTGAGAGCAATGACATTAATCCTTTGAGCACAGTTGCTTGTATCCTGCATTGTCTTTTCCGTATTTTCTTACCAGCTCCTTTTCATCATCTTGCCTGAGTTTCACAGCACCAATTCAAGAAGGGTATGGACAATGCTCGCATTAATAGTGTTTGACTTTTGGGTGGTTCTGTGTGGAGCCAGGTAATCCAGGTAATTTGGTAATCCTTGTGGGTCCCTTTCAACTTGGGATACTCTGTAGATGCATGCTTCTATGCTTCTACTCCTTTTTTCTTTTTTTTCTTTTTTTTTTTTTTTCATTTTAGCTTCAATTTTTACCTGTAGAAAATGACATCACAGCAGCTAAGGTGCAGCTAAAATCAAGGTGAGTTTCCTGAGTGAGTTACGAGAACAATTCTAGTCCTAAGGTTGTTGGCTTGGGAGTAGTTCAGAAACAGTGCAACCCAAAGGGATGCTGGTTACTTCGAGCTTTACTGGGTGATACAAGGTGGTGAAATGTGGACTGATGTTTTGCTTGGGGTTAGGCTCTGGCTGAACCCTTTGAAGAACTCTGTCCCTCCCTGGCAGGCTGTTTGGTGTATACCTCTTGTGGCAGCATTAGTGTGCGGCCCAGAAGATTGAGAGGAGCATGTGCTGTGGCATCAGCAGAGGGCTGTGCTTTAGCCTCTGATGCTTGTGGTCAGGAACTAGCTGCAGAACAATGGCAGATGTTCTTCCCAAGAGAAGAAGAACAAGGTTTGCCACTTGGTTGCCTCTCTCTTTTCTCCTTTTCCAGAGAATCACTATTGTGCCTCACCTCAAGTACTGTGTTCAGTTTTGGGCACCTCAGTACAGAAAGGACATAGAGGTGCTGGAGCAGGTCCAGAGAAGGGCAACAGGGCTTGTGAAGGGCTTGGAGAATGTGCCCTATGAGGAGAGACTGAAAGAACTGGGGCTGTTTTGTCTTGGGAAAAGGAGGCTGAGGGGAGACCTTATTGCTCTCTTCCAATACCTGAAAGGTGCTTACAGTGAGAGCGGGATTGGTCTCTTCTCACTGGTGAGAAGTGACAGGACGAGGGGAAATGGCCTCAAGCTGCACCAGGGTAAGTTTAGGTTGGATGTCAGGAAAAACTTTTTTACAGAAAGTGTTGTTAAGCACTGGAATAGGCTCCCCAGGAGGTGGTTGAGTCACCATCCCTGGATATGTTTAAAAACCTTTTGGATGTGGTGCTAGGGACATGATTTAGCGGAGGGTTGTTAGGGTAGTACGGTTAGGTCATGGTTGGACTCGATGATCTTTAAGGTCTTTTCCAACCTGAGCGATTCTATGATTCTATAATTCTATGATGGGTGTTCACATTGCTGTTCCTAGAGGGGAAGCAAGAGCAGAATGAAGTAGTGTCCTCTCTAATGGTGCTGCAGCTGGAAGGTGCAAATGTTTTATACATACAGCTGGAAGAATGAAAAAGAAATATCTTCTTCTTCGGAATTAATTTTTTCACTAACTAAAAACAGACATATATATAATACATACACACACATATTGCTCAGAAATCTTCCTGCACATTTTTTCTTCCACCTTCAAAATGTATTAACCTAAAGTCATGAAGATGCAGCTCCATACAGGTCAAAACTAGCAGTTATGAGAACGTGGTAGTGTTTTACATCAGGCACTGTCCTCTATTATATGAAAAGAACTCAAGGAAGGCAACTGAATTGTAGAAATGGTTAGATAGGGGGCTGCAACAACAACATCAACAAAAGCTTTTAGTACTGGGGAAAGTGATTTTCCTGGATGTTTTGCTGTGGAAACACATCTTTGTCAAATAAATTAGAAGTGTAATGGAGTGAGATCTGATAAATGCAAAGCTTCCCTGGGCTACAGGTGGCTAACTGCACATCTAGAAAACCCTGATCTTCCTTCTGCCCTGGAAGGTGCCTGCTGCCTGAGACTGGTAAGGACTGTCCCAAATCTACCTGAGGCAATCAACATCACTTTGTGGACACCTGAAAGTATTTCTCTGGAGCTGTTTGCCTTTGAAAGAGAGTGCTCAGAGTGTTTACTGTCTGAAGACTTGGCCTGTAACAAATAACTCCAGCTTGATATGGGAGACTGGGAGTTGATACCATTGTATCCTGTGAAGATAGGCGTCTCCCTGCTCCCTCTTATCTGCTGACTTAAATTTGCTAGGCCTGGGAACAAAGGAGTTCCTGCTGAGATCCCAAAGCTAGAAGCTGTCACTCCGAAAGAGCTGACTTGACCACTTCAGACTATAAAGAAGAGTTTGTACTGTCATCATTAGTCATCATCAACAGAACAACGCAACCTCTGACGACCCATCAGACTGAAGATCAGCAGCTGACGCCAAGACATCCCCGGATTTAGGAGTGGTGAACCGCTTTGCTTTGCTGTGTTTGTAGATCTGTCTGTCCTTCTTTCTTGTTTTCTGTCTTTTCCCTTTATCTTCTTTTACTCTTTTACTTGTCTTACCTGTGAAGCTTATTAATTGTAGTTAGCCAATTAGTCAAGTTTACGTCCAAGTAGTTGTTAGTTATTCATAAAGATCTCAATGAATTGATGTATATTATTGCTAGTCTTGGATGACTCCATTATGGTAGCAGCCCCTTGCTGACATGGGGAGGTGCAACTCAGGAGGTAGAAAAAGATTCACCTCCCTCGAAACCCACTGAATGGGACACCTGCTCAAGGGCCCAGGGCTGCCCTCTTGCTTCTCCTGAAAATCTGACCAGAAAGAAAATAGAATCACAGGATTCTTTGAGTTGGAAGGGACCCTTAAATGCTGTCTACTCCAACCCCCTTGCAGTAAACAGCTGCAGCTAGATCAGGTTGCTCAGAACCTCATCCAGCCTCATCTTGAACATCTTCAGGGACAGGGCTTCTACCAGCTCTCCGGGCAACTTGTTCTAGTGCATCACCACTTGTATTGTTCACCTACCTTGCCTAAATAGGCAGGGTCAGTATTAAATACAAGCATGAGCAAAAGGAAGGGTTGGAGAAATGAAGCAACAGATACAACTATATTTGATGAAGACCGTACTTTAGTCTGACTGAATAATCAAACCTGAAACAGGAACGGAGGAGGAATGTGATGCTCGCATCCTAAGCTGCACTCCCTTGATTAAAATATCAGAGCAAGGCTGGCTTCTCATGGCCTTGTCCCTTGGTGCAGTGCAAGCCTGGTGGAGCCACTCCAGAGAGTTTGAGGCACCACCAGTGTAACTGAGCAGCAGCAGCATTCCCTTGCCACAGCTCTGCAGCCAGTGTCCTTGTTTTGCTGGGGCAGGAAGGTACCTTGGTGTGACTCTGTGGCATGCCTCGAGCTGAGTTTGGAGCTGGGTACTGCAGGCCACAGCTCAGCCTGCGCTGTCCTGCTGGCAGAGCTAACCTTAAAACACAGGAGGACAAGAGGGTGGTTTGTGTGGGTTTTAACACACTGGGCTGTGAAATGAGAGGCTTAAGTCCTGTGGGAGCTAAGACATGCAGAGAAGCTCTGGAGGGCTGGGAGTCGCTGGGCACGGGGAGCTGGGGCAGCCCGGTACCTCGGGATGCTGGGACGGACATCCTGCAGCCTGCAAGGGGCAGAGAGGACCGAGGCAAAGCGCTTTGCTCACGGACTGCTTTCAAACGCGCTTTACTTCTGCACATCACCAAGGACGCGTCTGTGAGGAGCAACAGCGGGGCTCCTCTTTGCACTCCCCCCCGGGGTCAGAGCCGCCGTGCGAGACCCCCTTCAGCGCGGCGGCCGAGCCGGGAGCGCGCAGGCCCCGCGGGAGCGCGCTGCGGGCGGTGGGCGGGAGGGCTGGGCGGCGCTAGGGCCCGGGGCGGCGGCGGCGGTGGAGCGGGGCCGGGCGGGGGCGGCCCCTCCCGGGCGCCGCGCGAAGGCGGGCGCGGGCGGGCGGGCGCGGGGCATGGTCCCGGCGGCGCGGCGCGGAGCGGAGCGGGCGCGGAGCGGTGGCATGCGGCGCGGAGACATGCGGCTCTGCTCGCGCGCTGCTGCCCCGCCGACATGGACCGCCGCCGCCTGCCGCTGCTGCTGCTCTGCGCTGCCCTCGGCTCCGCCGGGCGTCTGAGCGCCCGCCCCGGCAACGAAGGTGAGCCGGGCCCGCGGGGTGGCGGGCCCCGATTTTCCGTTTATTTCTACATTTTTATTTATTTATTCACTTATTTTTTTTTTTTTCGCGTTACGGTGGTGCTGGGCGGCGGCCGCCCTTCGGCCCGGGAGCGCTCTCGCCCGGCAGCGCGGCCGCCGCCCGGTGAGGGGATGAGGAGGGAGCCGCTTCGGCGGCCCCCGAGGAAAGTTGGGGAGCGGGGAGCGGGGTCTCTCCCGACAGAGCTACGGGAGAGCCCGAGCAGCGCCGGAGTGCGGAAACCCCGCTCTGCAGGTGCCGGTCCCGCCGCGGACTGGGGCGGCTCTCTCGGCGGGTGAAGCGGTGCCACAGCGCTGCGCCCCTCCGACTCGCCCCGAGCGCCGCGTTGCGTGCGGGTGCCGGGCGTGCGGCGAGCGCTTCCCAAGTTTTCATTAATAGCGGAGAGCCGCTCAGCCCCTGTCAGATCTCCTCCGCGTTCCTCGGCGTTCTCCCGTCGGTTTCGGAGCTGATGGTGCGTGAACGTGCGCGATTGTTCAGCGGCGATGCACGGGCGTTTTGTTCTCCCTCGCTGTGGCGGTTTTTTTTTCAGGTGACATTTGATGAACGCGCACGCTGGGTCACGGAGAGAAATGATGACCGCCGGGCGCTGTTGGGGAAAGTAACCGCAATACTTTTGGGGAAAGCTCGGGCTTCCCCGACCCCGTGCTAAGGGGGATGCGGCCGCTGCCCTCAGGGTGCGATCTGTGTGCCCAGGGTGCGCGCTGCTATCGCATCCGCGGATAGAGTCTGTTGGGATAGAGCCTGCGGCTCCGGAGAACTTGTGATGCCCAATGGAAGTGCGGGACTTGCACCTGCCCGAGCTGCGGCAACCACAAGAAAGCACATAGAAAAGCTGTATTGAAACCAATTCTCCCGTGCAAACGATGCTGATGTACTTGGTGGTATTCTGGCTGTTTGCAGACAGTGAGATAACAGGTTCAAGTGATTTCTGGAAAGGGGGAAAAAAAAAATCGCATACAACAAATACAGAAAGACCAAAACTTTAGGGACACTAGGCAATCCGAAGTTAGTCAGTTTATTCCTGGGAGGAAGCAGTGGTCCCGTCGTGCTTGCAGAACAATGTCGAGTCTGTTTGTATGCTCTATGTAAATTTGTTCTGCATGGGCAATGCTTTCCAGGGTACCTGGAGGAAGATGCTGCTAGCGGTTGCTTACTCCTAAGTTCACATATGTGTAATATTTTGTTATGCTTTGTCTCTTTCAGCAATGGTTTTCAGAAAGGAAAGCAAGAGCAATGGTGGGGGGTGCCCTTGTCTCATGGCTAAAAGCGGGTTGTGGATGCTGGGGGTCCATCAGCCAGCAGCACAGCTCTGCCTCCGCAGCAGCGGCACACAGACTCAGCTCACACACTGAGCAAAGCCTGCCAAAACGGGAGCTGGGCACTCAGCTTTGCTAATGATACTTTTTGTGTCTTTGTTTAAAACCATTGGCACGGAGAACCGGGAGAGGAGGAAAAAATAAATAATAGTGCAGAAGACATGTTAAGCATCTTGTCTGAGTCTGCCTTCAGTAGGTACTGCTTCTGCTCTCTGTGTTCAGTTTCAGGAACACATCTGTCATATTTTCAGCCTGGGTTGCAAAAAGCAACATGCATGCAGTGACGGGATGGTGACTGGCTTTGCAGGCTTGCTTTTCTTGAGGGATGGGTTCTGCTATTCCTTTCGGAAAGAAAAAATAAAAATAGAACGCTGAGAGTTTCTTTAAAAAATGGGACCAGCTTCAATGTTTGTTTGTTTTCGCTAAGGAAAGCGCACTAATTACTTTATTTATAGTGTATGCGGGCTGATCATATGAGTTGAGAAATCCAAATTATGATTTGCTGATGCTAATTTGTTTAACAAGTCAGGCATTAGCATGGAGCTTTAAATAATGCCAAAAGATTGCTTTCTTCTTTTAAATAATGTTTTTCTCACCACTTCTGCTGTCAGTGTTAATTCCTTCCCCTCCCAGACTCGAGTTAGAAGTTTCTGCGTTTCCGTGGGGTATTTAGAAAAGTTTTCTTTCTCTGCCCCTGAGAAGGAACCAGACCCTTTGAATGGAGGTTGTTAACATAGGCTTGTGGCGAAGCACGCGCACATTTTTTTCATACGCTTTAATATGAAGCTGCTGTGGAACTTGTGGATCATTGTAACAAAGGATGAAGCTCATTTCTGGTGTGTTCTTATTGCTCTGTGTAACTTCTGAGGGACGCGAATGTCACAATGGATAGGTTGAAAGGGTTACGCTCAGGGCTACCAGAGAGATGTCCTACATTTATTTGACTTGAAAGAATTACTTCTGTTTTGAAAATGCAACTTCTGTTAACATTTAGAGTTAATATTAAAGTTGACAACTGTTTGAACTAGTGCTGATACTTAGGTGGATGGGAAAAAGGGAGAAAAGGATGGAAGGGGCTGAAGGCGAGTTGTTGGCTTACTTCCTTACTTTACATTCTGTCAGTAAGTGCAGTTCTTTTTACCCCTTTTTAAAATTATTATTTTGGACAGTTGGAATATTTGTTAACTTACTTCATCCCAGAAAAGTTTTGAGGCTTTTTTCTTGATAAAACCCATTTTCCAGCAAGTTTATTGTTAACTACCCTGCCATGCTCTTTGCAAACGGTGTGCTCTTTCCCTACATAGTCACTGAGGTTCAGGGAGCTTCTCTGAAGTTCAGGCTTGTCTGCGTGTGGTGTCAAAGTGTGTGCCATTTTCTGAGGGGCAGAAAGACGTCGGGGAGATTTAACGTCCAATCCTCAGGTTTGAAGTCACGAACAGAACCCTCTGAGCGCATAGGAATCACATATTCTGCTGTGCTGTCCTTCTGAATGTTTTTCACATGGGGTGGAGGGTGTTGGTTTTTTTTTTTTATTATTTTTCCTAGAAAGAAGCAATTTGTCTATGAATAATTCCTGGACTTTCAAGGAATTGACTGAGCTCTGTCATTTGGTAATTTAATAATTTTTCCTATGTCTCTCCGGTAACTATATTGCCTGCCCGAGGGTACCAGCAGCCTTAATTTCGCTGTTTTATAACCCACAACAGTTAACACTTGACCCAGGTCATTAACAGGATTATCAGCAAATTTGTTTAAGCTTTTACTGACAACCCGAATTGCTTCAATAATATTTTGATTGTGCAGACAGAAAACTTCTTGTAACCTCTCAATCTAGCATAAAATTAATTTCTTGCAAACACAGCTCCCAAACGATCGATACGGTAAATCTGCTTGCAGTGCGTGGTTTCAATAGTGTCTGTTTTGGTTAACAGCAAGAGGGTTCCAATCAGCCTCTACTTTCGGTCTGCGTTGGCTTTGGAGATGTGGTTTCAGCTTTTATTCATTCACCAGAAGCTCAGAGCTCTGCGTAACTGCGCAATTAAATTCACCATTTTATCTGTTAGCACTTAAAGTTGCTGAAGGCAGCACACTGCGCCTTGGTAGCAGTGACAGCCGTTGGCAAGGCTTTGAAAAAGGCAACATTTGCACGTGGAGCAAAGTGCCTGACCAACTTACCCACGTAATTTGGAGAAGGGCTGGAAGCACTGGAAACTTTGGATCAAAAGGGAATGGCGCAGGGCAATGCTTAGCGCAGATCTCACCTTGCCGTGTGTCAGGTATCATTAGGGCAGGGAAAGTCCTCCCATATAGTGACACGTTCCCTGCTGGCACTCGTAGCTTGCTGCAGTGTGTTGCCCTGCAGAGGATGTCAGAAGTCAGTTTAGAAACCTTAACGTGATGCCTCTTAAATTTAAGCTCGGATTGGTGGGTTTCCAGCAAGCTGTTTTTCATACAGCTGTTACCCAGTGCTGTTGTGCTTAATCCTAAGCTGTACAATGAGAAAAATAATGACTGTGCTTTAAACTTCACACGGTGATAATTTTGAAAGTTGTGCAACAAGAGAAGGAAGTTGGGCAAGTCCCTCATTTCTGATAGGGGGTGCTCACAAATGGAATAATTTATTTCCTTTTCTATGGTTGAAAGTCGTCTTGCAGCTGATGTCAGTGCAGTGCACTAAAAAGGAAAATCGCTTCATTCTCCACGACAAACTTAAAGCAGATGTCTGAAGCGCAGGGATGTTCAATTGGACACAGCAATTAATTCTTATTGCAGTTAATTTGGATGCGACATATTTGCTGCCCAACGAACCAGTCGAATGACACATAGTTGTTACAACTCTCTTTTCTGCACTTTCCTCTGTAGGAAATGAGGCTTTGGAGCCATTACCCAGACAATAGGCACACGAAATCGCTTACAAGAAATCTTTGCAAATCAGGTGTGCGTTCTTACTGAACCTAAACTTTTTTCCCTGCCATCTGGGGAAAAACCACAGATTAGTTTTATTTATTCATTTATTATTTGCAGGAGTTGAGGACATTGCTATTAGTGTACTTACTCCTGATTCTGTTTCAGAAGTTGTAAGTTTTCCTCCAGGAGCGTACGTAACGGCTCTTGTTCTTGTAATCCCCGCTTGATGAAAGTTTGGACGTACAGATGCAGGTGTTCGCTTTCCTGTTTTCAGAGCTCTGGATTTTATCACCAGTGAGGGTCACTACAGAGCTGTTACCGAATCCAGCCGTACGGTTTGTCGCTTTCTGTGCAGGGCTTGTGTTAGCTCCATAGGGTACCTGCAATTCAGGGAGGTGCCGTCGCTTTGTGGCCATTGTTGGATTTCAATCATTCAATTAATTAATTAAATGCTGCTAGTAAAGCAAAGATACAATCATGTCCTTGTTTTCGGTTAAGGTTCAAAAGTATTCTCAGTGGAGGTGGTTGGTATTGAAACACAGACGGGTCCTGTTGCTGCCCTAAGGTGCAAAATGAACTGGACTTTTGCAGACGTGTTAGATTAACCTGCAGAGGTGGAGCTGAGAGATCTCTTAAGCCCATCACTTAGCTAACAGTTAATTTCAGCATCTCAAGAGTTGCTTTCCTGCCATAAAATGTAGGTTTTTTTTTTTTCTTTTTTTTTTTCTTTTTTATTTTAAACATTTTCTTTCTTCCAAAAAGGAGCCTGATTTGTTGAAGCGTTCTTGAAAATTGTTGAAAATCTATGAGGGAGGAAAATCTTGCAGTAAGAGCTGACACAGAAAATGGAACATTTTGTGTACAAATGCATATGACTGCTGCTAAGTTTTTGCTATACATTCATTTAAATGACGTAGCCCTTCTTATTTCCATAAACTTTGAGCTGTAGCTTTTTTTTTTATACACGTTTGAATTTTTCTAAATAAGAAACAAAACTTGACAGAGTTTAGTTCAGTTTAATTCAAAAGACGAGATGTGAACTCCCTGTGGTGTATTTCTGGAAATAGAAAGTGGCAGTAATTTGCTGGGTTAGGATCGTGTTCCCCACTGGCAATCTCATGCTGCTTAGTTTTTAGGTGCTTGCAAGTGCTTATTTTGCAGTGTGCAACTGATGTAAAATTGAAATTCAGTCCTTTGGACTGAAGATTCCTTTGAAATTTCTGCGGCGAATGAATGGAAGAAATAAAGATATAGGAATAGAGATAATCCTGTCTGAAAGAAATCTTAGTTCAGTGACAAAAGAATCCCAGCCCATGTGAGTGATGGGCGGAATGAATGAACCACCAGCGCGTACAGTCCTAAATGTGCAGAGACGTTATTAAAGTAGGCACACTGTAAGCAGAAACTTTAGCACCACGCTCCTTTTTTTTTTCATAAACTGCTGTATCCCGCTGTTCCAGGCAAAATATGGAGGAAAATCCCATTAATCTGCTGGAGAAATATTGATGAAAGAATAATAGCAGACTGAAGGAACAGTGGTAGAAACTTCCTAGCAATTAAGCAAACAATAGGGTGAACGGTAAGATTCAGTCAGGGAGGTTTAGTGTCATATGCTGCAGGGATGGGGATTTCTTTTTGGCCAGTTGGTTTCTTGGGACATTTTTATATCTGTATTTGGAAGGAGAAGTTCAAATTGCATTGGTCTGTTTCTGTTTGTTTGCTTTTTTATAATAGTGGAAAAACAACAACAACAACAAAAGAAAAACCCTCAAATTTCTAAAGCACAGATTCCACACATACAATTTTATTTTATTTTATTTTATTTTATTTTATTTTATTTTATTTTATTTTATTTTATTTTATTTTATTTAACTTTTAAATTTCTGCCTCAGGAAGGAGGATTTTCTAGAAAATTGAGCACAAAGAGTTTAAATAATGAAACCGACAGAAAACCTTCTGGCTCACGGTAAGCTTCCCACAAAGTCTGCAGTGACAAATAGCATGAAGCGATGCGGTGTCCCTTGATTTAGTTGTTGAGGAGCTGGAAAGCAGGCAGAGGTTTTGCATTGTTTGCTTTTTCTTTTTTTTTTTTTTTTCCTTTCTTTTTTTGAGGACAGGGCTTTTTGAAGGATCTCTTTCAGAGGAGAGAAAAAAGCTAAGGTAGAAGGAAAAATAGAAATTGAAGTGAAAGTTTGAGCTGAATCAGACCGACATCCAAACTTTCTCTCAAATTAGTGACACCATTAGGCACCCAGAATTCAGTGCTGACAGTGATCTGAACACTGAACAAAGCACAAATTAAGAAATTCCTTGCCACCCTGAAAGTCTAAGCATTGTTTACATTAGTAAGCTTCACCACTATGATTTACCAGAGGTGAATTTCAACAGACTGCAGTTTAGAAAGGGTAGAGGCATTTTTACCATTCCATTTGTTCTTTTTGTAACAGTGCTTTTCTTTTCCCTTTTTTATTTCATTTTAAAGGAAGAACAATTCCTGTCTATCCATTCTTACTGTTCGTGACACACAGTGACATATATTGAAACGGGTTCTGAGAACATTAGGGTCTTGTCTTGCAAAAACTTTTCTGCCACACAAGATTTGCCTCAGAGGACAAATGTCCTAGCCATGACAACAAGTCAGATTACCTGGAGAAGAGGGTCTTAGGTAGGGAAAAAATCATGTCTGAAAATATCATCTCCAAATTGTCTGGAGGTGAGCCAACTGTAGGAAAACCTCACTGACCTCCTTTGTTCCTCCTCACCCTCCCCCCCCCAACTGCCATGTATCCCTTCTCACGTGCCCATCATTTTTCTTCTCTCTTCCCTCTCAACATCAAGAATTCAAGATTCAATCAACTTTCAATCAACATTCAACCATGCAGAATCAAAGGAAGAAAACATGTTGTGTTTTCCTTTCCAACTGGCTTTGAGGACGTGTCCATTCCTTCTTACCAAATCATGTCTTCCAGGAGAAGCAAGATGCTTCAGTCTTGTGGATGACCAGAGGAGAAGCGCAGAACTACATATTTAATGTCACTGCCTTTAACACAATTGGTTGTTTTGGTCCTAAAAGCTGTATTAAATCAGGACAGAGTGTGTTCAAGAAACTGGGGTAGGAGTTATTCATGCTTTCCTTGGTTAAAGGTTCTGGAGAAGAGAGCTACATGCTTAGTTTGTGCAGCTTAATGGAAACCTGAGCCCTTTGTGGGAAGGTAATGGAAGCAGAAGAATAAGCAGAAGACAAGGTCTGAAAAAAGTGGCTTATGGATAGAAGGGAATAGAACAGTCATTTAAGCATTTACCTTTGTTATAAATATTTGTATTTCTCACATATGGAAATAGTGAAAAAAAACATTAGCAGGGTTTTGGTTGCAAAGGCAGCAAATGAAGTCAGGGGCAATTCCATTTTTCATATGGATAGCTCAGCGCACATGTTCTGCATTAATTACCTCCATAAATTCTGTTAACCTGGCAAACAATGAAAATATCATGTTGGTGACATCACTGTATTGGAAAATAAAACTGGTTTTAGCATCTTGATTTTCTCAATGTGACACTTGAGATTTCGTAGGCTATTGGCATTTTACTCCCCCAGTTTGCACCAGGATGTTTAGTCATTTGTTCTGTGGGTTTATTTTATCTATGGAGTGGCTGTGTAAGCCCTCAAGCATTTCATAGCTCATGTGAACTGGCACCCTTGATTCATGTAAGTAGACAAGAAAAGATTGACAAAACTCCATCTAGGTACCCCTGAGTAGGTGGCTTTCTGAATGTCATATTTCATGGCTTTCAGAAACTTTTAAAAAAGTCTTTATTTCTGTTTTGAACAATGATATTATTTATTATTTTAATATTTATATATTTTTTCCCTGTGTCCTATGAGTAATATCACAAAAACAATTTTTTTTTTTTTTTCCCCAGTATAATTTGGCATGCAGCCACCTGATTTGCTTTGGGGGTATCACAGCTGTTGTAAAAAAATAAATGGTCATTCACCAGACTTGTGCTCTGGTCCCTGTCTCAAAAAAGTTGTATCAAAGAACTATTGATTATTTGCTATGATTGTTTTTTTTTTTTTTTTTGGTCATTCATAGTGTTTGAACTGCAGTCAAATTTGTGAGAACGTAGAAACTTGTAGTCCTTGGTACCCTGTGGTCAAATATCTTTGCTGTGATGCTTCTTGGTGTCTAAACTTCCAGAAATGGAACATGTCGAAATAGTTTTTGAGATTCTCACTTCATCTAAAATAAACATGGATGCTGTGTTGCAACATATATATGTATATTTTCCTTTTGAAAATTTTCCTTGTTGGAAGCTTTCTCAAACAGGATTCCTGCTTTAAATCTCCTTAAAATAATTTTAGTCATTGGTCTGCTGTTAGGTTGGGCTGCCCAGACCTAGGCATGTGGTGCTTCAGGATTTGGGAAGCCCAGCAGGGTTGGTTTTCCACCCTGGGACAGAGCCACTGAATTCTCAGCTGCTGAAAGGTGCGAGGAGCCTCTGTGTAGGTATTTGAACCTCGCCCTTACTTTATTATTATTATTTTTTCTAAGAAAGTTGAACTTGGGTTTGAACATTTAAATTCCTTTTTAACACAGTGACCCTTGTTTTGCATTTAGATGCTTAACACCATGCTTTGCTGATGTTAGATTTAACACCATAATAGTAGGCTAGAATGAGATTCAGAGGATTTGGACTGCAGCATGAGTTCAGCTGAACAGTAACTCAGATGCCTTAAGGGTTTATGCCTCTTGTAGGAGATGTTGGAAAAAGACCAGTTGGAATCGGTTTAAAAAACTGGATGCAAAGAAGTGAAAGCAACACAGTAATTTGGAACCCATTAGGTTAATCCATTTTTAATTTTGATATCCTTGTCTTAATGAAAAGAACTGGCGTGTATCAGCTTACAGGAAATAGCCTAATAAAACTGAAATCTTATTAGACCCTTTTGATAAACATTGCATTCCAGCCCACCAGTCATATGTTTTTGCATACTTGGAAATTGAGCTTTACACCACTTTAACAATATCAAGAGAACTCTCATATTTCAAAGTAATAAAAAAGGAGGAAAATCTATTTTGTCTGCATTCATCCATGAGAAGTTCTTCTACAAACCAGGCAGCTGCCAACATAATTCAGGCAGGTACCCTCAGAAAAAAGCAGCGTACAGATTTGTCACCTCACTCCTGCTAAAATTCTCACATCTTCGTCTGTGCAAATTGCCTATCTCTGCTTTCTCTTCACAGCAGCCAGAATAGCTTCTGTGAGGTGCCACGTTAGTAGGTTTGAGTGTGTCTGCACACCTGTAGACTCAATATGGGGTAAGATCAGAGCTCACCTATGCTGCGCAGCCTTACAGCTATTGCCTGAGTTCCCTCCAAGGCAGGATGGGCAGGGGGCTTCTGGAGTTATGTGAACACTCCCAAGATTTCCAGCAGCAAAATGCTCAGTAGTTTTCTACTCTACTTTGAAATTAGTTCCAGTTTTGTCTGCTAAGGAACAGTGTACTTCTGCCAGCTTGCTTTCTGAAATCTTTCCTGCTTTCCTTTACAGTCTGTGCTTTTATTTATAGGCATTCCTTCATTGCTCACTGCTGTGCTGCCTTCCCTCTTTTATGGCAGCCTTTTGAGAGAAACTTGCAACAAAGTTCCCCTTTTGGCTCTTTCAACGTTCTGCTGTAGGAGAAACCGAGGCGCCTAAATCTGGTGTCAGCCGCTCTTTGGGAGTGTGTGATGAAGAGAGTGAGATCTGGGAGGAAAATGACACCCTTCCTCTTGCAAGGCAGAGAATACTGCTGTGAAAATAGAACTTATCCAAGTTGACGTAGTAAGTTTTGATGTTTTACAGTTGCAATAATTAATAGAGTAACTTGGCACATATTGCTAGCCTTCTCTTTAAAGAAAAAACAAAAAACTGTAACAATCTTTTAATTTTGGAAATAGCTTGTAAATTTAAACATAATATAACATTTAAAGGAAAAGAATAGAGGCTTGGGCTACCCAGAGTCCTTCTGTGAAGACTCCTGTGTTCAGTTTTAGAGCGACTGTTTTTTAACTTAATTTTGGTTTTCCCTTGTTTGTTCGTCTCTTGCCCCCACCCTGGTGGAGTTCTTCACTCAGCAATTTAACCACAGATTGAACATGACAGTTGCCGAATTTGGAAAGCTCTGCACAAAATCATATTTGATTGTACAGTATAATGGCATAGGCAAGAAAGGTTGAAAGTGCAGACCTCACAGTGTTGTGCCTCTCGCAGGATGGTAGTCTGGCTTTGAGCTGTAGCAGGAATCTAGGTGAGAAATCTCCCGTATGGATGAGAATGGTCAGGTGAATGGACCAAGCTTTGTTGGTGCTTGAATTGAACTGTGTTGCAAAGTATTTTCTACTGCCTGCTAAAATCTAAAATCTACTTTAGATTTATTTTATGTTGCTTAGTGCTACTTTGCTTCCTAGAGCGCCCCAGGCTTGGGGGAGACAAAGCTATAAAGGCAGAGCTTAAATGTGAGCCCTTAGCACGTCTCTTATGCTAAGGTCATTTCCTTCTGAGCATTTGCAGCAATAATTAAATCTTCACTGCAACACTTTAAGACCATAAAATCACAGGAGACTTGACTTTTTATTAATGAACAAGCAGAAAATCAGGTCCCAAATCTGCTTCTTGGAAGCAGGCTTCATTGGCAAACATGATTCCATGAGAAGAGTACTGAGTTCATTAGTGTTGTTGCTTCGTGGATTCTATTTTTGTTGTTGTTGTTGTTGTTGTTGTTGTTCCTTCCCAAAGATTTTTGGATTATCTTTCAGCGGATTTTATATTAGCATGATCCTAGTTGATAATCACGGTGAGCACACCAAGTTGTGATGCCTGCATAACCAGGGCCCAGACTGTCTGTAGGTGTTGCCTCTAGTCTCAGAATAAACTGGAGCTATAAAGCAGATCTGCTATAGCCCTTTGTGTTTCTTTTGCCCCACTAGTGCAAGAAGGAAAGAATGATAGGACTTAGACCTGTGCTGGTAGGTGCACCAAAATCCAGGTGCAACCTTTGTCAGAACTAGACTGCCCTTCTGAAACTGTATCTGTGTCTGCCCTGACTCCGTTCTGTCCCACCCCAAAACCAAGATCTGGCTGACTTCCTGCCGCAAAGTATTTTCTTTGCTGCTCAGAATTACATGACACATTTCAATTATGGGCATTCACCGTTTTTTTCTTTTTGCTTGCATAGAAATGGTAAATTTTCCCATTTGTTAGCATGTTTTAAAATAACCAGCACATTTCTAAACTGACAGTTTGAGACCAAACAAGAAGAGACAAAATAGAGGTTTTTTTTTTTTTTTTTAAACTATCAATTGGAAATCTTAATTGGTTGGAAAAAAAAATAAATCATACATATTTCACATCATCGGCCGCTTTTCTGCATTTTCCTTTTATGGAATATGATTTGGAAATACATAAATACATTGCAGTGGGGAAGTGATTGTAGATTATTGCTTAGCTGTTGCAAACTGTCTCTTAGCAGGCTTTCCTCCCCACTTCTCAGGTAGTCGGGGTTATCTCAGGATGGTTCTACCTGGCACAGCATCTATTCATTTTTTATTGAGGACTGAATTTATACTATGCTCATATCATTGTAGCAGCCAGCATTCCACGTGTTTCTGGAAGCACTGCTGCCTTGCATTCAAGTATCTTGTTAGTTTTATGGTTCTTTTTCTTTTGCTGACGTGGCTCCTGATAAAGCCTGCTGTTAGTGAGCCTGGAGTCAGGCCCTCTGCCATCACTCTCAGACTGGAAGCAATTCCTGATAGTGTGAGCAGGCCTGCACGTCAGATTCCACTCCAGCCCTCATTCATCCTCTTCATGATGCCACGGTGAAGGGAGTGAGTGAACTCTGCATCTCACATCCAAGTGTCTGCTCCAGCTGTGGGAAGGAAGGCAGTCATTTTGGCACAAATGCACGTTGAGGGAAGTAGAAATGCTTTCTAGTGAAGCTGTGAGCTCTGAGGGCCAGAATAGTCAGGCAGGAGAGGGAGAGCACATGTTCTCAAGCCCGGTGTGCTGTTGCTTGGCAGTAGCAGCTGCAGTGTGTGCTATGGGGAACCAGGCTGCAGGGCAGCACTCAGTACTGATCTTTTCTTTTTTTTAAGGGCCTTTTCTTAAGCCCTACAAGTAATGTCATGCTGAAGGTACACATCTTGGAGAGGAGAGTGTTGAGGGAGAGGGAAGCCAGAACTCTCTTCTCTCTAGTTGTGTCTTTTAAAGACATGCCTACTACCAATTATACTATGTGTAAATATCAGTTTTCATTTAACTTTAATTGTGTGTGGAAAAGTCTGTTAGGATCGTGCTGGTAAATGCCTGCTGATGTTGATCTGATTTCGCATCCCTCTGCATTACACTCTGTGAATCGGTCAGGTCAGTTTTGTGAATCAAATATTGCCTTTTGTTGCAGAGTTGAAACACACTGAAATGAGTAATCATTACATGAATCAGTTGCTTTTGTATTTTGTGATTTTCCTCTTTTTCCACCTTTTTTCTACTTCTGTAGCTCTTCAGTCTCAATGCAGGGAAATGTTATTTTCTCCTTTCAGTTTCTAGAATGATAGGCAATTTTAAGGCCTCATAATGACAAAAGGTAATGCTTTACTATTCCCTATCGTTTTGTCTTCGGACCGTGATCACTGCAGCCTGTAAGGTCTGTACTAATCGCTGTCAAGCTCTTCAACTCTCTCCTGAACTCAGAGGAAAACAGTGTCACATAAACTTTTTTTTGGTGGGGGGGAGGAGGGAAGGGACATTTCTCTGGATAACTACTTGAAAAATAAATGTATTTTGCATTCTAGATACTATTAAAAATTCTGTACTTCTGGTGGAAGATACGTTTTTTCCCAGATTTTTTAATAAAAGAAAATGTATCGTATTTATGAATTTCAGTTGGATTCTAAAGAATTTGAGCACTCAGGCAGCCTGCTGTGTGTTTCTGCTTGCATATAATATGATTCTTATGAGACCAGTGGTAAAGATACCAGGCAGTGACAGATATCTAGAGGGTCAATATAATGATGTCTTCTCTCTCTGAGTCTTTTTCTTTTCTTTTATTACTTGACATGTCATGAAGTGAGCAAATAAATAAATCCCCCAAAGAACAGGAAATAGCAGTCGTTTTAATCACTGAAGACCATGTGGCTAGATAGGTGTTTGTGCACAACATTGTTTTATTCTGCTACATACTAAATAATTACTTGGCATGGCTAGCTTTTTTCTTTCTCATACAAATAAAAATGGTTGACGAAATTGAAGACTCCAGTATGAAAGCAGATAAGTAAGTTCAGCACAAAAGTACTTATTACAAAATTAGTATGTCTGGAGCATAGCTCTGCTTTGATTTTTGTCACTATAGGGAATATTCATGCCACTCTTTTTAGGTATCTACTTGGATTCTTTGACTCACATCTGAATCACAGGCCTGCTGTGGTCAGTGTGAAAGCCTCTGTCTCAAATATTTCTACAATGTAGTGAAGTATATATGAAGATATATTGGAGAAGAGAAGGCTCTGGGGAGATCTCATTGTGGCCTTCCAGTATTTGAAAGGAGCATAAAAACAGAGGGAGAACAACTGTTTACGAGGGTGGATAGTGATAAGACAAAGGGGAATGGTTTTAAAACTGAGACAGGGAGGTTGAGGTTAGATATTAGGAGGAAGTTATATAAGGAGGAAGTTTTCCACACAGAGGTTGGTGATACGCTGGAACAGGTTGCCCAAGGAGGCTGTGGATGCCTCATCCCTGGAGGCATTCAAGGCCAGGCTGGATGTGGCTCTGGGCAGCCTGGTCTGCTGGTTGGTGACCCTGCACACAGCAGGGGGATTGAAACTAGATGATCATTGTGGTCCTTTTCAACCCAGGCCATTCTATGACTCTATGAACATGTACATATAGTTCGCATAGTGGTGCCAATTGGAACAAGTTGAGGAAAGTGGAATGAAGGAGATACTCTGAAAAATTGTTCTTGCTCTCAAAGCTCAGATCCCAGGTACAACATCAGGATGGAGGACTGAGGGAGATCTCTTACTGATTCATTTACTTTGCTAGAAAACAAACTAGTTAAAATTCTTGCCCTTAATCGTGATGAGAAAAAGCTTGAACTTTGTTTTCTGGTTTACAAACTTTCTTAACTGAAAGTGTGCTGGCATGGGTGTTTGTCATAGGTCTATTTCGCTTGCTTTATAAGCTTCACTTGTTAGAGGGATGGTAGAGTGTGGTGACAGATATCTGCTCTCTGAACCTGTAGCTGGGGCATCCAGCTGTAGTGGGGCCCATGCTGGAGTTTAGCTACCTATTGGCATTAGACCAACACAGTCCTTTTGTGGGCACACTGAATACTGAATGGCATCTATGTCCTTATTCTGCTGCCTGCGGGTACTTCATGCAGGAGTACTTGGCAATCTGCTGAACCTTCTCAGAGAGCAGCAGGGAGTTGACATTGCAGGGGCACAGAGAGATGTAGGCAGCGATGCTGAGTGCTGATCTGCACCTTGAGGGCATGCTCTCTCTGCTAGGCTGGTTGGTAAGTCTGGAGAGGAAAACCACCACCAGGGTGTGGCACAATTCCCTGTGTAGTTTTCCAGATGAGATTGATGAATTTGGACTGAATTCATAAATTCCAGAGTGGCTGCAATCATGTTTTCAAGGAGCTCATTCTTAACGAATAAATATATTACTTAAGTTTACTCCTGAGTGATTTGAGTGAGCAACTTCCTGCCAAGTAATTTACCTCAGAAGTCATACTTCCTTCATCACCATGTATTTCGGATGCACAGCATCTTGTCCCAGGAGATCCACAATATGTGGGATTTTGTAGTCACAAAAGCAAGAACTGCACTTTTTCCTTTTGAATTCTTATTAGTGTTTCCTTTTTAGAGATGCAAACCCTGCTTCAGAGACGTCTGCCTTGGGCCCTGCACGCTCAACATGAGACTGACTGATTTCTTTCTTTGTGTAGATGATTAAGAATTTAATGATTGATAAAAATAAGAGCTAAAGAAATATATGATGTTGGGTTATGCTATTTCTGTAAGCTTAGTAAAGATGTTTTGCTTACTGATATAGGTAGAAAATCAAAATACCATTGTTTTCTTTTAAAGTGGTGTATTACTGCAGGGAAAATATTTTTCCCTCACTTGGATGGAAGAGAGCTCATTTATGGTAGTGTAGCACTGAAAGTATACATATGGTACATTCACATACATAGACAAATGCATGTATTTATGATTGTTGATGACACGGTCTGATTTCTAGTACTGTATGCTTGCTGTATTTTCCTACTGTGTATTTTGTTGTACATCTCAATAACAGGAAAAAAAAAAAAAGCTTTTAATTTTTTTAAGTGATAACCAAAATTAAACAACCAGTAGAAGAAAAATGCCAAAATAATACACGTAGGATACAAATTGTTCAATTTAGCAGATTCATAGTTAATTGCCCTCAATTTTCTTTTCAGTCCTATTCTTTTTGCACCTAGTCCTAGTCCTAGTCCTATTTTCTTTTAGCACCAATATACCCAGACCATCTGGTTCTGGGAACAGTGTCAACCCTTCAGGGTTGTCAGGAGAAGGGTCGTTGTCGTCAGTAGGAGCTGAAGCTGCTTAGGCTGTTAGAGTGGCCACCTCTAGCAGAACTATCATGCTCAGATGTTAAAATTCCCTTGAGTATGGTGGGATTTCTTTCCTTGTTGCCTGTAATTTCCATTTTGAAAGAAAAAGAAGCCAAATCAGCAAAGAAAAAATGGGTCCAAATTGCAGATAATAAATATTGAAGGTGCACTAATTAGTGCAATCATGAAAAATGTTGTGTTTTATACAAATACTTCACTGGCTTGTATTTTTGTACAGATTCTTTATGTTTCTGTGCACCTGTTCTGCTTCATGTGAATGAATAAATGGTTAGCTAGGAAACTGTAATGGAATTTATCTTTGTGCTTGTGAAAAAATAAGTAAACAGCAAAGAATATCCTTCACCATATTTTGTTTGTTTGTTTTACTTGTCATGTTTTTAAACAGATTTTAAAACATTGTGATTAGATAAGCTGGAAAAAGTCTATTTTGGATTGCTTGCAAATAAAATCTAATAAAATCAAATAATAATAACAAAAAAGATCATGGTAATTAATTGATGGCACTCCGTAAGTTGCTTTGTCTGAACTTGAAACATTGTAAATAATTATTTTTGCATTTAAGGTGTTAAACTTGACATTCAGAAAACAGTTCACTACTACAAGACAATTTGAGAACAAATTAGATAAGAAGGAAGAAAGAGCTCAAGGGAAAGACTTTAATCTGCATTCATTATTTATTCTTTTTTTCTGAGAATATTATTTATGCCAAATACGGGCCTTTAATCAAATAATGATTAAAATATTCAGATCTCACATACATACTGAGATGCATTGACCCAAATTTTATCCATCCAAGGGGGAAACCCTTGTAGTTTGTGCAGCTGATGGAACCGCTCTGTTCCCACCCCCTGCTGTAATTAATTTGGACAAAGATCCGCTGTTTATTTTTGTCACTTTTTTGTTTTGAAAAGTTCCTGTGTCTGCTGTTCATACCATGTTTTAAGATAAACAAGGCAATCCTTTTCATTTGTCTGTCTTTTTCTTCTTTGTAGCTATCTGCCAGGCCACCTGAACAAATCAACTGCTTCACAAGATCCTCAAATAAACACATCTTTTAGTAAAAGTAACTGAGGTTAACTGAACAGAGGCAAATGAAACTCATTCTTCTTCATTTTATCTTTTTGTAGTTAATCTGCTGGATTCAAAAACAATTCAAGGGGAGCTGGGCTGGATCTCCTACCCATCACATGGGGTGAGTTCACTAGACTGTGAAATGGAAAAGTGCTTCTGCGGACCAATGTGCTATTTAACCATTGTTTCCTCTTCAGAGGACACTGTGCAATAGCTGTAGTTCTTTGGAGCTTCAAAAATAGTCTGCTCTAAACTTGAAATGTATTGTTTATAAAGTTATGGAGCCTTTTCTCTAGAATATATATCACACACTGTGTATAATCCCCATGAAGAGTTTCTTAAAGAAAATGTTCGCTGAACAACAGAATGAACAAACCTGTGTTTAAGCACAACTCCTTCTTCTATTGCAATGCATATTTCTAAGAGATACCACAGAACTGTTTTATAATAGTGCTTTGATGATTTTGTCACATGGAAATGGGGGAAGGTTGAATAATAACTGTGTGATATAAGTACTCATTTGGTACAGTCTGTGCTGAATTTTTCAGGTATTGTTATTTATTAGTTATAATGTTATCAAAGAAATCATATTCTTGAGAGTTTCTTTTTGTTTATTGTATGGGAACTGTTGAGTCACGGCCTCAACCTCTGATTGATCACCTGAGGCAAGCACGGAGTCAGCCCTGGGAGCACAGGTGAAGGCAATTCAGCTGTGTGACCACAAAGGGTGGAGCCTGGCTGCACCTCTCTTAGACCCATTTAAGAGCTGACTGCCAGGGGGGAAGGATCTCTTTCTGGAGATTGCTCCCTTTGGAATTTTTTACTGTAAGCCTAGGAAACAGGTGAGCATTTCATTTATTTTTGATTATTTTTTCTCTCCACTGTGATAATCTTTCTAGTTACATGACTTGTAAAATATTGGTCTATCCATGCCCCTCTGCTAATTGTACATTTGTTGATTGTATGTTTACTTTGTATCCAGATTCAATGAAACTGTGTGTTCTGTCTGGATTAGTGCAGTTTTAAATAATCTGTGCTTTAATGTTTGCTAATGCTGTTGTTTTAAGACAGCATTTGCCACCATTTTTTGCCAGCTTTATGGCAGTGCCTAGCTGTCTGGTGGCACTGTTATTTGGTCGCTCCTCAACTTGCTGTGTTGCTGTGAAATGTATATGTGTTCTGGTGTGTATTCTTTCTTTCTACATTGCATAGTGCAGATATTGAAGGAGACTCCCAAGTTGCTGCATTTTGTCTCCTGACCAAAAAAGCCTACCTGGTACACTGAAGCCTTAATGCTGGAATCTTCCCTTGCCCTTAGAAAAGGCTGTGCTTTCAAGCCTTCTCTGAAAGAATGTGTTCCAAGACCTGCAGCTCCTTCTCTTCTCCGTAACTTGAACAGTGCCACACATGGTGGTGCTTTGGTTCCTTCCTCTTCTGCTAGTCTTATTTCAGTCCTCTATCTTTAAATGATGACTCCTAGAAGCTTTTGTGTGTCTTTCTGCCTTTGTCTCCTGTTCTACAAATTAACCTCTGCCAGGGTGTACTGCTGCTTGTAAGTCTTTGGGAAACACTGTTTCTAGTCATGATGAGGGTGGGATTCAGTTTTTAAAACTGAAGTAGTGCCTTCTTGGTTATTAACTATCATACAGGTATCTAGCAGTACCTAAGAATGAAGTCTTGGTTTACTGTCGGAGTTTACACATCTCTTGCTGTGTCTCTGAACAAATTGTTCCATTCTCATGGGGAAGAGGGTTCAAGTTTCTTTCTAGTGGCTGTTCCTGCTGACTTTTCCCAACGAGAAACATTTATAAACAGGATGTCCAAGAGGGAACTCTCCAACAATTTTCAAGCTCCACAGTTTATCAACCTTTCTTGTCTTAACTTTTTTTTTTCTCTGAGGTTTTTTTTTTTTTTGTTTCTCACTCAGCTGCCCTGCACTTCTCTGCTTTACTCTGCTCTGTTCTCTGTTTGTCTTGCAGCTGTGCAGATCTACTGCTCTGCTCCCTGCAGCTGTGCCTCTCTTTGCCTTGAGTGCCTAAAGCAGTTGGTAGGGAATTGAGGTATCTTGAGGGCTGTAAGAAAAACAGATGTGCTGCATTACCCCATCAGAAAGAGCCTCCTGATCTCTCAAAACAATTTTATTAGCCTCTGCAAGTTTGTGTCAGGTAATTCTAGCAAAACTTGTTCTTGACTGTGCATGCTGTTCTTACTTACTTACTTACTTCATATACACTGAAGCCAAACTAAATAATGGAATTTTACTGATGTCCTTACAAGGTAGTGAAATTCCTCGTTAAAAATCACATAGTAAATTAATGTAGATCGTGTACTGTGAGTGTTTTTGTAGAAGAACTAAGGCTCTTCGAAGTGTGCCCTTCAAAGTGCTGTGAAATTGTGAGATCACCTATTGAAACATCAATGTAAAGCATGAAAATACTGCTATGTATCCTACTGAATACCCTATTCGAATATTTCTGTAAAATGGTGACAACTTGAACGTATGAAAGAGGGATCTTTTCTTTTTACAGCCCATTATTTATAGTCAATTAATTAAACCTGGTAAATATGGCTGCATCTGTCTCTGAGATAACTAAAATATGAACTTAAACTTTAGTGGAAAAACATTATAATAAAGATGTCACATCACGCTGAAAGATTGCTAATAGCATAGTGGTGATTTACAGGGTAAAGTTAATAGAGCTACACTTGAGGCTGTGATTCACAAATGAGTATACTGGTGCTGTGCCAATTCTTCTTCAGTGTGCAGCAGCATTCTCATCTGAAGTAAAAAAATGTCAATGTATGGAGGAGTGTGACTTACAGAAATTTTGTAAAAATAATTTATCTGAAGTGTTTAATATGCCTGTTAGAAGGCTAGTCGTTTTTATCTGATCTATACATGATATTGATTTCTAGCAAAGTGATCCAAACTGGTTGGTTGTCACTTTCAGCATTCAATGGCTATTCTTTCTTCTTTTAAGTCTGGTTTGATTTGGGCATATATAATAATAGCTTTCCAGAAATTCCTGAATATTCATGTTAAGATTCGTAGCTCATTTGTATTCAACGATTTTTGTGTCCCACATAAGAACCCTCTGGCGGCAGTGTTTTAGACTATGGTTAGTAATATCACCCTGTAAGAATGCGATCTCTCCTTGAGTCATCCCATGCAGCCACAGCCTTGGCGTCAGGAACGCTGATCTGGTCAAGCTTATTAAAATCTCTTAAGTACAAAACACCATCCCCTCTAGATAGCAAGGCAACTGAATTAAAAATATAATAGTTGGCTTTGCTGATGCTCAAGTGTGATTGGCAGCAGCCAGAAGGCCTGTATCCTCTGCTACCATCTTCAGCACCTGCCTAGGCAACCTTTTTGTAATGCCAATCAGTCAAATACCAGCTCCATTTCTATAGGTTTCATTAAAGGGGGAAGAAAGAAGAGCTACTTAGTCTGTGCAGAGTATATTATTGATATGCTGATTAAGCATAAAGAGAGTGATCATTAACTGCAATTCACGTAAATTACAGCAGCACAGATGTGGGGGTGGGGAGGATGAAAAAGCAAGTCACTTTAATAATGTACAATAGAAATGTGATGGATAATTCATACAGGACAAAAAGAGTGGAGTCTAAATCCTGCTCTGCATATTCATGTGAGTAGTTGTATTGGTTTCAGTGTATTTTCTTATTTTGGTAAGAAAGATGTTTCTAATTTGAAACATTTCTAAATTGAAACACCAAACTAAATTAGTTCTGTGTTCTTTGGGAGGTTTGGAAAACTGTGTCATAAGAACAGTGCATTGCTCTACAGTCACCCAAATTCTGACATGATCTTTACATGTTTATTGCACATACTGATAGACTTGATAGTTCTTTGGTCCTCTTTTGGGTAGTTGGTTGAAAAGTAAAAGAAGAAATTGTTTATCTTTTTTGCTTACAGCTAGAGAAAAAAATGTTCTGATATTTATTATTATAATATAGATAATTGTTTAAAACACCCCCTTCCCCCCCAACCCTGTCCTGTACACAACCAGTAAGTTGTGAGCAAAATAAAAAAATTAGGGGTTGGGAAATAGAGATATGGCATTTGATCATTGGAGAAGTTTCTAAGTCCCTAAGTTTTTTTTTTTTTCTTTTTGACCCATCTGACCTGAGAGCTAGGCATGTTCATTATCATAAACTCTGGGGTGCATACTTGAGCTGCTGACTGTACACTGAAGTGCTTTCAAAATCTGTTGTGAATATTCACTTCTTCTTAGTTCTTGCTCTCATAATCATTTGGACAGAACAAGTTGTTGCTCTCAATGATGGAAACTTCATTAAGTATTAGTGGAGAAGCAGATAATGTTCCCTGTTTCTATAATAATAGTTTGTGTTGTGTGAGGAAGGCCAGAACATATGTTATGGAGATTGATTGAGAGTTTTTTCCATGAACCAAAATTGGGTTAGAATTGAAAATCTTGAGTACAAATGAGGAAAACGTCTCCTTTCTTATATTTCAAAAGCCTGTGAGTAGTTTGTCGCATTAGACTTCGCCTGCCCACAAAAGTGAGTCTCCCAGGCTGCATTTGTTCTGGTTGCAATAATCTGCTAACATGTGGCACTGTAAAATCTTCCGGCTTTTTTTTTTTTTTTGGTGGGATATCATGGATTCAGTGACTGAAGAAAAGTCAGAATAAATAAGGCACTCGGGTACTGCTTGTGACTAGGTGAAAGTAGAGAAGAATGTGGGTGTAATGACGTTTTGACTGTGATTAAGGTATGCTCAAATAAACTGTATTCAGTAGTCAGTTATTTTGGCTGTTGGGAACAGAAAGTTTCTGTTTATATGACAGAGATTTTCAAGATTAATAAGTATTTCCATGAGTACTGGAAATAATGTGGCTCATTTTCCTGCAGCTTTAAGTCTTGTGGTTAATTGTGTCCCTGCAATTGAAGCTCTTCTTGCAGTGGGTCCTTAATGCCATTGGGTTTCCTCAAATATTGCTGCAGCCTTCTCCTGAGCTTGAACATACAGAAAGTTTCTCTGACCTCACAAAGTCCCTCATTTTCACGTGGCTGCAGATCTGAAGGACAGCTCAGCCTTCAGTTGAACTTAAAACTAGACAACAAATACAGAAATCTATGAGCGTGATCTAAATTTAATTTTCTTTTATTGCTGATTGGCATCTTTGTATGTATTTTTTTTGTCTGGGATGTAAAAATTATCTTGTCAGCTATTAAATTATACGGTATTTTAAGTGGAGGATGTTACTAAACTTACCAGAAGGTTGTGAAAATTTGTATCAAAGTGAAACGATATCAAACAATTGGTGTGATTCAGAAGAATTGAAATTAAAAAAACAAACAAACTCTTACTCTATATGCTTCTTATTCAAGTGCTTGTTTTTCAAAATGGAAGCAGGCATGTTATTCTATTACATTTTCCCTACTCATTAGTAGTGGTATTTCCTTAGTACTTCTGTTAACATTCCGTCACAAACAGGGTTTATACATGTTTTGCCTGAGGTCTGGTCTCCTTACAGCTTTATGTATTTCCTACTGTCACTCTGCCTTTCAGGACTTGTGTATCAGGTCTGAAATTTAAGCAGGCTATTTTGATGATTGGAAGTCAAACTAACCACAGGGGATTCTGTTCTTGTGAATTGTAGACTTTGTCTCATTTTGCTCTGAAAAGCTGATTGGAAAAAAAAAAAAAGCTTTCAGTTAATATTCACTGATTTTCTTTAACTGAAATATCTGCTTTTAGTGTACTTGGGACGTGTATTCCTTTCATTTTATTCTCCTTTCTTCAAAATAATGTGTATTAAGAAATTGTACTGTAGTTTTCATAAACTCTTCCTTTCACCTCCCATTTCCTGTAGTCAAACATGTTCGTTCTTCTCTGTAGACACTTTTTTCTAGTAGAATAAAGCAGCTTAAGTATATATTTTTCATAAATACAATTTAAATGATTTTGCTTTGCAGAGAGGCATTTAGAAATCTTCCTGCTTTGAACTAAAATCTATTAATTCTGATTTGGAGCCTACCTCAGTCTGTGGATGCTTGCTTTACACTAAATCTGGACATGAGAGAGGGAGTACTGGTGCTGTGGTATTTTTTTCCCCTTTCTGACAGCAATTAATATTAATGATTTAAAAAGACATGCAAGATGATTATTTTATTCTATGAATGTTGTTAAACTGATGACAAATTTATTAGTTCTGCTTTCTGAATATAATGTGTACTGTTTCTGTAGGCATCAGAACTTTCACAAATGTTTATCAGTATGTATTTTGGCTGTATTTTAGCTTGCTTTGACTTTTTGTGCTCTATCTCCAGCTGGTTTCACTAAGAATGCATTTAAAAGGGGAGCTTAAATGCAGAAACTTAAGTGGAATTGGATGAACAAATGAGGGAAGTATTTTGAAAAAGCTCAAGATCCCAGTGTTAGCTCAAAATTATGACTTCTGTGTGGTCAGTTGTTAGTCCTTGTTAACAAGAGAAATGCTGCTTTAAAATTTAGCGCGCAGAATATCCTATAGATGTGTTCATTTGATAACTGCATCATCCAGTTACTTGAAAAATCCAGCATGATCATAAAAATTCTGTGTTTCAGCACACTTAAAATGGCTGTTAACTTGATATTAAGTTAAATGTGTGCTGCTTTTCACTAGCAGCCTACTAACGTAGGTTTCATGATGTGATATAAAGGGAGAGGGAAGCTTTTTTGTGTGCTATCTTTTGAAATTGGGTTTTGATATTTTTTTTAACCATCTCCCTTCAAATTAGGATGGCATTTTTCTTTTTTAAATAGAAACAACCCCAAAAAGCTAAATGCACCGTAAGTGCGACGTTCCATTTTTATAAGTGATAATTACTGAGGAGAAAACCCCACATACTTGCCTCATCAGTCATCCTACTGATGGTTGCTGAAGTTTCAGCATCAGTTTTCTGTGGTATCAAATTGAAAAGAAAGAAAGAAGAAAGGAAAAGGGCAAGTTTTACCGTCTGTTCCAAAACTTAAATAAAGATCTCATTTGGACTGGGAGCTGCAGATCTTCCAGCTTCCCCTTGTTAGCATTCCAAGCTCAGAACCAGCGTTACTGCCCTCGTGGGCAGTGTTATTTCTGTCAGCCCCGTCAGCACAAACGGACCGCTTGTGAGCAGCTCCCTGATGGCCCCGATCACCGTTAGCTACTATTCCCTTCGTAAAGAAATGCTTGCTCCATAACTTTGTGTTTAGATGTATTTGCATAAAACAAAGCGCAGTAATTACCATGGAACGCTGCGTTGTTTATCAACGCTGTTGATTTTTAAGACCGCGCTTTCACTTTTCCAGATCGGTTCTCCAAGGAGCTGCCTTAGCCGTCACAGCGCGGCCACCTGAGGCAGGAGGCGGCGGGCGCGCTCCCATTTCGAGCCCGCCGGGCGGAGCTGGGCGGGTGGCGCCGTTAGCAGCCCCAGGCGCCCCTCGGCTCGGTAGGCGGCGCTGTCTGGTGCGGCGCGGCCCCGGCCCCGTGCGGGAAGGATCGTGCCGACTGCAGCCTGCGCCTTCTGCCCCGCACGTGTGGGTCTGTCCTGTGGTTGTGGCGCTGCCCCCCTTCGTATTCACTCAGGTTAGGACGAGCGGGCTATGTGGCAGTGCTTGTGGTAGTTGAGAGGCTTTGGAGCAGAAGCTGGTTGTGATGGAACGCGTGTCACATCCTTGCGTTCTGCTTTTCATCCGTGGTTGAGCTCTGTGAACGCCGGGGTTAAGGGCTTTTTGCACTGTGCCTAGACACGATCTTAGGCGTAATATAGTAACGAAACGTGTGAGTTCTGCGCGGTGACTCTCGGTCCTTTTGTCTGAGCGTTAGTTTTCCCTTCCTACCTTGATGTCTCTCACACCAGAACTGCGTTTTCAGCTGCAGAGGCCCAGCGGCATAATTAAGATGTGCGAGTTGTCTGCTGGCACGTGCCTGCGTGGGCTGGTGTGTGCTTTGTGTGCCGCGGTGCTGGGCGATGACCGGTGGTCAGCATTGCCCTTCCTCAGGGGGCTGGTGCCTGCTTTCTAGGCTGTAGGGGAAAAACAGGAACTGCACCATGTGCATTTGTGTTTCAAAAGCAACTTAATATAACTAAAAGCCCGAAGTGAAGTCTCTAACTCTACAGGACTGTAGCTGCTTACGGCAGTTGTAGCCCTGAGGCTTATTTTCTAAATTAGATGTGAACAATGGCATATAGAACTTCCTGATAGAAAGGTTTGGAACAGCAACAGTTACAGCTTTTGCATTGTGTGCTTCATCAGTTCTCTTTGACTGAGAGTGTTACAGGCAGATTTCAACCAACAGCCTTTATTTAAGGTCTACTTAAATGTTATCAGTATGGACAAAAAAACCCCTAAACAAACAGTGAGGGGAGGGTGAACTAGTTTGCTGCAGATTCTGACGCTGCCTTTAAAGTTGAAAATGTAGGTTCTTATTATAGATCAGGCAGTAGTGTGGTGTAATTCAGGTTTTACTTTTCGTTTGGAATCATTTTCTAAACTTCCATATTGAAATTTGCTTCAGTTTCTGAGGTGCTGTTTGTTAAAAATCATGAGCTATTACTTGGTACAGTTTCAAGGAGGCTCTCTAGCCCTGCCGAACCATTGCCAACATCAGTTTTGGTTTTGTGTAGTGAACTCCATTGAAGCCTCTGTAGTGAAGATACCACAGGCTCTGCAGGCAGGTGGTTCCAGTACTGCACTGTCTTTGTGTGGGAATAATCCTGCCTGATACCTGTCTTGAAAAATGCAGACACAATTTGTAGTGTTTTTTTCTTCTTACACCATCTGTTACTGCTGAGGAGAGCTTTGCTGTGTTAGTCCTATTCGAGATGATGCAGTCTGCAATTACATCACTGTGTAGCTTTTCTCTTTACAAGACCAAACAAGTCCTGCTTTCTCACCTCCTATGCTTTTGTCCCCTAACTCTCTGAATATTAGTCATCATGCCATACTTGTCTATACAGTACCTTTCTCATCTGGAAGAGATGAAGATGTGAAAAGCCCCTGTGAGGATAGTGGGGAAGATCTTAGAATGGTATGAAGTAGGAGCACAGGTACCTAATCTGGGTGCTAATTAGGCATGTCAGTCTAGAAGCACTTCAAGTTATTGCTTGTATTTTACCTTTTCCACCCAGATAACTGACAAGAAGTTGGTTCTGGAGAAGTTAAGATTTCTTAAGAAAAAAGGGTAGCAGCATGCTGTGCCTTAGGTCTCCACAACTCCTACAGATGTCGCCTACACTAGTTTGTTTTCCGAAACCTCTTGTAAGGAGAAATTTATCTAGAATATGTATGTTTTCTAAGCCTTCTATTTTTTTTTTTTTTAGTCTTATTAACTTTTTCCGTAAGAGCCAAGAATTTTAAGCTCATGTTTTCTGCCCAAAAAGGAGATTTTAATTATGGTTGAGTGGCAGGAGCTTTTTTTATGGCCAGTAACTTCTTGATTCAAGTGGTTATTGTTTGTTTTAAAAAGCAAACATGTTTCTTGAGGGTGAGCAAGGATTGAAAAAAATGAGAGATGAGGTAATCATGGAAGCTAAACTGAAATGAAAGTGATAACTGGGTAGAATGACATTAAACAGTCATAGCATATGTGAAGAGAGGTGTTAGGTGTGAGGGCGGGTGAAGAATCTAGACTGAAGTCTGTGGAAAGGAACTTACATTTAAACTGCTTGTGGAGCTATTCCTTGCTGCCTTCCATCTGGAAGAAGTGGAGATTCTCATGTGATAGTAGGGAATAAAGATGCCACAAAAGCCTTTGGCTTCTGTGGAAGGGAGGCAGTTTGGGTTAACTCCTAGCATCCCTGTGACACTGGCTCCTTCCTTAATATTGCAGTGATGTTTGTGCCTGTTGTCTTTTCAAAGCTTTGCCTTTACAAACATCTGTGTAAATATTTGCTACAAGTTCAAATAAACAGTATTCTTTTCCGCTTCTTGCAGAATGCAAAACTAAAATCTCAACCAGGACTTCAGAAGTTAATTTCTTTGTGGCTGTGTAGTTTCATCCATAATGTGCAGTGCATTCCATCAAACTTACGGGATGTGTAACCTGGCAAAGCAAACACTGCTACTGGAACTGGAGCGTTTATATTCTCTGATATCCTTGTGTTACCTGTTTAACTTTTGCTAATACTTTTGTGACACTTTATTAATAAAATGTAACATGTCCATGACAGTAATTTAATTTTACTCTGAAACATGGTAATAAATGTTTGAACTGTAGAGCGTTTATGTAGAAGTGTTTTAGCCTGAAGAAATGTTTAGAGGAGAAGCTGAGCTGTGCTTCTCCCACTGGCACTACAATTTAGCAGTGTATATTCAGAAGTAAATGGTTTTCAGATTAGAACATCCTCTTACAATGAAACCATCCAGAGGCATGAACATTTAAAAGATCAGGAGAACAGTACTGCCTAGATGAAAGACAGGCAGATGGGTGGTGAAGCAGTCCGTGCACAAAATGAACATGCTGCCCTTGTGGAAGCTTAACTGAATGCCTGGCTTGCCAGGGCTGTATGACTTCTGCATAATTTTGTCTTGTAGATTGGGAATTGACCCATACAATTGGAAAAGGAGGTACTGACTTTAAAAAACAAAAACAAACAAAAAAAAAAAGAGTGGAATTCAATGTGCCAACAACTGTTCCCAAATCTTGGTACAGACCAGTTACTGATCTTCAGTGCTGCTGAATCTTCCATTTGCATACTGTTTTAAGAGAAAGTTGTGAATCATCTTTCTCATGCTGTAGCAGAAGTTGCATTGTGGGTTTACCCTACTTCTGAGTCCCTGAGGAGTTTGTGTTTTTAAAGTATCAGTTCATAAAATGGAAACAAACTGAGAAAATTCTGGGAATAAGAAGTAAATGGAAGTGTTGTTGCTCTTAAGATTTTAGGAAAGTTGTGACATGCTAAAATCTTGAAAATTCAGTTGTATATTACTGCACTAGTGCAATGTCTTGATTTAGAAGGTGGAGGGCAGCATTGAATTCAGAGCTAACTTGTTAAAGCACTTATTATTAGAGATGCAAATTGAAACGTCTGCAGTTCGTTGAGAAGTGGTAATTTTGAGGACCAAGCAATGACAATGTGGTTTTACTTGACTAGGAGTTGTGTTTCAACAAGTAGAATGGCAGATCTCCATATAGGCAGTGAAAAATAATATATTTCTGTTATTCAGCATATAATCTGTTAAAATTTATGCCTTTTTAAAAAACTCAGGACTCAACAGAAGAGCAAGGAAGCATCTGAACTGAAACTATGCCTTCAGATTCTTTTGCAATGACTTATATGCAGCAGTTTGCAGTGTTATGTCTGCCATTGTATTCTATGCTACATGTATTTCATTATTTCTGGCATGTTTGGAAGTGTCTTTTTAAAAACCATATGCATTTTAACTGGTGCATGTTAGAGTTATTTACAAACACTGGTCAAATGTGATGTGTTTGTTTAACCTAGTTTACTAGCTGAGTTAAAGGCAGAACTGTGACCAAATAAAAACATGTTTTGGCATGGCCATTTGCAATATGTCTTAAAGAAATCAAATTCATTTAGTAAGAAGGGCGCTGTTTGTTTTTTTTTTTTTCTATCTAGTTGTGCCTTGGTTAGAAAACTGATTTAAATATACAGTCAAATTTTTTTGCGTTCTTGCGTAAAGCAGGGATTTTGAATTAAAACCTATGTGATTTTCCTCTTGCTTTCTAAATTTCCATAACAAGTACTCATCCAGTAAGAACCAAGAAAATAGACAGTCTACTTACAGTTTCTATTCCGTTTAATTATAAAAGCAAAACAAATGGGGAGAAAAACAAAACTGCAAGGGATAGCATTCCATTCAGGTTTTTTTTTCTGTTAAATTTCCCTATTCTTCCATTACAGGAAAAAAACAATTTTCCTCTCCATATTTCTTGCCAGCAAAAGCTTTGATCTGTCCATTTTGCTGCCTTGTTACAAATGTCCACGTTCTATCCACGGTGTGGGAGCTATTTGAGGAATATGGTTGAATGCCAGACCTGCAGTCCCTTGGCATCCCCATGGGATGGGGACAATGTAGAGGTTTTCTCAAGCACACTGTGGACTGGAGGAAGAATTTTAGTGAAGTTGTCTGATACCTTAGCCATCCTGCCAAGGTACAAACATTCTTGAGTTGAGTTGGTGACAACTTTCTGTCAAAGCTTCACCTGACTTGAATTCATCATAGAAGGTCTCCTAAAGTGTCGTTAATGGAGGGATGTTTGCTGAATGTGGTGCTATTTGTGCATCTCTGGAACACATGCACGTGTATGCAGATGCATGCTCACATAAGGTGTACGTCTAAAAACAATAATGCATGATAAAAAAAAACCAATTACACAGTTACCATGTTAGAATTGAATCCTGTCACATTTAGCTTGATCTATTCAGAAAATGGCAGTCCTGATACAAACTCTTTTTTTCTCATCCAACCTTAACTTGTGAGGGCTGTTCCTGATTTCAGCCACATTTGATGAAGTGGAGGGGAATGTAAATCTGATACATTTTACTCTTTGTGTCATGTGGGAAGGACTTGTTTTGAGCTGTCCTACTCAAGCTGTACTGCACTCTGTTAACCATTTCAGTATCTACACAGAGGGCAGCCATTGTAAATGTCCAACTCCAGAAAAGCCTTTTTAACAAAGCTCTGCATCTCTAAATGCAGTTGTTTGAGCACCAGATCTAAAAAAGATGCATAAGATCAGAATTTCTCATTCCTCGCATGTATAGAAACTGCTTATTTTAGCAAACTTCACTTCTCTGCGTTTTAAGGTATGGTGTGTAAGGGGCAATGGCAAGTGATAGATCTCATTCTACACAATTTGAGCATCTCACTGCTTGAAAATATAGCACTTGAATTTAAAAAGCTTCAGAAGCATGTATATGCTTGGAGATCATTTCTTATATTTCTAGCAATTAAAATCCTTCTGCAAATTTCAAGCATTTCAGAGAGAAGCACTTCAGGGATGTGCATACATGTTTACCGTAGTTCACTTAAATGTAATTCCACATCCTAGTGAAACAAACGAAAAGGTCAAAAAAACCTCTTTTTTGAGTATTAACAACGTTTGAAAGCTACATTCAAATGACCTCTTCTATATCTACTATTAATGGAAAAAGTGATACAGAAGTAAAATTGATGTTAGGTGGTCTTTATTCTGTGGCTTCACAAAGAACATCAGAACCATTCGGACAGCTGACGTAGTTAACTTCCCATCTTTATGGTTTTGATAGTGTGGAATAGTTGAAAAGGTTTATATAGGAAAAATGAAAGAGGAATAGTGAAAAGGATGTCTTGAACAGTGACCCAGATAAATTGCCTAAAAGCTGCCTAAATTTGGTTCTTAGTTTGGTTCTTTGATTCTGCATGACAGAATGGCTTTTATCATAGCAAGTCTATCACGCTGGACGAAGTTCAGGTTGGATAGAGCTCTGGTGTCCATAGTGCACTGATTGAAGTTGGTAACCCATGTGTGAACCTGTTTTAATTACAGAAATTGTGATTGATTTAACTTGTAACTAGGTAAAATACAGCTACATACAAGTAATGTGCCTGCACTAAGCATAGATTTGAACCATGGAGTAGTTTGGGTTAGAAAGAACCTCTAATATAATCTTGTTCCAACCCTCCTTCTATGGGTGGGGACACTTCCTATACACCAGTTGCTCAAAGGCCTCTGATTGCTCTAGTCTGGCCTTGAATTTCTCTAAGGAGGGGGCATCCACAATTTCTCTAGGTAACCTGTTTCAGTGTCTCACCACCCTTACAATAAGGAATTCCTTCCTACTATCTGGTCTAGTCTATCTTCTCCTTGTTTAACTCCATTTCTCCTTCTCCTGTCACTAATCCTTCTTGTGTTGGGGGGCTCCAGAACTGGATGCAGCGTTCCAGCTGTGGTCTCATGAGAGCAGAGTAGAGGGGCAGAATCACTTCCTTCAACCTTCTGGTCATACTTGATGCAATCCAGGATATGGTTGGCCTTCTGGGCTGCAAGAGTACATTGCTGGCTCTCATTAAATCTTTCATCAACCAACACTCCCAAATTCTTCTCCTCAGGGCTGCTCTCAAGCTGTTCTCTGCCCAACCTGTATCTGGACTTGAGATTGCTGACCCAGCTGCAGGACCTTACACTTAGCCTTGTTGAACTTCATGAGGTTTACATGGGCCCCCTCTTGAGCCTGTCCAAGTCTCTTTGGATGATGTCCCTTCCCTCTAGTGCATCAACTGCACCACTCAGATTGCTGTTGACTGCAAACTTGCTGAGAGTGCACTTGATCCCTCTGCCTGTGTTGCCTACAGAGATGTTAAACTTTCTTTGCTGGTCCCGGAACCGACCCTGAGGAACACCACTCATCAATACTCTCCACTTGGACATGGATCCGCTGACCACAAATCTGAGTGCAACCATCCAGCCAACTCCTTATCCAGTGTATTCAGTGAGTGGTCCATCCATCAAATCCACTTTTCTCCAATTTGGTGACTAGGGTATCATGTGGGACAGGGTCAAATGGTTTGCCCAGATCCAGGTAGATGGCATCAGTTGCTCTTCCTTTATCCATTCCCCCATCATAAAAGGCCACCAGGTTTGTCAGCCATGACTTACCCTTGGTGAAGCCACGTTGGTTAACAACAATTACCTCGTCTTTATTTTCCACGTGTCTTAGTAGAGCCTTCAGGAGGATCTGCTCCATGATCTTACCAGGTTACCAGGCACAGAGGTGAGACTAGTTGACCTGTGGTTCCCTGGATCTTTTTTTTCCCTTCTTGAAAATGGGAGTTGTTTTCCCACTGATTGGAGAAGGGGAAACATGACAGAGTCTAAATAATGTTGTCTGTTTTTTTTTCCCCTGAGCTGTACCATCCTAGGTATGAGTAATGTTTTATAACCACAGTGAACTCAAATTAGTACAAACTTATAATTCAACAGCACATTTTGTGACATGACATTCAGTGGACAGAAATTGTGGCTGGAAAGGACAGAGGTGAAGTAAGTGTCTGAAGAGTAATCCTTGGTTCAGAACAACTATTAAATGTCTTTGCTGTGAAGAGAAATTGAATACAGGAATACAGTGAGCAGTTACCGATGGATAGAGTGAGTGAATGTTGGGAGCCTGGGAAGGTTATGGAATAGTTAATAGTGATATTAAAATGGCAATAGAATAAGAGTGCCAAAAGGTCAAGATAACTAATAAGGGCATATTGTAGTATCTGAGAGAGAATGGGTTAAAAAGACGGTAGTGAAAGATCTTAGAAATAACCCATAATTTACTAACATGGATAATTTAGTTAACATGGAATTTGCATAAAATGAAAATAAAAGACCTTTCAATGCCCACGAATATATAAAAATGTGTGAACTAATAGTGGTGCAAAAAAGGTCATATTGGGCTAACTGTCTGAATGGTGTACTTCTAGCTTGTTTGGGTGACCCTTGTCATTTTGTACGTTGAAAGGAACAGGACAAGGGGGAGAACATTAGCTACCAATGTAATGTTGCAAATGTTATGCAGAAGAAGATGAAACTAAGGAGGAGTAGTAACAAAAAATAAATTCAGAAAGGGGGAGGAGGGGAAGCAAAATGAAGCATCCATTTTTGTGGATGGAAGGGTGAGAAAATAGAAAATGGAAGGAAAAAGAAAGGCATGTTAGTATGCTACCAAATGAAATATTTGGGTTCAGAACAAAAGTCAAGCTCCAAGCTGAAGAAAACAGAGCATTTGCATTTGTCTAAGCAGTTTTATTTTAAAATATATAGCTATGCATGAGCAACCTATAAACTGAGAAAGGGAGCCATATGGCTTACAGCTTTTTCCTGCTGTTTGTTAAACCAGTAGAATAGAATCCAAGTGTGCTTCATGCCCTGTGATCTTTCTAGCAACATGGTCCTTTCTCTTCAAAGGGCTGTCTGTGCTCCTGAGATCCTGAAAGGTGGAGGTGACCGATGGGCTGCTTACAGAGTGGAATATCCTTCTGTAACAACCTCCTGGGATTCTTCCAGAAGCTGTAGGCAGTCTTATGCTGTAGCATCATGGTGCTATTCTCTGGATAGTTTCTGAATTCTGGCTGGACTTGCAGTAGAGCAACTGAGGGATAAGATCAGAGTGGTGGAGACTATGGGAGAGAGACAAGAAGGTAGATGGGCAGCTGCTGGATCCTGTTGAGTAATGCCAGGCCCAAATTGTAACTGCCCTTGTGTCATCCACATAAATTTTAATTTCATTGATCAAGTATAAACTTACAGTCTGCTCTGATTTTTAAGATTCAGAATTGTTAAAATAGTCTGTGTTGCTCTGTTTTCTTTGTTGTTCAATAAGAAGAATGGTTTTAAAAAATAAAAATAAGAAGGACATCTTGTACTGTTCCAAACAAGAGGTTTTGCTGGGAATTCTGTCTCTATTTTTTTTTTTCTCCATTTGCTCTATTCCAAGGCTTAGCAGTTACATTAATTGGTTGAATGAGTACAGAATCCTGGCCAAAAGTATTACAATTTGTAGCAAAATTATAGTAGCTATTTGTCTGCACTCTTAACAACATAGAAAAAGCTCTCTTTTTTTTTCTTTTTTTTTTCTATGAAGGTCACACTCAACAGATAGCTTTATAGTCATCCATGTGCTGACCCTTTTGCCTGATGAAGTGGCTGAAAACATGCATAATGGATGTGCAAAGTTGCATTCAGTCAATACTGTATGCACCTTTCCTGTTTATAAACACACATACTTATTGCATAGCCTTATAGTGCATACTTGTTATCTGTGAGCTGCGTGAATTTTGACAGCTTTTGTTTATAATGAGTTTGTATAATGAATTAATTTTCAGGTGCTTTCAGTCATAGTTTCACAGATAGATTGTTTTTGGAATGCTGCAGAGAAAACCCTAAAAGAAAATAGTTGATTAAATGTCATGTATACACTGTGAAAATTAATTTTTTGCCCAAATTGACTCTGATAGAGACAAAAAGATGATACAGTCACAGTTATAAAAGGGCTGGATGTCAGATCATGACATAGAACATGTATGTGTGCAGTATAATATGTATTACATCATCCAGGAAGTACCTATGGAAAATTGTTCTTTTGGCATTTTTGGAGCAATTTTTAGCCTTCTTTTTGCTTTGTTTATGAGAAGGCGTTTCTGTGAATTTAGGGAAGAAATATAAAGCATTTTGTTAATATAAAATGTATCATGTCTCCTTTCCCCATTGCTGTCAAATGCAACTGCATCTCTTTTGGAGGGTTCCTAAAATCCACTGGTATGAATTCAGGTTGTAGCAGCAGGTCAGAGAGCTTGGTCATATTAGCATTCTTCTGGATGCAGGATTTTTCCAGTCTGTCCATTTATTTTTGTACTTTTTGTTTTGTTTTCCTTATTCAGATTTCCAACTGACTTGCATGGCAGTTTTGAGTTACCTTGCATATTTTGTCATGCTGAAACTTCCAGTTTCATTATTGTTGCTCCACCAATGCAGCTTGTACTGCAAGTAGGAAAAGATGCTGGGAGCCAAGGCCTCCATACATATGTAGGAGGCAATAAAAAAAAAAAAAAGGGGGGGGGGGGAAGAGTGAACTGGGGATACGGGAGAAAGAGTGTGTGCAGTTTAATAACATATTGGCTGCCTTTTTGGGGAATTTGCACAAGCAGTACTAATATCTGAGTGCTGTGGGAGTTACTTCTCTGCAGCTTTTTACTTTATGAGATGACTGTGGTACATACTTGTGAGAGGGATTTACTTCTTCATTAAAAATTGTTGTGGATGTTATATGGATACTGATGTTCTCTGTCATCCTTTTCTGCTTCTTTACGTAGCCCCCCAGACAGAAATGGAGATGAAGTTTACACTATTGAATTTCTGAAAAATTCAATACCTTGATCTGTAGGGGCTCTTTTACTAGGACTTAAGTTTGTTTATTTATTTTGTGTGTATGTGAATACAGTTTATCAGTTCAAGCCTTTGGATTCAAGCATTTGTGGCCAATTTTTTGAAAGGGGAGAGTTTGTTCACATGTTTATTTAGTTCCTTCTGCTTTTGGTTCTGATTTGCTAAGCTAGTGCAAGGTCTCTCTCAGCTGTGGAATTCTGAGGATAGGAGTACCAGCAAGTATCACTTAGCATTTAAGAAGAGCTTCAGGTGCCAATACGTCTGCAATTTGTGCACTTCTTTTGAGTGCAAGGGTCTGTTTTTTAGTTTCATCTCTATTTTGTCTAGAAGAGTGATATAAAAAGCTATCCTATGTGTTGTGAATTCTTGTGAACAGTTAAGCTCCAGTGAGAATGTATTACTTGTTTCTGTAATTGAATTAAGTTGATAACAGGAAAATGGAGTATTTTAATAATTTTCATGACAGAAAAGAAGCCTATATTACAAAGAACTTGCTGCTGCTCATCTGATCTCTTGGTCTTGGTGCCGTATGCAATGTGTTGGCTCTACTTTCTGATTAGAAGCTGCTACTAGTCATTTAGAAACAACGATAACGTTCCCCTTCAATACTTCTAGGAGTATGGTTATAGGTTATGGCATTCAATTATAATTATTAACTGAAGCATATGGCACTAAATACAAAGATATTTCACACATCAAGAGTTTTTATGATGACATTAGTCTTTTTATCATGAAAACATTTACAGGATTTTCTTTTTAAGTATACACAAGCGGAAAATCACCTTTTAAAAGATCGTGAAGTGTAGATACATTTTTTTCATAAGATAATTTTTGTTATGGTAGAACAAGTGCAGCTACCCATGGGCCACACATGATCTAGCATAGCTAATAACATAGACTTACAATTGTGAACTTTTAATAAAGGAACTGGAAGAAAAAATTGTGTCTGAACTTGAAAAATGAGAAAATGGCTCACAGATTTAGCATTTTTTTGGAGTATTTGACTTCTCATTTAAATGAGTTAAGCATGATTCTTCAAGGTGAAAATCAACTTATCTGTGCATGTTTTAAGCTGTAATGGCATTAAAAATTAAACTTAAATTATGACAAGCTCAGTTGATGATAAATAATCCTATGCATTTTGTTACATGGGCTAAACACAGTCCTGTGAGCAGTGGAAAATATGCAGCTGTGCTTTCTGTTCTGATAAAAGGAATTTAAAAATAGGTTTAGAGCTTTACAAAAGAGAAATCCTCAATGTTTTGGTATATTTGTGGCTCAGTTTCCAGTTGACATATATTTCACATGTGGCTCGAGATTATTCCTCTTCACTCAGATTGGCCCAGGCAGGAAAAAGGTTAAACACCTCTGTACTAGAACCTGCAGTAAGCTATAGTATATCAGAGTAGCTGTGTGCAGTGAATGTGAACTGTGGGACTCACAGTCAAGACGAGAAAACCAGATTTTACTTCAATGGAAATTGAAATCTAATAAAGCAGAAGTCTTACAAGCACGCCTCTATTTTGTCCCCCTCAAAAAACAACAACAACAACAAAACCCTATTTGAATAATTCATTTTAATTCAAATGAAGGCTACGGCCCAGATCAGTGTATTGATATGGAGTTTATGATTTATGGTATTGGAATGAATGTGAAATTAATTTAATAGTCTTTGATCTTGTACTGTAATGTATTGACAATGTGTAATGTGATATCTGTGTTCCAGATTTTGACTGCTTTCTTATTGCTTTTAAAGGTTATTCCTTCTAACTCTACTTTTTTTTTTTTTTCCTCCTTAATATGAAGAGATAAGTGAGCTTGCTGGCCTTACTTTCCTTACTGTTGTGAATGATTCATTTGGCTTTACCAGCGCTAGATCATTTGGTCTGGACTATTTTCTTCCTAGCTTACATTTGAGAAAGTAAGTCTTCATCAAATGCTTTGTTTCAGAAGTCTGCAAAACAAAATAAGACTTATTTGGTGATTCCATTTCTTGTCATGCATGCGGAGATGAAATTTAGGTGGTAAATTCTTGTGAGTCAGCAATAAATTTAATGTTAATTTTCATTCCACTGCTCTGAATAATGTCAAATTACTTTTTTGGAAAATTGTTGAACTATATATATTTTTTTGTTTTATAAATTTTGGAACTCGAGTTGCTGTATAGGCTACATTTAAACATGACAGCTGTGGTCAGTTTAACGTTAGCTATTAATGCAAGTACCTCTGGCAATTTGGTGTTCATAGGCACAGGAAAACTCTTGTAGATATTGTTCAGAGCTTTTGGATGTTCTTGTGATCCATCCACTGACATAACGTGTCTGACTTGAGCTGATTCAATAGACAACAGAGTGGTGGTTCTTCAGGTTCTGACCCAACTGACCATTCTGTGAGCACCCAGCACTGAGTCTTCTGGTGGTGTTGAAGTAATTCCAATTATGATATCAAAGTCATGAGAACAGAATGTGCTTGTGACTGACAGGTAATTTGCAATGAGCTTTTCCAGGGCTGCAGCTAATTTCAGTAGCAGCCATAATCATAGCGTCTGAAGGGTTTTGAGTGTGTCTGTGTGTGCGTTTCAGTGTTTTTTTTTTTTTTCCTTTCTTCTTTGTTGATTTAAATATTAATTGGAAATACTTTGGATGCAACTCTGATCTCAATTATACTAAAAAACATAGCATTACTGTGTTGGTTTCAGAGGAATAGCTCTTATGTGCTGCAGTTATATCCCTGTATAAGCAGTTTTAGATTTTATTGGTTTTCTTTTGTTTTATGCCATGCATTCCTTACAGCAAAACAATAGGTGCTTATTTCAGAGTATTGTTAATAAAATCACATGTTCTTCTCAGACAATCACTGCACAGAAGTGAGCAAATGTACAATAACAGCTAGAATCCTTAATGAAGTTGAACTGTTGTTATGGTACTTAATCACATCAGGCTGATTTGGCAATTTTGTTTTCAACTAACAAACATCTTGTCCCCTTACCCTTCCACCCCTTTCTTTTTAAGCACAGGCACATCATTGGTTAATGCGCAGCATAACCTTTTCTGAAATGAAATTTGTCCTTTTTTATTATTTAGTGAGAAATAACAGGAGAATCTGCTTATTGCAGAGCTTCTGTGACTCTTACTAACATGTTTTCTTTGTGAAAAGAGAGACAAAATGCCAGCTAAATTTTGCTGAATCGCAGAAATAATTTTGGGTAGAGATGAGACAGTAAGATAATCATTTTTAAGGGTACAGTAGTTGTCTTCTTTATGGTGGTTTGTACTAGTTGCTGCAGAATGAAAAAAGAGTTAAATGACATAAGAAGTAAATTTACTTGTTATGAAACTTTTATCTGAGCTGCTGTACTTTGACATATGAATTTTTAACTGTTCATTTAAAAAAATGTGAAGGTTCTTAATATTTGGAGGTAAGTAATATGTATACCCATTACTTCTGTATTCCTGGACTGGATTCTCAGGGTTTCTGTCATGTCATTTTGAGCAGGCATTCTGTAATCTTTTGTTAATGTGGTTTGATACATTCTCAGCTACAAGATAGATATAGATATAGATATAGATATAGATATAGATATAGATATAGATATAGATATAGATATAGATATAGATATAGATATAGATATAGATATAGATATAGATATAGATATAGATATAGATATAGATATAGATATAGATATAGATATAGATATAGATATAGATATAGATATAGATATAGATATATTATAGATATAGATATAGATATATTATAGATATAGATATAGATATATTATAGATATAGATATAGATATATTATAGATATAGATATAGATATATTATAGATATAGATATAGATATATTATAGATATAGATATAGATATATTATAGATATAGATATAGATATATTATAGATATAGATATAGATATATTATAGATATAGATATAGATATATTATAGATATAGATATAGATATATTATAGATATAGATATAGATATATTATAGATATAGATATAGATATATTATAGATATAGATATAGATATATTATAGATATAGATATAGATATATTATAGATATAGATATATATGTCTATAAAATATAAAATATATTATATATATTATATATATTATATATATATTATATATATTATATATATATTATATATATATAATTATATATAAAAATATATATATATATATATTTACTGTGTTAACACTTGTAAATCACAGAATCACAGATAGTAAACTAAGTAACAGAGGAGCTTGACTAGTTGAGACTTCACTACAAAGCTATCCAAGGATTCTTCACTGGAATCATTAAATCGATTTAATAGGGCTTTGATATACAAATGCAGAAATATGGGTGAGCTGCATCCTGAGGCTTCCCCAAGAACATGTCAGGAGTGTAATTTGCAGCAAAATCCATGTATTTGAGCTTCTGTGACAAATTATCATTATTTATCTAAATTAAGTAGAGTGTACCACAGAGTGAATTACTATGGTCCTTGAAAGTTGGAGACAGGAAGAATAAGTTGCAAGATGCAAAAGATATCACTATTGCTTTAGCAATTAGTAGCCTATCTGGAATTGTCCCAAGGCAGATTTTGGATTCAGGAAGTGGAAGCATTTTTCAGTGTTCAGAGTTCAGTGGAATTTTCCAAGCAAAATAGCTATAAAAAGTAGCAAAAATAGGACATTTCACTGGGGGAGACTGGGAGGTCATTTTAGGAGGGGAATAAAAAAGTGTTTTATCATGGAGAATTGAAGATTGCTGTTCAGTATTATGCAACACCTTGCAGTCCTCTACACAACTGTATTTAAACTTATTTTTAATTTGTGAAATGTGATCTGTATGCCATGCGCTCATGATATGTTTATGACTGATACATTTATCAGCTGTCACAATGACACATAGCATTTTAGAGGTTTAGCTTTTTTGTATGAATCTTGATTTGAAATGATTATGCATCTAGTTTCAAGATCCAATAACTGTATATCCCCCATCAGAGGAAAACACAAAAAAGTATCACTGTTGGTGTTGGGTCTTCTATGACCTGGAGTTTGTCACTAGAATAATTTCCTTGCTGTTTTTAAATTTGCACAAGCATAAACAATGAGTGTGAACGTCTATACAATATCTTTGCAGGATAAAAGTAGCTACTGTATTTCAATCATATCCACAGCCATTAAGTTTATATTGTGAAAAATTCATAGACAATCTTTAGCAGAAAAGGTGTGATAAGAGGGCATGGGATATTAAAAGAGATTATGAATCTGGAAAAAGAGGTATTTATTGTACTCAGAAGTTGCAGTGTGGATGCTGAAAAGTTAAAATGGAAAACTAGCTTGGAAATGACTTTCGTCTAAAAGAAGGACAGCTTGGGACAAGTGAAGATCAAACAGTGACAGATCTTGCATGTGAGTGATAGATAGGGCTTCATCCATTCCTCCAGTTTTGTCCTGCCGTCTGCATTTACTGCCTGCTGGTCTTGGATGCTGAGACAAACTTTCTTAGCCCTATCTTAAGATGTTCTTTAGATATATTTGTGGCTGTGGTAGGGGCAACAGTACAGTGCAAAGTGAGATACATGATCTTCCTAGCTTTGCTGGGAAACTGGATTGCAGGCTGTTGTAAGGTTGTGAGATGAAGCAGCCTCCCAGTTCCTTTTCTTCTGGGCCGCTCTGTCCATTTCTGTTGTACCATCAGCCATGTTTTTTCCCTAAAGTATACCCATTTAGGTCCCTGTAACTAACACTTTATATCACAGCATCCTTTTGTCCCAGAGTTTGTTGTAAATAATCAATTCTTCTTGTTCCTTTTGTTTTTAGCCTGCTTGTGCAAAGCAGTGGGCAAGATTTCATGTTCTTTACTGGTTTACTCAAAGCAGATGCTCTGTGACAAAGAATTTGAGGGTGTAACACTGAAGAGACAAGAGGAGCCTTTTGAGAGGAGGAAAAAAAAAGATGAGGGTTGTGCAGGGAAAAAAATATCCCAGTAGTATCAGGCCACTCAGCTGACAGAATGTTATTATGGTGAGATTTACTGACAGCAGTCAGTGCATTTAATTAGGTTGTTCTGATGTTACAGTGGAGTTCATAGTATGGTTTTCTGTGTTAAACTGCTTTACAGTAAGATTTCAGTAGTTCCTAAACAATATCTGGATGTAATAAAATAAAATATTTATTGGTAACTGTTGTAATGAAAATGAGCACAGAGAGAGCTGTAAGATACAGCAATAGATTGAAAGGGAGCAGGTGGATCAGGAGCAGAAGTGCTTTTTACAGATCAGTACAAAGGCTCGTGACTCAGCCTCTTCTTTGGACTTAGAATTTTGTAACCAGGAGGGAAATGTGCTTGTAAGTACAACAGAAGAAGCACTATGCCTTACAGTGGAGTTGCTGCACAGCATGGTACTGCAGGGACGGTGTGAGACCCTGTGAGTATGAATACTGGCAATTTTTTGTGTTTGGGTCATCAGCAGAGGTCATCGCCTACAGCCCTTCTAACCATCTATCGCACAAAGAAGCAAACTGAACCCAACTAAACCAGGGAAGTTGGGGTGTAAAAGAACACATTTCCATCCCCTCGATGAATGAGCAGTCTCGGATCCCCAAAGTATGTGTTCTTATACTTCGTTCAATCTAATTTTAAAATTTCAGCTAGTGGAATTTCCTCTGGGAGATAGTTTTGAAGCCTCCTTTATATGTCTTGCTGCTGTGAATTATTTGTTAATAATGTCTAATGTTTCTTAATGGGACTTCAAAAAAAAAAAAAAAGACTACTTCTTGAATTTTACCCTTGTGAATCGTATGAAATAACTGCTTTTGTATGTGTTTGCTCTTTAATTAGTTTAACGTGATCATTTTGGTTTAACTCTACTTAGCAAAAATATATAGCTCTCTAATGCCTCTTTATTGCAACAATCTGCCCAATTTCTTTTCCTTTTTCTTTTTTTCTTCCCCTATGGGTTTTCTCCCATTATCTATTCCCTTCTATTAACGGTAAAAAGCTACTGGCTAGTCTCCAATTTTTGAACTGATAGTAGTATAAGTATTGTTTGTTGGAGACTAAAAATGTTCCACCTGTAACATGCCCACAGTGATCAATAGGAAGTCAAGTGACGTTTGTGAGGATGGAAGTGTATGAATCAACAGAGGTTGCAATGGAACTGCTCAGGTGAATCCAGTGAAATGTACAAAGTCTTCCAAAAGTAATTGTTCACTGAAAATTATAGATTGCTACTGTTGTGTATTCATTGCTTGCATCTTATTTGGATGCAAAACTGAAGTTATGCTGAACTCTGGTGGGTTAGATGAAAGAGTTGGTGAAAGGAGAAACGCATTTTACACAACAATCAAGAATGTTAGGTACTATTTATCACTTCCAGGGAAAGTTTCATATTTTGATATCATCAAAGGAAACAGTGCTTGTACAGGGGATGTGAAGACCCTTCTAAGCTTGCGTTGTGACAACTTGATTATCCAATTCCAGAGTACTTGAATTAGTGAGCAAAAGGAGATTTCATGTCTTGCTTTTCATAAGCATTTTAAGGACGATGCAACATAATCTTAACCTTGCAACTTGTGATTCTATATAGAAAATTAGATTAGGTCAAATTAAGATTTAAATGAATAACTACGACGTTATTCATATTTCTTTTTTTTTTTTTTGAAGCTTGTATTTTTTATTTGTTTTACTGCTTTAACTTTGCAATATGACAAGGGAAAGAAAAGTCAGCTTTTCTAAGAGCATTCGTTTTTGTATTACTTCAGCTGTGATGCAGATTCTTCCTAATAACACTCTTCAACTTTTAAAAAGTAGTATTTGTTCTTACATAACTTAAGTTCTGCATATAACATAACTTAGTTTCTGCATGTGTCAGTTGTAGATTTTGTGTATGGTGGCAGGAAAGAAAACTTTTTTCCTTGTATTGTTTAAGAAGCTCAGTAAGCTCCAACTTGAAATAGGACTTGTCTCCTGTCAAGCTTCGTAGCTGTTCAGGCTGTGTAAACTTCATTCACTAATACCTTATGAATCTGATTTTAATAGAACAGCTACTTGTAACTAATGTTTTAAGGAGCTATCCAGAAGACAGCTTGAACACAGATTTTCCTGTGAGTTTTTCATCTTTTTAAAAAACATCTTGAATTTTGCTGATAAATGTATTTTATTATATGTTTTGAATTTCTTGACTTTGATATTTTTGTTGTCTTAAACATGTGATTTAAACAATTTTAAAGAGTTTCAGAACTGACTCTGGCATTTCACGTGCTTTTCACTCAGCACTGGGGTCTTTCTTGTCCCTGAGAGGGCTGATAATTGCATATTGATACCTGAGTTGGAGGAATTAACAGCTGGTTCTTCCTGAGAAAGCAATACTTCTGATTTCTACGTAGGTTGCTTTGGCTGTTAAATATTTTTAGTCATTTCTAGAAGCGAAACATCTGTACTGTGTCACTGCAGTGGAGTAGTGTTTCAGAATTATTAGCAGAAACTGAGAAGAGTAAATACTACTGTGATTCATGTTACTTGTCTTGGTAGAAAATCCTTAATTGGATTTTTTTATCTGTTTCATTGAAACCTCTAACTTTGATTAAAGCAGTGCAGAAAAGTGGTATGTGCAATGAGTGAAATGAGGCTCTAGTTCATAGAATCACAGAATGGCTTGAGTTGGAAGGGACCTCACATCCCACCCATGGACAGGGGCTGCCAGCTACCAGTTCAGGCTGCCCAGGGCCTCATCCAACCTGGCACTAAATGCCTCTGGAGATGGGGAATCCATAGCTTCTCTGGGTAGCTTATTCAAAACCTTCTGTTCTGAAAAACCTTCTGTATTTGCATGACTCTCTGCTTTGGAACTCATTGAAATGAATGGGTTCTGTACAGTTAAATATATAGTTCTGAATTTGCAGACAGAAGTGTTTTATTAAGTAATTCTTTTTTTCTTGAAATGTTAGTGTTACAATAGTTCTCTTCCTTTCTCCACAAGGAGTAGCAGGGTAACTGCTAGGGACTGAAGTAGGTTACATTTTGGATCATCAGAGTTGACTTTGAGTAATCGTGTTCTGCGGGGAATCTCATTCTTCAGTCAGCTTTGCAATTAGCTTGCGTGTGCTGACCTTGCCTCTGAAGTCTTTCCTATTAGCAAACTTGTTGTCAGGTTTTGAAATGGAAAGGCATCTTTAAAAGAAGAAAGAAGGAAAAGGAGGAACATTGTCGGCATTTCACTAGAAATGTTTAACACATCAGAAAACTACTAATAGAAAGGTTAAATGTTGAATCTTGAACTAATTTAAAGTCCACAATCAGCCCAGATCAGTGGTGGCAAGAAGTTTTTGTTATAGACTGGCCCAGACCTTGAGGTAAATTATGCATAATTATTCATAACTGCTATTTTTGGCTTGCTTGCATTTGTCCTAGACCTCTGCCTGAGGAAACAATTTGAAATAATTAGTGTGCAAGTGCCCTGACAATGATGAATGAATCAAATGCATCTGGTGCCAAATGTGGATCTTGATAAGAAGCAGATAACTTAGGCAACTGTGGATTTCTTGTTTTTAAGTCTCTGAAACTGGGAGCATTTTGTTCACTTTATTAGGCTGACATGCTCAAGGTAGAAAATTACCACTCACTGTGCCGTGATCAAAGTGCAGCAAGGAATTCTAGCATTGCAAACACGAAGCAGTTCTGCAGACTGTGTGCAAACATTCTGGGCAGAGAGAATGAAGGGGATATTAAGGTGGAACGTTTTGAACACGCAGGGCAAAAAAGCCAAATGTTAATGTTCCAACAATGAAATGCATTGCTTATCTTACATACGTTCAGGCACATTTCACATAAATATTTAGCAGCATAAATACAGCTGTATGTCATTACTTAGGGAAAAGCAAAAGCAGAAACAAAAAGATTCTGTTCTGATTTGTGCATTATCACTTATATAATACTTCTGGAGTCTTCAGGGTTGCTTATTTCTTTTTCTGGTTGCAGTATTTCTCTTCTATGCAATCAACTTCACACGGTTTTAGATGTGGATAAGCATGAGGCTCTTTTTAAATTAAAGTGTTTAATGAAGAGGGGAAACAATGCATTTCAATTAGTGCGCCTGAGCTCGTTTTCATCTTGTTGGATGAGTGAAAGAACTCTTAGTAGTTTTGCATTTGAGAAATAATAATAATGAATTGAATAAAATGAGGGCACAAAGTAGCATTTCTGCCAGTAATGTGACTTAACTATGGCTGGGTTATCCCCTGTGTATCCCCGCTGCTTCAAGATGCTACTTTGAAATTCTAACACTGGAAGTAAGGTTCTTTGAAAGAAAGGGGCTGTGAATGAAGGTTTTTTTAAGGCCAAATTGTGAGTTAAGAATTGTACAGAAGAGCTGGAAGCAGAGTTGTGTTTTCCCTTGTTTCTTTCAGGTAAAGCTGTTACAGTTAGAATTTAAATTTTCCACCTTAAACTATTGCTGTATGGCCCCACTTTTCAAAAAGGGATTTTCTTGGTGCCACTTACTTTATTCATTTGGTTGTTTTCTTAAACTGCATCAAACCTCAAGTAGGAAGAGCTTCTAGCTAGTCTTTCATCTTCTGCTTCTGTCTGCGCTTTGTCTCTTCTTCTAGTGATGTTCTGTTGAGAATCTGAACTTTTTTCCTAGGAGCCTTCATCTGTCTAGACAGTGGCCAGTGCAGAGCTCTAGCATGCTGTTGATGCTGTGAGCAGAGTATAGGTATAAATAAGACATGTTGGGCCTGTCTAAGCAAAATAATTATGAAGGTTGCTTGCTTTTTGCTTGTTCTTCAATCTCAGTAGCCCCTGGATCTGCTTCTGTGTATTTAGTAGTGTGAAATTGACTAAGGAAAGGAAATGTTGCAGGCTAATTAGAAATCTTAAAAAAGAGGGGAAAAAAAGTTAACCCAAAATATTAAATGCTGACTCATTGGATAAGCGTCATTCAGGTTGTACATTTGTGGAAGCAAAATGAGCATGGATCACTTTGTGTAGGAGCCTTTATTAGTGCATTCATTCCAAACTATACCTCTCAACATGGCTGACAAGCTCCTGCTCCCAGCTCACGATGCTTCCCTGCTCAGGCTTTGCCTCTGCAGTCTCAGCTCTCTGCTGAACAAGCATCTTTGAGGTGTATCTGGGTGCGTGTTACATATCTACTGCATACATATCTACCTAGGGATTTCTGGTCCTGTGGCCAGAACATGGAAGACAGCTTCTGGATGCTCTGTGAACTGGCTGTCTCCAGAAGTATCTGAATCCAGACTAGATCTTACTGTTCAGCATGATTTCTTACTCTCCTGGAACACAAATGTCCTTTGTGTGTGTGTTTGGGGGGGACAGGGGAGGAAGGGGGATAGGGAGGATATAATCACCTAATTAGGCTGTATCTTAATGCATATGCACAGTTAGGTTTCCATATCTCCGAGGGCACACAATTGATTCACGTCAGTGGCTTCGTGAAGAATGAGATGAAATTATGCTATTTTCTTTGTTTCTGTCTTTTTAGAGATCTGGTAGAAATATTTTATCTCAGTAGAAGTTAGCAGCTTTTTAGGAGAATTCATAGCTCTGGAATAAGCCTACTACATGTATTCTACATTGTCAGGATGTTTAGACCTTCAGGGCAAGCCAAACATCTTGCCTCATCCCTGCTTCCTGTGACCACTGGGCATTACGTGGGTGATCTGGCATAGTTGCTGGCCTTGTTAGGCAAAAGCGTTAGCTGAAAATAAAGTAATTTTTAAAAGATTATGCTGGAAGTACTGAATAAATGGTTTTTCAAACTGCAAGGAATAAGAAAATATTAAGAGAGATTATTATTATGATAATAATATCTTACAAGGTTATAGGCATATAAGTTGTTCAAACTGTTTATAATTACGAAGTTTATGTAGGTTTTTACTCTTTTGAAAACGCTGCCAAATGTTCTGAAATGCCATTGCCTGCCTTTATTCATTCAGCTGTATTTTCTTATTCACAGTGGCTTAAGACATAATGAAATTCAGATTTTAGTCAGTTACTGAATTATACCAAGACAATTAAACTTAGCAGCTTGGTTTGCAAGTGTCAGAACAAAGCCACTTTTATTTTTTCCAGATTCGTCTCCTACCTCTTGCTTCCCTATGGATGTCCTTCATAGTAGCACCATTACTCTAGCATCCATTGCTATTATTTGCTGTGTTTCAGATTGATCCCTCACATATACATATATATGCAATGACTTCCTCAGTTTAGACTTGTCTTTTTCCTTCACTGCCCCCTGAATCCTAGTGAGCATCAGATTTGACTTAAAGTGTGAATGTGTGTGTGCTGACAGTAATGGGATGGCAGCTGTTGAGTCAGCCTTCAAAAAGGACGCTGTGTTTTCTTTATCTGTCCACTGAGTTACAAAGCCTGTAGACATCCTTTGAGACTGAGACCCCTAAAATTCAGTTGAAATTGGCTGGGTGATTTCAAAGTTAACAAAGGCAGTTGGCATAATTATATAAGCTTGTTTCTTATGGAAAGCAGACTAGAACATCTTATTTCTGCCTTTTGCAGAGGAGGTACTGTGTGAATTGCAGAATCCTTTCTGCTGGTCTGCTATCTTCAAGTTCTCCAGAGTGTATCTGTCTGATTGCAAAAGTGTCAAATTCTCATGCAGATCTGGCTGGAACAGAAAGATGTGTGAAATGATTTTCAGCAGCTTTTTATTCCCTAAGTGTCTGGTGAGGTTCATGTAGGACCTACACCAGAAGTTACATGGAGTATATTGTGCTCATAAAAAGTCACCTCCCTAGACACCCTAACCTTTCTACTGAGTTTAGATGACATGCAAATATATTTTCCAAAAGCCTAAAAGCATTTTGCTTTGAGTGTGGTTTTTTTGGAGTCATTCTTCAGAAAATGTGTGCAACTTCTGAACAAATGCCAACCTTGGTAATGTTGTGCTGATCTCTAAGTAAGTTTACTAAAGGATCTCTTAATGAAGCATGCAGTTAGCCCAACAAAAGGATGTTTTAGGACTCTGGGAAGTTCAAATTTCTTCTCTTTCTATTACCTTTGCTTAAAGAACAGTTCAGTTCTGCTGTTGTTTATTCTAGCTAAGGTAAAGGAAGATTTATGAGACTTCTGATTCTAGGTAGGTGTGTTCCTAAGCCAGGTTCCAGTGCGCATGTTCATAGCAGATTCACTTGCTGTGCTAAGAGCTGAGTCTTGATGAATATTTCTCTTTAACTTGTTAATGAGTCAAAATCATGAAAATGTTGATTTCTTTATTAATAACTGATAAGACCAATTGGTACTTCAGGTAATTAGAACATGAAGATTGTATTGGAAATGTCTGCCATCCCAAGTAATGTAATTGCAGGTGAAAGCTTGGCATGTTCATTTTCATGGTATGAGTGTTATATCCTTAAGGCATTTTTTCCCTTGTGGAAGGAGTGCTACTGCAAATACTTGATAGCTCAGAACTTCTGTAGAGCCCTGGTTCTCTTTGTGGAGAAAAAAAAAAAAAAAAACAAAGAGATGCTGAGTTTGGGAGAATTACTATTTCTCTTTTGCAGACATTAAAAAAATGAAACCAGTTCAATGGAAGTGGGGAGTATTAGTGAACTTAAATAATTAATTTAGTCTGGTAAGGCTATTCAGTGATCCTAAAACTAACGAGGTTTTATACAGTCATGAAAACATAATTGACTCCTTAGCTATAAATTTACAGTCCCCAAATTGCATCTATATGCAGGGTTTCACGTGGGATTTGTTTTGCTGGAAGCAAATATTTTGGTGTAGATTTTTATGTAATTTGAAGGTACTAGATAATATTTTATAGTGCAGCGTGCTCATTTTCCAGAAACAAACATGCAGAGGGTAATTTCTCTGAGGCAACAGGCTGGCACTGCATACCAGGTCTTTCAGGGTGGGAGCTTAGTGTAAATAAAATTCTTTGAGAAGGAGAATATAAAATGATTTTCTTTGTAGTGGATGTTGAGGATGGTGGTGTTTGTTTTTTTTTTTTTGTTTTGTTTTTTTTTGCCTTTTGTTTTTTATTTGTGACGGGTGTGAGCGGAAGCATAAAGGGAAACCTGTTGCCTTTGTGCCCCTCTCTGAGGAGGCCGCAGTGGTGCTGGCTGCCTCAACTCAGGGGCAGTCCATGTAGGGCCAAGGAGGGCGACATGGGCTGGCAGGCTAAGGGCAATGCGCCATGCTGTGCTGCCTGGCTGGCATGAGGAAAGGCATGCATGTGTCCTGAGAAGGCCTCATTAACTCTTCTGGAAGAGAGAGTGCTACTTTGACATATTAATTAGTTGCCATGCTTTCTTTTACTCCAAGTTCACCTTTGGGTTGGTGGCTTGATTCAAATTACTGATAATTGCATGGCTGTTAGAGGTCTGTTTATGCAAAGTGTACTTAAAGGGGCTTTGCTGGCAGAGGGAGCAGGCAAATGTTTTGTATCACTCAAGGGTTGCTGGCTTGTGCAAAGCCCACTCTCCCCTCCTTAGAGATGGAACAGCCGCAGAGAAACAAAGCAAGGTTGAAACAACAGAACACCAACAGCAGTTACTGCTAATAAAGCCAGCTCTTCTTCATTGGAAATAAATAGAACAGCGAAAGTGCAGTGTGAGATGAAGTTGTTAGGCAAATAAATATTTCCTGTATTTTCTGCATTATGTTACGATGTGTGGTGCACAGAAGTGACTGACTTTCAGAATGTTCAGTGCATTCCTTCATTTTTTCACATGATTGCTGAATAACACATTTTACTTCCAAGGAAAAGAGTCAGGTTTTGGGCGCTTTGATGGAAACTTTCTGGCTAATGTAAAACCAACCAAAATATATGATTTAAATTAAAAAGTGCAAATTCACGTTTCATATGTCTGCATTTTGTGCCATGTTTAATACTTTTCTTATCAAGTGTAAGAAAAAAAAATACCAATAATTTTTTGTAATGTAACTTTCATCTGGAAAAATGAAGACAAAATAATGCTTTTCTCACTTTTTTTTTTCCACACTTTTTCAACTTTTCTCTGCTCTTTCAGCCAAAGGTGGTTCCTGAAAGCTGTAGTTTTAAAAACTGATCCTTTCTGTGGGTATTTTTTTTTTTTTTTCCAATAAGTTACATGTGGGAAAAATTTCATTTTGTCCTATAGGAAAGCTTTAGGGTAATTTTCAGAAAATAGTGGCATAAAAGCTGACTGTCCATTTGTATGTGCTGGTTTCTGCATTCAAATGATACAGAAATGTCCACTTGAATTTCCTGACTTGCAGTTACTGTGAATCAGGACACTTAAATTGATAAAACCTCAGCTTCTGTTTTGAGATACACTGAATAATTCTTGCTGTGATAATTCATTATAAAAGGCATAGGATTCTTTCTCAAATCTATGCTATAAAACAGCATATATACTATTCAGATTGAAAGCTCTTCCTGAGCAGAAGCATGTCATTCTTACATATTCCTATTATACCTTTTACAATGGGATTGCTCCTTCTTGGTGCTACCACTTTTCAAGTAATAAATATACCAGTAAAAATACTTTTTCCTGAATTTCTCTTATAGAAAGAAAGTACCATTATCTCACTGCTCAGAACATTTTTTTTTTCTTTGCATGACCTACTTTGTAGGGTAGATGTTTCTTGCAGTTATTCCTTTTTTTTTTTTTTTTTTCCACAACCATCTGTCTATATTCTTTATTGTGTAAATTTCTGTTTCTACTACCATTTAGTGTGTAGCTAGTCATTTTAATTTTAGCTAAATCCTTAATTTCAGCCTACTGCTATATTCTGTGAGGAGTAACTGCGAATAATAACGTGCAACTTAGGCCCTCTCTGGGAGACATTGTTTTTGTACAAATACCATATTTAAGCTCGTAGTCATGTAGAATAGGATCGTTTTGAAAATTTAGGAGTGAATGTTTGACTAGAGTACCTTCATGATCCTGTGTTTACATTTTGCATTGCAGAAGATTTGTTTGGTTGTTATTCCAGCTGTTAAAAGATGTGAAGCACAGAAGCAATTAGTATATGCAAGAAGAAATAGTTGAGAAAGCGTTTATTTTTGAAATACTGACCTCAGCTGCATTTCTCCACGATGAGCAGTAGTCTGCTCCTCGTTGCAGAGCTATCTCCTTTGTCTCTGAACTTTTCTCAGTCAAAGCAGATGGCTTTGTATACTGTTGAAGATGTGAGTTTGGCAATCCCAAAGTTGATTTGATCTTCATCTATGGTGTTATGCAGGGAACATCTCTTTTTATTGCTAACAGTTATTTGATCGTATCTTTTTAGAGTCTTTCCTACGTATCTCAGTTTTCCCACATATGCAGGTTTCCACATAGATCTTTTAAAGACCAAACCGACTTAGTTGAGAGAACAGCTGGACGTCTGCTTGCCTGTGCTTGAGAGGTGTGGATGAGTTGTTAAACGTGGTCTTTTCTCATTCATCCCTACTTGAATCACACATGTGCAATCACCCCAAATTGCTGTCATGACTGAATTAGCACCGTTTGAATAAATGACTGCCAGGAAGAAGTCAAGAGATACTTTCCTGCCCTGAAGTGAAAATACTTCCCCTACTAATGAAGTGAGTGGAGGCCCTGAAAATGCACAGAAACCTTAAGGTACATACTTGTGAAACACAAAATGTTAGTGATTGTGGCGAAGAGATCAGAGGTGTCTGTGAAAGTACTTTTATGCAGTAACAAATGGCCCTGCACAGGTATTCTGTACAGACTCTTGTTTCTCATCCACGGTTTAGATCACAGCTCTCTTACCATAATTTAAAGGAACAACTATATGACCTGTATGCATACAGATGCTGTAAAGTGCAGCTACCAAATTAAAAATCTAACCTTAAATCACCTGCAGTCTGGTACTGTTTTACTGAGGTTGGTGCTGTACTTGCTGGTGCTGCTGATGAGGTGGACCCCACAACTTGTCTTGCACGGTCAAATGATTTGTGTCAGACACAGTGTGCTCTTTTGAGACTGGGAATGAGGTCGCTCTTTAAATTATGCAGGAAACCAGCAGTTCTGGACCTGTTATCAACGCTTTACTGCTGTGTATTGAGGGAGATCAGTGTGGAAGGGCAAGCAATCCAGAAAGGAAGTATGTGGACCTGTGTATTACCAAAGGTAGCTGCTTATGTTTGGGTCATGCTGAACTGGTGATGAATGGGGGAACCAAGTTTTGCTGAAAGTTCCAAGCATGTTTCATTACGTGTTAATGACCATACCTTAGGGCAGCTTCTCTAACTGTCTCTGAGCAGATAAGGTGTGCCCCTTGTTCATTGATGTAGAATGCTTGCAAATTATTGCTAGAGCTCTACTGTTTCATTCTCCTAAGAGGTTCACCGAACTTAAACAGTGCTTGCTGTTGATATTTTGTAAGCCATTAAAATTTTAAGTGAATTTAAAAATTCATTTGAAATTCTTATAATGCGTGTTTTGAAAGTAGAGGGTGCTAAAGCTGTTCACTAGTTTGACCTCTGGCTATCTAACAAGTGTCATACCCGTCAACTTGTACAGTATTAGATAGTAGTTTTCTTTTGATTCAGCTGACTTTCCTTATGTCTTTTACACTGTGAATCCAGCCTTAAACTATGATGCACACGACACATGCAGGTGCTGTGGAATTTTCTCATTGCTCGCTCCTGTCATTTTGCATTTTTTCTGATCTTTTGATGATACTGATGTCTTGGCATTGGAAATTCAAAAGATTTCACCTTGAGTGTTACCCTCAGGACTAGGTCCAGCACTGTGCTGATGGGAATTCAGTAAACTCATAGTTAATTAAGTTCTAGGGAATGATAGGTTAAAAATCCCTGATATTCTTTTTGTTATTCCTCTGAAACTAAAGTGGCTGGAATAACTTTGTAATGTGATTTCAGCTTTAAATTCTGCTGCATAAGCTATTCAGCAGCTTCTCAGTGTTTTCTCAGTTCAAGGAGTGTCCCTGTCAGAGTATCGTAGTAGTGGTGGGATCATTAATAAGGACAGGTGGAGGGGGGGGGGGGGGGGGGGGGGGGGGGGGGGGGGGAGAAAGGTTGCTGAAGTAAAGTTCTTGGTTACTTGGTGTTCAAATGCTGTAGTATATGGAATAATGCCCAGTATCACAGGGATAGTAGTCTAAAATAGGCAAATCCCAGTCTTACACTTTTTATACTTAAAAAGGTCAGGCAGGTGCAACAGTAAGTCCCAGCTAAGGCTGTTCTGAACGCTTAGTGGGAACCCAACAGCTCAGACTGCTAAAGCTGGGCAAGGAGCTGTCATGCCCTATGTGACTGGGAGCATACAGAGCCTGTAGCTACATAATTTGGATACCAAGTCAGTCACTTCGTTGCAGATGTTTATCAAAATGATTAAGAATGACTTCTAATGGATGAATTCACGCCAACTATTCCTGAAGAAGAAAAGGTGGGATGTGGGCAAAATAGGAGTGGCAGATAAGCTGTTGTAGAACTGTGTTCTCTCCTGTTTACTGTGCAAGTTCGGTCAGTTTTCCACATGGTGGTCACATGCACGTTTCTATGATCTTCACAGAAAAAAACATCAGATGAAAAGTATTTTGGAAATGCATTTTGATTGGTGTGTTTTAGTTTTAGCTTGCTGTTGAAGTAATCAGGGAATGGTTATTTCTGAAGGACAGTGTCTTGGAAGTAACTGAATTTTAAATAATCCCTTAGAATGCTGTGTGAGACAATTTTGGAAAAAGACCTGAACAACTTAATGTCTAATATGTCCCACATTGAGAATTGCAAGGTCTTCATTCTTATCTGAATTACATGCTCTGCATGTGGAGGTATCCAGTTTTCTGTAATCAGACTGCAGTTCAATTCTGAAGAATGTGAGTGCATTACCTCTGTATTCTGTAACCTTCACAGACTTAAGGTTTAATTAGAACTTGCCTTCCTGACTTTGGAATACTGCATGCAATTGTTTCACTGTCTTCAGTGGCCTTTTCTTATATCTGCTTGCAGATCGGGGTCTTTCCGCTTGCTTCCCACACCTCCACGTTGCCGAGAGTAGCTCTTGTATGCACTGCCATCTTCATTTGCACTGCATGCTTTGCTTGTGTCTAAGTCTCTCACTTGATTCAATTATGGCTTGCCTTCCTCACCTCATTTGTCCATAGCTGTTTCTGAGCTGTATCCACTTTTATATTGGATTTTATACATTTGTTCCTTTTTTCTGACTGAAACATTCTTTTTTAAAATTTCTTGTCCCTTAATGTCCCTCTTTCTTCCTCTTGCTTAAACTTCAAAGCATGACATGCTGATTTGTTCTTTGCACTTAGACTTCTGCATTTAAATCCCAGTAAAAACGGGGATCATTCACAAAAGTCATCTGAATTTGAAATAACAAAGAAATTGCAGTACAAAATATGTATATGTGGATTATACAGGGCGTGCTTTATGATGAAAAATGTTACCCCAGTGTTTAAGAATTTTTTTAAAATCTTCTTGGGCTTTCTTCCACCGAAGTCTTTTTTTTTTTTATCATGTCTTAATAAAGTTATGTAAATACATACGTAAATAATGTTTTCTGATTTTATTTTCAAAATATCTGCAAATTTGTGAATGAAGTGTTAAAGTTAAGTCTGGATACACTCCAATGAGGACAATCAAAGCATACTTTATTTACTATTTTCACTGGCTTGTAAGACTCAATTTCCATAAATATTTGGAAATTAATAATTAACAGCAATAGAATGATTTTCCTTTTGTAAGTATCATTATTTGTGGAGGGCAGTAGGTACAGTGTCATTACAGGAAGCAATTCTTCATTTAGTATGGGATGGCACTTAAAATTGGCAAGCCATAGTATTCCAAAATGCTTAATGCATAGGTTATAAAACTATAGGGCATTAGATGTATATTTAGCCTCACCTGCATTGAATGCTTCAGCAAATTCAAAGTTATGTTGTATTTTGTTAGTTGGAAATCCTGATTAATTTATTTCTAAAGTTTTTTTTTTTTTTTATGCCTGCCAAACTGTAGTATAGACAGATAAATGCGTATTTTTGGGCTGTTCTGTGGAGGAAAATAAAATTTTCATGACAACTGTTAGTCTTACCACTTGAAATTTTGGTATGTGAAATATGAGTTTTGGTGCTATCAGAGGTAAAATGAATATTTAACAGTAGTTGTATTTCGTTTTTTCCTGACTCCTTTGGTTTTCTATCTTGTACTGCAGAGGTTCATCAGTAATAATTTGTTTGTTGATCCTTCAAAAGATAGAATTTAGAGTGTTAGGTTTGTCAGCTTCCTACGTCCTCCCTCTCATTTTCTGCTGCTGTAAGTGGTGTATGGAGCTCAAGCTGTCGCAGTTCTCATGTCCCAAAACACTGCCTATTAGGATGCTGGCTCTGGGACATGTGAATATGAAATAACTATGAAATGCACTTTTGAACTTTATTGCATATCAGCAAATCTGCATTACTAGCTGTATTTCATGGGTTATAAATCAGTAGCGATACCAACTTTTTTTTTCTCCTGTTTCCTGTGGCTTGTAGCACATTCCAAATGTTTTCATGTGCTGGGTTTCTCACTAGGTGCCATCCATCTTGTACAAGAGTGTTTTGGTCCTGGCAGCAGCAAGGACTCCTGGCACTAAGGTTCTTGATTAGAAACGGGGGGGGATTGAATTTTTTCTCAGTATGTTCAGATGGACACTGGGAAGTGAATGACTAAAGCTGAAGATTGAAAAAGGCAGTTATCTACATATGGTAGCTTTCCTGACAGCGTATATTCAAATGTAATTTTTATCTTCTGGCTTACAGGACTTCAAAGGCTTAGCTTAAATAGAAAGTGTGTGGTGGTCTTATCTCAGAGCCTGAGATTGAGTCTTCTTTATCAGAAGCATAAATAATTTGACACAGGAACTCAGTTTCTGACCTTTGGGCAGGAGGAGCCCAGGGGAATGAGATATAGTGTGAAGGTTAGGCTGTCTCTTATCCTTTGAGCGGTGATTCCCTCACTAGTGTTGGGGTCATTGTCAGGACAGCGTGGAAGGCCATATGGTTACTACTGAAGGGCTACCTCATGGGCAAATAGAGAGTTTCATTGTATTCTGGGTCTGCATAAACTTTAACCTCTAAAGCTACAATTCACCAAAATAAATAAAGCAGTGAAATTCTAGTCTGAACTTTTTCCTATGCTATTGCAAGTGCAGAGAACATAGTCGAACACACTCACGTTTATTGATACATCTTCCCAGCTGGCTGTCATTTGTTTAGTGCTGTGTTTTTTGGGGAAGAAGAGGAGGGAGCATAAACAAAAGATCTCCCATGCGCAGCGCTTTTCATTTTGCGTTTGTCACAGTGTGTAATCAGTGTCTTACTGAGAGCGGTGCAAGGTTAACTTTGTTTTTTTAACCACAGAACCTAAAAATGAGGCAATCTGAATATAAAGACTGCAGGGCTGTACTACTGAGCATGTTTTATGTGTGAGCTAGTTATAGCACAGAAATGAAGTGTGAATAATTAAAAGTAAATTACAGAAATATTTTCAGCATCACAGCTAATGAGCACTGTTTAGATTTGGAGTATGATTCTGTGTGATATTTTATCTCTGCAGTAAGGTATTGGCAGTAAGGATAATGATTAGTGAAGCGTATGTCTTAAAGCATATCATGTTCCACTATACCATAGCAAGCTAGAGAATGAAATATATACCTCACGTTTACATAATTGGTCTTATGGAATAATTTTGCCAGTGTGTTTATAGGCTAGAAGTTTGTGTTCCTGCTGATGTCTTTCAACCCCCCACATAGTAAGTATGTAAATATACCTATGGAATGAAATTTAGATGTAAGGTACTTTGTGGAGCTTCCCTAATATATGACAGTACATTTAGTATTTATCCATTTATCCAGTTCCTAGAAGATACTGACTTCTTGGGCTTGCAATGACCTGTGAGTTAGGTCTACAGTACACAGATAGTATGCAAGATGTGAGTAACCTTGTGTGAGCAACAGGTGGCTTGTTTGTTTTTTTAAGTCTAATGGTGGTGGGGTGTTGACCTATTTTATCTAATGAGTTTATTTACCAAAGATTGAAATAGATTGAATTGGAATGCTGCCCAGTAGCTTACCTGAATATAGTTAACTGTTTTTTTTTTTCCTACACGTACCCTACATGTCCAACTATGCACTTCTTTTCATGTTTAACTTTCGCGGTTCCCAATGTGTAGGGTTTCTCAAATAATCAACTGTAAATTTTTAGAACCAATGTCTCTGATTTACCTGTAATGTAGAACTATGAAGATGAGCTACTGCTGTAGCTCCTTAAGAGTCTTTGATTAAAAGCCTAGCTGACATACTTTGTTTGTTTTTCGTATTGAATTAGGCATGAGTTCGTCTTTCATCCCCAGCTTGTCATATGGAAAGTAATTGTTTAATAATTGTTTCAGAGCCTTGAGAAATTAAGAGCAACTTAGCCAGAGGTTGAGAAGATATCTGGACTATCTCCAGTATTCCCAGTCTAATTACTTTCGTCTTGTTGAACTGAAGCAAATTTGTCTTTGGAAAATATGAAATGTGATGTTACGAGTTTCTGTATTAAACATTTTTCAATTAAAATAACTGCAGAAATATGCACACAGCACTAACTTTTCCTAATTGCATGGTGAGAAAATTAATTTCCATAGAATTACAGTAAGAATGTGATAATTATCATTACTCTTTTGACCCAGCAGTTGACAAAAGAGTAATAATCTTTTTAAAGTTACTTTTTACTTACTTAGCATTTTGAACTTAATGATTCTTGTGTGACTTCAGTGTGCTTAAAAAAGACCCTATGTGATATCCAGATTTAAAAAGTAATACTCTTACTATTTATATTTATTGCTGTTTTTGGCAGCGCTGCCCAAACAGGGAGTGCAAGAAAACTCTGTCAGTGCTTTTCAGGTTCATCTCACAATTGCTTCTGCAATTGAAATTGCTTCTTCAATTGCTCTATTGAGGAGAAGTTATAGTGGCTGAGACAGGATTTCAGATATTGTTTCCTATAAGAAGGTTGTGTGTGCATTATGTATTGGTTTCTATGGGAGGAACAAGGCAATCTTAGGAGGAAAAATGTTGAGTTTTCTTGGCCTATTGTAGGGACCTGCTGATTTAATTTCATGAACCTTTGGTCCCACATTCAGCTAGTTGATTATAAGCTTTTATGAGGGACATGGGTGCCACATTACTCCTAGGAATCCATTTGTGCACCTGACCTTTATAAAGCCTGGCTCTGAGAATGATTGCCAGATTTGAATATGAGCCTTTGTCTCTACCCAGGTAAAGAGGCTGAAGGAGAAGGCTCTCAGTGCAGCTAAGGGAAGGGAGAGGAGGTACAGTCTGTGCATATTACTGTAGTTGAAATATGTGGCAGGGTTGTAGGAGGGATGAGGTTGGATGCTGAATAAAGATGTGTGAGAGGAAACATCCAGGCAATGGGCTGCTGTAGCTGTTCGCACCAGCTGAGCTGAGACTGAAGAAGTGGATGTTAAGTATATGACATTAATGGATGACATGCCTGTTAATCATTTTTCTGCTGGTAGACATGATGGTGAACTTCATAGTTTAAGTAACTAGACTCAAAAATGTAGTTTCAAGTGAAAGTGTGAAATGACGAAAGGATGACTCCCTAAGTTGTTAAGAAATGATATTAAGATGAGCATGTGGAGGTGTGTGAGTGTGGAATGCTGCTTAGCTGAGGAATGTCAGAAATTAGCATGTGAACTAAGTAAAAAGCCAACAACCAAATTCTTCTAACTGATGGTAATTACAGTAGACAGCCTTTTATGGAGTTGACTGTGGGCTCCATCTGTCATAGAAGTTGTCCGATGTTTTCAAATAAAATTGTTGTCTCACGTGAATTTATGAGGCATTAACCATGTTTCATTTACACAAATTAAGCCTCCCTGTTTCTAGATTAGTTCTCCCTCAAGATCATGCCAAGGAGTTGGAGTAAGTTTCCAGGAAAGCCAGGTGTTATTGCAGAGGTCTCAGCGTTTCCCTTCTGCTCTCTGCGATGCAGGACTCTTTCCTGTGGTGGGTTCTGAAGGTGCAGTGGTCATGGTGGAGGTTGCAAAGCCTGAAATTATCCTTGGTTCGTGCGGCTGCCTGCAAAAGGGGCCAGGTTTTTGGATTTGCCGAGGAAGAGTGCTACACAAAATGGTAACCTACTGGTCTGGTACTGAGTTGTTGATATAGTGCCCACATCAGCATCATGTCTGCCTGAGAAGTGGCAATAACAAACAAATCTGGACCCTACTCATAGGGCATCTCTGTCCCATTTGTGTCTCAGATGAGCTGTGCTTACCTTCCAGTCAATGTGGCTTTATCTGCTAGAAGGAAATTGTAGTGGTCTTGCGTGTCTATGGACATGCTCATGGGGATGTATATCCCTTCTGGACTGATCTCTGAATAGTTGGTCATCCCTGGAAACCTGCCCTGACAATCTCCTCTCTTTCCACCGCAGCACACTCTCCTTGCCAATTTCTCTTCATGGTTTCTGGAAAACTGTGGTTTGAAGGCTCTGGTATTAGAGCAGTTGGCATCAAGATTCCTGATAGTTTTTCCCATTTAGTTTGGTATTTAGAAAACAAGCAAATATTGTTCGGATTAAAGAAAAAGAAAAAAAAAACTATGTAAAATTTGCTCAGAACTTTCCTTCCGAATTTGGTTTAATCACTGAAGAACAAATCAGATTTTCTGTTGAGAAGTAGTTTTGTATGTATTTGTGTTACATGTGCTTGTGCAGTAGTACTGCCAATTATATTTATTAGCCCTAAATATTAAACAGCTGGCAGGATTCCACTGTATATAAATAAGACATTTGAGACCTGGAAGAATGCCATTTCTAATACAGCCAGCTGCTATGTTTTACAGTTACATTGAGCACAACACTACTGAATTTCACTGTACAGTCAGTGCTCTGTTAATGACAATAGGAGAACATGAAGTGGTTTGGGATTTCTTTAGGAAATGCCATTGTGTAAAAATACATTGTTTTGAAAGACCGGCTGTACCAAATAAATGATACATTATGCACCTGTTCTGTGCATTTTGATGTAAATATTTTTGTGTTTATTATTTTTCCGGTAAATTCAAATCAGGAAGTGGCAGAGATTTTTTTTAAAAAATGTAAATCGTTAAATGTTTGTGTGCCACAAATATTTTTCACTTCCACTATTGCAGTGGTATTTTCCTATTCATGCAGTGGTTTCATGTTTAGAAATTCCCACTTGCTGCTGCTTCAGAAACCATGTTCTAGTGCTTTTTTAAAAAAAAAAAAAGTATAGAAATTGCTCCAAAAGTAATACCTTCAATTTATCTTCTGGATACAAAGAGCACAATAACACTACTTGATAGAGCAAATTCTCAGCTATAGTCAACACCTCAACATAGTCACCACTGTTAGCTATGTGTTTTCACCAGTGAAGAACAAATCTTGCATGCTGTGCTTATAAGATCTGCATGTAAAATGGAACATTGGTCAGAAGGTTCAACCTCTATTGCCATACCATCAACATCCACCTCTGATGTCATGGACCAAAAAAAAAACAAAATAAGAGGCCATTACTTTTGGTGCAGCTCTTGTGTATAGGCATGATCACTCTTATTGTAGTTCAAGTAGTTACTAAAACAGTAATAAACATAGTCACCGTCTCTACAGTAATGAGTGCTTCTTTAATGATGTTGGTATACTCTAAAGCATGGCTAAATAACAGATTGCTTAAGTTTTAAAGATCTTTCAAGAATTATCATCACTGTTACAAGTATCTGACTGTATCTCCCTTTCAATTGCTTCCTATTCTACAAATCAGAAAACTGAAACTTAAGTGTGGACATGGGCTATCTTCAGATTTACCTGGACAGCAAATAATAGTTCGGAGGAGATCTGGTTTCCTTTTATTCTTGAATTGCTTGTCCACTGTCACTTCTCTGTAAAAGCTGACTTGTCAGTACATGGCAAGATCCACAGTGCCTTAGGGGAAGCAGAGGGTAGTGGTGGCGAACCTAATGCTTTTATGCTTAATATTTCCTAATTGATAACAGAAGCCATGTAACTACAAGTGTTATGTATAATATAAAGTGTAAAATCATCTCTACTTGCACCTAAGACAGAGTTTTTCACCAGACTTCTGTGTCCACAGTCTTGGGTGAATTCCATCTGGGATAAAATTCTCCTTGCTGAAATGCTCATTGTTCTGAACAGCTGTTTATTTCCATCCCAGAAACAGCTATGTGTAGAGTGAATCTTCCCTAGTCTATGGGATGTATGTGGATGAGAGGCTTTGTTTGGGAGTCATAGTTCAGTACAGATTTCAACCATGAGACTACAAAGTGAGGAACTCAACAGATCTTGTTAACTTGCAGAATAGATTAAACTGAAGTCTGTTTCTCAAGGAGACAAGAAGTTGAGAGAAAATAAAGTTATGAAGGTTTTCCTTGCCCGAGTTCTGAACCAACATTTGAGTGCTGGCTTCAGTTGTCTGTTAGAGAGGTAAAGTCAGATGCTTTTCTCATTTGAGTGACCCTTTAACCTCACTGTGATTTAGGGAATTTTGCTTGCGGAAGGGTGAGAATCAGCTGTCCTCACAGCTCTGAAGACAGGGTACTCAGCTATCTAGCAATTAGAGATGGAGGAAAAAGAGATGCCTTCTCTTTATGCAGTTTGCTTTAATTATTAGTCTAGTTTTGCCATGATAGTGTGTATGCTCTTACTTTCTTAAATACTATGTGACTGTCAGTGCTTGGTATTGACAACTAGTGTTGCACAATTTCTAAATCCAAATACTGTAATATTTGTTATTTTGAAAAGAAAGGAGGCATTAATGCATCTAACACTATTTTTGGTATTTTTGTTTACCAGCTGAGAGAAGAGAGTTGAGATTTGCGCTAAATTCTATATGTATTTGTCATGCCTTGGAGAAATGAGGCTTATTTATGCTGAAAGATTCTGACCACTGTGACAGTGCTGCAGGTAGCAGAGGGAGGGAGTGATAGTCCTTTCCACCTCACTCTGTCTGGTCATATCATGGGTCACTGATTATCTCCAGTCAACCCCCAGTTTGCAGTGAGGACAGATGGGCTGCCTTGCAGTACATGGAGGCATTTTTTTACTTTAGCTTCTTGCTAGCTCTGTGTGGTAGCTACAAATATGCAAGATATCTATGCTGTTCATGGGGATTGAGTGGAGGACAGGAAAGAGTAGAATGTTGGAGAATAAGAATAAGAAGTAGTTGTCTTGATCCTCTTGACATCCCTTCTAAATGTAAATTGTGTTAGAATACATTGTAATATGCTATTTGGAAAATACTCAACATTATTCCGCATTACTGTGAGATGAATGAACACATTTTGTTTATGTTTTGTTAGCATATAATTTGTGTTGGTCAAATGTAATATCTGGATACTTTCAAGGACTTCCAAGGAGTTTCTCATTCCACCTGAGCTCATATCAGACAAGAAATTAAGGTGGTTTTTTTTGGTCGGAATTGGTTGTAATTGTGAGACTGTTCTACTTAGTTATAAGGAAAACTTAGCTTTTTGTTTGAGTTTACAAACAAAATCTCCTAATTACAGTGTTGTGCCATCGGATATATTTAATCTGCTCCCACAAATGTGAAGGTTAGCATTTAATTGAGCAGAAGAGGGAATAACACATGAGGCTACTTCTGAAATGAATCTTACATTGAATATTTTTGCATGTAATTTTATACCAAAACAGCTTCCTTGAAACATTACATTCTTCCTGGTATCCCACTGAAGCCTTTTCATTTAACAAGTATAACTAATTAATGGAAAATGATAAAGCCTTAAAATAGCATTAAGGAAAATTTTTACCAAAGTCTGTGCTTAGATCTATATGTTTAGCAAAGGTAATTTCATTGTGTATATTCTTTGTTTGCAACTTCGATAACACTAAAAACAGTACACTGCTACCAGCAGGTAATTGCATTGATTTTTGAAAGCACAGAGGAAGATTACTATGGTGCTTCCCAAATTTATCAAACTTCCAAATCTGATCATTATCTTTCCTCTGATCTCAGCTAAGTGGTATTTATGGGGTTTGTGTCAGTGCCTTCGGTGATGTTATGAGGACAGTGTTTTCATACTGATGAGCTGGTCTGGGCTGCATTCTTCTCCGATATGGTCACTGTGGAGGTTTTTTTGTTTGTTTTTCAGAGCTCTTCCTTCCTGTTTCTATTCAGTTAAATTTCATTGCGGTGTTTTGGGAAAATTCCACTTGTTATTTGGATATTATTTTATTTCTAATTTCAAGCTACTCTAAAATGTGTGCTAATTTTTATGTTGATTGATTTCCTTGCTTCTCAGTTTGCTTGTTGTCTGTACAAGTCTCTGAATACTTCTTATTTGCTTTCAAGGAGCTGAGAAGTTAGTTTTCCTATACATACTCTACTGAACTTCACATACAATATGTTAGAGGCATGGTCAATGCATATAAAGTGTGATTATCCTAATGATCTGAATATGGATGTTTTTAATGTTACAGTTAAAAAAAAAAAAAAAAAAAAGCCTGTAGATCTAAGGATTAAACTAAAGGAACTGTAATTCATGTAGTTTTAAATTCTAATAGCATTTCCTAAACGTATGCTTCAGCAGGGCACGAATGTTCTGAATACTGAATAATGTGCAATGCAGAAAGATAAATATTAACTTAAATATGTACTTATTTATTACCTAATTTTCTTTTATCATGATGAAGAATTTTTAGGTCAAACACATAACAAATTGTCAGATTTTTTGTTTGTTTCTTTGATTTTTGTTTGTTAGGTTTTTTAATTAGATGAATGGTGAATATTCTCATGCCTAACACCTTTCTTTTTCTTACCTTTTATGTCATCAAGATATCAAGTACATCAGACGTTTCATACCTAGCATGAATTATATTTTCACTTTATGAAGGACGACAAGCAGAAAGCTGTTAGAAGTGGCTTGAAGATCATTTGAGTTCTTTTCTAAAGATACAAATGTCTGTGGTAGCAATGGCTGAGCTTAAAGGTTTGGTTTGTTACTGTAATTTTTTTCCTCAACCAAAAGGATTTCTTTGGTTTTCAGCCCCCTCTGAAAGCCTTGCCTCTCATAAGACATCTTTCATAGGAGATGCATGAGGTTTTATTTCAGTATTTCAACTCTGATAGTGCTCATATTCAGACTTAATGGCTGATGTCCCTCAAAAGCAGGATTAAGGATTCTTTGGCAAGCATTGGATGCAATAATCGAATGAAAGATTTATGTCAGTGAGAATTCCCTACACCTAAGATAAATAACAGTACTGTGTAATACTGAAGGATTCATAAGCATTACTGTGACAAATACTTAAAAAAATCTGTTGTAATATCATCTTGACAAAGATGTGATAGGACCTGAATTTCTTTTGCTGAAGAACATATTTATTGATTGCACTTGGATTTTTCCAAAACAAAAAATGAACTTATTTTTGACAAAGATGTATTAACATTTAATATATCTGCTCTTTTTAAGTTGTTTCCTGGAGGAAAAACAAACCAACAACAACAACAAAACCAAAACACTATGCAAATACTTGTTTGTGATGCAGATCACTTATTTTCAGTGGAATTAACTTTTCATCAGGAACTTACCTACAAGAAAGCTGGGGAGGGCTTTTCAATAAGGGCGTGTAAGTGACAGGATGAGGGGATATGGCTTTAACTTGGAAGAGTGTAGACTTAGACTGGATATCAGAAATTATTTACTGTGAGGGTGGTGAGACACTGGAACAGGTTGTGCAGAGAGGTTGTGGTTGCCTCCTCTCTGGAAGCATTCAAGGCCGGGCTGGATGGGGCTTTGAGCAACCTGATCTAGTAGGAGGCATCCCCACCTATAGCAGGGAGGTTGGAACTAGGTGATCTTAAGGGTCCCTTCCAGCACAAACCATTCTATGATCATTCTATGATTCTAGGAAACATCACCTTCAATCTCACCAGGGTTTTCTGTGACCTGTCAGCTGTAACTTTCCTCCTTGTGTTTTTTTTTTTTTTTTAATTAATTTCATGTAAAATTACTCACTGAAGCAAAGACCATTTCTAAACAGTATTATAAAACAGCGTCGTGTCTCAAGTATTTGCTGACCATTGATCTCAGTACTTGATGGATTTGAATGTGTGTAATGAAGTTTAAGAATATTTCATTGTTCCGTGTACTATGTGAAACCCTGACTTGACTGTTTTGATTCTCTGCTTGAAAATACAGACTTTTTTTTTCTCTTAAAACTTAATAGAAATGCACAGAGTTTAAACACTGTGGCCTGTGTTTGTCTTCTTAGCATAAACTCTGGGAAATGGAACTACACAGATACACATGCACTTGTGTGTATGTATACAATAAAGAAGAAGATGCCACTTACTGGTTTTAGAGCCCAGAGGTGGATTTTGACAGCTTTCCAGGGAAGCTAAGTTCTTTGGAGACTGAAGTTCCTATGAGATTTGTGAAAATAAGCAGTAGGAAAAGAGAGGGAGGGAGAGGAGAGTATGTGCATTTAGTGCTCCCAACAAAGATGATACTTTTATTCACTTTTACCTTTTGTTAGACACCAGAGTTTGTGTTGAGCACCAAGTATGAGACATAGGTCTGTAGGATGTGTTGAGCTTCATTGATTCTATCACGTATTATTACCTCTTTTTATTGAAATTGCCTGGCAGTCAGGGAGTTAAAAAAAAAAAAAAAAAAGACATTATTGGTCTTTGGTATTCTGTTAGTGCATGTAAATTCTTAACATTTCACTATCTGAAACATGAGACTGCTATTGGAATGAACTTTTCTTTTGGAAAGGGAGCTGCTTGAATGAGTAGCAGAAGGCAGAAAGTGTGTGTGCATGGGAAGGCATGCTTTTCTGTCATTGCTAAGCAAGGTGTAATAAAGATGGTGTTTTTTCTGGCTGAGGAATTGCACTGAATACTAAAAGCCAGCAGATGAGAGTGGGGTCAGTTTTCAGTATTAGAACGTTAAGTGTTTTTGGGCAGAGTTTGAATGAATGATGGTTCTGCAGTGGCTTATATGAACACCTTGCAGAGGGAGAAAGGCAACCGACAAGAAAAATATCAGTTGTATTTTATTTGTTTAGAAATAACTTGCTTTGCAGGACTGGGGTATCCTACCACATGAAGATGCTCACATGAGGTTGTTTCTTCTGATTTCTCAGCAGTGTTCTCCCAGCCTGTATTCCAGAGCACACAGTGAGTGTGTAGTTCAAGATGTGCTCTTATCTAGCCACAGTTAGAATCACTGAGTTATGTTATTTAAAATGGTGTTGCACCAAATCATGCCAAATATAACACACAAATTTCTTAATAGAAAATAAAATTGTAGGTAAATATCGTTAGTCTCAGATCACCAATGGAGTCACAGGGAGAAGACAACTGCCTGGATTACAGAAGTGCTTTGAAAAAATAATCTTAACTCCATTCTTAGAAGTTTTTCATTCCCTTTTGTTAAGAAAAGAATTTAAAAAAACCAACACAACTAAAACCAGATTTCCAACACTCACTGCTATAGCTATGTTCTGAAAATAAAAATCCTTGCTGCCCCAACTACTGTCAGTCAGTGTGATCTCAGCATGTGAGTTAGAACCTCTCACTGAGGACCTCAAATACTTTTCTGTGCTGTGAGCCAGTCTCCTGGCTCCTGCCTTAGGCATCCAAAAGTCGTGAAGAGGAATTCAGACCCATAGTTTGTTTATAATTCAGATGACTTGGGGATGGCAGTGTGGTAGTTTACTGGGAATAGTTGTGAAGTATGAGCAACATAGATGTAGTACTGCTTGTTTCTATAATTTGATCATCAGTCTTACTGAAGTCATCAATCTACACAAATTTGATTCATATTCTGATTTTAGGCACTCTTCCCGAATTTCAGTGACTTATTTTTCACCTTAGTGCTTTCTAAAGCATTAGCTCCAATATTGATTGGTTTTTGGCAATGTAAATAATTTGGTCAAGTTAGCACAATCTGAGATTGTGCCTTTCCTTCAGTGGTGCTTCAGTATTCAATGATAGATTTGAAATCCTGTTGTGTATGTAAGTGGCAATGATATGGCAATCTACAGTAGTTTCCAAGCAGTTTGGTTTTCATACAAATTAATGGAGTGATAATTGTGCATTGCAACCTGTAGATAAAGAACATGGTTGTGACATTCCCTTTGTCAAGCAATTCAGCTGCCTGCATAGGCATGCCAAATAAGAAAGCTATGAACAGAAATTGCAGTCAGACTTATCCAAAAGAAAAACATCTGGATCTCACTGGATGTGTAAAATATGTTGAAATGGTGAGAAATTACATGGAAGAGAGAATAAGATCACTTATGAGTCAGTGTGAGCTGTTTTAAATGTCCATAAAATGCTTTTTTTGTAATCTTGTCAAGTTTCATCTAGTAGATGAACTTTGTAAATCAATTTGTATTAATCCAGACAGTTAAGTAGATATATCCAGCTTTGTGGGAGGTGACAATGGCATCCAAATGGCTTTTTTGCACCATTGCTGGCTCAGGGGCTGTACCTGCACAGGGATAAGGGTAAATGACTGAGGAAGGTCCCACACTGAGCTTTGTGAACTTAGCAGAGGCTGAAAGCCTGGCAAGATCTTGTCCTTGTCAGCTGGGCAGCTACATGGTGCGCGTTCTATTGGCCGTGCTGGTGTGGTAACCTTGACCCACAGTCCCTGCGCTGCTGGCTCTTTGGTTTGATGTAGGCTGCTGTGTTTTAGCTGCTGTATGCTTATGCAGAGGCTGTGATTTTTAACTCTGCTGAACTAGTCAGGAAGAGATAAAACTTGTGTATAGTCAGCTCAATATAGTGAACTAAAATAAACTTTGTTTCAATTAAAGGGAGAGTATTTATACTGCTTTAAAAAATGTTATTAAACCAGTAGATAAAAGTCACATCTTCAGGGGTGTGTGGACAATTTCATTGTGCAGATCAGCTCTGCACCCTCTACACTATGGGTAGTTATTCCCAGACCTCCTTGAATTGGAACTGAGCACACTCAGATATTACTATGATATGGCCGCATTCTTTCTGAATGTTTTCTCTGCAGTATATGTAGATCCGTCAGCAAAAGGTGCCTACATAAAATGAATGATTGTTGAACTGAGACCTTAAATATAGCATTGATGTGATGTGATTTTTAAGGGAAAATGCTTTCCTGGAAGAAATTAATCTTTGTGTGCTTTCCCTGAGGATGGCAGTGATTTCTCAAAACATAAGTATTTCTGTCTACTTCACATCTCACTCTAGTACTTCTACCAAGCAGTAGCTCAGTTTTAAGCTCTGTTGTTCTCCAGCTACACTGCATTGCTGCTGTGGAACAACATTTGTGCTGTGTGTTTTGTTTTTTTTCCAAAGGATGTATGTGGTTAACAGGGAAGCAAGGATTTCAATTGTTTTGCTAGCATATGCTCCATTAGAATATGCTTTATTATCATTATGGGAGTTTAGCTTTTTGGTGTGTGTAATAAAGTTTTAAGAATAGAACATTGATCATTAAGGCTCAGTGAGATCTTGGCAGTGTGTATAGGTAGGTGACTGATGGCAATGCACAAAAGCTGTGGAACCAGACTCTTCCTCCAGTGCCCAGCAAGAGGTGAGAAGCAGTGGATAGACGCTGAAATATAGTAAATCCCATTTAGACATAGAAAAAACATTTTACTCTGGGCACAACTGAATACTGATACAGACTGCTCAGAGAGGTTGTGGAGTGTCTACCTTGGAGGCGTTCAAAAACTTGAGTGGACACAATCATAAGCAGTCTGTTCCAAATGACCCTGCTTGAGCTGGGTGTTGGACTAGATGGGGGGGGAGGGAAGGGCTTTTCTGCCTTTATGATGCTATGATCCTGCCATAGGTACTGGTCATAGTAAGAAGTATTTTAATTCTAGTACTCTGGTGTTAAGGCTTCTTCATTTTATGATATGACACGCAATATAGAATGGCTGCCAATTTTTTCTATGAACAGATGTTGAAGAACAATGTGCTTAAAAACAAAATAAACAAACAAGTGGTCATAGTCATCCATTCAGGGAGAAAGCTGAAAAAAATGCTTTTAAGTAACTCAGTTTTGTATGGTGAATGACTTAATAATAAATGTTTACTTGTAATTACACCTGTAGGATTTCATATTTTCCCATGAGTGGCAAATAGTTCTGTTCAGTAAGAGACTTCAGAAACCAGGTAGGACTGGTCCATGAGTAATTCGCAGATAGAAAACTCATTCTTTCCTTTTCTGTGTCAAGTAAGCTTCTCAGCTTCAAAACAATAATAATGTAATTTTCAAAAAGTATTTTAGAGACATAGCCTGTAGAGTATACAGAAGAACTTAATTACTAAGATTCTAAAGGTAAGTTTGCATTAATTCTTGAGAACTGGAAACTAGGCTAAGCTGAGCTCTGTTTCCTTACCTTACAATTTACAACAGTTGATCTTGCCTGAGATATGTCTGAAATATAAAGCTTGTAACATTTTATTCTGAATAAATGTAATTTCAGCTGTAGCCAGTGGGCTGCCTTTTTTTTTTTTTTTTTAAACGCTAGCTGAACTTTGAATCTTGCTTAATATTTGAAGTACAGCTTGATTCTAACAGTGGAAATGTGGTTGTAGTGAGGACCCTCTGTTTGAGGTGTGTGGTTGTAATAAGGACACATTTGAATCACGATCAAAGGGACATCTCTGCATATAGCCTAAGAAACCAGATTTTAATAGTGTAAAACAGCTGTAGTACCTCTTTCATGACACATAATAACTTGCTAAAAAGTGACTTCTTAAGAATGAGTTCTCCGTTTACTGAATGTTTGTTTTTATAGAAAAATATTAAGTGCAAGTTCAGCCAGACTTTTTATTGATGTCTGAAGTATGATCAGATACTTTGACTTTCGCTTTTAGCTGTATTTGTCTCTAAAAGTGTTTTTTACTGGTATGCTCGTTAATCTCAAAGTTTCCTTTTTTTCTTTCTTTTCTTTTTCTCCAGTGGGAAGAGATTAGTGGTGTTGATGAGCATTATACTCCAATCAGAACTTACCAAGTGTGCAATGTTATGGATCACAGTCAAAACAATTGGCTGCGAACAAACTGGATTCCACGCAATTCAGCGCAGAAGATATACGTGGAGCTCAAATTTACCTTGAGGGACTGCAATAGTATCCCTCTAGTTCTGGGCACTTGCAAAGAGACTTTCAATCTGTATTACATGGAATCCGATGATGACCATTTGGCGAAGTTCAGAGAGCACCAATTTACAAAGATTGACACCATTGCAGCTGATGAGAGCTTCACCCAGATGGATCTTGGGGACCGGATTCTCAAGCTGAATACAGAAGTCCGCGAGGTGGGACCTGTTAGCAAGAAGGGCTTTTACTTGGCTTTCCAAGATGTAGGTGCATGTGTTGCCTTAGTCTCGGTGCGAGTGTACTTCAAGAAGTGCCCTTTCACTGTCAAGAACCTCGCCATGTTTCCAGATACAGTTCCTATGGACTCCCAGTCCCTGGTGGAGGTGCGGGGTTCTTGTGTCAATCATTCCAAGGAGGAAGAGCCACCCAAGATGTACTGCAGCACGGAAGGAGAATGGCTAGTGCCCATAGGGAAGTGCTTGTGTAATGCTGGCTATGAAGAAAGAGGCTTTGCGTGCCAAGGTAACGATGCACTCCATGTTCATAGCTCAATTATTAACAGGGCTTTCCCTTTATGTCCCTACTCTGTGTATTGGGTCATGTTAATTTTCTGCAAACTCTTGAGAGAAATAAATTAGTCCATAAAATTGCCATGGAAATGAGGCTTATTTGGTCTGTGTAAATAATGTAATTTAATTTTGAAATATTTGACAAGGTTAAAACATTGATTTTTAGCTGATACATTATGTAGCAAGTGTAGTTTCTCTTACCACTCTTGGAATTTCTTTTGGTAGATTATACCTTTCTCAAATGCATTTGTTATGTTGGAATATGTTGTTTTTTTCTGTGAGCGTTTCTTAACTTTGTGTCTGAATGTATAAGTAGTTAATATCTACTGCTGAGCTGCACTGATTAGTTGGGGTTGATCAGAAAAAAAATATACAATTTGTTCAGGTAGTGGTGTAGTACCTAAATGCAGATGCATTTGGAAAATTAATGTTTGAATATCAAAATTGCATTTTCATGGAAATGCTCGTGTATTCAACTCAAAATCATTTTCTTCATACTTATTGATTTCTGCAAACTGTGGTTATGTGAATGCTCCCAATAACAGAGACTTACACCAGAGACGTTGATTTTTTTTTATTATTTTTTTTTTTTTCCAGAAATGCTCTTTCAGATGTTATAAAAAATACATAATCAAAACACTGGTGGTCTATGTTTTGCTTTTTACAGAAACATGGTGTGGATTTTTTTGACTAGTTAAAATTTTAACCTCATTTCACAGAGCCTGGCTCTGTTAAATTGTCTTACTTAAGTAAATGAGTAGAAGTTAAATGTAAATATCTGGAAAGGTCATAGATGGAGGGAGTAGTAGCTGAGATGTTTATTGTGTGGTGTGATGTGAAGGTATGTATGCAGATATGCACGTATCCATAAGAGCAGAAATTTCAAAGCTATTGATATTTTACTATTCTGAACCTGGCTGAGAAAAGCTTTTTCCTTTCTCATTAGTTTGAAGGCAATCTTATATAAACATAGCAGTGCTGGAGGGCTATTAGGGTCTGACCAAGCCTGAGTAGGTATAGCTGTGTAGTTGTAAAACATACTCCTCTGATTATGGCGACTTTTTCACGAAAGGACAGGTAAGATTTGTAGGAGAGGAGTAAGAGTGTTTGATTTGATTTTGTTTTTGCTCTGAATATGAATAACGTGAGGAGTTGAGTATTTGTTTTTCTGCATTTAGATACAGATACTAAGAACGAATTAAACTGTACTGCTAAGAGCTAAAATGAGGAGAGGATATTTTATTGTGCAGAAATGCCTCAGCTAAGGCCTCCTATAGCTAAAAATGTTGGAAAGTTGGTAATACTCTTCCAATTACTGCATGTAGTCTTGTTAACTACAAAACCTTTTGTCTTGTGGATAGTCGAAAGCTGTTGGATTAGAATTTAAATTACACATGATCACAAAAAGGCAATCACTGCAGAAGGTGTCAGACTGAAAATGAGCAAACAAGTGGAATTTAATAACATACGTAAAATCATTTGATTAAGAACAGATTGTCAGGTGCTTGGGGAAGTCTAGACAGAAAACTCAGCTCTCCAGAGATTAGGGTAATAGTGAGTACATGGCATAGAGTAATAGTGGGTTACCAGGGACATATATGGGTGTATCATGCGTGATTTTGAAAACATAAAATCAGGCCATTGAAATACTTTTTTTTTTTTTTCCTCCACTTGCTCACCAACCACTGATCAAGGGAGCGATGCATGATGAAACCATTAGCAGTAGTGACAGGTCATTCTGGTTTATTCTGATTTAACATATAATGTTCTGCTAACTTTTATTGGAAGTCATATTTATCAAATATTGTTGGTGTGATGTGATTGAAGTGATACTCTAAAAGCAGTCAGTAACCCAAAACCTCTGATTTGTTTGCATCTGTAATCCAGCAGGAGTTGAATTGTTCAGAAAAAGAGTTCAGTTTTAAACATATGTTTCAACCTCAGGCTGATGTTCACTCCTGCATCTATCTTTTTCTTTCTTTCTTCACTCTTTCTCTTTTTCCTCCCTTTTGGGCTGGGTCTTGTGGTTTTTCAGTCACAATCAAGGAGAGCAATGTAATCAGGACTGTTCAGTCTGAAGAAGAGCCAAAATGTAGTGTTGCAAGTATCAGCTGGAATGAAGGCCTTACTGGGGAAAAAAGAAATTGTTCAGTTAAAGTTTGAAATAGTACCAACATAGAAATTTTTATTTTCATAGTGGTCGGCAGCATTTACTAACTTGCAGTGGCCATCACTACTTGATCTCATTTCTTGAAATTAATTTTTGTTTGTTTGCTTCTGGAACGTTGTTTTCAGAAGCAGTATTATTTTGCATTAGCAGGAGATCATCACTGATGATTAAAATTAAGGACCCTAACGGTATGGCATCAGCCCATTTAGATTTCATTGAGAACAGTTTCTCTTGAGCAGTTATGAAGGCATAGTCATGCTCTCAAATGACACAAGCCTTTTTTGTCATTGGCGTGATACAAACATAACCACATTTGACTCTGAAAAGCCTAGGCTGGACTACTAGGCTCATTAAGCATCTTGGTTCTTGTTGGTTAGGTTGTTGTTATGCTCCTGATCCTACCAACTAATCCCCATTTTACAACTTACTCAGCAGTAGGAAGCCGACTTGTTAAAGAATTGGGGCCCATTTTGTCATTACCACACTTGTCCTCACTGTTCTGAGTGTGTGGAAAAATGATTTATCCAAAGCTAATTGTTTATCCTCTCCCTAAGGAATTCTGGTTTTCGTAATCTATGTGAGTTAACAGTATGAGAATTAACACCTATTACAGCAAATATTTTTACACTTGTTAATTACTTTGGAGGAAGCGGTTTCATAGAAGTTAGAGAAGATGTTACATTTGGACCATTTTAGAAAAGCCATTTTTTCATAGTTTTTTTTTTCCTGTTGGCTATGTTAGTTATAATTAGTTAACTAAATATGATGCCTGTAATCCATTATTTACTATTCATTATTGAAACTTTGTTAGCACATACTTCATAGTCATCCTAATAAATTATATTTTAATATTTTCTTGTTGAAAAGAACAACTTTACAATATCTTTTCTAAATTGTCTTCATGCCATCCTGATCCTTTATAGCATCTTCTCTGTTAGAATTACTGCTTTATCTTGTTTCAATTAGAAAAGAACATGTGGTTGGAACTACACAGTGAATATTATTCTTTCCGAGATTCTTCTGTCAGTTCCCCAGTCAACAGGGATAACTCATCTTTTCCATTTTATCCATTAAAAAAAAAAAAACAACAAAAAAAAAAAACAAACAAAAAAACCCCACAAAACGTAGTGAATTAGATCCAAAGGTTTATCTGCCTTAATGTCCTTTCTCTGATAGTGGCTAATAGCAGATTCTTGAGGGGAAAAAACAAACACAACTGTACGTAGCGCTGCTTTACTCGGTACATCTTTCATCTTCTACCAATCAGCTTTTTCCTTGCATAGTATTAAGATGTGTCTTGTAAGAAATACTATTTAATAGGAACCAGTATCTTGCCACCTGTTAACTTGTCTACTTTTTTGACTCACTTATTTTGGGCGTCTGTAAGTTTATATGCCCACGAATGTGATAGCTAGTCTTGCGTAGGAAAACATACCTTCTTGCTGTGTGTAAGCCTTATGTTTAAAGTCATTTAAATAAGATTTACCATATCCTTTTATAGGGAGAAAATACCTGTTGCCTTTTTAGCTTGGGTATTAATGATAGTCTTGATCTATCTTGTCTACTACTTGTTCTGTATTTTCCCAGCTCTAGGTCTATTTTAGTGCCTTCTTATTTGGAGGACAAGCTAATTTTTCCATACTTATCCTTTTTGACTGAGTTATCCATTTTGATTGCCCTTTACCTATTCAAAATAATGCAGCCTTTATAAAAAGGACAATGAGGCTTGCATGCAATATCCAAGTTACAAATACACAAAGAACTTATGCAGCGGCATAGTGTTTGGAAAGGAGCATTCACATCACCTGTCCAGTTAGTTATTTGTATGTGGAGACATTAGGCTCTGTTGGGTTTTGAATGATGGAGGAAACAGACTTCATTATGTGAAGGTTGGCTAGTTGGGGTAATAGTATCAAAACAAATGGGTAAATATAGGATAAACATTAGAAAAATTGTCTTTACTGTTAGTTCTGTAATAATTTGGTTGGAGAAATATTGGAAGACTCATTTCAGGAGATGTTTTTTTTTTTTTCTAAAGCAGTAACCAGATGATAAAGGAAATCCTGTACTAGCAGGGTTGGACTAATAAACCTCTTCCATCCCAAATGTGTCTATTCTGTTGTTGATTTATTTCATGCACTTTAGAAAGCCTAGCTGGACATGAACCTTTTTTACACTGATATTGTCATATAATTAGCAAACATGCAGTGGGCAATTATATACCTACATAGGGCTGTGAGCTTGAATGTTCTTTTGAGTACTGCTGATAGGTGAGGCTTTCACTGAAAAAGTCTTTGTGACTCACCATCAAGTGGAAGGTGAAATTGGTGTGCCTGAAAGGAATGGCTCACTAAGCATTGAATTGTTTTCAGCACACTACCATGTCAGTGGTTAGTTCTAAATTTTAGTTGCGGGAACTCCAGTAGATCTGAATTGTACATTTTCTCATGATGCTATATAATAAAATCGTAAGTTTAACCTCAAGTGACTGATACATTGTCTATAACAAAGCCAGAAGAAAAAGAGAGGTTTTAATCTGATGGTCCCTTCCCTGTGTACATCATTTTTAGCAATTAATCATGTGGGCTGAATTGGAGGAAAGGGAGCAAGGGGTGAGGGAGGGAGAGGTGAAGCGTGCCTGGTTATTGGAAAAAAAGACTCCACGAAATCTCAACTAACACTAAATTATTCAGTGCTTTAGGTTGTGTATATATATCCCAAATCATATTTCTCTCTCTGTGAGTTTCTGGTGATATGAAAGGAATGCCATCTGTGGCTGCTAAATCCAAACCATTACATTCGTTGCTTAATTCTTTCACTGGAATGGGTACTGCACTTGAAAAAGAAGTATGTAAAGCATCATTAATACTTAGGATGGAAAACATTCCTCTTTTCTTGGTTATGCTTTTAATAATCATTTTGTCTTTGAATTAGTAAATAAACATTTCAATTGCTTATAGCAGTAGATAAAAACTTCACATGTAAGGAGAAAAAAAGGTACTGTGAGGAACTGTTTAGCTTTGTGCAAGTGAAAACAGACGGAAGGCACACATGCTTGCTGCATCTGCGGAGACGATAACATTTTCCCTTGGAAATAGCAAAGTGACTCAGGATGTGTTGCTTGTACTTCAGAAGCGTGTGATTTTAAGTTTCAAACTGCGTAGGAACAATTATGTTAAATAAAGTATAGGAACTGATCGTACAGCGATTATGTCATATAATGAAAGAAAACTCTTACTAGTTCTTTTATGTGAAATCTGAAAAAGCTTATGAATTCCTGTTTTTTAAAGAAGAGCTTTGAGGTACATTTTTTTTCCTTAAATTTGAAGTATGTTTTCAATTTTAAGAGGTTTTTTTTTTTTTTAAGAAAGGGAGTCTTAATCTTTCAAGCCAGTAAACGTAAAATGACAGAGCTATAAATTATAAATTTATTTGTAAAATATTCATTGTTTTCATTCACTTTATATTCTATAAGTACATAACCAGAGCACATGGTTGAGGGATTTACCTTTCTCCTTAGAATTTATTTGACTCTTAGAAAGTTACATGAGAGATAACTAGATGATTTTTTCATATTGGCAAAATTAATTCTGCTCTGAATAAGATATTCAGAAAGATTACAGCCAACTTATTATGTAATATTTTCTATTACAAATCTGGAAAATATTCTCACGATTTGTACATCATAAGTGTAGACTGAAATTACTTGGACAAAATGTTGTGGTTTATGAACATATTTGTCACATGTCCTGAACAGGCCATAATTAAAAAAAGAACATTCTACAATTACTCAAAACAAGATTTTTTGGTATGACACTGTGCAGGTTCTCAAGTTAAAATGCAGATGCTCTGTAGTTACGTAAGAAACTTGACTACATTTCTTGCGGGTTGTGGCAGACGTATTTAAACAAAAGCATGTTTGCAAATATCTTTACTCATTTTTAATAAAACTCATAAGTTTTCCTTAAAACTTCTTAATACTTTTCCCCAAGTTATTCCATGCTAGTATGTTAGCATGTTGCATCAGTACGTACTTCAGAATTGAATTTTCTGAGTGTATTTGAAACTAGTCTGGAAATGGAAATGTTTGCTCAATAAATACTTGCACAAACATTAGTGACTGGCAAAACACAACTGAAGATAGTACAGTTGCACTGTTTATCTCTTGCAGATCTCTTTAGAGCTGGTGCTTGCTGTGCTTGAGAGTGCATTACATCCATGCTTTTCAAGCAGCAAAAAAAACCCATGAAATAAGACTTTGGTATATGCTGGGTATAGATCCAGGGTTCCCAGTTTAATAAGTATATGTGATATATTTGTTCTTAACACGGAAATTTCCACCTTAATTCTGTGATTCTTACATGCTACCATGGAATTGTTGCACAGGATTTTACTGCAAGTATGTCACTGATTTCTATCACTGAGAATCCTAAGGGATGTTGGTGGCATTTCTGCAACCTTTTTGTTTTAATGGTTTTGCTTCTTTGGATGTTTTCAAAAGATATAAAGCTAAATTAATAGAGCCATCCTGAATGTATTTTACTTGTACTTTCTTTGGTGACTTTGAATAGAAGCGTAGCTTAGAGCAGCACAAAGATTGTATTGTCAGTGTGAAGTCACTGAGCATGCACTTATCCATCGGTTTCTCTGGCTGTTCATAGAGTTATTTGACAATCCTTTGTTAGTTACAGAGTAGAGCTTACAAAGGCTAACAGGGGTTTGTATTACAACTGACAGCTGGCACTAGGCTTTAATAGAGAGCAATTGTAGTGAGAACTGCAAGTTTTGATAACGTTCAACAAATATGCTTTTAAAGTAAGAATCATCTTGAAAGATGAGTACAGGAAAACAAGAATATATGTATGTCTGCTGCTCCTCAGCGTGAAGCACATGTTGTCAAAACATACTGTTGGCAGACATCTAAATAACCAGTAATTGATATCAGACTTCACTGGAAGCACTTAGACCCCGGATTTCCAGCCTTTTGACCACCTGGGCCACATTGGATGAAGAAGAAGGTGTCTTGGGCCACTTACACATAGGTTGCTTGAAAACTAATGCCTCCTATTTTATTTCAATAGAAACAACAGCAGACCCAAAGAGCACAGTTATGCTTCAATAAAGCAAATTCAAAGCTGTGAAACACTATTTTTTCAATATAGTCACCACTATTAGCTGTACATTTTTGCCAGCGGTGAACAAGAGCCTGCATGCCACACTTGTAAAAATCTGCATGAGCAGATGTGACCACTGTTGCTGTCACTGCTGCTGAAATGCACCACCCACTGCTTCAATGTGCTCACATCTACTGTTTGATCTCCATTAACGTTCAGCAAGGGTTAATGAATGTCAATGGGTGCCATTTCTTCTGCATGGAGGAATTCAGTGGCCCACCTTTGCTTCATCCACACTTCTATGTCAGATGCTATTTTGTCAGAATGCCCCCCTGCTGCTATCTGTCACATGGCAACAAAGGGTAACAAAATATGGGTGGGAAGGTTCAACGTCTATTGCTATACTGCTACCGACATCCCCTTTTGTTACGGGATGTTGACATGGACCAACATAATAAAATGGGAGGCATTACTTTCAGAGCCAGGTGTAATATAGTTAATGTATATAAATAAAATTTATTTTAAGGTTTTTTTTTTAATTAAAATATTTTAAAAGTGAGCAACAAACGCATAAAAGTAGTGGAGTATTTGACCTTGTTTTTGTGAAACTAATGTGTTAATCTGGTTTGATGGCAGCGGTATGTACTGCTAAAAAGTGATCATCTGAATAAGGCATGACTGTGAGGTGAGGGGCATTTCTCACTAGGAAGAGAGCTTATGAAAGTCTGGGAAAGAGACGTGATCGAATTTTTGATTGCAAATCTGTACATCCCATTTGAAAATTTACAGGTAATCTAACTATGATGGCTGAAAATGGGGTCACAAATGAAAAAAGTGATTTTTCTTTTTGTAATCTTGAAACCTACTCTCAAATTTCATCAGAACAGAAGGCAGGGCTGCATGTTCTCTGTTCACAGGACTGCGTTTAGCCAGCGTATCAAAATGTGTAATGTTATTTGCCACCACTTGAGCTGGTGCTGTGCTGCACCCTTTGCCCTGAATTCAATCCAGGTGGGGTTAGCAGTACACTGATGTTTGGTTGGTGCTGAGGGACTGGGCTGGGCTGCTTGGTGGGCCAGAGCCACCACCATGATGATTTAGGGCAGAGGGCAGCTGCTGTGTTAGCTGAGCCAGGCTGTGAGTTGGACATACCTGACTTAGTTTGTGAAAGTATTGAAATTGTCTGTTTCTTTGGATTACAAATGGAAAGACTAATTGTGTTCCTAATCTCTAATTTTCTTTTCATTCACGTTGTGTTGTATTCTTGATAACATGAGTGTTATAACCTGGACTTCACATGATCTTTTTAGGAAAAAAAAACAACCCAACAACCAAGAAGTTCATTGTCCAGACTGTGGGGATTCACCTTTAAGTACCTATCCACGATGCATACCATAACAGTTGGCATCTCTGTTGTGCTAAAGCAGAAGTAGACTTCAGCAAGGACAAATCCATTACAGGTTAAGGAGGAGAATTATTTCACTATCGTGAATCTGTGAGTTCAGTGTTTGTCTACTGTAAGGTTAAAATTTGATGTGATAATTTAGAACAGCTGCTCTTTGACAGAAAGATTCACTTTCGACAAGGGAAGAAAAAAACATATGGTGTAAGTTGTCACGATGCCAACCCTGAGTAACCGCAGAAGCAATGCAGGACAGTTCTCTAAGCAATACAGTTGAAGTAACGTGTTTTTACTTACCTTCAGCACTTCCATTTGTGATGCTTCTTTTGAATTATACCTTATTCCGTGACAGTATTTTTGTTGATATTTTAAAATAGGATCTTTTAATAAAAGATATGATTCAGTGGCAGAAGAAGGTTGTAGGATTAAAAAAAGATACGGTCTTTGTACTGCAAAAATGTATCAAAGTTTCATAAACAATTTCTTCAGTTTTCAACCATAACAACATACTTCGTTTAATACATGAGTTCATTTGTGTTTAGCAGAGTATTTAAGTATTCGCTTATGTCACGCTGCCTTCATAAACTTGCTTAAATTCTTGTAAATTGAGCATATGAATAACAGGAAACCTAATGAAATTAGTCATTTATTGTGGTTAGCTGAAGCGGTAGTGGTCAGCTCACATGTAGGAATGAATTGGTCATCAGGACTTCAGAATCCTAGGAATGTTTAATTTGAAGGAACAGCTTTTCGTAGAAATTAATGCTAAATAAAATAAGTGTATTTCCTGCTGTCTTTAATTTGGCACAGTTTTTTAATGGGCGAAGAATAATAGAAGAAATTAGAAGTACTCAATACTTAGCTCAAAGAAATGCTGAAAACAAGTGAGTAAGAACACTCTGCTGGTTGTCTACTTTTGTCTAAAAATGTCTTTTTTCTTTTTTGCCAGGCATTAAATAATAGGAATATGATAAAATAAAAAATAATAAAAATCTTTCTTTTAAGAAAAAAAAAAAAAAAACAAAGAAAATTTATAAGATGGTTATTATAAAGTAGTAAAACATTTTTTAGTGGTCATCTGTTACCCACCTGAAATAAGAAAGGCCATAAAGTTTATGTAACATTATATTAAAGTCAGATATTAAACATGCTCTTTGATGTTTTGCAACATTATACAGAGATTTGACCTAACCTGAACAGTCCCTTAGTAGCTATAGAGCTAATTCTAAGATTCAGATACCCGTGCCTAAATGTATTATGCAGGAGTTTTAAATTTTACATTATTCCCAGTAAGCCATAAGATGCAATAAAAACTATTCTTTTTATACGAAGAAATACAAACAAATTATTCAACTGTGTGTCGTTCCAGTTTAAGAGGGGCATCTCTAGCTGCTAGATGAACACTAGATCTCCAGTGTTCTCTTCTAGACTACAGAAAAACGTGAATTCTCCCAAGCTTCACCAGGACTTTTTTTTTTTTTTTTTTGTAATGTGATCCTACTGGTGGGATAACAGGTATGGGCAGTTATTTTAACAAGCTGCTCTTCAAATCTGTTCTAGGAATTTCCAGGTTTTGCTCCCTTAAGAATCATGTGAAAAACTAAAACAGGGCTGCGGGATTGTGACTTGAAGTGAAGTCAAGGTGTATTAATCATGAACGTGAGATCACTGTTCCAGCTGTAAAACTGGCACTCATCCTGAAAAATACAGGAGTTGGGTAGGAAGCAGGTCATATTAAACAGAATAAAACATTCAGAAATCTCAGTTAACCATGGCTAATGAACATTCTGTTTCATAAATTAAGGCCATTTGTTAAGCTGCTTGTTATACATTTTATAACCTCTGTGATTTCGGGGCCAAATTTGACTGTGAAGATGTGGTGTCCAGAGCATACACCGTAAGGCTGTATGAATATGTATTTGTTAACACGGGGTGGAAGTAGAAAGGCATTTAATTGCTCTTTTTGTGCACCATTTAATAAGCAATTGCGGTCTTGTTTCTCCTGCTGTGTGAGGGGATGAACTGGCAGTGAAATGAGCTGCAAAAGGGGAATCGCCTACCGTATCTTTTCTCTGCTTGTACTAAGTACAGCAGATGGTCGAGGAAAAGATGTTTTTTTTTTGTTTTTTTCTTTTTTTTTCTGAAAGAGTCAAAACAGGAAAGTGGATGGGAAGAGAGAAGAATGGAGGGAAGATGTTGCCAGGGTAAGTAAAATAGACCTGTGTGATTCTTTCATTAAAATCTAAATGCGTCTGTTTGTGTTCCTAGAAAATAAAATAATTGAGAAGAGGCTTTGATGAGAAGGGGAAGCATTAATTTGGGTTGGGATGGGAGTGAGATCTCATGGTGTCTTGGAAAGGCAGGTGAACATCTCCATGTCCGTCTTCTTCTATGCTTAATTGCCAAAGATGACAGTCAAGTTTACAAAAAACTGTAGTGAGTGTTTAAAGTCTGGGTCTGTAGACGCTATGCCTATTTATCTATCTGATTTACCTATCTGATTTCCTGAGAGAAAGAGGTGGAGGAAGAGCACAGTGCAGAGCTTTTGGGGCTAAGAAAGAGATAATCTTTACTCACCTGCACATTCGTGTTGCTGGTCTGTTGTAATCCATAGCGAATCTGAAATTGGGATATGAATGGCATTAATTTCTATTCGATGGGATTTCAATAGTTGTGATTCATATTTGCATGTACTAACAATCTAACCTTTCAATTCTCAGTTGCTCCCTCAAAAGTGAAATATACTGTTTTCTTAATTAAAAAAAAAAACATGGACACACAAACCAAAAAACCCTACAACTCAAATCCTGTGGTAAAAGCAGGTGTTCAAGCAGAAGTGTGTTTGGTATAAAGTTTGTTTAAAGATGGATTAGGGGCTTCTTTGGATTTGAGTACATTGTTTATCTGTGCAGTAATTACCTTCCAGGACCAATGTGTTTAAATTACTGCCTTAAGACTCAGGCATGCCTTCTATCTTGTATTCTTTTATAATTAGGGATTATCTTATAGCCTGTCAGCTATTCATCTGTTGGTAAGCTTCCTGGTCTGTTTTGCAGTCATAACAAGCAAGTTGTTACTGCACACTTGCATTAGCATCAGATCCACAGATGTGCATCCACAGATTGCACATCCACCAGATTGAAAAAATTATCCACCGTAAAGGTGTTTTCTTGTCTTGTTTTTTTAATGGCAGCAAATATTTTATTGTATTAGTATAAAAGAAACATATGCTTTTATGACTATATAAATGGTGCTGTGAGTAGTTTACTAGAGAAAAAAAAAATTGTAGTTATAAGTGCCTAAGTGCCTAGGTTGAGGAGAAAGTTGATTGATTCAGATATTTTTTCAGATATATTTTTTTTCAGTTTGTTGTTTTTTTCCTGTACTTGAGGATTTTTGCTTCTGAGTTGTTGCTGCTTTTCACTTTCCTTGGAAGCACTTGATTGGCTGCAGCTAGCAGTCAGATGCGGCTCAGGGATACTGATTCTCTTGAATTGTTGACTTCTCCTAGGCACCTTGAATGCCTTGAATTCCTCTTGCTGTCTACATTCCTTTTTCTTTTTGCTACAGTTGAGATTGAGTAGGAAGGATATTTTTCCCTGAGTTGTTCTGGCAAATCACTCCAGTTCCCAAACCTACCCAAATACATGTGGACATGAGGTTATGTATTCACTGTACAGTTGGATATATCTGGATTTTTTTTTTTTAAGGTCATCTGAAACTCTGAAAAAAAATTCTTTGCTATTTTTGTGCTCTGGGACTTAGTCAAGAGCAATTCCATTCTCAGAGATGATATGTTTTAATAAAACTGTGGGTTTTGGTCTTTTGTTGTGGACTGTAAATATGTTTTGGGGCACTGCAACCTGTTTTGTGGTGTGTGATGATGTGTTTTGTTAACTTTCTGTGGGCTATTTCCTTGAGTTGGAAATCTGCATGTGTCCAAAAGGAATTGATTTAAAAACAAAACATACAATAAATGCAAGATTGCATATTGCCTCTGCAACCCATTTAGAAACACTTACTCTTCTTGAATAGCAATCATGTTCTTCATTAATCTGAAGAGATTTCTAGTTGGTGAAGAAGGAAATGTACTATTCATTCCTTCTTACTGTAATGAAGAAATATGGAATCAAAGGAGCTTGACTGTTACTAGTGGAGATTTTGGGATGCAATGGGATATTATTGAAAAGTTCCCTTTACATTATGTTTATAACATCTGAAGAGGTATGTTGATCAAGATTTTGGACAAAATGTTTTAAAAAGGTTTATGAGTCCCTCTGGAAAGTCATTAGGATCACAGTTGCATAGTTTTCATTATTTCTGATAACATGTTCCAAAGAAATTCCTAAGAATTCAGAAATGAAGGCTTGTTCATTCGGGAGGAATTCAGTTGAAGAAAAAAACATTAAAAATGACTGAGCTGTGTGTCTACTTTTTCCTGAGGAGTGGGGACGTGTGGAGAAGGCACGAAGAAGGGGCTGTAGTAGATGCAACATGCCTTGCCTTCTGCATCAGCAGCTATTCATAACATCAAAGAGTGCTTTTTTTTCTTTGTTGTTGTTGACATAACTTTTTGTTTCACCTTCTCATGCTGTGATGGACCTGCAGACCTTAGCAAGGGCTACTTTTTATCCTTGTCTGCTGCATTCACGCTCTTGTGAGAGAGAGAGTGAGTGGGTAGGGGAAGTCAGCTTTCCCGTAGCAAATATCTGGCAGGCTGTTTGGCTCAGGATTGATGCTCATTGCTGCTTCTCAGCAGGAGTTGGTGGAACCCATGACAGAGACAGATTATGGCATGCTGGATTCTGTCAGATGAAGCGGCAGTGACTGCACAAGGAGGAATGCTTTCCTCATCAACAAGGCTTGCTTTCTGCCTTCTCTAAGGGGGAATGGTTGCCTGGTGGAGTTTTTTGGTGTTTTTTTTTTTTTTTTTTTTTTTTTTAAGCATTTACAGTTTATGAACGAAGCCTCTGAGAAAGGAGTTGATGCTGTTGTCATCTTTGAAATCAATTTCAGTATTACTGTTGATTTGATGGGAGTGAGCCAAGTATTATGAACAGTGAGAAGACTGTTGAGAACACGTGGCCTTTTGTCTACATGCTGTTCCTCTTAAATGGCAACTTATCAGTTAGGGAAGACACTGCAATAAATCACTGAATAGGTGTCCTTTTATTTTGGAAATACCTTACAATTCAGATTATGAAATTTTCAAAGTTAGGAGACAATTATTTAGCACATTCACACAGTGAAGATCTTTAGCTCTTCCAGTTATTCAAAACTGCTTTGTTTTAAATTGTAATTTAAAATACAGCTCAGTTAGGGAGCTGATAAAAATCTGGTGATATTCTTTTAGATTTCAGTAGGCTAGTCTCTAAAACTAACATGAGCTTGCACTCATCAACATTTCAGTTAACCATATGATGTTTATGTGATTCTAATTTTAGTGCATAATTTTTCCAGTTAAAAACCAAATAATTAGCCTTATGATTTTAGTAATATGTAGAATCCAAATTTCAGATGATCAATTTGAAAAAAAGAATTGCATAGTTAAAGAGATTCTCTAGCAAATATTTCACCTAAAAATAGCTTCTTGCTGGAAAAAAAAAAAAAATCACCAGCACAAATATTTGGAATAATGATTTATTTATATTTATGGGCATAATTTAGTCCAGCTGAAACCTAGGTTATGATGTAGACAGAAACATTCTTTTTGTGCAGCTCTAATAATTCAGGGCCCAGTTCTGCCAGCTTTCTGAATATTGAGTAATGGCAAGAAATTTAATGGAATATTTGTCCGTCATGGCTATTAAAAAAAAAAAATTGTCATCAGTTACGTGCAGGCAGCTGGAGATAAGTGTTATGTCTTATTGCAGAGGAGTTATGATGGCTTTGATTTTAGCTCTTTAGTAGTTTTGTATTTTGCAAAGTCCTCCTGATCACAGTTTCATTATAGCTGGAGCTGTGTGCATGAGAAATGCTTCAATTAGCAATACATTGAAACAGTTTGCAACTGTCATGCTCCTACCCTATAATTTAGAAATTTGCATGAATTATTGCATTCATAGAACTGAACTTCCAGTGTGCCTGGAGGCTTTGGGTCCAATCTTCTGGTTCAAATGAGTCCTTTCAGTGCTTTAAAAGAATAACTGGTCTTTTTTTCCCTTTTTGTATTGACATGTATTTTCTTTCTGTCGCAGTAATACATATATGCACATAGATACATCCCGAAAAGAGAAAAACTGAAATCTGGATTTCACTTGCTTTACGTGTCTTGAGAGAGTCATTTATAAAAACATGAGACAGGGAGATTGATTTGCAAACATTTGGAAGCCATAGGGGTGATGCCTGATGAGGCTGACTATCCCTGCATGGGGCGCCCTGTCTCAGCCTAGACAGAAGCTGCTGGGATGGGGTTGGGTGCCCCATGCTGGGGTGGATTCTCTGCAGCACTCGGCGCAGAATGACCAGGGTAGTGTTTGGCCACGGCTGCTATGTGGTGAATGACCTTGTACAGTGATGCCAGGCATCAAGACAGGCTTGAGGGGAATTCATCTCATATAAGCTATGTTAAAAGGCAGCTAATCAGCATTAGAAACTTCTTTTAGAAACACATGGTGCTAATGCAAAAATAAGTCAGGATTACACAAGCGTAGCAGAATTGACGTATAGAGGCAAATGTGACATTATTAATAATTAATGCATTTAGAGCAGGGAGGGCTGTTTCAAAGACTTAGCTACCGAGGTGGATGCAGTGGCAAGAATCAAAACTTGTTGCATAAGTTAAGTATTAGTGTTGTCTAAATTCTCCAGTCGCTTTTGTGTCTGCAGCCAAAAAAGCATTTGCTGGCCAGGCTTAATTTGTGCTGTTATTCAGTTTCTTATTCCTTGCAACAGCTGTTTTAGTCTAGCTTACCCTGAGGAAAGCTCATAACTCATTATAGAGGGCTGTTTAAAAATAATTATTCAAATAACGCAGTGAATTATTGCAGTCTGAATGGGTGGCTTTTGCTAATAGGCTGTAGTTCCCATCTTCTTAGCTTTGCCCGTCAGTGAGAGGCGTTTATTGTGAGGGTGGTAATGAATCTCTTTCTGACATTGCCTTATATGCGTATAGCCCACTGCGGGTCACATATGGCCAAAGGTGACAGTCCCCACAAGCTGCATGGGTTGTGCCAGGCTCTGCTCCCAGCTTCCAGCCTTTGGCTCAGGGTCAATCTCCTCGTCCCTCTTGCAGGCTGCTCCATGACTTGCTCTCCTTACCTACTTTTTGTTTGCCTTCTGCCTTTTTTCTTGTGTTCATACCGAGTTCAGTCAGTATCCTTTTTCTTTTTGTTCTTCAGTGTCCAGTGGTTTTGTAGCTCGCCTATACTGCATGGCTTTTCTCGGCCTCTTCTTACTGCCTGGATTCAAGCTATGCAGAGGTGATTACTTGGTAAAGTTCAGCTTGTCCTCATCACCCAGGTAGATAATTTCTTTTAGCATTTTTGTTAAATCTGATCCCAACAGCTCTCCAAGAATGATGTGAATTATTACTTTCTGACTTCCTTCTCTGTCACATTCTCTTTTTGATTCCAGTGTCTGTTGAGCAGGTTGCTGTAATAAAATATCCCTTGGCGTTCAGAGAACAGATTTTTCTGGCTACAAAACCAGTCCTTCTGCTGTTTTTTCAGACCTGATTTCAGATTATGTGCTTTGTGCTTCATAGGTGACTCTAGAGAGGTCACTTCTCAGAAGCAGATCTTGTCAGATCTGCTCGCCTCAGCCCAGGCGATCAGCAGCTTGGCATGTGGAAGAGGAGGGAGTGCCCTGGCTGTGAAGGTGTGATTCACTCAATGGGCAAGCAGTAGTCCTGCTAAAGCAGAAACCTCTGTAAGCTCCCAGCACTAGAGCTGCATGGTCACTGGAGTTGGCGTGTTGCACCCCAAAAGGGTCATGAGATGTTACGACCCTGTAAGGCCTCAAGTTGCCTAAATCCTTATCTTCTCTTCTCTCTCTATGTGGTAAATACAATAAAATTGTCCTTCTGTATAAAAGTCGCAACATTTTATTGTTGCAGAAAGTGGTCTGTTAGTAAAGGAGGGCTAAAACACAACCTGATACTATGGAGCTACTTTAGCTCTGTTAAAATGAGAGATTTCCTGCTTCCCCAGCATCCTGTTGAATGCTCTCTTTCATATTTCATTGTGCTAATAGTTATGTTTGCTAAGAAGTGTTTTTGTTTAATGATCAATCAGGGAATTTAATTCATTAATCCAAAAGTGTTCTGCAGCGTAATAAAATCTTAACTACAGTTTACAAATGGAATACTAAAATAGAAAAAGATGCAGTTGCTTGGTCACATAAATCTGTCACCAGTGAGAAACAGAACCCAGGTTTCTTGAGTCTCATCTCTCTGCTTGTTTCATGAACCGTGGCCACCTCATCACTGTTTGAGAATGATAAATACCTCCCATTTACAAGCACATATACATGTTCTGGTAATACAGTAAACAATGAAGCCTTTCAGTATTAAGTGAAAGTATTCCCAAGAGGCTGAGCCTGTGGTCCTTATGCAGACAAAGCTCTTGTGGGTTTGAGTCTGAATTTTGCTTTGAGTGATTACTAGACCAAGCTCATAATGTGTTTAAGCCTTCTCAGGGGAGGAAGACATCTAGCTTGAAGCAAATCAGAAGTGAGAATATTTTTCTGTAGAATGAAAGAGAATATGTGCAGGATCTCTGCGGATGAGGTCATATGAGAAAACACCCCCTTTACAATAAAAGTGGGCTGACTTACTGCTCCTAATTGCTTTCCTTGAGATCAGTTAGCAAATCTGCTTTTATAGTTGATTTACCTGGTAACTTACACAAGCAATATTGCCTTTTATTTGCTCGTATTTTATGTATCTATGTAATTATTCCTACCTAATTAATATTCTAAAAAATAAGTTAAAAATTCAGTGATGGGTCTCACTTTTTGTGTTTTTACAGACTTGCTAACTGGCTTTTGATTTCTAAGGTTAAGTTTTAAATTAGGAATTTTTAAATGTGGTGTTGTATTCTCTCAGTCACCAGGTCTTAGAACATAAAGATGAAATGCTTTATTGTGGAATGTTCCTTGAGAAGAACACCAAACAATAGACTTAAAAGAAGCACTTTAAGCACTTTACCTGGAATCATTCTGAAGATGATGGTGCCTCAAAATACTTTTCTAATAAACTTGTTGGCATCAGTGTGGCTTCTTTGACTGTCTGAACTTGTATGTATGCGTTTCAGAGCAATATTTACCTATATTAGCTGCGTGTATCTGAGTGTTTGAGCCATATTTACATGGATGCAGCATTCAAGTAATTGGCATGACTATGAAATGCAAGCATTTGCTCTAGGCAGTTTACAATACGGGCAGAGCACAGTCATTTCAATGAAATACCGTAGGCAGTCATGAGCAGCCTTTCTGCTCTTTCCTTTCCCATCCATACAAGTGGATTATGCTTTGTGCATGTATTATCACAACAGCACAGAGTTTGCCAGCTGTTAATATAAAACTTGTGTAAGTATGGAATATGAAACAGTTAGAATATGAGCATCAGTGATTTAAATACATTTAAAAAAATGAGCTTTTTTGAAATACCAGATAGCATGAGTTCCCAGTAACCATATTTTTTAAGGTGACATTCTTGGATTTGTGTGGTTAAGCACAGGTTCTTCATTTTCTTTCTCACAGTCACCCCAATGTGTATGCATATGCATGTATCTTGTCATTTTTAAGAAGGGATTTCAATCTTGGTATAGCAGTATTTTCGAGTGGAAAATTGTTTGGCAAAAGATTTTCAATCAGCTGTAATCTTGTGTGTCTGAATAGCTTTGAAGTCATTCTGATTTTGGAAAGGAAATACTTTTCCTGCTTCAAGTATTGAGTACTCCTAAAAATGTCTTTATCCAGTGAGCAAATTTCCAGCAGATATAAATTCCCTCTTCTTAAAAATATCATTTTATATTGGTGTGAGTGGTACCATTAGTAAAGGTGTTACTGTTTATGAAATTTAAATTAAATACTACAGCCAGTAGACCTTGATGTAAGAGTTTTATCTCCCGGGGAAGAGAAAATTCCTACCTTCGCACTGAATAATTTTTATTTTGTTGAGGACGAGGGTTAGGGTTGTGAATATGACATTTGTTCTACATACAGAAAATAGTCAGATCATTTCACAAATACGTGTTAAAAGTTCTGGATAGTCTTATAGTGACCTTAATCTTTAGAAAGGTTTTTATCATTATTGCTTTTTTCTTATTTGATATTCTCAAGTTCAGGCTATTTAGAATCTCAGTAATGAACATTCGTGCTTTTACGAGTGATGTGATACAGAATATAATGATAATAAACTTTTTATACTCCTCCACGCTACCAACAAGTGCAAATGATGCAGAATGTACTGTGCGGGGGCAGTGGTTTTACTGCATGGGAACAGTGGTTTTATAGGTTCAATTCTAGAAGGTACACCTAGTTATTTCCTTAATTTAAACTGGTTTCTTGTTGCGCTATAAGTTATGGGACTGCTTGCCATAGAAGACTATAAATGCACATGGATTGAAAAAGTGACTGTAAAAAACTATGGAAGAAATATCTGTTAAAAGTTATTAAGCACAAAGGCACCTTCCTGAACCAAGGAAGGCCCTTTGTCACAAACTACTGGAGTCAGAAAAATAGCCTTAGGCTGTATCAAAACGTTTGTCTTGTTGCTGTGCTCAGGTGAGACATGAGCGGGCATGAGATGATCTCCATTAAGGCCAAAAGCCTTACTGGGGCTCTGATCTTACTTGGTACAGAAGTCTCGTGTTCACAATTGTACAGGTATTGGTGATTCAGTTTTATTATTAAGAAGCAAAGTCACCTGATTTACAGTAAATGGGCATTCAGAATATATAGATAAGAATGCAGAGTGCAAGTTGAGTAGAAAAGAAGGAAGTAGTGTAGGAGGTTTCCAGGTTCAGTCCTGTTTTTTACTGTCTGAAATTAACTGCTATTTTACATGCTCACAGAATGCATTATATTCTGTGCCATACTTGTTGTGTTAGCATTTAGTGGTGTCTGATACATGAATACTAAGAGAGTAATATTTGGATCCACTCAAGCTCACATTCTGCATTTCTGGAAGTAATTATTTTTGTGTTTACTCCAGTAGAGTCAGGCCAGCCCTAACCAAGGTCTGAATTTATACTTCGACAAAGTAGATCTGAACTTTAAAACTGGAAAAAGCAGCAACCTTCCCTGGATTTTACTGATGAGAGAAAGTGATGTATCTTGCATGAGGTAAAATACTATTGCTGTAGAAATGTGTTTGATAAATAACTGCTTCCTGTTAACAAAGCACCAGAATACACGGAGAAGGCAATCAAGTGAATCTTTATCACCTAGCAATATCTATATTAATAATATTTCCTTCCTCCTGGAACTGTGGCAGAGAAATGCAAGTATAGCAAGACAGAACTGTCTTGCTGTGAAAGAGCCTAAATATTATCTGCGGAGATGCAGCAGTGTTAGTATTTTATATTGTTTTGTTTTGCATTAGTTTTATTTTGAAAAAGGAGTCTTAACTCCTTCATTAATTTTTTTTAGGGGTTGTTTTTTTTTTTTTTTTTTTAAAATTAAATTTACTAGATGACTAAGACATTCTAAGGGCTGGAAAATACCAAACCTGGGAATACAGAGATTGAATCTAATATACTTTTTTTTTTTTTTTTTCCCCCCCTCTGTGCCCTTTCTGAAACAGCATAATTAATGAAGGCAATATTTTCTGATAATTTCTGTGAAAAGTAATTTGCTTCCTTCTTGTCTCCCAAGTGACAGATTGTTGAAGTTGAACCTATCTATGATCAGGCACTTCTATGGCAGACAGTTTCATATTTCCATAGATGTTGCCCTGGCCTGGTTGACTTGATTTATATTAACAGAGGTTGTGTGAAATTAAAAATTAATTAAGTTGATAGAATTTGTAATTGAACAGACTGGCCTGAGCTGTGGAGATGCAAATAGGTCTGTTCCTGTCCTCCCACTGCTGACTGCCCCAGCCCAGGGCAGCTGCGACAAAGCCAGCATTTAAGCAGGGATGGGCAGGAGCAGCATGGGGCCAGGGCTCCTCCTGGCCCCATTGCAGTTAAAGGAGGAAAGCCTAATTTAAAGTAAGACATGAATACAACAGTTCAGAGGGATGCTTCAATCAGCAGTCCTAACTGTGCACCTTTGGTATCTGCCACAGCCCTCTGCTGTGCAGATGTCTCCATACATTTGAATGGTTGAGGAACAATACCATGGTTTTGCTTACCTGGAAGCACTACTCTAGGTGATCTGCTGATCTGGAGGGTGGAAACATTTGGAAAAAAAAAAATGGGCTTTTTGAAATGAGTAATGTAGTCCTTCCTGTGGTATACAGCGTTTCAGAAGCCGCTTTGGGAAAGGTATGTTTGTAAAGGTCAGGTGAGCCATGTACTCAAACTGCAGAAGATATTTGGATAGTGTGGAATGCTTCCTTCTCCCCTGTGCAAACTACAGCCTCTTTCATGGCAAAATAACTAAAAACAATTCAGTCAACAGTAAAAGGATCTCTAAAATGTTCAGTGATGTGAAGCATTCTATAGAGGAATATGTCATAAACCTGACGCAACTGAATCCATCCTGTAAAGTAATCAAGAGAAATAAAAACTATCTCTTTCACAGCAATTCGTGTTGTAGGGAGATTATTTCCTGCAAGCTGATCCTGTCAAAAAGGGAACATGTGAGACCTGATGCACTAATTCTTCATCAGCTTTTCTCCATTTTTCCTTTGAGAGAAGAAGAAAATACTGGAGACTGGTATCATGAGACATTGCTTAATCTCAATTGCTTTCTGAAACACATTTGTAATGGATTTAAATGCAAGATGAGCATTTAGATCCCAAGAAAGATACATAGTGAATGTGCCCACTGTTCTGCCACTTCAACACCATGCTGTTCAACATATTTTTAGGTGACTTATGTTCTGATGTTGTACAATTGTCTAGCCATCCTTCTTTGCTCAGGAAGCAAAGCCATGGTTGTTTGCATACGAAAACAGTACAGCCATCAAAGCAAGACAGTAGTTGGGTTAAGCCATATGATTGCACAGAATATGTGTTAAGATTCCTATTTTATTTTAAATAGGAAAACCTTTTTTTAGGTTATTTTAATTTAGTTACTCAGCAAAATTTTTGAGTACTCGACAGAAAATAAAACAAAATGAATGAACTAAGGTGGCAGAATTAGACCCACCAAAAACTACAACTGATGTTGGAACAAACCCATTGTTGAAATGTTTGACTAAGTACTAATTAATTGTTTGACAATTGGAAAGATGTCTGCTGGCATTAGTCTGTATCAGGCTATGGATACAAGGCAGTTCTGAGCTATGCGTAAGTGCTTTACTTCTCAATTTCTCTCTTCGTAGATGGACTTCAATTTCAATCTTTCCTTCTGTCACTGGACCGTGACTTGGTTCTCTGTTTTGAATAAACCTTAAATCAGTTTAGTTGTACCTTGTTCAAAATGAGACTGAGTCATCCAGAAAGAGTATGCCTAAGTAGTGAGAATATGAAACTTTCAAGGTTGCTTTTGACAACAATGGGAATATGACCAGATTGGATGGTCAAGGCCAGATTGTATGGGGCCCTGGGCAGCCTGGTCTAGTATTAAATGGGGAGGTTGGTGGCCCTGCCTGTGGCAGGGGGATTGGAGGTTCATCATCCTTGAAGTCTCTTCCAACCCTGGCCATTCTGTGATTCTGTGATGACTATGTCTCTAGCTGATTGGCTTTGAAGATCACTTTAAATCTTTGAATGCTCAAGACAAATATAAATATTAATAAACATGTCTTCACACTGTACAGCATTCTTTTATTAATTTAGGAATCTAGCCTGAGCAAGAAGAATAGAGAAATATTCTCATGTAGCATCCCCTTGGAAATATCCTAATTGCCAAAATGTCATGTGATGTGTATGCAGGTGTTTGTGCATAGATATATAGATATGTGCACATGGATTAATTTCTTTAAAACTGTTCTCAGTTTTTGTTTGCACTGTTGGAAGGCAGGTTACAGGGAGCAAAACTGATAGTAGAAAAAATGTCTTTCCTTCCCTTGTGGCTTTATGCATGAAAAAAAAAATAACAAAGATGTCAACATGAAGTATCTTTTAACATGCTATAAGACAAATGCTATTTCAAGTGGAGTGAAATGTGGAAAACATGAATATGCATGTTTGAAAATTTACCTTGTGTTGAATATTGAGTCAGCGGCAAATAATCAAATAAAAGTACCAATAAGTGAAATTGGAGGTAGTGGGGAAAAAAAAAAAAAAAGGAGGAATGGATTCATTTTTTCCCTGTGAGTATACTTACTCATAACTTACCCCAAAGTAATACTTAGTAAATATTGCATTTGATTTTGTCCAGGTGGAGTAGGTTTATCTTCAGCTACCTGCTTTGCAAGCTACAGAAATGTGACCCGGCAGGCTGAGAATGTCATTTGGGCAGGACGTGTGCTGTATAGGAATTGATGGGTGTCGTTTCCCAGGGGATATTGGGTGGACAGTACTGCAAAGGGCGACCTTCCCAGCTTCCTTCTCATGTTTTCAGTTATAAGGAAGGGTACTTGTTGAACTTCAGTAAAAATGAAAAATAGGACCAGCAGTGCACACGTACAGAGCATTCATTAGAAACCTCATACAGATTTATCCTGGTGTGTATCTGTCAACATCGTTACATGTCACAGGTCTAATGGAGTGGCTTACAAGTAAGTATGTACTTGAAATGTCACCATATATTATTATTTAAATGCAAATACGCATATCTTTGATCTACTTTGAGAAACATAGATTGCATTTCTGCCTGGTAGGATCATATTTTTGCCATTAATGACACTGACATTTATCAGTTTGTTAACTTAATGTTTGTTTTGACAATTAGTGTGCTTTTAACAGTCAGATAACTTGTGAACAGAGAGAGACACGGGTTGCTTCCCTGAGGACCTGGCATCCAATTTTTTTTTTTTTACTGGTCTGACATAACACAGAAATCCTGCAACACTGTTGATTAGTCATTTTCAACGTTTGAATTTTCAGATCCTGAATTTTGTTTTTAATTGAAAAAGCACATACCTGTATAATGAATTTAAGATTGACTTGCATTTCTTAATTAACTTCTTGCAGAGTATCTTTGAAATAATCCAAAAACTTTAGGTTGAAAATAAAATACATAAATGGTTTTATTTCAGACTGTACTTTGCAAGAATTTGATAGCTGATGGTGCTCTTAGATTCTCGCTGTATGTTTACCTGATAAAAGAATTATTACTTTGTAAATGCATTCATGCCAGGCAATGACAATTTAAGTAAACAACATCATTACGAGTGTCTGAGGAAAGGATGAGTTGATTGTGAGTATGGGAATGGTATTCAGATGAGACTTCAAAGATAATCTCAATAGTTAGGATATATTCTTCCACAAAGCATGCATTGAATGATGTATTGGAAGGGAGATTGAACCATGCTGTGAGATTACTGTTCTACTAAATTCTATTTAATATCCTAGAAGCTAATACAGTAAAATCCACAAGTAGTACAAGCCCATCTGTAGCAGCTACGGCTACCCCTAGCAAATCACCATCGTGAGCCCTCTAGACTAGTTTCTGAAAACTAATGAGTTTTATCTCTTTCTATTTAGAAAGAGAGTTAAAATATTTTTATATGAGAGCAATGGTTTCTCTGTAAGTGGGCTCTTCCTGCCTCCATGGTGTGTTCAGTTCTATTAATTACGATACCAACTGTGTTCACTAACTGTCGGGCATGGCCTTCTTTATCTCAAATCCTGTTTTGGAAATGCTCTGAAAGTTAAATGAATATATTTAAAATGAATCTGACCATCTTGTTTTGGATAAATCTCCTCTCAAATCCATCTGGTTCAAGGATGTGTGGGAGTCTTCAGAGTGTTTTTTCATCCTTCCCAAATACTGTTCCCAGGTGTCATTCAGTTATTTCCAGCGATAATAAAAGATTTATGCATTGACAAGTGTGGAGGTGAAACAGTGGTTAACGCAGTGCTGCAAGTGATACTCCTGATCCAGCAGGAGCTGCTGGCATGCTTGCATTTTTAGAAGATTTTGCAAAGTTTCCCCTCATGAATAACCATAAATTATTTTCTGGAGACTTTGTGTGGAAGCTAATGTCACCTCTTCTGGCCTAGAGATTCCTGAGGTGCATAACAGTATAGTTAATCCAGTACATTTGTGCTCAGAGGATCTGAAAGGGTATTAGTATATGAAAAAAAAGAGGATTTTCAGGCTTATGAAATAAGAACAATTACCATCACATAATAGTTTGAGTACCTCTTATTCCTTTTACCCACCACTTTCTTTAAGAAGTGAGGGAATTATAAAACCTTATGCAAACAAAGAGAGAAGAGGGAATAAAAACTTTTAAGGATTCAGGGTAAGCCCTTCTTGCTGTGATTGTGCTCTAACTTCATTTTGTCTCTTGAGAGCTGTAACATGTATTGATTTCATCAAAAAGAGAATGCATATCAGAAATGACCCTATGTTATAATGGGGAGAGATCAGGTCCTATTTTCATGGTGTATTAAAAATAAAGGCCAGTTTCAGGTCTCACGTATAAAGAAAAGAGGAGTAGGATTTGGGGGAGATTCCCAAGTCAAAATGCAACATTATAAATGAGCATTTACTTTGATTAGTAAAGCACAGGCTGTACTTCCAAATACTTGTGGTTTTGAATGAGCTTCAAAAGCCCTTGCTGATAGCAGGGAGATTCTTGGAAGAAAAAAGCCATCAAGTGTATCATAAAATTTTGGTCTGTCTGCTTAGGGAATGAGGTATGATGTATATCTGCAAGAAATAGTTGAATTTCAGCTGTTCTTTCCAGTAGCATTTAAAAATAAATGGCAGTTATACTAAACTGCTTCTCAGTTATTTCAAAAGCAAGACAGCAAGGCTGCATGTAGTGACTGTATATTTTTTGTTTTCAACAACTGGAGAAATTCATTCAGTTAATTACTGTGTGGACAGCAATGGGGCCTTTCTGCCATAGATTGCATTCACAAGGAAGGAGGAAGCTGAGTCCTCTGTTAGCATCCCAACCCATGCACTTAGGGCATAAAGCTTTTCAAATTCTTTAGTGAAAAATCTTTTAAGTTCAGATAGCTAGGTATTGGTATTTCAAAAATATTGTAAAGAAACACTAGGGAAAATCACAGGGGCTCATGGATTTCTCCCACTGTCCTCTGAGAAGCCTGGCAGTTGCAGTGTCATTGCCCCTAAATCTTCCAGATGTCCTTTCCTATTATTGTTGAAAGCATGGCATTGTGTAACAGTTTGCAGGCTTAACTTTGCAGCTTCAGAGTTGGATATGAGTGGGTTTTTTAAGAGATATGAGTGAAGCAAACTTCTGAAGGGAAGTTCAGCTGCACTGGGTACATCTTGAAGGTATCAAAAGTATTTTGTACACCTGAATGGTAGTAAGATTATTTTTAAGTGTCAGTGGCCTGTATGCAAAGCTACAGAATTATTTTCTGGATACAAAATGATAGTGAGACCCAGAGATAGATCAGCTGATGTTCCCCTGTCCATCTTCTAGGGAAATTATTGGACCGAACCTCATTTACTGCTGGCTCTTCTTCCTTTGGAGTTTTGAACAGTAAGGCAGAAGACACAGCTTATTTTAATAAGAAACAGATGAGTTCCGTAATCACAAGAAACAGACTAGTCCCCTAATCACAAAGGAAGGCAATTATTTTAAGAGACATGAAATCCTAAGAGGTGTGTTGAGAACAGACATTTCTCTACCATTACAGGATCTGATCCCTGCTCTCGGTCTGCTGGCTGTCGTCACTTTTCCTGTGTGGCTTAAAGAGAGAGTTCATAGAAGCATCGAAGGGAACCTGGTGTCCTCTGCTCATTCTTCAGGCTGCCCACATAGGCCCTCAGGACTGTGGGTTCTTCCCTACCATCTTCCCCACCATCTTCTGAGCTTTTTCCTCTTGTTCAGAGGGCCATCTCCTCCCCTCTTTCTCAGATAATCAAACATAGGCAACAATGGGAAAGGGATAGGTGGGCTTATTTATTTTCTGGCTGTCCCATGTACCACTTTTCTAGTGTCTATAGTTAGGCTGCAGTAGAGGAGAAGGCAGGAAAGGGAACAAGTGTTGGTAAAGAAAATGGTGCACAAGAGCCAACGAGTGGAGCGAGACAGAAGGGACAAGCACCAGGTGGGAAACACTGGATTTCCAGGTGGAATTAACAGCTCCAAGACAGTGCTGGTAGGATGGTTTCGCCAGGGTCAGAGTCAGCATTATTCCAGTTGCCTGCAGCCCAAAGCAGGGCTGGTGCACCTTGCTGTTGGTGGTAGAATGTAGTGCAGCCCATTGCTTCTGGTGCCTGTGCAGAACAAAGCTGGCCAGCAACATGGCACTTCAGTAGGTGCTTGCTGAACTGCCTCATTTACAGCTCTTCTGTTCTGTGTCTGATGGAAGGAAAGATGACTGTTGAGAAAGCTGAGGTACCCTTGGGGCAAATGAAGGTGAGTCAAAAGTACTGTGCTTTTGGCATTCCTGACCAACATATATACACAGGAAAGAAAAAGGACGGTGTGCAAGGCAGGAAAAAAAAAAGTAAAAGATTTATATATTTTATGGAATATGGAGAGTAAATAGTAAGTGCAAAAAGGAAGCAGGTGAAGTATGATGATCGCTGACCTCGTAATTTGTCAAACTCCCCATGCATAACACTGTCGTACTGCTTCAGTACCTTATGATATATTCTGTTTTGCTCAGATACTGAGATCCTCCTACTCAACCTTTAAAGTCCTTCAAGAGTAGCTGACCTTTAAAAATTATTTAAAACAAAATGCCAAATGAGAGTTTTCTTAAGTGAAACTCTTTTCCCTACATCCTTTTTTTTTTTTTTTTTTTTTTTTTTTTTTTTTTTTTTTTTTCTCCAGATATTATTCATTGTACGGACACATTTTATGCTCTCTTGCTGTTACAGCACAGCCAGGCTTGCTGGTAGAAGCTGAATTAAAAAAATAGCCAGACCCTGAGACTTTGCTCTTTTTCTCGGTAACTAAATTGTAAATGAAACCAAATAAAACACGTAGCAGAAAATTAGGAGAAATCGAAGTGATCAGTGGGAAAGAGTAACCTTATCCTCAGAAAGCCAAATTCTGAAAGCTACGGAATATGTTTCAAGGCCTGTAGAAGTAATTTAAGGAGCTGGTGAACAACATTATTGTTTTCTCTGTAAATGAATTCAGTTGGCTGGCTGCTGGTGGGGAGCTCAAGTTTGGGGTAGGCAGTCTACTGTATATTCACTGAAAGCGTGTAATTAATTATGTGTGGTTATTTTATGCAGTGGATAAATCAGACATTACTGGGCCAGCAAACAGGAAAGAAGTATATATTGTAAGAAACAATGGCACACTGGCAAAACTGGGGAAGGAGGGAGGGAAAGCGAAGGCATGAGCTGGATGACCCTGGTCTTTTCCATCTTCAGCCTTTATGAATCTATGAAATTGGCTTATTTGGGAGTTGGGATATTCTCATTAAAAAAAACGAGGAATCAGCAAAAACTGCTGAGATGTACAGAGTGAGCAACCACACTGCAATTCCCTCTGGAAATCAGGGAGGGGAGTGATTCAAGAGGAAATAAGTGTCAGGAAATGCTGAGCTCAGATGCTGGTGAACCGGTCACAGGAAGGGTATCAGCTAAACATTGCTACTTAACCTGTATTGGCTCAATCCAAAATGCTTTCAGAAGTTTCCATGGCAAACATCAGGCGAATATGTTGGAAATGCGGTTTCCTTTCTCTGATTCATTTCATTTTATTTTCCTGTCTCGGTAAGGATTTGTTTCATGATTGAGATTTGTAATTAAGCGTCTCAGTCTGCTGGATGTGCCTGTTTTATGAGGCTTTTTATTTGTGCTTTCTGCAGCTTTGATGAAGCTTCTCCTGCTGTCACCTTAGACCTCAAAAGGCAGCTTTTGTACTTATTTTCATTGATCTGCCCTGTCTTTCGGCTCAGTACTCTCTATTGGGTCTGTACCCTCTGTACCTATAGAGAAAGGTCTACAAAGGTCACTCTAAGAAAGCAAGAGTAGATGCCACGCTGTGCTGGGATGTTCACCTTTCTCCTCCTCTTGCCCCAGCTGAAGACAACCATGGCTTTCACCTTCCTTTGATCTATCTACTTCCCATGGGATGAAGTGCCCTAGGCCACCTGTCCTCTCCCAATGGAAGACACATGGTGACAGGCCCAGACAGGTGTTTTCTTGGTTGCCTTTGGCACCTGCAGGGAAGGGAGAATGCCAGTGAGCTGTGTTTGCCCTAAGTGCAAAGCTCTGCATGGTTCTGGACTCCATCTGATTTCTTCTTGTGGTTAAAGGGAATTGTCCAAAGCCTCATCAGTCAGGAACACGAGAAGTCAAGGTGGTCAGGTTTCACTCGTTACATGTGTTGGTTCTGCACCTGTATCATACTACTCTATTTTCAGTGTTTATGCAAAGGCATTGGTATGAAAGTAGGGCATAATTTTATGTGAAGTCATTTATTATACTAGGTTTGAGATCTTTTTGTAAAAGAACTCCAAATCCTGAGTCTTGAATAAAAACCAGAAGCTGGGTTGGAGAAACTCTCTGACAGCACAAGGTTTATATGGTCTGTGTTGAGACAGAAGTATTTCAGGCAGCCTTGTTTCTAACAGCTTTTCAGAGCTGAGCATGAGTTCTCTACAGATCAGCTTTCCTCTTTTTTGAAGCAGGTGAGAAATGTTCTTCACAAGGTTTTATTTATTTTACCATGCTATGTCAATGTCAAGATTTTATTTTGGTTAAATGCATTCATAGGGACTTTATTAAGAGATTTTAGCATTTTCCTAAATGAAATGGAGCTCCGGTGACTGTTTAGGGCCAGTATGCTTATAGCATTAAGAATTTCACTTTCTCTTGCTTTCTAGTCATCCTAATGATCCAAAATAAAATTGGAAACTATAGCAAAAGTTAGTAATGACAAATTTAGAAGCATCTAAGCTAATAGTGATAGAAAACCTACTGGTTCTTTCTTTCAGTGGTGGTTGCTCCCTGCAGTAAAGGTCTTTTTCTGCTTTGTTTGTTCCTACCTTAAAGAGATCCCAAACTCTGAATTCCATTGTTTCTTTCGAGAAGTTATTCTGGGATCAAGCATATGTCAGTCTCACGTATGTATTTCCCCTGGAACTCATTAAATCTTTTCCCTGTGCTTACAATCCCTTGCTTCCAGCTAATACAACGTTTTTGCTTTTCCTTCTTTTTTTTTTTTTTTTTTTTTTGGTGTGTGATATCTTTTTGATATGTTAGGGACATATTGAGCCTCTTCCACTCCCACAGAGCAGAACAGGAGGAAAATGTGAGATTGCAAAACTTTTCAAATGATGTGAGTGACCAGGCCCTGGCATTAATAGTGATTTTCTGTAGTTTTTTTTTTGTGTTTGGTACTGTAAGAAGCTGTCTGAGTGTTGTTTGTGTAATATTGATGGAGTGTGGGACATCGAGTCAAGCACAGACTCTATTTTCTAATTAGAGCTGCTGTAAATAGGCTTGTTTTCCAGTATAGCTGTGGCTAAAGTAATCTGCCCAAACAAAGCTGTTTGTAGGATTCGAGGAAGAAATTATTTTAACTGTTAGGGTAGTTTTCTGTAAGGTTATTTGTCTACATTGTTTTTCATGTTGTTTACTTCTCCATTTTTTGTCTGTGCAGCGTCAGCCAATGTTCTGTGGCTTTCTTACCCTTATCTGGATTTTTAATGTTTTGCTGCAACATCCTTAGCTTTATGTCTGCTTGACCATTATTCCTCAGATTCTGAGCATCTTCTCTAGCTCTTCCAGTGAATGCAAAATGCTTGTGCCCAGTTTGTAAGCCTGAACTGAAGCAGAGCAGGTGGTTGTCATCTTGTCTTTCACTGCAGCCAGAACTTTGCAAAAAATGCCACTTTCTGTGCCAGCAGTAGTTCTGCAAGGAACATACTTGAATCCTTGAATCTCTTCCCATTACCCATATTTACAAGGCTGAGTCAGGAAAAAGGCTGCCAAAGCCTGTTGTCTCTTACTCCAGGATTTGTGTGGAATTAGGCACTTTTGTTTGTGCTGCTGTTATTTCAGAAGGAAAGTACCTTATCAATTATCAGTGGTTTGAGCAACTCTTCTATATTGCCCTTGCCATACAAACATCTGCACATTAGATGCGTCTTTCAATTAATAAAGTCTGTGATAAAGGAGGAATTCTGAGCAATGTCTCCTTTAATGTTAACAAGTAATATTCCTCTGTGACAAAATGTCTTCTAACGTGCCATTTTCCAGAGGAACTGACAAAGCTTACAAGTACTCGTGTACGGGTGGAAACTTATTGAAGTTTTCTTTGTTCACATAGCTATGTGCTCTGTTTCAGAAAATACGAACTGCAATCTGTCTGCAGTGAGGGCGTGTGGAATAAATCACAGGCATCCTTCCTTGGGAACATGATGTTTGAAAGTAAAAGTCAGACAATGATTTGTACTGAATAATGTAACATTTGGCTCTATCCAAAGTTCTAGGAAAATCATGTTTTGGAATGAGAAGAAATTTTTGTAATAAACAAATGAAAAGCAGTTTCATTACTGTTTTTGAAAAAAGAAAAAATATATTAGAAAAGCATTACTTGTGATTCTGCTATTAGAAGTTTGGTTTTTAACCTCATAGACCAAGAGAAAAACTTTAGTAAGATTGAAATATGATAATTGTTCTAGATAGCTTTAGCGTTTGCAGTGAAGCCAGAAACCCTGTTGGAAGTCGTAACAAGGCTTCCAAAGCACTAATAGAATACTTCAGCTGTTAAAAGTTGGGCTTAAAATGAGTTATCTTATTTGCAGTCACATGAAAATTCCCTTAAGAATCACTGGACATGAATGTGAAAAATCTCTTTCTTTTTTCAGTATTGCTTATAATGAGATACAAGTTAATGTTTTGTTTTAGATAGCTGAGAAGCATAGCGAGATGCAAAGTCTGTTTCATGCCCGATTTAGAGAAGCTTAAATGTAATTTAGAAATTTATTAGAGCACTGAATTTTTTTTTTTTTAGGTAGCTACTGTTTGCAAATTAACTTTCATTTTTTGAGCAAAATCAGTATGAGTCACTTGAATGTTTTCCGATACCCTGATACCATTTTTCTTCTTGCTTGGCAGCATAAATTTGAATTTTTTTTAATGCTAGTTTAAAATATATTTGTTAGCATAAATTAAGCACATTTAAAATTTTCCTATGCAATGCTGAATTCAGCATGTGTCCAGTTGGAGCCTCACAAAACAGGGCAGAGTAATCTTCATACCTGATCAATTTCCACAGAAGAATGAATAGGCCATTTCTTTCTGGTAGCTGTCTTATTGCACATTCGATGCTTTGCTTAAAGTGATGCTGGAGAATTTGTATTGGGAACAGTAGAGCTCTGTTGCAACAGTGCTGTCAACTCACCACCATAAGTTTCTTTATTAAACTACAAATCCAAAATCCCTTCTGCAACTTTGCGATCTTTGTAAATGTAACAAACTACTGAGAATGAGCTTTTTTATGGTAATGCTGACACAACCCAACCTGTAGCAGTGAAAAGACTGTGCTACCTGAAAGGCTGTTTAGTGAGTTTCAACTAAGCACTCAGTGCGAAGGAAGAGTTGTGTGCCATGCTGAGACTTTGCAGCCCACCCTTGTATGTCAGTGATTCTTCATCCCACCGCAGGCTGCTGTCTGCAGGCAGGATGGGAGATGACTGAATTGAAAGGTTTCTTAAATGCTTGGCTTTCTGCAGGGAGCATAGCATTGTGCATCCTTTATGTCATTTGCCCAATTAAAGCCTCAATAATAATATATGCAAAGCTAACTGGCTCTCATCTATTTTTAATGCAGCAATTTCAGCTGGGCATATAAATTAAAAAGAAATACAGGAGCCAAAAGGAGCAGAGAAAGGTTACAGCATTGGTTTAACTAGTTAAACGTTGTTTGAAAAATGCCTTGTGAAGTAAGTTTGATTAAGTAAGAGAGCAAGTTTTACTGAGCTTTCTGCATTCGGTAGGAAGATTTATGAGAGAAGGCTGAATGTTGCTCTCAGGAAGCCTAAGTTCCCACAGCATGCAGGAAATCATGTATTTTTCTGTAACACTGAAGCAGGCATTCTGCATTGAAAGGCGTATCTGTGAGTCACCAATGTGCTGAGGAAGCGCAGCTGGGATGATAATCCAGACCACTGTCATTTTGCTCCCTATAAAAATAGAAGAGAGTCAAAGATGAGCTTATGCTCTTTGCCAAATTTCTTTCCTTGAACTGAAGATTCAAACAAGACAATTGGTTTTAATCTGTAACTTAACAGAATTGTTATTCATCTTTTCCTCCCTCCGACACTTCTCTAGGTCTTTTTTTTTTTTTTTTTTTTTATTTTTAATGAGGTACAGTGTTTGATCTGAAAAACTGGCTTCTTAAATGTTTACTGAGCTGGTTTTTACTGGGTGCAGTTGCCATACTGCTGCAGTCTCTGTCTATGTACCATTGCTGACGTCTGACAACACTCTCATCCTGCACCTATAACAGAAACTCAGATTTGAGACTTGTTATTTCGGGTCTGCTTTTATAGTTACTCTTCAATTTACAAAATGTGAACATATATTATTACAGAAATTCCAGAAGATTATGTTCTGGCTGGAAACCGTAAAGTAACATTTTTTGCTCTAATTTCTCTCTGCTTACATTTTGTAGGCATTGCAGTGAAAGATTAAACTAATAGCTTTTAATGCCGTAACATTTTTTAACTAATTGTCCTATGAAATAGCCTTTTTTTCCCTTAAAATTGCATAATGTGGAATTTGCTGTACAGCGTGCAAGCAACAGGCTTGGCAGCTTAGAGCCATCTGTTCCTGGGAGGATCCAGCACTTAATTTTTTGAGAGGGAAGTCCCTCCATGAATTTACTGCCTCACGTGTCTTTGTCCATCGAATGGAAGACTCAAAATAGAAACCTCTTAAGAAAGTGGGTAAAATAGATAAGTCAATAAAACAAAGTTCTTGAGCTACAGGCTATGTTATAGAGAATTTGAATAGCTTTCTCAAAGTTTCAGGTGTTCGAGTGACCGTTGTTGGGTTTTTTTGTTTTTTGTTTTTTTGTTTTTTTTTTGGTTATTTTTTTTGTTGGTTGGTTTATCTTTGAGGAATTAAACAATGTTGAATTTGCAAGGATACAGAATTGAATATCCTGAAAATGAGCAGATACACTGCATGTGGGATAGGTGCATATGAGTACCCATTTCTCTAGCAGAAAGGACAGAAAGGAGTAATGTCAGAGATACCAAACGTTTATCTGTGGTGTTGTATTATCCATTGTATTATGATACTGATTTGATGATGAAATAGGAGCAGTTGATTAAAAAGAATTATAGCTAACAGTTTAAGTGCTTGCCCATATATACTTGTCAGAGAAATGGTAATAAGAGCAAGACTGCATCTCAGAAAGTTTTAATATTGCCATTAAATTGTTCAGTGTAAAATTATTATCTTCTAGTAAATGTGCTTGATTTGCTAAAGCTTTTCTGCATACCTTTTGAGATTTTCTCTCTTGTGGTAATAAGTTGTCAGCTTTTTATTATTTCTTACCTTTTCACACATCTTTCTTTCCCCTGATTCACCTCAGATCAAAAAGGGCCTTCTTTTTCATTTTTCTCCTGTAACAGTGGAAGTTCAGAGCTATTTACCTTAATTTCCAACTGTATGAGACCAGAAGTTGAATACGAGTTCATTTAATCTACATTTAATGCTAATTTGCAGTATTAATGTGATAGAAGTTAAATTTTGAACCAGTAAAGGCTTTATAATTGCCTTGATCCATTCTAAATAAACCCTAAATTACTTGGATTAACACATTAGATGTGTTTTACCTTGCAAAGACCATCTGGAGGATAAAAATGGCAGAGAGGAAAAAGGTATTTTTCTGGGAAAGCACTTTAGTGCTGTATGGCTCACCCTATAGAATGTAGGTGCATGCTTCGATTAAAGTATACTTTAAATACATTTCCTGGCTCAGAGCTATAGACAGCAAAACATGGAGGGCATACAGTAAAGATTGAGAGGAGATTGGAAAAATAGGGAAACTATAATGAAGTCAGGAGAGGAAATGGATTTTATTTTTTTTTTAGAATTATGAATAGTATCTGTTATATTAAAAGAACAGGCAATCTTGCTGGTTCAAGTTTTCAAAGATTAGATCCAGCTTCAATACACGTTGTTTCTGTTTGTCTTTTTCTACTGGGGAAGACAGAGACTCTTAACTGAAAATTAGCTGGGAGTTGAGGAGCGGATTACAAACCTGAACATTTGTTAAATGTAAGAGAAGAAAATCAGATTTTTCTCTAGCTAAATACAATTGATATTCACACAATGCTGCTTCTGGAAATTTTGTGGCAGGCGTCAACTCAGTTGACAAAGTTTTAATATTTATTAGATGACTGGCAGCATCTCATTTTACAAGGTAGATGGTCATGTTTGGCTGTCTGTTAAATAAAGTAAAATTAAAAGGATGTTCACAGTTGATGTGATTTTTGCTTTTAGAAGCTTCTCAATGAATTTGTAGTTTTTACAAGATGCCTTTGAAACAGTGCTTGAAGAGTTCATAAATGGATGCCAGTGGATTTGCTGCTGACTGAAGGATACACTGAAGAATACTCATTTTACTTGGTCGCCTTCCCCTTTTTGAAGATGTTTTTCTAATCTCAAGTATACTGGAGCACTATTCAAGGCATCTTGCATGATTTTATCCCAGTACTTGGCTGGTTCGATGTCGGTATGCAGTATGTCATCTCTCTTGAATAAAGGCATCTGTGAGCATGTGGTGAGCTCTGTAGGTGGCTTCAGCTTGAAGAAGCTGCATTCTTTCAGGTGGGAAATCAACCTGTCAGGCTGAGTTATGGAAACATGATTAGTTTGCAGAGTTCATTAAATGAAAACTTTTGCAGCTCTGGGTTCCCATTGCTCACTGTGTTTGTTGTAGTGAAACAATCCAGTTTTTCATTCGCTGAGTAGAATACCATGTGTAGGCCCAGCGGGAGGACATTCCAGATTTCCCGTTGATTTTCTCTACCAGAAAGCATTTTTGTGATTTTGTTGGTGTTGCATACAGTATTGTCAGTTCTCCTTTGTCTTGCTCTCTTGCTGTTGGGTATATGCATAAAGAGGCATTTGGATAAAATGTGGAAGACTGTTGTGTAACAGAATATCTCAGTCAGACTATTTCGGTTGCCCTTAAGATATTTTAAGTCAGTACAGAAAATGAGTAATGATACCTACTTAGATATGTGACATTTGCAATTGAAAAGGGTTGTGTCCTCCCCAAGAATCTTCTTTCCAGAATATGGTGCCAGATTTGATGAAAAGGATCTCTCTGGCTCCAGATGTTGCTGTCCTTCACTATTTTGAGCAGTTAAGGAGCTCCACAGGTTGGAGTCATTATAAATTCCACTCACTGACAGCAAGGGACGAAATCTGGTACCTCTTTACTTTTATCTTTATCTCTTTATCTCTTTACTTTTATGAACCAATGGTTCATTGCTCTTTGCCCCCTTTGTTTCCACCTCCTCATTCATGTGCTAGTCCTTAGTGAATGGGAGAATGTGGTAGTAGGAAGGGCTGCAGGGTCTGGCATCAGCCCACCATATCATAGCTGTTGTTGAGGTCTGCAATAGCACAATTTGGAAAGTCTTTCCTATGAGAAGCGTTCATTCAGTGTTCCTGCCTTTTCCATTTTGTTGTCAGTAGTATTATCAAAATAGATCCATATAAACTCAAACTATTCAGGCTTTTGAGGGCACTTGAATACTTGTTTGTGTGACATGGGCATTCATTAAGAGTCAGTTGTGTTCCTTTCATCTGGGAAAAAAAATCATTCCTTAAAAAGGTTTTTGAAGAGGGCAGGGTTCTTTCTATCATTATTTGTTTATACGTTTGTAACCCAAAAGATTTCTTCCTAATGAAAAGTATAATGTTCCGCTAAGCTAGAAATGGCCACTCCTCACTTAAAAGCAAACTGTTATCAGTGAGGTATAGATTCATCTTTGAGCGCTAAGCAATATGCTTGAAAGGTTGTGCAGTTCTGGCTAATACAATAGCTGTGCTTCACTTGCCTTTCAGGAGGAAGATGGAAAAGGTCAATGGGGTACAATTGCTGTACTGTTATATTTACAGATAAAGTGCCAGATAAGACAAAATTTATAAAAGAAACATCCTGAGCTATCCATGATTAATTTTATGTTTTCCTTTTAAGCTGCTGTCTATAGATAATTGGTTAACGGCTTAAAGATTTGTCTAATAAATGCCTACAGTAAATGGAGCTGAAAACTCAGAGAAATGGCCCAATTTGCTCAGTTTTCAGAAGAATAAACTGGTTTGTCAGCCAGTTGTATGTGATTCTGATTAATTGATCACAAGCGATAGCCCACTGTTTCTTAAATGAGTGCATTCATCTTCGGAAGTGTCCTATAAAAATGCATATTTGGTACATCGTCTACATTATAGCTAAGGTAAACTTGTGCTATATCCTTCAGGTACCGTTCCTTCTCCTCATTAATTTTTATCTTGAGCTGGGTTTAAAGCCTTTTAAAATTAGATAACATGGCAATACGTGAACACTGAGCAATGAGTCTGTGAGGGTTACTGTTTAGCATCTTCAGCATAATAACGTGCAAGACTGAAAAAATAACCTCTGTTGAATCTATTTTGGAATATTTTTAAAAGAGAAGAACACACAGCTTGAATACAATACAAGCATGTAATCCCTGACAAATCAACTTTTTCTTTAGTGACACTGTTTACTGGATGTAAATTACCTCCAGTTTATTTTATTGTATTTTCTTTTAATATGTGAGAAACCTAAATTGATAACTATTGTTTTTCTCAACATCCCTAAAGAAAACTTTTTTCCCTTCCTCAGTATACATTATTTGGAGTTAATAAACTTCCCACCCAAGATTGTTAAGATGGGAACTGAAATCCTAAATGCCCGAGCCTATTGTGATTCATTCTTTGGGAAGTAAAGGGCAAATGAAAGCATCTAAAGGGTACCCATGATCCATAAATGCATGCAGTAGCAAGTTATCCAGTCAGTCCCTGGAAAAATCTCTGATTTTCTCTCAGTACAACATCATATTTCACAGAAGTCTCAGTAGGTTGTTCCTAAGAAATTGAGAAAAATATGTCTAGAAAGTTGAGACCTTTTTACATTGACTAAGGATAAGTGCTGTGTTAGACAGCCTGACGGCATCTTTATGACAGCGGTGTAGGGAGAGCTCAGATGTAACGTTAGATCAATATGAAGGCTGCCAGGGTCTGGCGAAGGAAACCAGGGGACACATTGCCGTCTTGTCTCTTCTGCCTGTTGTACAGCTCATACAAATCAAAGCAATGGGACAGTGACAAGTGATGTTTCTATTCCTATCGATCTCGGCTGAGTGAACAGTCCTGAAGGAAATCAATGTCTTCCAGAGCCGGGTGTCCTGTGCCTGGGTTTCAAGCACATCATAAGCTTCATCAGTATGGACGGTGGAAATGGTTCGAGGCTGGGCTGATACCTCTGCTTCGGTGGGAGCTGGGGGGGGGGAACCTGCACATGGGTTCTGAGCATTGTTGTGCCTGGCCCTTTGTTCTCCCATGTGGCCTGAAGGCAGATATGCCACTTGATCACCAAAGCCAAATTTGGAGAAGTTAAAGGTCCAGCTCCCAGAGTAACACAAACACTGTGAAAATTCAGGGTGGGAAATGGTGAAGCTGTGCTTCTTTTGGAAGTGGTATGTTGGCTTGTATCAGCTGGTTGTTTCCACAGAGATTTATTTATCAGCAGAGGTTGCATATTATGATGTTTTAGAAGTGCTTCATATTGTAAGTAGGTAAGCAAGTACACCTCCTGCAGAGCTGCTCCCAGCAGCAAGGTGCATGGGGAAATCATCCTAAAAAGGTCAGTTAGCCTCACCATTACAGGTAGTAGGAAGATTTATTTTATTTATTTTATTTTATTTATTTTATTTTTTATTTTATTTTTTATTTTATTTTATTTTTTATTTTATTTTTTTCAAATCAAACATCTTTTCAACTGATTTTTTTTCTTTCTCACACAAAAAATTGAACTGCAACAGCTTGAGTCAAAGCTGAGGCTGAATAGTGGCTGACTTGAAAACTTCCTGGCACAGTTTCCCAGTAGCAGCTCTCTGGCACATCTGATCATATGGGGCTCAGACTTTGCTGTTTGAATCCTTCACAGCTACAGCAGAACAAGGCTGCCAGGCACCTGTGCTCACTGCATCTGCTTTGAAGAAGTTTCACTAGTAGGGAGCAAGTTTCCAACCGATGGAAGAAGATCTATGGAATATTTGCCTGTTACCTTAACATATTTTCTATTTTAATTAATAACGGCATTTTTGTTATTCAATTTCAGGTGTTTTGAGGAGGAATAGTAGGGAGTATTATAATGTGCTGGCAAGGAAGACAGACATTTGGTCTTCTATTTTCCTGCTTGCTAACAGCCAAGAAGAATGGAGTTTTATATTTATTTAAGGGGCTAATTAATATTTGATAGACAAAATAAGTGCAAATTTTCCATACAGGCTATCCAGAGAACAGATAAGATGATGAAACAATTTTATGTCTTAATTTTTTACCAATCTCTTGAACAATTTCATTTAAAATGTTGGTAGGTTGTGCAGCACAGAAACTTGTTTACATAAAACTGAGAAATTTTCCAAACATTTTTACAGTGTTGTTTCATGCTGAGGCCACAATGAGTAATCTGAAAATATCAGATCTATCTTTCCTGATTAATCTGCTTGATTGTCTTCTGCGTAAGTCATCAGGATTTTCATTCACTGTAAATCCTGCTTTTAGGAAAATGAAAGGAGCAAAAAACCCCACTCTACTAGCCTACAGAGATCTTGGTGGGACGAAGATATTCACATACCATGCAATTTAAGTAGTTATTGTGGAAAAAGAGAGAGTGAAGTGTATGATGCTAATCGTACTTCATAGTGGTTTACATTCATTTTGCTCTGTTCTAAATTGCTACGTGTCATACAGCATGAGAAATCCAGCTGACGTACCAGCAGTGCTAAGCAGAAATGATCCTGCTACATACAGTTTCAGAACTGATAACATAGTAAACTGATAGTCGTATATTTTGCAAGTTTTATAGTAGCTGAAATGGAGTGTGTGATTGACACCATTTCTTCTTCACTCCTATCACTGAAATTGAAAGATATGAACTGTTGAATTTTGAAGCATATGAGGACATCTGTCACAGTAAATCTATTTTTGAACAAAGTGTCTGTGCTAAGACTGCAAAATTCTGCCAAAGTATGTGTCTCATAAATTGCATGGTCTGTTCCATTAATAATGTCTGTTCTGATGGGTTACAGTGATAAAATGTTGTCTTCAGGACACAGACATTAAAGACTTCCCTTCCCTTCCCTTCCCTTCCCTTCCCTTCCCTTCCCTTCCCTTCCCTTCCCTTCCCTTCCCTTCCCTTCCCTTCCCTTCCCTTCCCTTCCCTTCCCTTCCCTTCCCTTCCCTTCCCTTCCCTTCCCTTCCCTTCCCTTCCCTTCCCTTCCCTTCCCTTCCCTTCCCTTCCCTTCCCTTCCCTTCCCTTCCCTTCCCTTCCCTTCCCTTCCCTTCCCTTCCCTTCCCTTCCCTTCCCTTCCCTTCCCTTCCCTTCCCTTCCCATACTCCAATTGTAGTCAGAACAAAGAATCTTTTCCTTCTTTGTTTGTATGTTTACTGACTGACTTTATACAGTCACTTCAGTTCTACTGGTTATTTGTATTAAGTGCATGTAGCATTTCACTATTTCCTATGTGCACTAAGATAATTTTCATTAGATAGTCAAACATAAGAAGTTAGCCTATTGCCAGAGGTTTGTATAGCTGATTTTCAGGGCCTCCAAAAACTCAGTTTAAGATCTAGCATGTATAAATGATAAAATGAAGGCAGTGAAAAGTTAAGTTGCAGCTGGCAAGTGCGAATAGAGACTTCTCGGCTTCCTTGCTCCATCTTTGACTCCCTGCTTAACCTTAGGCTCATTATTCATCCACTTCATGTTCCAGCTACCACAGATACAGAATAAGAACAATACCCACTTGCATCAATCTCACAGATGTGTAGATGAAAAGTGACAGAAAACAGAAAGTAATATTATTTATGCTTCCCATTTATTTTCCATGGTTGCAGGTTTGAAAGCCTCATCCCAGCCCCTGGGTACCCGCCATCTGAGCAGTCCTGTGCTGCTCCAATGACTGTCTAGTCACTGTCTTCAGTGCTAAAGCTTTTGTGATGGTCTCTTTGTTCTCTACTGAAAAATAACTAAAAATGTTGCTGTTTCGCTAATGTTCTGTAATGGCAATCAAAATCATTCTCTCCCCGACATTCTTTTAAATTTTTCTGCCTTAAGGTATCTATTCAGGCAGTTAATGGTTTGGTTTTTTTTTGTTTCTTCAGTAAAAAGCTGAGGGTAAAATGTCATTCCATTGACACAGATTTGAGAAAGACAAACAGGTGGCCGTTTATGAAATGCTTTGTATGGGACAAACCCACTACTGATTTAGAGGGAGAGATTCCACATAGAAGAAGATGGCCTGGATTGCAGCTGTGAATGTTAAAATCTCCTCTCCTCAGTGCTACCTCACTACATATTTCTAAATATCACTCTGTTATACTATATTCAGAAAATTTTGTTACTCATGCTAATAAGATGAAGTTTAGATGTGAAGTTTGTACACATATGCCTTTTAATCTTTTGTAAATAACTAGTAGAGTGCACTTGTTTATAAAAGGAGATCCTGAGGATTATAGCATCTACTTTTTCTAGGTTTTATGTGAACATAAAATATGTATTTTAAAACTATGTATGGAATCCAGTATTCCTATAACTTATTCATTTGAACTATATTTAGTTCTTATTTCCAATTTACTTCTGACTAGTGTAAAATAATAAGATACCTTAGGGCATCAGTATCCTAATAAAATTTCTGTGAATGTTTTTTGATGAGTGAATAGGTTTGAATAGCAACAGATGACTAATTTTAAAATCGGAATGTTAAAAGGCCTTATTCAATGAGAGTATCCTTTTTTATATCTAATATGTTCTTTTGGGAGACAGTCATTTTCAATCTTGGAATTTTTTTTGCTTGTTGTAAAGAGGGCAGTTACACAAGTTTGTGTTTCTTTGCACCAGAAGTGTCTCACTCTAGAGAAAGTGAATAAGCCAGTAGTTTTCCCAGTGATGTTAAACAGTGTTTAATGGATAATTAAATACTGTTAACATACTTGTCAGTTATAACTGTGTCTATAAACAAGATCATTTAATAGTATTTATATATATATATATATATATATATATATATATATATATATCCTTTCCTCTCGGGCAGTGTCTTTTCACCTCAGTTTTTAGTGGTCCCATTGGTAAATAATTTCAGAAGAGTGGAGAGGGTATCTTCTAAGTCAATATGGGTCTGGGGTTTTGTGGTTGGTTTTGGTTTTGCAGATTTTTTTTTAATTATTTTTTTAATAAGTTCTGTCTTCAGTTTTGGAAAGGCTAAATCACTGGAATTGTAAGTAATAGTTTAGATGAACAATAACAGTTTTCAGCAAATTTGAAAGTCTGTATGTATGCGATTTTTGCACTCATTCCACAGTTTTCTCAACTTAATTTCCAGGTTATCCTGTGGGAATTAAACAGCTAAGAAAGAAGTAGTTCTTAGTGCTGTCTAATTGTAATCTTTTTAAGGGTTGTCTTAGAATCCGGGAAAATTGCGTTAGCATATTTGTAGGCATTTTTGATGATAGATTTAAATATTTGGTTTCAGCATCTTGCTTGATTTAAGAACTTTCTTTCTCATTTAATGTGATTCAGAGTAGGTTTTTTCATTCATGGGAGAGTAAATCTTCTGTGCTTTGTTTCTATAAAGTAGTTTGCTCAAGATTCTAACATGAGGAATCTCTGATGTCAGGATAATGATTTGGGGATAAAATGCTTATTTTGATTATGGGTGGCTATATGGTTGAAGTAATAACAGCATTATTATAGATTTCAATTTTTTCATTTTTTTTTCTTTTGAAGATGAGAAGTAATAATCTCATGAGTCTTATGGGGAAGTTTCCAACTGAGGGTTTTTGCGTTTGATTTCATGTCTCTCTTGGATCCTTGTGTAATAGCTGAATCCCTCTCTTTCTTCCTTAGTTCTTTATCTGTGGCACTGAGCTCTAAAATCTTGGGGATGGTAATAGGTTCATCATAAATCATGCTGTTACTGAATTCTTTTTAATGTGGATAATATTGAATTGTTTCTTTTCTCTGTTTTCTTTTGCTTTTTCTGTGGATATGTGAGCATGTTCTTTCCATATGTAGTTTGCATAAAATGTAGATTTACCTGACTCTAGCCACCTTGCATAGCTTCTTAAAAATTTCTCTGATTCTAGAAAGCGCTGTGACTATGCAAGTGTTATCTTCATTTTCAGAAAGCCAGAATGTTGAAGTTCTTATTGCATTGGTGAAAAGCTATTCACCTAACTTAGAACTGAGGTGATTTTTAATCTTCATGTGCATGATATACCACAAATAATCTTCATCAGAATTAGAGTAGTTCATTTTGACAGGACCTACACAGATCATCAAGTCCAGGTTCCTGACATCAGGGCTAACCAAAAGTTAAAGCACTTTAATGAGTATATCATCCAAACTTCCCCTGAGCACTGACAGGCATGAGGTACCAACCACCTCTCTAGGAAATGTATTTCAGTGTTTGAACACCCTCATGATAAAGAGATGTTTCCCAGTGCCCATCTGACCCTCCATGGCACAGCTCTGTGCTGTTCCCACCCTGCTGTCAGTTCCCAGGAGCAGTTGCCATGGTTCCCATCAGTTCCCATGACACTTCCCTCTGCATCCCCTATTCTGGGCAGTACAGAGAGCAGTTGAGGTTGTCTCTTGGCCTCCTCCAGTCTGAGCTGTCCCATGTACTCGGCCTCTCCTCACATGAGATACCTTCCAGCCCTGTTACCAACTCTGCTGAACTCTTCTGGACATATTCTTTATAGCAAGTTTGGAGAGACTGATATTAATCTTTAGAAGTTAACAGCCTCTGAAGTTTGAATCTTAGTGTTGTTAGATATTCTTAATGTGTTAGAAGATCTTGAATTGACAGTTTCAGTACTTCAGCTCTGGCATGAATAGCCAAGCAATCTGTTTTTCCTGATGGAAGGAGTGGATGGTGTTAGATTAGAAGTTAGAGAGTGATCTCCTGGAAGAAGTAATTGTGCCCAAGCCCAGTTTGAACACACCATTGTTGGAGTGGAGTGGTTGCCTCTCTGCATGGAGGGCTCCTGCCAAGCACTGCACACAAGCCTGCTGCAGCCATGGCTCAGCTTGGCCACACAAACACAGCATGCCTTTCTTCAGATATGGCCTTGCCAAAGAGAGTATGCTAGCATCCTTATCTTTGCTCTTCAGCTGAGAAACAGCAAAGAGCCCCTGGCTTGGAAGGGGCTCATGATCTGACATTTGTGGGCTTTTGCAGATTCCTGTCCTACGAAAGCAGATGGTTCCTGAGATCATTTTCAAAAATGATATGCTGGTCAAAAATAGTTACCTTGCATAAATTCCAGTGATAAGACACATTTCTTAACAGCCTCTAGCAGTCAATATGGTTATAACTTTTATAGTGTGGTTGCATTTGATATGCTTAAATGAGTGTGAAGAGGCCTACAAAAGCAATATTTAGTGGCAGACTAAAGGACATTATGTCAGAGTTGTGATACTAGAGCATTGTTCAGCTACAGATGTAGACCTTTACCACTGAATTCCATGAAGTGCAAGTTTTGTTTGTTTCTCGATTCCTTGTAGGATCAATGTTACTGACGCAGCCAATAATATAATAGTGCTCATCAGATAAAGACCCTTGTGTTTGTCTGCATTTAAGCACCACAGTACAGTAGACTTCATAGTCTCCAAAGTGGTTTAATACAGTCTACGAAAATGGCTGTAAATGCCAACATGGTATATCACCATAGTACTTCATTTGTGTCAGGGAAGGCATATTTACAAGTTAAATATTTAACCTACCCAGAATCTGTATTTGGCATTGATTTCAGCAGATGTTTAGAATGAAAAGCACGTTATGAATGAGATCCATCTTTCTCTGTGACTGCTCAAAAAAATGTCTCTTTCATTAATAGAAGAAAAATACTATTGTTTTATAAATCTGACAAAAATTTGGGATGTTTTGCTGTAAATTACATGCACTTCTTCCTGTGCATGATATCCTTTAAGACCTATGTCAGCGCAGGGGTAATAGAAACCCGAGGACAAGAAAAAAAAAAAAAAAAGCATCAGTCTTTTTGGATTCCTTTTTCTAAACATACATTGTTTCATTGTTCTATTATTATTTTTTCCTTTCAGCACCAAACCTGAGATCTTACTATACCGTGTGATTTGTTGCATTGGCAGTCTCTCAGTGTAACAAGAACATGCACCGCATTTTATCCCCTCCCTGAATTACATCAATATAGAATAGATTGCTTTAGGTTACAGTTGAGTGGAATTCTCTTTAAGTAGTCTAACTGGGTGGAAACTCTATTTTAATAGCTGGTAACTAGTTGGAACATGGTAATTCACATGTTTTATGTGCACATGTCATCATGTACATCATGTATCTTTTCCTGAAAAGCCAATGCTGATTTAAAAAAAAAAAAAAAAAATCATCTGAAAAGTATCTTACTGTGCAGTGGTTCCTATGGGAGAGAGTGGTGTTGATCATTATTCTTTCTGTGAACATGCACAGCACCCAATAGCCACGTGGACAGATACTATCATGCAGGTATATGCAAAGCAGCAAAGCCATCTGAAATGAAACCATGATGTTTTAGAAACCTTTAAATTTATATTTTACATGGCCTTGCTCCAGCTGACTTTAGCGGGCCCCAGGAGCTTTCTGATGTAAATGCTTGATGGAAAATTAAGTCTTCAGCTGAAGCATCAGAGTAGTCGTCCTTGTGTCAGATGTAAAATACATGGTATCAAGGGGGCTGTACTAGTTTCAACCACTGACTGCTGGTATGGACTAGGAAAAAGCTTTTAACCTCTTATTTTCTTTTAAAGCATTTATAAAGATGCTGTGATGGTACCTATCCTAGCTACTATCCTTACACACTCAGAATGATAGGAATTTTGATCATTTTGGACTTAAATATGAATGTATTAAAAAAAAATGAAAAGTGTGTGCCCATATTGAGTTGTGAGTCTTGCTTGGTTTGCTGATAAGGATTTTTGGTTTCCTGCTGAAATGCAACCTTGCCTTTAGAGGGCTAAGAATATAATCATTTTTTCCTTATTAGGAAAGATACAGGCAGAGGGTAGGAACTCGGTGAGAAGTCAGGCATGGACTATTGCTTTCAACATCTGTGCAATACAGAGTCTGCATTTTCTTCACATGGGATTTGCAAAGCTGTGGAAATGCATACATGGCAACATAGTTGTAACTCTACCCTTGGAGATTTGGCTTCTGCTTCTTAGAAATAGTATTCCAGAGTTCATTTACAGCAGAAAAGTAGGCTGCATCTCATTGAAGCACTGTGGTGTTGAAGGCATTTTCCCCTCTGAAAATTTCTTATTGGAGGTATTTACTTAACAGCCCTGTGTTAAGGATTATATTTCACACCCCTTTTTCTCTTGCTTATACATTTAATTTGGCAGTGGGGACAGAGTTTGGTTTGTTAAGTTTTACCTTAATCTTTGGCAGAAATGAGAAGCCTTACTTCTGCACACAGAATGTGCCAGGGAAATAGCACATTTATCACTAAAAATGTTCTGTACCTAGGATCTCAGCCTTATCCCCACACAGTTTTGTATACTAGACTTGGATGAACTATTTCTGAAATTTTTGAAGGCATTTTCCTTGGTGGGTGTAGGTTTCCTTTTCTGCATCTGTGTATAATTTACATAATCTTATCTGTATATGTCTGAAGTCATATTTCAGCATTTTTGGGCATACGTGTATGATCAAATGGGATTTGATAAAGTTGTTTTGTGTAAAAGGATAATGACTTCTCTCAAAGTTCAACTTCTGGTCATATGAGGTTTGTAATGCTTTTGCTTTTTAAGGAATAAAGTGTGACACGGAGTGCAGCCTACCGGCACAAGATTTTGCTTTGGAAGCTAATTTGTTTTGGAAACTTGAGTGATTTTCTGTGACCCAGCATGGTACGTAGTTCTGTAACTTTACCAAGTGGTAAAAGGTTAAGGGAATACATGCTTTTTTGCATCATCCATGAAAGCATGCAATTTCTGACATTTGACCATGAAGGTGAATGTTAGAAGAATTAAAATAAAAGAATTTCTTATAAAACATTGAGAGTTTAACAAGAACCTTATGCACAGGAAGAGTGCTTCATAGATATGCTCTTTAAATATTAGGAAATAGCATTCTACTACCAGGATGCAACATCTCAGAGGCATGTGCAGGCCTTATCTGAAAGCAGGGAAATGGGTGGAACCAGGTGGCTAGCCAAGGACCCAGGCTTGTGTGAGTGATGATGGTAGCCTCTGTTATTATTATTTTTATTTAGTACTGATTTTTTTTTTCTTTTCTGAATAGTAAAGCTCTTTTTCTTGTTTCCCGTCATTTCCATGTTTGGCAGACAACATGCTTGGCCTGGGAGTGCAAATTCAAATCCCATGATGTGAGTAGCTATCCCTGGCAGTTCCTCTCCAGGGCCTCAGTGGTGAGCTTTTCTCTGTGAATGTGCAGTTCTTAGAAGGCTACTCCTCACTTTTCCTTAAAGAAAGGGCGTTTGCAGACACCCAGGTTATAGAAAAAGCCGCTCTCTTTAGCACTCTTAAGACATGTAAGGCACGCGTGGCTTTGAGAAAAGTCGTGATGTTCTTAACCCGCAGAACCTAATTATGTAGTGCGGCTCAGTGTATCTGCAGAGATGTTTAAGGAAAGTAATAACTGCCCTTTTATTCCTGAACAAAAGCCTGACTTGGAAGAAAGGGGAGGAAATGAAAGATTTTTATACAGAATATTTGAATAATCAGGTCAGTAGGAGATGGCACATGGAAGATACCTTTTAGGCAATTTAGGTACTTAAGCTCACGAGTTATTATTAAGCCACTAAATGAGGACCTCGAAGAGCAGCGTTGCATGAGATTATGTGCAAGGATCATTTCCCACACTTTATAACTCTGTCACTTACTGACAGAAAAAAGGAAGAAACTTTCTCTTGCGTGGCTAAAAGTTTGGGCTGATTAATGTGACGTGGGTGCCCTACTGGCATGATATATGAAAACCTCTCTTCTTCTGATGAACTTCTTGTTGTTTCACAAGAGGTTTGATGTATTTTGAGCAAGTTTACATTCTGCTTTGTGACAGCTTCGGTGCCCAGGCAGGGGAGATAAATTGGGGATGGCTGGCAGTGAAACCTTAACAAATGTGCTGACATCCCAGCTGAACCACAGGCATATGATGTGATTGATTTTTTGGCCCCGGGAGGATGCAAAGACTTGCTGTCACTTGAGTCCCTCTGCTCTAAAAGCCTCCAGAGATAAGAACTTTTAATTGATGATTAACTGATAATTAGCTGAACAAATCAGTGCTTTTCTCACTCAGCGCTCATGCTTCTTTTGCAGACTTTGATCATTTCCTCTCACTATTGTACTTGACACAACAGGCTCAGGTGTTGGTATATGCAGTCAGCACTTTCTCTCCTGTTTCCCTCTAACATAATTCAAATGTCTTTGCAGCCTGCTCTATCACTTCTTTTCAGTCGTATTTGGCAGGCTGATTTCTGATAATAAATAAAGAAGAGGAACTAAATAACTACTGCTGGAACCTGCCAGTGCTTGAGGTAATGGCCACTATGAAGGAAATTCTTGTGAAATTTCCTATTTTTTTTCTAATGTTTAAATTGCTCTGGTTATCCTATAACAGCAGTCAGCACTCAAAGTAGTGTTCATTTATTATTATAAAAAGATTATTAAATTTTTCCTAACATTCGATAAAGTTAAGGAGAAGCCCTAAACCTGGTATGCCTCCCCCTTTTACTGTTTTCTTACAGTGTGAGACCTTTCTGCTCTGCATGCTGAGCTGGGAAATGGGAAAGCAGCAACTAATTCTTCAGTTTTTAGCTGTCCCTGTTCATGTACCTATTTACCTCCACTCATGTTTGCATCTCACCGTCTTGGTTCAGTTCTTTGTGCTCCCTGCTTCTTTGGGCTCTTGCACAGAAAGTGGTATTAGAGAACTCCAAGTTCTATATAGGACCCAGCTTAGTTCTTGCTTCTGTGGTGAGTATTCAGCAGTGACTTTGCATCTTGGAGTCTGCTGTTTTTCTACACGTCTTTCATAGAAGTGGTCTTTGAATTAAAATACCAGCTAAATGACACACGATAAGGTTAACCACATTTCTGCTGATCACCTACTCCAGAATTTTGTGTCTCTGAGAGAGTAACAGGCAGCAACTCATTATCGTTCCATGTGAGTTCTTACCTCCCCTCAGTATCCTCTGGTCTGTGAAGTTTGGAGGTTTTCTTGTGGCAGCTTTTTGAAAATCAGAGCAGCAGCCCTGTGTCTGAGAAGCCTTTGATTTATTGGATTAAAATGTTGCTCAGCACTGACAGAGGCAACTTCAAGTGGTGTGCTAAGTTTTGGGAAAGCGACACAGGAAACAAAAAATATCAAGACGGCATTTTTGTCCAGATATTCATCAGATCATGACTTCATCCCAGAGGTCATACAGACTGTGAGACAGGAGTCTCAACAGGATGCTACTGAGTAGCAGGAGAAAGCATCCTAATTAGAGGAAGACATTAGTACATGCTAGTATCAAAATGAGCATCTATCTCAATTGACAGCAGGTCCCTGTTAACTCTTCATTAATGTAAAAATACCATCTCATGGTGTTGGGCTTGCCTAACTTTATCTTTTCAGTAGCAGAAACTGTAGCTGTAGGTTTTTCTGTATCCGGACGTTTAGTATAATAGTGGTATGGGTATAATAAGAAGTTCCTTTTCCTATGTCTGAAAGGTAAGGAGTTCCCATTTATTAGTGTTATTATCTTAAAATCTATTAACTTTTTAGTCCTGACAAGAAGATACTGCATAGTTTCTAAAGGGGAAAAAAAAAAAAAAGTCGCATACTTGTCATGAGGCAGCAATCAATGGCTTTATTCTCTCCTTTAAGGGGGTCTGTGTGAACTGTTCTTCATCTTTTGCTTTCTGCAGCTGCTTTTCTTCTCCTCCTGTTTGCATCACACCTGTTTACATTTTGCTGGTCAAAAGTAGACATATTTTAGTACTTACAGTGTAGCAGCCTCTTCCTAAAGTATTGCATCAAAATGTAGTAAATAATTACTGCACGAAAAGGGAAATGAATTTTCTCTGTTTCTACTCTTAAAATAAAGGAATTTAATTTGAAAAGGTGGAATTGCTTGTAATATAACCTTTGATAAAAGTTTGGGAGTTTCTAAAGTTGCTACCATGACAAAAAAAACAAGCAAACAAAAGAAGGACTAGGGAGAGAATTTCTTCAAATTTTCCACGACAAGCAAGATGAGTATTTCTGGTGTAGTTCATATCATTCATCATTCTGATATTTGTGTGACAATAATTACATTTATTTTTATATTGCAACATATATATATAATTTCTTTTTGTCTATTTCAGTTTATGTAGCTAAGATTTTGAAGAGTTTTACTGTCTGCCACGAAAATGTGAATAGTGGACTGTAGTTAGTGTTTTGCTTGTTCTGAAATCTACCTTTAAAATCTTACCATTTTTCCTTCATTTTTTTCTTACTCTGTTTTTAAATCTATTTGGCAAGTGTCCAGAATGTTTTATTTAGAATAGTAGGATTAAAGGACACGATTGAAGGGTATTAACTTGTCATAGAATTGCATCACTTGGGCAGAAAGAGGGCCTCCTCATCTCTCTAATTCATACGCATGAAAACACCAGTTCAGCATCTGCCATGACTATAAAAATAATAATGAATTTCTTTCTTAGGAAAGTAAAGGATTAACAACAGTAGCTCATGCCAGGATTAGCACGGGGAAGTGCTGAAACAATATTGCTGAACTACTTTGCCAAGGCACTTGAGTTTTAGCTGGTAGGAACAAAGCCGTTCAAGTCATTTAAATTGTATTTTGCAAGGGGAGACTCCATGGTCCCAGAACACGTGTTCTCAAGATGTGGATTGTAACAACATTTTGGTGCTTGGTGCTTGTGCTTGCTTTTCTAATGGCTGACAGGGAGCAAGGTCATTACACCTCTTTGTTTATAGCAAAATCATGTCATGGCAAAGGTTGAAAGCAACAGCCATAGATATTAAGGCTGAAAAGAGCATCGGGAGTTGTTTTTAACTTAGTTTTGGATTACAACACGATAGTATCTTTTGTTTTCCATGGTAGATCTTTGTCACATCCAACCTTGAAACCCTGTTTGAAACAGTGAGCTCACAAACTCCTTTGCCAGATTGTTACACTATTTGTTTTTAGTAGTTTTATTTTCATATTTTAAGATGTTAGTTTTAGTTTCTTGACTACAGACACTTTTCTCTTGCACTTTTCTCTTGCACTTGCTGCACGTTTTATTAATTCCTCCTATGCTTTTATTTATAATGTTAAATTATAATTTTTTTTTCTCATTTTTTTCCCCACTAGGGAATCACTTTTAGTAAATCAGACTTTTAAAACAGATACAGATTTATTTATGTATTAACATTTTCTCAATGCTTTTCTGGATGAAATTGGTGGCATCTCTAGTGAAAACACCATGAACTTCACCAGGTAACAAGTAGCCAAATTCCCCAGAATACTGGGTCAACGATTGGACATACCTGAGGTCAGTACTTTTCCTAAAAGTGTTTTTGTTGTCTTTCCCGTTAATACAAAAGTATTTTTGTTTAAGTTTTGATAAGAATTTTAGGTGCTCTAATTGTAGCTTCATTCTCGGTGTTGTATGAAGTTCAAAAGTACACTCCTGAAACAACATATCATTCTACGTACTGACTCTGTATGAACTTTCTTCTGCGGAAATATCTTACTGCACAGCTTTTTTATGGACTTAGTTTAGCACTATCTGCTTTTGTTTAGCTGCCGTAGCATTATCCCAGTACATTTATCCTTCAAGTTGCCTCATAGTCCTTGAGGAATTCAGGTTCTGATCAGATGATGTTCAAGTATGTCTCTGTGTTTGTCTTTACTCTCACCTTTGTCAGTGCATGTGCTTGTTCTCTTACACTCCCATTTATCTCAGGAAATATTTTCTGTGCATGTTCTTATGCTATATTTCTGCAGTACAGGAGCCACTTTTCTTGTTTGATGGCTCACACATCTTAAATCCTTTCTTCTTGGTGAAAACTTCAACTGCTTATGACTGATCATCTTGTGCTCCTTTTTTCATATCAAATTCATTACGAATACTGAATTTTACTAGTAAAATTAACCAAAGAATGTTGTTATTCTGTGCTAGGTTTCTGTTGTGGTAGCAGAAGGCTAATGGATGTGGTGCCAAAGAGTTTGCCCATTGATTGTGGTGCCCATGAGTTTGTAGCCCAGACAGGTCATGTAGCAAAAGGGTGGAGCAGGCTGGCTCCCAGAGGGAACATCTCTCTGAGGGCTGTGCAATAGAAGTCTTAAAATCTAACAAAGGATTTTTGCTAAGTATCAGAAGTTTTTCTCAGTAATTTGTGGCAACTTCATATTTCAAACACTGAAACAAGAATGTTTAGCTTAATTCAACATCAGAGAGCTAAAGGAGTCAAAGTACTAATATTGAAAATGATTGTGTTAGGTTTCTAATGTTTTATATTCAGGGATATAAAGTAGTCAACAATGGAATATATATATATTCCATTATATATATATTGTTTTTCCTAAAAATAAGAAATCCTGCATTTACTGTTACTGTTTTTATTTAATAGTACACACACACACATCACTGTATGTGTATCTATATATTTGTTTTTATACATTATATATATATTTTTATATATTCATAAGGAGAAATGTATATATATTTATATACATTTATCTATAATTATCTATATATATTATATATATGTATTCATGTTTGTCTGGGCAAATACTAGCTAACAGGAACCATTTTAATCATCATAGATCAAGTTAATAGGAAGGAAAGAATCGATCAGATTGAGAATTATCCTAGAAGTAACAGCACTCACAAAACTTCATGTTGAAAGAAACACTGTGCTAAGTAGAAAGATGATGACTAACAGAGTATAATCAGCATTAGCATCATAGTAAGTTGCTACCTTCTGTGTTTTATTAGCTGCTTTATGTGTCATTACTGTGAGTGTGGCAGGAAAGCTGGATGGGTGTCTTGCACTTTAGAGGTAACTGTGCATATGAAGGTCTCATTTATAGAACAAGTCGGAAATCATTCATAACCACCACCTCTAAGAAAGCAAATAAAAACTGGGTTTCTTTTTTTCTTTTTTAGAAAATTAGGAAAATATTCTTGTTTCTAAGTGATAATTATCGTTTAGGAAATCCTGGAAAAAATTTCTTGTAAAATAATGGCACTGATGGAAGGAAAAGGAAATATGAGTAATGATCACAGTGCTTTTGTATGGTTCACTTTGCACACTGGGGTGACCAGCTAACAAAGTTCATATGTATGGGATGCCCCAAGTGAGCGCCATCACAGAATCTCTGATGGTACCGTGGGTGTGAATTGAGGAAGAAGAGCCAAGAAATGGTCAACTAAAGAAAGAAAGACAGGAAAATTTGAGAAGTCTTGAGATACAATTGGAACAGAAAAATAGGAAAAGTTGCAACTGAGCAGTCTTGTCCTGGATATTTAGGAATTAAATAATTGAACTACCACTGTAGAATTTTATTTTATTTTATTTTATTTTGTCCTCTTTTCAAGTGTTTGATGGTATTTTCCCCAGAGATGTTTGAAAAGCCTTCTGGTTGTTTGTAATATATATTTCAAATGGATTTTAGATCTATGTTTATTACCAAATTCTGTTGCCTTCCATCCACATTCCTCAGTATATAGACTGTATTCTGATTAGTGAAAACAGCTTAATTTGATAATTGCAAAGGTATAGGTGTGCATTATTCTGATTTAATAAACTGTTATTTGGATTTAATCTTATTCTCTTGTTTAGTGCATCAGCAAGCTGTGTACCTTTAGATGACGTTGCTGTTTGAAATTGATTTAAGGTAGTGATGCTCTTGTATTGATCCTGGCTTAATTTCAGGCTAATTTTGTTTTAACTGCGATTGATTAAGAAACTATTTAAGATAAGGTGATATAAATGACTGTTAAGCCATAGATGTGCAGAGAGATTTACAGTCTACTAAAGAAAATAGGTTAATGCAGACCTTCATTTGGTCCACCTTTCTCTAGTAGTTACCTGAAACATGGTTGGTGTCAATAAAACAGAAGAAAATGAATTAAATATGTCCACACGGCACATGGTTGAGTTGCTTCATGTATGCTGAAGCTACTGGAATAGTTTAATGCATGTTGACACTGTTCTCCTTGAGTTTAGATGGGCACCTGTGTTATTGCAGCACGGGAGGTGGTTGTGAGGAGGAAAGGCGAGGACCTGCCATGAATTCAGCCCATGGTAAATGATGAATGAATCTCACACAGGTGACTTTTACAATCTCAGCTTTACACCGGCTGAAGAATATATACAAAAGCAACTGCCACTACTCATGATAACCTCTCAAAGTGTGGTTAGTTGTGTTTGGACTCTAAAGATAGCTTAAGAAAAAATAAAAATAAGAGAGGATTTTGAGATGAGCTTTTGAAAGACCTTTTTCAGTATTTTGTTTTAGAAATAGTTCTTGGTTCATTAGGAATATGTTCCATCTGGCATGCAATAGGAATGGTCTTATTGTTAGCTATAAAAGTGCAAAGCTGTAGATGTAAGTGTGAAGATGTAGCTAAGAAAAGATGGCTATGCAATAGTTTATATAGAAATTATTGAAAGAAATAAAGATACCTTAGCCAATTACATCAGTGCAATTCAATGAAATGTAGGGACTACTGTGTAGGGTGGATGGAGATGCATTGTTTTCTAGTCCAAGTCTCCTCCTTTTGATAGCGATCAGACTGTGGTACTTCTTTTGGAGGAACAAGCTATAAAAATGACAGGAAAATAAGCAGTAATCTTTCTGTTCCTGTGTTAGCAATGTCAAAGCTCCCCTTCCTTGCAGAAGGGCCCCTGTGTCCTGCTGTGTAACGATTCACTCTCCTCCTGGTGGCTCCCAGTGAATTCCTTGTCAGTGGCAATCATCTTTGCATTATTCTGAATGCTCTCATCACTGATCTCATTTTGGAAAATTCTTCTACTGTTGACTATGGGATGAAGCTGATGAATATTTTTCTTGCAAAAGCCTGTTCAAGAATTTCCCATCCCTATTTACTGCTTGAGAGAACGATAAAGGACCTTATCGCAGGCTGAACAAAGGGGCAGGCAGGGATCTCAAGAGGTTTTTCTTCCTTTCCCCAGAGGCGAGATCAGTGTTATCTACCTTTTCCATGCTGACTGGTTATTTATCATTTATAATGTCATCATGTTCCTGTTCACTGGTGTCACCATTGGAAACAACCTTTTAAATTTTCCAGAGGATTGGTTTTTATTCCCCATTTCTGTTACGTTTTCTATTCTCTTTACTTATCCCTTCACTAAGTTACTGCTTCAGGAACTTACGCTTCGCTTGGGATCTCTTGGATTCAAGGTTAGATCCCATTTTCCACATGTAGGCACCTATAGAACAAACTTTTAATAACTTCCAGTGATTTTGTATACTCTTTTTGTCAGTCCGGAGTATGCAATTAGAGAGATAAAATCTATAGATAAAGCCAGGCCCTTACTAATCTGTTTTCACTACTCAACATTTCTGCAGTCAAAATCAGGCAAGGTAGAAGCAAATATAACTCCAATTTATTTTAATGGGAACTCAGGATTTTTAGATTGTGTCTGATTAAAAGTGCTCTGGATACCAATTCTCTGTAAATTATTTTTGCCTTGCATAACCCCCAAACGTATTATACTGCTACTTAAAACTGCTGCTGCCTGCTGCTAACAATTAGGCACTCAGTTTATCACTCCCAGGTTTTCACTGCTGAACCTGGCAGCATTTGACTGGCCCTCTTCTGTCTCCTTTCTGGGAGCCAGTCTCCAAAAAGCCAACATTAAATTTAGTGAACATGAAGACTGAATAATCACATGGATTCCTAGCAGCTCATCCAGGCCAACTCTTCTTTGCTTGAGTTGGAACTGTTTCAAGGTATCTTACAAAACTAAATTATGCTAGTAATCTGGAATTCATGGAACATTTGGCTATGAAAATGTACTAACTTTTGGTTTTTTTGGTCTACTAGGAAGTATACTGCTTAGATATTGCATACAGCATCTTTTTACTTGGGCTGTGGTATTGTTATGTGTGAGAGAGCATTCAAGTGGTAAAATGCTAATTGCAAGTAGTATCTTACTGATGTCGCTTTGTGATTATTTTTTATTATTTTTTGGTCCTCAAATATTTCCTTCCCTCCATTTATGGTCCAGTAGAAAATTCAACCTCATGCACAGTTTTACAGCGCTTTTCTAGGATAGAAATCACAATCAAAAGTAGCCTTGGAAAGGGCCGTGGGTATTTTTTAAAACATTTTGTGTGAGCAAGTTCTCTTCATAAGAAAATCTGAAGTACAAAATTGTGGAGAAAAATGGGAGAGAGAGCCAGCTGTGTCCTTTTCTGAATGTTTTAGATGCAGTGATAAAATGAGTTGGTTTTACTGGTTGATAGCTGTATCACAGGCTTCTTAAACGTTATAACTGCATGATTAAACCACTGTTGTTAGATATTCTTAATGACTGAGTATTTTAGGAGGAAGATGCTTTTTATAAAGCACTTCCCTTTTCTACCAGCTGAGCCCTAACTCCTATGCTGAAGTTTTGCTGCAGTTGTGGAACAACATCTATGGGTGGAGACATTGTAAAAGAACATCTTGCAGAGAAAGGACTCTGTGAGAAGAATGAGATAAAAATGAACTGCTGATCTTATGGAGACTTGGAAGAGTACATGAGAGTAGAGAGGGCTGGGTAAAACATACATCTAGGAGTTGGTAACGGGATTTTCTTCACTGATGCATTCAAGAGGGTGGAAAAAATGGTAACAACAGTTTCAGTTGCACTCAGTATAGCAGAATTGTAGGGGTTGGAAGAGACCTCTGAAGATCATCTAGCCCATGGCTGTCCAACCTTTTGGCTTACCTGAGCTGCACTGAATAAAGAGGAATTGTGTAGGGCCACATTTATCAAGGTTGCTCCGAAAGTAACGTCTCCTATTTACAACTGACGAAATGAGCACAATAACACTAATACAGCAAATTATCAGCTTCGAAACACTCTTTTTTTCAAAACAGTAACCAACACTAGCTATGTATTTTCAGCAGAGCCGTGTATCATGTGCCACTCTTGAAACAATCTGCATCAGTGGAGATGACCCACTGTCATTGTTGCCACTGATCGAAAGTACCCCCAGTGCCTCACATCCACTATCTGTAACATTCAGTAAGCATCAATGAATATCAGTGGGTGCATTTTTTTCCACATAGAGAAACTGAGTGGCACACCTTTGCTTCATCCACTCTTCCATGTCAGACACTGTTGTGTCTGACTGCCCCTCTGCTGGCATCTGTTGAGTGGCAACAAAATGTAATGCAATATTGGTGGGAAGGTTCAACCTCTACCGCTGTACCACCAACATCCACCTCCGATGGAGGATGTTGATGTAGGCCAACATAGTAAAAATAGGAGGTATTACTTTCAGAGCAGCTCTCATAAAATATATAATTTAATATAGTTGATGTATGTAAGTAACAAAACTTATTGTAATTTTTAATATTTTTAATTAAAACAAAGAGAGCAACAAAGCATAAAACTAGTGGAATATGTGACCTTGTTTTTGTGAAACTAATGCCTCAGTCTGGTTAGATGGTGGTGGTTGCAACTCTTAGTGAGCTCTCAAGGTGTTCATCAGAGATATTTGATGACATTTTATTCTTCCTGTGCTTCATCCTTCAAAAATAATTGTTCACTAATATATGTGCTATCAGAAAGTGATGAGCAAGGCATGACTGTGAGGTGAGGGGTATTTCTCTCTGGGAAAAGGGGGGCTTATAAAAGTTTGGTGAGGAGACATGATCAAGTTTTTGCTTGCCACTCAGTATATTCCATTGGAAAATGTGCAGGTAATGTATTTATGTCGACTGAAAATGGAGGCACAAATAATCCAAAAAAATGATGATTTTTTTTTTTTTTCAATCTTGTAACCTACTGTAGAATTCCTTTATCAAAATGGAAAGCACTGTTGCATATTCTTCTCTGTTCACATGACTGTGTTTTGCCAATGTATCAAAATGCATAACATTATTTGCCATCACTTGATCTGGCACTGCACTGCATCCTGTGCCCTGGATTCAGCCCAGGTGAGGTTCCTTTGGTACTTAGGGGCTGGGCTATGTGGTGAGGCAGAACTGCTGCTGTGATGGTGTGGGACAGGAAACAGCTGCAGTGCAAGCTGAGGTAGGCTGTATGTTGGACGTGCCTGATCTAGTCCAACTTTCTTGCTAAAGCAGGTTCCCTAGAGTAGGCTGCAAAATTCTGGTCTCATCAGTGTGAATTTTGGCTACAACTGATCAAAGATTTCACAAAATGGCAACAGTTGGGGGTAAGACACAGGGCAGATGGAGAATTGTCAGTTAAAAAACAAATAATAACAACAAAATCACAAAACCACAAAGCAAAACAAACAGAATAGGAGTTGACAAAAGAATCCACTCTTCATGGTCCTTCTATTTCTGTGAGATATGTGGTACCTGCTTTCTTGCATACATGATGAAAGAGCTAAAGCCATTCTGAATTTAGGACAGAAATAAAACCGGCCATGAATTAGAATAGAAAATTTGTATATACAAATTTCATAAGAATATCCCACAGCGTAGGATATGCACTAAATACCCTGAGATAATAACGTTCTTTTTGAGACAGCCAACCAAGCTGAATGCTTGACTAAATGCACAAAGTTAAAAAAATTAAATCAATGATGATTGAAATGGCACATGTGAAATTTACAAATATACAGCAAAAATGGAATATGATTTAAGTGACATTCTCCTGTATCACAGCTCTTCATTTTGTTCCAGTGGAAGGTTAGCTTTGATTGCACTTTTTAATGAGTCTCTCTTCAAGTGTTCACCTATCTCTTCAGTAAGAATTATGAAAAGAGATGGCACCTGTAACTTCCACAGCATATCTTAAGTTCCTGTTACTGCAATTAAATTATTTCTCTGCAATATTCTGTTCTTATGAGGTTCTCTGAGAAGTTCTCTGAGAGGTTACAAGTCTTTGAATTTAGGTTTTATTTCAGAACGGTGAATACACAAAGACTGATAGGTACACATTCTCCTAAAAACTTCAAGTCCAGGATTTCCCATTCCTGGCTGCTCAGTAGCTGAGTGTTTCTTCTGGTGAAATTTAGATAATTATTTTTCCGCCTGCAGATTCAGAGGGAAGAAATTGTAGGATGTACAGAACCTGTTCCACTTGTCTGCTGTTCATGACAAGAGCCAGCTCTGGAGAATGCTGGTCCTTCTTTCCTACTCTGTCCCATCAAGTTTAACCTTTTCTTCTGAGCTTCAGAAGAGGTCACCTGTTAAACTGGTGAGAGTTGCATACTGAATTGACCATGGTGCTGTCAGTCTCTGTTCATTTCAGATAAATTGAGAACCATTGTTACAGATAGGGCAAAGCTAATAGAGGATTTGTGCAAGCAGGCAGGGTGGAAACATTTCCATCTGCTTTGCAGGACAGGAAGTAATATGATTCAAGACAATTTTACAGATGTTGCATCAGGCTTTGCTAAGCTGGGACTGATAGCAGCTTTTAAATCAGTTGTAAGTATTGCAGCTCCTACTTTACACTATTCATTGGGATTAGCAAGGCTAGTTGCTGCTAGTTTACTTCTACTCATTGCTTTCCATATGTGCTTACTGTAACAAAGAGAAATAGTGGGGAAATAGCAAAACATTCCTTCATCCTATTATAGAATCAAAGTTTTCCTCATTACAAAAGGGTCAACAGAAAGTTAACTCCGGTTATATCTGAAAGTGAGTGTGTTCCTGTTCATAGCAGGGCCATCTGTCCCTAAATGCAGTAGCTCATAATCTCTGTCCCAAGTGGCATGGAGCAGCAGAGAAATTTCTAACAGTGCTAGAGTAAGCTACCTCTTCTTACCTTAGCCATACGTTTATCAGACAGTGGCATTTTATCAGTACAGAAAGCAGTGCAAAGGAGGTTCATGCACAGTTCATTCATAAGATGATAATGAGACAAACTGAGGGGTTCTGTGTGCCACTTTCTTGGCACCAGGTGGGGTTGAAAGGGTTGAAAGTGCTTAATCAGCTTGGATCTTGTGTGCTGGATTTACAGCTGTGGAGAGCTGTCTTGCTTCATGATGTCAGTACAACAGACCACAGCACTGGTGAAATTCATGTCAGTGGAAGATCATTCCAGATTAGTTATGCTCCAATATGGCATTTGGCTAATGCATTTTGACAGTACCTTCAAAATAAACAGCTATACTTGCCTATTGTAATCACTCACTCTATACATCTAACCTGACATTGAGCGCAGGCAGCCAGGAGAGGAGCAAGTGAAAATGTATAAATGCTTTATTGATTTATATGGACACCGTGCTTTATATAGATGCATTCATGCTTTTCTATTTTTTATTATCAGATTCCTATTATACTTGGACTTACTGGATTAATCTGGCTAAGGAACTGAGTGAGTCACATAGTAGAAAACCCACATATGGGGTGCTTATGTAACGAGTGTTCATGATCTGCAGAACCATGCGTTTGCCAAAAGATGCATTTTAAGTAACTTCACAGAATGGGCCGGGTTGGAAGGGATCATGAATCTCCAACTCCCCTGCCATAGGCAGGGCTGTTAACCTTCCCATTTAATACTAGACCAGGTTGCCCAGGGCCCCATCCAACCTGGCCTTGAACACCTCTAGTGATGGGGCAGCCTGTTTTAGCACCTCACCACTCTCACAGTAAAGAACTTCAAATGGACTAATGTCCCTAGAAGCATCCTGGAGCAGACTGCAAACAAACTGCACCTGAGCAATTGCTTTGGACTCTCATTAACAGTTTTTTTTCTGTCTTATACTGTGGCACCCAAAGCTGCACCCATTGAAGGAGGTGAGGCTGCACAGTGCAGAGCGGAATGGGACAGCCCCTTCTCCCACCTGGTGGCAGCGCTGGGCCTGATGCACCTCAGGGTACAGTTGGCCTTTTGGGCTGCTGGAGCATGCTTCTGGATTATGTTCAACTTGCTGCCAGCCAGAACCCTCAGGTCCTGTTGTGAAGGGCTGCACTGCAGCCTCTCATCCCCAGGCATCCCCCAAACTTGACAAAGAAACGTGTGAGTGAGATTTGGGGCAGAGCTTGGATTTTTTTTGTTCTGTGGCATATAGGGTGGTAGAAGAAATAACAGTAGAGGATGTAGGGATGCTTTTCTTACAGCTTTGCCAAAAACACTTTGAGAATAGTAATATTTCATTTTTCTGAATGGATTTTTTAACATCATTTTTTTCAGTTTGCTCAGGAGCATATTTTTGTGTCCTATGTCACATGATATTTTGGGAAGTTTATGTGCTATTTTGTAAGTTTGGGTTGTTCAGAGAGCTTGCTTTCTTCCTTATGTGTTTTTTGTTGTTGTTATTCTTCAAATAATAGCCAAAGGTTTGCATTTATTTCTATGTGCTTTAGTGAAGAAAGGAGAAAATGTCTTTCACTTTTAACATTTGCTCTCCATTCTATGGCAGTAACATATTTTAATTTTGCACATATAAAAAGGGTTGGAAGGCTTTATTAATTAAAAAATTGCTATCCTTTCACTATTTTTACAACCAGATCAAGATATATTTGCGCTTGAATATATTGGATATTGTTCATAGGGCTGATTGAACTACTGTTCTATTAATATACAACAATTTCCTGTGTTTCACATACATCACTGTGATGGTATATCATATATAGTCTAGATAGCAGTGGGCTGCCCTGACCCACAAAGATTTAATTTTGGTTCAATATCCCAGCATATAATTTACTTGTTATCAAACATGACATCAGGTTTTATGGCCTTGTTTGATCAGAAGTGAAAGAGGTTCTTGTAGATGCAGAACTCTGGTGAGTTTGATAAAGCAATTGTAACCAGTCCCATTTTATTTACTTATTTTCACCACAGAGCATAAAAGTTATTTCAGTTGAGCTGCAGACTGTGTAGCTCAGGATTCTCGGTCAGCCCCACAGGGTTGTAACAAGAGTAAGTGGGAATATTTGTAGTAGGAGAAGCTGTTATCAGGAAAACACCACAGCCCTTCTTTTCCATTACTTGGTACTAATGGATGAGGAATTTTATACCTTCTGGTGAGTTTGCCCTAATGCCTTTGACTTTTGAGGGGTTTTTATGTCTTTTCAGCTTCCTTTGTTTCAGCTCTTGAGCTGTTCAGTCAAGCAGTTGAAAAACTGAAAGTAGAAACAATGGTGATCATTATCATTTCTTATTATTCCTTTAATTGGGAAACCGGATGATGTCTAAACAGCAAAAGCTTTTGTATAAAACAATGCAGAATCATTAAAAATAGTTTAATTCTGTTCTTTAGTTCTTTTCTCCATAGCATGCAGAGGTGCCAACTTGCTAATAGCATTGGTCTTCAGTAGAACTGAAAACTGTCTACTGAATCTGTGGCGTTTTATACTAGCACCCAGAAGCACTTGCTGGAGTAAATATATACAGAATGTAACCCTGAAAACATAGTTCCCTTTCCTTTCCGATAAATTTTCTGCATTGCAAAGGGAATGCTGCTGAAAAACACTGAGTTCTTGTTTCCTTTACTCTTTATAAACCTTCCCCAGTACAGGAAGTTTGAGGTCTGTAGCAATAGGTGAGATTACTTGTTTTCTAAATGTCTGAATTTCCACTCCTGTTGAATTCACACAGATATTGAGTGAAGAAAAATGCTGAACTGCAGGACTTTGGGTTTTTTTCCATTTACACTTAACTGTTGGGTTTTTGTTGTTCAGATAACTGCTTTCTCTGCAAAGCAAGTCATTTTATAATGTATGCATAGAAAATGCATGTTAACTAATTAAGAGTTATCCTCTAAAATGGCAAAATATCAAGGAAGCCCAGATAAGAGCTAAAGCATACAGTGTGTGAATATTGCACTTGAGTGGTTAGATAGTTTTGCAAAAGCCTTGGGCTTTTCCTTTCAGCTGTGAGAAGATTGTCAGTGCAGAGGTTCCCCAGAGGCTGTAACTGGTTAAGTTTCAGGCTTTCCCTGGGAAAGATGAAAATGCAATCAGTGAAAAAGGCACGTGAAGAGAAGAAGGTGTTTGTGACAATGATGTAGCCGTAATGATTTGGTGTTCTGATTAAAGACTTTTAATAATTACTGAAACTTTCGTTTATGCCCACTCTGTGTCCTAATAAACGTAGAACACTGATGATAATGTCTGTTTATTTGTGATTATACGCTTAATGGCTTTAATAAAGTCATATGTATTTCCATTACCAGAGCTTTTAAAATCTTCTCATAGAAATATGTAACAATTTCATCAGTGCTGACTGCACTGAGCTATTTGAAAGCTAGTAATTGTGTGTTATGTCTACATTAGCAGGTTTTGTAGCCTATTTGGAACAGATCTGTAGAGAAATGCAGTTGATATGATATTTATACCTGTACTGTTACTGTAGTTATTTCCTTAGATTTTACTCCATGTTGACTGTAGTCTCATCTTGTAGAATGCATGTAGCATCACCTAGTTTACCTGTTCATACATTCTGGAGTTGACAGTGTGAAGCAAATCACAACCAGAAAGAACAACTGAGAATTTGCTTTAGGAGCACTCTTCAGATCTGAACTGTAATGCTTATAAAATGGTTATGTAGATGTACCCATTAAGTGACCTTAGCAGCATAATCATCAAAACAATGACTACTTCTTAATGCTGTTACAAATTACAACTGTGTTCTGGAACACTAAATTGCGTCCCAAACTTATGTCAGCAAGTAGTAACAGTGACTTAGACCACAGGAAATTTTTCATACAGTTTTCAACTCCTGCTGTTGATGTACCACTTCTCCTTTTAAGAGCTTCCCTTTCCCAGCACCATTTCTTCATGAATTCAAGCAGCAATGTGTCAGTGGTTGGCAGTGAAACAGTAAGAAATTCAACTAGCTGTCACTGTATGAAGCATAGACACAGAATTTTAAATTCTGGTCTCTTGTTAATCTGAGTGCTTACAACTGCCAACTCCTTTTTGTGTGTGTATGTGTGTGTGGTGGAGGAGAATTGTAAACCATCTCCAAGTACTTGCTTCCTCAACTGCAAGATGCCTATAAGGATCTGGCCATGTTTTGACTGGAGTGGCTGAGTTCAGATATAGCTTAAAAATGGGGAAACAGTGCATTATTTATGGATGCCTGTGCAAATTAAGAGATAAACTGAAAGAGCTAACTTTGGGGTGTAAGAAAATAAGATTCCATGAAAAAATGAATATTTAGATTTTCTAGTCACTGTCCATTAATCCAGTTTTTTAATCAATTCATTTTTACCAGCAGCTGGAATATTTCCTGGGGTTGAACAATCAGTTGTCTTTTCTATGTCAGTCTACTGCTTGTCACAGATACCAGATTCATAGCCCCGTAAACCAACGTCCTCTATTTTCATCAGCAAAGGAGGTTTGGTGAGGGCATAAGAAGTATATGCTTCCCCCACACTGCTCAATCAACATGCCTCAACCCTGACCCGAAAGAGTATCTCTAAGGGGAAAGATATTTGTTAAATTTCTTTTCCAATTAATTTGACAGCTCAGCTGAGACTACTAAGAAAAGTACTAATTCATGTTAATTGCAGTAGTGGACCTGTGTCATCTGGGAGCTCTTCTTAGCATCACAAACCACGAGACAGCATTTTGATTAGGAGGTGGCACTGAAAGAAAGGATTCAGAGCCTATTCTGTATTAATTTGCTCACCTGTAAAATGGGGACAGTGATGTTCTCCTCCATGCATTAACAAAGGTGGAACACTTCAGTAGAACGTTCAGCCCTGATAAAAGCCAATTCATCTTCCTTCCATGCCAGAGACAAAATGCAGACTTTTCATAGTTCTGAATTCACTGTTTTGGAACAACATATGTGCATTGCCACGAATGTCAGGAAAATTAATATTGAGACAAGGCTTTAGCAAAAAATATCACCTATTCCACATATATGACAGTAACATGGAGGGTTGCCATAATTAATCTTTGTTAGTGATAAACTAGCAGTTATACTAAACCCTTTGCTTTGAGGTCTTTGAAATAATATCTAGGCTTTAGAGATGAGAGTAAAATAATTCAGGAGAAAAAGTGATTGTCTGCATTTCTCTTGCACTTTCAGATGGCGATACCATTAGGTGCAAGTTAGGCAAAGGTTAAGTTTTAGGGCTAGATGTAAGCTGTTTGACAATTCATTTATTCTTTATTTATATCAGCTTCTACATACAAACTTGTTTGCCTGGGTTGGGCACAGAGCAATTACACAACCACCTTAATGTAAAGCGATAAAGCTGTTTTTCACTTATTAATTAAATCTAGCCTGGGGAGACTAGAGGCCACTCTTTTCATTTTTCATCTCTGAAGAGAGTGAAGCATGGGCAGTGCCTTCCCGACAGCACACTGGTTCCTATGAGCTGGAAAGGAAACCTTCACAAGAGCTTGTGCTCTCTGTGGCATTCAGGTCTGTATTTTGTACTCTGATGTCAGGAAATATCCATCATTTGAAGCTATTAGGATCCTACCTCTTGTTTACCTTCAAGAAGTCTATAGGGTAGTTTGACTTCAAGGGAAAAGTATCTTGACATTCTGTCCTTGCCAAATGGTCACTTAAAACTCTCAGATTTCTTTGTAGAAATGCTCACACAACCTTCTTTTTTCTCTCAGTTCAAGTTGACACTGGGTATGTTTTCTGGTATTTCTTTAAGCTTTTTTTGTTTGTTTGTTCTGTTGTTTGTTTTTTTAATATCTCTTAAATTAGGAAGTTATTTTTCATCTCAGTGTGGATTAAATTAGCTTCTCAAGAAACAGAACATGGGATTTCTTTGTTCGTCAAAATGACAGTTTAATATATCTCAGCATGTCCAGGCTGTGCTTCAGGAAAACATCTTGTTTAGGGAAAGTGAAAGACACTGCTTATAAACCCAGGTTTATTAAATTCTCTTTTTCAATGCTTGCTTAAGTGACTCGCCAAATATGGGTGGAATTAAGGTAGAGCTGTGTTTATTTTCTTCAAATTCCAAATCAAGACTGTGGTTCTCAGTGATTTCCTGTTAATGAAAGATTTCTTCTCTTCCCACCTCTCCCCCCCCCCAACAAATACACGCAAATGAGCTGAAATGCCTTATGCATTTTGGAGCATGATATTTGCTTACTGAAAAGCTAGGACAACTTTACTGTAGTACTGCATTTAGCACCAACTGTCTCTGACATTGCACTTTTAACAATGCTGCTGGTAGCAATCATGACCATAATGCACTTCATAAAAGGAGACGCTGAAGCCTGCAAGGCATAACATGAAACTATTACAGACTGCGGTTGAAAGGTGCAGTGTTATTCCCTCAAGATAAAGCTATCTCTTATGTACATATAATTAATATGTCTGCCAGTAACAGTTATTAAACAAAGAACAGGAATTGTTTCTGCTGAATGACTTGACCTGGGAGAAAAGCCAATTTAAAAAGCATCTGATTAAAATACATTAAGGTCACAGATCACTATAAAATATGAAGTGAGGAGGAAAAAGCAGAAATTTCATGAGTAAGATTGAATACTACTGAGTGTGTTTTTTTGTACTGGCAGCAGCTTTCAGGTGTGAAAAATGAGTGCTTATTCCCGGGATGATTCTTCTAGAAGCACTGCAGCATCACATCACAGTGGATCCTTGCTGCATGTGCAGCACACCGTCCATCCTGCCGGGGAAGGGGCAGGTGAAGAGGAGAGAGTATTTCCTGAGCCCTCAGATGATGGCCCTGTCACTGTGGGAGGAAAGCTGTCTTTGCTATCTGTTGATCTCTTCTAGCTGTGGACAGCTGCTGTGCTTCACATCTCCCGGCAACTTTGTCTGTGATTTTCCCATCTATAGATGCAAAAGTGTACACAGGCCACGCTTCCTTCTGCACTTGTCTTCCCCCCCGAAGATAAGTTATCGTAATAAGCAGCTGCATTTTGCAAAGTTAATAATGGAAGTAGTGATGGTTACGTCTTTTTAATATTTAAAATGCAACTTTTAATTTTGTCTGTGTTTTCAGAGTAAAAAGTATGTTTCATGCAGAGAAAATGAAGTATGAGATATTATTGATTTGGTGATAATACTCAGCAAAAGTGACTGGGTTGCTCCTGCTGCTAGCAGTCTGGTAATTATTTCAGTTATTATACATAGCGTACTGACGACTGCAGTGGAGTTGGTATCTGTTACATCTTGGTGAATAAACTGGAAGCTTTTATTTCCCCAGTTAATAGAACATTTGGTGATGGGAAGAAGGAGGAAGCCAATGTCTGTGCCTCTTCCGGGGGATCTTCTGGTGGGTTCCATTCCACCAGGGATTTTAATCTCTGTTAAAACCTTTCTCAGACATATTTCCCTCCTCCTCTGGGCGCTACAGCACTACAACCCAGCAAAGAGAAAACATTATGCTCTGCCAGTGCAGTAGCCTATAGTGGGCATCTCCGCCAGTGGGGAAGCCTTAGGGCTGCTGATGCCTATTACTCTTCCACCTCCTCCTCCTCAGTAGGTACAGGGACCTATCAAAGTATGCTGTCCCCCTCCACGTGTTCCTACAGCATGGTGCAGTACTCGGCTCTGAGGATTATTCCCTGAAGTGGTGTCATACTCTTTACTTGGATCCGGTGACAAAAGACTTGTCTTAAGTCCTACAGAAATAAGAATTGAAAATACGCTCTACTTTATAGAAGCCTGTCTGGGTTGTGTAGGCATGCAAGAAGATTCCTAGAGGCCAGGGGAAAAAAGTATGTGCGCCTATATAAAGCCATGGATTAAGTGGCTCTGTGTATACTAATATCAGCTAGAGCTGCTGAAGACTGTTTCCCTGCTCTGAGGGATTTTGCAGGAAATCCATATTATAATGCAGTGTCTCTGGCAGAACAGGGTGCCGAAGTGAGCAAGGGAAGAGAAAATGAGACATTTTCAGGGCAGTGAATGATGTGTAATAGAAACTGATGATGGGATGATTCAGGACAGAATTTTACCTTCGTTTCCTACTCTTCATGTATCTAAGCCAAAAGTGTAGTACCTCTATCCGGTGTTATTTTTAATATAGCACATGAATGACACATGGCTGAATATAATTTTTGACAGAAGTGTGAAACAAGCAGTTGGAAAATATCCTTCATTTAAAATCATGTTTTTTACCTTTTTGTTGTTTAACTAAGGTATAAACACATGCAGGAAGGGAAAAAAGGTGACCCATCCAAGGAAAATGGTTTGGAGAGTTTTATAAGTTTAATTTATGCTGCTGGCTATGTCACCTGTTTTCACAAGCTGAATGCTGTGCCACATCTGATTTTGCACTTGTGCATATATATGCACAAGTATATGGGTCCAATTCTGCTGCTGATAAGAAGATTGAGCTGCCATCATCTCCTGACTATGATCATCACACATGTGGTGAGAAGAAAGTTGCACATGCTTCCAAAATGGACTTGACAATGCTGCAAAATCTTTACCTTCCCTTATTTGCTAAATTCTGTGGCTCAGTGCCACAGTGATGTTTCATCCTTGGGTTGCTTACTTGAGCAGCAGAGGAGCACTTGATCGCATAGTAGCTGCAGCCGTATCCTTCTCCAGTGTGCTGCAGTGACTGATCCAGGCCCGAAGGCCTGGTATGTCTGTTCCTGGCATGAAGAGCAGAGAGACATCCTCTGGTGATGGTGGACTGAGGCAGTAGGACTGCAAGATCGGTTGCACGGTTTGCTTGTGTTCATGGTGTGTATGGCTAGGAGTTTGTGGTAGTGTTGTGTATAGCAGACTATAGAGTCTGGATGCTGAAATATACTTAACAGTTTAGTATTTTAATTTGAAATGAATTCAAATTGAATAATTTAACCCTTAATTAGGACAATGTTTTCCTCTCAAAGTCAAACGCATTAGTCACTTGACTGTTGAAAAGACAGTCCCATTTGTTTTAGCAATGACTGCTGTAGGTGGCCATGTAGAGTTGTTTTTTTCTCACTGAAGTAACTTTCACCACTCTCTAAGGCACTCATCAATTTTAGCTTAAGGAAACTCATTTTTACCCAGTAATGAGGACAGCTGCAGTCCTGAAACTCTTACCAGCAGGTAACTTCAATGAAGCCAATGTGGCTCGCACTCATGCTGAAGAGATAGAAGTCAGTCCAAATACAATTGTAAAATAATATTTGTGGTTGGAGTAGTGCAGGAGTTACCACTGCCAGTAAGTGTTGAGCAGTGAGGGTCCCTGGGGACAAATTCCCACTGCCCCCTGCACGGGGAGGGTAGCGAGACTTGGGGCTGCAGGAGAGAAGTCTTCTCCCAGTCCAGTGTCCCCATTTCTGCTTCCCTAGAGAATTGTTGACTTTGAATGCTTCATATGGAATACATGCAAATGCAAGATATTATTTTAGTTGGTTTTTTGTTTTTGTTTATTTTTTTTTTATATACACTAACGTATTAGTAACGTTGGTACTTTCAGCAACTACAGGAACAGGTAATCACATTCTTATCTTTTGTGCAAAAGCACATGGAACTGAGGAAAAAAGAATCCTTGGCTTCTGAAAGAAAACGTTAACAAAATATGCTTCTCAGAGGTGTTCCCATGCTGAAATTACACATTCAGTGAACACTTCGTGTGCTAGTGCTTTTATCTTCAACCTGACTGAAGCAGAAGCTGTGGTGTTCGCCTTAAAAAGACAAGCTTTCTTCTGTCAGTTCATGTAATCCATTTTTTTCTGACATAAGAAAGCAGGAAAGACAGTTAAAGAGTTCTTTTTCTCTTTTTTTCTTATCAGAAATAAGAAATTAAAAAATTATTAAGAAAAGAATAATAGCACTAAATGTACTCAGATGATTTCTTGTTTGCACTCCCATTCCAAGCTTCAATTTCAAGTATAATTGCCTTTTTTTTTTTCTTTTTTTTTTTTTTTTTCCTCCTTTGGGCTGCAGTGCTGAATAATCTTAAATTGCTCTGACAGAGACAGTAAGTGCGAGACAGCCTGAGGGGAAGCTATGAGATCAGGATGTCCTTGCTAGGATGTGGTGGGACAGCAGGGAACCAGCAGTGCATCTCCATCACCAAATGCTGTGGTGGCAGTAGGGAAACAGGGATATGTTCCTCTAGAAAAGCAGCAGCCTGATCTGGCTTCTGCTTCTTCCTCTCTATTGCCCCACACAAGCACCACCTTTTCTTAAATAGAGTCTATTGTTTTTCATGGAGTCATGGAAAGGTTTGGGTTGGAAGGAACCTTAAAGATCAAGATCTAACCCCCTGCCATGGGCAAGACTGCCACTCCACCAGATCAGGCTGCCCAGAGCCCTGTCCAACCCAGTCCTGAATGCTACCGGGGTTGTGGCATCCACAAAATATCTAGGCAGCCTGTGCTGCAGTGCCAGTGCCTTACTGCCCTCTAAGGCACTACTTAATGAAGTTTGATTCCTTCCTTTGCCATACTCACCCGCAAAATCTATCAGCTGCTTATGCAAGCTTGTTTATTGATGTTTAATTCACTGTCTTATTAAGAAACATTGGCTTCAAATATGTCCCAAATAAGCAATCTTACTGTAGTTGCATCCCATAAATGAATGTTCAGGTGTTATGAATAAATTATGCTCAATGAGCATAAGTTGTCTGGTGGGAAGACCAACCACATGGCAAAGGTTCAGCTTTTCCAATCTTTATTTTAAACTAATATAACAAATTATTAAAATGTATAAGATATATATATGTATGTACTCAGAAATGCCTCTTTGTCTTGTATATGTTTTCCATGAATATGAAAATGTCCTTCAAGCAAAGTAGATATGGTTAAGTGAAGCCATTTGTTTTTGATAACTGGCACTGAATTTCCATGGGAACTTCTGGTGAAGATGGTGTGTAAACCAATACACAGTGGCAGCGTGGTGCTTGTTTCTTTATGTGCTGTCCTGTTTACTGGTACTGGAAAGGGTGGGATTGCTATCCCTTCTTTTCTTGGGGCCAGGAAAGCCCATTCTGGACCAGAAGGCAGTAAAATATTCAGAAGCTCCTCTGTCAGCAGGAGGGATAATAGAGACAAATAGGCGTGACCTGTTTATCATGGGGCAGTAGTTAAGAAAGGATGAGAGCTGAGTTTTAGGACTGCAACATCTGCAGCAATAAACCAAAAAAAGCCAATTCTCTGCTGTATTTTCTCCTAGTGGAGGTGTTTAAGAGGAGATGTTGAATTCTCCTTTATTTTCCAAAAGTTAAACAAGCAAAAATCTCCAAAAAAGCCTCGCAGCCTGGGATGAGGTGGAAACAAAAGCAGCCCCAGCTGCAGAAGGTCAGGCTGTGCTGAATCGTACAGCTTGGCTTGAGGGTCTGCAAGCTTTGCTGCAGAAGCACTTTTAGCAACTCGGCTTTCACAAGTGGCCTGGTGGCACTGTGCACCAGAGGCTCAACCTGGGGATTATTTCATTAAGGCTTGCAGGAGGCATTGTGAAGTGGGAGATGACTTTCTCAGCTGTTTTGTTAGCATGGCATGGGAGGCAGCAGCTGCAGCCAAGCAGCCTCTATTTGCAAGGGCTTCGAAGTGCTGGAGGGTGGCTGAGATTAGCACTTTCCTGTGAAACATTTCTTACATCTCCAGACCGGCTCAGTGCTGTGCCAGGAAGTTTTTCTTTGTTGAGATGTTTCAAGGCTGAATGTGCAGCTGTGTGAGGTTTTGGTTTCCCTCTGCTTTCCAGTGTGTTTCACTCAGGTGTTTGGTGCCCAAAGCTAATGAACCAGAAATTCATGTAGGAAACGATTATAGATGGTATTGTGTGAACTGAATGGCCAGTACTGGAGCTTCCCTCTACTCCATCTCTTATGAAAGTGTTGTAATTATTTTTGATTACCACAGTCTGCTCATCCAAACTTATTTTTCTGTTTGGGCGCTGCATGCATGAATGGACAGGACCACATCATCTTGTATGTTGTTTTTCATCTAACATTTGTGAATCAGCTCACCTCCATAAGCAAAAATGAGAAATGTGAGCCTGCGTTGATTCATGCTAAGACTGGTGAACCTATTCTTTTGGTTTTGAAGTAGCTTTTAAATCAATGACAGGTCCAGAACCATTTTAGTTATCCTTGACTGTCTGGGCTCCAGATACACGCACACACAAAAAAGGTTGTGTTTTAGATTGTGTAGCTCTTTTTTATTATTATTATTTTAACATTATAGGAGAATGTATTGGGGTTTCCTAAGGTTGTTAGTAATGTGTGTTAGGCAAGTGCTTGCTGTGAAATGAAAGCAATAGGTGAACCTGTTTTGAGATGCAGTCTCTTCTGTTTTGTTGTCTGTGTGCTGCTGTAGTACAGCTGTTGTGTAGTTACGGTTACAGTCTTATTGGTGTGTCAGCCAGAATGACGATACTGGGTATATTCCGTTTGGAGAAGGATGCATGCCTTGGAGAGAAACTACAGCTGAGCTGCAGAGTCTGAGTGTTATCTGGTTTTGGTTTAGTTTTTTTTCAATTTTTAGATGGTGAGATCATCTTCCTGGAAAGAAGTCAACCATGTTATTTAATTGCATAAGTTTTTCATAAAAAGATATTTACTTGGTCGTTCTTTTCTGTAATTTGCATCAAAGACCATTTTCATCTGATGCAAATGTGCCTTTCAATCAGTCTGAAATGCAACAGGAACCAAAACAGAAAGGATGTGCAAATGTTGGTGAAATGCTCCCATCAAGACTTTGTCAGAAGCAGATTCTGTGGGCTGCAGCACCATCCCTGGAGGACTGTGTTAACACAAAAAGCATCATCACAGAACATATCCTACAAATTTCTTGTAGCCAGTATCAGAGGCAGCTCATAGAGTCTGATGTGTAGGCCTTCAGTAATGGAATAGATCTTTCACTATTCAGGTTGTTTTTTTGATTTTGGATGGCTTAGTCACACTGAACTGAATAGCTTACAATTAGCATTCCCTTGTAAACAAATCCCAGCAACAGTAAGTGGATAAAGTTAGTTTCTTATGCAATTTAGGGACCATGTTCTGGTAAACAAACCAGAAGCTAAGAAAAATAAGTTCTTGTAACACAGTGTAGAAAATGTTTCCTCTTGCAATATACTGTTCTGCTATTCAAGCAAAACAATATAAATCAAAGCTGATTCATGAAGGACTTCATTCTACTAAGAAGTTAATTTCTGTTAGTTTTCTCATGAGAAAACTGTGGGTTTTAGATTTTAAACTCTCAAAAATATGATCTATATATGAAAGATTCCAGGACAATTAAAAGATCACCTGTTAAAATGGAAGAGCTGTCTGTGAAATTTAAAATTTCATTCTTTTCGTTTTGCAGCTTGTCGACCTGGGTTCTATAAAGCTTCTGCTGGCAATGTGAAGTGTGCCAAATGCCCACCTCACAGCTCCACCTATGAAGATGCATCTCTGAACTGCAGGTGTGAAAAGAATTACTTTCGCTCTGAGAAAGACCCTCCATCCATGGCTTGCACCAGTGAGTAGCATCATTGTGCTTGGGGCTGTCGTTTTTTGCTCTTCCGTCTGTATCTGAGCAGCTTGCTTGCTTCCTCCCATGTTCCATTGCAGTCAGCCATCCATTGCCTGCCATGTTTTCATACATGTTGGACAGGCTACCAGAAATTATTGGGCTGGATTTGTGTCATTTTCTTTTCATTTTTTCCAAGTTCTCTGTCAGAGTTGAGAAGGAGAGCTGAGACTTTTAAATTCATACCAATATTTTCATCAAAATCCAAGAGCAATTATCAGTAGCTGTCCTACAGAACAACTCTTGAAGAGTGACATTCCGTCCTGAACTATGCCCTCAGAGTACTAACTGTTTAGAGCAAAATGTGGTTCTTGATGCTCTAGTTCTGTAGTCTAGTGAAATATTTCAGAATTCTCTACAGGAAGTAACTAGAACAGTTTGGTTATATGTTTTTTGCTTTTATATGCTTGTGCCCTTGCTACTCTCATTTTAGAGCAATACAGAAATACCTATTCTTTCCTTTGTAGGACCACCATCTGCTCCAAGAAACGTTATTTCTAACATCAATGAGACATCTGTTATCCTGGACTGGAGCTGGCCTCTTGACACAGGAGGTCGAAAGGATGTCACTTTCAACATCATTTGCAAAAAATGCGGAGGAAGCAGCAAGATATGCGAGCCCTGTAGTGACAACGTACGATTCTTACCCCGTCAGGCTGGCCTCACCAACACCACGGTGACAGTAGTGGACCTTTTGGCACATACCAATTACACTTTTGAGATTGATGCGGTCAATGGGGTATCTGACTTGAGTACACTTTCCAGACAATTTGCTGCTGTCAGCATCACGACTAATCAGGCTGGTGAGTCTCCTCCTGATTACCCTTTCTTTGTTCAGAACTACTGAGATGTATGTACCTTTGTCTCTACTCCCTCTTTTACAGTAGTTACTCAGAATGCTCATATGCTAGGGTATCTAATTGACTTGAATGCGCTAGTAAAAGTAAAAGTAGAAACAAACTCAGCATGTGCTGCTGTCAAAGGACCTGGCAGCATAGCTGTTATGATTAACTCCCAGTCCCCAGTTAATAGTCCCTAATAGCAGAGTCATATGATTCCGTAGCCAGAATGTGTTTTATTAATAAAACCAGATTTTAATAAAACAGTCGATTCAATTAATCTCCAACATAAATTACGGTAGTAATCTTAGTGATTAATTTTGATTAAATAGAAGTGGAAAAAAAAAAGCTTTGATATTAGGCACATCAAAAGCTAACATTAAATTAGAGAGGCTTAAAACATTGCTTTTTATTATTATTATTTTTATCCTTTGCAAGTTGTCTCACCAGTTCTGAACCACTGCCAACACAATGGGGGTGTGGAGCTGAATACCAAATTAGGTCCCAGTCCCTTGGATGGTAATGTGCAAAGGGATTGCTCTGCTTCTGTGAGACTTATTACAGTCATCTAGGCCCTGCACAAGCACAGCAGTATGCCGTGACTGTCAGATCAGAGCTTTTGTCACTGCTGCATTATTCTACCATTTGTGTCTCATTTGTCAAGGTTTCATCTAAAAGTTGTGAAGAATCTAGACTCTTCTCTAGCATTTGTTTAGGTGCCAAGACTGGAGAAATGTTTGCCAGAAAAGGGAAAGACTAAATCCTTAATTTTCAGTGGTCCTACTCCCGCTGCTCATAATCAGGATGCTTTGTACTAAGAGCACATGTGTATGCAGTAGGACTGCTTCCACCTCTTTGCATCCCACACCACATCTCAAAAATACCTACATGTCTTCCTCAGAGCACAAACCAAGTTAATATAATTCTAAGTAGACATTCTCCTGGTAATCTAAGTTATTGCAATGTTTTTCACTATAGAGGTTATGTCTCTTCTCAGATCACAGATCTGCTTTGGTGGGAGGCACAGAAATGTGAGAACAGATGGTTTTCTGACAGCAGTCAGTATATTTGCAAATGCTCTGAAGAACTGTCTAACTATGCAGTAGGCAGATAGAGGTGGATCTGCTCGATAGGAATGTCTTCTTGTGATCCCTTTCTCATCTAGGTATTGACTTCAGCTCTGAAACATGCTTTTTATGTTCCTTCCAAGTAAATTGCTACTGTTGTATTTACATTTTTGGGATATTTCTGTCAGTGATTTGAGCAGCCTTTGTTTAGATGCTCCCTTTTCTTCTGACTTTGATATCAGAGATATTTCGTTTCAGTCTGTTCATCACTGTAACAGCTGGAAATCACCTGGGGATGTTCTATTAAATGAATTCTGTAGGATCAGTGAAAGGTATTTCTCTGCAAAGGTCTTCTGCTTTGCAAGGTGCTTCCCCAGGGCCCAGAGCTGGCTGCCTTTGCAGCAGGATGCAAGGAGGATTTTGATTTTGTTTTGGAACACATGACTCTTGTGACATGGTTGTCAGGGTCAATGCCTTTCTGGAAAGAGCAATTTTTTTTAATGTAACTTACAGACTGCTTAAGCAGTTTGCTTATTTATTTTCTACTTTTATGCACTGTTACATTATGTAACAGTGTAAGTGGTGTGACTTATTATATGTTTAATTGTTCTGTCTCTTGATCATGCTGGTTGATTTACTTAGTCAGATTTCCCTTTGAAGTTATGTATGTTGCTAAAACTATCTTAAATATTCTTATCAGTTATCTTAAGCATGGTTACAAGAAAGCAATTTCTCTAGTGTTCCCTTCCTGTTTAGATCATAAAAGGGACACACAAAGAGCATACTTTCTGTTCATGTCATACAGAAGAGCCAGGAAGGGGGTGAGAAAGTCTGAAGGTCTTACATGACATTTTATTATATATTTAACTATGGGGGCATTTCAAAAGCATTAGTTAAAGCATTGTTGAGTTGGATCTGAGAGAGATCAGAAGAGCCAAAAGCCAGTCACAACTCTAACGCTATTATTTGTATTGTTTGACTTCAGGTACATGCCTTCAAGAATTGAGGCACTTACCAGTCAAATAGAACTTTAGTTACATAACTAAACTGTGCTGAACTTAAGATATACTGCACTGGGAGTTGTTGGGGGGGGAGGGGGAGGGGCATCCCTTGTGGTTATGCGTTTCCATATGGCCAGGCAGATCCTGGGGACAGAGCCACTGGCAAGCCCACAGAAGAAACAGTGATAGTAGAATAGGAATTCAGAAGAAAAGATTAAGTACAGGAGGTCCATAACACCTGGATCTTTGCTCTGGGGTCTCCTGAATCCAGACACTTTCTCTTCTGCGAGCAATAATTTGAGAGCTCTCTGTCCTTCCAATAGACGTGGTGAAGTAGTAGTACTCATCCTGGACATTTAATATCCATGCGTTTCTCTTATCCACTGTCAGGGTCCATCCCAGCCTGGAGAAAAATATTTTGCAAAGTGTTTTTCACTCTCATTTAAAAAAAAAAAAAAAAAGCAAAAACACTGTTGTATGAGTGCATGAGTTTCCAAGAGCTTGAGGCAGGACTGCACAATCTTTTTGATTTTCTAATGATAAAAATGAGATGTTTGTGGCAGTTATCTTGGTAGCAAAAAAAAAAAAAAAAAAAAAGCATCAGTTGTATTGTGTTTTCTGGGACTCTGAGTCCCAAAGTCCTGCTGAAAAGAGAACAAACCTTCCTCTCCATGTTTCACATCACACGCATGAGCATTTCTGCCTATGCATCCGTCTCCAGTCAAATATATCAGAACATGCATTGTACAAACCTTCTTTTATATGGCAGCTGGGAGATTTGCCAGAGTGCGTTAAAATAAATTCAGCTGATACGTTAGTCAGTCAGTCAGTTTGCACAGCAGCTCCATTCTTAAATGTAAACACATCATATACACACATGCAGACACATATTTGTAATTAGCATAGACTTGTATATACACACACACACACAAAGAGCCACTTTAGATGCTGCTGAAAAAAACAGGGATGCCTGCACAATGACTCTGAGCTCTACAATCTCTAACTGAAAACCGTAATAACATTTTAGTGGAGAGTTTTGAAAGCTGATATAGAAGTAAAGGAAAAATGTGCTTTGTTGTCAGTTGTAAAGTTTGAAACATCCAGACTGTGTTTATTGAAAATTCAAGGAAGATATTACATTTTAAACTACAAAACTGGTGTGAAGCCAAGATCCAGCCCCATGCATTAACAGAAGTTCAGAATCATTTTGGGAAATAGACTGTGCTTTTTAATTCCAACTGTCTGTCATAAGTTTTACTCTGCTTTTATTGCACTGTTTTCCCAACCTTCCAGTGAAGATGAGTAAGAAGGCATATCTGGAAAAAACAGCAACAAAGGCCTTTTGCAAAATCTGACTAGACTGATGTAACACTGATATTTTTCTGATGCATCTTTCTGTCCATGGTATGGAAATAAGAGAAAGGACACATATTTCTGTTTAATTTAGCTTGTAGATCATCCTACTTGACTGCAGTGTAATATATGCCTTCAGTTGCCGCTTGATACGGCATCCTCCAAATTATTTTGAAGCATTCTGAGGCTTTCACATTATGTCAGTTGTGTTGCACCAACACAGATGCCATCTCCTAATAACACCAATCAGCCTCATTTAGATAGGGTCAGTGATGACTATGGAAGATTGTCTGGAGTTCAGTGTCCCTCAAGGTGGTGAGTTAATAGTGAATGTGTCAAGCAGAGTGACTGACACCTGTGGCACACTGCCTGGCTTGCGAATGAAGTGATCAGATGTCTGTGCATAGATGTTCTAGCTTGACTGGGTTTTCTGACCACAGTTTGTGCTTTTTTAAATGATTGTTTGTTGTAGCTTTTTTAATATGTAAAACCATATTACTTATTGGTAATATGTAATTACCAATGGTGGCTTTCTTGCAGCTTTAAAAAGAACACAAAAGAAAAAGTGATTCAGCCCAGGTCAGAACATTTCTATATTTACTTTGGGCTGCTGCAAGCACAGAAGTCCCACCAAAGGAGCTGTAGGCTGCTATGAGTTCTTCCCTCAGTCTTGTCTTCTCTGGGCTGTACAGACCAAGAGACCTCAGCTGCTCCTCAGAGATCTTGCCCTCCAGACTCTTCACCATCTTTGCAGCCTCCCTTTAGATGCTCTCTAATAGTTTGATATCCTTCTTACATTGTGGTGCCCAAACCTGCACACAGTGCTTGAGACGAGGCTACACAGAGCATAGTGGGACAATCCCTTCCCACAACTGGGTATGTGGGGTGTAGAACTCACTCCAGAAAAAGACTAAGATTTGGTAGGGACAGCATAGTTGTGCTAGTGGGTAATTAGTAGGTTATCCAATGCAGTGCACGTCTGTTGTGTCAGCAGTATATCTATGCTGAATATATTTTGTTGATACTGCCTGAGAAAGTAACATTTTTTCTTCTGTAAGACTGTTTTTATGGCACCATACAATGTCATATAGTTTGTAGGTATGACTCAGGAATACTGAGCAAAATGTAACCAAAGATTTAATTGACCTAACTGAATTTTAAATAGACATACTCTCTGCAGTGACCTTTGCAGTCTAGAGGAGACAAGGAAGACTTTCAAAACGTGTAGATATCTGCCCTGATAGCAGATGCTAATCCTAATACTTAAGATGTCAGACACGTCTTAAGTAGACTTTACTATCCTGCTGCTGTTCCAGTGCACACAGTACCGTGCCCATTCCTGTAGCTGATTGCCTCCTTCATCTGAGGAGGAATAACCCTATGCACCAGTATATGCTGGAGACCAGTGGGCTGGAAAGTAGCTTTCCAGAAAAGGCCCTGAAGGTACTCATAGACAGTAGGAAGAGCATTGTCAGCAGTTTTGGGGCTTGATTCTTGCCCTCTGCTCAGCCTGGTAAAGCCACATATGGTGTGACCAGCTTGTCCCCCTCCAATACAACAAAGATATGGGTACTGGAACAGGTTGCCAAAGAGATAGCAGCGTCTAGAAAGGACTGTTCTCTAATTTCTGTTTTCTCTTAACCTTCATCTTTGCATTCATAGAACTAGACCTTAAGAAGAGTAAACTTCACATACGTATAATCAGGTTGGAGAGAAAGTAAGCCTATGCGTGCAAAAGGTTTATTAACTCTGATATCCTTGCTTGAAATAAATTCAGGAGAGTCTTGTTGAATCATTTGTTTTGGTATTTAGCAATAATAACCTCAGAACTCTTATCATTTGTCGTAGCACAAAATATCCATGTGTACATAAGCATGAAAAACTGCAGTAGGATTGAATTATTTTATAGAACACCTCTATGAGAATGCATTGCTTTAGAGGGAGAAATTTGATTTAGATAAATTGCCTGTGAGTTAATGCCTCCTTTCTAAGTATTTTCATCAGAGAGCCTGCAGGATCCAGTCTTATTCTTCAATGTATTGTACATCATTGTATTCTGTTCAACAATGGTACGAACCTATGGTACTTCCCTTTTGAGTCAGCTATGAGTAAATTGAGACCTACTTTCCACTAACTAGCTTTCTTCACATGAATATTAGGATGCCTGATAATGGGTGAAAGCAGTTTCAAATCCCTCGTGTGCATTTCAGTTAAACTGCTGCAAACCTCTGTATAGTCACACATAGCATGAGGAGGAGTTTTTTTCCTGCTTTACAGTGTTAAATTAATTGGGACACTCTACAAGTAGAGTACTCCCATGTGGGATCTGAAGTGTTCTAAAAAAATTAGTTTATAAACAAGATTACATTACATTAGTACAGTTTTATTGAGGAGACATTTTATATTTGACTCTGTCTTTACGCTTTCTAGTTGCAAGGACCGAGTATGCTCTAGATAACTAAGCTGTTGTCCCAAAAGATCTTGTGTATAGCTATAATGTTAGTTGAAATGTTTTGAGTCACCATGTGGGGTTGTAAATTCAGTTGTGCAGGTTAGATCATAGGGGCTGCAGGAGCAGAGCAAGAAAGTGGAATAAAAACCCAGAAGAAGATAGATGGGAACAAGACATTTTGCCCATGACATTTTTATTCCACTAGCAGTTGCCTTGATCTAGCAGTTACTCCCTCTCTGGCTAAATATTCTGTCTTAAAATCCCTACTCTTTGCGTGCATTTTCCTGATCTCTTGCCCATTTTGTTACTTCCAATAGAATTCAGAAAGTCTAGGATTCCAGGAAAATAATTATTAACAAGAAAGCTCAATGTCTATAATTATGATTTTTGTGTTTTCCATATATAGTGGTGTAGAAACTTTCATTTTTAATACTTCAAGTCTTTAATATGTGCCTGCTCGATAATAAAATAAGGTTGTTTTATTTTAATCCCTAAAGGTATCAGTGTAACAGCTCTAAAGGTAGTTTTATGTTTGATTAGTTCTTAAGAACCTAAGGCTTTGTAAAATGAGGTTTCCACTATGCAGCTGTTGAGGCACCTATGCAGGCCTGTGGCATGCAGAATAACAATAAAAAGATACACTATATATCATCTCAGGGTTCTCTAGAAGAGCAGTAGTCTTCCTTTTTCTTCCAAATGGCATCTTCCTTTTATTTTTAGTATCTTTGTTGTGAAATCTACAAAGCAGAACAATTCATTTAGCCTGTTCTTGCTTAGTTGTCTAAACATGCATGGAAAGGTTCAGGAAAAAAGACGGTTGCAATAGTTGTTTCTGTGCCTCTACGTGTGGCAGTATTGCTTCTGGGAAAAAGATGTAATCCATTTTTGTCTCTCATTTATTCTGAGTTAATGAATTGCAGTGTGATAGAACTATATGAGATGGATGTAAACATGCAGTCCTTTCTGTTGCATACACTTAATCAAATTTATTTTTTATTCCTCTTCCTATCTCTTCTCTGAAAAAAGCAGCTAACAAATGCAGCAATTTTGAAACACAGAAGGAATAAGCTATGTAAAGGAGAAGGTAACAAGTGAGGCAGTAAAGAGCTCTTGCAAGGGGCTAGGATCAAAAAATATTCAAAAAGGCTTTGAGCACAAAGCTGACCAATAGGTACAGAAATTAACATAATTGGGATAAGTGATTTAAAGGGTAGATTGGTGGTATGTCTTGATCTACGCTTGTCATTTGTGGATTGAAAATTCTAATCTCTCCATTCAGAGTCACCTTGAGGGATAAACATTCTAAATGAAGAAGAAATCAGCAGAAGTTCTCAGTTCTGTTGTAGGCAAAGACTCATTTGGCTCACAGAGGAAGCTGTTCAGACCTCAGAACTAGAGCTTTTCTTGCCTGAAATCTGTTGCTTCAAGGAAGTAAATTCAGCGCCAAGTTGGGCACCAAGCTTGAATATGTCTCTGATTTCTTGTGGCAACTGGCACTCTCTCTGCCTTCAGCCTTTATTCTGCCAAGCTAGACTGTGCTGTCTTCAGCAACTTGCTAATGACATGTGATGCTCCCTGGCTAAATAAAATCCATTTTTAGAAAGGATTGTGTGCACTTTACAATCTGTCTCCCAAGACAGGTCCCTTAAGTAGATCTTCGAAGAGAGACAGTTTGAGAAAGCCACAGATGTTTGGTGCATGATATATTTCTCTCTTTCCCTATGGTCCTTATGAAAAGGACATGAAGATAGACTTATTAAAAGTGAGCTAATGACATGATGTAGGGAGTCTCTGGTTCATTGACTGTTATTACAGCTGTGCCCCATTACATCCCAAATACCTAGGACATGCTTGTTTTTTGAATGACATTTATCTCTTGAGTTTCAAACATTCCTGACATAAATAAAGACTTTATGCTTTTCAAATGTGTTTTACAGCTCAGCCCAGAGGCTATTCAAGGATCATTTTAACTCAATAAAACTCCTCCTTTAGGGATATAAAAGGGAAGTGTTTTAACAATGTCACTCCATGCATGGCCTTATATTAGCTAGAGACAGTCTGCCTGAACAGCCTTTGATCCCTTTTCCCCTGGATGTGGAGAAAGCTATGCTGAGGATTCAAAGTCCGTGACATACATCAGTCTGTTCAGTGCAAATGCAGACTTCATGTGAATGCTCATGACCTTACGGAAAGTTCAAAGGCAAGGTTTTGGCTTTTCCCGTTTTTTTTCCCCTTCTAGTGCTTTTAGCTACCCCTTTTCAGTACTGGCAAAATGGTGGATAATGATTTTTTTTACTTCTTTTAGTCTTTAACTTGATTCTACACATGGATTCTCATTTAATACCTTAGTTTGGTAAAATAATAAAAATAACGAAATGTAAATAAGCAGGATGCTTAGCACTCAAATAATATTCCTTAGACTTCTGACTTTCCTTTTTCTACACTAGCATTCTGAGTGATCACTGAGGGAAATAATCTCTGCCTCTCTTGACTGAAGCAAAGATGTCAACTTCCCTTACTTCCTTAAGCTCCTTTATTTAGACAATTTGCAGTCAGTGATAGCTGAAAGGAAAAAATAGAAAGGTGCCTTTTTCTTTTGGTTTGGGAACATTTCTTTTAATGTTTATTATTAGTGCAATATTTATTTTTACAAGCAATTTAATGTAAAACCAAATTGTAATAGAATACATATACTTCTAATAAACTATGTTACCATGTATAAAGGAACCCCCAAATCCAAAAGAAAATGAAAGGAGATGTGAACACCTTTCAGCTGTGTGCCATCAGTGGTTCTAGTCTTCTGGTTAACCTTTGCAAAATCATTTGGTTCAAAGCTAACTCTGGAAATACTAAAGAATGACAGGGCAAGAGGTTTTAGAAATACTGTATCCACTCACAGTGATTTCTGATCAGTTTGAAAAGGCTCTAATAGAATTTACTGGTAGACCAATTCAAGAGTTTGCAGTGGCTATTTAAAGGAGCATAAAGATTTTATATCGGATATTACTTATCTGAACGCAGGTGTTGTTTTCTCTGTTTTTGGATACTGGTTTTTCTAGAACCAGTTCTTAAATACACTTCTTAAACTGTAAATGGCATTTTTCTGGTGGACTCAATAACTGCCTGAGAAAAGAGAAGTCTACTCAGCATCTGACAGTTGATTTCACAGTCATGGGGAATAAACTGTTCTTTCAGAAAACTTCACTCCAGGAAGCCTGAGGTTCTAACATCCTACAAAGTAATGTAACAATGGGGTGGGAAAGGCAAAGCAAAATTGTTTATTTTAAACTGATACAGTCTTAAACACATCCTGTGAAAAATATGAACTACTGAGGAGCTCCTACCATCGCCATCTCAAACGAAGTACAGAAAGAATAACATTTGTATTATGAGTACCATTGGGCTGAATTCTTAGGAAAGCATATACAGCATTTGTCTCCTCTGTGCAATAACAGCAGTGAACACCATGGCACCATAATTTTAAGTTTCTGATGTGAGTGCCTTGTGCAGCTTGATACTTCCCAAATGGACATGGTGTTTCCATGATTTATTACACACATGTTAAACATATGAGTAAGTCTAACATTCTGTTCTCCCTGTGGAAAGCATTTGCTATCTCTCTTCATAAAAGGAGGGAGAGATGAGAACATGAATGTGCACCACTTAATGAAGTTTGCTTTTAATTTAGAATTTATTTGTAAGAGTGAGAAATGATTTCTGACAATCACTTGTCCAGTGACAGCTGTTGCCCAGGAGGTTGCCTTTCTCTGCACTTGAGAGTGAAATCCAGCAGCTGCCTTTTAGTGCAATTCCTGCTCAAGCTGCTTGTTTGCCCTTATTTCTTTTAAGGCACCTGTGCAATGCCCACAGCCACTCTGGAGTCTATCACCACTGGCTGGAATCCTTCAGCTTTTAGGTGCATTCAGATACTTTGGACATAATGCAGGAAATCATCCATTAAAAGAATCACAGACATGTTCATCTCTAAAACGTTTTTTTTTTTTTTTTTTTTTTTTTCTTTTTATGAGAGAAGCATCCATGGCTCTCATATTTGATTTTGTTTCATCCGAAGTTAACCTGCCTCTATTTAACCTAGAAGTTTTGTTCTTTTATTTCCCTTTCTCGTTTTGACTTTTGTGAATGCTCATACCTTGGTAGCCACCTCATAGACAGGATGGACCTTTTCACCTGATTCGTAACTACTGAATGCTACAAAGATCTAGAGAAATGGCCTGCACACTGCCATGGGCCTCTTGCTGTTTGGGTTGGATAGGCTTCCCAATCTCTGCTGACAGGGAAGGTGCACTGTGTTCTGGCTGATGGTTGCCTAACAGTGTTACAGAATCAGGTGACATTTTACAGCGCAAGTCATAAAACTATATTGAGTCTGCTGCAGCTCAAGCAAAAGGTGCAAGAGCACATATAAATGTACTGCGCTGGTTTAACTATGTGTCCTGGAGATTAAAGGCCAAAGGACTGTGTCTGCACATCCAGTCAAGAGAGGTGGATAACTGCATCTGGAAGAGGAGAATGCGGGTTTACAAAATGTTAAAACGTGGCTTTTTCCTCTTTTTCCCTCCTGCCCTGGGATCCACCTGGTGACTCAGCTCCAGCCTTGCCTTTCTGGTATGTACTGGTGGGACCAGCCCCACCATTGCTCAGTGTGGCACAACAGTGTAGCAGGGGCAGTGTGAGCAACTGGGTTCTGTGAAGAAAATAAGTGGTAGTGCAACCCTAGAAGTTTTAAAGCAATGCAACTCCTGCTTTCTGTGAGCAGTCTTCTTTAATAAACCACCTAAATGTTAATCCACTGACTAGAGACTGGAGGTGTAAAGGATCCAAGGGCAAGTGTAGAACTCTATACAAATAGATGTGATCGTATCATGGAAATATAATGTCATTGTATTGATTTGCAAGTTATTACTTAGGACTTTGTCACATATTGAGTGCTGTCTGGCAGCAGAATGGTTGGATGAAGGTGAAGCTAGAAAGACAATACATAAAACTAAATGCCAAGGTTTTGTTTTGTGGATGGAACATATATGAGTAGCATGGCTGGCTGGGTTGGGCCCAGCTGGATGTGGGCTCCCCGTGCTTGTGGCAGGGCTAGTGCTCATGGATGCGACTCCAGGTTTTGAGAGAAACTTCTAGTGAAGAGAGCAGTTTATTTCTTCAGACATTGGTCTTTATGCTTGCCCTTGTGCAATTGTTCTGGGGTTTGGGCACTGGTGCTCTAAGGCTTACAGATTTGGGTTTGGGTCCCAGTAGATCCTTCTGTCAGAGACTGCACAAGATTTAATTCTCAGATTATGATCTTTATTTATTCTTCTGGTTCCACATTACCTCCTAAGGGCATTAAAGAAAATTTATATGTTATATCAGATGACAGCATTATGATTAGATAATAAAAATCACTAGTTTTCTAAAGAAAGAGAAACAAAAAATAGTACATTAGAAGTTTCATTTTTTTAAATACAGTCAGTTCTGCTGGCTCGGCTTTGTTCATGATCACCATCTCTCAGTATTACTGGGGATGTTTTACTATCTGATGCTGATAGCCGGTTGCAAGAAAAGGCTGAAAGTGAGTGGACCATGGTCATTTTTAGAATGAAATTTGGAGAACTTTACAAGGCCTTCCCAAATATTTAATTTGTGATCTAGGGACCTAAGCAAGAAACAGCACAACTCTAAATATTTCAGAAAATGCACACACATAACTTCCCAGAGTTAATAGTGAGTTCTCTCAGTCACAGAACTGGGAATTTTCTTCAGTATATACATCTGTAGGCCAGTCACATATGAAAACAATAACCAAGGAATAAGAAAAAGTCAATAAGGAGATTTATATACAGCTGCTATTAAACTGGAGGAAAACAAATGATCTGTTGGGGTCAGTTTCTCTGGGAAATCAATTTGAGCAGAGTTTTATTGTCCTCTCTGCTAGATCCTTCATGTTATTTGCTTCCACCTTTAATAGTTGTGAGTGAGGAGGGTTTTACACTTGTGAGCCTAAGCTCCCCGGATCATTGCATTCGTTACCTTTTCAACATCCACATTCCCAGTTGTCACAAATGCTACCTAACAGCACTGAGCACTCAAAATACATTTCCCCTTGTAACTCCTGGGAGTTTTGAGTGTTCATATTAACTGCTTAAACTAGTCATAAACCAGTTAGACTGTAGTACCCGTGCAATAGTAACCACTTGATTCATAAATGTCTCTATGTATATTGTATATGACTACTGAGAATACAGACCTTTTCTTGAGGAAAAAAAAAATGGCATAACCTCTCCATGCATGGCCACACAAGCCTCATGTTAGTTATAAACCAAACAAACAAAAAAAACCCACCAACCAACTTTTTTCAATGAGGAGCACTAAAACATTACTCAGAACATCAATAAAAATGTAAATAAATGGAGCCCTATGATCAGCAGAATTTATCCAACCGTCACTGAAATGCTATTCACTCAGCTTTTTAGTCTAGAAGAGTATTCTCCTTAAGTTTTGCTTTGAAATATACATTTTCTAAATGATAATCAATTCAACTTAGTACTGAAGATGATGCTTTAACGTAATGTCTAAAAATTTCTATTTACAAAAAAAAAAAAAACTTCACAGTAATTTTTACTATCCTGTCACAGCAAGCTCATTTTTCTCAATTATAGTGGCAGCCACTTAGAAGATCTGTTCCAGCATTCTATTTTTGCACAATCTAATTTTTTTCTCAATTTTAAGAAAGGAAGATCCTGGAATTGCAATAAAAAAATGACATTTGAAGTATGAAGTAGTTCTACTCACTTCCGTAGCCTGATTTTCACTCCAGTTTCATCTTACTGTACTTATTTAATGGTCTTTAGGAAACAGGAGATCTTCATCTCTCTATTCATCCAAAAGACAGCATTGCTCTTGGTGATATCTTCATTGGTCAGTGATTTATCATGTTAAATTTCTTCAGCTTGTCTCTTTGCTGGAATTTCAATCTCTTCTGAAGATTGGTGATAAAACACAGTGACTGAAGAATTCTGGTGAGAAGGGAAGATTAGCTGTGTTGCAAAATGGAAATTAAGGCTGACATCTACTTTGAACCAGAAATGGTTGCTCTGAGATTAAAAAAGTTCTCTGGACTTGATGGGAGGTAGTCTATTTCTGCTTTGCAGGATATGTTCAAGTACTTGAGGGGAACAAAAGAAAGAACTATGAAAGTAAGTATAGTTCAAAATATACATTTTTAGGATATTGTTTATGTGGTGTTGATTGGTTGGTTGTTTTTTTTGTTTGTTTGTTTTTTGTTTTTTACAGTGTATTCTAGGGATGTGTACAAAAAATAATTGGTCATTCCTCCTAGATGCGTTACAGACTTGAGCTGGGGCCTTGGTGGCTAAGGCACTAATGTTGGCTTGTGACTATTTCCATGCATGGCAATACATATATAGAGGTTACTTTCACTTTTACTGCACATTAAATCCATTGATTGTTTTCTTGCACTAGGGTTGAGGACTTCTAACACTTTCAAACATGCCTATCCAACAGATACAGCAAAAAAATAAAAACAAAAAAATGTTTGCATTGAGATTAAACAGTTCAGATTCTTCAGACCAGCAAAGGAAGCTTGCACCAAGTGCTGTGCAGGTCATTTTTGCATTCTCTCTCATCTTGTTCAAACCAGAGAATAACTGGCACATGTTCCTCCATTGATCTGATGTATTAATGGAGGAGTTAGAACTACACATGGACAAAAGAAACTGTTCAGTAGATACATGGGCTGTGCAGGGCAACAGGTGCTGTAGAAGAGTTAGGTCACATCCATCTCAGCTTGCAGCAGAGCCTGATAAGACAAAGGCCAGGCTGGCTGCTGGGAGAGACTCTGTGAAGGCTATCCTCTGTGGATCTCTGTTTCCTACAACACATAGGAAGGGACTATAGTCAGCTATTGCATGTGAAGTCCAGTGTGCACACACAGGTGTTTGGAACAGCCAGAAGATGATGAAACTCATTCCCAAATGTTGGTTCTTTACTTTCCAAATCATGTGTGCTTTAAAATTAAAATGCTCTGGTAGTGTGTAAAATAAGATAATAGATAATAAGATCACAGAATCACAGAATCACAGAACTGTAGGGGTTGGAAGGGACCTCCTGAGATCATCGAGTCCAACCCCCCTGCCAAAGCAGGTTCCCTACACCAGGTAGCACAGGTAGGCATCCAGGCAGGTCTTGAACATCTCCAGAGAAGGAGACTCCACCACCTCCCTGGGCAGCCTGTTCCAGTGCTCCGTCACCCTCACTGTAAAGAAGTTCTTGCGCATGTTTGTGCGGAACTTCCTATGCTCCAGTTTCTGGCCAAAAAGATAAGGTAATATCTTATATATTATAATATATTATAATATATGTTATATTATAAGTTATAATATATGTTATAAGGTAAGATCTGGCCAAAAGATAAGGTAATAAGATGAAGGAAAGAAAATATACAAGATGGTTATGAAATTAATAATAAATTACAAACAAGTATCTTCCATTCTGGATAAAATGATGTGATATGTCCTCTAAAATTAGGTAGTCAACCACAAAAACAGTTGAAGAAACCTTTCCTTTATACACTGACGCGTACTTAAAACTAAGTAACCTCTGTAATGTGCATAATTAAGATATTGTTTTAAAGAGATTTGGATATGTATCTATTTTTTTATGTATGGATTTATATATCTAATTTCCATAGCTCAGTGGTTCAGCATCTGGCAGAGTTCATCGCTATGCTGCAGAAACCAGGTGTTCTCAGTGCGTGGGATTGAAGATCCCTGAAACTTTTTGTTCTCTGGGATCATCAGTCTCCCCTCCATTCTCCCATGCCCTGGGATGCTGTCTCTTTCAGACACTGCGTGTGTGCAATTTCTAAGCAGCTTTGGGATCAGGAGAGGTATATGAATCTTTTATAATGTTATTGATTATGGTAGAACAGACGCTTTTCTAGTGAGCTGCTGTGAGATAAGTTACTGGTAGCATCTGCTAAGATGTGTATAAATTAGCTCAAAATAATTAATACTCTGAAAGTTTTTTTAAGGCACATCTGTATTGGCGCATATAAGAATATTCCTGCTTGCACCAAGAGTGCATTACAGCCCAAATTACTGTAATTTATTAGGGGAAAAGCCATTTCTTTTAATCATATATTAATTATTCATAAAAACTGTATTAATGTTACCTTAATGGGAAGTGTTACCAGCTGGGATACGAGGCTTGGCACTCTGTTCAAACACAAAAATAGATGAATAGCTTGACTTAAAAAGAAGACATAAAAATGACTTACAAGAGCATGAGAGCACCAGACATGTGCCTATGAGTTAGCATGGAGCTGGCTATGGCAGAGAAGCCCAACCAACTCATCCCTTTCATTTTGGCTTCAGCACTGATTCGTGCCTGGTTGCAATCCAAGTGGAATTGCTGGAGGATGTTCATTAGAAGCTGATCCTCTATTCTCAGTGCAAGTGCTTTGCAGCTCTTCAGCCAGCATGGAGCTGGTGAGATTATATAAAATCAAGAGACTCTTTCCCTCGCACTTTAGAAAAATAAATAAAATATGACTTAAATAATTGAAATTCAAGATAAATTCTTCCTGCTGGGGAAGCAAAAGGGATTTTTGCAATATTTTAGTCTTGTGAACCACGTGATATGTGAAAGAGCTGTCCAGAGAATGAGTTTCAGCCCAGAAGCGATGTGAAAGTGTGTGCATACAAATGCTTGTGTGAATAGATGCAGTTCTCTAGATGCTCTGCTCAGTTAAAGGAAGCTATCAGCATTTAGATTACAATGCAAGAGTAGAAGGCACATTTCAGTGGAATTTTATCAAAACCAAACACAGCATGAGTTTTCCAAAAATTAACTAGAGCTCCTTCTTTTTTTTTTTTTTTTCCCCTGGCTCTCAAAAGATCTATTTTGGGGAAGGAAAATACAAACACAAAGGACACTGGGTAAAGCATGCAAATATGTAATGCCTATATGTAATGCCTATGAAGTGCAACTAGTTTTATATGAACAATAAAACTTCATAGGATTCCGCTGAAATTAAATTGTTTAGATCAACCAGAGCCTTTTTATTGGGATAGCACAATGTGAACTTATAAACACATTTGTTTTACGTGGTAAGATAAAAGGCTGTTTGTTTGTAAAAGGTTTTTTTTTTTTTTTTAATGACAGTTACAACCTTTAATGTGTGATCTATAAGTTATCATCTGGTGAATTTTGGCCAAAACCATGGAAGAGAGGCATTTGAAGTGGGAAACCAACTGAAAACAAGTGGGGGAAAAAAATAGAGCTTGCATAACTCTCTAACAGTCTAGGAAACTTATGGCTTGGAGCAACCCAGAAAGCTGGGTGGTCTGGAGATGAACCCATGTTAAAGTATCTTAGGTAATTATGACTTTTTTCCGTGACGTTGATAGTTTTGGGGGTTGGTGAGTCTTTGGCATGCAGTCAGTTGTCATGCCTAACCATGATTAATATGGATCAGAAATGAGGTAGTTCTGCAGTTAAGGTGTTTTTTTTTTCTTCAAATTTCATTTTCATAGCAATGGAATATAGGAAAAGCATATATGGGAGCAATTTGTATCTGGAGAACTTACCAAGTCATGTCTGCAGGAAGCTGGTGGTTGTTACTAGGAGTACATTGTGCATCCCAGGACTGTGTTACAATTACAATCGAGTATGAAAGCAGGATCAGGGTTCTGCAGTCTTGAAATAATAATACTTCAGCATTGTAAAAAAATAGGTAGTATTGTTGTTTTGTTCTCTTTTTCAGTACATCAGATGTATTTCACTGCTTACACTGTAGTAGCAGATTGAAACCATCTGCTGCCTTGCCACTACTCTAACAGCAAATCTCAGCTCATTTTCCTTGAGGCCAGTGTGCTGTAAGGCATGCGTACCAGGACAATAATCCAGCTGCTGAATGTTGATACAAGTCCAGACCTATGTTCATGAGTCTTTTAAATGGAAACAGTTCTCTTTGCCAAGGATTGGAAAGGAGATAAAACCAGTTTGCTTTTCTCTCCTCCCTGCTCCCCCCATCTATCCCCTTTCTACAGCACCATCCCCCATTACAGTGATAAGGAAAGACCGGACATCCAGGAACAGCGTGTCTCTGTCTTGGCAAGAACCTGAGCACCCAAATGGAATTATCTTGGACTACGAGGTCAAATACTATGAAAAGGTGGGAAGAAACTCTGAAGGGGAGGTTTTTATGCTGGTAATGTGGTAATGAAGTTATTTTGTCTTGCATACGCTAATGGTCCAGACGCCCTTACTAATTCATTGCATGCCACAACAGAGAGCGTTGTATGGGGGTGGGAGAGGGGTTTTTCAATATTAAGTTCAAATCTAGGATTTGTTAATGGGATTTTATCCACTGATATTTTCAAGAAGGTGGAAAGAATTGGTAATAGCAATTTAAATTATGGACAAAATTACAGAGTAATGGGAAGGGACCCCTGGAGATCATCAGGTCTGACTTCCCCTGCTAAAGCATGTTCCTTACAGCGTGTCGCACAGGAAAGCATCCAGATGTATCTGGAATATCTCCAGAGAAGAATACTCCACAACCTCTCTGAGCAGCCTGTTCCAGGGCTCTGTCACTATCACTGTAAAGTTCTTTCTCATGTTCAGATGGATCTTCTTGTCTTCTAGATTGTGCCCATTGCCCCTTGTCCTATCATTGGGTGCCACCAAAAAGAGCTCAGCCCCATCCACTTGACTTCTGCCCTTCAGATATTTGTAAATGTTGATAAGATCCCTTCTCAAGCTTCTCTTCTCCAAGCTGAACAGTCCCATGTCTCTCAGCCTTCCCTTGTACAGGAAATTCTCCACGTCCCTCATCATCTTTGTGGCCCTCAGATGGACTCTCTCTAAAAGTGCCCTGTCTTCCTTGAATTGAGGAGTACAGAACTGATGCAGGAGCCCAGAACTGGACAAAGTTCAATTATGCTGTCAATATTCATAGAGTAATTTGTCATCCTTGCATTAGTGCTTCCCTCTGGTACAAAGGTGATTTGGAAAGAGATGGACTAGGCTTTTAGTGACTGCTTTGCACTGTAAAAGTTCCCACTTTTCATGAATAACTGAATTCTTTATACATTGCATTAGATAAATCAAAGAGAATCTGTCATTAAAGATGTTCTACCTTGTGTTGGCATTTTGTTGAACTTATGCTGTTGATTACTACATCATATAAACATTTAGTAAATCTGCATAACCTAGTGTTTTGTTGTTTTTGTTTTTTTTTTAACCTTTCTGGTAGAGTCAAAAAGACCATAAATTTATGCAAAGATTGTGGAGAATGGTATTGGCTATTTTTAGATCGATTAAAGAGAACTTCAGGTGGAATATATTGCTACTGAAGTTGGTAGATTCAGTAAAACTCTAAAAATGTAGAGTTACCGATAAAAGGATAAACAGAAAGCATCTGTAACATCTTGGTTTGGTCTCACCTTAAAGTGCAGTAGCCTCTAGATGTTAACTTTGTGTTTTTTTCCATTAATTTCAATGGGAGGAAGATCAAGTCCATGTGCTGTGCTTGAGAATAAGTAAAAGAGAACTAGCTCATACATCAGACTGTCTGTAATTGTACATCCTTGGCAGTAAAAGCGTGCAGAATTACTTAAGCTCTCTTAAATTCAGACTTTTTTTGAAGGAAAAAAAAAACCACAGATGCTGTCTTTTAGCAAAGTTTGTTAGAGCTATGTATTTCATAGAGCTTGTGTCTGAGAGATCCCAGAACTGCACTCTGTTGTGCGCAGGTTATTTGCCTGTGCGATTAACCTCCATTTCATTTAGGACATGTCCTGGCAGACACATCTCAGCTCTAACTCCAGCCTTTCCAGGCACAAGTCTTTTTCTGGGCAGCTCTCTAGTCCCATGAGGCATGGGTTGTGCTGCTCAGGTTTGTTGCTTGTCCTGGTGTCAGATTTGGTTTTAGCTGTTCCAAAGGGAGGTAATTTTTTCCGCTTGTGAGCATTTAATTCAATGTAATTAAATGACTGTCAAGTTGTACTTGTGTATCTGTGTTTTTTCCCAATGTTTTGATTATCATTCCGCAGTGAAATTGGCTTTTTAAAATTCATGACAATGATCATCCTCCAGTACAAGGGTATAGTACAGTCCAGGCATGTGGCTACTATTCAATCTGTGTATATCCAGTCTTTGTGGAGCAACTGGCTGTCGTAAGACAGCTTCATGAGACAACCAGTCTTATGAGCTGATTGTGCACATGTGTTTCTTCCCTTTGAAGTCTGTGATCAAGAGTTCATAGGCACCAGACAGCTTTCTTAAACCAAAGAGCCAATTGCTTAACAATAGGAGCCAGACTATTCAGAGCAAAGGGATTTAAAAAAAAAAAACAACCTCCTGACACTGGTGTTTTTAATGTGTGGTCTGTAGTCCCTTGGGGAGTCAGCAGCCTGTTCCTTGGGGTTTATGAAAGGTAATGAAGAAAAGGAAGTCCATTGTCAGGACGCTTCAATCCATTGCCCTTTGCAAGTCTGCAAATTGGAAAAGGTTGAAAGCTCCTACTCTAGAGATGTTAAACTTACCTAGGGGCCAGGCCAGACAGCGCTGGATGGTGACTTCCTTTACTCCTTCTTGAGACTCATTGAAGGGATGCTGCTTTTCAGTCTGAGACAGCTAAGCGGTCCCTTTCTCTCCTCTTTTGAAAAGAGAGCTTGCTTTTTAAACTGGACCACTCCCTTTAAAATCATCTTGGCCATGCTCATCAAAACCCACTGCTGTTAAGTGACAGGTACTAAGAAATAAACCCTCCAGAGTCAGCAATCTGGGTATTTCTACTGACAAGTCATACGTGATTGCTGGAAGTTGATTTATGTTGAGCCATTCTTTTCCCTTCTGCTTGCTTTTGCTCACAATAAATTAATATACAGAAATTAATATACACAGTATATTAATCTCAGAAATTAATATACACAGTATTAATAGATTATTGTAAGTCAGTCCAATTCTGTCATTTATCTTGAAGAATAGGTGATATTTTTTGGCAACTAAATGTTACTGATATTCAGGATGTTACAATAGATTTGTATTAGAAACAGAACTAATATCTAAATGATGACATTGTGTAGTTTTTCTAATGCATTATCGGCATCAAGTCTGTGGAAAATATTAATTTTCATCAAGTATAATTAACCTTTTCAGTTTTCATCATGAGTGATTTCACTTGTGTAACCAAGAAATAATAGAGCTTCGTATGATGTTTCTATAGAAATCAGGATTTGCAGTTCTGGGAGACTATTTTGAAATGAACTTATAAGGCATTATGCATAAGATTGTGAACTGGCAGTGACAGGTCTTTAGACTTCCTTTTCAAAATAGAATTATATTTTCTTTTAGAATCTATAGAGCTTGATTGTGAGGCTATTTGACCAGTTACTACTTATTTCAAGCATTTAAAAGAAATAAATAAAAGTGAATGTCATATGTAACATCTAGGCATTTACTTTATCACAAGACATAATATTTTATGGAATGTTAGCAGTACAGAATGACGCCCTGCTTTAGTCTGTCCATTTATAATGCTGTGCTGGATTTTAAGAGTCTCAGCTGACAAAGTGCTCATATAGCAAAAGTCAGGAGTTTTTTCTTGCACGAACAGCTATTTTTTTTTCCCCTGTTGTCCTTGCACACCTAATTAAGTTCTCTGGAAGGAGTATTTTGTCATGCAAGGACAAAATACCGCATGAAAATTATTAATTGCTTCATTTAAATATGTGGGTAACAATTACGATAACTAAATCCCACACTCTTTATTAGGGCGAAATGATGCTCCAAATGATGAGTGAATTTTAATTGCAGTCTTACATTACTAAAATATATTTGCTTTTCCCATTATTGAAATAATGTGCTCAGTAGACTGGTTAAAACAAACAAATAAACATTATATCCAGTTTGTGCTTTTTCTGAGGTTGGCAAAGTAAATTAAATGCAAATGAATTTAGTTGCTTTTAAACTCCTATTAGGGTTTAAAGGGCAGGCCGTGTACACTCCATGAGTTTTGTGGGAGCTGTCATACTGACAGCTTTGCCAACAGTGAGAGGAGGCAGTGCTGGAAGCCAGAGCACCTCATGAAGATGTGCAGCCCAGGTTTGGCCTCTACTGCCTGCATGCCACCAACGGAGAAAATGTTCTTCCTGGTGCAGTGTAAACATTCACTGTCCTTATCTGAAAAAGGACATACCATTCACTCTCACTAGTGCAGCCTCTATAAATGTTAAATGGATCCAAAAAATGTCTTTTGTAAAACGTGGTTTATAGTTGTAAAATTTCATTTGCATATGAGACACTAACAGTAGTGGGATTTACTTCCCAGTAAAGATTGTGTCTAGTAAACTGTGTAGATCAAGAGGAATATTCTTTCTGCATCCAAGTTCAAATTTATCATCAGAGCATTTGATTAAAATTCTGCTTGGCAAAGAGTGACTTTCCCCTTTGTATATCCCTTCTGTTCATGGCAGCTCTAGCGTTGTATCTCTGAAGTTTTACTTTATCCCCAGGAAAGATAAACTTGGGCTTTTATGTGGTGTTTCAGTGATTTGATTACTATTAACATAAAAAATGACTTTCAAAATATGTGTGTAAAAAGTTTGCCATAAACTAAGATATCGTGACATCCTCCATACCATTGTTTTAAACATTTATTTTGCAAGTTCCATTGTGGATTATTAGCAGACAGGGCCATGACTATATTCTCTCTTGCACTTATGTATCTGAGCAAGAAGGAAATGTTTGCATTTCAGAAAAAGAGCCTGAAGTGAGATCAGAATGAATGTCCAGTCATAGCATACACAGAAGATTGTGTGTTTTACAGACAAGATTATAATGTCTTTGAAATTCAAATGGTTGCCTACTTTCAGCTAAATGATGAGATAAGGAAAACTTGTAAATTGCAGTACTAGGCCTTTGTTAGTTAGAAAATATGTATTTTAGGCAAACCTGTTAGCTCCTTAGAATGTCCTCCTAGAAGTTTTCTCCCTAGAATTTATAACAGAAAACTTTTTTCAGAGATATGTCAGAAAACCATAAGAAAATCCAATGTTTATTTTGTTTTTATGCTTACATTGCGAGGAAACTAAACCATGATAAGCATTTTTATAGACAGTCTTTGAAAAATAGGTCCAGCTCATCCTATTTTAAATTGTGATTTTGGAAAATATTACAGACAGAGGCTTAGCTTTTATTATTATTATTTTTTTTTTCTTTTTATTTTTTTTTTCAGTGTAAATGTACATTATTATATATCATGTTAAATATTATGTAAATATTCTGGCAATTTCCTCAACTCTGATGTAAACTTCTCTGCTTCTGTCCATATCAAAGGTTTCCAATAATAGGTCAATTAGGCTTTGACAGCATTGAAGGCAATGGTTTCTGATACCAACCTACTATCTTAGAATAGACCTTACTCTCTTGCTCTGGACAGCACTGTAAAGCAAACAGGCTATAACAGTTCCAGTCACTTGAACATGAAGAAGAGCTGCCTTTGGCAGTCAGACTGTATGAAGTGTTTTCCAGCCTCTCTCAGGACTCGGTACATCACTGGTGAAATTAAAAGCCCAGTAACTTGCCAGCTAATGCAGTCCCATAAAATGTAGTGGGAATTAGGTGAGATTCTTTTGCAATCAACATGCATTACCCCAACTTAGATTCCACTCTCAACAAGGCATAACTCAATGATTCGAGTGTATTTCAAAGTAAATGGGCAGCAGATGAAATCCCCACCACCTCCAAAATACAGAAGTTCTTCGTTGCAAGCCAAAGAAACTGACATTTTTTCAGTTCCCCACATGTGGCTACAGTCCAAGACTTTCTCTGAGGCACTTCCAGCTGCCATTTTTAGAAAGCCAAAAATGCTTTTTTGGTACAGGATGATGGTAGTAAAATAAGCAATACCTCGGGCCCCAAATGGATGCTTAACATTTTAAACTATGCTTAGAGTGAGACTGAGACATGCTTTTATCAGAACTAGCTTTTCCACAATATACAAGGTATCCAAAATTACAAAGTAGCCTATTTCTTATTTTACATTAAAAGTCAGTATATCAGAAATATGCCTGCTGAAGCAGAGCATGCTTGTTAGGATATCATCTGTACTGGACGCACTCCTTATTCTTTAGCATAAGCAATAAAGAATAGGCATACACGTCCTTCCTGGCTATTAAAGTCTTAGACTTGTTCAAGAACAAATTCGGTGGGATTTTGCCCAAATGAGGCCTGACGCATCAGGCTCATAGTTTTTATGGCATAATAGTAAACTGGTTATATTAGCCTGTTCATAGAGCTGGGGTAAGGAGTCTGAACAGACTGCTGTTCTGACTGTTATAAGGATACATGCTATCTTGTAAAACATGAGGCAGTAAAAACCAAGTCCTGCAATAGCTCTGCAGGGCCCTAAAAGCTCTAAATTGGCCTGTTACAACTTCCAATTCAGTACAGTAGGCAAATCTGTTTTATGGTTTTTAAATAAAATTGTAGTCTTCATTTTGCTTGTTGTACTACACGCAATGGACAAAGTGGTACAAAGCCATATAATGAAATGTCATACACTCAGCATGTCTAGTACTTGATTTACAGTGCAAAGCTATAGGAGCTGTAATGATTTAGATTTCTTGTTAATCAACAGATTTTTAGTTGATTGAAAATGAATGGCTGTGCAGGCATTTGCCAGGCTATAAATATTCAATATGCCACTGCTTTCCAGGTGATTTGTCATTTTACATCAAACACCTCTTGCTGATGTTTCTTAGGGTGTGGTTTTAATCTGATAATTTCTTTTCCCAAAAGCAGGAACAAGAGACAAGCTATACTATTCTGAGAGCCAAAAGCACTAATGTTACTATCAGCGGCCTCAAACCTGATACCACCTACGTCTTCCAAATTCGAGCCCGAACTGCAGCAGGTTATGGGACAAGCAGCCGCAAGTTTGAATTTGAAACCAGTCCAGATTGTATGTATTTGTTCAAATGGCTTAAATTGACTACTTGGGCAATTTCTGACTGATTTGAGTGGCTGTTTTCATTCCCTTTCTAGTTTAGTTGGTGCAATTCATTACTATTTATTATGGGTCTTTCTGGATAGCACTACTACATAACTTATATGTTTTATCATTAAAATTGAAATGTGCTTTAAAGAATGTACAGGAATACCACGTGTTATTTTCTTCCGTTGCATACCCTACCACTGCCTAGTGCCAGAATCAATATCTTGCTAGACTGCAACTCATACCAAGAGAGGGTCTGGTGCATTTCCATATTCACAGCTTGTGGCATGAATCCCGTGGACTTTAAACACTGTGCCCCAAATGAGCTAATATTATATAAGCCTGTTACTCCTGGGGGTCAAAATGTAATTCTCCACATTGCTGCAGAGGAGAGCTGATGTTTCTTATACAGCCTTGAGGTGAAACTAATGCCCACTGGCCAGAAAAGTGGTTGCTCAGTTAAATAGCTGGTAAGGGAATCTGCAGTCTGACTCCCTTCCCTCTTGTCACTAGATTTCTGGGTGACCTGAGGGAAGTTATTTACTTACCTTTTTCTCTAATGCACAGATAATAACACTTACTTGCTTACCTGATGACCTTGTCAGTATTCTTTACAAGTTCTGTTTTTACATCAGAAAGACTAATGGAGCTCATCATCCTGAATAGTATGTTCTGACCTCTTGGTACTATGTACTAAATCAGACCTTTTCTTTGCTGGAAGGTGAAAGTAGCTTTTTAACACCAAATTTAACACCAAAATTTTTAACACCAAAAAGTCCACCTTAGTTCAGTTAACCACTTACTGATCTAGCCTGGTGCAGTGTAATTAAAGACTGCTTACCTTTTAAAAGGTGAGGAAAATCACAGATTTTTACCTGCTGTTCAGAGTTGTAAAACAATTTAACACTGTAATTCTGATATGGGTTCATGAAGTTTATTCATGTACTCATCATAATGATTGAGAACCCATGATATGATAAATATTCTGCTAAAATAACAAACTTTTACCAAGAAGAGTAGTGTAAGTAAATCCAGTGGTCTTTCACTATCTATGTATGCAGCATCTTTGTATTTCTGAGGTATGCTAAGTACTTCATCCCCACTTGCTCCTTTCCAGCTTCAGCTTTTTGGAAATCAAATGTGCAATTTGTTTAAAGAAAAAAGTACTATTGCAAATTACCATTATGGTGTACATGCATCTTTGGCATAATGAATGAAACTCAAATGAGACATAGGAGTACAGAAAGGAGAAAAACAATCAGTTATGATTATAAAAGATTTCATAACTTAGAAACTGATGAGCTTTCTTTGCAAAGTAATTTTAAAAAAGAAGTTAAAAAAAAAAATAGAGTAGATTACCAGAAAATGTGGAAGATGACAAGAGATAGCATAAAGAGTGTACAGATTATCCAGATAAACACTGAATCACGTTACTTGATTGCTATTGTCATGTTATAACAACACAAGTGCACTAGTAGTCATGAAATAGGTGGAGGCTTCTTCCAGACAGTCACGTAGACTAACTGCCCAGTTTGTGGGGAGCAGGAGGTCTGTGTTTAAGCTCACTTTGGACGACTAACATGAAGCATTGTGGTGAGGAACCTACTTCTGCTGTACTCAATGAAGATCAATAAGTGTTTGCTGAAGATGTTTGTTTGAGTTGGAAGGGTCCTTAGAATGGTGACCTTTAGATGGGAAATCATACTTAAGATCCAAAGATGTCCTGTTGCTATATGGCAATACCCAAGCACCTGGCTTAGGCACTGCAGAGAAGTGTCCAAAGTGAGGCGGAAAGAAGCCTTTCTTTTTTTCCAATGAATACTAACTTACGTAATCCTTCTATCTGTTTCTGTGGGCAAAGACTTTCCACAACCTTCACAGCGATACTGTATGGCTTAATTGTGAAGCCTAATTCATTAAAGCACTTTCCATCACACAGAAGTGAGAATAAGGTTCAGGATTATTGACTAGCTGGGATTTCTTTTCAAGGAAAAATTTAATACTGACTGTAACAAACGGTTTAAATGTCATGAAACACATATGTTTGTAATCACATATATATATTTATATGCAAGTATCAATTTAACAGCTATTACTACAATCGGCAAGAGTAACAATCAGCTGTAGAAGCAACAACAACTGTAAATTTTCAGGAAGGCAAGAGTCTTTCATTTACTTCTCTTTTATTTATTTGTCTGATGAAAAATTACCTAACAGATTAAATATTTGGCATGAAACCAAACGCTATTTAGTGACAATTCAGTCTGTCTGTTCCCTATATGAGTGGTCAGTCGTGTTGTACTAATTAATGTTTTGTGTGGGGTGGTTATTTATATATTTTTGTGTTAACTTTCCAGCATTCTCCATTTCCAGTGAAAATAGCCAGGTTGTTATGATTGCCATTTCAGCTGCAGTTGCCATCATTCTCCTCACGGTTGTTGTGTACGTCTTGATTGGGAGGTTAGTTTGTGCTCTGTTTTGCACATTTGCTTCTTCTTCCATTTCCCTGTGGGACCTTGATGAGCGTGGCAAATCGAGCATCATCAGGCAGTAGCATGGCTGTTTTGTACCTTCTCCTTTGTCTGCTTCCAGAGAGCTCTGAGCTGCTTGGTAATGAGCCCGCTAACATTCACAGCCCCAATCATGCAGCAGTTGTTAAAAAAAGCTATAAACACATTCTTAGGCAATTGTAAAATTAAACTGTAGGGGTCAAAAATCAACAAATCTTCTCATTAGTCAATTTCCTCAAATTCCCTGAGAACATAACATGCCTCTATAGGATAGAGAGAATGTAAATATCATTAAATTTTCAAACAGGCCTTTAATTGTGAAGGAAAAACATTCAATTCTGTTTCCACCTGCAGTTCACATGTACAATTCTCTATATTCTCTGTTGCTTGTAGATTCTGTGGATACAAGAAGTCTAAACATGGTACCGATGAGAAAAGACTACATTTTGGGAATGGCCATCGTAAGTTACTGAAGTCTTTTAATGCTCACAGATTTGTGGAATTCATAGCCTAGATAATGCATGGTTTTCAGTAAATAAATAAATAAATAAATAAATAAATAAATAAATAAATAAATAAGCCATACCTGACTTAAACCAAGGTGAAATTGGGAAGAGAATTCTATTCTCTTACGGGTAAGCAGATTTTCCCCTAACAAACAGTCTTTGTCTCAGTTTTATTCATTTATGTTCAGGTCAGTAATAAGCAAAACATTGCTGTGTTCAAATAAGGCATGTGGTTATCAATATGATATTGATTCTGCTGTGCAATAGTGAAATACAGTGTGACTTCAATTTCTTCCTTATCAACTGTATAACATCTAAGCAATGATTTTTTTTTTTTTCCTCCAAAGCAAAATACAAAATCAATGAAACAAATCTTGATGACTGCTGAAAGGACCATGAAAACTGGCTGTTTAACAGAAGTGATGCACTAACAAATTTAGTTTGGAATTATTGTAAGCATAGAATGAAAAGTAATTTGGAGTAGTTTTTAAAATTAAGAATAACTACTAAATGAATGTCTCCCAAATTAATAAGATTTTCTAATCCAGCTCTGTTTATAAATGTTTTGTCAGAGCCCTGATTTTCTAATTATGAGTGTTTCATTGGGTCTCACCCACAACTGGGAAGATAGCCTTTCTATTGACTTATACTGTCTTTGAGTCACAAAATAAATGTAAACAGTTAACGTACAGATGTGACATTTTTGTCATCCTGAAGAATCAGAGCTACTGTTGATCTTTCTCTCAAAGACCAATCCAAGCCCTTCCAGTTTTGATATTTTTATACCTATTTTTGATGAGGTTACATGGCCTATCATTCCTGGATCATTTAGCTGTGTCCTGAGAAAGCAGCAGTATGGAGCAAGGTCCCATCCGGGAGATAAATGGTGCAGGAGTTGATTTTCTGGTCCCAGGAGTGATTTGTTGCTACCAGAAAGGAGACACTTACTATGGCCATAGCTGGCTGGGGAGTTTCTTCTGCTGTATGTCAGTTTCTCTGAGCCTCGGTTCACATGGTGAATAACCTGGCAGGGCTCTACCAAAGCAGAGGAATTCCAAATAATGAAAGATAGGTCATAATCAAACTTCTACCATACTCTCTTTAAAGCAGGAATAAATGAATTTTGGAGAAGTTTAAGGGTAAAGAAGGTGATGGTTTAAAATTCCCAATGAGGAGTGGAGAAGGTTTCAGAAATTTTTTTCACTGCATTTTTTCTTTCTTTTACAGAAAGCATAAATATCATTCATAAACATCAAAATTGGATGTTCCCTTTTTTCCCCACTGAATTCTTGATGTTGAATGAGCATGCTTTTAGTGAGAAGCAGCAGTCTTTTGAAACTGCTTCAGCTCCAGATAAATACCCTGCTATACCATATAAACCATGTAGAACCATGTATTTCTATTGTTTGGCATGCTGTAAGGTTAATGTGGTTTACACTTAATCATTTTACTTCTGTTCTTATCCTTTTGCACACAGTGACACTGTACCATCCTCAAGAAGAGAGTTATTGGTATCCGTATGTCACTCCTCTCAAATACACCTCCTCACCAAATATAATTGAATTAACATTTTAATGAGGGATTTACTGGCAGTACTTGGAAATTAGGACTGCTTCCTAATCCCAGTGGCAATGGAGTAACTGTTCTTTGACTGTTCATATTATTATTTTAAGTTTGGAGCTCTTCTTTATCTCCAGAGAGCTGTATCCACAAACATGTGTGCTCCTTCCCTACATTGTTAAGGGATATGCAAACTGTAGCAATGGGTTTGCATCGTGCAGCCCATCAACAGCTAACCAACTAGCCTGCAAAAAAATCTATATGAGTACATGTGGCCCATAGAATTAATGCTTCATCATCCAAATTTAATGAGGTTATAAAATAAAAGCAGCCAGTAAAAAAAGTGTTGCAGACAAATAACAGGTCAGAGTTTGCTCTCCTTACTCCCACACAATGGAAAGTTGCAATCGCTATTCTTAAGCATGTCAGTGTGGTTAAATTCCTGTGGATTAAATTGCTTTTAATTTGGCTTTAGATATTTATGTACTGCTTTCTGAGGAGTGCCATGCTAATCCACGCTGTAGTCAGTACAGAGGTGATCGTGAATCTGATGTTTCTGTTAGAAATTCTTGAAAATTATTTACTGATTTTGCAGTTGTTTTTATGTTAGGATTTTTATGTATCTACACATGTGGCTGATGAAACTTTGGTATTCTACTGAACTTGAGTCTTTCTCAAAGAATAAGAAAATAGCTCCTGTGAACTAGAAAAGGGTAAAGTAACTTCCCTGACTGTTGTAAAGTTTCAGCATCTCAAATAGAGCAGCTGGTTTATTTCAATCAGTTTATTCTGAATTACTTTTAAAAAGGCACCAGCCATGAGCTATTCCCTGCAGCCTTATTACAAATCCTATAATATTACTTCAAAGGAGCAAAAATGTGTTTCACCTCCTCAGATCCTCTCCCTTTGCCTTCTTTGGCTAGACCTTTTTTATTTTTTTGCTACCCTTAGGGCAATTCATGCTGGTAAAATGAAAATGTAAATTATTATGTTTGCACAGAATGAGCTGTAAAGTAGTACAGCTTAACACATGTGTATGTGTTTATTATCTGTTTTTCATGACAGAACCCAGTTACTATACAATCTGCCCTTAATTATTGGTGTGAAGGGATTATTCTCCTTGCAGTCACCATCACCTGATCTTGGGAACCTCTGGGGTCAGCATTAAAAATCTGCAGCCAAAATCCCCTCAGAGCAGAAGCTTTTAATTGTTGTTATTTTTATTGAGGGTTTGAGAGAGCCTGTAATGTACATTCAGCATGGACGGAAAGGAGCATTTACAAGATTTTTAACCAACAGCAATATACAGCCAATTACTTTTTGTTTTACTTGCAAGTAATTCTGTAATCATCAGTCTCTTGAAGGAAACACACTTGGCATTTAATGCTGCACATACGCAGCCCTTCTGTTAAGAGCGTGGCTCTTAGTTTGCATTGTTTTCTAGCCAATTATTTTGGAAACTTGGTTTCATCATTTCTTTGTCAATTCTGAGGCCAATAAATCTCCATAAAATTGATTTTTTTTTCACATACCCTTGGGATTGTTTGACAAAACAATGGCAAGTTCTAACTAATGGTGCAAAGGCACTTTTTCCCATCTACCTAACCACAATGAAATGTCTTTAACTCTGCTACCAGTCAACAATTGGATGCAGTAGAATACCACCATGCTGGAAGGGCTATTCCTGGGTAGATTAAAGCAATACTTAATATCTTTTATGTGATCAACTGAGACAATTGAAATATGTGTTCAGGAGCTCAGGTTTTGTGTTAGAAGCAACAAACATCAAGCTGGATGTACTGGCTATTTTGCTTTTTGATAGAGAATGTCTTTATATTCTGAAATGAATATGGAGGGAGACACACAAGTTACTGCGTATGAATACAAGCATGGCCTTGAGCTGGGGAGGCCTTCAACAGGGCTTCAACATCTTCGTGGGGAGAAATGTTGGGAATGATAGTATGTTTCCCATTCCAGTTCTGCTGGGTTATGTGTTGTGAACAGCTTGAAAGTGCCTTTAAAATCATACAGTCGTTTGAATTAGTGCTTGATTCAGTCAAGCAGAGCAATCCTTGGCCAAGAGACTGTACAAAGGGACAAAATATAGCATAGGTACTAGGGGTAACTCAGTACTAGGTCCAAACTGTAATGCTAAGAATGACTGGCTTCCATCTTGTGTATTTGTAACAGAAGGGTAGAAAGAGGTGTACATTTATTTATATATAATTTTCTTTTTCTTATGTATCTTGTTAGAGGAATCAGAAATGAAACAGTTTAGTACAATCCTAGGAATTTTTCAGGTTTACTGTGATATCAACCATTAATTCCAGGTCTTGCTACCTTGTAAGGGACGATATGAAGCAGCATCTAAACAGAGCAAGCCAAAAGGGTCAGGAAATATTTTATCACTTCAAAACTGGTAAACATGGCAAGTGCAATGCTTTTTGAACTTCTGTGCAATAACTGCATGAGTGTCTCTGGTTTCACTCTTAAGATTCCTGGAGACTCATCAAAAGCTATTTGATTTGAAGAAGCAATGTACTCTTTTCTTCTATTGATTATATTTCTGTTATCTCCTTTGCTTTCTTTAGGCAGATTAATTAAGTGTAAGTAACATTTTCTCTCTGAATTTCATACAGTAAAACTCCCAGGCCTGAGAACTTATGTAGATCCACATACGTATGAAGATCCCAATCAAGCTGTACATGAATTTGCCAAGGAACTAGATGCTTCTAACATATCAATTGATAAAGTCGTTGGAGCAGGTAATGACCACTAAAATACCTTTTACTGTATGTACTGTTTTGCATCTTTGACTTTGTACTTGTGAACAGAAAGGAAATCTGTAGATTTGCAACTTCCTGGATCATATTTAGAGCTGACTTCAGTACATATGGGTGGATATTAGCAGACACATCTATTTGCTTTCTGAAGAAAGCAGATAATAAGATCATTTTTCAAATGACACCCCACAGCCCACACTTGGACACAGCACTTGGGAGTAAAGAGAGACTTCAACCTCATGTATGTTTCTCTTTAAAATCTGTCAGCATAGAAATGGTATCCACTGTGAAGATGCTTTCTATATTTTCATTAAAAGGATTGGTGACTATCATGCTTTGAGTGAAAGCACAAAGCTCATTTCATACCAGTCACCACACATCCATCAGAATGCAGTGACCTTTGGCTATTAGATTGATTTTGGTCACTGCTTTGGATTTGAATTATTGATTTAGGAAGAAAGAGTAGTATATCTGATAACCAATTGTCTGAAGCATACAGACACCGTAAATTATTGGGTTTACTGAAAGAAAACTGTTGAAATGAGCAGATTTTGTAGTGGAGGAAACATGTAGCAGAAAGTCTCATCACACTGAGTCGTCCATGTTGCTGTGCAGCGTGAAGCTCTTGATGGGATGCGTGCTTGATCCTTGAAGTGAAGTGGCAGATTGTCTCATTGAGCCAGATGATCATGAAGTATTAGCTTTCCTGCTGTATTAAAGCAGTTATGAGAGAAAGACTATTGATTTTTAATCCTTTGAAAATTACTAGTTCTTTTATTATTGATTTTTTTTTACTTCTCTCCACATTTACTATTTGAATTAAAATCATGAGATGTGAGAGAAACAGACTTCTAGTGAGAGCAAAAGATTTTCATTTGGAAAAATATGTGAAATAATGCTGCTATGCTCAGTGCACCTACTGAATAGCCCAGTAAAAGGAAACACTATTAATTCTCTCACATTGCAGCTACTCAGCTGCTCGTATGCATTTAGGTTATCTTCTGAAAAGGTAGGATTCTTGTTTCTTGTTGGTTTTAATTTTGCCCCACAAGAGTGCACTGTTCTCCATCATCTTCAGAAAAGGCATCAAAGCTTAGCTACTGTACATAATAGAGAATGAGTATGGTAATAGAGAAGGAGGGGGTTATTGAAAAGCCAAGTCCAAGAGTAGTATGCTTCTTTACAAGACTTCAAGGAGCCTTCATTCTCAAGCTTCCTTAACTTGGGTTGTCTAGAGTTTATGAATCTAGAAAGCAAATTCTAAGAAATAACAATATGTCATACTGTATGGCTCATTGTTTGGATATATCTTTAATTAAAAGTGCTCATGAGAGCGAGAGATAAACCAAAATTGGCCTAGTATGAGCTCTGTAAATGGAGGAATGCCTTTCAGAGAAGCTTGAAAAAAAAATGCTCTAAATGTCCAATAACAGCCAGGTAGTTTAAGAACAAGTATCTTTACTCCATTCCACTCCAGTGAAAGTGACAGCAGGTTCAACATCAAAACCTACAGATCTTCTGCATTGAAGCTGGGCTTCACTTTTGTATACATTATAAGGCCATGACTCAGATTCATGCAGCTTAAAAGCTACATATGGCACTACATTTAGCCATTCCTATTAACAGTCCCAAAAGATGCCAATAGGAAGTAAAAGAGATGTGGATGGGGAGAGGGAATGCGGATGAAAACACTTTATGCAGTGGTGAGAGCTTCCAAAATGAGTTTGTAGCATCACTTCACACTGCCCTCATGTGCTATATGTGATAGTTCATGTAATCAGAGCATTATGAAAGTCATGTGAAACGCAGTGAGTGTCTGCTAGACTGCTTCTGCAGAAGCACTTTCTTTCCTCTCCAAAACCAGAAAGGCATTTCCCATCTCTGAGTCAATGACTTCTTTGAGTGAAGGACCTAGGCTTTTTCTGCCCCTCTCTTTTAAAAATGTGTGAATGAAATTTTAAAAAGATACTGATTCATTTGACTACATTAAATTATGACATAAGTAACAAGACCTTCAAGTCAGAGAAGTAATTTTGATATTCTTGGGTATTTTTCCAAATATTTTTTTCACATCCTTAGCCAGAAATCTCTGAGAAAACAGAGGGCAGCTTACACAGCTTTGAGAACGTTCTCAAGTGTAATAAGGAAATTCTCTTATCCAAAAGAACCTCAAGAAAAACACAAGGGATTTTAGTGAGAGGCTAAGTGTAAGAAAATTGAGGCCAGGAGCCACATTTTCAGGTTTTTCTTTATAATAATTCCTTCTTTTAAAACAATTCACTTGTTTTTATGGATCCAGTTCAACAAACCACTTAAAAAGTATACATCCACTTGGATCACAGGAGAATACTAAGGAAAATGGTTTCTTGATTTAGAATTGACATATGATTGTACCTTGCTGAACATAGAGCACATATGTGCTTTCCTTTCAAAGTTTAAATATACTTGTAGCATAGCACTGTGTTGGCCAAAGTACTTCAAACATTTAGGGGTTTTATTGCAAAACATTGCAGTGTCTCAGCGAGGGCATGCAGTGTATTGCCATAGTGCTGCTGAGGTTCCTGAGGCTTGTTAAATGCTCAGTTTAGCTGCCTCTCCATCTCTGAGGGAGCTTCATGCAAACAAAAGCAGTGTAATCCCCGTTCAAAACACAGCACAGTTAAGGCACCTGCCAGTTTCACAGATTCATCTTTTACTTGTCCCTTGGATCCAAAGTCATGGCCAGTGCCACTTAGTGATGCCATAAGCAGCCTGTTTAAAAAAGTTAAGATTTCATGAAGAGGGATCTTTATATCACAAATAGCCCTACTGTTAGCTTTCCACATACAAATAGACGCATCAGTCTGCAAGGCAGCTTATACAGTTTTTGTGGGTGTAGCATAATTAAAAATGAGCACTTCAGAAAGGCTTAACATAAAAAGCCATCAACCTCATCTCTTAAAATCAGTGCTAGATTTTCCACCTTCCATCTCATATACAAAGCTTTTCTCCTCCTAAACAGTATCTGATGAGTTACTGTTTCTTTATATACAGATTAACCCAATCCATTTCCTACTGGGACCAAATAGAAATGATTTACAGGAAAAAAATGTAGTATAACTGCATATCAATGTGGATGTTAGCGACATAAACTTATGTAGCATTCATATGGTCGTCTATGTGAGGAAACTGAAAGTTAGAGTAGTTGGTTTACCTGGTAAGCTTTCTCCAGGTTACTCAGAGTCATTTATGAGTAGGAACTAAAGCAATGTTAATATGTTGATCTAGATTTTTTTTTCTAAAAAGTAAACTCATTTCATATTCCCAGGCACTAGGAATATTAATTGCTGTGTAGGGTCTGATTTTAGTCTCCTGTAGCATCCACTGGCTTCAAGGCACTTATAGAATCTAATTAATCATTCAAGATCTAAATTATGCAGCCATGGCTAAATGGGACCATGCTGATGGACGTCAGCCATAACCTTTTCCTTCTCAAAAGCCAAATAAATATCAGATATACTATTCTAGAATGAACTGGAGGACTTATTGCCTAAACTACATACTGAAATCACAGATGCACTCTATTGACATTACCTGACCAACAGTTTTAAGGTTGTTACAGCTTTTTGGAGTGTGGAAGCACAGAAAAAAATGGAACACAAAGCTGAACATTATATTATTTATTTCAAGCCCCTTTTCCCCATTCCTTGTGTTTTAAAGTCATGCTTTTGTCTTCCTCTTTATGATGTTCTGACAGTATTGGACCGGAGTTAGCATTTGAGCTGAAGAAGTTTTTGCTGTGGGTAAAGTATACGGGTCATCTTAGTTTGCAGAGGTTGAATATTTTTAATTAAGAACTCTGAATATAATTCAGCACTCATTACTTACCAGTAATAGGTTTTATAATTCATTTTCTGAGCTGTTGCTTGTCTTGTCAGCTTGAAATTACAAATAACGGTTGAAATAATGGATGTGTCCGCTATTTTAGTAGTATATTCCTGTTTATATAAAGATATATGCTGTTGATTTTTTTTAAGTGTCTAATATATTAATAGCTCAATATCATACCCAGAAGATGAAGCAGCTCAGCAACTGATAATAACATATTATGGCTTTCAGTTCTATATTTTTTTTACGTAAATCTAACCTGGGTTACCAACAGAGAAAGGTTGTTGCCCTTTGACACATTTGTTCAGATTCTTTTGGTTAAATTGCCTGTCTGACAGAGGAACCTTAGAAAACAAAGCTGAGAAGTGACCCTTAGGAGTCATTAAGTTGATGCCCTTACCAAAAATGGATTTTGTTAGGAACTTTCCTTGATAGATGGTTATTCTTTACAATCTCCAAGATAAAAGAGTTCACAGACTCACAAGAATATATTTTTCTGCTGTCCAAGCATCCTTAGTGGTACATTTTTTTACGATGTAACTGACCTTTACTCTAATTTACACCTGTTCTTTGTTTTGCCTCTTGTGTATAGAAAAAGAAGTCAATGCCCATCTTATTTAGAACCATCATTTTGATATGCCAAAACCATTATCATCTCTCCCTTTCCTCAGTCCTTATTGTAAATAAATAGGCTCAGTTCCTTGAGTTAGGAACATGAGCCTGCAAGCCAGATTTTTAAGATTCTGGTCATTGCTATTACTCTCTTCATCATTCCTGAACTGCAGTGTCACTAATGGGACATGAACTCTAATGCCAGCCATATGGGTGGCAAACTGATGAAAGAAGAATGCAACTTACAGATTATGCATTAGTGCATAAATAAATGGGTTGAAGGTAAAATCTAAAACATCTCCCACGTGATATAGTCTCTGAAATCAATAGTGCATGAGGATTTCAGTACAGAGATGTAAATTCATCATACTTTTCTGAACATTAAATCCACAAAAAACAACATGATTTCAATTTTCCTAAAATATAAACGTTATAAAAAAAAAATAACGTTATGCATTTATTGACAGAAAATGAGTGTTGAATGCCTCCAATCCTGTAGTTTCTATAAAGACTTTCTTTTCTATTCAGTAAATTGTTTCCCGTATAAAGACATAGGGCAATTCTTGCTGTCCCCCATTTTCCTGAATGTCATCATTTCTTTGTATAGTGTTTTCTGTTTCTTCAGTTATTTTGTCATTGAAACAAGGAAGCAAACTGTTCTGAAAGTTACTTTAACCTAGGTGCTCTCTGTGCACTTTATTGTATTGTAAGAAGTCTTAAGTATGGGAAGAGTTGGATTGTTGGGAATCAAAAGTCAGTTACTATTCATATTTATTTATTTATTGAGATATTGAAACTTATATTCTTGGTGCACTCATTAAAAAAAATATAGAAATTTCTGAGCGAATTATTTTCTTCCATCAACCTGTTAACGTTTCATGCTTCTTCATTTAAATGCTAAGTAAGTTTTATTTCTTCCAGGATGTTACATAGCAATGGATAAACCATATTGTATAAAAGTAAACATTCATCAAACTTTGCTATTTTCTATTTAAGGATCTCATGCAGTTCACAGTGGGCATAATATTCATAGTGGACTATCATGTTCTGTAGACGCATGGTGACAGGATGTATTCATGCAATTAGGTCTATCTGAATAATGGTAGAACAAAAGTAATCTGTATGGCCTACTTTCATTGGGTCCATATGTAATCTTTAATTGGAATTAAAAAAAAATTGGAATAAATAAAATAATTGGGAACAAAATTCTCTCTGGCCAAGATGAGTTTAATGTTGACAAGGATACACAACTATTCCAATACTTTGTGTTAATTTGTTGCCCTCTTGCAGTTGTCTGAGTGCATCACCTAGGAAAGAAAATCAGAATTTTCTGGGGATGTTTATACATTCCTCTCCTCTGCAGTCACTGAATTTTCAGTGCAAGTAGGTGACATTTTCCAGAGTAACAGCTAGAGAGCAGAAGCCTGGAAAAGTTAAGTAGTGATCTGCAGACTACCTCTGAGTTCACGTCTGCGGTCTATCAGTAGATAGCACAATTTAGGGACTTTTTCTGAACACCGAGTCTTCTTAAATCCCCGTGAAATAACTACATTTGATCTTTCATCTTTTTTTCCACTTTTTTTTTAGGGGAATTTGGAGAAGTGTGCAGTGGGCGCCTGAAGCTGCCTTCTAAAAAGGAAATTTCAGTGGCCATCAAAACTCTGAAAGCTGGCTACACAGAAAAACAGAGAAGGGATTTCCTGGGAGAAGCAAGCATCATGGGGCAGTTTGACCACCCCAACATCATCCGACTGGAGGGCGTTGTGACTAAAAGTAAGATTTAACATAAGATTATTTTTTGTATGGGAACTGTCACCAGATAGCCTCTGGAGGTCTCTTACAACCTAAAATATTCTGTGATAGTCTGATCAATCAGAAAAGAGTAGAAGAGATGAAAACACTGACTCATCAGTGTTTATGCTCTGCAAATCCTTCCAGAGATGTTTATGTCATAACCCTGATCGAATTCACCAAATATCATCCATGAGAGATAAGAAAGGAAATGTTTGTCCACTTATGCTGATGGATCCAGCAAAGAGGCAAGGATTTTGTCTGTTTTGCTGCTCTCAGGATATCAAGGACTTAAAAACAGAACACTGGGTTAAAAAGATAGGAAAAAAATGGGAAATATAAGTAGTCTGCTTGAAAATAGAACAGATGATGTGGTGTAAAGGAGCATTTCTAAAGAACATTGCAGCTAAGTAATAAGCTGGCAGATTTTAGGAACCAATTTAATACTTCAGGGATATAAATTACTACAAAGTGGCCAAGAGGCACTTGCAGATATAATCTATTAGAAGTCATGGAGTCTGGTATCCTAAGGTTTCCTAATTGCACTGAAGCAATACTTTCTGCCTTCAACTAAATCATTAGAATTTATCATTAGTGAAAGTTAATGAACAGCCTACCTGGCTACAGCAACTGATGCTAGTATATAAATAAGTCCACCCTTCTTACGTGGTTTTCATGCAGGGAAAATACTCTGTGTGATATTCAGTATGGTACCAGCATGAGGCATTTTAAATAGCCTCTAGAACTAATACTGCTTAGGTTAAAATCTCTTTAAAAATTTTAAGCTGTTGGTAATAAAATTAATTTTATTCCATTGATAATGTTTAAGTTTTTTTCTAATGCACATTTTCTAAATCTACCATTGGATTATGGGTTAGTTTTTATTTTGTTTTGTTTTAAAGCATAATTTTGTCAGTGTTAATGATAACAAAGCAATCTCTTCTGAGACAAAGAAGTAGTTAAGAACTCCATCCATACATGGTACCTCCCTGGTCAAGAAACATATTTGAAGAACCCTCTCCAGCTCCTCTTCAGCTCCACATTAAGATAGTAGTGTGTTGTAACAGGCATTCCTGAATGCTGATATTGGTCTTACCTAGCTGTCCAAAGTCAGCTGCAGTAGCCTCTTTCCAGCCTTCCAAGCAGCTCCCAAGAGTAACATGGTCTTCTCTTTACAAGCAGCTGGTGGGATCTCCTACTTGTGGTGCTGCTTTATTTAGGAGAGTTCTGGCTCTCATTCCTTGTGCTGCTGATTGGTCTCTACTTTGGGATGCAAAGACAGAAATCGTTGGTAACAGAAAATAGGCATGAAATATAGGCATGAAATGTAAGCTTGTTCTGAAAGACATAAATTCAAAGACTTCATCTACATTAAGTTTCCATTGCAAAATAACACGACAAATTTAAGGGCCAAAGTGCTGTAGTCATTGTTAAGTAGGAGATCAGTAAGACTTTGCATGAGTTATTCTTAAAAGCTGACGATAATTCAGGGTGCCCTGAAATTCTTCAGGGGAGTGGAAAAATTGTGTAGTATATTTTCTAGTTTGTGCTAGAGGACTTTACTGATAAAGCACGTCTTTACAAAGATCTCCTTGTCATTTCAGTCAACTGCGTGAAATGTGCAGAGGACATTTTCAGTTTAACTGAGCAGAGTACAGTTTTCACTTCTTTTTAGTAAATGGTTTTGTTGTTTCTAAGCAATCTTGATTTTCAAAGTGGGTCATTGAAGATTTCACAAACAGAACGACACAAAAGATTTACACAGCTTACTGCAATGAAGTATATGAAATAAATTCAAATTTGTTTCAAAATAAATGACAAAAAGTGCGTAAACCCCTATATGTTAAAAAGAAATACAGTTATAATTCTTCCTTTAGGTATAATTCATGAAAGTCTGTTTTGCTGATTTAGATAACAAAAATATTATTCTTCAACTCATACCTTGCAGTTCCTATTACAAAAAGGTTGCCGGATCTGCCTGTATAAATTTGGGTTACTCCTGCTTTTTAATGACATTCGTTTTGTGCAGTCAAAAGAACATTTACCCTTAATTTCTCGAAACAAAAGTGTCAGTACACAGCTGAGCTGATCTCTATGTTGTTACATTTTGTATTTCTGTGGCACTTCAAAAAATAGTTTAATCCTCTGCATGCAGAATATTGACCATGCTTCTAAATGTGCATTACTAATTCTAACTTCTTGTATACTTGTGTAGGAGAGCATTAGTAAGTTTATTCTTTGGCAGTATTCATATCAGACTTGCTCTCTCTCTCAAGGGTGGCTCGGAGGGTTTGCTGTCTATCATACTGAACTATGAGAGAGCAACATCCAAGTATTCCCAGCTGAAGTCAATATAAGCATCAGGGATTCAGCCTCCTCTCCAGATGGCTGTAATACGAATGTATTATATACAAAGGTTGAGAAAACTGTTCTGGAAGTATTTCTGTCTGTTTTACTGGGTAAAATTAAATGGCATAAATGCAAGAAAAGATAATCCTTTATTTCTCTTTAACATCCAGTAAAGTTTCAGAGGAGTAGGAAGGTGGGTTATGTTGTTTGTTTGTTTTTTCCTTGTCTTGATTTTGTCTTGTTTTTAAACCAAACCACTATATTGTAATAACATTTTAGCAAGTGTTCATATTTTGTAATGATAGATACTAAATCACACTCATAAGCGCTGGTTTATATACACCATTAGGAGAAAGTCTTTGAATTACTCTCTGGATCTCTCCTAATCCAGATAAGCAGGCAATGTGACCTTTCTTCATTAGCTCAAGTCTTTTGAGAGGTCTCAGAGGTGAACTCAACTTCTCATACTAAGCACTCTTCTGAAGCTGCAGTAACTGCAATCCCTACAGCAGGACTGCTTGACACAAGAAGTTCTCCAGCTGTGATGGCTGGGATCTGCCTGCCGACATGCTGGCAATGTGAAGGAGTTGTACTCACCAAATACAACTTCAGCCCCCTGCTTCAAATTGATTTCGGTTCTGAATTTTCCTTTACACCAGTCTCCCAGGCGTGCTGTAGTCAGTAATCCTAATAGCCAGCACACATGTTCTGCATAGTTTACTAATATTTTACAGCAATTTGTAGTCTGTTAGTATAATAAATTTCAGCAACACTGTTGACACAAGTTGTTATCGTGTATGAACGGCTGTGCTTTGATAAATGAATGCAGAGCGTTCTTTTAAAAGAACGGTGTTGCTTCAGAGCGTGTGCTTCTTATTACAGACACGTTTCTAACTGGATATGAGTGAAACCCTGCACTTAGTATTTTCTTAATTTGGATGATCGAAGCAGGAAGATGCTCTCCTAGTAGGCTGAAAGATGGATCTTCTTACTGAAATTTCAATTTTCTGACGTGTCATAAAGCTGAGTTTATACAGAAACAAATTCACTTTCTCCAGGTTTCTTACTGCATGGATTATCATAGAAAGTTTTGGATAGCCACAATAGAGTGCTGCCATATTCTTTAAAGGTCCAGAAATACCTTTGGGCTAATATTACATACCCAATGTAAACAGGGTACATTTTCTGTCACTGCATATTTCCTGCAAGCAACAAGAATAAGCAAGCAACAGAAAACTTCTGGAATTTTTACATCATTCGGTCTTTTATTTGTACTATATCTTATATAATTCTAAGTCAGTGTTTTGAATGGAAAATCCGTTCTCACTAGTTAATGGATGGCAGTCAATTAACTCCCGTTAGTGTGTCTCCCACAGCATAATGCATCAGCTGCACAGCAGAAAGAAGGTGTTTTAACCACTTCACCTATGCAGAGAGGACAAACGATTTTCTACTGAAAAGTCATTGAAGAATTCAAATCATTTCAATAATTTGAAATTAATGTTTTTCATCTTAAGAATTTCTTTTCGAAGAAAATTGTGGGAGTAAGGGATGGAAGAAAGGGTAGTTAAAATTTGCTTTGCTTTTCTCGTGGCTTTCTGGATTTTGATTATAGCAGATATATCTTCAAAATTCATCCTGCTCAATTTTAAAAGCTTCATTTTTAAAAGTTCATTTAAAAGAAGTATATCACCAGCTATACCATATGAAGGCTTTTGTCATGCTTTTATGATCAGAAGCCTTTCTGTATTATATGTGAAATAACAGTTTATCTCCTTAAATAACTCCATATTCCTACCCACCTTTCTCTCTACCACAAAGAGAAAATAAACAAAGCTTTAAAAAATATTATGAAATAACAAACTGCATATGGTGGTGAAATATTACCAGGGCAGTGACTTTTGGAAACTTTGCCGTAATCACATTCAGTTCTGTATTAATTTCTCTTCAGCATGTCAAAGTCGTATATAATACCTCAGTTATGTTACAGAATACCTTCATGTAAAAAGAACAGTTCTGGTCTGAATCTGCCCAGATGAATTTTCATATACGAGAGGCTTTCCAATGGTGCAGGAGTAATACTAAAGGTAGCGTGCTGCTGCTCTCAGGTACCTCCACATCAGGAACATGTTGGCTGTGCCACTGCAGCAGAGCCCTCACCCCTCTGTTGTGCAGAGCAGACACCTGAGGTGACAAGCTGTGACTCTTCTGTAGCCCATGCCCAATTCCCTTCAGGAAGAAACATCAGGATATGTGCCCGGCAGAGCCCAGCTGCATAAATGCAACTGTTTGGCTCACCTGCTGGACAAGGCACAGTGTGCTGAAAATACAGGATGCATCACCTGCTAAAAATCATATCAGTTTTTAGCAAAGGAACTCTGTTTCTGTTGATGTTGTTGCAAACAGTTGTATTGTAGGCGCAGTGATTTTTGCATGTATCTTTTTGCTTTCTATTTTAACACTAAGATCTTCCTTGGGATTTGGTAGATTTGGATGGGTCTGAAATGCCTCTTTTTTACCAGTCATTCTGTAGTCATTTTAAATGCCTGACCACTGTAATGTATTTGCAGGTAAACCAGTTATGATTGTTACTGAATACATGGAAAATGGTTCATTGGACAGCTTCCTACGGGTGAGTGCAGTAGATCATTACATTGGGCATGACCAGCTCTTGTTCTGAGCTTGTTATGAATTTGTAATCACTCTACTCTGATGCATCATGAGCATCCTTAATACTTCATTATTTCCACTGGTTGTCTTCATTATGATCTGCAAGGATGTTGCATTTTGACAGCTTGCTGCCTGCCACTATTATTCCAAAAAGACGTGAAACATTTTTCGTATTATTTGCATGTCATGTCTATTAAATAAAAATAATTCTGGCACATTTAAATAAAAATTGTTTTTCTTGGGGCAAAGCTAACACTGTAATACAGTTGTGCTTATTGGTTGGCAGCCTGTATGTCTTGCAAGTGATTTCCAAAGCAAACAGATTTGTGGAAACACTGTTGGTAAACTAGTAATGGTGAGCCAAGAGCCATTTCCCTAAATGTTAAAAGTTTAGGGAATAGCCCTTACGTGAGGGTGTTTGAAATCTTTTGCTAGCAAGCTTTATTAGCCTGTTTTCTTTCCCCAACCTTAGACATACTGCTGTTCAACTGCTGTTGATTTATCTTTGTTTTCAGTCAAAGTTGGTAGCGAGCCTAAAAAAATTTGAACACTCCCTGTGTCACCAAGATTTACATGTGGCAAAACAAGAAGTATAGCAGAAATGAAATCCCATCTGAGGGGAAACACTAGTTTAATTTTAATTTGTTAGGGCGAACTCAGCTGTTGTCTGGGAGACTGCTTTGGTTCTACCATGGTTGAATGACATTATCCCCCAAATTCATAACACTAAACTAGACGTTTAACCCCTAAAGGGAGCAAATTGTCAACCTTAGTTTCAATATGTGCTGTATATGTTATGATGTCCATTGAAGCATGTAAAATACATATAAATAATGTGTCACTGTATCTGAATGAAATATACCTGTACTGAGAGATATATACTTTGTATAGGCTTGAAATCCTTGAAGAAAGCTCTGAGGAAAGAAAAATATTTTCTGGCTGTAGAAAACAGTTGTTTAGCTTGTTCGTTCATTTGGGTGTGATTTTTTATTTATTTTTTTCTTTTAGCGTGGTTGCATGGAAACATAGAATAAGAACATTTTGACTCATATCACAAGCAACCCAGGTCATATATCCCATTTTACAAATGCTTCTTAAAGGAAGTTATCTTGCCTTTCTTACTGCCATTGGAAGGCTATCTCAGGATCTCATTCCTTTCATAGTTAGAAACTTTCTTGTGATTTCTAGCTAAATCTTTTCTAGGGTCTACATAGATGCCCTCCCAGTAGGCTCTAGTTAAAGAAGGTTTTATAGTAGGGAACTGCCAAGAGGCTTTAATAATAATAATAAATTCCTTCATGAAAGGGAATTCCGAGAGGCTCTTTAAGCATCCTCTGTGCTATATCTTAATCTAATGTTTACAGCGTTAATGTTGCCCCTAAGTATATTAATCAGAAATGAAATGACTACAGTCAGGCTAATTTGTGTGAGCTCATCACACGTGGCAGAGCCAACTCCAGTGTATTTAATAAAGTTATGGAAGAAGCAGCAGGAAGAGCTGGAGAGCTGCCCATGATGATACATTTATGGCAGTAGGGGATTCATTTGAGAGCTGTTGTAGGACATACTGTTATCCTGTTGTCTACGTATCTGTATATCAGTATCAAAGCTCAGTGTTAACAAATAGCATTAGTAAGAGCTGAGAGATTTAAAGCATGTGTCTAGAAGTAGACAATTAGAAATCTATACAACTATCATTTTCTAGGCCACAGTGTGCTTGAGCGATTTTGTATTCATGAACTTGAGGAAAATTTGGAGAAATGAGTTCTAATCTGGGAGGCATTTGAAACGCACTGAATCGGGACAGCATTTATTGCAGCTAAAAAAATAATACTTACATAATAGAAAACTCATTAGTCTATTGGGTAAGGCGGAGATTTTCACTACCAGTTCCCTTTCAGTGAAGCTAGACATCTGTTTCTCTAATTTCTTGACACTCCAGACTCAGGGGCATGCACAACTTAGATTTATTTGCCACTTTTATACAGGGCCCATAAAGGAAATTAAAAATCTGATGAGAACAAGAAGAGGGAAACTGAATTTTTATCTGAATGGAAAATCTGTCTCTTTTCTCTCAGGTGATGGGCAGATTATTCTCTACAGATCAAAGTAGTGCCATGTGTGGCATTTAACTTTTGATCTCTGACTAATGAGCTCTTTGCCTAAGGAATTTCCAGAATCTTAATCAAAATCTTATATGTGGAGGTGCACTAACAATCTCTGAAATGACATTTCAAATGTTTTCCAGAAACACGATGCCCAGTTCACAGTCATTCAGCTAGTAGGCATGCTTCGTGGGATTGCATCTGGCATGAAATATTTGTCAGATATGGGTTACGTCCACCGTGATCTAGCTGCTCGTAACATACTCATCAATAGTAACTTGGTGTGCAAAGTCTCAGATTTTGGTCTTTCCCGTGTATTGGAAGATGATCCAGAAGCTGCTTACACAACAAGGGTGAGTTTTATCCTTTTAAAATTACACTGTTTGTTATGATAAAGTTGGTCTGAAAGCTGAGGAAGTCCCTGAAGCTTATATTCTTTGCTGCAGAGGCTCTCCAATCTTCCTTAGCCGCAGGTGTTCAAGAAACGATAAGCTCATCACAGCTTTGTTTTTACTTAAGTCTCAGAAAAGACAAAAGGCAAGAAAACATCCTGTTGGTAGATTCATTTCCTTGCAGCATGAAAAATTCATGGCTAGGTTTCTTTTTGCTGTATATATCAAGGAATGAATACCACAACTAGGGCCTAACGTAGTTTGGTACATAGTGATGTAAGACTTGATGCATGAAGGTTTTGTCACACTGGTTATTCAACTCTTAAACAGTTTTTTTTTTTAAAAACAACACTCAGAAATAAAAAATCTTTTTATCTTTATGTTTTTATACCTTATAGTATGATGCTCTTTATGTCTTGATTGGAGCTGAGATCACTGTTGTATAAAGGGCACATCACTCATACTTGCTGCTGTAGCTCTAACTGAGAAAATACTTCAGTAAAATTAAAAAGAAGTCTTCTTTAAAAGATCCTGTGCTTTTTTCTTATATTGATACACAAGGTGGTAGAGACATAATGATGTCAGTTAGACTTACTTCTAACTGTTTTGTTCCATCTGAGATAGAGAAGGTTTTGTCTGATAGAGAGCTGCTCACAGGGTATCGTACTCAAGTAAAATTTATAATGAAGCCTAGCAGCCATATTCTCTTCACTGTGCAAAACAAATTGGAGTAGAATGTATCAGCAGAATCTTGATATGGGTTTTCTAGGGTTTCCTTCATTCTTGATCACTGACAGGAACAAGCAATTATTGTGGTAGTTTAATTGAAAAACAAATAAAGGTATCCTAGCTGTTTTCTTACACATACATTCATATACATATAAATATGTATATATACATATTAGTATGTAAAATTATCAATCATACTTTTACACTTTATCATATATAAGGACATTGTTCTTTACTTGACCCTTCTGTGCTTTCTCTGACTTCTGACAAAGTGTTGCATGCTGGTAGAAGTGTGCAATACATGCTGCTTTAGGAACTGTCTGCAGAGATCTCTCTCATGGTTAATATAAAGAGATACTAATAGGAGAAAGCAATTTTCATGTTCAGTATAGGCGCATTCATAGTTAAATATTAATATAATGGAAGAGTTCCTTAAAAGATAATCACCTGTAGTTCAATCATAGAGGCCTGTTGCCTTGTCAAATGACATCCCCCAGTATGTATGCTTTGCAACTCAGGCAGTTAACCTCTGTTCTTTCACCACTGACTAGTGGCAGATATTCAGTCTCCTCTTGAAAGCAGCCACTCACGTGCATTGAAGTTTCTTCACTCTTCACACATATCCCTCCATTTTTTTCTTTTCTAAACATTTTTTCCAAACCTAATCATTCTTGCTGTTCTCCTTCTGGCTATTTAAACATTACACTCAAAGACTTATACAACAAATTCCCAGTACCACGCATAAGATATCTCTCTTGTTTCTTACACATACCCTGTCTGTTAATATCTCCATGATGAGGACTCCTCCCATCCCTAGTACAACTTATCCTCAAGACACATGCCTTTGCCAGGCTTCAAAGGTAAGCTCTCATGTTCCAAAATTCACCTGGCATGCAAATGGATAGTTTAGTATAATTTAGTAAGGACATTTGGGGTACTCACATTAAGACCTGAAGACCTTTTTGAGTCCTAGTTAACTTATTAAAAAAATTTGTAAAGGCAGAAAAAAAAAACCAAACACATCCCCAGCATGCTGCATATCATAGAGCTTTATAACTGAGGTGGATTTTGGTGTAGATGGGGTACACATAAATGGCTTATATCCCCAGGTGGGCTAGGACAAACCAGGATGCTCAGAGTCAGTGTTTCCAGCCAGCGTTGCATCTAAATAGTCTGTGGCCAAGTGCAGCATTGAAATTCTTTTCTTCTTCTCCTTTTGCCACCTATTTTCTAAGTCTAATTTCCTATTTACATTTAGATAATGAAGTGTGATGGAAAGAAACTATTTTGAGAAGTATATTCATTTGTGTTCTGTAAACTCCATCTGGCATTTATGGTGTATTTGCAAACTTCTGCAAGGAGATGCTCAGATAATTAAAACCTTCAAATACAACCTAGGACAATTGAATTTCCTTCAAAAACAGTCACTGAATGTAACTCAGCCACATATTGATTCTGAGAAAAGGACAAGGGCATTTGCTGTTTGTCTCTCTGCTCAAGTTTCCTTTGAAGTGAATTTTGTACACAGAACCAGATAGTTTGGGCATTTGCATGGTTGGGCCCCAGCTTAAACAACTGAGGACCATGAGTGTGAAAGCATTCCACAGAGTGCATTTCCCCTCAGTGGATATATAGCTTCACTGTATTTAAGACCCAGACTGTTCCTGTCATACCTCCTGGTGATACTCCTGACCACTTCCCCAAGCTCTCTGTGACACTGTTCTGTGAGCAACTGGCAGAAAGGTGGGTAGTTCATAGTGCAGCTGCCTTGTATCGGCACAAGGTCTGCTCCTAGAGCATTTATGACAAAACCATGACAAAATAGTTTTTAAAATAATGACATCAGAAGAAACAATAAAATGCCTTTATGGCTAGAGGATGGCAACTACTTAATAGCATCTTAGAAAAGAGCAAAACAAAAGCAAGTTATAGCCAATTTCCAAATTCTCAAACATTGAGGATGTATCACACTCCTAGTTTTCTGCTTAATATCGGAAGTAGCAAGCAAATGTATAGAGATACATGAGGAAATAAATCTTTTACATGCTTCACAGAATTATATAATCAATAAAGTTAGAAAAGATCTCTAAGATCATCTAGTCCAACCATCCACCCACCATGGATACTGCCCACTAAACCATGTTCCTTAGTATCACATCTAGATGTCTCGAACACCTCCAGGGACTGTGACTTCATCGCTTCCCTGAGCAGCCATTCCAGTGCCTGATCACTCTTTCAGAGAAGAAATGTTTCCTAATAGCCAACTTGCACCTCCTCTGGAGCAACTTTATGGCCATTCCCTCTCATCCTATCACAGTTACATGGGAAAAGAGGCTTACCCCACCTCACCACAGCCTCCTTTCAGGCAGTTGCAGAGAGCAATAAGGTCTCTCCTGAGCCTTCCTTCCTCCGGATTGAACAATCCCAGCTCCCTCAGCTGCACCTCATGAGACTTGTGCTTCACAGCTTCATTGCACTTCTCTTTCACTTCTTCCACTCCTATTTTCCACCTGTAAAATTCAAAGCCTGAGAACAATTACATTGTTTTAATTCATTATTGCAATTCTGGATTGGCATACACCAAAAAAAAACCCAGTCAGCCATTCAAGCTTTCATAATACACTAACTGGATGAATGTTACGTTGTTCTGTTCTCAGAAGTTGTGTGTGATGTTTTTGCCTAAGTGATATAATTTGTCCTTTTTCAATACATAATCTATACTATATTTGCACTATTGTACAAGGCCTCTGAAGCACAGGGAAAGATCATCTTGCAAGAGAGTTGGAACTAGATGATCTCTGAGGTCCATTCCAACTTAAGCCATTCTACGATCCTATGATTCCAAGATATGAAATATGGAGAACTGGGATTAATAAGAAAACTTTCCTACCTGGCAGGATCATATTTTAGCTTCTGAGTTACCGTCACTGCCTTCATACCACAGAAAGCCCTAAGTAGCCTGAGGTTTTCCTGCTTACAGAAGCAGAAGCCAGCATCTGCAGCAAATCCACTAACTGTGCTGGAGGGGATGTACTGTAATTATCTATGCACTCTGCACCTATTTGATTTTAATTGAAAGGCCAAGGCTATATTAAAGTTTTCATTGTCATATTGAGCTTTTCTATTCTTATTATTTTTAGATGTCCGAATGACAAGTAGGTGGAACAGTATGAACTGAAGTTAAATTTAAACGATCACACATGTAGAAGGACTGTAATTATGTCTCTCAGGTGTATAGTATTTGGGTAATCAGTAGATGAGTATAGACTGTTTAAGTTCGCCCTTGGACATATCAGTGGTGTTCATAGCATTTCAGTGTATCCAGTTCCTATATTTGCATGCATAACTGACTTCTCCTTAAATCTGCATCACTCCAAAAGCATTGTGCTTTGGTGGTAAGTGTCCTGATTATATGTCCCCATATAACTATGTCAGAGTAGAGTGGACACAGTGAGGCACCACTCCTTGGCATGTTCTTTTTGCTGAGAACAGTTCTTTCACTGCACATTGTTGCATCTGCTGCTTGACAGGAGATATCTGTCCTGCATTTCCTTGGTATACAAAAACACGGTAATACAGACTTAGTCCTCCAAAGAGTCTGTCAAAAAAAAAGAAAAAAAAAACAACAAAACAATGACAAATTATCTTGCCTGATAAGTGTATAGAACAGAACTGGCACTCCATTATCACTTGAGAAGGAGGTAGATTCACGATAAAATATTCATTATTAAGGGCTGAAGCAGAAAGGCTGTGTAATTTTAAGGTGTTAACCAGGCTCATCTCACTCACATGAGACCATCTTGCTATGCCCCACTAAGGTGTCCCTGAATTAATCCAAGTCCTAAGGTAATGAATTAATTCCAGTCTTTTACCTTCAGGTTTTCCTGCAATGTTGTTCTAATTTTCCTGTTAGATCCAATTATTCTTGATTTTGCTCTCCCCAAGCTTGTGGCTGAGTGGCCTGTGACAGTCATCCTGTACAAGTGATAAATCACAATGCTGGAAGGAGTACGAAGGCCTGGAAACAGGTGCCTTGCACCAGGCTCATGAGAAATAAAATGGGGACTTTGTTGGCTTGAGATGAATTAGAATGAACAGCCAGATACTGTAGGAATCACAGTTCCATCTAGAGTGGATAAAACCTTCAGTTGCTGCTGGCTTACTAATTTCAAACCCTGAGAGAGTCTCTCTGACCTGGGCTGCCAGAGATTTGGATCTGCAATAACAAAGTCTGACCATCTCTAATGCTAAGGCTTTCTTTCTTCTCAAATTCAGGGAGCTTATCTAACCTCACACTAAGCATGTGCTTAAAGGGAGACGATGACAAAAAATATAAGAAATTTCTGTTTATCTTCAGAAAATAATCAGTAAACCTATTACCACTCGCTAATTATGTATGCACATGTAAATTCCTTTTTATAAGCCTGTGTCAAACAAATTTGGATGAACGTGTTTTCCTTGGCATATCTATGATGGTGGAGCTGGGTTTTTTTTGTTGTTGTTTGTTTTGTTTTGTTGCTCATTTGTATTCTAAGTTGTATGCTTCCCAACAATCCTAATTCTAAAGGATAGGAGCTAATAACACTAGACCTTCAGATTTTGCTCTGGATAATAAGCAACAGAGATATCATAGAATCCTAAAATAATTTGTTTTGGAAGGAACCTTAAACATCTAGTTCCAAATCCCCTATAATGGACAGAGACACCTTCCAGTAGAGTAGGTTGACCTTTCAAAGCACTTCCAGAGAAGGGACTTCCACAGCTTCTCTAGGCAACCTTTTCCAGTGCCTCACCACTCCATAGTAAAGAATTTTTCCTACTATCTAACCTAACCATACCCTTTTTGGCTTAAAAACGTTACTCCTTGTCCTATCACTATGCTTCGTGATAATGATTCCATCCCCATCTTTCCTGTAGGTCCCCTTTAAGTCTCGGAAAGATGCTTGGAAAAATGTAAAGCCTGTTCAGAGTCTTCTCTTCTTTAGGCTAGATAACCCCAACTTTCTCAGTTTTTCCTCATAGGAGAGGTGCTCTAGCCCTCTGATAATCTTCCTGGACCTCCTCTGGACTCTCTCCAACAGATCTATTTTGGGGGCAGCAAGGGTGGATGCGGAAATGCAGGTGAAGTCTCACAAGACTGGAGAAGAGAGGGAAGATCATCTTCTACTTGCAACCTCCACTTCTTTAATGCAGCCTGGGATACAGTCAGCTTTTGGAGCTGCAAGAACACATTGCTCACTCACATAAAGCTTTTCATCCACCCAAGTCCTTCTCTACAGAGCTACTCTACATCCACTCATCACCTAGCCTGTATTTATATTTGGGATAGCCCTATACCAGGTGCATTACCTTGCTATTGGCCATGTTATGAGGTTTGCATGGGCCCTCCTCTCAAGCCCATCAAGATCCCTCTGGATGGCATCCCTTTCCTCCAGCATGTCAACCACATCACTCAGCTTAGTACTTGCTGAGGGTGCACTCAATCCCACTGTCCATGTCATAATACTGGCCTCAATACTGGCTGAAGAACATAACCTGTCATTGGTCTCCATATGGGTATCGAGCCATTGTGCACAACTTTTTGAGTGTAACCATCAAGTCAATTCTTTGTCTGCCAACTAGTCCACCCATCAAATCCATGTCTTCATTTTATAGTATAGTATATAAAGTATATGCTATACAAGTATATAATGTGGGACAGTATCAAATACTTTGCAAAAGTTCAGGTAGATGACAACAGTATCTCTTCCCTTATCCACCAATATTGTAACCCCATTGTCAGGTATGATTTGCTCTATTAAACTATTAAGCAATATCAAATAAAGAAGGCTAAGTTGTATGAATGCCTATTGAGCACACAATACATAGCAAAAAAAAATATGAGTAGGATTTCTTAGTACTATTATCACAACAGTTTGGAAGGTAAGAATCATTACATTAATTTTAAATACGGAAAGAAGTAGAGGAGTCTAGTTTTCCTAGCTCCAAGTCTGTAGTTTATGAGAATGTGTTTAGTTTAATTTGTGCGAAGATAATTCATGTAAGATAGCTACAACCCAGACAAAGAAGAAAAACTGAGGAGGCGATGAATGTCTAAAAAATACATGTAATTCTTTAAAATGATGGAGAAAAATTGAGAAGGGATTTTTTAGTTCAGAGTGATCACCTGCTTTCGGAATTGCAGTATAGACTTTTTAAAATCACACTAAGCCTTAACATTTTCAAAGGTAACAGTGATAGAAAAGCATGCATTTAGGTTGTTATGAATCTTTAGATTTCCTACATATATTGATACTTGAACATCTGTGGAAATGTACATGCTGCATAGTCCTTTGAGAAGAATTGTTTTTATGTTTAAACACTTCTGTATATAAAACGTACTTACTAGAACTTGTTTCCTATTCTCGCTCCTGAATTATTCATGAAATAAGTCATCAGTCCCCCTTTAAACAAAGATTGACATTTTTATGACAAATTGTAGAGCAGAATAGCAAAATTGTAGTCTGCTAGTGACAGTTTATTTCTTTTTTAGCTACATTTTAACACTCTCCTTGTTTTACTCTTGTTTATGGAAATGCTGCATGTGTCTGTAGATTTGTAGTGAATTATAGTTAAGACTTAGCAAAGAAAATGTAATTCCTTATAATAGAGTATAGGGTCAGTGTACTTTTCACTAAAAACAATTGATACATAAACATTGATATAATAATCTTTCTTACCCATCATTAAAACTGTCCCAAAATGCTTGGAGACTAATTAGCATCAGTTAGTGTAAATTATTTTCTCCAATTGTATGAATTGTAATAATTGTATACATTTCTTTTAAATGTTAAAGACCTTCTATCAAACATGATATTTGCCTTCATTGCATAAAGTTCTTATGTTCTAGCCACAAACACATTTTTCCATGTGACATCTGAAAATTATTTCTCTAAGAATCAGCAAGGAGGGTTCACATTTTAACAGAAAATTGTAAAAAGTGAGCCTGAAACCATCCATGGAAATTCAAATGTTGAGAGAGTAGAATTCTGAGTACCCCAAAGTGACACTTTGATGTTTTGCATAACCAGCCATTATGCCAGCGTAAGTAAAAGAGCATCACTGTTCCTTTCCAACCAAGCACCAGTGTTGATATTTTCCTGTATGGCCTACTGCTTGTGCAGCCTTTCTGCTGTGCTCTGAGTCTGCTGAGATTTGCAGATGATTTCTAAGCCAGTGGGATGAGTGGCTTGGGAAACTGTTTCTATTTGTGATGGTGAAGTTTTATTCCTTTAAAATTAGGATCATAGAATCATAGGATGGCTTTGGTTGGAAGGGATCTTAATGATCATCTACTTCCAAGCCTCCTGCTGCGGGCAGGCTTGCCCACTAGATCAGGTTGACTTTCTCCATAGTACTCATGTTCCTTATAGGGTAAGATGTGGGATCAGAGGAAAACAAAGTCATCTACTAGTACATAAAGAAAAAAGGCTGAAAAAGTTGAATAGAGATCTTTATCACCTCTGAATCATAAAGGGCAAATGAATTTGTTGTTTAAGTACCATAATATGAGAGAGCTTTACTCATTTCTTAGCTGTGCTTTGGGCTCACTGAGGGATTCAGGACCTTTGTAAAATGCACATAGTGTTGTTTCTCAATAGAGTATGAGGAAAACAAAATCATTTTTACACTCTCAGTGCAGCAGCACTGGGAATTACAAATAACATATAATGAATAGAAAATAAATGTACTTTTCTTGACTAAAGCACATTTTATTATAGATTTTGAGGTCTGAAACAGAGAGACATCAGGATCTCCAATCTGGCTTCTGTAATGAAAGAGTGGTTTGAAATGCCCGTATGTAATTACTGTGTCCTATTTGCTGTCCACCAGTAATGTGGAAATTCAGTCTTTACCTAATTGTAAGGGTTATGTATGAAATTAAGGTTTGCTTTTTGGCTAAGGTAAAGGTAAGGAGTCTTTTGAATAGGATGAGATCCATACAGATCTCTATGCCAGATTAGATCCCATCTCCGACCTTTGCCAAGCTTCTAAGAAATATTTGGTGACATTTTATAGTTCTGAATTGCAGGCTGAGTAAACTGTTGACCTCTGTTGACTACATTTAAGCTAATTTGTGCAGAAATCGCAGACACTTAGGTGCCAAAATGAGCTGTCTTTAGATTTCTAATGAACACTTAATGTCCACATTTCTACTGTTAACTAAGCCGGTTAAACTAAAGCTGATGAGTTTATGTCTGCCTTGAATGCAGGTACACAGATATTATTTTTATGCTTTAATTCTTGCTGGTTATTCAGTGGGAATAATAGCACCCCCTTCCCACACAGGTGATTGTGAAGCTAGGTATATGAGCAGACTGCAGTGTAATGGGGGTTTCAGACGTGTGTTAAATGGTTACAGTCTAGGGTGAAATATTAAGAAAATATCCCTGGAACTGGAAACAGTTTGGAACTGTCAGTTTGTTGTAGTCAAATACTGTATTCAGACCAGACCTACCTTAAATAGGAAATTTTGCACTGCTGTCATGTAGAGTTTCTTTTCTCACATGTGATCCACAAATCAGAGTCTGAAAGTCCTCTGACATAGCTGGCACTATTAGTAGAAACTGACTCTTCTCTCTAATTTTCATATTGCAGAAACTCACCCTGAGGCTTCTTGTGTGCATTTTACTAATCCGACCTATGGCACCAAATGGTGACCGTAATCAGAGAGTGGTTCCCAGAATTACAATATTAATTATAACAACAGCTTTCATTCTTTTCATGTTTAAATCATTTAAAGATGGCTTGCTTCTCTTGTGACTGTAAAAGAATGTTTAAAACCACTTCCCCAGATATTTTTGCTCTCTCCTTTCTGCACAAACAACCCCATCCAAATCTTTATTGGTGTCTGTCTTCTGGCTTGGTGAGGGCAATCTGTGTGTAGAACCTTCTGCAGCTGGACGCTTGGGTTAGTGAAACACAGCAAATTTGGGGCCCCTTCATTTTCTTAACTGTCCTAGAAAACATGGGGTCTTTTCTGCAGGTTTCATGCTAAAAGGGAGTTCACTTGAAATGTCACATTGGAAACCAAATCCAGATCATTTTGCACGGATAAAATGTTAATCTTAGAGATTACTTTAAAGTAATCAATCATAAAAAAAAAAAAAAAAAATTCTATTCATTGCAGTAGAGCCATTTTTCTTGTTGTTGTTTACTTCTACTGTTAGGGGGGCAAGATTCCCATCCGATGGACATCACCAGAAGCCATAGCATACCGGAAGTTCACATCAGCCAGTGATGCGTGGAGTTATGGGATTGTGCTCTGGGAGGTGATGTCTTATGGAGAGAGGCCGTACTGGGAGATGTCCAACCAGGATGTAAGTATGCTGTTATCTGAGTTCTGTTCTCAAACAGAGGATCAGAATGCGAAAGTAAGTGAAGCATAATGAAACCAGGTGGCTCTGAGTTTTTGGCATCGACATTGAAGAAGATGTAGAAGTGAAAATTTCTCCATCTCTTAGGCCAAGAATAAGTTCTAATGAGCTTAACAAAAGGCTTATATATTTTTAGTTGGGTATTTTGAACTTCTGAAGGAGCATACTAGAGAATCTTATCACTCTGTTGATTTTCTGTAGGATGACTCAAACAGTTTCACCACAGTGGTATCATTGTCTTTTATATTCCTTAACTTATTATTAGAAAACTCTCCTGAATTTCTGTTGATGCTCTTTGGTTCCACTTCTATAATACCGCATAGAAGCTTTCAGTAAATGTCAAATATGCAGAACAAGTTGCTCTTGAAGCTTGTGAAAAATAGAAATACAGTATTTCTACTAAAAGTGTAGTGAAACCAAAATATTTCTGGAAGTAATTAAAGGATAAAGTAGAGTAGTAGAGTGATTTTATTAGAAGACTTCAAATGCAGGTTTCTTTGCAGCACCAGTAAACTATCCAAGTCTGTAATCCAAATGATTAATGCATCTCTCCCAGTATTTCTTAAGAAGAATAGTATTTCCCAAGTAAGATTGTTGATATATTTTGTGTGTGTGTGTGTGTGTGTGTGTGATTCTTTATTGTTGTTGCCATAAGAATCCTAGTTTTATTCCATGGGAGATATGAACCAAATCTTCTGATATACAATCACTAATGCACATAGATTTTCCCAAAGGATTATATTTTTAGTGCTAGACTCAAGAATGTCAGTAACATAGCTGGAGACATACTTTGCTAATGCTACTTCATACTAAATAAGAAAAAAAAAAAAAACAAAAAAAAACAGAACAAAAGTTTTCCTTTCAAATTAGTACCTGTGGAATACAAGTCTGCAGCAAGCTATGTATATCTTTTAATTAGTCATGAAGACTTCAATTGTTGGTGAAGTTTAATTAATTGTGTTACATAGGCTGATATACTAGTGGGATGCCTTTCTGTAATAACTGTTCACACTAAAATGAGAAACAGAAATATTAACCTATATCTTTGTATTGGCTGCTTTAATTATGGACTTTTTTATTATCCCTGCTCTAACTCAGATTTTTCATGTTTTTTTACTAACTGATTCAGTAAAAAGAAAGAAAAGAAAACAACTGAGAGGATAACAAAATATTCCTTTATTGTTTTCTACTTACAATGTGTTGGTTTTTTGACTTATATACGGTAGGACTGATCAATAGGCATTATACATTGTGAAAAGTTTATATTAGAAAGTGTTAATATTGGGCTAAATTTTGTTCTGTCATGTGGTGGTTTTGATTTCATTGGCCTTGAATCTAAATAACTTATAAAAGAGCTTGAATTTAAACAACTGATAAAAGATTCATAGAGGAAGCATTGAGTTACCTTGTGGAAAGTTTTTAAAGTATTTTCTGGCTCTATGAGATCAGTTACAGACTCATTTCTCAATACGACCTTCTACCTACCAGTGCAGTCTCCTGTGACAAGGTTGGTTGGTCTTCTGCCATATGCAGCATCCACTGGAGAGTATGGGACACACCTGTTTGTTAGGATGGTCAGACAAGTGACATTCAAGACCTTTTGCATTTTAGCATATTTAAGTAGGCAGCTTGCTAAATATATAGCTTTTATTTATGGTTCTAGTTCAATCGAATGTGAGTTGTGGAGATCCTTTTTAGACTCTCACCTTCCTCAAAGTCATATACTGTATCTTAACTCTCCCACAGCCCTTTCTGCATGCCTAATTTACTGCCTGGTTTACTTTGCAGATAAACCAAGAGCATTGCACTGCAAGACAATTAGTGAATAAACACAACTGTTTAAACATTGAATGTCCATGTTAATGTGGTTCACATAACTGATAAAAACAAATTGATGCAAGTGCCTTCAAGTTCTCAAAAACTTTTATCCTTGTGCAGGTAATTAAGGCTGTTGATGAAGGGTATCGCTTGCCACCTCCTATGGACTGCCCAGCTGCCTTGTATCAGCTGATGCTGGACTGCTGGCAGAAAGACAGAAACAACAGACCCAAGTTTGAGCAGATTGTCAGCATCCTGGATAAGCTGATCCGTAATCCCAGCAGTCTGAAAATAATCACCAATGCCGCAGCAAGGTGACATATTAGATCCTACATTGCATGTGACTAAATGTCTTTGATTTCTTTTTCGTCCATAATTAGAATTTGTTTCATTTCTTTACCTACATCTTCATTTTCTAACCACAAATATTTGCAGTCTTAAAGAGGACAGAGAGCTTTCTGTCTGTTCATTTGGGAGAACTATTTAACATTATCATTGCTGCAATTTTTGTTAATGATGCACTATTATTCAAATTTTGCAAAGCTAGTATAGTATTGTTACGAAACCCACAGTAGGACTGAGCAGAGATTTGTGAGAGAGACAGAGATGAAAGATTTGGTCATTGTGTAATATTCCTTTTTTTCTCATCTAACCTTGGATGTTGCTTTAAATGGTTAGTGTTTCATAGGTCACAGCTAGCCATGTTCCTAAGTATCTTTCAGAATTGGACCCAAGCACATAGCATACACTCTTACAGTGTACTCTGTGCTGACAAGTCACTTTAATCATATCAATAACCTTTTTGCTTTCAGCAGGACTCACAGTCTTAAAGATGCACTTACATTCGCTGTTTGATATATGCCTTACCTAGGAATTATTTCCAACCCATGCAGTGTTACCTAATTGCATTAAAAACATTCATTTATAATACTGGTTATTCAACACATTCTGGAGCATCTCTATGATGAAATAAGAATTATTGAGAGAAAGTGAAGAGTGTGTTGACACCTAAGATGGATGTGGTGAAATAAAATCTTTGGTTTAGTAGACTTTAAGTGAATTGGTTTATATAATGCGCAGAACATCATACTTTTGCTTTAGTGATCTGAAGAAATGTGAAATTATTTTTAGCACAAATGCTTATGAAGAATTCTCCATCCACAAAGCAGACTGTCAGGGGGTAATCCATGCTGATTCTTCACACCCAGGTCTCCAAGAGCTGTTTCAGGGCAGGAGTACACATTCTGCCATGAGGTGAGCTTTGCAAATAAAGATGGCAAGTCACTCCTCCCAGACCTTTGCTTCTGGCACAGCCCCCTTCTCCCTGCTGCAGTCTAGCAGGAAAGCACAGAAAGAAACAGATAAGGCAGCGCAGCTAGGAGGGCTGCACTAGTGCTGTGGGCCACTAGGCAAGCTGCATGGACCTCACTTTCTTTTTTGTGTATCTGGTGTTGCTCATGTTGCTCATGTGGCTGTCCTGGCCACTGTCTGCTGCCACTCCCAAGGCATCAGCAAGAAAGCAGAGGTGGGAGGAAGAAGAAAGACTTGCTAGTGGGCTTTGCTGCTAGAAATACTTGAGAGAAGTCTTCTTGCACAGTAACTACATTTCATGATTTAATTGGTGAGCATCTAATGTACATTAAATCAGCACGCTTACCAGAGTGGTTATTTCTATTACCTGCTGGGTGACTGGTTAGGGGGAAAAAAAAAAAAAAAAAAAAAAAAAAGCTTTTTAAAGCATTATCTTCTCCATGAAGCAGATTTATTCTAATCATCCTGCAACCTCATTTGGTAAATGGTTGATGCAAGCATCTGTTTTATACAAATACACTAAAGTGGTCTGCTAGGTTAGAAGATACCACTTTAGTGTATCTGTATAAAATATACTTCAAATAGGGAATCACAACTATCATATTTTGGTTTGGGGTTTTGATTGTAGAAAGTGATACCTGTTCCCTTTTTATTGTCCTCCCACTGAGGCAGATGAACCACAGCAGAGTGGAAAACAGTGTTAGCTGTCATTTCCAGCTTCCACTTCAGAGCAAGTAGAAGCTGATATCCTCTACTGAAGCCCACATTCAGAGTACTGCAGTGGAGCACTGCATTCTTGCTTTTCCAAGCAGCTGAGCCCCTCTCCTCCTCTGCAGCACCTCACTGGCTGGTGACAGACGCTATAGTGGGACCCTGCTTCAGGCCCTGGGCCAGCCCAAGCTCCTAGCCTCTGGGAAGCTGCATGGTGCCATTCAGGGTATATGTGACCCATAATCTTTCCATCTAAGTCTGCAGCCTATGATCCATGCCGATCTCATGTCACTGCCAGCAACTGGGCAGGAACAGGCCTGGCTGCAGGGGACACACAGGGTGAACTAGTTCCCAGGGGATTACATCAGTGCTAATGGCTGCTCTCAATAGTTATTTGAGTCTGTAGTACTCCTACTGCACCTCTCTCCACACCCGCAGTAAGCAATTAATCTAAATTATGGAGGTCCCTCTTGTACCCATGTCTATGCTGCTACTGGTAGAATGGTAGAGCTTTATGCGTAACATATGTTCTTAAGTGTTCAAAATGTATTTGGTCAGGAAAATTGTTTAACCTGATGATGTCTGCTGCAGATGCAAAGCCAGTCTCTTCTTGCATATTTTCAAGTTGGTGCTTAAAGCAGTTACAGTGATGTTGTATCCTATTTGAAAACACATTTCTGGAGGTGCACAGGATATCCCTGCCCTCTAGTATGCTGCTTTTAACTGACTGCACCTGAAGGATGTGCTCAGCTCTGTGTCTGATTCCAAGGCTGTATCCCCGGCACATTTTATAGTAATATCTCATAGGAATACAGGAGGAGTCAAAACCTTCACTTCTGTGTTCCCTTTCAGTTTTCTATCCCTTCTAGCCACTCCATGGCATCTAATAATTTCTTGGTACCTTGGGGGAAGTTTTTATCCTTATTGATCTTCTCTTTGCAGACCTCGCTACGTGCTTGTGAACCTCACTTCAACAAAAGCTTTTTGTAGTCTCACTGTAGCAACTGTTTCATGATACCTTTCCTCACGTTATGTTTTATCTCTAATTCACTCGAGAATTCCTTTCCTATTCCTTGGAAAGTACAGACTATGGCTGATTGCTTTCTTGTCCTTTTAATTAGGTGGCCACCTTGAGTTCTTTTAAACAAGGCCTGCACTGGACACATCGGTGTTTTGTGTCCCTCAGCCTGCCTTGAATTATCCAGCTCTGTAAAGAGCCATAGAAGCAGAATGTGGTGCACACAGAGTTGCACAAGTCATGCAGTTTCCTAAGGCATAACCGCATGATATTTGTATTTGATTTATGTCTTGCTGTTCTTTCTTGTTTTCTAAGCATTATGTTCATTTTTATAACAGAGTCTTTAGGTTGTTTGGATACCTTTAGGGTGGAAGTGAGTTCATAGTTCCTCCAGTTTTGATCAGTTTTATTTTTTTTTTCTTGAGCTTATTATTTTTTCAGTCCACTGTGTATTACTTCACATTTGTGAACATTTCATGCAGATACAAAGCAGATGGAATGTTTTCCAACTTGAATAAAGAGACAGAGTCACTTCACTCACCTGCTAACCAGTTATAAGGCTATCATCTATAAGGGATCGCATTTTTATTTATTTGTGTAGGAAAAAAAATACTAACCCAAGAGTCACACAACTGAAAATATTTTGTATATGCTGCTTTTCGGTGTCTTTATCTGTTTCAATTTTTTTCACTTATTTTATCTGATTTGTTTCAGAAAGAACACTTCTCCTATATTTACATATTTATAATGGCTGAAGGGTTGCAGTGTAACTGTATGTGAACCTCACCACAGCCATTTGAAAAAGATATTTAAAACATGATGTTTAATTAGAAATATATTTAAAGAATTTCTGTGCCCAAAATGAATTATGTTGTTGAAAGACTGTGTGACATTTAGGCGTAAGTGTTGTAATACGGGGTTAAGACAGCCCATGTACTGTGGCAGTCTTCCTCTAGCTGCAACAGTGAACGTGTTGCTGAGTACCCTCACATCTGTGATGCAGGTACAGCTGAAGTCACTTAGTCTTTAGGAGCCTGATAAAACAGGAATAACCAAGTTAGTCCATGGCCCTGCCATGAAATCATTTGGAAAAAAAAAAAATTGAAAATGATTTTCAGAAATTCTGAATTTCTATCAGATCTGTGCTTTCTTTTAAAACTGGGAAGGAATCCACGCAAACATATAATTAATTTGCTTCGGTACATTTAGGACAGGAGGAAATAAATAATTTTACAAACACTGGGAGGAAAAGCCCTGAGAAATCAGGATATTTACTAAGCACTATGTAGACATTTTATGTGTGTTTTAGTGTTATAATAGCTGTATTTAAGAGCAAGAATGGCAAGGGTTTGCATCATATTAAGTGCAGAAAATGGAGAATTGATGGTCTTCTAAAAAATATAATTATTTTGTGAGATGCTGCTAACAGTTTAGCAGCTTATATTTTTTTGTTGTTGTTTTCATGAGATTTTCACTAAAAACATGTGACTTATTTAGCTTTGTGCATTTGGAGGAGTTCATATCTAGCTCAAACATTTACTACAGAAAGTAATTATTATCATTTCTTACTACTTAGAATCTGGCGAATTTTGTCCACTGAAATGCGAGCAGTATGATTTGAAATATATTCATGAAACTGTTTTCCAATTTGGAAATGCTGCTATCAGATGGCTTGCAGAAGCAATTGGCCCTCACTTTATTCTGAAAAATGTCAAAACATCATCTATTTCAGGTCCTATTCCTATCTATCAGAAAATTTAAAGTACCTTCTGCACCAGAGGATTAATCAGCAAATTTGCCCCAGATCTTTGAAGAAAAAGGTGTTACTTAAATGAAAAGGACAAAGATAGTTCAGCAGAGCCATCAAGCTTCAGTAAAGCTATTTAATTTCATCAGCAGAGACAGGATGTAAAGCTGACTCGAACTTTGCAGACTCCTCTCTCCGCCTCGCAAGCACTGCTTGTGGCATCAGCCAACCTCACTAACTTCCTGTCTGTCTCCGGGTTTCAGAGACTTTCAAAGGATTCAAAGTCTGAATCTTTGTTCTTGCGCATGGAGTCTTCTGAAGCAAAGTTTTATTTTGTAAATCCAAATGCATTAATCCACTAGTATGCTCCAGATACCATATTAAATGTTACATATTACAATATGTGCAGAAGTCTGCCTTTAATTTGCAGCTTATTAAAGAATATCAAAATAGACATATAATGTGGAAAGCTAGGTCTAAAATATGAATAAGAAAGCAGACTTTTAAAGAAATCACACCACTCTCAAAGTAAAAAAGATGTTTAAATTATATTTATTATAATTTCAAACTGAAGACCATTATCTGTGTTACTGTGCAACTTTTTCATAGGTAGAACTTGAAATTTCCACAATACAGAACTCAATCCAGAGGTACTTCATAAAGGTTGGTTATTCTTGCTTTAAAATAATAATACACAACTAGAAATTATTCTTTGTGTTTGAAAGCCTTTAAAATATAATTGGAGGCTCTGGAAATGTGTACATTATAACACATGTAGGGCCTTGGCCGTGGAACTGCGTTGCCTTGATTGAGAACAGGAAGAAACTAGCCATTGCTCAGGGGCACAGAAGCATACTACTACATATCCTATACTATTATACAGACTTCACATCCTACTTTAATTTCCAGGTTTCAATTCTGTGATGAGGGGAAGTTTTCATCCATACACAAAGTTTATATTTTTCAGTATTCCGTAATGCTCTGTAACTGCTTAGAAAAAGAATAGTAATAATAAGCAACCAACAATAAATGCACTATTTCTGTTTGCACTTCAGCCTAGTAGGCAGGTTTGCTTTCATGTATGGTACACATTAGGAGTTCTGTATTTAAAATATGAGTTCTGCTATTACTGTTGTATCTCAGGCTAAAAAGAAAAATACAAGAAAGCTTGCTATTTTCAGAAAAAGCATAGTTGAAATTCTTTTAATATAGTCCAGGAAATGTAAGGGGTCAGGGACAGCTGGTCTTCCTGTTGAAAACCCAAAATTGTTGGAAAATGTGCACGAATTATTCCTCATCTATACTTTCATGTGTTAACAAGTTGTTTACGGCCTTACCCTGATTTTCTTGAATTTGAGGTCTTGCTTCAGTTATTAACTGGAGTAATTTCCTTGGACAGTTTTTGGCCTACTTGTTATTTGTGAGTAGTTGATTGCAAGATTGGCTTTATTGGCTCTCGCTGTTGGTGTTCTTGCTGAGACAAAGTGTAATGTTTGCTCTCAGTCAACCAGATCCATCATTTGCATTAAAAATTTCAAGTTTATTTTTCACAAAGCTCAGTTCCACTTGAAATCTGATGATTCTGTGAAAAGTCTCTAAAAAAAAAAAAAAGTCTTGACAGGTTCTTTGCAAAAATTGAACTCCGTTGGAACGGCAAGCAGGTCAAAACAAAAATTTAGTCAATTTGCATTGGCTGAACTTTTTGTTTAAAAGTTCCTTTTTCTGCCATTCTGTTCAGATGGTTTCAATGCTTGAAATGTATCTCTGACCTGCTGCAATACTGGCAGCTTGCTTCTTCCCTTTAGGAATGTTCAGTCTGAAGGAAGGAGCTGCTGGTTTTGCTTGGACCATTTCAGAGAGGGTTTAGCCTCTGTGCTTGCCCAGGTGTAACCAACAGGGTCTGGCCAACAGCATTCAGCCCACACGTGAATTTTTAGCTCCACTCAAAAGACAGCAGCAATATAAGCTGTGACCTAAAAATGAGGCTGTCTGCTCTAAAAGAATCCAAACAGTGTAACCCCAGTGTGCTAGCTCTCTTTCAAGTGACTGTTAAACAGCAAACACAGACTTTATGGATGTGGGAAACTTCACAGATCACACAGAAATGCAACAGATTCTAGTAAACAGTACTTGCTGATGTCTAATCACAATTCGAGTTGTGTGTGGAATTAGGCATTAAACTGAAGACACTTTCAGGAACTTCAGTGAATTAGCATGCTAGAGAAAGAGAAACTATTTTCACCTGACTTTTTTTTCCAGTAGTCATTAATATCATGCCTGAGGTAGATATAAATGAACCACTGTTCCTTCAGAATTAAAAATTGTGAGGGCTCGCTGTTAACATATACAGAAAGACATCTATTTGCACTTTCACACTTCTATCAGCAATACTGATGAAACTCAGACACGACTTCGCAGTAGACTGAGTTATGTAGTTAGAATTTAAATGTGGATGGATTAGTGTGGGGCTGTGTTTTGAGTATTTGCTGTCATTTGTGCTTCTGTGGGATTTTCTCTGTGGTTCTCAGCTTGATACAGCGTGAAGCTCTTGTTAGTGTTAATGGCAGTACTGCACTGGAAGTGCTGGAGAAAGGAACCTGCATGAAGCCATGGCCTGACCCGATGAGTGCTGTAGAGGATGTCTGTCAAAATTCACACTGCAGCCAAATGGGAGATACAAGGGCAAGTCATATAAAGCAAATGGTAGATACAAAGAGCCAGAAAAGCATTTTAAAAGCTCTCTAAGGCATTTTTCTCTCCATCTACTAAAGAGCCCATAGACTATCCAAACAATAATGACTGGTTGTTGTCAAGGGTCCTGTATGAATACCAGGAAATGGCCATGGGATGTTACTTCTCCTGCTTAAAAGCACAGCTTAGGCTATATTATGAGAAAGATATCTCAGTAATACGCTGGTGTTTTTGCCTTCACTGTCTTCACTGATTTTGGTGAGGAGAAGGTGAAATGGGGAGTACTGATACATACAGGCTTCAGATTTATTACCCTCACCAGATGCTGAAAAGATGGAAACTCCTTAAAACCATTTTTCTGAGGGGCAGACAAAGGACCATGAGAGATTGGAGGGCTGACATCTGGGAAAGCTGAAATTTTATGTCCTGCTTATCCTAGAGGAAGCTATGGCAGCTTTTTTGCCAGTGGACAATATGGAGCTAGAAAATAATTCCTGTGTGACATGTAGAGAGATGCATCATTCTGCTACAAACCAGCAGGCTAACTGATCAGCATTCTTTTCCCCGATGATTATTTGTTTTACTCCTCTTTATTCCTCCATCTCTCCTTTGACTTCAAAGAAGAGTCACAACCTGCTTACTGTCAGACTGTGCAAATGTGATGTGAAGCCCCCTGGGTAAAGCAAATTATTTTCGGGTCTAAGTTGCAATTTTTGCTAAGAGTACTTTAAAAATGTGCATGAAGTGGTAGGGCTGAACTCCAAGGATTCTTACCTTTAAGGTCCAGGGACAACCAAGTAAGTACAAGGTCTCTACTTCTCCTTGGTATGTCATTTGTTTTCTAATCTCCTGTTGTCACACTGGCGTACCTACAATTCTGTTTGTTGTAGAAGATAAAACTACAGTCTGCTCTGTGTGCTAGTTGTTCTTTTTTTTTTTTTTTTCTTTTTTTTTTTTTTCTTTTTTTTTTTGCTGCTGTTGCTGAAATATTGAAATGTCCTTGTTAGACCAGAATTCTGCATTTCAGCTTACCATAATTATAAAACACATGGCATTTGTGTTTAAACCAGGCCTGATTTCCTCCCGGGGAGCAATTTCACTTTACAAAACCAGTTTATAATTAACTAAAGCTTGCCACCGGAAATTACTTTGTTTTCTACGTAGTTCCCACTTTAAATGAATCTGATTGTGGAAGAGGAAGTCCAGATTTAAAAACTATAGGTTGGTTATGGTGTTTGGAGGAAGAGATAGGCTACTGCAAGAGAAACTCTAAGATCCTGTGTGCAGATCTCCACTGTGCATTTGCAGAGTGCCACCCTTTGTGCAGAAGAAGTCATTGGTCATTTCATTTGTATTTATCTTGGTTCCTAAAGTTTTCAATCATCCTTTTCTCACCAGTGAACAGCCGAGCAGAGACAAGGCGATCGTGCTGGATCAGGAGAGTTTCTAATGTGGTTTTCTGCAGTCTTTGTCACCGTTACATGATGCAACAAACATTTCCTCATGTTGTGACAAAAACCTGTGCTAATGATAACAAACTATAGCTCTCCTTGCTGCTGCAGATGACTCAGAGATTAATTCCAGCTGTTTACATAATGGGCACATCCAGAGAATGCTTTCAGCAGCAGGGCATTTTGTAACTGGCATCTCACTGTTAAATTTGTCTCTCTAACCTACGTCTGACTGACTTTTGTCAGGGTACCACACGTCAGTAAATACAGCTCTATAGACAGGCACGCAGTCAAGATGGACAGGATAAAAGTCTTCCTGTCCTGTTCTGTTGAAAGATAATGCAATGGGGTATCATGGTTGGTCAAAGAAACAAAATAAAAAGATATTTTTCTTTTTATTTTTTTCAAAGAGGGAGGAATTAAAAAACAAGACAGAGGGAAATGTTCTATTTCACTTCCCCTGAGCAAACATGTAATTTCCATGATTTCTTTTTAATGACTCTCTTCTGAAGCTAGTAGGTACTGATTTATGAAAAGCTGTAAAAGATCAGGTGGAACCCTGCAGGACGTCGTTTACAGCTGCACGGATTGCAACCCATCTAATTTGTCTGGTAAAGTGTGAGCTCATGGCGCACATCACCCAGGCCATAAATTTCATGTTCAGACCTTCTGTCTAGGGGCTGGGTCAGGGGGGAAAAAAACGTCAATGCATGCAGATGCTCTGAAAGCCCAGCTTTCCCTTGGTGCATGCGAGGAGACATCACAGGCTCTTTGCTGTGAGACAAATTCCAGTTCATTGATAAACTATCCAGATGTCCTCTCTGAGGAGGAAAGTAACTAATTTTGGTTTGGAATCCTACAAGGAGAAAAATGATACTTTACAGTGCTGGTTATTCTGAGGTCACTTACATTAAAATTAGGTCATATTTTTTGTCCTGATGATACTTTGATCCAAGTAATAAACATAAAAGCTCTTGCAGGCCACTCTAATTCCTAATCCTGGAGAACTGTTCTATCTCAGCTTGTTTATGCTTTTTTTCTTTCTTTTTTTTTTCATTAGTGATTCTTGAGTCAGTCCTTGTTTTAATAGATTGAAGTTGAAAAGATGTACTAGGCTGGAAAAAAAATCTCCGTGTTTCATCATTAGGTACACTTCATAAATACTCTTAATAAATGTCTTGGGATACCAGACACTATACCCAGAAAACTATAAATAAAAAATATTGGCTCTTTGTGGGACAAACAGTAGTTGAGGAGATTCAGGCTATACAGCTACTGGATAAAAATATCTTGGGCTTGATTTTCCCACCTGGGCCTTAAGCTGCAGTCTGTTTCAACCAGAGTAGGCTTCTGGTGTCTTCTGTCACCGTGTCTCTTCCCAGTGGGAATGAGGTCTGCATCTGAAGTCAGTGGCACCTCCAGAGTCCCTTGCAGAGGCAGCAGAGCATGTCCTGACTGGGATCCAGACAAAAGAAAGCGAACAATAGTGCTTGAGCAGCTGCATCCCTGCCCTGAGACCTGTTGAATACTGGTGCTCAATCTGCGGAAGTGAATGACAAGTTGTGATTTGCAAGTTAAGATTTTCAAGCTTCTGATAAGCTCTTCAGGTGTGTCCTCTCATCCCAGAATGGAAGAAAATATTAAAATCATTTCCTGGTCTTGAAAGAATTCAGCTGATTGATAAGGATTGGCGTAATGTCAAGAATAAAGGTGCTGTTTTATATGTATCCAATTTCAATAACTGCTGTATTGCAAAGCTGCACTGTTTTTTTCTTGTCTGAGAGAGGAGTCAGGCACTAGAATGGGCTGTCCCAGGAGGTGGTGGAGTCACTGTCCCTGGAGATGTTCAAGAAATGTTAGATGTTGTACTGAGAGACATGGTTTAGTAGGAAATATTGGTGACAGATGGGTGGTTGAGCTGGATGATCTTGGAGGTCTTTTCAAACTTTGGTGTTTCTACAGTTCCATGATTCATCCAAGGTGAAAGGTAAAAGTCTAGGTGTTACTGATGTGGTATTTCTTGATCCAAACGCACGGCAGATCGACTGCACGAGTAGGTTATTCCGGAGCTACTGATCTTGGTGGAACTTAGTAAGAACATGGTTTAGGATTGAAAAGTTCTGTTTGGATTATCTAGGCTTTGTAAGGGAGTTTAAATTTATTGGTGTTCGAACATTTGGTTCTCTCTGGGGCCCTTTACAAACTCTGCCTTTCTTCCAGTGCTGAAAGATGGCTTGGGTGGTGAGTGAAGAGGGTATTTTGAAGTCCAGATCAGTTCTCTAGTAACAGTAACTGTAACCTACACATTACACTGTGCCATTACAATCTTCAACTGATCATGTTAGCCTAATCACCTCTCATTTTTCCAGTGACAGAAGTAATTTCAGATGGATTTAGCTGTTGTTGTCAAATTATATTTCAGATGATGTTCATTGAAATCTCTAGGAAAACAAACAAACAAACATACAAACAAAAACAACAATAACAACTAGGGAACCAATAGGCTGTAAAGTTGCAAAGAGAACTGCTTTAGATGACCTCTTAAGTAAGCCTCCTATGCCCCTGAATATCACCATCCTGAAATCACAGCCAAACACATGCTTAGGTTTAGGCCTGAGGCAGACATCCATAAGGTACTTATCTTAAAATGATAGGCATGCTAAAAAGATGCACGGTATGGGCATATACTTTTAATTGGAGGAAAAATTGTAGAAATACAGTTGATTAATAACGTCTGACTAGTTGAGTAAGCCACTATTGCCCTAATTAGCACTGGGAGAGAATGGCAATTGGAGTTAGTGAGGTATCTTGTAGAAATTGTGTTTCAGGAGCTTCCTACATGACCAGGAAGAGAGCAGGTCAGTGAAGACTGATTGATTGCTGAGGACAAGAGCTGGGTGTGTCATGCCAGCTGCCTTCCTGGAAGGCCTTTTTCAGAGCGGACAAATCCTCTGCTTGGAAATGCATTTGTTTATCTGTGGGCTGCAACAAGCGGTTCAGAAAGCTAGCTGATTTTAAACCTTGATGCCTTCAAAGAAGTAGTATATTCTCAAAACTGTGAAAACAGGATTCCTCTTACCAGACAGAAAAAAAAAAAAAAAAAAAAATTCTAGATCAATTTAAGAGCAACTCTTGCACCATATGCAATATCCAACTTTCAGATTCACCTACCTTAATTCTTCCTTGTTGAAAAAATTATATATTCATATACAATTCATATTCATACTTAATATAATTATGTTCATATATATTCATCTTTATTTTATTTTCAAAAGGATGATTTCATCTCGGTAGCTTCTAGGTAGCATGATACTTACGGAAAATGGCTTAAGTGGGTAAGGGAACATGGAGATGAGTTTTGTGTTTGATTCCTTGATTTGATTTTGTTTCAGACTGATTTTTTAGTTGTTTTCCAAGTAATGAATGTGGAAGCAAATCAGTTCAGTTCAGCATCCTTCATAAGCACCAACCTTAATTCAAAGGCAGGAGATGATTCAATTCACACTTTCAGATTATTTATATGATATTCTTACGCAAGTTTCAGCTTTAAGATGAGCACGATCTCAAATTGCAAACTGCAGAATACAAGTCTCATATGGTTGCATTTGTCTCGCAATTCACTTACATCTGATTTTTAGATTTGATGACATTTGTATGCCACTAATGTCTTATTTTATATGCCTCTACCTTTTTAGCACCACCTAGGAGTTTTTGGAGGGCTGCAATACTATGAACATTTGATATGTGTAACTTCTGCCAAAATGCTGAACTTGATGTTTAGTGTGCATTGTTGTAGTGACCACTATATTTTTTGTGACTAGGTTAATCACATAAATATAATCTAAATTAGGCTTGTCTTTGCTAATACTTTAACACATTAAAATGTAGTATAATATTGTTCTCTATGAATTTGTCATGTATCAGTGATGTAAAATCAGGGTTTGAGAAGCTGGAGCTCTTAAGCAAGGTGACTGCATAGTGTTTGTCAAAGCTGTCAGTGTGAATACATTTGGCCTCAGTGGCAGATAAATTCTGCAGATGAGCAAAAACCTGCATGTAGCCTGGGAGCTCCTAGTGATGCAAATGATAACTTTAGACACAAAATGAATCCATATTCATGTCTGATCCACAACTTTCACCATATTCTTCTTCATTTCAGGCCATCAAACCTTCTCCTGGACCAAAGTAACATTGACATTTCAGCTTTCCGCACAACAGGTGATTGGCTCAATGGTTTTCGAACAGGACAGTGCAAAGGCATTTTCACTGGTGTGGAGTACAGTTCCTGTGATACAATAGCCAAGATTTCCACCGAGTAAGTTGAAATAATCCCAGCCCTTCATCACTGGTTAGAGCTGGGGGTTCATGTTTTAGCATAAGGGTAGCATTTTAATATTCAGCTTCCATTTTTTATTTATTTATTTTTTTTTTTTTAAAGCTAAAATAATATAATGTTTAATAGAAAAAAAAAAAAGTAAATTACTGTAGTAGTTGTAATACACATGCAGGAAACCTGAAACCTTTTTCATAACTCTTTCTCACTAATGTAGAGGAAATTTCAGTTTCTTCAGGTATGGCAGCACTGTGCATAGTTTGGTATAAGAGCATTTGTTACCTTCAGTCACACTTTAGTAGTTTTGTACTTGTTTGTAATCTGCCTTTATCTGTGGTTTCCCCACAGCTGTCATGTGTGCCAATCTTTTCCTTTTTCGCCCATCCCATATTCCATCAACCCAGGTGCCAAAGAGCAAGTACTATGTAACTGCTTTTCTCCAATATGCTAATAATGGTTGCGTGGGTTGATAGTGACAGGACAAGGGGTAATGATTTTAAACTAAGAGAGGGGAGGTTTAGGTTAGATATTAGGAGGAAATTCTTCACACAGAGGGTGGTGATGCACTGGAACAGGTTGCCCAAGGAGATTGTGGATGCCCCATCCCTGGAGGCATTCAAGGCCAGGCTGGATGTGGCTCTGGGCAGCCTGGTCCGGTGGTTGGTGACCCTGCACATAGCAGGGGGGTTGAAACTAGATGAACTTTAAGGTCCTTTTCAACCAGCCGTTCTATGATTCTGTGATTTTATAAATAATTATTTAGAGGGCAAACTCCCTCTTGCCTTCCATTTTGACAATTAATCATTATAAACTTGAAAGTTTAAAACTTGAAAGTTCATACATTAAAATGTAGTGTGACAAGGAAGAATATGGTGGTGTTCTCTTTGCACCTGAAAAGGATCAAGTACAGTTATGAACTTACTGTACAGGAAAATCTTGACTCCCCATTGGGCTCACTGGATACAAGACCAGTTATGAAGAAGTAGCCAACAGCTGCAGGGCTGATAATTAAACACATCAATGCCGTTAATTAGTGTATTATTGCAACTATAAAAAGGCTGATAATGGGTTTTTATGACAATTACCCTTTGGGGACAGTGCAGAAATCCTCCAGGAATGCCCAGTTTCCTGTGAACAACTGTTTAATGAGCCCTTGGCAAGCATTAAACTGTTTCTATATTGCACAATTAACAAAGAGAATGAGCTGCCTGAAGAAATAAGGAGTGATAACAGCAGTAGACACAGGAAGCTTAGACATGGTGCTTATTCTGAGGATGAGACAACTGTTCAGAAGGCTTGGCACATAAAGTCAAAATGTCCACTGGTCAGGAAGAATAATCATGTTGATAGGGGGATGGTAGAGGGACTTAAGATTGCAGCTGGCCCAGAAGTAGCCCCCTGTGTGTACACCACTGGCAAACACTACTTCATTGTCCATTCTTGCAGGTATGGAAACACAGCAGGGCTAAATGAGCTTTTACATTTTTTTGCAGCCTCCTGCTGTCTTCAAACAATGGCTCTCAGTATTATTCATACCAGGATTTGTGTTTCAACAGCATTTCTGTACCTGGAGGCTCATCCAGTGCATCAGTATAAGATGAGCGAGTTGATTGGTCTCTGCTCACGTCAGCTCTAGGAAGCAGAGAGGCAGGATGCTGACTCACCTAGTTTATATTCTCTTTTTTCCAGTGACATGAAGAAAATTGGTGTTACAGTTGTGGGGCCTCAAAAGAAGATCGTTAGCAGTATCAAAACTCTAGAAACTCATACGAAGAACAGCCCTGTTCCTGTGTAAGGTACCAAAATGATGTTGCTGAGGACAGAAAAAAGAAAAGTCGCATCAAAGAGCAAAAGCGATGGCTGATAAATGGCACAGTTTAAAGGAGTTCTTTGCAGCAGTTTTGGAAACATAACGATTGAAATTTCAAACCCACTGAGACACTCAAATACTGAGTATAAATGCCTTAAAAATAGGAGCGAACTTGTTTTGTATCTGTTAATCCTGAAGGGTGGGTGCTCTTAACTGACTGTTAATGCAGATAGTAAATTTCAAAAGAAAAAAAAAATGTAAAAAATCCTTCCGAGTAAAAAACAGTGATACTAAAACCTAGAGCCATTTGAATATTAAGTGACTGAATAACATGAAAAACCCAAGGACATAAAAGCTGTGTATTTGATCTATACAGCAAGCAAGAAGAAAGAAAGACTTACAGTATTTTTATACAGAAGAGATCTGTAACAGGTATTTTATTTCTTTAAAAGCAAGGAAAATAGAGGACTATACCTCGCAATCTGTCTGGCCATATTTACTATAATGTCATTGTAACATGCTATTTGAACTTCAGAAAGGAATACAGAAATAAAATTTGTAGTGACTGGGTTAGTTGGCAAAAGATTTTCACCATTGTGTTAGTTTCCCTAATTGTGTTCATTTAAATAGAAAAAAAAAAGTCTTAATTCTTAAAAGACGTATTTATTTCCTTTCTTGTTTTTTGCTTTTTGTTTTTTGTTTTTTTTTTTTTACCATTATTGTTTATATTTATGCTTAAATACCTTAACCTGGCTGCATTATTGACAAGTGCCAAATATTATCAATACTTCATTGGTTTAACCTGAGAAATTGTGAGGGTTAATTACTTGATTATTTTATACTCACAACGTCATATACAAAGTACAGAAGGAAAGAAATGTCTTTTTTGTAGCTCCGACCCTAGGCAAAGCATTGGGACTTGCTGAGATTTCTTTCCTTTGCAAGTGAGTGATATTTAAATCTGGGCTTGAATTCTGTTGGAATTGCATGCCCATTGATCTCCAAATCAGTACCTGGCCTGGCCAACCATATGTATTTCCTTTGCTTTCCAAAGGCCTGATTTCATGTCACAAAGGTCTGCTGTCTTCAGATGCTGTTCAGGTGGGAGAATTACCTAGGAATTGTAAGAGTGTATCCTGCATGATCTGAGAGTGCTTTTTTAGCTTGTTGAGGAATTACGCATTACTGTCTTCCATCTCATGGGCTCTGCTCCCAGTGCTGGTAACTGGGAGTTGTACTACCATGTCGGCAGCCAAGGATAGTTGAAGAAGATGATTTAAGCTTCTGCAGTGGGAGTTTGGCTTGTCATTTTGCCTAATTCTGATCTAGAAGACCTCTGTCCAGATGCTGTCATTCTTCAGGAGCCTTGCTTTTTGATTCAGGTTCCATGGGCACCTGTGTTTGCCACTCCACATGGCTGCAGCCACCTCAGTCTTGACAGGACTGATTAGTTGTGTGGCAATGTGAGAGACCAGAAAACACAGCACTTGCAAGGGTGTGCTTTGGTAGATGTCCCAGTGTAACCAAAACCACCAGGCTCCATCCATTTAGGAATGGTTCTTCCTTCTGCAAGGTGAGTTGGGGTAAAGCCAGCTGTACTGCTTTAGAAGCAGTGCTTGGTCCCTTGAAAGAAATCAGAAGGGAGCCTATCTTTAGGAGACCATTCACATTTTTCAGTAGAAAAAGGAACGTAAAGGAGGGGATTTGAGTCTTCCTACATCTTCAGCATCTTCCCATAAGTGAGCTCTTAAGCTCCTGATTATGTTAATCCTAGTCCTGAACAGACATAGCTCTTTCCTCTGAAAATGAGGGGTTTAAGTTGCTGTGTGAGGCATTTCTAGTGCTGCATACAGGCCAGTTTCTTCGTGCCCCCTTGGATTTCCAACTTGCCGTTTTTAAACTTAAACCTGATTCTAATGAGTAACAGTGAGTCATTGGCAGTCCAAGACTGTAAGAGGCAGTTGGGTGCATAGCATGCCACTTTCTGCTGTGCAGTCAAGTTTGTTGTCCTTTCTTTGCAGTGTTGGTCTGGTTTTTGAAGCTCCTTGTAGCACAGGGCGCATAAATATGAGGGAAAATAATCAGTTCTTGGGATTTGTGTGGCTGAATCAGTTTCCAAATTGTTTTTATTGGGTCCAAGACATTTCAGATGCAGAGCAACAGTGTTTATTACACATTAATAAATAGAAGGAGAGTTAGGGGTAATGAACATGCTGTAAAGGATTGCATTTGAAATGCACTCACAGGATGAGAATGTCTTCTGAAAGAAAAAATTAAGGAGTTTTAAAGTAAGTCAAAATAAAAATTGAAAAGTGGAAGAAAAAATGAAAGGGAAGCACTTATGATGCAAAAACACTTCTTATGTACTACAGTCTATTGTGAAATACAGCATGCTAAATACAAAAGCTATATTTTTAGTTGCTTAGTTCATCCAGAATCTTTCTTTTGTTCATTTGAGATTGCTCTGTCAGACACTGTTGGTGAATTTAAAAGTTCACCAAAATCCATTTGCAGACAATGTGTTTGTGGGGCAGTGTTTTACATGTTCCTCCTGATGTTTTTCTTCAGCTTCATTCTGGAGATTAGGGATGAGTGAGCTGAGGTGGGGGGAATAGATCTTGAAACGCTCCTGAAAACACAGAGCTGGTTCATAGAATTTTAGGTTACAAGCAAAAACTTTGCACCAACCACTCTCAATCTTCCCATAGTACCATGTCATGTTCCTTGCCCACTGTTTGAGCATGCTCAGCGTAAGAAATTAAATCTTACTGATGCTTGAGAAAAAAAAACAACTCAGTTTTGCTTTTCTTTGCTATGAGGAGTATAGTGTTCTAAACTACACTTAGATATTTTCTCCCTGTCAAATGTTGATTTGTACTGTAAGTGGCCTCTTTTGCAAGCATCCTATACTCCCTATCCCCGTGTACATATGTATACATAGCAGTGTACAATTCTTCATTGTGGAGTAGAGATACTAGAATTTGTGTGGCCATCTTCCTGTACAGGACTTGCATTCATTATTGACATCAAGCAAAATGCAACAGCTCATAAAATGTCGTACCATATTATTGGGTTTGTATCTTTAAATATAGTTTCCATTTTATTTATTTCTGTTAACATATCTAGTTTTGTGCTGTTACTTAGCGTTCAATAAGCAATGTATAGATGTGATTTGATTGGCAATATGTATTTACTTTAACTTGTATTTCAAAGCATTACTTACTCATTTAGTTTATATATTGTGCAATTGTAGATGGCCTCTTACTAATGTAAAATGATTTGTAGTGGAAACATTTATATTTTTATAATAAACATAATGAAAGTATTTTTTACATACTGGAATACTGAGGTGATTGCTTGGAAGACAAAGTAAATTTATTTGATTAGAAAAGTGTGATAAAATTGTAATTAAATATGGATAAATTCTGAGTGTTAAAGCATGGGTTCGGAGTGAAAGCTAGATATTGCCTATATTATCTGTTAAAAGAAACAAGTAGTGCAGGCTCTAAATAGACAGACAAGCATTTGTACTAAACTGTCTTACATCAGTCAAAGACTTTACTTTCTCCATGGATACAGGAAAACATTGTCTATTACAGCCTGCCTATGGGATACTGAAAAAGTTGTCATTTATTTTAGTTGTGTCAACTATTTCCAAACTTCTGCATTTTTTCTTCCCTTGCCAGTGGACCTCTTTTCATCTTATAACTATGTTGAATCCAGTATAAGATGTAATTTTCAACAAAATAAAAAGCCCACCACTTACAGTAGTTTAACCCCATGATCATTTCTTGCCTCTGAGTATCTGTGTTAGACAATATTTTGCTCCTGTTCTGTTGTGTCCCTACCAAGTTTCTCCATGATTCATTGAAATGCAATGTCTTTAAAAATGCCGACATACAATTCAGCTTTGCACCTCAGGAATTATTTTCCCAGAAAAACACGAATGGTATGAATGTTCACCAAAACCAGTTAAAACTACTTGAAGACTACAGTTACAGGCCTTTCTGTACCATACATGATTTTGCATGTTTTTGTTTATTACTATGCTTGCCAGGACAAAACAAGGAACACTGTATCTATCCTGGAGTGTGTAAGTTTTGTCTTGGTATCTTCAGTAGAAGAGAAAATCACCAAAAGCAGCTACCCAAAATATACGGACAAAAATTTGACTTAACTTTAAGCAGCCGTCTTTTCTTCTGAATGCCAGTATGCCTCATGCTATGCTGCAGTGGGTACATACACAGTCATTTTAAATAAGGGAATTTTGATGATAGACTTGAAGGTCAGGGATGCAGCTCTGTCTCATCTATGCTACGTGCAAACTGTTTGCGTCTCAAATAGGTCTCACATCAGCAGTTGTTTTAGGTTGACATGCATCTATCCCTTTAGCATGATCTGGTACACTGTGTTTGCATTATATCCCAAAGGGCACAGTGGATATTAATGCTTACATAAGAGTTGCATTTATTGTAAAATTGTATTTGTGACTGCAGCCAGTTCTGAAACAGTGGGATATATTCAACCCAATGGAGCAGAGCAAGAAAATGTGTTGCAGCCCACCACCATGTCACCGCTCAAATCTGGATGTGTAAATTGCTGATAATCAGTTCCATAAACATAGATACACTTTTTTTTTTTTTTTTGAATGTCAAAGTGACTTTTTTCCACTTAGCATTCCTTCTTAAGGATGATGTCCAGATGTAGTTATCTAAACCAGTAAAAGCCTAAGCAATGCCAAGTGAAATCAGACAATTACTTCTGCTGTCTTACATATACCGCTCCTGTTAATATAAATATCCACACTTCCCTTCATTTTCTGAGCCTCTGTAATTCCTCAGATCCTTTCCAAGCCACCACTGCCTGTTCAGCAATTCCCCATTTGTACGTGTGGTCTCAGATCTTTTTTAGTCTTCAGTCCAATTCTTTATGTAATTCTAAATGAATTTTAATCTCATAATGTAAAAATATTTCTCTTTGAAATAATTTTCTCAGCCTTATTTCATGCACATACTGTATAACTAGGCACATGCTTATCATACTGGTTACTAGTGCAAACTGTGAACAGCACGAAACACGAAGAACAGCCTTTTCTTGGCTTCTTTGTTAGACTTTTCAGATGGCCAGGAAAGTTCTGATAAATGATAAGTACTCAGTAAGTAAGATTTTTCAGCTCACTATGCATTCACATTACAGCGATTTCATAATAGCCCATATTTCCCCAGTTACCTCATAAGAATGTCATGTGAGACAGCACCAGAAGTCTTACTAAAGACAAGATAAATCACATCTACTAGTTTTTAGATTATCCTGTCACAGAAATAAATTAGGTTGGTTTGACATGATTTGTTTATTCTTGACAAATCTGAGTTGGTTTCTTAAGACCTTGTAATCCTGCAGCTACGTAGAAATGTATTGTGTGATATCTTTCTGGATATTGAGGCTAGCATACCTAGTCTTTAATTGCCTGGCTCTTCTCTTCCCTTTCTAAATGTCACTGTGGTCTTTGTTCCTCTGCAGTCAGCTGAAATCCCTTCTTCCCTCACGCAGTTCAACATGACTTCTCCAAGAGTACAGGCAGCAGTTACCTAGTTCTTCAAGTTCACTATAGTAAATCACAGATTCTAAAAATTTGAAAGCATCATTCTGACTTGGAGAATTTCTAATTCTAAAATAAAAGTAAAATACATATTGGCAAATTTTTTTGCTGCATGCCCAGGATTTCAACTTCTGTCTTGAACTTTTGCATGCAAGCAAGCAAGCAAGCAACACAGATTCACTGTTAAAGAAACGTAGTAACATCTGGTTGGTTAGCAAATTTCTTTATTTGTTTTTAATTAGACTGAACAAGAATAGTAAATCACTGCTATATGACTTTGAGGCTAAATAAAGTGATAAATAAACTGATAAAGTCAAGGATCTTATGAACGTAGTGAAAATCTACTGTCTGGGATCATTAGAAATCTGTTAATTTATTCTGCTGCTGTAGACATAAAGGGGGAAATATCCTTTATCCCTACTTCTCTTGCATCCAGTTTATCCTAGTATTATTAGATAATAATAATAATATAATAATAATAATATTAGAAAGCTTCATTTCTAAATCTCTTTAATAAAGTTGCCCACTTGAGTTTTCCCACCATGGGTTTGTAATTAATACCCTTTCTAAAGTGTACGTGTGCAAATGAGTGTGAAATAACCAGAATTTTGTGAATTATTATTATTATTTGGGGAAATAGGAAAGCAGATTTTAAGCTTGTATAGGAGCTGATTCATCACTAAGCCACAAAACATACATGAAATTACTGTTCCAGCAGTGATAAAGTAGATCTTGGTCTAAAGTGCCAGAAGACATGAGATCTGAGGCACACACAAATGTCATCATCCTATGCATGTAAAGTGCCTGTAGGCTGCTCCTCTAATAAATACTATGTTATTCCCAGAAGAAACTTTGTGGTACATCGAGACTGCCTCTCCACTGTGAAAGTTCATGTGCCTCTGGCCTACTGAGCAGCCTTGTCTGAGGTGAAAATACTGCATCTTTAGCAGTCCAGCCAAAACAGCATCTATCTTGGCAGCATCACGATCTTCATCCCAAAACGTTGCACTTGCCCTAGGCCAGCTTACCCCATAAGGCTGAATTTCTCCTCATGGCACAAAGCCCACAAGGATGAGAACTGAGTATTTAATCTCACTGCATTTATGTGAGCTTGAAGTATAATGTAATTTTAAGGCCCTGAGATGAAGCCAGGAAAAACATATATGTGTTAAAAGCAATTAGTTTGAATTAAAAAATTATAAAAAGAAAATGGAAGTCTGGACCTTTGTGCAGCACCTTTGCCAAGGATTTGAATAAGCAGCTCTGAGGCCAATTTTCCTGTGTCTGTGTTCACAGTAGGAGTGAGTCCTTGGGTGTAGTTTCCAGCTTGAAGCAATTTTACAGGGTGGTTGCTCCCTTAATGTAGTCCTTTCATTACACTCAGATCTTCCATCTTCCCTCAGTTCAGTAGCCCAAATATAGGCATGATCCAAAAACGTTTTGCATGCCAAAGCACTCCTTTCTCCTACAGACTTTTGTTGGTGCCTCCATCCTCGATGTTGCCACCAAGCATGTCCCAAACCTATGGGTAGATGGCTTACACCCATCATGGCTTGTAGACCAACCAACCAGAGAACCCAAAAATCAGGCTTGGGGATGACCAAATCAGTATTTCAACATTTACCCTGATAGCTGCGTGCCTTGCTGTGCTTTCCATTCCTGATCACTTGCCATGCAAGTTTGACTGTGGATTCCCACCAGACATTTAAATGTGCATGTAATGTTTTCCTTATAAATCATGTTCAGTGTAAACATTTCTTCACACATTCAATTTTGAGTGGTAGAATAATAATTTAGCTAGAAAATGGTATCATTTTAATAGGAACAGATGATGCTTTGACAAAATAAACAAACAAACAAACATCCAGGTTACTGGGAATGGCAGTGCCTCTCAAATTTAAACACTGAATAGGCATCGTACCTGCACAAAGGTGAGCGAAAATGGTTCCTTGTTGTCCTCCCTATCTCTTGTTTTGTCTCCAAGTTGCTTTTTGCGTGACTAGCTGGATATTTGCTAGCAGGTTTGATCACTGAGAAAGCATGCAGCCTCCCCTCAGGCTGGCTGTCAGCTAATTAACACTAATGATTCCCCTGCTTTTAGCATTCCACTTTAAAGTTGCATCACCTTTTATTATTTTACTATTTTTAATCTCTTTCCTTCGCTCTCATAAAGTTTTTGTTTGGGGCTTTAGTGGAGGACTAATCCACAATCCCCAATTGTATATACTTTTTTAATAGTTATGTCTCATTAACTGAGTTAATACTTGCCTAATTGTAGTAGCAAAGCAATAAAATCCAACCCCTACAAAAATGTGATACTGTAACTTCCTTTCCTCTAACTGATGGTGCGCTGGGCTACCTGCCAGGGAAGCCAAATGGAAATAGGAAACAATATGAACAAATAAATTCTCTTTCTGAGGTTTAGATGTAAATGTTTCATTGGTTGCTGTTCTCATCTTCTCTCATTGCTTGATTCATTTTTCTTTGCCTTTGTTCCCATCTTTTATTCTGTCATTGTCCATGTGGATTTTGGAGAAGAAAAGAAGCTGGGCCATAGAGAAATTACTTTTTTTAACTCTTTTTGCCTCTTTCTCACCTGTTAGCTATTTACTTCATATAGGTTCCATATTCTGCTGTAAAATCAAATATAACAAATACACCAAGATCATGCACATGCACACATGTGTGTGACGAGCACATTCTCCCCATGAGCTATATAGAGGACCATAGCAAAGTCAAAGTAGCATATTTCTTGTAACAAGGTTTTATTATATTCCTGGTGCTTATGCATGCCAGGGAAGTGACCACAGAAGGAAGGCAACCTGAAGTACAGAGCTGAAGAAATCACAGAGCTTTGCTGGCCTTCACGTACAAAAGTACAGCTTATTATCATCCTTCTCCTGTAGTTTCTATCTTCTCTCTATATATTGTCTGCAGTACAATCATAAGTTTAAAAAAAAAAAAAAAAAAAAAAAAAAAAAAAAAGGTGGGTTGTTTGTTTTTACTGCACCCACATGCTAACTGTGCCTTATTACTGCTTAATAAGATAAAACTGCTACCACTGAATGGGGTCTTAGGTCTATGATAAGTATTTTGGTCTCTGTTAACTCAGGTGTGCTCTTTAGGCCGTAAGGAATATGAAAGTTAGGGATGTGAGTGGCTTTTTTAGCTCAATTTCTTTGTGTGATATGATACTGTTGTTTGTTTGTTTGTTTGTTGTTGTTGTTTGGTTTTGGAAAAATCTGCAAAAAAAATGCAAGCAAAAAAAAAAAAAATCCAGTCAGAATGTATGTATCTCTTCTGTTCTTAACTATTGTAAGTGCGTTACCCCGAGAATCTTGTTCTTTTCTCACAGCTTATTCACTTTAGTGATGTGACAATCTTCGCTGGTATCTACTGGTTGCCTTTTTATAGAAGCCCTCATCCCTTGGACAAAATCTTTTTCTTTAGGGTTTTAGTACAGGCAATCACTATTGGTTATATGGCCTCCTAATGACATCATATAGTTATTTTGGCTGTATTCATTTGTTGCTCTGCCCCTGCAAGGGGAGCAGTAAAATTACAGTTGAAATACTTCACCAGTGTCAAGAGCAAGATCTTGTGGGTCATAGCAGATGCTGTTCCACGAGAAAAGATTTGAACATTCTGATTTGAACAGAGCGATGTTATCCATCTTGTACTAAACTAATGAAAAAAGCAGCTTGAAGACTTCCTTCCTGAGCTTAATGAAGTCCAGATCAGATGCTTTTCTAGTCTATGTCCTCAGTGTTCTAGTTATTTTGTGGACAGGTCCAAATGAATTGTTGATCAAATATATCTTAAAAGCACGTCCAAAAGGAAACTTTCAAAACAGATCACATCTTCTATAATTTTATCAATACATATGACTTTTTTGGAAGCAACTATTCTTATCACATTGTTAAGCGTTCCCAGTTTGCTATGATAGGGTTGTACAAGTTGAATTAGTCTGTGTTGCTGAGACTATTTAAAAATGTTTACCCAATAAATACAACATGGGCTTGGTTCGACAGAGGCATGCTATACAACTACTGTTTTAGGCTGAATGTTAGCACTTTTTCTTGAGGGAGAGATTGCCACTACTATAGAGAGAAAAATCTTTGCTTCCAGAGCAAAAATATCCAATAGAGCTCAGGAGGGTTGTCAGAAATTTCACCTGCAGTTTATGAAGAACTGATTAATTTTTCAATGGGTGGATGACAGGAAAAAAAATCTGGTTGAGTACCTGAAATACCGAGCTCAGTAAAATCAGAGGCAGAAGTAGAAGGCTCAGGGGAAGCGTTCCTGTTTCCTTAATTTAGCCTTAGCCAAGTGTGGGCACAGGGCTAAAGTTACCGCTCTTTCCAGAGATGCTATGCATGGCCTTGCATGTGCAATGGGAACAGTGCATTATAAATCTCTTTGCAGAGCTTAGGAACGTAAGGTTCTTGGAAGAAAAATATGTTGACTCTTGTGTCATTTTGAGGTTGCAGCATTTCCAACTTTGCTATAATTTTGCATATAATTTTGCATATAATTGCCTAGCGCTTTGCATTTGTGAGAAAGTAAAATGAAATGTCTGAAAACTGTGTTCTGCATATTGTAAAAGTCCAACTGTGGCTCAGAGAAGTACTCATGAGACTTATTTTACCATTATAAGCTTAGAGTAATGTGCACATATTTTTCTTTTTAGACCGTGCACACTATATTCAACCCCTCAGGGTATAAAAAAAAGAACATTTAATTTTGGGGTGGTTTTTCTTTTGTTTTGATCTTCCTGCATCAGATGCACCACCTCACGCCAGCAGGCTGGCTCAGCTAAAGGCGAGGTCCCACTAGCTGGTAGTGAGTCCTAGCCAACACAACATGTGGCAACTCACACCACAGTGCCATGGCCTTAGAGGTCTGTCCAAAGGCCCCGGTTTTACTGCTGTGTTGGGCTTTCTCTACAGCAGGAAGGCTTTGCTCCACCATAGGGAAGGGACGGATGGAGAGACCAAAGAAGCAGCTGCAAGGGGGTGGTGGAGAGTGAACAGGTTGCAATCAGGCTGTAAAATTAGAAGCCCAGTGTTAGGATTTCCTGTCGGTTAATGGCACTGGCTCGACAAATCTCCAGTCCTCACCAGGGCACTGTCAGATTGGCAGTGTAAAATAGCCAGCAGTGGTAGGATGTTTTATTAATGAAAATGCTCATAATTTGAAGCCCCTGAGATTTCATTCTCTTTGTGTATTGATTATTGTGCCTTGGCACCAGAGAACTAAGATAGTAACACAGTCTTTGCTCAACAACTTTGGTTCTCATTGTTTATTCATGGCATTTTGAGCATAGAGTGGCTATTTACTTTTTAATTTAAGTGGATATTGTTTTCCTTCTGTTCAAGCTTCCTAACAAGCCTTAGGTCAGCCTTATACGGAAGGTGTGAATGTTTCCATTAAATCACAGCAAACATGATGGGTTTACCTATTGAATAATTCAGAGCATTTCATTCGGATGCGAACTATTTTACCAAATCAGCAACAAAAGGAGTTATGAAGCCTCTGTCAGTGAAGTCTTTCAAGAAAGTAATAGAGTGGGATCTCACGGAAATCTGTTAGTGTAGCTGAGCTGTAGAAAATCTCTCTGGGTCTTCTGAGCTTGAGCCTGCCTGATTCACCCATAGTAATACCACACCTCCCACTAAAACCCTTGAAAAGTCCTTGCAATGAAAGATAAATATCACCCTTCCCATTTTCCTGGTGTGCTGGGCACATATGGACTCTAAGACCTGCTGAAAGGGTCTCAGGTGGTTGTTAATGTTGATGCCTGAGTCGTGGCTGACTCCCACCCAGTATGGTCCCCCTACCGCTGGACTGTTCTGCTTTGCAGGGTTATTAATACAAAATACTGAAAAAGTATTAGAGTTGCAAAGTGCATAAAAAACAAAATTGCACATTACTCTCCTGCTGCTCATCAATCCATATCTTTTCTCTCATTTTCTCTCAGCCCTCCATCCTCACAATTTTAGTAACGAGAGAACAACCTGTGCAATCTGTTCAGTGAGAGAACAACTCATTTGAGCTCAATTTCCTCTTCTCTGTTGTTGAATATAACTTCCCCTGGGTAGGTGAAAATTTTGGCAGTCTGTGCAAAGACTAGCAGAGACTGAAGCAGAAGCTATAATAGAGCTGTTACAACTTGACAGCCCTGTTTTGTAATGCAAGGGGGGATTTTATTACAAGTCAATTGTAGCTTCAAGAAATTCAAGAGTATGGCATCTGCTTGCATGATTTTTTAAAATGTTTAATAAATTAAATTGCAAAAGATTTTAAATGGAAACTGTTGCTGCAGCAGACCTGAGTGACCTAATATAAACTAAAATCAATCAAATAACTGGATTTTGTTGGCAAGTTTTGCTCTGTAAGTGGAAGTGAATGTGTTTGCAGCTCGAAAAATTTCACAAACATTTCTTCAGGTGCTGGCAAAACACTATTTTTATACTTTTCACTGAGTGCTTCACTTTCTGCTGACTTCATGTTTAAAGTACATCCTGTTAAAGACTATTTAATATAGCCTCACAAGGACCTGTGTCATTACAGTGCCTATCACTGATGACCAGCAGCTTGGAGAATGACTTGCAAAAAGACTTTCCACTTTCCACTCCCCATATACTCTCTTTCTCTTAAATTATGGGACTATGGGAGAAGACACAAAGGTGCACACCAGCATATCTCAGCTTTCTGTGGGAAGCCCCCATTTGACATCACTGGCAGCATGATGTTGAATAGAATTCCGTACTTCACATAAAATTATAGGTTTAATTGTTTATTCATTGTCAGAGTAATGGAAGATAGCCCATAGCCTATGTGGAAGAGTTGCTGGTTTGCATCTTCTTGTAGCCCTCCACTGGCAGAGGTGTTTTCCACACATGGTAGTTACAATCCCTGTTACCTCACTGCAGTGCTGTAACACTGGGCACAGTGTCTTGCTGCCTTCCCTTAGCAATAAGCTCAGTCTCCTAGCCTGTCTTAGCCTGTCTGTCTCTTTGTAGGGCTAACTGTGGTGCTGATAACACCAAAATTATGGGGTTTTGTGGCCTCTGGTTTAACCAGGGGAGATTCAGGTTGGACATTAGGAAATTCTTCTCTGAGAAAGTGATCAGGTGCTGGAACAGGCTGCCCAGGGAGGTGGTGGAGTCACCATTCCTGGAGGTGTTCAAGAAATGTTGTACTAAAGGACACGGTTTAGTGGGAAATATTGGTGATATGTGGACAGTTGGATTGGATGAACTGAGAGGTCTTTTCCAATCTTAGATTGTCCCATCTTAACAGAAATACCTCTGCCTGCAATTCAAGAATAAATTTTAATGATGATTTAGACACTGTGATGGCAACTCAGGAAGGTTAAAATATGTGTCTATTTGTTTCATTTCTTTCCCACATTTAGAACCAGGACCTCTATAATGGATTCAACCTTACAATTGTATTATACCCTGCTGCCAGTTATCAGTGCAAAAAATCAGATGCACTGAATGCTATCAGTACATATCACTCACAACTCAGACATACACTAATATTCTTAACGTGATTTCTTACGTCCATTTTTGACATCGGCAGCAGTCCAAAACATGTGAAAATCTCTGCTGACAGTATCTCCAATGCCTGAATATTGTCATACAGAAACACTTAAGTGTTTTTGTTGTTGTTGTTGTAGGGATGGACCATGTGTCTTGCAGCCATGCATGGAAAGTAGACGTTGTGCTTTAGGCCAGGGCAGAGCCCAGGGATGCCCAGGGCACTGAAGCCTGTGTAGCTGTGGGGCTCATCCCAATTGAGGGTTCTGACAGTGCTGAAGGGCTTGGCAACAGACGTGAAAGAGGGAAAAACCCAACTGGAGCCCAGCTACCACATGTCCAACACATAGGCATCTGCAGGATCTCTGGAAGATCTTTGTGCTCCAGATCAGAAAATAAATATGAATCACTGTCTGTTTCCTGCAGAGGGGTGATGTTAAACACAGGGAGTCATCGGAAACTAAAATATTCACTCTTTGTTCAGTTTGTGTGGAGTTTTAAAATCCATTTCTTTCCCTCACTTTCTTATTTTTGGAACAAAAGAGCACATCTGCATGGGGATTCCACAGCATTTTCCAGATCAGCTCTGGAAGACTTTTTGGCCAGTCTAGATTCTTAAGACCTCAGAAAATTTCTGATCCATAGGCAGAAAACCCAGCTGGTCAGAAATCTGGAATTTTCAGTATTGGTGAGGATTTGAAAAACCTTTGGGATGACTGCCACCCTGCAGGACTACTTTGACTAAGGAAGGAGAGACATGGATCCACGCCTATCTGAAACAGGCAATTTCCAGGAGCCCAGGCTCAAGCCATCTGCATAGCTGGAGTTTATGACTTCTCTTGCTCCTTCAATTCCCTAGCTCTGGGGCAGTTTTCATAGCACAGAGAGTCTGAGGTGGGAACATCTATAAAGTTACTAGCTGCTTATCAGATTACTTTGGGGAGAAACACTTTATGGTTGACATAGAATATTTGAATTTCTGCAAATCAGCATTTTCTAATGAGAAGGTGTTTTGTCAAGAGCACTGTAAGCAATCCTGCTGAAAACCTGCAATGTGGTTGGACAGGAAAGGATGGAGAGCACCAGCAATTCAAGATTTATCCATTGCTGTGCTTAATCTTCGTTTGTACCCACACAAACATCTATGTCCTGCACTGCAGTATCTGGGAACATGAAGAAAATGAGTGGATCTCTGATAGCAAGTCCATGAGTTCTACCACTTTATTCTTTGTTCATTGGGGTGGATGCATTGAGAAGTGCAGGCACAGCAAGGAGAGGGACATTTTTAGAGAGGTTGTTGACAAACACAGCAAAAACAGCCAGCATTTTCAGTTAGGCATCACAGCGAGGCAGTCCAAAGCATATTCAAGTGCTGCAAGCAGCTCAAGACTTAATCAGAGGCAAAGCTTTTCCTAAATAGACTTAAGTTCCTTTGTTCCTCAGGGTTTTGCAAACAAAGGGGACATGGCACCTTTACAGCCTGGTGGCTCTGGGACAGAAACTGGCCTCTGAAACAGAGAAGTGGAGCCACATCAGAGAAACTGCTGCATCAACCTAAGTGAAGGCATATTTGCCAAGGTGTGTCCAAAGATGAAATCATTATTTCTGACCTCTGCTTTCTCAAACTCCAATTCTATATGAGCTGTGGTTTTTCAGCAAAAAGGGCATCCTGTTTCTTTCCTGCTCGGAACTGGTGCACTATGCTGCCTTTCAGGACACTGCATAGTAACAGGATGGTGAAAGCATGAGCTTCTATTTATTAACTGAATGATACCACATGTAGATCCATTGAATGTTTACAAAACTGTGTGGGTGGGTTGATCAAACACAAGGGGACCTTCCCTTTAGTTTAATTCCTGTTAAATGATGAGAATGGAAAAAAAGACACAAAAACACCCAAGTCATATCAAACGAAATCTATCTGGGCTGCAGCCAAACGAAAACAAAAATGAAAGACGATCCACACTGTGTTGTGTTTGTGTCTTGCTTTTTGAGGCTTAGGTGTAAGGATATCTGTCCATTTTCTTGCTTATCCAAGCCCGGAAGGAGCTCTGCCTTCCAGCCTGGCACAGCTGGAGCCCCAGTTCCTCCTGAGATGCCTAATGCCTTGCAGATTTATTCTATGCAGTTAAGGGACTTATCTCCTTCCAAAAAACACTCAAAAAATGATCACCTGATAGAGAAAGCATGGTCTCACGTACTGACATGTGAGAGGGAAATACATCATATGCCTAGGGGACCTAAACACCTCACCCAGACATCCAGATAGATATTCCCTGGCACATAAGCTGCTTGAGAGTCACTTGCTATGGACTGTGTGGTCTTAGAGGAGCAACTCTGGAGATGCAAGCAACCAGAAATTTGCCCTACTGTCGTAGGAACCTCTGTTTCTCTTGTTATGAGATACGAGCTTAACATTTGACCTGTGCAGCTTCAGCCCTTTCCCTTAAACATCTGCCTATCTTTAGAGAAAGCTGTGTAGCTGAACTTTTACATCAGTAGCCACTACCTACACCTGCATCCATCTGCAGTGAATAATACAGAGAGCTTTCACTTAGATTTAAAAGCGTGCATTTTCCCATGCTGTAACTTGATTGTCTTCCACGGTATTACACAGGGGACAGATTTGGATAAAAGTAAATCTAGCCCAAACTTTTACTCAGGGAAAAACTTATATTGGGATTAATGGGTTACTCTGATTTTCTGTCCTGCAGAACCAATTAAAAACAGTTAAAAAAAAAAAAAAAAAAAAAAAGTGAGAGAAAAGAACACCTGGTGTTAACAGGCCCATTCTTACAACCTTTTATCATGTATTGTGTTCAGCACCTCTTTAAAATACTACATAATCTGAAGGTAGCTTCTTTGCATGGATGTAAATGGAGGTTCCGTGGTCACAGCTGTGTGTACTTAAAGCAGTGTGGTAGCAGGTGTGCCTGGCTGTCCTAGAGACCCAAGTATCCCATGGCTTCTTGAAGGCTGCTTTGTGTTGACCAGCAAAGGTAAGATGATCTTTAATGCTCTCTTATTTTGTGCTTCTTTCTAAATGAGGGTTGTCTGGTAGTAGAAGGCATGAGTTGGCTATTGCAGGTTAGATAGCTGGTTAGAAGGTCTGTGATGTGGTAGCTGAGAAGGTTTCCTGGTGTGGCTGTTTTACTGTAGGTAAGCTGAGGAAATGGGGGGAGACCCTGGGTGGGAGTGTCCAGCCGTGCAAGGCTGAGGTTGAGCTGCATCCCCCTGTGCCTTGAGGTGGTGTTGGGCTGTGCAGCCTCTACAGCTGGAGAAGTATCAGAAGATTTGAATTCAAACCAGGAGCTGTGACAACACTCTGTTGTGCCTCTATCCTTGAAGGGCTCCTCCTGTCAGGCAGGCAGAGAATTTGTTTGTGGATCCCTATGGCTCTGGTTTGTCCTGCTCTCTGCTTACTGCACGTGTGTAAACTCCATGTATATAAACTGTAGCTTATGTTTTGGTAGCATCTACTGTTGGACAGTGAAAGGCTTGTTGCTGTGTTTGTTTGAAGGAAAAAGCTTGGGTAGATGTCTTCTAAAACATGGGATGATTGAGCCTCATCACGTGGTCTAATGTATAGTAAGTGCTATGGCTGCTGGAAACTGGCTCTGATGGGAAAAATCCTCAGCGTTTTTGGTCCATCCATGTTCCTTTTCCTAGTCTCTGTTCTTCTAGAGCTCCTGGCGTAAGTCTGGCACCATGCTACAGGAATGCTGATAACATTATGCTCTGGCTTGGTGATGATGACTCTGTCTTGGACTTAAACATGAAGCAGTACACAGAGCTGTTCTCTCCTTTCATCTCCCTTCCTCATTTTGCTGACCGTGAGCTTTCTCTGTCTTTGCTATTCCTCTGCCCCCAGCTGCTTTAGGATCCCCACCCAGGGCTGGTGTGGGCAGGGAGGTACCAAGCTGGGGACCCGCTTTCCATCATGACAGTTCCAGGAAGGTGGCCAAGAAAACACTACTTAGCCTGTCTCCTTCTTCCCTTCTTGATCATGCTGACACTCTTATTTTCTTAATCTTCCTGGAATTTCTCTTCCTCAATTGTTGAGGAGACTTAAATTTTCTTGTATCAGACTTGCTGTGCCTCTATGAGCACTGAATGAGATGCCCAGGGCTGGGTGATTGGTCCTTCCTCCTGTTGGCCAGACCTGATGGTTTCTGCTTTAATGAAATACCTTTTAGTCTGTATGCTTTACAGATACAATGTCTGCGTAACTTTATAATGAGCATCCTTATAAGGCTGTGTTGAAATGTGCCATTATATATATATATTACTTATTTTGTGGAAATCAGTCTTCTCTCATTCCTCTGCAAGCTTCTTCTTTCCACCTTTTTCTGGCCAGCTAACTTACTGTAAGTTGTCTTTTTTGTGAGTTGTTAGGGTTTGAGTGGATGAGCTGATGTTAGCCTTTGGGCAGCAGGAAGATGACTACAGTGGAAAAGTACTGACTCACGTTGTTCCTCTCAAGTAATGCCTTGCCCAAATCCCTCCTGTAAGCCGGCAGTGTTCCATGGTTTATGCTGTATGCTGTGTATGTGGCAGAGCTATGGATGCCAGACACAGACAAAAGTAAAAAGATCTCATAGTTAATTATTTTAACAAAGAGAATGAACAGTTTCATGGTGCCAAGGCATGGAAGGTGTTCTGTATTGAGGATGCATGGGATAACTGCATCCCTGGCCTGGTACATGCTTCAGAGTATTGCTTACCCTGTGTGCAGAAAGCAATAACACTGCCTCTTGTTGGGTCACTGAATTGAATTGCATCCTAGGCTTGAAACTCAACCTCCCACCTTGACAAATTATCTGCTGGCTGAACACGATTTGAGCCACTCCAGTGCAGTTTCACTTAGCATCACCCCTTGGTATCCTATTAACAGTACGTGTTAGCAACAGACAGCTTGGCAAAATGGTAAATAGTACAGAGCACATGGCTGTATTGTCTCTTTGACTGTAAATAGATTGTGAATAATTGAATAATGCTGTACAAGAGTATCTGCCTAACATAAGGCATGAATTATGCCTCTCTCTGCTTCAACTCAAACATTTCAGACTCCTTTTCTTGTCCATAATTGGACATAATCAGTAACACAGCCAGCGACTAAAGACTGTCTGGTATCAATTCCCACATACAGGAACGACAACATCTAGATTTTTGGGAGTTAATGTTCTCTATTAGCTGATTAGTTCAGTTAATTTGTTGTGTCCCATGGTGATTGTAAAGTAAATAAGAAAGGGTACTTCGTTTCAAATATCTTCCTGCAGCTCTGTGTGTGTTATGTGTATATGGTCTACACATGTGTGTATGTACGAGTTTGTCTGGTAGTTGAAGGCGTTGAGAAACTGCAGTTTTCCTTGACTTCAGAGGAAGCTGCTGGCTCAGGATCTACTAAAGAAAAGTTGTCCAAGAATATTTAGTCCAAAAAGAACAGGTTGTTCCATAGAGTAATATACAAGGAAAAGTGTGCATGATTAAAAAAAATAATAATAAAATATCAGTTTTACTTCTAGATATTTTTTGCCTTTCTGGCTAATGGAAGTGCTTTGAGCTGGATGTTTCTTCTGGAGGAATGTGACCTTCAGTGTAAATAAATGATAAAATAAGGATAACATCAATCTTACTTTTCAATTTGACCTCCCCTAATAAAGCTTACCGTGAATCTGTTCCATCTTGCTATGCCTAGATTCCAAAATTTATAATTGCTACAGTGGGGTAAAGGTAGCCTCATTTGTAAGTTGTAGGCCACTGATGGGTGGATTAGTTTCATATTTTTCTTGTGGCTTAGCTTATTAGTTACGGATTTCTTAAGTGACCATTTTCTCTCTTCACCCGTAACAGCTATTGTGTGTTATTGGGCAAATGTTTTTTTGCTGTACTTGGCTAATTGAAGTTGCTGACAACACCAGAGCACGTTTGTTTGCTTAACTCCATGGATGTGGGATGGAGAGAGGCATCTTGTTGATGGAAGACCTCCTGAAGTTAAACTTCATTTTAATTTTGAGTCAGAATGAGCTGTGTATTTGAGGTAGTTGGATGACAGAGCCTTTAGCTCCCCAGTTCAGTTGTGATCATCACCATACCAGTGCTTTTTCTACTGCTGTACCAGCTGAAAACACTGAGGAGGAATGCTTGTTTTGCAGCTTTGGATACCTGAGTTCCAGGGCTGTTTGCCTCTTCTGTCATCCTGGTAGGCACCAGCAACTTCTATTGACTTCCATATTAATCTTTATACTTGCAAACAGACAGAGACAACATTTCCAGAGACAGCATTTTTCACCTGGTGACAGCTGCAGGGCAATTGGTAACGATGGACTGGAGCACAGGAGGCGTGAGCATCCTGGTGGGGAGCTGGGCCTGTAGTTGTGCTGTGATTCAAGTGTCAAGTTACTGCTTCTCTGCCTTGTGTGTGGACTGTTAAAGATTAACGCAGGGCGATTTATCTTTTAGTTAGATTCACTTGACAGTGAATGTGACTATAACAAATTTGCTTGTAGTGAGGGAGCTTTGCCTAAGTCTCGGAGGTGTGGAGGGAGAAGATAGTTGCTAGAAAGCTGGAGGAGTGGATGGACAAAGGGGTTCCTTCATGGGAGCACACTGGGAAAGTCACTTCTGGAAACATAACAAAGCATTTCATGGTCACTTCTAACTGTTGAGCCTTGGTGTTCTGAAGCTTTAAATAACCTTTTCCGTGGAGCTGACAGACAATGAGCAGCAGGTCTGGGGAAATGAGGTGGCATCAACTTTCCTCAACTCTCAAGCTGCTGTGTTTCTTCCACTGAAGGGCTTCCGGATGAAAACATTCAGGTTGATAGGGCTTTTTTTGTTTTGTCTCTGTGATTTGTTTTGTTTTCTTTTGCTTTCAGTCTAGAACTTGCCTTTAATACTATGAGGCGTAGAGCATCATGAAATTTTGTTGGATGCCCCATCCTTGAAGGCATTCAAGGTGAGGTGGGATGGGGCTCTGAGCACCCTCATCTAGCTGTAGGTGTCCCTGTGCAGGGGATTTGGACTAGCTGGCCTTTAAGATTCCCTTCCAACCCAAATGATTCCATGATCTTGTTCCCTGGAACACTTGCAATAACCATCCCTAGGAGCAGTAGGGAAGCACCCCATGCCCTGATAGTAACCACGTTGTGAGTAATGTTGGCTGCTTGTTGTGTGTGCCACATGTGTGCTTTGTACTCCTGGTTGTTCAGTGAGATACAGAAGCTCTGCAGATAAGCAGGGAAACACCACTGATTGGCAACCAGTATTAGGCAAAGGTCAGTGATAATTACTCTGCCTCGTTTGCATGAGAGGTTTTGAAAGATGGAGAATAAAGTGTCTGTGGCATTTTCTGCCAACAAATTACTTAGCTGACAGGAGGATGTCACAGCTCATCAGTGCTGATAGTGTAACTTGGTACTTGTGCAATTAAGCAAGATAGAAATATTGCTTCAGAGAGTTAACTTTCTGGGAGTAATTACAGTAGGTGTCAACACATGCTGATGAGAGGAAAGAGGAGATATTTACTATATCTGCGAATCAAGGTTATGAATCATTAGATGCTTGCTCAAGATGATCACCTCTGTCCCTAGCCCATCCTTTCTTCCTCTCGTTTTAGCACATTTTACTGCTGATTATGCTAGGAGACAGCTTCACCTATGCTAATTAAGCTCTACTGATCAGTCTTGACTGTTTCTCATCTAATTGAACCTTTTGAGATACAGACTTTCTTTTTCAATGTTCCCATATAGACTTTCTTGTAAAGGTAGAGCTGTAGAGCTTAAGTTGAAGCAACTGAAGTAGTACCAAGGGAGGTCTAGAGCAGCTAAAGGGAAAAATGACGTTTGAAAGAAGACTGCAGACAGGTGGCATTTAATTAAGAAAGCTGGTGGCTTTGAATATCTCAGTTTTTGCATGTCAAGTTTCCATTACTAGAATGTTAGTGGGGGCTAGGAAAACAGGCTCTGGAAACTGAGCCCCTTAGGAATGTCTGCTGATTACCTAAAGGTGGAGATCTTCAAGGCCAGTTTTTGGAGATGTAAAACATGACTTCTGATGAAAGCTTCTGTTCAATAATAGTAATGGGGCAAGGCTTGGTTCCAGTGATTATAATAGTGCCAGAGATGTGTCCTGGGCAGTGCCAGGACCGGTCTGTATCCATGTCACTTTTGTACCTATGACTTCTTTCAAACGCTTCTCTGCTGACCGTTTGCCATTGCAGAGCTGATGTGAATTGTGCAAGTTTGTGTTTAATTCTGTGAGGCTTTTTTCTGAATAAATCAAAGTAGAAAATAGCAGAAACTTACTGAGTTTGATATTATTTTTCAACAGTGTCCCCTTTCTCAGTTTGTTACGTATTTAAACTAGGTATAGGGGGTTCCAAACAGACTACTTATTTATTAAGCTACAGCTGCATAGGTGGAATTGTGCAGAAGTGGAGTGTCCAAACTCTGCTGTCACTGAATTGCAGCTGATGTGAGTCCTTTATGCTCCTCTCAATGTCATCACCTTAGGGCTTGTCACGTGCACAGAAAATCTAAAACACACACTGGAAAACCCCTCACTAAGCAAAGCTTTGGCTGTAGCTTCATATAAATCAGAGCTTTGACTTACCCTTTCTGTAGCAGAAAAAGCACACTAAATGCTTGGAAACTGTACCTGCAGACAAAGAGCTGCATGTCTTCATCTGAGACAGTGCAATTTATCATATGTAAAGGATCGTGCGTGTGGCAAAAAGCAATGCTCACTGGAGCAGAGTGATGAATTCTTCTCCTGTTCTACTGCAGCAGCTGTACCCCCATGTGGTGGGAGTTGTTCTGTGGTGTTTTCCTCATCCTTGATGTCACTGATCAGCTATGGCACATTCTTAAGCTGAAGCTGCTTTGGGGTTCTGCCTCAGGTTTCTGCCCCTGGAAACATATTCTTGCTGCATCTGGGACCAGGATATTTTGTCTGGAATGACATCTGTACTGTTCTCTTTTGCCAAACCAGAAAGGCAAGCTTTCCCATAGAGGATTGAGGGTGCACCATTTTCTTCTTTGCTGCAATGACTTTGAATCAGTTGATTGGTTGATTTTTTTTTTTTTTTTTTTTTTTTTTTTTTTTAAAAAAAAAGAAAGATGTAGACTGCATCAGCATGATCTAACATAGACTCATGGTTCTGAGGTATACTCCCAAGATCTGCTATAAGCAAGGTTCAGTGCTCATTTAAATGATGTTTTACTGTCTCAATAAGCCTCTTATTGGGAGGAGTGAGGCAATTTATGCCTTCCTAAGGCTTACTTAAGGCTCTTGAGAGACCCAGGCTGGTATGTCCCTGTAGGTTATGTACCGAAAAGCTACCCTAGTTTTTCCAGCTGTATCAGATGGCTTTAAAAATATTGCATTTCCCTGCAGATCTTGCTTTGCTTGGTTGCATGAACTTTATTTAACACCCTGTTTTGTAGTTATGGTTGGCAGATACTACTCCTATGCAAGTCTGGAGTTTTAATATACAAGACAGTGTGAGCTGAACACTTAATTTGAAGTCAAAAGCATTAGGTGGCATAATGTCTGAGAAATCAGACTTGGGTACAATTTTTCATCTGGATCAGAAATAGTTATCATAACCAGACTGGTTGGAACCATGGGAGTTGAGACCAAGCAAGAGTGGCAGGAAGAGAAGAACAGGTCAAAGACAAATCTCATGGAAGTTCAGCAGGCAGTAGGAGAAGTACTGTAATAAAATCTTTCTATTCACTTTGAATATAAAGTTCACATAATGTTTCTGACTTCTCCTGCGTTATAGCTTGTTAAAGACTTCCCAAATTCCTTGTTTATGCATCAGTCTTGGTTTCTGATTTAAAAAAAAAAAAAAAAAGTTTACAGCAAATGATAATTTCCAGATGGAGCACCTTTCGTCAATTTCTAATTCTTCTGTATCAGGATTGTATGTAGGTGATATTCTTATTTCAAGTCCTTTCATAAACTAAAAGTTTCTGTTAATGGCATTCTTATTTTCATATTTGATCGGTGAGTTCTTAACATGCTTACTACAGTTCATTCTTCTCCTCATGCTATCATTTGTCACTCAGTACTGTGAGATTAAAAGAAGCATGGCTGCAGCTCAGCTATTATCTACAGACACATAAAGGCCGGCAGTTTCAATTTTAAAACCTTTCACATTACTGTACATTTCAGTGACACATCTTCATCCATGGCTACTCATCTTTTTATTCACTCTGGATGAAGGAGGAATAGAAAATCTTTTTTTACTCTGCCTTTGATTAGTTCCCAGCAAGAGGGAATGCTTAAGTGCGTTGGGATTTAGGAGTACATTGTGGGTTTTTTGGTTGGTTGCTTTTTTTTTTCTTTTTTTTTTTTTCTTTGAAGTAGAAGTGGAGCAATAGCAGTTTGAGTGCCTGGGAAACTGCCCACTAAGGGGGGGGGATAAGGTGATGGAAACAGTCTTAATTGTCAATAGTATAAATACTTGTATTATCATGAAAACACATTTGTACCTCTCTCTTTGCCTCTTTAAATGTGGTTATATCTTTAATAAACCAAAACATTAAAATTGGATTGGGGGAACCTTAGGACAGAAGTCTCTTCAGATTTCCTTTTAGGAAACCGATGCCGCTGTTTAGCTCAGATTCTCTTTTCATGTTATGCATAAATCTCATTTCATCCTACGTAGTAGCAGCATAGATGGGTGATGGAATCTAAGGATATGGATCTACTTGTCTGTCCAAAATCTTGGGCCTTTGTATTTGAGAGGGGGCATAAGGATGGTAATCCATTTAAATTATCTTTCCCTGTATGTCCCTATGTTCTTACACTATCACAGCTCCCACTGAATGATGGTACCAATTCTTTCCCAAGAGCAGATTTACTGCTGTCCTGCAGCATAATCACTGGTAAATGTTGACTGTATAGGAGGTACAGCTGGGATTTCTCCAGGAGTTTCATCACTCCCTTGGAAGGACCTCATCAGCCGCAGAGCAAAGCTCAGTGAGGACATATGGCTATGAAAGTGTTATGGCCATGCCCTTGCTGTTGCCTCATCTTAGATTTCAGAGAGTGGATAAGTGACGCTTAAGACTAAAAACCAGTTAACACCAGACCAGCAGTGAAGCTACTGCTGAACAGGGAATTATTTAGTGTGAGATGATTTTTCTCTCACCTCCGATGTCAGGCTCTGCAGACAGAATTTCTCAGCCTACAGAGAAATTAGCAGTGTATGTTACTTGGGCTGGATGGGTTGGGATGAATCCATTTTTCATGTACTCATAAGGGAAAGGAATAATTAATTAAAATAATTAATTAATTTTAAAAAAAAGACAGATTATTTCCTAAGTCAATGACAAATCTGTGTGCTTGGCTATTTTGACCAGGAAGTGTACCTGTTAAATTAGGCTGGACTAATTGAGCTTTTGCAGTGCCTTTTTTTTATTTTTACTTTTTGTCTTGCATCAAGTTTTTCCATTCAGAAAAAGTTCTGAGGTAGTGGCAGTAAGTTTCAGAAGAGAAATATATTCAGTTTGGAAAGTAAGATCAAGGATTTGCTACATCAAACTTGTAGGTGAAATATATGTTTGTTTGTTTTTAGTAGGATTCTCTGTGCTCTGACACTAAGGATTCTTTAGTGAGCAGAAGCAGTTGTTAAGAATGTGTTGATTTGGGTTTGAACTCCAAATTCTCATGGTATGGAGTATTTTAATATGCTGCATTCAGACTCATGAAGGAGTTCACTACACTGACAGTTGTATGGGCTTAAAGAGGAAATGCTGTATAGTTGTAAACTGCAGTTGAAAAAGCAGAGAAGAGACCTGCCTGTTGCCTTGTCTGGAGCTGCCCCCATCCCTTGCCCCAGACCCAATTTTCTCTACAGTTTTTGTCCTCATGGAATATTAGGAGAAAAGTATCCATCCTGGACGAGGAAAAGGTATTTAAAGTAACTTTCTGTACACTTCAGGAAATGGTCAGAGGCTAAAATTCATGTATCAAATTAAGATGTTAATGATAATTAAGATGGAAAACAAAAAAGTCCACCGATCTGGTCAGCTCTATGCACGGAGGAAAGGATGGCTGAACTTATCTGAGACTTTGCAAATCCTTTCAGTCATCTGAACTTACATTAATATCTGTTCAGAGACTGCTGAGCCTGCTAGGGGGATCTCTGCAGAATACTGACATCTTCTGGAGCAATGCAGCTCTGAGATGGGATTGACTCTGGAGCCTGGAGTTGCTCATTTAAATGGAAGGAGAAAATATGAACTGATAAAATACTCATTTGTATTGGGATGTTGAAGGGGAGAAATCTCTATATAGTTCAATGTAACCTTAGACATATTCTTGTGACTTAAGAAGTACTTAGTGCAAAATACTAAAAAAATAGGCCTTACTCCAATGCCTCTTATTTAGAGAAATATCAGTGAAATGGGAATAAATTAGTGAAACAAAGTTTGGGACAGTAAGCTTTATTTTCCTTTCTTCCCTTTCTCTTCTGAAAAGAAGGAAATGGCTGTTTGCCTTTTGCCTGGTACTGTTTTTCTCAGTAATTCTGCTGAGCTTCACAGCATCCACAGTTCCTTGCAAGAGGAGTTGAGGATATTGCTGCAGAATCCTGGAGAAATCATCCTTTCCTTTGCCAGGGAAAAGCTCTCCCCATCATAGGGGCTTCTGTAATCTGAGAGTAAATCCTCTCACATGTGATGTAAGGCACTGAATTTCCCCTAAAATGTCCTTGCGGGGATGCATAGTCTAACATGGAGGTGGAAGGGCACTGATCACTTTGAGTTGGAGTTCCTTGTTTTCTGTAGCCACTAGGCTGACTAATTGGAAATGATAGCACTGATTCTTGAATTGCCTTTAAACTGGAACGTAATGTCAGTGCATACAAAACAAACAACTGTCCATTTTTCAGATTTTTAGCCTCCAAATTTGATTTTCCGTATGGCTTTTGCATGGCTGTAGTAATCTTGTTCACTGTGGGGAGGGAGCACAGAGCCCTGTATTTGTCAGGGAGAGATCTCCCTTCCTTTCTACCTGGGCTCCCTTTGACTTGATGAGTGGGGGAGAAAAAAAAAAAATTGTGATGCTTTATATAGATGCTGCAAGTCAATTTTCAAGCAATTCAGAAACTGATGTTAGTTCAGAGGAAGGGATGGCTATGGAGGGAGCCCATGCAGTCAAACAGCTGTGTACTGCTTGCTCCTGCCATCCCTTGAGTTCTTCCTCCTTTTGCTAGATTTCTTGCTACTTGCATAGTCTCTTCTGCAGTATTCAGGCTAAAACTACACTAATCACTAATGTGTCAAACTGCATTCAAGCTTCCAGTTGTATGAATCACAAGAGGTATTTAGCTCAGTGCCCTGTTTTAAAGTTCTAATGGAATTGCACTGAAGCTGCTGTGATATTTTTTTCTGATAATATGAAACGTAAACTTTGGAGAAGTTGAAAATGTAATGCAGCATCTCTTTACAGGGCAAAATCTGGTGTTAGCATGTCTGTTCAGCAGTGATGCAAGTGCTTTTATGAGCTTCCTTTCAATCTAATACTGTATAAAAACCCCTCTACTGAGCAAAATAAAATAAAAACAAAACACCCAACCACATCAGTAAAAATAATTAAGTGATGCTATAGGAAAGTGAGCTTTACATGTGTTATTTTTCATCCTTTCTCTGTTCCATCCAAATTCTTGGCATTTGTGGTCACAGTAAGAATCTTCATGTGGTTTCATGGTGCAGGATTCAGAGAGCAGCTTGTGTGGCACAAACCAGGATTACTTGTGTTACTTGTTCTTGGAGACTTCAGTCAAGGAGCCCCTTCCAGAAAAACCACTGCACACACAGATATGGACATGATGTTCTGAACCAGTTACATTCTAGAAAGAAGTAATGAAATTTGGAAGGGAGAGAAGGAAAAATATGGAACATTTATAATTGCTTTTTTTTGGAGGGAAGGGGGGGATGGAAGGGAAGGATGGAGGGGGTACCTTTGTTCTGAACACAAAAGCAGGGAATCTAAATTTTACCCACTATTATGTACCTTCAATTACTTGAAAAATGAAAGGCTGAAGTTTAAACTTCTTTCAAGGCCTATTAGGGCAATCCCCTTACAATAGATTAACCTCTATGGATTCCTTGGGATTACTCAAAAAACACTGTTTTCTGTGGAGCTGATCTTTGGTGACACAATACTGCTGCACTGAGGGGGCTTGAAGACCCTTCTGCCTTCTCAACTGGCCTTTGGCAGTGGTGACGCTTCAAATATTGTGCTTACAGATGTAGTGGATGCATAATATGATACCGTTTTCTCAACTTGTAACAAAAAATATCTTATTTCTCAAAAATTGAATTTCTCATCTGCGATAATACTGTAAATAATGGATTGTTATCCTACATGACTTCAGCATGTATTGTAACATTTTCATTAAGTTTGAAATGCATTTGTGTGCTGTAATTTGACAGCATCTAGTGGGTTGCAGTGAGATTAAAAAAACAAAACAAAACAAAAAACAATGGATTCCATGTTCAGGCAGGGGTGTCAGAGGAGCCTTAATAACTAGATTCAACACCAGAGAGTCCAATTCACCTTTAAAGGATGTCAGAGCAACCTAGGAAATGTGTATTGCAGCTGAACTTCTCTTTGTGTAAAGAGTGGGAAATCTTCCAGTTGTCTGTAAAGAAAGCCACAAAACTTTTAAAATTATATTATACATTTACAGAGCTTTCTTTAAAGCATCATTTTGTAGTGGTGTCATTCACCTGGAAAAGCTTTTGCTAGCATTCAGTCTTTCCAAAGCACAAGGTCCTAATCGAAATGCTGCAAAGCAGATATCCCACTGACCAGATCAAACAACCATCAGTAACTTCTTCCTGGTGCATTCAGTCACTTCAATTACACTTTTCAGAGGCATGTGCTCAATAAATATAGTGCTTCCACAAATAGTTCTGCATTTTGATCAGGTTGCAGATTCAAATAATTAGAATACTAGCTCTGAAACAGTAACATTTAAACATTTCATTTTTGAAGGATGACAGTGTGTAAGTGCCCTCCCTGAAGATTTTTTTTTTCCCTCTATGATTAATTTACTTGCATTGCTTTAATCTCTTGCCATGTGCAGCAAAAAGACAAATTGTGTTTATGTTACCCTAGTCCCTCCCTTCATTTCCAAAACAACTTCTTTTATGCACTTCAGGCAACTTGAATCAGGCCTAATTACAAAGTCCTACATCTGCTTTCAATCTATGGGCTAGCACACAAGGTTGCTCTTGTATTTGGGCTTATACCATGGTTTCACTTGTTTGTTTATGTTTTGCTTTAAAAATGTATATGTATAAACATCCACAAGGACAGCAGTGTCCTAACATCTGACATCCATCACACAACAGCTAGGAAGGATACCCACTTCGATTCTTTGTCTGCTCAGGATTCTTGAGCTCTGTCAGGACAGGCACGGAGCTCCAACCATAACCAAACTTGCTGGAACCTTGACAGGGCTCATGAATGCTGTTTTCTTTTCTTCATTTTGCATCAACTGTGTTTGCCTAGCAAGGAGGAACCCAGCTGTTTAAACACCTGAATAAAACCTTCTCTCTCTAACATTGGAGTGGTATCATCTCTGCTGGAAAAAAAGTTATACTGAATGAAATAAGGCGATTATATAATAGGTACATAGAGGAATGGTTACATTTCTTATGCCATGCATTGATCTTGCTTCTTAAATTGGTCATGCATTCTTGACATTTCTGTCCATTCATGCAAAAAGAAAGACAAAAGTCTTCATGGTAAGATCAAAGGACATCCTTCACTGAAAGAGGTAACTAGGAATCTTAGGGAAATAGAAGAAAAAACTTTGTTTTCATTTTATGGAAATGCTTACCGTAAGATCAGGAGTAAGAACACCAATAGAAGCAAATCTCACAAAGGGGGGAAGGTATAGATGTTTATTGTTCTTGCCCTCCAGCTTGTAATATTTTAGTTCTGCTGAGCACTGCTCAGTCCTGCAGGTCTACCCACTACAGGGCAGCACTGAACCTGGTGCTGGCTCTGCTGCTGATGGCCAAGCATGCACCAAGGTGATTTCTGAAACCATGCAGTGCTTCAGGAATTAACAGAGATAAGGGCTGGAACTTGAGGCGGCAGGAGCTTCACTTTCAAATTCAGAACTCTTAAAACTCAAGGGGTAGGAACAATGAATCTACACAAAGATGTATGATAGGACTTCTTGGTGGTATATTATACACATTTGATCACTCATCAGTAAGCATTCTTAGGCATGTGCTGAATCTCTTTATCCTGTACTGTTATTTCTTTATTCTTCTTTCATAAGCAGAGGGAATATATGGATGAATGAAAGCATGTATTATACATATCGATTTAAGAGCAGGATTACTTTGTATCTTACAATAGCTCATAAAACTATTTTTTGGCTACGATGCTTGACAGTGAGGATAAAATCTCCTTACAAAGTTATAGAAAATGTTAATAAACAACTGTTCTCACAGACATTTGGATTTGTTAGCTATCATGGAATAATTCATGAAACCATGGAAAACTTTCTTAGATTTTTTGTATCAAAGTTGCAGAAGATAAATGGCAAAATTAGCCTTGAAGAGAGAAACAGTTATTCAGCAGAACATCCTTACAACAAGCAACATCGTGTGGATCAGTGATTAGTCAGCTACCTATAAATGAAAAGCTAAAATGTATTTCTTAAACTAAGACTGTATTATTGACAGTGTATGGTAGAAGATGGTGAGCAGGGGTGGGAGTCCAGGGGAAAGAGTTCTGTTGCTGGGTTTGTTGTTGTCGTTGTTTGTTTTCCAAAAATACCAAAATAAGAACCAACAAAATCTCCAGTTTTACATCTGGTCCAGGTCAGGATGCAGAGCTAATTTGTCTTTAACATGAAAATATTTTTACAGCAGATTCTTCCACCTAATTTTTCAAGCCAAAGTTTGTGGAGTATTTAGTGTGTCTCCCTCTATGATAATGGAGTAAGAAGTGCCCAAGGTAAGATCTCAGTCATGAAATGCTGCCAAATTTCTGGATGCTGATGCTACTTGAATGAATGATAGGGCTAGTAAAATATATGTATATTACATAAGGGCACAATATCAAACTGGAAATAAAACTATTCACTTCAGGTGTTTCAATCTTTTCATCTCTTCATTGTTGATGGTGTGCAAACTTGCAGGGTATTCAAATGCAAGATTTGTTCTTGTTTCCTCAGTGCAATTGTGAGCAAGTGTTACTAACTTTCCTATAGCCTCCTGAGCCACTTGTTTTCATGTATGCAATTAGTGCCATTATTAACACTGCAGAATATATCTGCAAAATATGCTATAGCTGTTTTGTGTGGGAGGTATCCTTTTTTTATGTAAAAAAACTGTGTAAAATTGAGAGGGCTCTTTTTCTCCATTAAAATTACACTGCCTTAACATCACATTCCTCATTTCCTCAGTGACTTAATAAGAACTTAAATTAAACAAGAAAAGTGTTCTAACAAAGAAGTGAGGAAATCTAGAGTTAAAGCTGCTACTCTACTCTTAATTCACCCGGTGGTGCATAGGTACTCTATTAAGAAAGCCACAGAACAGCAGGTGAGCTTTTATCTTGTGTTTCTGCAATGTATATACCATATGTGCTACACAGTTCACTGCATATGCTATGTACGATCACCCACTGCTTCGGACCCCTGCTGTACCAAGGTACAAGCAGGTGATGTAAGAGGATGGGTAATGACTGCCTGATTAATATGTTCTCATTTCACTTGATGATTTCTAAGCTTGCAGCACATTTTTTTAATGGGATGGGATCTAAAACCATCTCTTCTAATACTATTTAGACCACATTAAACATGCGCAAGGCTGCTTGAGTCTGATCCTCCACCCCCAGCTCCCCATCAGCCTGAACCCTTCAAGAGCAGCTAGCTGAGGAGAGATTTCCCCTCCTGCTGCCCCACCCCAAGGCTGTTAAATGCCCTGACTCATGCAAGCAAAAGCTGCCTCCCTGCCGCTTCCAGAGGACCAGCAAAGCTATTAAGCATCCATGGCACTCTGTGCTGCTAATTTCTAAGTCTCTTTGACTCTGTCTTCTGAACAAGCAAAAGAAAAGGAGAGCAGAGAGTGAAGTCCGAGCAATTCTTCCAACTGTGCGTGCTGGGAGCTGGCTGTGAAATCTGTGCAGACATACTATAAACTGCAGTTACCCTCATTTTGAAAATGCATTGATCAAAAGGACCCTGTCAGTATCTGATTAAGGGCCATGTAAGAGTACTGAAGACATTTCCTTCTGGTTAACAGCTCTGATTACAGGGGGCTCCTGGAGTGAATTTCCCTGCAAGCAGACAGGCTTGTCTCCGGGCTCCACCTGACGCTATAGGGTTTCCCAATGGCAAGGCTTCCTGTTGTTGAAGGCTACTATTCATTCACAGCTTGTAAATCAGTAGCTTGTAAATCAATGGATGAAAAAACTACTGTTAGAGAAATGTTCCTCAGCAAATTCCTCTCCCTCCCCCAGATGTTTGTTTTCCCAGAGCGTATAGTCCATGATCATGGAAAAATATTTAAAAATTCAACATGTGTAACTAATTATAGAACTGGAAATGAAGGACCATACTTTCTTCTTTATCTGGGAAGCTTGCTGTAACTACTTTAATGGAACTTTTTCTTTGGTTAGGCATTCTTTGGTTAGGGTTTGTTTTTCACTGGAGCCAAATTAAAATTTTCAATGCTAAAAAGCAGTTGATGTGCATATCTTAAAACCAGAACGACCGAATGCTTTAATTTAAGCAAGAAGAACCAGAGAGATTTGTATTTATTTAATACTGATTTTCCAGCATAAATGATTGAAATGATGCTAAGAAGCCCTGCCCTGATGAATTCATCCAGGTGATGATGAGCAGCTGCTACTACTGCAAAGAGCCCAATACATCCAGTGAAAATTTCTCGAAGGGGCTGGAGAGTGCCAGGGAGCTATGATAATTAGAGTACAACATTTGGTATCCAAACCTCAAGAAATACACACATTGAGAAATATAACAAGCTCAAACAGAATTACTGACAGACGTGCTGCTTATCTTGCCTAACACCAAGAAATGTGCTATGCATGTAATTTTTATTATTAACTCTTCTCTTTTGCGTAAGAAATCAGGCAGAACTGAATACCATTCTGTGTGGTTCATGACAGGCTTGCAGAAATCCACTTGAAATAAGTTTTAAGTAGCCTTGGTAGTTCATACCACTAAGCTGAACACAAACCATGGTGGCACATTTGGGCACCAATGAAAGTGAGCTCTCAGTTGATTTAATATATAACTGGGAGGTTCTTTTGGCACTAACTCTTGCTTGCTCCGGACCAAGTGAGTGACTGGAAAGAGGCATTCAGGGAGGGGTGTGAGTTAATACTGCAGCCAAAACTCTGAAAGAGTTAGTGTAATTTTGTGAGGGGAACAAATAAATACAGAAGGCACAGAGAATTGATGGATGAGCTGAGGGAAGAGGTGAATGAGCAGAATAAAGATGCTGAAGTTTTGCATAAGCAAGAGAGAAAGGAGAAAAGTTCGGAACTTCTTCCTTTTCTTAAAAGCTAAAATGCATGCCTGCTGCTAACTGCTGCTAAAGGAAAAGAGCATCATTAGGCCAGGGAGGTGAAAATCTACCATTTCTTCTTTTCCTATGCCCATCTTGTAGATGTGCTTAGTTTTTAATTATATACATGTTTTGTAAGCTTATGCATCTAAAATTAAAAAAACAACAACAACTTTTGATGGAAAGTAGGTTATTTTTTGAGAATAATCTCACTCAGTTGAAATTCTCTGCTTTTTCTGACAGAGATCCACACTTCCTGTATCTCATCCATGCTCAGGTATATCTGAGTTCACAGAGTTGCAAAATGATGACTTAGGACTTGTTCAGTAGACATCCTTGAACACTTGATGGTGTTAAGAAAAGGTGCCTGATCATAAAAACAGAATTGGCATAATTAAATATAATGCTCCTGGCACAACTTCACTGGCAGTTTTCACTGCCTGTTCAGTGAATGAGTGCTGTACCTCCCTTGCTCTTCTGGCAAGAAGGATATTGTTTTCACATTTTGTGGAAAGCAGAAAGAAAAACAATGCCATTAATCATGTCAGTTAGCCTCTTGTTACCACAAAAGGAGATGTCTGCTTCTTTCAAACAGTAGTAGGTACCTGTATGTATGTTTGCATTATGGAATTCAGAGAAAGCTTTTTATGATGCTGCCGTCAAAGAAAAAAATATCACAAAGGAAAGGGCTGGAGTAGGCTGTGGAGAGAATAAAATAGTCTATTTTTTGTTCTTTAGACTATAATTATGAAACCATTAATTTTGAACTTAAAAATGCTTTCTGTATCATTAGTCTTGATTACTGAGTTACTCGCATTGTGGATTTTTCGTCTTTCTTTTTCCCATGAGAAAAAAAATCTGCAAATGTACTTTAAAGATATTCTGACATATGTGAAAACATGTTCCTTAAAATATTCAGGCAGCTTTCAATGGAGAGTGGAGTAGGAAGAAAGCCTCAGTTTTGGAAAGACTAATTCACTTAATTTTTCAGTTCTTCATAGTGTTGTCTCCAAAAACACTATCTATGCATATGTATAACATATATAGTGAACGCGTAAATCTTTGGATTGATGATTCTAACAAAAACAAGTCAAAATCTTTCTCTTAAGTGAAAGCAAAATTGAACTTGGCATAAAATAGTTGGATGATGTTTTTTCTCTTTTCCTCTCCACAAGTTTTGATTTTCATACTCCTCTCTATTACTTACTTGTAACGGAGAGTAAATAAAAACATGCTGAAACACTGTGATGAGGAGGTGCATCTCCATCATGTAGTATTTCCATCAGTAAAGATTAAAATTTGGTGACCTCATTTAGTTCTGCATTCTAAAAAAATTTCAAGTTCCTGGATGTTCAGATAAACCAAGATCTCAGACTTGGAGCTTTTCCAGTAACTGTGAATTGAGAGAGATTACTTGTTCTCTAGGTTTTTCCTGTTAGGATCTCAAAACTTCTGAGAACAATTATTTTTATATTTTGGAGTAAAATTTCTTAAATTAGATATTTAAAGATACTTTGCTTTGATCTAAATGTGTTAACAACAAGGCCTGTGGAAAACAACTCAAGGCCTATCACACTCAATTCTTTAAAATCTGGTCATCCAACTGCAAACATTGACCTGAGGCCACAAGCTGCCCTCGCTCCTGTTCTTCTGTGTCCTGGTAAAATCCAGTGTGCTTTATTCAACTTGGGAATACTGTGACCTTTTGCCTTGTGAAACTTCTCTTATTACTTTTTATAATTGGACCTCTGGACATAAATTCATGTAGAAGTAATTTATTTCTAAGCCATTTTAATAGGCTTAGGTACTAATTAGTTTTGATTTCTTGATTACTGTCTTCAATCTTTTTGTGGTTGGTCACTTGACCCTAATGACTCAATCTTTCTAATTTGATTAGGAAGCTATGGGCACTGGTAGGACTAGTTGCTTGGATATGAACTGTTTCTGGAAGAACCTTTAACATAAACGTCAAAAGAATAATTCCTTAGATCCATCATTTTCCTCTTATTTGTACTTACTGCTTTCCCCATTTACTAACCAAGGACTTTTAGGAGACCTGATGGGTGCCCAATCCTTTTTGATATTATGCAAGACAAACTCCAAGCTGAGTTTCAGCAAGACTGGTACTTTATCACCAAAGGAAGACTTGTATGCAATTACTGCATCCGTTCTCATGATGAAACTATTTTCCATAGAAAGAATCCTGTGACTCTAGCCCATTTTCTTATGAGACTCACGTTACAAACTTCATTCTACTTCTCATCGAATAGGAATTTGGCATTTAATTTTTTCTTGGTTCCTGCTGCATCTATTATTTGTACAAATAAAAGTTTTATGGGAAAACATTATATAAAATATTTATGCATCAAGTGGCTTGTTTTCTGTTTGTTTTTTCAGTTCTTCTATTTGTGAAAGGGAGAGTGTGACAAAACCAAAAACGCACAAAAAATGACAAAACCAGACAATAAAAACCAAAGAACCTTCTGGTAAGCTGGTATAAGAGGATATGATCTGTAATTGTAGACTCATAGAATGGCTTGGGTCAGAAGGGATCCCAAGGATCATCAAGTTCCAATTTCTCTGCCACAGTCAGGGCCACCAACCTCCAGATCTTGTACTAGACCAGATTGCCCAGTGCCCCATCCAAACTGGTATAGAACATCTCCAGAGACAGAGGATAATATTAATGGAAAACAAGTTGTGAAACCTTATTCTACTTTCTTTTACTTCTGGGGTATTAACATGCAAAAGTTATGAGGTATTTGGTCAAAAAAAGTTTTGTATTGACCTTGTAGAAATTTGATGAACTTAATGTAGTTTGAATTCTGTATCAACAGAAAGTTGCTGATTTTTATAGGAATAATGAATGCTGTAGCTTCAAAGCCTTTCAGAAATTGCACATTGTTCTTATAATTCCTCTGGAATGTGGCTGCTTACAATCTCAGTGATTATTTAATTAGCCGTTTTGCAGTGTTAACTTATAGTGGATTTTTCAGGGGAAAACACTGGCTTCATTTTTGCTTGAGAGCTGTGTTTAAAATGTTATTGAAGAACTGAAAAAGCTGCAGCTGGGGAAGATTGTTTTGTGCTTCTAGCTGGTGTGGGTGCAATCTTTGAAAGTGACATTGACGAATTATTCAGTGGTACGACTATATTTGTTAGCATCTCCCAGTTTTAGAAGGAGAGAAACAGATATACCCATTAGTTGGCTAGTAATCTTCATTGTGTTCTAGTGTTCTAGCCAGGATAAAAAATTGATTACAGCTGAATTAGTATTATAAGGCACTGGGAAGTATAAAATCTGTCAGTTCTTTTGCAAAGCAGGCAAAGATGTTTCATATGTGTATTTTTCCTGTCTGGACCTAAATCAAAAATGGTGATAAGAATGTGAAGAGAGAAAATTGACATATTTTCATAGAATCAAGCTCACATGATTGAGATTCTGGCATGAGATTTTAGTTTTTATTATAAGCAGCACCCAGTAAAACAGATCTTTGGATGCTGTATGAAGCTTTAGGAAAAACTATCATAGAGAAGTGTTTATTCAATGTATGTTGTCATAGAACAGTTAGTTCCAAGAATTTCTGCTGCTTGCTGAGTGCTTGTGGTGTAGGGACGCTTTCACACATCTTAAATGTGTGGAAATATTACTGCATGTTATGTAAGGGCACTATAATTACCTTCATGAATTCTTATCAGCAATAAGTTTTCCTTTTCTATCATAGTATCCCTAGAAAAAGGAAAATATCATTCAACTGAAAAGAGTTTGTTCTGCATGGCTTCTTCATACTCTTGGTGAATAACATTAACCTCCCTGGTTGCTTGAGCAACAGCCTCCTGGATGCATCATGCAGGGTTCTCCCATCCCTGGAGTCTACAAGTTACTGCAGAGAAATATATGCTCTTCAGGTGCACCCCTTTCTCACCACTCTTTCCTGTCTCCAAGGGTTTCATGGTCTTCTTTTTTCCTGTCACCTTCCCCAGTAACCCCACATGAGTGACATAACATTTTTTTTTTTTCCTCTTCTTTCTCCCTTTTTTTTTTTCTTTGAGGGGATGTAAGTCTTATTCAACATATTTCTGGTGATAGAACTCTTTAGGTTCTCACAGGGGGAAAAAAAAAAAGCCTTTGTATAGCTGTTTCAGCTGAAATGTACCTTCTTCCAGCAGCGTTTTTAATTTTTTTTTTTTTTTCCAAATTTTAATATCATTTTTCTGTAGGAGCATTACAAGAAATTTACAAGGACATAGTAGCTCCGCCTCTTGGGTTTAAAGTAAAGATTCAAACTACATTCTATCTATCGCTCGTTTACCTATAGGCTTTATTTATTTTGCATTTTATTAATTAGTTGAAGGCATAATGAAGAGGCCATTTCCATAGTTTTTTACACTTTCCCTATGTATACATGTTGCCCATTCCATACTACTAAACTTAAAAGATAACAATAGCACTGTTTCTGAAAGCATAGATAGCAGTGCTTTTTGTTGTGGTTTGTTTGTTTGACTTGTAGGTGAAACAACGGGAAACCCACAGATGGCATCTAATATTTAGGCAGGAAGAAGTCAGCATCAGTGTCACAGAGGAAAGCGTTAAAAATAGAAAATGTGCCTGTGGAAGGGCTAATTAATACACAGTGAAAATGCTCAGCAACAGCCGGTGCCAAATTCTCACAGGAATGTTTTAAACTGACATTTTCTCAGTCTTTGGAATAGCTTCCATTCTACTTCAGCACAAGGAAATGTAAAGAAGCCATGGGAGTTCTGGTAGTGTGTCGTAAACTTCTTGGAATGCCAGTTCTGCCAACTTAAACTCTGTCTTGGTTGTGCTGCGTGTGCCAGGATGGAGAAAATGCAATCAGCTATCTCACTGCTTTTAGCCGCATAAAGCTTTCCCTCTTACCTCTTTGGGAAGCTCAGGGATGCAATCAGATCCATCATGATGAAAAGCCATTTACAGCTGTGCAGCATGATGGAATTTATCCCTTCTTGAGGTGGATCTGCAATTGAGTTACTCAGCAGCTGTAGATAGGCCACTTTGCCAAGGGAATAAACAAGTGAAAACTGACATCAGGATTTAACGTCTGTGGTTAAAGGACACTTCACCTTACCCCTGTGTCTGGCTCTCTCCTTGGAGCTCTGGGTGAAAACACAGAGTGTCTGCTCCATGAGCTCTGCCTTTCATTCAAGATCTGTGGCAGAATTTGGTCCTGGTTTGATAAGATGCAGGCATGCATTCAATCTGCTGTAACTGAAGCCTAGTCACCTATAAATATCTTTGCTGACATTTCAGACTATTTTTTTCCTCTCTGGGCTATCTGGGACAGAAGCAGATACAGGCGAATGCCAGCTGTGCTGCAGTACCACACGATGGCCTGTGTGCTTGGGGTGCTACCCATTCACCCACTTGGTCCCAGTGCTGTTTGTATCAGGCTGCTGGCACACTGGAGGTAATGGGGAGCACAGTTTTGCGGATACTAGCTTCAAGTGCTGAACTGTTCCTACAGAAATACATGAGAAAGTGAGAAAGACCAAATTCTCCTTTTCCACACTTCTCATCTCCTTTTCCTTGTTCTGCAACTGCTGAAGAGGGACAGATATTGCTTTTCTGAGGTCTTTTGCATACTTCCTGTATATAATTTTTTTCACATTTAAGATGAACAGGCACCTTTTTTTTCTCTCATTTTGTGAGAAAATTTTATTTCTATAGTTAAATCTAGAAAAAGTAGTTAAGTCTGTTTAATGATCTTGAGTTGACTTTAAAATCCAACCTTAATACCCAGGGCTTTAGGTCATTTTCTGCAGAAAAATGCTCAACGTTTGTTCAAGGTACTGACTATACAACCTTGGAATAACTAGCAGAACCTTTGAGGATAATGTTCCTCCCGCTTGTACTGAACTTACTTAATGTTTTGTTCTTGCAGTTTTGCAAAATCCAGAACAACTCTGTGAAATAGGTACATAATGAGACTAGAATATTTTGAAATAAAAATTTCAACTTTCAGAATTTCTTTATAGCTTCATTCACGCCCTCTCACAGTGGGCTGACTTCTTCAGCCACCCCAGTGAGTGTGGTAAATGCCCTACCAGATATATTGAGAGTCCTCCTCTCTCCCTTCAGAGCATTTGACAAAGTTGCTGTCTGTTGGACTTATCTCTAGAAATAGCATTCAGGCCTCCTGATGCAATGCTCTCATTCAGACATTCAGCAGCTCTTGTGGCTTTTGGCCTCAGTGAATTTTTTTCCCTTTCCCTCTCCTTTGGCCTCTCTCCCCTCTGCCTCCAGTCTGAGGCCATATGGAGTCCTTCACTCTGAGCACCAACCTTTGATGAATATGCCCTTTATTGCTGTTCACTCCCAGAGTCTGCGAGAAGCAAGACTGACTTTGCAACTGGTTTATTTCATATCATAAAATCATCCTGGGTAAGTAAGGATCACAGAAGTTCTGCATCTGAAAGTTGTTTTTTACCCAATGAGCAAGTTCACCAAAGTTAATCACTTCATAGGGTCCAAACCATTCCTTGTTAATGAAAACCATGTGTGCATCAAATAACCCAAATCTTGACAAAAGCACTTTTCTACAAATGCATAACATCTTCAGATTAAACCTGCCAGCATGCTCCTGAAAGTTGGGATGGGCTGGGGCTGGATCCCCTGTGGCTGTCCAGCTGCTGTCTACCTATGCAATGGCAGCTTGCAGTAGAGGCAGCCAACCCTTGTGGGATGTGAATCCCTTGAGCACTGGGGAAAGTCTGGTAAGTCTCTCCTTTGCTTTAAACTTAGCCATTCTGTGAAGAGTGGGAGAAACTGGAGGTGAAGGAAGGAAATGGGTTTGTGGAGATCAATGTCAACGTTTGGTGCTGGAGGAAAGAAGCAGGTGGCAGGATTGCCTGTAGTGCTCCAGTTCCCTTGTGCAGAGGGATTACACTGTATAAGGTGTCAACTGATCACTGGAACTAAAATCTCCAGAATTCACTTTCTCAAAGTGCATCAATGAAACTTATCCTTTTGGCTAAGACACAGCAACCAGAGGCCAGGAAAGATGCTGTTGGGGAAACTGCTGAAGAAATGTTGTATACATAATCTAAATTTGAGTCCATACTAATGCTGATGTCATCACTCACAGTGTCACTCAGCTCTATTTCCAATGTGGGGTATTAAGCAGAAACAAACTTGCTGTCAGGCTGGAATGATTGCTTGAGAGAAGTCAAGCATTTATCTGCGTTTTATGGGAACTGGCTAGGGGAAGAACAAAATCTGCTTGGGCCTGGAGCATGGAGGAGGAAATCACAACTGCCAGCAGACCATATGCTGTGGCTGGCAGGTAAATGCACAGGATTTTTGTGTATTTATTACAGAGATTAATTATGCCTGTGTCGTTACTTTCAATGGCATTGCAACAAGCTCACAGTTTTACAACAAATTCTCCATTTGTGCATTTCAGTGATTATGTGGAACATTCCAGCTTTGTATCTTGAGCTAATTATCCTCTGGCAGCTAAGAACAGCTCTGATGTTTATCTTCATGCATAAAGAAAGATGCAGCCCCATTTTCTGTCACTTCTGTTAATTAGACACAATGCCAAACAGGTCCCTGAGAACTGATCTGCTTTCCAGTGTCTTTCTTGGTGCCCTGTAGAATGACTTCTGAAGTTCCTTTGCTCAGACATCAGAGGCTAAAATAACCATGTAGGTGAAAATGAAGAGTTGGTTCCTCAGGTGTAATGTAGAAGCAATGCCCTGAGGATTTTTAAGGTGTTTTTCTGCTCTAATGGTAATTGAAAATCTATGAGACACTGCCTAAGTTTTAGTGATTGTTTCATTTCTTTGCACTGGCACCATAATGGCTCTTCCCATCAGAGCGGAATTACCAGCACGTTTGGCTCAGCTGGTGGGCTCCATGCTGCTATAAGGAGTGGAGGGGTGTAGTGCTTGGTTAATATGGAGTATGTTCAGTTTAGAGTCACTTTTGTTGCTAACAAGATGCACGCTGGGTAGGGTGTAGGTTGTGCTGGAGTCTCTGCTCAACCTTGACAACCTCTTGATTCCTCCCAGCCTCCCCCTTTCTCCCTGCCTTCTGCCATCCATCTGAAGGGAAGCAGTCAGTCAGCTCCAGGATCCAGGATTGGCTCCAGGATCCAGGATCAGCTCCACTGCTGCATCACGACTCTTATTTGTGACTACATTTGGTGCCTCTGTAGCTTTATTTTTATGTACTTTAGGTCAACAAATGAGCCATATTGTTCTTCCCTGCCACGTGCCTTCTCCAGGGACTACTGCAATTCAGCAGCTCCATGAGTTTCACCTGGAAGCCATTCTGCCTCTGCTCCCTCCCATCCACCCTCTCCACAGGGAGTAATTGCCTAATAGTTTACACGTGTATTTCAATTATCTCTTCTCAGCCTTCAAGCTGTGTTACCTACCATGCATTTATCATTATGCAATAGCAGATTTGGGTACAACATCAAGACTAGATTAAAGTCCTGCTTGATTGATTTCTTATAAAGATTAAGGTTGCTGACATTTTCCATCCTAACTCAAATAGCGCACACTGGCTTTGATTATTCTCTGTTCCACACCAGTCTAAACCTGAAGTTGGTGGGCTTATGCAGATTCGAGAATATCAGATGTGCTGGCCGGGCCTTTTGATGTCAGCAGCTGCCTGCTCCCATTTGCATGTATTGCTGCAGAAGGAAAACAGGAGTTCTCTTTGTAGCTAATCACTCCAATTCAATAATTAATCTAAGAGTGTACAGTCTATGTCATAGCTGGAATTATTGTGCCAGGTTTCATAACTCTGCCTTCATTTGTATCTCCCTGGTAACTGTCTCGGACAGGAAAAACAGCCAGTGGGTTTGCCTAACTTAAATATTAGGATGGAAAGCACATTTAATGTTGGATGCTTGGATGCATGCTGTTGGATGCAAGAAATGTTTTCTTGCGGGAGAAGTATAGAAGGGGAGAGTACATGGAAACTTTGAACACATTGACACCAGTGTTTTTACCTTACACAAAACCCGTACCCTTCCAAGCTCATTCCAGCTTCTGTTTTAATGGTAAGCAAGCGTAGCATGTCTTACTGAGTAATTTGATCAGTCCCCTCAGGAGCACTGTGCCATGAGCCATCTTTCCTCCAGCACCACCCAGCAGTGCAGCAGACTTCTCCAGGGCATGGTGTACAGACGCTCGAGCTGCTGCTGTGTGTGGCTGTGAGCTGTTCTGTTACCTCTGTAACACGAGCTTGTTTTATCAGTAAGTGATGAGGGGAAAAGCCTGTAGGCATTGATGTTTGCTTGCACAAGAGCCTTTATGTGAGTCGTAATTACTAAATTAGGTGTTTTAACTCTCTCTAACTGTGATAGCTGATAGAACTAATGGAGCTATTCAACCTCAGCAAACCTCTGCTTGTCCTAATTGCTACTAGTACTTCAGCAGTGTCCTTCCATTGCTATTTTTCTATCTTTTTCTACCTAAAGCTAATAAGGCTTCACATTCCTTTTCTTTTCTGGCACAAGTGGTTTTAATGAACTGGAAGTGTAGAAGCACTTAGAAGCTCAGGCTCCTGGTGTAAGCTCTGGGGTGGCAGAGCTCTGTGTCTCAGGGACTTGCACAGCTAGGTGACCTTTAGGAGGAGTCCTGTGAAGGATTTTGTCTATATGTTAAGCCATTCTATGAATGGATGGCTGCATAAGCCCCAAGGTCCCTATTTACCCACTAGACATTTTATACAGTGGTGATTTACTCTCAAATGCTACCCCAAGGACCCCCACGTACTTCTCTGTTGGGTTGCAGTCTGCTTTAAATTTTATCCCTGCAGGAGCTGTGAGGCTGAATCCTGTTAGTGGCCCCGCAAGTCTGTGGGCTCTGGTTATACACCTGCATTACCATATTCAGTGTAATAGTTATTTTTCATTATCGCTTTGCAATTTTCTTGCCCTCTTCCCACCAAGAGAAAAATCAGGTCTTCATAAATTGTGAATAAGCTCCTGTCACTTGTGATCCATGGGCTTGTAAAAAACCATTAATTGTGATTCTTCCTCATTAAGTCTAACTATGGAGATCATGCAGAGACCAGTGTTGCATTAAGATTTTTTTGTTGAGAGACAGCAGTAAGCCATGACCTTATAAAACATAGCAGCTAGTATTTTTATTAGTGTGCAAGATATGATGCATTATATCTGCCAATTCTGTTATGTTCGTGGATGATACAGGCTCATAGAAACTTGGTGCTTGACATTTAAGATTGATGCAGTAGCAATTAATTTAAAAATATAACCCAGTACAAGATTCCCAGCTAACCTAGTTATTGAATTAGCACAGTATTTTGAATTGCTTACATTTTGTGTGTGAGAAACAATTCATAAGAAAGTCATCGATGTTAATGCTGTTTTAACCTTTGCTGGTTTGCTTAAGGATATAACATTTGATGAGATGCTTGCAACTCCTGAAAAAGCTGCTCATTTCAACCAAGCAAATTGACCTGGCTATTGTTATTATCATGGAGAAATGTGCTTAGCATACAGGTTGCTAACAACCTAGATATTTTGGTCATCATTCTCATTTGGAGAAAGCTGCCATGTGGTAGCAAGGCTATGGTGTCAGTAGTATTGGGTTCATGGTAAAGGATGCAGTGGGCATTTTGTATCAACAATATTTGAACAAACAGCTGTTTGTTCAGAAGAAAGTTATTCTACTGCTTGTAGTCTATCTATCTTTAGATGTATAAGGAAAACCTAAACTAACCCGGCATAGCTTGGGTATGCTAATGCAGTTTAATTCAGGGCTTATCTTAATCACTTTCTACCAATTTCTATGCTATGCTATACACATCTGGCCATGCGTGTTCAACATAGGGAAGTTCTTGATGCTAAGGTACCAAGCAGTAAAGAAACTGTACCTTGAATACTCTTGTTTACTCTGTGAGAGGAATAAAAGCTTAGGCACACCAGTAGTGAGAGATAGGTTTCGGGTTTTTTTTCTTTTTTCTTTTTTTGTTGTTTTTGTTGTTTTGTTTGTTTTTAATGCCTGTTTGACAGAATACGGACTTCTAAAGATGAATCTTGTTCTGGCTCTGAAAAGCGCCTCTTTCAGCAGCCTGTGGAAAGTCAACTCTGTGCTTTCGCAGTGCATCTTGCAGCTGCAAGTTCTGTCCATGAAAATTACCATGGCTCTTTCCTTCTGTTTCAGCTGCTTATTTTTAATGAACTTCCCTGGAAATGTATGCAGCCTTTGGAAGGAGTTGGGGAAGCACTCACCAAAACTGACCTCAGCAGATGTTCTCTGAACTGGGTGTATGACTGGAACCAGAGGAAGAATAGAGAGGTTTTCAAATCTTTATTTTGTTTGCATTTGCTTTGTAGGATCCTTATTAAGAATGAAGGACTATTAGAAATAGTGTTGTTCCCTTATCAGCCTTTAAGGATGAGATTTTCAGATTTGGTTGTTTGAATTACTCATAGAATAATCTGAATTTTGCTGCAAAGAGCACTAACTGCCATGGCAATTGCATTACATTTGCTAGTTAGAATACAGCCACTGCTAGCTTAAAAACTCAGTAAAGGTTAAGAAAGCATATGTTAAGCCACCAGGCAGAAAGAACAATAAAAAATTGATACTCAAATAGTTGATGCACAGGGGAAACTGTTAATTGCATCTCCAGGGTAAACAGAATGGTCTTTGGGCATAGGCAAAATTAGATAGTTGCCTCAGGCAACAAAATTGCAGCCTTAAGTCAGACAAAGAAAGACCTTCTCAATAGCTATATATCTGGTCTCACCAGTGAAAGAGTGGTACTCTTGGGCATCATTTCTTCCAGAAGCTTAGGGCTGCACCACTCAAGGCACTTTCCCAGCCCTAAACCTGTGGTCCCTATTCTCTGCACCTGCCTGAAGGTTGTGTGCAGGTAACAGCCATCCCTTTGAGCGCAGAACTGTGAGAAAGGCCAGGAGCTTTGTTATGTTTCTTCTCATCTCCTTCCTACACCTTTTCACACTCATGGATGATGGGTGCTGTGGGACAGTGGGGGTCAGCATTACTGCTTCAGGGAGGTGAAAGTAGGTGCCTAACACTGAGTTAAACTTGAATTGTTTAGGTACTTGTTAATGGTGCACGGGCTCATACTTTGGTAAAGACATGGTATTTTGGAAGTCATCACCTGTGAACTCAGCTGGTAGATACTAGCAAAGCAATTGTGAAGACTAAATGAATCAAAATGCTTGCAAATCCTATTGTGATTTCCAATTCAATCGCTTTTCATAATGAAATAAAAAATAATAATAGAATAAAACCAGTAACTCAGCATTCTAGGACCCAGCTTTGTTTCAGAACCAAATAGCAGCATTCATCCAAGAAGGTATTTTTGAGCCTGGGTTTTGAGCTAGGGTGGTGCTGGCTGCTTCCCTTTGCACTGGATTCTTGAACACCCCACAACTGAGTGGGTTCTGTCTTCTTTTCTTAGCTGTAGAGCAGGGGCAGCCAACTTCCATGTTCTTAAGTGACAAACAGCTTGAGAGAGTCCTACTTCTTTTTGGCAGGCAGTTCCTTAAAACTGTCACACTGAGATAGTTTCCTCAGGGTGGAATGAATGTAACTTTTTCTGTTATTTTCCACATCTCCAATACTTTTTCCTTTGAGTTAAAAGAACACATGATACACCATGACTTTTAAGAAAACTGGCATTGTTTACTGAAGGAGCTGACAGAAATGGTTGCTTTATGAACAGTTCTGATCAACTGAGGAGGTCCCAAATAACTGGAGACTTGACAATGTGAGCCCATCTGCTAGAAGGGTTGAAAGGAGGATCCGGGGAATTACAGCTTGACCTTGGTATTGGGAAAAGTTATGGAGCAGATCATCTTAAATACAATCACACAGCATGTGCAGGACAAGCAAGAGATAAGGCCTAACCATCATGGCTTCATGAAAGGGAGGTCCTGCTTGACCAATCTGATCTCTTTTTGAGACGGAGTGACTACCTTTGACCCTGTCTCCTACAGTATTCTCTTGGATAAGCTGGCAGCCCATAGCTTGGCAGGTACACTCTTCACTGAGTAAATAAAATATTGTCTGGAGGCCTGGGCCAGAGGTGGTGGTAAATGGCATTAAATCCAGCTGTTGACTGGCCATGAGTGGTGTTCCACTCATGGGGATCAGTATTGAGGACTGTTCAATATCTTTTTTGAGGATCTGAACAAGGCAACTGAGTGCACCCTCAATAAGTTTGCAGATGACACCAGGTTGGGATGAAGTGTTGATCTTCTTGATGGTAGAAAGACCTGCAGAGGGATCTGGATAGTCTGGATCAATGAGTTGAGGCCATTGTAATAAAGTTAAAAAAGATCAAATCTTATGGGGAACAGCTAAGGGAACTGAGATTTTTCTGTCTGGAGAAGAAAAGGCTCAGGGGACTTCTTTGATCTCTACAACTGCATGAAAGTAGGTTGTGGTGAGGTTTGGGTCAGCCTCTTCTCCCAAGTAACAGCGATACAGTGAGAGGGAATGATATTAACTTGTGCCAGGTGAGGTTCAGGTTGGATGATAGGAAACATTTCTTCTCCAAAAGAGTGATTAGGCACTGGAATGAGCTGCACAGGGAAGTGATGAAGTCACTGTCCCTGGAGGTGTTCAAGAACTGAATGGACATGGCACTGAGGGACTTGGTTAGTGAACATAGTGGTGACTAGATTTTGGACTAAATGGTCTTACTGGTCTTTTCCAACCATAGTGATTCTATGACTCTGTGTGTTGTGCTGAGAAATCTGACAGTGTAATATCCTAATATACCTTATTCTTTTTTTGCCTGCTTTTGCTTGATGTGTATGTCAAGACTAAACCATTTGGCCTGTTATATCTCTATTTACCTTAAAGCTGTCTAATCTGGTGTGAAGCATTCCCTATCTCCCATAAGAAAAATGAAGTATTCCTCTCTTCAGAGAGACTTCAATCCTAAGCCAAAACATCCAGAAGGCAGTAGCTACTGCTTATTCACTTGCAGAAAATCTTCTATGATGTTTTACAGTTTTTGGATCCAGTTGCAAAAAAAAAGCTACAACTAAATAATAAATCTTATTCCCAGAGATCTGCCTACATTATTGATGGTGCCTTTAACAAACAGGAAAACAAGTAAGAGGGCGGCAGTCTAGCCCCTGCTTTGATCTCAGCATGTGGTGGGGAATGGTCCCTGCCAAATGGAGAAGGTATGTGTCAAAGCAGAGGAATAAGGGAGGACATTGGCAGGACAACCTCTAACCTTGTGTCTAAACCCTGCCAAGACTTCACAATTTTTGCTGATAGGTGGAAATAGTTTTTAAATACACTGCTGTTTCCATTTGTTCCCCTTCGTGTTACACCATACCAGACTTGCAGTAGCTTGCAGGTGATTTCTCTCAAGCATTGAAGTGGAACTATATCTGCTGGCAGGGAAATCTCTTCTGTGATTCTTTCACAGTAATATTTGTTGCATTCCATTCTGCTCTTCAGCATTTAAAAGGAGATAACTATCTCTACTGGTTCTTCTGCAATAGTAAATTGTGCTAATTTGTCAATTGAATTAGTTCTTAAGGTGTTTGCTGGAAATGAGAATTATTTAGGAAGTGGGAATGGAGCTGTGAGGTGGGTTCATTGTGGGCTCTTCCTGATGGCAGTGAACAAGCTCTGCCTGCCCACTGAATATTGTCAAACACCCTAAGTGGTACGTTGGGTACTTTGTTCATTTCAAACAACTGAGCTGTTTGGGTATTGAGAGCAGCAGATACAGTAATTGTTATTTCTGGAAAATATTTCTATACCTTTGATTGCATACAAAAAGTAAAATTGTAATAAAGTAACTTGGGCAAAACTAGCACACAGGAGGTTCACTCTAAACACCAAGAAGTACTTCTGTGCTGTGCTGGTGCTAGAGCTCTAGCAAGGGTTTCCCAGAGACTGTGGAGTCTCCTACCTAGAGATCTCCAAAAACAACCTGGACATGGTCCTGGACACACTGTTCTGATTTTTCCTGCCTGAGCTGGGGTTGGACCAGATGGACCTACAGATCCCTTCCAGCCTCAGCCCTGCTGTAATTCTGTGGTCCTTGAAATAGGAGGTTATATGATTAAACTGAAAACTGAGACTCCCATTAACAGTTCCCTAAACAAATGGCTATATCCAAGCTCAGATGTGGTCCTCTGACAGGGAAAGGAGAACTGGCTGCTGCTCTAATCACAGTACTGGGAAGGAGAACAAAACTGAAGCAGACAAAAACAAAGCTAGCTTGATGACATCCAAGAAGCTAATGCCTGAACTTTTTTAACAAGATTTAACCTGTGGATCAATGTTTTCCTAGAGAGATACTTCACTGCGAAGAAGGGGAGCTGACTTGATGCCGAGCTCTTATTGTCTTAGGCCATTTGTGTGTGAAATTTATAGAAGCCTTTGAGTTGGGAAATATTGTGAAAGCCACAAACATATACAGTGCCTACAACAAGCTTCCCATTTCCCTTCTGTTCCAGCCAGCACTGACTCCGTGGTGCTTACTCAGAAATGTTTAGATATAAGTTAGCTGTGACTATCTTTTATTTGTTGCTTCAATAGGCTCTGGAAAAACTAAAATAAGCATAATACTCTCAAAATAAATCTAGGAAGAACCAACAGCCTATTTTCCGTATTTTTGACAACTAGTATTGTATTTATTTTTTCTTTTCTTTGACTCCAACTGTGATGTTTCTTCTTCTCTCGGAAGGAAGAAGCCAAAAGCATTTTTGGGGTGGTTCTGTGTATGGCTGGAACATTTATGGCACTGAAAGAAACTTGTTTTGCCCAGCTGTTTAGGAGAATATGCTGGATAATTGGTTTAGCACAAACAAAATGACTACTGGCGAGCACAGATGTCATTTTTATAGTCAGACTTGATAGAAAATCTGGGAGTAACCTGTTACAAAAATCTGGTACATCTGTTTTCAGATTCTTTATTTGGAAGTTTCAGAAGGGTCTGGGGTTTTTTCAAACAAACATAATGTACTTATCTCCACAGGGAGAAAACCGTAATCACTTTACTCATTGAGCTACAGCACTATTTCCTTCAGAATCTTAATTTCAATGTCCAAAATTTAATTTCTAACAAATTTGCTGTCAGAATTGTGCATGTAAAATGAAGCAATCAAGCCACAGTTAACTGAGGCTTTTGTATGTGTAGTTTTTATTTATTTTATTATGAGGCTAGACTGTGATTTCTAAAGCAAGCAACTTTCTTTTGTTTAAAAAGCAGTCATATTCAGTAATCAAATATTAATTAATATTAGTAAAATATTAATGTAGCAAAAAGATCAGTAAGTAACTTCTTGGATCATACCTTTGTCAGGGCTGAGCTGGCTTCCTGAAACTGTGAAGAAATAGTAAGCTAGCTCAGAGTAGGAGTCTCTCCAGTTGCAATAGTTCTATAAATAGATCCACTCTAGAAACTGCAAATGGCAACTACTCTTGGTGAGATGATTTTCTAGTCATGGAAAAAGGAGAGAGTATTTAGATAGATCTTTTCTTCATTAATGAATAAATAAGTAGAGACTTAGAGACCTCGTCAGTGTAAGAGACCTTTTGGGTTCAATAAAGAAAATGTCAAGTCATGTATTCTCAATACTTCTTGGCACTGGGATCTGTACTGTATTATAGACACCTCTCCCTTCACTGAGTTGCCAGTTGAGTGGATCACACTGAAGAATGGGGCTGGAGTAGTATGAAGGTAAAAGAGGGGGGGACAAGGTCTCTCCAAAGGGCTCTGCTTCCTAAAGAAAGCTGCCAGGCAAGTGCCCTTTGGCACTTATATTGCTAGAAGTGGTTTATCTTGAAGTATTTCCATAGACTTTCCAGAGGAAGATGAAGACTACTACAGGACTCAGTGTAATGTTAATTCTGTAACTGTTCTCACTCGGTGACTCAATTGCAGAAAATACTATATTCCAGAGAGCTTTTCTGCAGCCTTCAAGTCTTAGCTACCTGCTTGCTGCTCCTTACTGTCAGCCCTTCACCTTCACCTCCGACCTATCACTCTTCTGGTCCCAAAGGTCCTGCAGAGTGTCAGTGGGAAAGATCCCTACATTTCTATGATAAGGAGATTGTAAAACAAATACAAACAGGCCAAATTTAAACAAACATCATCCATCCACCAAAATAAGAAACCCAGAATGAGGGGTTAGCTTCAGCTTGGGAAAGTGGCTATATATTTTTTTAATCAAAGATTAGAGGAATTTACAGTATAAAAGCCATCTTTAACTTATTGTTTATAAAGCCCTGAGAACTGGGAGATGTGGGACTGTGAAATTTCCTTAGTGTGTAACCATCTTTTCTTAAAAGCTGGTAGGAAGAATACTAGGTAGCTATGAAAGAGACCTGATGAGAAACACGTGAGGTTAACCTTTTTGAATAATAATGCCATCCACAGGAGTTTCCCAGACATCACCCCTTGTCCCAGAAGACCATTTGTACTTCACAGCATTAATATTCATTAGGTGTAACACCATATGTTGCACAGCAGGATGCATTGCCAGCAGACTGTTTGTCATAAAGCCAGATTTAATAAAGCATTGTAAAACAAACATTATGATGATAAATACGAAATGACAGGCTAATTAAGAGAATCTTAATTGCCATTTTTCCATAATAACATTTGTTTAGTATGTATCTGTCTTGAACTAGTACCTTCCTTGTACTGCTTTTTACTTTGTATTGGCTTCATAAGAGGACATGTGCCTTGTATGATTTAAGGCACTTAATGTTCTGTTAGAAGAAATAAATTCAAGATTAATAAATTGTTCCTGCTCTATGGATGTTGAGGACTCAATGATTCCTAATCTTGAACGAGTACAGAAAAAAAACTTGAAATATGGATTTCAGAGGGTTGTGAATTGGTTGGGGGAAACTTACTGCCTTCTCTTGAGAGAATCTGTCTGAAAATGCAGTAGTTGCCGTTCTTTGGACAGGTACTGTACAGATCTTTTACAGCTGTACTACTTTTAAGTGAGCAGCTTTAATATAAATTGCAATTTTCACATAGCAGACTGAAAGGCTTCTTTATTCCTTCTTCACTAAAACAGAATTCCATTATTACTGTATTCCCCTACACTGGTGATTTCATGGGAGAGGAAAGGGTTTCAAGAATGTGAAACGATATTGCAAATTAATGCAGAGATGTGACACCTATTTTCCTACTTGCTGTTAACTCCTTTGTCATAGTAGTTGCTGCCAGTCAGTAAAATAATATATCTTGCTTCAAACCTGTCAAGAAGGGGAGCTATGAAACTTTTCTAAACTTTCCAACTATTTTTCTGTGTTCTTTTTACATTATGCAATGTCTTTTATTCTTACAATTTTCTGAATCTTCATCTGAATGAGAAAGACAAAAATCATGACCTGAGAAAATCTCCCACATCAAAACTTGTGGTAGATTTACCCTCCATAACTAAGGTTGCAATTGGATTTTAATCCTCATCTTAGTGAGATTTCCTCTTCTGGGGGTATCAGTTGCTATGGTAATCTAGATTATTTGGGTCTGGATGCATTATTTTGCAGAGATGGATTGGTGATTGTAACTAAAAGCAGGTAGGAAACTGGAAGTCAGGAGGAAAAAACAAGCTCACTGTGACATGCTTTGAATTCTACCATGGTTTGTTTCCATCTGGATACCTTATAGTTTTCATACATTTCAGAAAACAAAATATCCTAAGGGACAAAACAGAGTGAAAAGGGGTCAAAAGATAATAATTCATGTCAAAATATTTATTCTGCTGTGGTACCTCACACAGAATAGTTTTACAGTGCTTGCACTGAAGATTTTGAAATGGCAGCGTTTCAAAAACTGGAGTGTGTGTTGTGGATTTATTTATTCATTTATTTTCCTAAATTGCAGTTTCTTATATGTGCAATAGACCTTACCAAATGCATGAAGTTTTCTGCAGTGAGATAATGATGCTGATCACTTCAAGAATTCCCAAATTTTGAATCACTCTCTTATCACCTCCTACCCTGTCTCTGTCATCAGATTAAAAGAGTGATTATTTAAAAAAATGATAATAAACTTTTCTGGTACACTGTTATATACTTCCCTCCCACCCTCCCCCCAACATCCTTATTATTTTATATGGCTCGTGATAAAACTGCAGCTGAAACAAAATAAATGGAAGTCTTGAGCCGTAAAGGCGATTGCTGTAATGCATAAGGACTTTCTTTTTGGATGGAAGTAGGTGAAAACAATTTTATTTCTTCTATGAACATTTTCTGAACTGAAATTTATAGTCCTTCCTAGTATCCCACCTGGATCATCTCCCAGTGATAGCTTGTCTAGTATTTTATTCTTTTTTCTCTCACTGAGTACTGCTTCATTTCGTGCTCTTGGTTTTTGACTGTACTTCTCAGGTTTCAAGGTTCTCTCTTTGGCATACATAAATTATCAGTACAGGATTTTCCAGCTTTATTCTGTTCTCCTTTTATTTACTACTTTCACTCTAGGTTTTAACCATATTATAGCCATTATTGTCTTTGCTTGCTGTGCTATCTTCTGATGGTTATCAGGTATTTCATGTTGCAAATGATAATCAGTTCCCTTAACATCACACAAAGAATGAGGTGAGCAAAATATCTATTTCTATCCTGTCAAGTTTCATCAGATATTGCCTCAAAAGAGAAGATTCCTCAAAAGAGAAGATTCCTCAAACTATCCACTGCGGCTAGAAGAAAAACAACTTGTAACTTTTGATAAAAAGCTTCAGGAAAAATTGAATGTTCCAGAAAAGGTACCTGAATTACTGAATTACCAATAATCTCAACTTCACATCATGCCTTAGTTTGATAAAGAGCCCTAGTTCTTCAGCAGGTGTCTCTATCTGAAATCTCTGGTAGTGTTTCACTGGCTTGGACAATGTAATAATGGAACTACCACTTCCTAGAGAAACCATAACTTACCTGATTGTCTGAGCCCCAAAACACCCTGTGGCCACTTCTGGCATGTGTCGAGGCTCACGTGTGGACCTAAGGCTATACTTGAAACTCTCCTGCAAGGACATTGAAGATCAATGACAGACATGAATGGCAGTCACTCATGACTATTCAAGACAAGAATAGCAGTCCAGGTTGTAAAATCACTTGTGTTTGAGGAGAGAAGTAAGATGACAGTGAAAAATTAATAACTAATGTGTATTTAGCCTTGCCTGGAAGGTCAGTCATACTCTTGAGAAGGAAAGATGAGGCATTTGTAGCAGGGTATTGAATTAGAGAGATTTTTTTTAGAAGAATGGAGAAGGAATCTGAGGGGACTTACTGCACCATCCAATTTGGTTGGAAATTGTCAATGCTATCTTAGGTCTTCACCTAAGAACTACAAATATTATACAAGGGCTGGTCCATAAGTAGTGCCTCCTATTTTATTATGTTGGCCCATGATGTCAGAGGTAGACAGTGGTGTGTCAATAGAGGTTAAACCTTCCCGCAAATCTTCTGCTACAATTTGTTGCTGTGCAATATATGGCAGCAGAGAGGCAGACTGGCATAATGGTGTCTGACGTGGAAGTGTGTAGGAAGTGACGGTATGTCACTGAATTACTCCATGCAGAAAAAATGGCACCCATTTACATTCATTGAAGTTTGCTGAATATTTATGCAGACCAAACAGTGGATATGAGCACAGTGAGGTACTGGGTGATGCATTTCAGCATTGGTGACAGTGATGTGAAAGACAAGCCACATTCTGGACAGCCTTGCACATCTGTCACACCATGAATTAAAGAGTATCTTGATCAGCTCATCCATGCTGATCAGTGAGTTATGACCAGGGAACTGTGTGTGGAGTGGAATATTGGCTTCAATGTGTCGAAAACAAGAGCACCAATGTTGAAATATCATAAAGTTTCCAGCTGGTGGGGCTCACTAGTGCACAAAGAGGAACAGAATGAATGTCATATGCAAATCTATCGGGACCTATTGAACCAATATAAAGCTGAAGGTAACAGTTTCTTGGGTTGCATTATCACCATTGACAAACTGGCATCAAAACAGCAGTCCATGGAGTGGCAACTTGTGAATTCTCAATTGAAGATTCATGATACAGAACTCAGTGAATAAAGTGAGGTACACTATCTTCTGATATAGGAAAGGAGTGATCCTTCTGGGTTTCCTGGAATCTGGATAAGCCAGCTCTGACTACTACATTTTGACCCTAAATAAGTTGAAGGCTTGAACTTCCAGAGTTAGGTCAGAGAACAGAACAACCTTTCTCTTGCAACACAATGATGCCAGGCCCCATACCAGCTGGAAGACCATGGAGCACATTGCTATCTTGGCTGGACTGTCCTTTCATACCCACTATATAGCCTGGATTTGGTGCCTTTTGACTTCCATCTGTTTGGGCCAGTGAAAAGTGGACTGCAAGGGCAACTTCTTCCTAACAATGATCTGTAAAACAGTGGATAACATCCGCTGGTGCCAATTTTTACAAGCATGGTATGCAGGCTTTTGTTCATCACCAGCAAAAATACATAGGTAACAATGGTCACTATGTTGAAAAACAATGTTTTGTAGCTGAGAGTTTGCTTTATTAAATAATGTTATTATGTTCTTTGTATCCATTGTAATTTCCATGAAAATAAATAGGAGGCATTACTTTCAGAGCAACCTACATATTTGATAGATTGATAGATTTCCATTTCCGGAACTTTAAGCTTAATCATTTGGTTAAAACTAAACTTTTATTTTATCTAATGTTTCCTTTTCTCCCACTTTTCCCTTTGTTCTAAAAGGAGAATTTTGCAACTCCTCATTGTTTAATGTATCTTTTAGTAAATGCGTAAATGTAGTGGCTCTTTATGGCTAGAAGATTGTCGTGGTCCCACCAAAGTGACAATCCATGTATAAATTAATAGGAATTGCTACCATCCTTAGCAGAAACTTTCAACTGCAAAACCTAAACACCAAACCTGCATATTATCTTAACACATTTTCTGTTGATAGCATATAGTCTTTGCTGAGTGGTGAGAAATAGTACTTTTAAGATGATTCTAATGGATAAAATAATTTCCTCTGCCTGAGAATTAGAACTTGGTAGCCATTATCAAACTGAGTGCTAACTGCTGCTGGAAGCACCTTGTTTTATGGATAACATGTAAAATAGGGAATTGGCTCTTTGGGATAACTCAAGATCCCACAGTACGTAATGTTTCCTTCCCATCTCCGTCAAGGTGGAGCAGTGAGATCTGGTATCAGGTGTAAATGGTTGCGTAGGTAATAGTATCTGCATTCTCCCCACCTTTTCAGCATGGGAGGGTGCTGCCTTGCTGACATTAGCTGTGCTGCTTTGCACTGGCAATGGCTTACTTACAGCTCCCTGATGGCAGCTGCATGGTAGGGAAGGCAGTGACTGATCCACCAACTCTGTCTCATGAGGATATCTTGGGGTGAACAAATCACCTTGTTCCTCTTGTGATTTACACAAGTACTCTGTTCTGATTTATTTCAAACAGAAACTATTTTCTTTATGTCCTCACGCATTCCATTAGTGCTGAGGTCAAAAATTGATAGGCAGATGTTGATTTCAAGGTGCTATTTTGGCCCTACTGACATCTAGTGGGACTTTCTGTTTGAAAAAGGGAATATGAAGTCATATTATGTGTTGGAAAATTGTTTGTGTTTGTGTTTGCACCACTTTTATTCTGTATGGTTTTAGTAGTTTCATACTGAGAATGCACAGCTTGAGGTTCGTCTATGTAGAATGCTATTTGTCTGTGAGTGGTAACTTATCAAAAGTGCTATATAGTGCTATGTAGTCTATCATCTTAATTCTTAAGTCTATTGCTAATAACATTTACATATTAACATACAACAATAACACATTAAGAAGAGATCTACAGTATATGCTAAGAAGGGATTTTTAGGAGTATTTTTAAATGAAATGTTTTAAAGAACTTAGTATTTCTTGAAATCTATGCTTAATAGTTTTGTTATCTTAATCTCTTGAATGAGCAACAGCAACTAAGCTGATTTTTTTCAGACTTAAATGTACCAAAGCTTTCAAAACAGTGGAGACAAAAGAAAAAAACTATTTTTGCCTTTCTATAATCGGCAAATAAACCGGTGTCCTGCTGCTGAGTCTGCCATCAAGAAGTAGTTCTCTTGACAGATTTTGCAATGAAATGTTTAGCGGAGGTTAAAATTTTCAGAATTGAATGCTCGTAAGCTTGCAGGAACAAGACAATAAATATCAGTAAAGAAATGATAGAGTACCTCTGCAGCAGCAATGCTGTTCTTTGATTTGTGGTCTCTAGACTAAATAGATGTGATTTAAATAATGAATAAATAGAAACCTGGATAAAGATCTGAGCTGAATACTACTGAAGTGCTGCACATCTCTCAAAAGCAACAAACCTTATTTGTTTCGTAGTACTAGTACATATTTTCACCTCAAAAGCTCTGAAGAAAATTTCACCTCAGTGCTGCTGTAATGTTTGTAACTTCTAATCTTCACATAGGCACAGTTCACATTTGAAGATGACGTGCAAGATAAGCATTAGTTAAAGTATATCAAATAATTGATATTAAACACAGTGTTATCAAATAAGGCCCAGAAAGCACAAATAACTGGAAGTTACAAGAATATTTTGAGAGGCAGGAATCATGGTTGGACTCTCATTCTGACTTGGCAGTGTCATTTGACTGGTGACAGAAAGGTCAGTGTAGGAGAGCTGCTAGGTAGCCGTGGATGTGTGAGGTGGTGCTTCTTGTGGCAGAAGCTCGTTTGCCTCCTAATTGGACTTGGAGTGAACAGAGGAGGAACTGTTTTCCCTGAGCATGTCTTCATGATTAGCTAAGATCACTGCTCCTGCTGGATAGGCCCTGCTAGCCAAAGGGAGTAGCAGCACTCTATTTATCAGCAGCTTTGAATCAGTGCAGCCTCTAAAGCAAGTGAGAACACAGGTAAGCAGCTAAGTATGTAGTGGACCATACACCAGCCTGTTATTTCCAAGGACTCACAATATAAATCACCACAAAATGAGATCGAAATGAAACATGGCAAAATGGAAAAGGTATCTGTAGAGATTTTAAGGAGCTTTGGGTTATTTATTGTCAAGCCATTTGAGGGGGCTAAGAGAATAAAGCATCCTGAGGCTAGACTTTAAGATTCATAAACTTTTTCAGCTGCAATGGCTTTAATGAATATTTAAAACAACACACAAAATACCTGAGGTGCCCTACAGTCCTCCTTCATGCTGCTCTCTGGTGTGCTCCTACAAACGATCACTCTGAAGTCAGAAGGGAGTTTTTATGAAAACATTCTCCTAAAATAGAGAACAATGCATCAATGGCTTCTGAATCTCTTTTCTAACTTCCTCCCGCACAACCCTAATTGTGCATCCATAGCTCAAAACAGATTGTAATACAGTGAAAATATCTAACCCTATTAAACAAAGGTTTATGCAGAGCTGAAAGAAAATTATTAAGTAGATGAGTTGGGGCATAGAGGAAGGCATAACTACCTCAGTTTCAAAGCTTGTGGGAGCAGATGGTGAAAAGGGAAACATAACCAAAAAATTTCTTCACTATTAAAAGTAATCACAGATGTCTATTTTACACTGAAATCAAGCTTTTTTTTTTTTTTTTTTTTTTTTTTTTTTTTTTTTTAAAAAGATTAGCAGAAGTTGATGCTCTAATATTTTATTATTATGCATGTGCACTTTCAAAGACGGAGGGTTTTTAGGATGTTTACTAGCTTAGTATTTTTCAGAGCTGGAACGTGAGTAATGCTTTTGCATCCTGAAAAGAGAAGTACAGCTTTAAGGCTAACAGACAAGAAAGGTCACAGTACTTAATGGGAAGTTATTGCTATTGTATTTTAGAGGAGACTCAATGCCATTGACTGGAAGTTATTGTCTGTGCTGTTAAAATATATCTTTAAAATATTTGTGTAGCATGTGTTGATATTCTTGTGTGCAGTGTGGGCACTTTTCTGAGATATACCATACTGCTACTTAGCACAGCAAAGAAATGCCAGCAGTGTGTGACTAGCTTTATAAATTATTCAAGAACAGTCATGCTGATTTTGATTATGGTTTATGCACATTGACATTTTGTGGTAAGCTTCAAACTTGGAGGAACATGTTAAAACAAAGTGCTGAATTGGGTGACTATAGGAAATGAAGATACCTGATAGGAAATGAATGAAAGCTAGAAAGAATGCAATCGTGACTAATTTTAGGAAATGCTGTGAAGTTCAGCGTCTAGATGCTGGGAAGAGAAAAGAGAAAGTGCATAGAGTGAAATTATTCATAGACAATCATGAATTGATGGTAAATGAAAATATTTGGAACTCCAAATTACAACAGTAAGAACCAGGTTATCCTATTTCCTGGTTCTAACATTACATAAACTTTATACATTTGGGCATTTCTGATTCTGTCTTATCCAGTGTCTTTCTACAGCAAGAAAATAGCAAGTCTGCACTCTAATCAAATCAGTAAGCAATAAATCTAAAAGAAAAAAAATAGTCAGCTTAGACTAAAACAGTCTAAATTGTTGTTATTCTTGAATTTAGCTGGGACTACTCATGCTCTCAGCATCCCCTAGTGCATTTGCTGGAAAATATCTGGCTAGGTGTTTTCACATCTGTCAGTGAAGCCCAACCCCTAAATGCAAAGTTCAGCACTTGGGAACAGTTTGTGATTTTGTGATGATCCTCAGAGGACTTTTAGTCTGTAGAAAACAGAAAAAGGATTAGATGGGTCCAGAAATGCATTACTGTATGTTCATCTGCACAGGAACAACATTCCTCCAGTTTGGTCCCGCAGGTTACATCACTTTGGACAATGATCTTGCCAGACTGTAACTACTGCTGTGTTTCAGAGGTGAAAGTGTTAGCTTTAGAAATCTTCAAGGTGAAATCAGGAGTAGAAGGAAATATTGTGAATTACTTTAGTATGTACTTATTTCCTTTGCTTTAATACATGACAAAACAAATCCTCTGATGACTGACTTGCAAAAATCTGAAAGAAGTCATGTACAGCATCAGAGAATGAGAGTGACTGATGGACACTGGCAGTCTGTTGGAAGCTGAAATTTCTTAGGCTTTCCAGCCTTAGCAAAAGTGGCAGCAAGGCAGGCCTATACTGATCTTGAAAAAAAGCCATCATCCTAAAAAATATTTGATATTCTCTTTCAAATTCTATCACGTAAAATATAGTTGCAACGCAGAAGAGAGGCATGTTAGCATCACTTCGCTGTGACACTTCAGGTGGTGAAGGGGACCTAAAACGACTGGAAAGGCAAGCAGGCCCCTAAAATAACACCCCCAAATAATCATGGTGTGAATTCATATGGGGGAATGTGCAGGAGTTATGGAGTTATGTGTAATAAGTTTGTCATTACCTATAGCTCATTTGATGTTTTATGGGGAGATTGTTACACGGGAACATTTTTATTATTAAAATATCAGGCAGCTAAGGCCAGAGTAAAATCCTCAATAGGACATTAGATATTTTTGAGGCAAAGAAGGTTGCTCTTGGAGATTGATCCTTTTTGTTGTGCCCTTCCTGATGACTTTAGAGATGGCCAGTTAAAAAAATTTAGCATCCTGTCTAGACAATTATTTCTTAAACATGCTAATGATGATACTTTCTTGAACATTGCATGTCTGGTTGACTCACACTAAAACTGTGGTGTGAATGTGTGATTTTTATACAGTGAGAAAGGAAAGGCTGGCAAAAATGTGATTAGTGTGATGGCAGTAGCTGTGGTAAACATTTGACTTACTGACCTATAGTACTTATTCCTTATTTATTCATTCATATAAATGTTATGCTTAATGTCTATCACAGACTCTTCTGCAACAACTCTGAAAGCACTAGGTTAATCTGGAAAGAAATCAAAACACTTCCAAGCACAGTATATTTCATCCATGACCAATGAAATAAGAATTTTTACTTTTTTCAAGCCGCTGTAACTGCTTGAGGAGGAACACCTCTGGACTAGCAAGCTGTGCAGTCATATAGTAATTTGCCTTCAGGGGATCCTCAGAAAGCTCCCCCACTCTCTCCATGCCTGAATTCTTGGCACTTGGTAATGCAAAGAGGAGAGAGTCTGACTGCTGATCACTTTTCTGTAAACACTGTAATTGCTCTTATTTGATATGATGTGGGTTCTTCATCTATTCACTTCCTCTAAAGCCAGCTGTGTCTTTTTATGAAGGCATGAGAGCATCTCCACAGCCAGAGGGAATTCTGGACTAGCTGTAGTAAGCGCTTTCCTTGATTTTATTTTTTTTATTATTGGTTTTGTTTTTTTGTTTTTGAGGGGAGGGAGCTATACTACTGAAAGATCATGCTACTTAGTAGCAACCATGGTAATTATAAATTTCAGCCTTTTCCTTCCAATTTCTGGCAGGAATGAAATACTGATGTATGAGTGACAAAATATGCCAATAGCTTATCAGTGCAGAACACTTAGCTTTCATTGCATACACATCTTCTCAGTGCCTAGTAAACAATGACAGACATAATTGTTGAATAAATTCACCACTTCTGGGATGTATTGACTTGATTAGATAATTAGCTAGTGTCTTCTGTGCTATTGGGCCTTTCACCTTCAGTCTTAAGTTACTTGCATCTGGGGAGAAATGTGAATGGCTGGACTTCTCCACCTGTGATCTCCTTCAGCTATTCATTATAGCCCCTGACACATTTTCTGGGCCCCCTTCTTTTCTCCTTTTCCCACTCAGCCCTGTTTTCCCTCCACAAAAATCACCAAAGCAATTTCCTTTTGGAAAAGGAAAGGAGGAAGCAAGATGAGCAGCCAAAGCATCCCTCGTGGCCAAGGTGCTTCTGCACCATTTGAAGCTGAGATTTATTGCGTTGAGGGAGAGCTCTGGTATAACCAATGATGAATCACCAGGGACAGAGTTTGGAGAGATGCTTATCTAGAAATACTATTTGATACCTAGGGAATAGTAGAGAGAGAAAGAGGTGAGTTAGAGTTTATTTTCCCAAACTCGCCCCTATTCACCACAAAGTCCTGTCAAAGGGATTTTTAGTTCTCATATCTTGTTTTCAGACATTTGAAAGTCTGCCAGAAAACAGAGGCAATAACTTTTTTTCTGATAGCCATCTGGAAACAGTCCTCTGTTCTCTCTTTTCACTCCATAGTCCTCTGGGCAAAGCAAATCAGTTTGGTATCAGGAGAGGAGGGGACCACTCTGTTATTCAAAGTCTCCCTGTTTGCAGCTCATTCCTGAGCTGATTTTTGCCAAGAAGAGGAACAGAGAATTTAATTGCATTTTTGAAGTGGGAGCATTGGATGGTGGCCCCTTTACGTGTGCTGCTGGGGCTGCTGCCATGGAGGACCTAAGGGGAGATGGTGATTTCCAGAAGATACTGGGGAAAGAGAGGAACCTCTAAGGTCAAGGATCTGTAATTTCAGACAACATAGGCAGGGAGAGGAGTGCAAAAGTTTGTGGGTAGGGAGCATGGCTCTGTGCTTGGATTCTTCAAGGCTGCCATATTATCTGTGTCCATCCATGTAGGCTCTGTGTTGCTTAAAATATTTCTGCAGTTGAAATTGGGATTCTTTTGGGTTTGTTCTTTAGGATCACTTTGACATTTAAAGATTTCCCCCAAAATTTCTTTGGCTGCGGGATGAGGCTTGTCTATCCCTCCTCCTGCCTGCAATGAGTTTGGCAAATGAATTCTGTGCCTCCAGATTCCAGTATAATCTGATGTGGCAATAAATAATGATCTGTTCCTGAAGCCAGCTTAAATAAATACATCTTAAAATGTGCAATTAAAAATCAATCAAACAGCTCATATCTGCCTTTCTTTCCTTCAGAAATACCCAAGTTTAATTTTGAGAGCATGAATAATCTTTTTGCTGATAACATCAGGTCGCTATATATCTTTTCTGTGTACAAATACAAATCATACGTACGAGCTGCCCTGCAAATAAATAATGTGTACTTATGTGATCAGCAAAGGTACTAGCATTTGTAGTTTCAGTATTTAAATAAACAAGTGTTTTTTCTTTGAATCTAGTTCAGATTATTGAATATTATTAAAATCATTGGGTAATAGCTTCTGAGAAATGGACCCATGTTTTTCTGTTAGCATTTGGCTTCCATCGCGGCTCCCAAGCACTTTCAAATGAAGTCAATCTCTTAATCTCAGTTTTGTAGACGGAGAATTGGGATTCAGAATAGAAAAGTTACTATCCTAAGATTTTACAAAAGCTCTTGAAACTGAAGCTGAGTCCCTGAGTTCCCATCTAGTCCATTCGTTTCAGGCAGCTGCATAATACTGTATCCTTATTTGTGTTACCTCAACACTTAGCAACCTCAGCTGGGGCCAAGGCTATGGTGTGCACCCAACAGTCAGCATCTGCCCTGTGATCTGTGTGCCTTACAATCTGGACAAGCATAGACAGGAGGCAAAAGAGGGTGCAAAAGAATTGAAGTGACATTTGTAAGAACAGACCTTAGTGGAGTGAGCAACTTCACTTAGACGTTCTTGAGTTTCGCCATGAAACAGTATCTTCTATGAGGTGTTATGGTGTTATCTACTGTTTATGCAAGGCCAAAAATGGTACCTCAGTTGAAGAAGATCAGCTATGTAACATAATTGAAGTTGCCTGTTTGCAGGAAAAGAGGGAGTTGCTTTCTCAGTACTTCTAGCAGCTCTTTTGTTTCTTTCAGCTGTTGAAAAACAATATTATATAAAATAATATATAAATAAAATATAAAATAAATAACATAACATAAAATATCATTTCAAATAACATATCTTGAAAATGTGTCTCTGATCAGTGGTTATGATTCTGGTTACTTTGAAGTAGTAACTTCTCCTGTTGGTAAAGATTGCCATGCTCTAATTAGTCTAAAACAATAGTCCTCACCAGAGGTATTTTTTGAATAGCTCTAGTCATGAGTGACTTTGTCAGCTGCCTAGCTGTTAGTTTAAACCAACAGATCTCTTGCATTAAAATTGCAGCAGCCACTAAAAAGAAGAGTAAAAAAAAAATTGTCTTGGAAGCTCTGTAGCAAAAAATAAACCAGTGTCTAAAGTTCTTAATTAGTTAGTTAGTTAGTTTTCCTTGACCGGCATTTTCCTGAATCCAGCCGTGATTGTACACTCCACCTCCACCAAACCAGAGATGACAAATTGCAGTTAATTTAACATGTCAACTTAAGTGTTCTCTGTTCATGTGTCTGCAGTGTGGATGTTTGCAGCAGTGGTTTTTTTTTTGACATCTGTGCTCAGGTGTCTTTCCTCCACTTCATAGCGGTCATTACTTTATAGTTTTCATGGGAAGGCTGGTTGCTTTAAAGCAAAGAGGGAGCATCTGAAGCTGATTCTAGGTGAAGAGCCAGCTCTGATAGCTGCTCTGACATGGTGTTTGTGTAATTACCAGACTGATGTATAACTGGGATAAGCCTTGCACCAACAAGTAGTACTACTGGTAGGGCAGTAAGAGTTGTCAGTCACCCTGAGAAGAAAGAAAATGGGCTTGCAGCCTATGTTTTCTAGCTTTGAGGACAGCCTGTCCTTTACAGACTTAACTCTCACCACCTGCATTCCCCAGAAGCACTCAATTATCCATTAAGATTTTTAAGAGAAACAGAATGGCAATTAAGCTTGGTATGGCAGTGCAAAAGCAGTGGAAGCCTTGAGCTTGCTGAGAAATCTATCCATAAATGAATTAACTGCACAAATAGTTCCAGCTAATTAGAGGTATACATTCCCCGAATAACTTGCTTCTCTCATTTACTTAATTGAGTTGATGGTTGCTCTGGGATGGAGCAGCAAACTGTTCAGTGACTGTTAGAATAAATATTGCTGACTAAATATTGTTAAACTGTCTGTATTTTTTTCTGTTAACTTGGTATTTGCCAAAGAATTAAGATAGTTAATTTATTTCTTGGTTTGTTTGTGGTTTTTTTTTTTTCTTTTGTTCAATACTTTAGAAGATGAAGTGAAAATTCATCTGCAATTTCCGAAGTTCAGCTGAAACATAGGGGCTATAAATAAGTATTGTTGAACAGTGAAGTAGGGTCCTTATTTCACACTTCAGAGAAATGCTGACAGGGCTGACAACTTTCAAAATGATGACACACATAAAAACGCTGTGCTTGGATAACAAACCCCACAATTGCTCATGGTCTAAACAGTCTTCAGTTGATGTGAGTTCAGGATCCTAATATAAGGGAAAATCAAAGAGAACTAGAAAAACTTAAAAATATTGCTGAGATGATTTCTCCCTAAATGATGTGAGAAAGGTAAAGATATTAAACAGCTCCTGTTTTGTTTTGTTTTTTGTTTTTGTTTTTGTTTTTTGGTTTTTTTTTCTGGCTTATTTGAGCTCTTCTTTTTATTGTTGTTTTGTTCTGTTCTCCACATAATACTTTTCTCCTCTTCCTCAACATTTCCCAACAGATTCTTCAATACATACAGGAGGGATCTCACACATTCTACATTGCTCTGCTGTTTTTTTAACCTTTAAATTTTAAATTCTAACTTTAATACACAGGATACAGAATTGACCATTCAGTCAGTGTCCAACTTCCTGTCCACGTTCCAGTGACCCTTGGACACCAACAACTGAGCTACAATAAAATATTTTTCCCTATTTAAAAAAAATAAAATTTTTTTTTTACTTATACTAAAGAAAGAAACAGATATGCTTGTATTAATGAAAACACTCTTTTTCAAGTTGAATATATTCTAAACACCTTTTTGTGTTAGAACTGAGATTTCAGTTTTACTCCAGTTTCTAAAAGTAAGGTAGTGCTTGATGATTGTGAATTTCCATTATGAGATTAGGATTACAGACACTATTAAATGCTTTTGAAATAAATCAACAAATAAAAGACATGAGAGAAACTAAAATAGGAGGTAGTGAGGACTAAAGGAAAAAACAGATGTTAGATGCCTTTTTCTTGAAGGGAAATCAAGGTAGAAAGGTGCTTTTGCTCTTTGTTTCCTTGGAATCATTAAATAAACTTGTCCTTTCATTAAGGAAATAATTTAAGCACAAGGTAATGGCAGCAGTGCTGTTTGTCATTAGCTTGTACCTGCCAATAAACACGGAAATCCATCTGTTATGTGGTCACTTTCCTCACCAACTCTCAAAGACATATTCCACATGTCAGTGTTCACAGGGAAAATCAGGAAAGAGAACTGCCAGGCCACCCAAGACTTCTTCAAATAGAAGATTTGTTTGAAGAAATGGAGAGCAGGTCCAAGACAACAGCCACGTGCACAGCAGCACTTTTCAATTTATTCTGCTGTATTATTACTTCACCGCAAAACCTTATCTCTGTTGTTTCCATTCTCACCCTTTCCCCGTATTTCTTGGCACCCTCATTCTATTTCTGCCTTGTCCCACACTCACTTCTCTACCCCTTGTTGTTCTGCTGTTTGTTTTTCTTTTCAGTGTACTTTCCAATTCTACTGGTGATGAAAATTAGTGCATGTGTTTGGAGCAGGACCATTTGAGATGCTTATGGACATGGGAACATTTTTCTTCAAGCAACAGGGCAGGCTTCCTAATTTTGTACATTGTTGTGACTTGAATTATTATTTTTTTTTATTATTTGATCTTGAGCAGATTCAGCAGATGTTGCAAAGCAAATAAACCATATGCAGTGGTCGTTAGACATTACTCATGGTGTAATCCCTTTATCCAAATGTGAAAGTTAAACATATGAAAGAAACCATATCCCTAAATAACGGGAGAAGTTCAGTACGTACTGGGAAAGCCACCATGACTAATCCACTTCATTATCTGGTGTAGCCCATCCTCTCCTAAGGAAGGTAGGCAGACAGAGGAAAGATGGATTCATGACTATTCTTTTAGATAATAAATGTGGACTAACCACAGCAGGTCAAATTCGCTGCTGATGTAACACTGCTGACTTCAGTGGATTTACACAAGGGATTAATGTAGTCCTTTCTCTAATATGTGTTTTCAGGAGGGAGGAAGATGGTTTTTATATAGATTCAGCACAAGGTCTGCTGGCACATAAACAAACCAAACAAAGCATTGTTCCCTTCTCAAACATCTGTTAGCATGACTGTCCAAGTCTTGTGTATCTGCCACAGGTTGTTATAACATAGCTGCCTTGCTTTAACAAGAAATGCAATAACCATTTGGTTTCTACTTTAAACAAGAACCTAAGAAAATGACTTTCAGGTGAAGGGAGTGGTGACTTGGCAAGGTACTTTTGGCAGGGCTGTGGATTACACATGAGGGAAAGTTGTTTGGTGGTAGACAAATTGTCTAACAATTAATAAAAACAATGCCTTGTGTTTCTACATGACAGGGGGCTGTGTGGGAATCATCTTCCACCCAGATGCTCTTTACCAATAAAATACAGTCATCTGTAGATTTTTAAATTACATGCAGTAAAGTGCTTTGTAAAACAGTAACACCATACTGACTTGTACAAAGTAAGTAAACTGCAGTTGCACAGGTTACAAATTTGAGAGGTTTAGCCATACTGCACAGCCTTTAAAATGCACATGCCTTTAAAAGCATTGCAGCCTCTAAGGTCCAACATCAGTCCCGAGTTTCATGTTATGCTGAAGTAAAATTGGGTAAGACATCTTAAATCACATCAAGTCCCGCTCTAGGGAAATTGTTTTGACTAAATCTGAAAACAAAACACGAAAAGCTGAGGAGAAAGGAAAGGCACACTTCAATACTTTTTTTTATTATTTTTTTTAATAGATTTTAGGCTATGGTTGTTGCTTCATGGATTCAAGTCTGAGAAGTTTCAAAAAAACCTTGTTTTCTTATTTTGGGATGCTTCTAAAATTTCTACATATACGTAGGCTACGTGGAATCCTTGTTTATTTTACAAATTTACATGTGTCTACCTGAACTATAATTACTGTTTTTAATTTGTTTTATTTCATGTATTCTTTAGTGCTTTCATTTATCTATCCATGGTCATGCTTCTCCCCATTTACAGACTTTCTGAAAGTTTATTCTTGCATAACATAGCTGTATTGCTAACATTTTTTTTTAAAATGCTTTTAATAATTTTCTTATAAGTATTGGATCAGCATAATATAGAATGCAGAGATCTATTTAAGGTTTGCTTAAGACCAATTTTCATCAGAATCAGAGCACATTTAGCATTTTAATTCTTGTTTTACAAAATGACTGAGACACTAGTAGCCAAACTTTTTTACTGAAGTAAAAAAAAGACTCTCAAATAACTTTTTAAAGTCATAGAGGTTTTTGTTTTTGTTTTTGTTTTTTTTTTTTGAAAATCTTCGTATGAGCATATGTAAGAACTTAATTCTTCTTGTGTAAGAGACAAAGTTTGTCTTTTCAGCCAAACTGTAGATCTCTGAAGAAGGGAAAAATTTGCTTTGTTTCCTGTAAAGCAGCATACGGGTTCGTTGTGCTGACAGTTCTGCAATCCAACTTCCTTCTGTGAGACTGCCGTATCATCTGCTCTAGGCTTGTTCGCTCCTGGTGTTATCAGCTACATTGTGCCTCTGAGACATTCTTTCTGAAGTAACCCGTTTTGCTCTCTTACCAAGAATGCTTTGGATACCTCATTGAGTTCTGCAACTTCTCCTTCCTGAAAGCAATTTTTCTAGCAAGTTTTGACAGTACAGACTGTTTCCCTTGGGAAGGGGGAAGGAATTTTTTGGAATTGCTGCACTGCCAACAGATGTCAACTATTAAAAAAAAAAAAAAAAAAATCCAGATTCTTGGATGCATTTTTTCTTCTTAAATATAGTATTGACAGTGTTTTATCAATGACAATTAGATGATGTTGTGAGCATTTCCTCTTCTTGGAAGATATAATAAAATATATGCTCTAAAGAGACAGCATATTCCTTCAATCCATCCCTATTGTTTTATACTTAAGATCATGTTTTTTCATCTGCGAATAACTGCTTTCTTCTTTAGATTTTAGGATACAGCTATGGTTTGAGATTTTGCTATCCATCTGTCTGTACATTCTTCTGCCCTTTTATTCTTGTTTTTCAGAAAGCTATACAAACTAGAAAGTTCTAGAAAACTGATGAAAACCTTAGAGATTGGATTTGGCATTTATCTGATGTGATAAGTGCTGATGTGAATTTGCTTTGGCCAAGAATTTTATTTCTTTACCACTTGGAAACAACAGGACTGGGATAAATTTTCCCAGTTCTGCGACAGTAGAAAATCATCATTTTGGATCTGCCTTTCCATATTGTTCTAGCATTATCTTGTTTAAAATGTTCCCACGTAGTGCGGCCAGTAGGTCGAGGGAGGTGATCCTGTTCCTCTATTTTTCCCCTGGTGAGACATCACCTGGAGAAATGCATCCAGATGCGGAGTCTTCAGTACAGAAGACACATAGACCTGTTGGAGCATGTCCGGAGTAGGGTAGCAAAAATGATCCAAGGGATGGAACACCCTTAGTCTGAGGGCAGGGGCTGTTCAGCCTGGAGAAAGAAGGTGCCAGAGAGACCTGATAGAGGACTTTCAGTATATAAAGAGGGGCTACAAGAAAGAAGGGGACAGACTCTTTAGCAGGGTCTGTTGTGATAGGACGAGGAAAAATGGTTTAAAACTAAAAGAGGGGAGAATTTGACTGAATATTTAGGAGCCTACTAGTCACCAACAGCAGCTATTGTATTTTTCTAAGTAAATCCTTTTAAATGTAGTTGAAGGATGATCCAATGATGAGGATCCTCAGCGACGCATCTCCAAATTTACTGCAGTAAATTTTACTTGAATCCTCATCTATTCTTTTGAGGAAAGAAAACTCTCCTCCAATTAATAACCTATGTGAACTGTGCATAATTGAGAAGCAGTGAACCTACATACCTGATAATTGTATTCTCTGCATCAACATATATTATTTGTTCCTTTACAGTGGAAGTTAGGAGTCAACACAGACTTCTCTAAACAATTTTTTCTTTAGTGTAGAATGATTGGGCACTGTCAACACATACAATGTACTTTAAAGCTAAGAACTTGCAATATTACAAATTAAACTGATGAAACATTTCAAGAACAAAAGTTCATGTCAGATGCTGATTGCTTACTGACTTGGAAATGAATAAGGTGGGGACTGCAATTCACATACACAAAAAAGAAGATGGGACATCTGGATAGATCTGTCTATTTATACTTCATATTCATTCTTTGTTTAACCAATGCTAAGGTATTGGTAAATCACTCCATGTGTTCAAGGTGCACACCCTTCTCTGTCATCATCCAACTTTGCAGAATGGCTTTTGCATCTCTGCACCCATGTGTCCTAATTAGTAATAGGGAAAAGCAAAGAAGCCAGGTGGAAGGGGAATTCCTAAAAATAGAAGGAAACAATCAAATCAGAAAGGGCATGCAAGATATTTTTGTTAATTTTTCTTTAAATCAGTCCCTATCCAGAGTAATGAAGTTGCTGAGCATAGCAGTGTTAACTGAAAAACGTCAAGTCTGTAGCCTAATTTTTTTCTCTCCAAGAAAAAACCCTCTTGCATCCTTTCAAAAACTTTAAACCTTGAATAGAACACACAATTGGAAACATGACAGGAGAAGCTACACTATGAGTTTAAAGGGGGACAAAGCAGCTTGGTTCTCAGAGGCTTAGGGCAGCCCATGACTCAGACTCTCAAAGGCAACTTCTGCACTGCTGGAATGATGGGAAAATCACTCTTCATCCTCAAACTCTACTTCTTGTCCTTGTACTTCGAAAGCTATACTGCTAAATCTTATGCCAGTGGCCATCTCATGAGTCTTATTTCTCTTGAGCTAGCTCATAGCTTCTTGCCTAGTCACCAAAAAGAAGTCAAATATAGAAGGTAGCTGAGTATCAAGAGGCAATTGGTAGACTTCTATCTGTCACAAAACAGTTGTCCCTATGTGTACAGACTTTCTTGTGGTGATCACATTGTCAATCTGTCGTGGAGACATCTTGAGTGATTTCTGTTTCTTTCTTCCTATACATTTATACTGTGTTTGTGCTGTGAATGCTTTTCTTGCTCTGAAGTGCTACATTAATTCTAATTGCTTAAACAAGGATTTTGTACATTTACTAGCTTTCTTAGGCACAGAATGCCTTTGATGCTGTATTTGGCAAAAATGATCTTTATTTCTAATAGGCCACTGCTTAGAATTTCTAAAAAGCTTCTCTAGATCTAACCAGCTCCAAAGTGAAAAATGTCTTTACTAGTAAAAAATAAAAATAAAAATGCAGAATTACTATAAAATTAAGGAGTTTTCCACATTTTTCTCTCAGATGTATTCCTGTAAGATGCTCTCTTTGCAATGTACATGTACTCTCTTTGGGTTGTAAATCCTCAGAAGTATTTTTATGGTGTTGTATTAGCTCTGTCTTCTGGAAGGGACCTAAGTTTCATTTGCCTGGAAGCTTTTATTACAGGTGCCTTTCGAAGGGTGATGGCTGGAGACACAAATCAAAAATAAAGGTAGAAAAGAATTACTACTTGTCAGAGACCCTTATCTTTCCTGCCAGTCTACAGGGATCTGTAAAATGGCCTAGATTACAGATCAATAATGGAATGTTCGGCCTCAGTTAAGAAAGACCAAAACCTCATAAAATTTAAAATACAGTATTGATAGTGAATTGGTCAATTTCTGAGACCTGATCTTTACTACGCTAGTGTTCCACCTGAGATCTGTGAAATAATTACCTACTGGATAATATCAGTATGTGGTGAGCTAACTGATCTGCTAGCTTTGCCAGACTTCTTCAGTAACATCTGCTAAAATGCTCTAGAAGACTGCAAGTGCATTTGTTGTATTGGTCTGTTAGTATTTGGTGTATTAGTATGTTGTATTGGTGATATAAATTACTAGAGTTGTTAAAGAATTGTGGAGACACACACAGGAAGGTAATAACAGTGACTTCGAAAGGAATAGATAGAACCTCAGCAAATGGCCTTCTTTGGTAATACTTGCTTTTTTACATTTTGAAAGATGAGTATTATGCTGGTGAGATTTGCATAGGGATTTGAGAGCACTGTGCATTTGTGTTGTTGTTTTTGTTTTTTTTTTTAAATTCTGCTTTTACTGAATTGACTGGCCATTAAATGTGGAGAAAGTTTCAGGTTCCAATATATGGCTGGGCATACAGGTTTAGAGGAGTTTGTTTGGGATAGTTTTGCTAAAGATCACATGCTGTTTTCCTTCCTTGCAGCCCTCCTTGAGGTGTTTTGGATAACCCTTTCAAAGAATTTTATATGTAAGTTTGCTCAGGGGAAAAAAAACACATAACTTAAATATGTTGTGTGCTTACACTTCTATAGTGACCCATTTCTAAACAGAGATGGTTGCAGAAAGTTAAGTAAATATTAACAGATCTACTGTTATTTGTTTTGAAAATGTAGTCTCTTACGTTTACAGCATCATAGCCAAAGGTATTAAAAGCTTTCAAAACATCATCCTCTACTTCAAAGAATTGCTGACGAAAACCGAGGACAATCAAATGCCAGGGCTGTACTCACTGTGCTAGGTGCTCTGAGGCTGTCAGTCCTGGCACTGAGAGTAAGCTAGTAATTGTCAACTCTATTTGTAATACTGTCTAGAAAATCACACTGGAAAGTATAATTGATTAGACACTTCAATTTCAGGAAAATTACATGGAAGATTTAGGAGATCCATATCCTAAGTTCTATGCCTGAGTGAGACTGGGCCATGAGAGGGCCAGGCCAGAATCTTGGGTGGCTCAGTACAAACTGTAACCTAAAGTAAGTTGAGTACCAAGTGGGCAGAATGGTAGTGATGGAGTCTAGAGACAGTTCCAGGAATAACAAGGGGATGAGGCAGGACCAGGCTCCCTGGGGGCACTGGAGATCATGCTGTGACATCTGACCTGAGCAGAAATGGCCTTAGGGTGAGGGTGCCTGGGCATCGGTCTTACTAAAACTCTGTCACCGTAGTAAGGATTGCAGGTGTCCCAGAGGCTCAAATGCTTTGTTTTTTCATAGCTGTTCATGGTACTATGGATGCTGCTCTTTCCATGTATTTATTAAGCATGGGAGAATGTTACTATATAAAGACTTCCAGAAGTTCTTGCTTGTTCCTTTCTTTGATTATCCCTGTGAACATAGTAACACAAAATTTGTACCTTGGTCCTTTGTCACTGCATGAGGTATGTGAAATTTTCACAAGATGGCTGATGATCATAGCTAAGCAGTGACAGCAGACTTTAGTTCTGAAGCAACAAGTGTCTACTGTAATACTTATAATGCCCCTTTAAGAGGTCTTCAAATTTTGGAAAAGTCATGGAGGAAAGACTTATGAGGCAAATGTAGATCTTCATAGGAATCTTGGCATCACAGGAAAAGTCAGTTTGTAAGAGACCTCATGAGGACTCTACTGCAATTTCCTGTTCAGAGCAGGGTCAGCCATCCATGGTCTCTGAGCAGGTTGCTCAGGGCTTGATCCAGCCAGGTCTTAAAACCTTCTAAGGCTGGCAATTGCACTGAGCCAATTGCTCTGGTGCCTCAATGTCCTCCAAACAAAAACTTTCTCCTTAGATCCAGACCGAACTTCTCCTGTTTCAACTTCTGCCCGTTGTCTCTCATCGTTTCATTATGTAGCACTCTGAAGAGCTTGGCTCCATCTCTCAAGTGTCCTCTGTGTAGGCAGTGGAAGAAGCTTTGGGGTCCCCTCAAAGCCATGTCTTCTCCAGTCTTTACGAGCCACTTATTCTTTCTTCCCAAGATATGTACTGCAGCTGCTGATTATCCTGCTGACCCTCTGATGGTCTCACTCTATTGATACCTTGCCTGTATCAAAGGGACAAAATCAGATGCTGCATCCTAAGGGCTAAGTAGAATAGAACTCTTGACTTCCTCCTTTACTTCCATTCAGGCAGCTCAGGGTGCTGTTGGCCCTGAAACATGTTTCATGTTTCCTTTCAAGATGCAAAATGACTAGGAAGTTGGCATTCATTGAGCCAGTCTTATCTCTTCTTAGGTGCAATTCCCCTCATACCAGATAAAAAGTGTCTGAGAGTATTTCTTAGCTTTCATTAAATATTCCCGGTATCATATAGCATCTGCAGGATACATCCATTTATTTGCCAGATTAAGTTAGAAGAATTAAAAGTAGGACTGAAAATAAACACTCAACAAAATTACAAACAATACTTAAGAAACATCTTTACTGAAGTAGAATGGGTGGATTTATTATGTCAAAATAAATGAAAAATTGGTAGAGAAAGCCCTAATCTTTTGAAATTATGTTCATTCATTCTGCTCTGAAAACAAATGATAGGATGAAGTTCAAAATCAGAGTAATGCAAACTCCCAGGTGAAAGCTAAAGCTGCAGATGATGTTTCAAGGGTTATGAATTAGATAGTTGCAGTTCATTCAATTAAGGACATGATGCGTACATTACAGATGAACTTGTAGCCTGTGGTAAGAAGACTTGAGCCAGCCAGAAAAAGATTGCATTACTTCTTGTCTCACAGGAAGATCTCTTTTGATGGAGACTACAGGCACTTGGAGGTCAGTGTGGGGCAGCTTGCACAATGTCCTCTTGGCTGTGCCCCAAATCATGGAATGTTTTCCATTGACTTTCACTGCCATAGCTTGCTTAACCTTCACCAGATCCAAGATGAGTAAAGCAGAATTGAAAAAAAAAAAAAAAAAAAAAAAGGGAAAAAGAGAAACAGTTCGGATAGAGAAATGTGACCAGATGTTTTGGTGAGAGTGGGATGATCTCTTAAGAATAACGCTCTTTTGTTGCCACAAACATTGAAATACACAAGTTTTCACTGTCCCAGTTGTTTGTTCTTCCCTTTCAGACATATACAGTTCTGAAACTGCCCAGTAAGTTTCCTTGCATCATGGGTTTCCATGCCTAACTAGCATGCTTCTGCACAGAGAATTCCTATAGAGTGGCAAGCCTTATAAGTTACTGATGGCATCTCTGATTGAAATTTTTAGGTCTGTTCCCAAGTTATCAGAATGGCAAATCTGATAGAACATCGTACATAATCATGGATTTTCAGAAAATATTTTTGTAAGCTGTCGTTTGTATTTACTCAAATTAAAATTACAAGTTAGCTATATGATCCATAACCAATCAACATTTATATTGTTATTGCTGTTAATAGGAGGCATAGGTCTCATTAATGAAAATGAGTATTACAGACTGGGCATAAATGTATAACCAAAGAAACTTCTGAAAAAGGCTTTTCCCTAGGTGTTTTATAATTCTTGACTTAAATCTTGGAATAGTAGCAGAGTAAAGTGATTTAGATGAACACATTTTCCTATTGGAAAGCCCTCAAAGTTGCAAGTTAAGGACATAAAAAATATTTTAATAACAACAAATAGAATATGGTGCATGCAGAGTATCCAATTTGACTTATAAAGCAAACTTGACTGAAGAAAAAGAAAAAAAAGCAACAAAAAAACCCCTTAAGCTAACCATAAATTAACTCAAGGTGAGGAGACCATTTGGTAAAATAATTCAGCATTCCTAGGGATGCTGTCTGATTCCACTGAAGTGGTTTGGTACCTTCCTTGATGTTGTAGAGATTGCAGTTATTTATGAATAACATGAGAAAAAGCTGGTTCTTGAAATAAGTGACTGACTGCAACTCTGGCTCTTGGCTTTGCTGTTCATCCCACATAGCATGTGTAAAGGGGAGAAACTTACATATGCTTGATGTACATTTCTTGAATGGTGTGTTGGCAATGGATCTTTTCCTTTGGTAGGATTTGGCACATTACTGGACCTGGAGATGGATCAGGTTCTCAAGAGTAATGTGCCAAGCTGCAGTGTGCAGTGTAGCCAAGTTGTATCTTAATCTACCAGCATTTCATTGAAATTAAAAGACAGAGATTTAAGTGCAAGGGGAAAAAATAATTGCACTCAGCTGGGCTTGGGGTGGTGCTGCAGATGGCCATGTGGGTGGAAAAAGAAAGTTAAGTTTTATTCTCAGAAGGAGGACTAAAAATAAGAGGCAGTGTTGGTGCACCACACCAGTATTAGATAGCCCTTGATTGTATTTCACATCAGATTCCTTCTTCTCGTAGCTCACACCTGCTGCTGTATCCTTGCCCTGTGTTGCTTTCAGCCCTTAGCATGCAGGCTATACTGCCCTACATTCTTCAAAGAGAAATGTAGAGTGAAGAGATCTAAGTGCTGTCTCAAAGTGTACAGAGTGAATATAAAGCAGTCTATCAGGATGCTGGGTGTGTTTCAACTTTTTCTGTTGATGAAAAACACCAGTATACTATCATACACTTTTTGACACTCACCTTGATCATTCTCTTGAAATTTGTCCCTGAAGCATCCCTGAAATTCACCAGATTGGAATTTGCTTCCTATTGACTCAGTTTTCACTTTAAGCTGTAATGTTAAGTCTTAACTTTTTACCAAAGCTAGCTTTGCCCATCTCCCCATGAATTTGACTACTACAGAAGTGGCTATTTCCGTACGTACATGTACACATAACATTTCTACTTGTGTAATATCTCCCCTGTTGCTGTAGTGCTGTGAAGCACCCCAAGTTCACATCACCGGGACTTTGCAGAGTAGTGAATGCCTTCAGGTTTTCAGAGGTTTACGTTACCTGGAGTTTGAGAGAGTTCACATTCACAGGAAACTACTGTTCTCATTTGAAATTTGCTGTGAATCTCCAGCAAATATGCAGAGTAAATATGTTCATAATTGTTTGTACAGCTTCACTGAGTTGGTTTTGTTAGTGTGTACAGTTCTGTGCAGTTAACATGTTACATGATATTATGGTGCCTTGCAGTACAGGAATTGTTTTTCAGAGCTAAATGCCTGCAGTATGCTGTGTTCTCTGTCTGCTGTGGCTGAAGGTAAAACTGCCTTTGCTAAAGAGAACGAACCTTTCCATGCACATCTGGAGAATACCATAAGGCTACTTATGGAGAAATGGTCTCTCCATTGTCTTCTGAAGAGGCAGGTTTCCCTTCTTCACAGGTATAGCCATTTCTGCATTCAGTAGCTATTTGACAAGGTGTTGTTCCGGGAATAGCTGCTAATTAGAGTAGCATAAATTATGATAATGAAGAAGGGCAAGAAAGAAAAAAAGAGCTGAAAAGAAGGGAAATCTTGTGGGAAGAACAAGATTTACTAAGATAAGCAGTTGGGGAAATAGCTCCTAAGGAAAAAAAATCTTGATAGACCATGTTAGTGACAGATACATAGATGTGAGAGTAGAAAATATGAGTTGGTATCAAGAACATGCAGGTCAGACAAGACACTGGGTAGGTGAAGAAATAGCTGAATAAGAGTGAGGGGATATGAAGCAAAAAATGTCTTTCATGCTGTAAGCTTAATAAGGGAAATTGAAATACTTTAATCCTGCAATTTTGTTTTTGAGGTTACTGTGAACAGGAACTTAGTGTCTTATTGATGCACTCATGTACAGCCAAAAAAAACCCATCATATGGGCCAAAGGTGTAACAGATGTGTTCAGTTTTCTGCCTTCAGGGATTGTTCTCTGAATGCTAACAGTAGTTAATCTCAAACTGAACAGTTCCCCTGCTCAATGAAATAATTAATTGCTCAGATGAATGTGTCTCTACTAAGTTAGCCCTGCAGAGGTTTACACATAGAGTTCCTGCAGAAGCACAAATTACAAGCCGTTTGCAATCTTCATAAATTCAGCATTTAAAAATAGTGATTCTGAAAGACAGTAATTATTTCCACAAAAAAATAAAGCCACATTTTTGTGCAGAATTGAAAGAGCAAAAATTGTAAATAACAAATTCAACAGATAAAATATTTCCCCTTCTCATGGGACATTTTTATTTATTTTAACTTAATTTGACTGTCAAAAATGAAGTGAAATTTTGTACTGATAACAAGCTTGCAATAGTTCATTTAAAAGTCTAATTTAAACAAAGAATTGGCTGACTAAGAAGTGCAGTCTGCATCTGTTTTGAAGACGACTTATGACACTATTATCCCACCGTGATAAGATAAAGTGCCAGATGTGTGCAGGAAAATGTTCCTCACTCCATTTCAGAATTATTATTTCTGTTAGTTGCTATTATATCCTTTTCTGAGGAAGTTTTTGAATAATTATATGTTATCTTTTGAAACAGAGAAGCTTTTCCCCCTTTATGCATACAGGGGTCTTTGAGTTGCACAGGTGCAATTCCCATTTTTTCCAATGACAGAGTTTGGCTCTGTATATACTTTCAACCAATCCAAATATAGCATTTCCCTCCTGGTTTTGAGATGTGAGTAATGTTATACATTTCCCATTTCTTGACTGCTTTGGCACCCCTCCCCGAAAAGGAGGAAAAGCCTTATAAAGTTTCCTTTGGCCCCCAAAAAGCAGAAACATCTGCTGCTGCAGCCGTGAGCAGTTCGCTGGCTGTGTTCCACAGTGGGAAGATGCAGCTCCACTACCTGGGGAGTAACATGGCCCTTGGGGTGGATGCCAGTCCCCTGGCTGCTATGCACAGGGACAGTCTAGGCTCCAGTGTGCACTTTGCCATCACAATACTGTCCCAGCGTATGAGACTGCCTGGTGGTGGGAAGGCTTGAGGCACTGAAGTATCACAAGCTCTGAGTCTACACTCCCCTCCTGCCTTTAAAAATGCTGCAAATATATTCTGACTGCATTCTTACTCAATGCTCTTTTCTTCTTTTTTGCCTGCAAAATACTCATTAGGTTGTCTAAAAAAACTAACATGCTTAAGTATTTTTAAGGTTCAAGGGACTGTACAAGAAATCTAATTTTCCAAAAAGAAAATATTGCATTACTGTATTCATCATAGTATTGTCATAATCACAGAATTGTAGGGAGTAATCTCTGGAGATCATTGAGTCCAAGCTCCTTGCTAAAGCAGGTTCCCTACAGCAGGTTGCACAGGAAAGAATCCAAATAGGTTTTGAACATCTCCAGAGAAGGAGACTCCATAACTTCTTTGAGCAGCCTGTTCCAGCACTCCATCATCTCAAAGTAAAAGATCTTTTTGCATGTTTGTATGAATCTTTGATGTTTCAATTTTTGACTATCACCCCTTTTCCTGTCTCTGGGCACCACTGGCCCCATCCATTTGACTTCCATCCATCAAATATTTGTAAGTGTTGAAAAAATTCTCCCTGAGCCTTCTCTTCTCCAGGCTGAGCAGTCACAGGTTTTTCAGCTTTTCCTCCTACAGAAGATGCTCCAGGCCCCTCATCATCTCTGTCACTGTTTGCTGGACTCTTTCTAGGAAATTATTGTCTTTTTTGAACAGGGGAGCCCAGAACGACACAGTATTCCAGATGTGGCTGCACCAGAGTAGTGAGTGAGGATCACCTCCCTCAACCTGCTGGCCACACTCTTTTAATGCACTCCAGGATACTATTGGCCTTCCATGAACCACTGCTGGTTCATGGCCAATCCATTGTCCACTAGGACACTGCATGGGAACTGCTGAGTCACGGCCTGAACCTCTGATTGATCACCTGAGGCGAGCCATGAGTCAGCCAGAGGAACACAGGTGAAGGCAATTCACCTGTGACCTATTTAAGAGGTGGCTACCAGTGCGGAAGGATCTCTTCTGGATATTGCTTCTACTGGTGTTTTGTGGGTGAGCCCAGGATAACGGTAAGCCTTCCATTTATTCTCTTTTGTTATCGTAGTCTGCTTTGCCTAACTCTCTTGTTTATTTTGTGATTACAACAGCCTAATGTTCTTTGATTATACCAGACACCCACGTCCTTCTCCACAGAACTCCCCTTCAGCAGGTCGGCATATCCACAAAACATTGAATATGAATCAGCCTAATACTTGTGTTCTCTCCTCTTGACTCTAATTCCCAAGCAAGTTACTACATTTCAGGGATCTCACTAACTTTCTGTGAGCGTGCTCTCAGTTTATAGCTGATCCAAACAATGAGTGATTGTTTAACACCCCAAGAAAAAGGATTAAACATTAGTTTATGTTTATGTTTGTTTAGTTTATGTTTGCCAAGAGCATGCACACAGACACCAGGGTTTGTTTGACTTGTGGTAATTTGCTAAGCTACGAATGGGTAAAACTTAATAGAGAACCTGGATCCTCAGAAACGAAGACACGCAGAGTGCTATTTGCCCGCTGTTATGGAGATGATGAAATGACATTCACAAAGAGAGGGAGACAGTCTGAAAGCGTAGGACTGGTTTGGACCTGATGAATTTAGTCTCTCTTCCTCTGCTGTACACTCTTTCCTGTTGGAGGGCTTACAACTGGTTGCCTTTGTCTTTGTCCCACATCACATAAAACAAAGATAATAAATGATATTTCTGTATTTCACATGGATTATTTGGGGGATAAATTCACTGAGTTATGGAAGTTATAAGCAGTAAGAATCAGTTGTCAAAGCCAGGAAACTTTAAAAAATAGTGAAAACCTTGTCAAGAGTACACATTTAGACTAGATTCTAAGGGTAAGAGAAGGAAAAAAACAAAACTTGAGTTTTCTCAGGATCACTGAGCCTGTACATTGTTCATTTGAATGCACATACGGTATCATCTTATGTATTCCCCTTTCAGAGATGACATGAGTACTAAGAAGAAAATATGAGTAGTGTACTTCTAGCATGTGAATACTGCCAATATGTGATGCATTAAGCTTCATCAAAGTATTTGAGGTCCAAAGACCAAGCCGATATGGAAGCCACATTTGATTTGATTATTAGATGACTTGAAAGATAGATGTAGGTATTAACATAGCACACCTGCAGTTCTTTTCTGTGCACTTTGATCTAGCAGAAGATAATTTGTAATGGCACCACCTCAACCCTGCTCCACCTGCAGTTTGTTAGGATGGCAGCCAATGTACATTACAGTTCAATTGCTGGCAACCAAGATGTCACTCAGCAACAAAAAAGAAGTCAATTGTCATTTATCAGCAACCCTTCATCCAGCAAGTGCTGCTTGTGAGGTACCAGTGCTGCCCACTTGTTTCCACATCTGCCTTATAAATGTGTGTGAGGCTTTCTTCTCTGTCCCTGTCCTTCTCCCTCACAATTCCCAGATGTTTGGCTATTTGAATGTCAGTATTTGGAAGCACTGCTGATATCAGTGGATGTAAGAACAGCTTCTGGCTGTCACAGGGCATGCACCTGCTGTGCAGGAGTGGTACTCCCCTACATTGAAGCTGGCAGAAGCTGCTCAGTGCATTGTGAGACAGCTAGGTGGGCTGCTTCCAAGTTCACGGGGCTGCTAGGCAAGAGAAGTCAGATTTACATCAGAAAAACAAGAATTTTAATTACTAGTGAAGCTGCTCCAGCTCATTAAGTTGGTCTTAATTCATAGCTTATAGGTATCTTCCATTATGACCAGAGATACTTATGTATGTCCAGTTTGACCTGCTGTGGGTTTTCCTCTCTGTCACAGACCTTTCTGGAGCCTGTCAGGGAACAAACAAGGGAGGAGGGAACATAAGAAATCCCTTTTGGAGAGTGTTCAGTAGAGCACCTGATCTGAGGAAATATTTTGCTTTTGTTCTAAGGGAAAAGCTGAATCTCTGATGCTTGGAACCCTTCAGCTCGGGTTGAGGCATATGAACGTTTTTTTGGTGAAAGACAAAAACTGTTGGTGAACCCTGGTCTCCTTCATGCTCTCCTTTTTCTGTTGTGACACTGTTGTGTTGTCAGTATCTTCCCTCTTCTTCTTCAGCCTCAAGAAGCTAATGAGAAAACATTCATTAATGTAGTGAGAGCAAATGGAGCTCTCCAGCTAAGTCCCTGTACGGGAAGAAAAACCTTTTACCTGTCTGAATGCAGTTGGTACCTTAAACTAAAGCAGAGAATGATGAGGCAAGTCCTGTACTGACAGGTGTTTCGTAGAGCAAGTTCCTCATTACGGCCTTGATTATATTGGAAGTCCCTTCTTCCTTTTAACATCTTCATTCTTGGTTTCCCGCAAAGACAATGCACATGCATCATTCCCAAATGACAGTGTTACAAATTCCTGTCTTACTAAAGATCATAATTGCTGCTTATTCTCCATTTGCACAGAGGATTATTTGGATGTGTTATTCAACTGGATGTAAAACACAAAGGTGAGATCTTTCTAACACTGCCAAGTACAGGCCGTACACATGCAGAACAAGGAAAAATGCTGCTTGAGACAGTTCTTTATTTCACATGTAATGCACTCACAGAATATGATAGAGAGTTGTATATGGTTAGGGTGTATGTTGCATTATGCCCTGTAAGAGATACTACCACTACTACTCACACAACAGTACTGGTCTTTATGCATTTCCCTCATCTTTGCTTCTCTTTCCCCTTCTTTCTGTTTGCCCTCAAGGACTGTCTCTGATTGGGGAAAATGGTATGTCTGCAAACCAGGTAATAGACATCCTTAAAAGGTAAAACAGAGACTCAGATGAAGGATAAGTTTACTAAGGTTGCAAAAGCAGTTATAACATCAATGTAGTTGATTTCATGGAAGGTCCCTGAGGAAATAATTTCCTGTATATATATAGCTACAGTGCAGAGCAAATTCAGAAAGAAGGTTATAAATGCCAGTCACATCCTGGAGACATAGTTGATCCATAATCTAAGATGAATTTCAAACTTTTCTGGATGTTGAACCTTTTTGACTTTTTTCTTCGCTCCCCAGCTGGCTGTGACATAGTCATGCTTCAGAGAAATAAGCTTAAAGCCTCTTCTTTTCAGATGTTATATTAATATTGATCTGCATGTCTACTGTTATATTGATAGAATGACAGGCTTAATGGCAAACATCTAACTTGGGAAATGTTTGTAAATTTTCCTCATTTCAAAATCAAGCTCAATACTCCTTGTTGTTCATGTGTGGGTTTTATTGGGAGAGAACTTTCTTTTTTCTGTCAAGCTCACTGCAGTACCATAGCTCTTAAAAATCAGTTTTAGAAAATTGAAATTTAAAAATCCTGTATTACAAAGATTTAGTTTCACAAGAGCTCTTTATAGAGACACTATGAAACTTCGTTGTTGCTCTGCTTTTGCTTTGGCAAAAGGACCGTCATAGCCATGTCCACCCAGCCCCACTCAGTGGCATGGGGTATCAGTAGGGCCAGGCCACTGTGTTTTCTCCACTACAGTCAATACTTCAGAGGTTGAATTCACAAGGCTTGGTGATACATTGCAAAGATAACCAAGTCCAACTTCTCTGTGTTGAGGCTCCACTTTAAATGTTGTTGAATGAGCCCAGGTGTGTGAACCATGATGGGTGCTCTGATTGTAGGCTTCTCTTGTGGAAGAGCTTGTCTGGCCTTGGTCACCACGTGCAGTTTCAAGCTCTGTGCTGTGTAAAGTGTACAGGGCAAGGTGGCAGGCTGAATATGTCTGTTCTCTGGTTGGGTGAATTGCCCTTCCATGGCTTTTTGTGTTTTGGGAAATGAGCTTTTGGCCATATTCAAATCAGTATCTGAATGTTACCAATTTGCATCTAGTCACGCAAAATATGTGTTGTCTCAGGATGCTTAATCTTTCCTGTCTTGCTGCAGTGGGACCTCCCATAGATTTTTTTCACATCGTTTGGGTAGATGAAGATGACATACTGCAGCTGTGCTTTAGATAAGAAATAAAATGGACCTCCTTATGTTTGGCCTCCACTCTCTCCTTACACATGCGATCAATACAAGCAATGTATGTGTATGTACAAGGGCCAACATTCTCTCTTCTGAAAAATGTAGAGGTGAAGTCCATATGATTGGCTAAATCACAGTATCTGTGCGAGAGAATGCAAGACAGTGAAGGAAAGAGCAATGGTGGTTGTACACCTGAGTGCTGAAATTTCCCTACATCCCATCTGTCACTGTTCCTTCTGAAACACCAATTTTATGTGTTTATCTTAAATAGCAAGGTATTTTGTGCATTGGGTTCGCAAAGGATTTATTTATACTGAACCAGGAGTGATGTGAAAACCTTGTCAGGTTTTTAGGGCCTTTAACCCTGAGTGCTCCTGTCTGTCCCCATCCTGCACACAAATTCTGGTCATGAGACCAAAGCTGCACTGAGGTGATGCCTTAAGGGGTGACAGAGCAATGTGGGGCTTTGTGTAAGCTCACACAGAACCTTGCACTGACTTCCTGTGAGGGGAACATTGTGCTGTTGGTGCAGTCCCACCCAGTGAGGATGGGGAGCTATGAGGGACCAGGTGTGCACAGGTGGTATTGCTGGAAGATTTGGCTGTGTGCCTCAGCAATGAACCATTGCATTGCCCTTCTGGTAGGTCATGACAACCCTGACTGGTGTGTGGTGATGAGTGGCAAGGAATTGTAGTAGCTGAGTTCTTATTATTGGCTAAAATTCTATTATTCAGAAAAAGGAAATAATATTTCTTCAATCATATTAAACAATGTAGTGGTTCATTGTTTTTTTTTTTTTTTTTTAAAGGATACTGTTTAAAGGATCACTGAATTTGTAATTTCCCTTGTTTTTGAGCCATGCAGGTCTGAAACAGAAGGCAGAGAATCTAAAACATGCACAGACTTATAGTCAGGAAAACTATAGCTAAGTATTATGAGGACATCTCAGTCCTTCGGTCAGCATGCATTGTTAAATTAACAACAGTTGATAATGTCCTTCAGGAAGGACATTTCTTCATTCCCCCAGCGGTAAGATATATGACACCACCAGTGATGAATTCCTGGGGATGTGGAAGAGCAGAATGCCCTTGTATCCTGTTCTCCAACGTCCTCAGGCTCTGTGCATGTGTCACTGTCGAGGCAAGCCTGAAGATACCTCATGGCTTTGTTTTCTCCTTAAGAATTTAAATGACAGAAAGAATCTAAAGCAATTCCTCAGCTCCACACATGGATCCATATTTGACAGAGCAGAAGGTAATCAAGTTAACGCGTGTAGGGTGCATCCAAAATAGCATAGCCCCACAGCATAGTGGTACCCACTATCAGGAAATGCTGTTTAATCATATAAAAATCTTGACTGCTTCTGACAGCCACCTGGTGGTGTGTATGCCATTGCCAGAACAAAATATGAACCGAAAAAGATGATCTCATGCTAAGTCCTGCACAGGATTATGTGTTGTCTGCTTATACTTTTTTTAAAGAGAACAGCACACTATTTACTGCTAAGCAGGAGTATTCCAGACCTTGTGCTACAATTAAAACTGAGCTAGTATCACCTGCCTTGCTTCTGTTTACAGAATTCCAATTCCATAAGCACCTCCCATTCAAGAAACTTCTCAGATAACTTCACAAAAAGAATTGTGTTTGTTTGCTTGTTTAAGTTTCAGTGGGACTGAAACAGCCTGTGAAGCCATTTCATTTCCAAATACTGTTTTGGCTACATTTTACAATGTACTTCTGCTTCTGTTTAAAGCCAATGCAGTGGAGGGGCTAGAAGTCCTCGAAGGGCCTCTTATATCTAGGGTCACATCAGCACCATTGCCAACAGCAGTAATAAAACAAGCACAAAGCATTCAATTATTCTGTTATGTGAATGCTTCTGAAAGGAGTGAGCCCCGTGCAAATTTCTCTCCTCTAAAAAATAAGTGGAAACTTAGGATATAAAAGGGCTTTCCTAGAATAGTTCCAGCAATTAGCAAGCTGTGCTAAAGGACTTAAAACTTTCAATTTGTAAGTCACAATTTTAACTGCAAAGAGATTCAGTTTTTTTAGCATTTTATTGCATGGATTGCCTGTATCATTTTATTTGATATGGCTTATCTGTCTGTAAGTAGTTTAACTGCAGGTTACACCTGAAACATTTTTTTTTAAGATCTTTGTTACATGGCACTGTTAAGTATCTTCAACAGAGTTGTTCAAGAGATGTTCTCAGATTCAGTAAAAGCAGGCATGTCCAATCCACAGCCAGCCTGTATGTAGTCTGGCATGGCTGGTAATGCAGCCTCACCCTGCTCTGCAAGAGGCTCCAGGTGTGCACCCATCGCTCAGCAATAACCAAACTCCAGTGCTCTACTAATGCAGTGTTGACTGAACCTGAGACATGGTGGGGGCAGTGCAGTACTGACTCAAGTGATGGCAAATAGTTGAATGCATATTGATACACTGGCTAAACACAGGGCTCTGAACACAGGGCTCTGAACAGCAAAGAATATGTAGCTATGCTTTCTGATTTGAAAAAAGAGTTTGAGAATAGGTTTCATGATTGTAAAAAAAAAAAAAAAAAAAAAACAAAAAAAAAACAAAAAAAAAACACATCAATTTATGTTTGCGGAATCACTTTCCATTAATATAAATACATTACCTTCAAGTTTTCAAATGGAATCTATAGAGTTGTAATCAAATATTCAATTCAAAAATCTATTTATGTCTCTTTACCAGACTTTCATAATCCCTATCTTACTAGGGTGAAATACCTTTCACTTTACAACCGCACCTTATTTGCGTCATCATTTTTTGGCAGTATACGCATTTGTGAACACTTACTGTCAAGGATGAAGCACAGGAAGAGTAAAATTTCATCAATAATCTCTGACAAAAACCTTGACAGCTCACTGAGAATGGCAACCACTACCATTGATCGACACTGATGCATTAGTTTAAAAAAAATAAGTTCAAATATCCCACTAGTTTTATGTTTTTGTTGCTCTCTCTCTTTTTTTTTTGTTATTAATATAGATTACCAATTATATATAGATTATATTAATATAGATTACCAATACTATGTCTTTTTCAATGTCCCGAAAATAACATCTCCTGTTTCATTATGTTGGCCCATGATGTCAGAGGTGGGTTTGGTGGTATGACACTAGAGGCTGAACCTTCCCACCATTATCCCGTTACATGTTGTTGCCATGTGACAGATAGCAGCAGAGGGGCAGTCTGACAGAATGGTATCTGACAAGGAAGTGTGCTCACAAAGCAAAAGTGTGCTACTGAATTCCCTCATGCAGAAAAAATAGCATCCACTGACATTCATTGATACTTGCTGAACATTGATGGAGATCAAACAAGATGGAGACGAGCAACCTCTTGTTCATTGCTAGCAAAGATGCATAGCTAGTGATGGCGACTATGTTGAAAAATAGCATTTTGTGTCTGAGAATTTGCACTATCATATTATGTTATTATGTTCTTTGTATCTGCTGAAGTTTCCATGGAAATAAATAGGAGGCATTACTTTCCAAGCAACATATGTATCTGCAGCCCAAGACAATTCCTATTCTCTCAATGGTGGCAAGGTAAGACAAAAGGTTGGACACATGTGAGTATAAGTATATACATACAACACATCTGTTTTAAGAAGGAGACTGATTCAAAATGTACTGCTATTTTTAAGCATGCATTTGTGACCTATCTTATTTGACTAAATCACTTGTGATTTGTCAGGAATGTGTGAGGGATATGTATCATGATAGATTTTCTGACTTACCCTCTTTCAAAGATGTAAAGCAGAAGAAAGTCTCATCTTAAATCTCTATTGAAAAGCAACCAAACTTTGTCTGATAAGAAGTATAAAATGAAAATTTCTTTCTCAGTTTATAAAGAGCTTTATCTTATACTCAGTGAACCCAGAGTAACTGATCAAGTGTTTTCAGAAATGTCTGGGCTGGGGCCCAGATATCCCAGACCTCCTGACACATCTACCTGTCTTCTCTTACACTTCAGCTCTAAATTAGGTGCATAGGGTCTCAATATGATGCAGGAAACTTAAGGATCTTTGGGAAAGGTTCTCTGGAAGTGAAGCAGAAGCTACCTCTGTTAGCCTGGAGTGAAGCCCTAGTTTTTTTTTCTCCTCTATGTTGAAGAGTGTATGCACTTAGATGAGTACAGGCAGCATACTCTTCTTTCTACTGTCCTCATAAAGAAAGAAAAGGTGGAGAAAAACAATATGTGTCTGTTGTCTTGTCCCACTCGGTGTGTTGTGAGAGGGGTGAGTCTTTTTTATTTGCTCTGAGTTAGGGATTTCCCTGGTCTGCAAGCCCCCTCAATGGTAAAAGTTGCAGTAACATCACTGCAACTCAGTCATTCTAATGGGCCCGGGAACGTAATAGGATTAAACAATCAAACAGTTTATTCAATATATTATCCTCAGTACTTTACAACAGGAGCTAAGTGAAACAACTAGTTGGGCAAATCTGATAACAGTAAAAACTATGTGAAAGAGCAATGAAATCATGTGAAACAGCAAATCTAGGGAAAAAAAAAATTTTGTTTTTGAAGTTTTTCTTCAAAAGAACATAGAGCTTATTTTACCTTCAGTTTCAAAAGTTCTATATGGGAAGGGAGCTGTGTCACTGGATTTGTCTGACAGGAAAAATGAATGACTAGGAGTTTAAAAGTAGGTAAATGTAAAGTAAAATTAACTAACTGAATAAACACCAAAAACCCTCAGACTTTAGCAGACACAAGATCATTATTTGAAAACTAACTAGATGTCACTTGCAGGTAGCTGTCACTGTCCTGTCTCAAGTTTGCATAAAAAGCTGACTATGGTGATGCTGATGCCCATGGCATGTTATTTGTGAGCATTACTGCCAGGGCACTGGGTGATTCTACGTAACTGACCAATTATGTCATTTCCAAGTTGGCTGAATAAAACTGCAGAAAATGCATTGTCAGGAACCTCTTTGACCAGGAGTAAGTGAGACCATTAAGCAGTAAGAATCTCAGCCAGAAACGTCCATCTCATTTTATTTGATCATTTCAGTGATTTACCATTTCCTTGACTGAATTTTATGGCAACTTTGTCTTTGGTGTTCAAGTTTTTCTAATTAACTTTTTAAAATATTTTTAAATGTGTTAGTTACCATTTTTTACTATTTCCCATTCAAAGGAAATCTGAATACAAGCTGCCTTTCCAAATGTTCACTTTGTCAAATCAATGAAGACCATTGAACTAAGAGTGTCTTTTGTAATTTATAATTATAGTATTATCTTCTTCCTGAGGAAGCCAACCAAAGGAAACATGATGTGATTCACTTCAGCTCATAGCATTTCTGAAAGTCATGAAAAAGTTAAGGGGCAGTCATATTTTTAAAGTCACAGAAGTGGGAACTGGACTTCAGACTCTAGGAGGTCTTACTGTTTGCTTGCATCATTCTTGACTTTTTAACATTAACATCTTGATAACTGATATATATCAAAAGCTCTATGTATGTTTTGGGGAATTGGTTATGTGTAAAGCAAATTGGCATCTTGTTAGGAAAATTGTTATGTACAGCAAGATTCAAGGTTCTAATTCAGTCACAGATTTGTGTAGTCTCAGTGAAAGAAAATGTAAAATTATAAAATCTAAAACATGGTTTTGGAAAAAAATTGCTTTAGATTTAGGGTTGAAAAAGATTTATTGTCATCCAACTTTTCTTTTGGAAATTAGAGACCATCAGTTTTCTTATGTGTTATTTGTTCGTTTGTTTTTATCTGAAAGCTTCAGAGGGCCTCATCTATGAGAAATAGAAGATAACTTGCTTCTTCCCAGAGGTGGGGAGTCAATGCTTTTGAAAGATAAAACTTTTTCAAGACCAGTAGCTTTTATTTTGTAAATTTTATATTCAATCATTCAGGTAAGTTAAGGAGAAAAAAAATGTTAGGTGATGTGTCCTATGGCCAGGAATGGGTCAAGGAAGCAGAAGTTCAAGACAGAGCATTTTGAGTAGGGGGAGAGGACAGACAGCAGAACAGACTCTGGCAAACAAAAACAAAGTAAATAAAAGATAAAGCACCTTGTGCAGCAATGATGAATGTTTCAAATTTTTCCCATTCTCAGGGAAATTCTGACAGTAGTTGAGGAGCAGAGGCTGGAAATAGCAGGTGCAAAACTGATATCTAACTAGTGTGAGTACTCTTAGCAGAGGGTTTAGTCCCAGTTTGCTTTCACAACCTTTCTGGCATGATGAGACAGTCAGACTTTGCCTCACTAACGCAATATCTGTGCCTGGAGGGATTAGGACCATGTGTCCATTTTTGTATTGCTGTTCATTTCATGTGTTGACAGGCTGCCATATGCCCTGAGGATTTTTCTTCCATCTCTTTTCTTCCCTAGTTGAAGAATTTTTCTTCCACGCCTCTGTGTGAGAAATCACTTTTACTCACCAAAATAAATAACATCTCAGTGAATTAAGGAAAAAATGGATAGCAAGTTTCTAAAGAGAAAGATCTTTCAATTCCTTGGATTTGAATCTACTTGAATCTACTCTGTGTCTTTATTGGTGGATCCCATCTGATCAGTTATTCATGTGATTTGGAAGTTGGTAGTATGTCTGTTTGCTTTGTAGCAATAGCTTTCTCATGACAAACCTTTTCGAGTGTTTAGTGCGCTAGCATACTGATGCCTTTTATTCTGGCCTTTTGGTAGAGCTTAGTCTAGTTAACTCCAAAGGGGTGAACGAAAGCAGAAGAACAGGACAGAGATGGAGAAGCAAAAAAAAGGATAATGGAAAAACAAGAGAATAAGCTGTGAGTCTTAGTCTACAACGGGAACAGATTTTGTTCCAGCTGTTAAGGAGGAAAACGTAGAAATCAGTGCAGCTGCTGAGCCTGTAAAGCGAAGAATTTCTGAGGAAGAAATTGATTATTCCTCTCAGCAGGACTATTTGGATGTTGATTTGTCCAGTGATTAAGCTAATAACACAGCTGATGCCCATGGAGGTATATACTCTTCTATTTCCTCACAACAGTTATCTCATCCCTGGGAATTCATATCTGCATTGGCCAAAAAGCAAAGTATCTTACAATAGAAAATTCAAATATCCCTTAAAGTGGAGTCACTCACAGCAAGATAATAGACATGCTAAAACTCTAAGAGTCTTAATCTAAGAGTTTACAGTGAAAAAATCTTGAATTACCGTCTTGAAGGAATTCAAATGGCTTGACAAATGTGTTGTCTTTTAGTAGTTAAATAATAGTTAAACACTAGAAACCCCTGAATTGTACATGAAAATTTATTTCTTTGGAAAGGAAAGGACGTTTTCATTGCTCACTCCATTTCATTTTCCAGAATTAACACTTTAGAAAGGGGTCAAGAAATTTTATTCCCACTAAGAGGGATAAAGAATTGCTTAGTTTATTACTCTGACCTCTGTGCAACTGATATCTCAAGCTAAAGTTCATCCTAAGTCATAGAAACTATATGTATTGTTATGAGAAAGAAAATGACACAGAAAGCTTCATTAGTTATTAATTAAAATGATCATCAACATAATATACTAAAGAGAAAATCTAAATATTTTGTCTGGAATTTATGCATGCAGAAGAAATTGTTTACCACCCTTCCTCAAAACTAAATCAGTGACTGCTCTGGAAGGGTGAAATAGATTTATTGCTGAAATGCTTTTCAGAGTGTGATGCTTAGCAATACATTTTCAGTGAATCTTCTGATATCTGAGGTATGGGATTTCCTGCACTGAGAGCATGGTGTGGAGGTAGCTATAAGATTGTTGTAGCTATAAGAAGGTTGTAGGGTGCCTGGAGATGGATTGTGTTCATGCTCAGGCCTCCTGAGCTGACTGCCTTTAGCAAGTAAAAATGTTCATGAAGTTGCATATAGCTTTAACTCTGTAACCAAACTACTGCCTATAGATTCCTTAGTGACTTCAGCAAATGTGATTGGTAAATTGGAACCAAATTGCATTGCATGCAATTTACTTGACATTTTGTGGTTTTTTTTTTCTTCTTCCTTTTTTTTTTTTTTTTTTTTTTTTAACCATTACTGGACACCTGGCTTTCTTTTCTTTGGGTATATTTTTCTTCTCTAAAGCCTTTTTAATATTTTAGATTAGATCAGGATGAATGATGTTTGTTTACCATATAAAGTCACATCCTTTCCTTGCAAAATCAGTCATTTTCAAATCCAAGAGCAAATTACACAAAATTTTAGTTTTATTGGTCTCAAATGGCAAGATATAATTTCAGAAACAGAGAAGCCTTCAAGAAAACAAGAATTCTCTTATGCATCTATCCCTAGTACTAAGTAGTCAGCTGGGGAAGAAAAGGAGGAAATAAGCAGCTGATATTAATCTAAGTAGATGATTTTGCCAAAACAACCCATGAGACATCAGCTACTCTTTCTTGAGAAATGAAGCAATCTTACTCTGTGATATTTCAACAACTTTTTTGCAAATGAAATGCTTTTCAGATTCCAGAGTAGTTCCTAGAAAATAACTGCCTAGCTTGCAGACAATAGAAAACAGAGAGATTGGGAAAGATCAGTGCTTGCGTTGCTTTTTTTTTTTTTTTTATGGAAAAACTCAGGGTCATTCATTCTAAAAATTTTCCGAAACAGACTCCAAATGCAAAGAAATAGAGAGTCACATGAACCATCCTTCAACATGAGGGAATCTTATTGGAGAAACAATCTCGAGAAAGAGTGTTAAAAATACATAACTCATGCAAATATAGTAAGTGATCTATCTTCTTTGTGCTTTGGGATGATAAAAGACACTTTAATTAAAAGTACACAGTAAGCGTAGCAGTATGAACTGTAGCAGCATGGACCTTGATATAGGAAAGACCATTTGTTAAAGTGAGAATATGAAAACAGGAATGAAAGATCTCACTGCACAGAAAGGTTTTATTTAGCTTTGTTAAGAATCATGAGGTGGTAATTAATGGGAGTTGGGTAAATCTAAGAGGAAAAAAAGAAGAAATTACACTATGGGATGTGTTTGGAAGTGAGTGGAGAAAGGCCTCCAGCAACAGTGGGGCCAGAGAAGATGCTGTTTGGGGGCTCTTTAGATGTTAGAAGCATTAAAAAAAAAAAAAAAAAAAAAAAAAAAAAAAAAACAAGCAGTGGAAAAGCTGTGCTAAAAGTCATTGGCTAGAGACAACGAAAAGACTCTGAGCAATAATATTCAATCACCTAAGGAGGTGTAAACAGTGGGGGGGATTAATAAAAAATATGGGAATCTTCACTGCTAGAGGATGAAGAAATGAGTATACACCAAAACACGTGGTGCAAGGGCATATCAAGGGGAAAATAAACATGATTCAGGAATAAGTTCAGCTGAGAGTTTTTTTTTACAAGATCCTTTTAAATCTCATGCTTTTAATGGAACCTGTCAGTAAGGACAAATTGCTATCAGAAAAGTATAGTTTGGGACAAAATTAGAGAAACTTTAGAGATTAGTCCCAAAATATCTTACATCATTCCAGAGGAAATGCTGATTTAAGATGTAAGATGATAAGGGAATAGGAAATCAGTATGGTATGTGTGAACCTCATGTTTACTATGAAAGCTTGACAAAGTCTGCACAGTGTGTAGTTCTGAAAACACAGTAATGTTACCTATGGGAAAACTGTCTTGCTGCGTCATCACATGGGGCACAGGAGTACTTCGCATTTGTTGTGAGAGGAGCACAGAAAACTTTCAGTCTGAAGTGTTCTTTATTTCATTTCTGTAGATTAATTCACGTAGAATTCCATAGTGCTTACTAGAAGTTTCTAGTAATTTCTATCACAGTATAAGTAAATGTGTAATAGAATACAAGTTAGAGCTGCTTTTCATAGTATGGATTTTTTAATTTTATTTTTTTGTACTCCAGGAAAAACAAAAATGAAAACATCCACCCCAAAATGGAATGTAATCACTCTTTAGTCTTCGGAATGAACATTTAGTACTTTTAATTTTTGTAATATCTACCAAGCAATCCATCTGAACCAATGTATTGTTTTAACTATCCAAAATGTCAAGAATTATATTTGAAAACACAGCTTTTTTTTTTTTTTTTTGCTTTTTTAAATTCTAAATACGTCATAGTCTCCATATTCATGTCTGTACTTCCTATGTATAGATGATGGGATTGATAGAAGAATTTATTGTTATTATAAAAGAGATAAATTTTTAACATCAATAAATCTCACTCTAAATCCTAAAATTTCAGCTCAACATCACTAATCAAATTTAATGGAAGTAATTAAAAGGAGAGAGTATTTAATTAGGTTCTCTAACAAAGGAATTGGAGTGCCTAGTCTCAGTAAGATGCTTGCCGAGGGCTTAGAAGGTATAAAAAAACATTTCTGTATTTTCTTTTGAAACCTTGAAAAATTGAGGAGACTACAAGGAGCTTAAGAATATGAATTTGATTAAATTCTTAATCGTCTTCCTTCTTCGTTCTTTTTCCTTGTCTCTTTTATCTCCTAGTGCTTGGTGTAACTTTAAGATCTTACTGAGATAGATGTAATGAAGATAAAAACCTTAATGTATGCAATTGTTATTGACTCTTGAATCTTCCCTTTCTTCCATCCCCTCTGCTGCTATGCATGTGTTCCACAGCTTGATTGTGGAAGAAAAAATATTATGGTAAACTTAATGATTTAAAATAAAGTAAATTGGAAATTGAATTGCATGTATAGGACAATCGCGTACCTTTAAATTGCAATCTTGTATTTTACAACAGCGGTACTCATGCTAAGGGAATAAAAATTGAAAATAAACTGTCTGGAATTACTTTTCTGCCATGGAGATGTGTAGACACTCGACTAAACAACTCTTGTTTCTACATATCTTCAGAGTAAACAGTAGACTTTTGTTACCACCTTGAATTGAAAGAAGTCTGCATCAGAAATATCAGAATGGTATCACACTCCATGTATGTATTATTATGTTTTGTTTGCTTGGTTCAGTGTAGGAGTATTCAGTACTTGGGGAAAAAAAAAAGTGTATGGTTGAAATATTTCTGCAAGTCATTTTAACATTGATATTGTGACATGTTTAGAAACTTCAGCCTTAGAGAAGGCTGTTGTATCCCAAGCATAATAGTTTATTATTCTCAGTATGTTCTGTAAATAGCTTAAAATACAAAATTCTTGTAAACAGAATCAATGGAGTTACCTTTAGAAATACAATCTTGCAACTTTTTCATCCTTCCTACTTTCCCTCTCTACCGGATCTTTAAAAAAACTATTGTAGGTTTAGCTGAATCAGTTTATTTCAATGTAAATGCATTTGAAGCAAAAGAGAAATAATAGCTCATTTTTGTGTTTCATTCTTTGTATAAATTGGGATTATTCTGCTGAAATCTACAATTGCTTCGAAATTGATAGCAGAGAGTATAAAAAACTAGGCTTGTTCTTTCAGTCATGCACTTACTTGTTTTCACTCCCCTTTCTTAAATTGATATTGCTGATGGTCTTTTCTGTGGGTCACTGTAGAATGATGCACAGGGCATTTTTCCTGCATTTTGGTACTGATTGTCAGTCGCAACTGCTTCATGGTCTCTTCATCCCCTTAGGTGAGCTGCTGGTTTTTTGGGGTTTTTTGTCCCAATAATTTTTCAGTATCTTGAATGGTTGGAAACAATGATCTAGAACAATAAATTAACATTTGATTTTTCTGTTGCTCATGTAGTGCATTGTATCCTACTCTAGCAATCTGATTGTGCAAATGTGTTTAGTGTGAGTCTAAATTTCTACTTAAAAATTCTTCAAGATAAATTTTCTTTCTATTCAGTGTTTTAACAAGACCACTATCTCTGGTCTTTCTGTATTACTTTACCTACCCTACTACTTCACATCACTTCACTCAACTATTGGATTTCCCAAGTCGCTGCTCATTCATTTGCTCAATAGCTCCATTTTGCAATGTAGGCTGCTGCTTTGTTCTGCCCACGTTTGATGATAACAACTCTGATAGCCCTACTTTCCCCATTCTCATGATCATAGCACGGATTACTCTTCCAGAGGTAACTAATAAAAGGAGGAAAGACAGGAGTTTGTACCAGGAAATGGATATTACTGAAATATGGTTGTGTGAACACAAGAAGCATATTAGTTTTGTCTGAGAATAAATTTTCATGCCTTAAATGTTGCAGAAATAATTGATTATTAGTCCAGTATCAGCAAGGTAAATAGTAATCGTTAGAAACTCCACTAACCTCTCAGGACTGAGAAAATTAAACTTTTGACATATTTTTATCACAGTAAATATCCAAGTTTACCGATTGTTCCATAGATTAAATGGATAGTCTACTCTGATCGATAGATTAGAAATGGATACATACACTAAAGATAAAAAAAAAAAAAAACAAAAAACAAACAAACAAACAAAAACCTCAGAGATAGCTTCAGTGCCTGTATGAGCTTCCTTGAGCACAAAAATTTTATATTATTGTGTTCCTCCTTCACCCAAAACTGATTTGCTGTAGTAAGGGTAGTAAGTAATCATTTGTTAATATAATTGTCAATTTCAGGCAGCATTTAGTGCATCAGTTCTCTTAGACGATAGACTAAACTCTTCCTCTTGCTCTTTTCAACCAGTGTATGAACATCAAATCCTTCATATCACATTAGATACCTAAGACTGCTTGGTTTTAGTGTTCTCTGGGATCACACCTACTTTGCATGCACTGCTGACATTTAAATATCAGCCAGATGTTGCTGTAATTTTATTTTCAACTCCGCTGGCCAAATTGTATGAGTCACTCCATGCTGATCAGGTTCGTGCAACTTGCTGGAAGAATCTTTCAGGCAAAAATTATCATCTTATGATGATCTTCCTACCTCTCCCCAGTGATTCCATTTTAATGTATTCTGCTTTATAAAGGAAATCAAGGTCTTGAGGTTTGATTAATTGCAGTCACAAATTATGCCATAAACTGCAGTAAGTTTATATATACAGAAGGATGAATCCATTCTCCAGTCTTATAAATACTAAAACCTTCAAATGGAGCTGGTTCTCATTCATTTTGAAGTCTATTTTTAATAGCAATCAGAATCCCTGCTTTGAGGATGACTTCTCATATTCGGCACAATCTATACTTGTTCTTGTACTTATATGTAAGCTGACACAGGTAAATTGGTCACAAAGTAATGGCTTTAATTGTGCCGAGGGAGGTTCATGCTGTCTATTAGGAAAAATTTCTTCTCTGAAAGAGTGGTGAGGTGTTGCAACAGGCTGCCCATTGAGGTGGTGGAGCCAGCGTCCCTGGAGGTGTTCAAGAACCATGTAGATGTGGCACTGAGTGATGTGGTTAATAGGCATGATGATTGGACTGGGTAATCTCAGTGTTTTTTTCCAACCATACTACAATTCTATGTAACAGTTCTGCTCTACTAAATTCTAAAAAATTCTATTTCATTCTCAGTTTGTTGGGCTACAAAAAAAGAGAGAATCATTTTGCAATAACTGAAGAGGAAGTATAAAACAGCTGCAGAGCAACGGATGTATTTAAAAATGAGACAGTGTTCAAAAAATGTACATATTTTTTCTTCTGGCTATAAATCCATTTCATGTTTAGTTTCAATGGCATGATCACTCTGTATTTTATTCTTTGAGATTAAGAGATTCTCTGTACATTAAATGATAAATTAAGATGGAGACTTGGAGAGGTGGAGGGTTGTGTCTTTCTTCTTTTATTTTCATTCCCTTTCCCAGCCACATAAGAGTACATAATTAGAGGCTGTAAGAGGCAGTAATTCTTATCTAAATACAGAGTCTAAAACCCTCACTTTATTTTGGACCCCTTGAAATATGGTTAATTTCACCAACCTATGCTTCCAGGTCTGCCCCAGATCTCCTCCTGTTGCCGTTCTGGATTCCAGCTGAGCCAAAATTACCCATCTGGCTGTTAGAAAATCTGATTTCCTTCCCACCTGCCTGAGTATCCTCAATGCAAAGCACCTGATAAGTGCTGAACATGCTGACCCCAACTAGATTGATGTCAGGATGCAAAATAATTTGTGTGGAGCCAAGGTTTTATTCCTGCTGTGAAATGAGTAGGATTTGGAAATTAAGTAAACGAGGAATGAAAATTTCATCCTTTTCTCCATTACTCATAAAGGGATTCATACCACGTGTAAGGCTTTGAATGAAATCACTCTTCATCAATTTTCAGTTTGAAATGATCAATCTGATACAACTGCTCAATGGCTACTGTTTTAGGTGAGATAACTGGGTGGAAATTAGGCCATATTTTCATCTAGAAAGAAAATCCTAATTTTACTGTGATTTTTATTTTACGCAATTTTCTGATTTCACTGTGTTGATTTAGAGACATAGATAAATAGTGTATACAGTTTAAAAATATTGTATATGCTGAACTATATGCCTTGAAATCCTCATCTATTAGTGAACTTAGTGTCCATGCAGATTAGATGGAATGTTATAAATGTATAGGGTGACCAGTAGGTGACTCTTATCTTATGTAGGATGGGTCAAAGCCTCTATACCTCTGCCTCACAGCATTGTATTAACTGAAGTACATTATTTTTTCCTCCTCTCCTGCTGCAGATAAATGTGGATTTTATGTGCACATTTCTGAAGAACGAAAACAACTCTGTTTAATAACCCTTTTTCTTTTTTCAATGAGCATTCAACCAAGAAGAGTTGAAAGCCTTCATTCTTGATGAATAATATATTGTTTTTTCTGGCCATTCTTGGGGAACTTCCTGAAGTGGGAATATCTAATATAAAGGGGAAAAGCAGTACCTTGGTACAACTTAATCTTCGAGGTCTAATAACAATAATCTTGAGCCTTTATGCTATCTGTGTTAGAAGGAGTATTGGGCCAAATGAGTTTTCTCCTGTACCTACCACCATATGGAAATGCTTTTTGTGAAAGCGTTCCTTGAGGGTTTAGATAGCAGAGGAAATGATTTTCATGATTGTTTTAAGACTTCATAAGGATCCGGATAAATTCATTGCTTCACCCACAACTGACAGCTATTATAAGAGATCATACTGACTGGAAATTCAAATTTTCTGTTGAATATCAACGTCATCCTTATTTAACTCTGGAAAGTGGGGTTAAATAAAAGGCTACGGTTAAAGTCTGTGGCAACTAAAAGCATTATTGCCTGAGATGCTGTTGTGAAGAGCTGAGGGTTTCTAGGCACACAGCCAGTGCTTCTTCCCCCTTATTTAACAAACTGGACTCTAGAGATGTTAATAATTTCAAGTGGCAGATTATAGTATGCAGTGGTGGTGAGGATATTAGGTAAGTCTGTTTTAAGTAGTTTTGGAGGGTGTTTTATTCTTCCTAACATTTTTCAGGCCCAGATTTAAATTCCCAGAGTGCTAATCCAGAAGGGACTACTACATCAATTTGATTGAACTCCTGTTTGCCACAGGCCATTACGCTTAACACAGTTAATTGCATGTTGAGCTTAGCAACTTGTGTTGGCCTAGAGCATAATTTCCAGAGAAGTATGAACTTGTGATTTGAAGTTATTGCACTGTTTCTCTCAGTGGTCTATTCTGATGTTTTACATGATATACTTTCAAGTACATGGATCGAGTTGCTTTGTATTTCTTTTAATTGCCAGTTATTGTTTCTTTTATGTCAATTGTTAACTTCATTAAATAATCCTGAATGCTAAGTTTCTTTAATTGTCTATTATAAGTTTTAGCAGAGATAAACATGTTAATCTCTTTAATTGTCTTGCAATCCAGCAATTCCAATAGCTCTACAGTAATTTTGTATCTCTCAAAACTTTCTCTGTTTTCAACACATTTTAAGCCTTTTCTTTACTCTCAAAGAACTTTGTCAAGAATGCAGATCACAGTGTGTGGTATAATCTACAAATGTAATCAGTGATCACATTTAAACCAATCCATTGGTAATCGAGTTTAATAGATTCAGCCTAGGAACAAGTCCTAAAAATTCCCAAGCTGCTCAGGAGTGATTAATTGCTGATGTTCTTTTTGGCACTTGAGAAAGTGGACAGGTCTGAATCCATTTAACATGTGCTGTGTTGCTACGCGATTTTAATTGGGATTTCTGCAGTGCAAGGTCAAAAATCTAACAAAAGCCTGATTTTTACAGATCAGTTACTTTTATTGGCCAAGCTTGTTATCTTATTAAAGATGACATTGTGATTACTGGGCACTACCTGTTTTTCACAAGATAACACTTTAAAAACATGACTTCTTTAGTTCAAATCCTTGGTTCAAGTTCTTGTTACATTTTCCATTGTTTTGTCTTGAATTGATTTTTCTGGCTTATATTATCTGTATACCTTGTGAGTCTTTCTGAGGCAATCACTCCCTTCCTTTGTAATATTTGTTTTTATTCAATTTTTAGAAATAGTAGTAAGCCAGAGGTCTCCTCAGACAAAGCTTCTAGGGTTTTGAGTGAAAGTTATCATCAGTCCTGGAATTAAACTTTTTAAAATGTCTAATTCCCTACTGGATATTGCCTAATGACATTGCTCTCAGTTACTAATGGACTAGAAAGTACTTCATTGCCTTCAAAGGATATGATTATATCATCCTAGTTCATTCTAAATAGAGAACTGCAATATCTGCTAAATGTCTCTGCCCTAGTACTTATTGGAACTAAATAGATGTCGTGCAAGATGGAGCTGATCTGTCAGTTCTGAGCTAATTCTGCACTTAACTAATTTTAGGTGCCTCACAGTCTAGAATTCCCATTAATGAGTGGTTTTACAAAAGCTGTTCAACCTGCGTTGCATTTGCTTATTTTAAGCAAGTATTGCTCCCATCGCCTTCTGCTTCTTGTAAGCAAAATGACCATTCGTCCACCCTCCAAAATTACAGACAATTCTTTACAGACAGATCCTTTTGCCTAAGAATTTTCAGCACTACTAAAACATCACATGGAAGAGGCAAATTCTCAACAGTGTTATTTAGTTACTGAAACAGTGAAATAAATAATTTCTTCATTGTATTCTCTGTTTTCACTTCTTGCAGGTTTGTGCAACAGCACATTGCTGTGGAGATGGAAGAGCCACAGGCTGATGAGCAGCGCTTCCTGTCTCAGAGGAATGGTTTGTTAGCTTGTGAGATGAGTCTGCAGTTTGCACAAGTGCCGCATGGGGAACAATTCTGACACTGCCAAGTCTTATTTTTAGTCCATAGCAGACAGCTGAGACTGCTCAATAATTATCTAAGCTGATTTCTTACCCACTTGATTCAAAAGGAAATGGCAGCTGAAAATTCAGAGCCTGCAGCTCTCCAGATTTCATTGTAAGGGTCCCAGGAATGGAATCAGTTTGGGGTTTGCCATCGCTGGTACTTACTCCATGCAGACTGCCCATAGCTGGCCAAGCATAGTGACACCTGTGTGGCCAAATCCATCTCCATGGGCAGAAGTGCCAGAGAGGGACTTGCAGTTACTACATTTCTGTGGAAATTAGTTGGGCTCCTTTTGCCTGTGAAACATCTTTCAGTGATCCTAGAGCAGCTGTGACAATCTAATAGCAAACAAAGGACTTCAGAATTCAATTGTACGAAAGAGGCTTTGAGGAGAATGATAAATGACCAGATTGGACAGGGTCCTGGGCAGCTTGGTCTAGCATTAAATGGGAAGGTTGGTGGCCCTGCATGTGGCAGGGGAGTTGGAAATTCATGATCCTTGAGGTCCCTTCCAACCCTGGCCATTCTGTGAAATTAAGCCACTGTTTTTAAGTACCTAATATAAGCCTTGTCCATAATGCTTTATATTTTATCTATTTATTATTGTCCATGATACTTTCCTCAAGCCTTCTTGCACCTGTTCCTGTTGGAAAACAACTAGTATTTGCTTGTCTGTTGTTTGTATTCTCAATAATTTATTTGTCAAGTGCCCCTGAAGTATTGGCATAAAGAAATCAGTATGTCGATTTTTTTGGTTCCCCTTTAGCCTTCCATGTCCTTGTGCTTAGCTCGGTAGCTCAGGGGATAACTTGTGTTTGGGTGAAAAAACTCTACCTTGGCTTAGAATACCTTTGATAAAAAGGGATTTCTGTATTTATGTCTCCAAAATTATGTTTGGATTCTCTGTATCTCAAACTAGCAAGCAGTGGTTTACCAATTTTCTTAGATTATGAATTTGGAAGATAGTAGATTTTTTAAATAGATTATGTAGATTCAGTTTCCTCTGTTCCAGCACTTCTAACTGCTGGATTGGTCTCACATGTTTTCTGCTTGACAAAGCAGTAGGAGACTAAAGGGTGATACACTGCACTACAGTATCATATATGTGTTTTTAAGAGGGATGGGACACTGGTATTGATTGGTACAGTGCCTAGAGTAAAAATATTGAACTAAAAAAATATTTTTCAATGTCTTTGTGTACTATGAAAAAACATATGTGGTATGGCACTTAGAGATTTAGAAAGGTAGAAAGTAGCAATTAATAACAGAAACTGAGAACTTTTAAATGGGCTTTGTCAGGTAACTCAAAGGGTTTTTATCATCATGAATCCAGCCAAATAGATTTCTCCGAAGTATTTCTTCAGTGCTAGTATGATGGTGACAAATCATACGGCACAGAAGAGAACTTCCTTAATTTATCACTCTGTGTATTTGCCTCACATTTTGAAATTTGTAAATACTGGACAATGCCACAAGCTATATTTGAGAGACATCCTGGTGTATGAGTGTATAGGGAAGGTCATTATTCTATAAAAAGAAGGGCAACATTTCTGCAGGAGGCTTTCTTATGGGAAAATCCTCTATTTTGCTGGTTTCTGGCTGAAAAATAATCCTGTGATTTTAATCATTTTTAGGACATTTTGACACTTCCTGTTCTACTGATAAGACAGGGCTCAATTTTTCTATGCATTTAACTGTGTGTTAAAGTTCTGTTGAAGCCAACTGAGGTTTATGTTCAGAAATGAGGTTGTGTTGCAGTGCCTGCCAGAGTCATCAGGAATTGACAATTCCCACTTGTTAGCATTTTAGGATGAGAATTTTCTATTTTATTCATAAGGACAGCAGGATCCAGTCTGCTGCCTTGATATTGGTAATGCCTGTTTTTTCACTGTATAGAAGCGGGATACTAAATTCTCAGGCTTGAGCACAGAGAGCAGCACCAATATTTGACTCACATGGTATTTTCCATCTAAAAATCTCAAAGCACTTTCAGTGCAGGCTCATGTCCTACTATCTTCCTACAAAAAAAGAAGATAAGCAGGGAGGAGGTGAAATGGCTTTCACACAGACATCCAGAAACCTGTGGCAAAGGAAGAACATGGGAAGTGAGTTGATGCCTGTCCTTAACCAAACAACGAAGAGTTTGTTTGCACTTGCTGGGAGCACTTATGGCTAATTTGGGCATTCTGTATGTGAGGTCTTATTCAGCCCAGTGAAGCATTCTTGTGTAGTGTGAACAGTAATTTACATGTTTTTGGCAACCTGGAAAAAATATTGACTCTCCCACTCTGTCACTACAGTGTACTGTTGACAAGATTAGTTTGGGAAAGTTTAGTTTCATCTTCACAGATGCCTGTTGCAACTTTTTTGAAACTCAGATGGAGAGATCAGCTTAGACCAGGACAGGGAAGAGGACTAGAATTAAAACTAACTTGGAAAATTGGGGCGGTGTTAATCAGACTCAGATTGCTTCATTCAGCCAGAGATCTGCAGAATCAAGTCATCGAAAAGCAGGCTGCCCTAGAATAGGGCAGAAATAGAAACTAGGAAGAAGGATAGAGTACTTTTATTAGGGGCAATTCTGGACTTTGCAAGACTGTAGAAGAAAGAATGCTTTACTCCTTCACTTTGCATTTTACTGTCCACCACTTGATAAATACTTTTGTCTACTGCTTTACTTGAATCCTATCACTTTTGACCACTCTGCTTAACAGCCATCAGGTTTGAAAATTGGTAATGCTCTGGATTCTAGAGCTGTGTTATTACCTGATCTATTCTGGGGGGTTGGTTGTTTTTGTTTTTTTTGTTCTTTTTTTAATTGACTGGAGGTTGGTAAAGTGCTAATCCTTAGGCTGTGTTCGAACTGAGTTTGAAAACATGGCTAGTAAAGGCTTCAGCCCAAGTGAAAAGAGAAGCCAGAACTATAAATTTTGAAAATCAATTTCAATAGAACTATTTTTAAGTAATTTCTTCTATTACCTCGTTAATAGCTGTATCTTACCCTCTTCTCTTTCGTGAATACCATTTCAGTGAAGTAAAAGATTAAAATTGTGAGCAATAAAAGAAAAATATGAGGTTATGAAAAGAATTTCATTTTTCTAGTTCTCTTTACCAGGTGACATTGTGAGAATTCACATTGTGCTCCTCGGGCACCGAGGTTGCTTGTTGACATCCCATTGCTGGGCTGGCTAGATTGATGGGAGTATAAAAGTAACCTGGAAGATGAAATTTAAAATAAAGTACTGGACTACTTTTCCCTTTCTCCAGAGTCTCTAAATCTCACAGGGGTTTTTCAGAGGTTTCTTAAGTTCTGTGTTGAAGCAAAGGGAGAAAAGAAAATAATTTTTGTAAAGTAAAAGTTTTCATTTGTCATTTTGATTCCAGAGGGTAACATGTCAAATGTTGTAAGCTCACCATAGTGGCTTTGATTTTTGCCAGAGATCCAACAAAACTGTGCCATTTTAAAAATCAAACTTGTTAGAAATATCTGTGCAAAGCAAATGTCAAATATGTATGCTGGAGTATTCATGATCCATATTTCTGGTCTCATAAACAAGAATTTGAGCCAACAGTCCATAAGTATCAGCCTGATAGAGAGCAAAACCACTGTTGTTTACTTATCCAAATAATGTGAACTAATCAATACACCTCAACAAGTGAATACTTGAGGAAAGAATTCATGCTTTGTTTAAAAAGTTGAAAGAATTAATTGATCAATTTCTGATAATGAAAACATTATAGGAAATTGTAGTTTGATTATGGAGCAGGAAGAGAAGCAAAATGTACTGGTTGCCATTCTCTTCATGAATTAGTGCCTCTTGCTATGCATCCTGTTGTGAGAGGTCTAACTGACATAGTGCGTAACACAGTTATCACTGTTATGCACAGCTCTTATATAATACCCATCTACTGTAAGAGAGGCCTTTAGAGGGGATGAATCAATAGTCAGTGGTTAAAATTCCTTGAGTAATTAATCAAATCCTTTTCTTCTAGTATTAAAAATGTGCCATTTTCCAAACAGATTTCTGAAAAGCTCCAAATTTCTGTGAATTTTATTTGTATATGGTAATAATCCTTTCTCTCTTGTCCTTTCAGTGTCCTTCTCCCTTCTTTTCCTTCCTCCCTTGTGCTTACTTTTCTAATCTTTGTTAATCATATAATAGAAACAAATCCATATAAACATCATAGCTATTTGAAGTGTTTTATCAAGACTATCCAGCAAAGCAGACACGGTTGAACCTCATGGCACCTTCCATTTTTATAGGGCCTCTTTGCTTCCTTTGGCTCCCAAAAGAAGGTGGAAGTATATATGAAGTGCTGAGTGTATCTCAGGTTTTGTAGCTATTCAGTACTGCTCACGGAAAAGATCTACCAAATTTCTAACAATTTCCTACTGTGTTTTAATATTTCTCTAGAAGAAATAATTGAAGATGTCAATTTAGTCATGCACTTTAACACCTTGGCAAAATTGTCTTGATAGCTCCACGTTTGATTTTGCATGGGTTTTCATTTTGTTTTTGTTTTTAATTTTTGTTTGTTTATGCTGCATGTTGGTTTTTAAAGATGAACTAATGTAATCCATTTTTTAGTTCACAGAAAAAATTGCATATCATATTTTTTTGTACGGCAAGGGGTTCAGAAACAATTTCTTCCATTGGCACTACGTAATCATGTGGCAAAAGGCTTACCTCTTTGCAGTAATTGTCACAAACCCTGTTCTCATTCACTGATATGTAGCATTCCTGATAGAAACTCAATTTCCCTGGTTCCTAGACAGGAACTTTTTATCACTTTTTAAGGTGGAAGCTGTCGCAGGAGAAGAATGAATGGGAAAAAAAAACAAGCAGGTTGCTTTATATATAGCACTATGAATTAAGTCCTTCAAAGCTCATAAATCAACATTAGCAGTCAATGGTTTTTAAATGGGAGTTTGATTTTAGTTCTTATCTTGATTAAAGAAATTCATGGTAACGTTTTTTGGTTTTCCTCAGCAACAGCAGAGCTGGAGAATCCCCAGCAGGAGCTGGCACCAGGGACAATTCTGTAAGCTCTGTCCTGGTGGGAGCCTCTTTTGTGGCCAGAAATCTGTGGCTGTAGGTCTGTGAGCTAACCTGAGTTCTGCATTTCAAATTAGAGCATTGGAAACCCTATAAATAAAACAGACCATCTTTACAGACGCAGGCATTTTCTGTCCTCAGCCTGCAACCCAGACACAGCTTCCACTGTTGTTTTTTGTTATTTTTTTCCCTAGCAGCTTTTTAGAGGAAAGGGAAGGTGATGCCGTGAATGTATCTGCATGTCCCTTTTTACAGTACAGTTGAGACTATATCCAGATCCCTGGAATGTACACAGTTACAACATCTCTGAAAGTTTCTTTCATATGGTTAATTTCAACAGTAAATGGGTAAAGCGATCACGTTACTGTTCCAGGATTTATTGGATAGGCAAAAAAACACTGCATCTTTGTCTTTCACAGATGACTTCATAGACAGCAGAATTCAGTACTGCTACCCCTCTTTCTTTCTGAATTCTGCATGTCCTCAAAGGATGTGGATCTTACAGTAACACATAAAACACAGCTTATGCAGAAATAGAATTCCTCTATAATTTGTACAACATGAAATTTTAGTAGTTTACATTGTAAAAATAATGTGATTTTATTTCTACTGTTTTTGCATATTCTTATTTCCTTTACCATATAAAAATGTATTATTTTTTTTCTATAAACTTCCCTTTATAACTTTAATGACATTCATTTCCTTCAATTGTATTTAAGTATGCTGTTTGTTTCACTGATATAAATGACTAAGAGGATTTCAAAAAAGAAAATTAGCTGCAGATGCTAATTCTGTTTTCAATTTTGTAGTAATTTTTCAAAACCTGCCAGAAACTGAAATTTGGGAGGAGCCTGATGTGAGACCACCATTACAAAACTCAGTGGAACTGGGCTGTTCCTGAGAAGAAAATGTCCACACTTGCATTTTGAAGTGAATCATATATTACCATCTTAAAGGCAAGGTAATTCTTCTCCTCTCATTTCAACTAGTAGTACGTGGATAGAAAATTTATTGATCAATTTCATACTCAGGAAACACTCAACAGTATCACTAACATAACTGCATACCATGTAAGGTCAGGACTTTATCCTGTTTCATGCCTGCCTTGCCTTTGGAGTGACGTACAAATTTTGTCTGAAGTGCTGAACCACATTTGCTGGCAGTAGCTGGACAGGCTCTGTGTACTTCATTGTGTACAGAAAGTGCTAGTTGGTTGTTAGGTAAGCACATGAAGTTTGGATGGACATGTTCAGCCTCTTCTGGGTAAGTTACATAGAAATTTCTTGGATGTCACATTCTGATTTGATTCGTTCATTTTAAATGCTAACGTTGATAACATCTTTTTAATTGTAAACAAGAAAGAAGAAAAATCACTAGTGGCATTCTACCTTTTTTGTGCCAACTGAATGATGCCAGAGTGCACAGAATGACAGCAGAAAACTGACCATAGCTTCTAAAACCAAAGAAAAGTAGTCTTGTATTTCAAAGGAATTCAAGTTGGTTACACTTTCTCTTATTAAAAAAACAAAAATCAATGTATATGCATATATATAAGGCAAGAAATGAACCAACCAAAAACCTGTAAACTTTGCTCTAGTGAATGAGTTCTTTGGCAGTGTGTGGTAAAACTAATGATACCTCTCTGATTCCTTTAACCTGTTGTCAGTGTATATGGTTGCCAGATGAATGACATATAATATGAATTTTTATAAACGTACATAAAATGTAGTCTTGTATAAAGAAATATTTCCTTGTAACTACTTCCCATAAGAATATGTTTAACACACACTATTTTTTAATGCCAAATACTTAAGTTAAAATGCTTACCACCAATTAGCGTTTTCAGTCAGAACACATCTGTATCCTATAACTCTACAGAATAGGGTGCTGTCCCGTGTTAAAAGGGATTTACTCCCTGTAGCTTTCCCAAGACAGAGTTGGAGTTGGAAAAAGATCTTTAAAACAAGACATGAAAATGCAAAAAATACTGTACTTCATTGTTTATTTACAGTGAAGTTATATACAGGAGATTAAGGAAAACCCTCCTGCAGTAGGCTAATTTGAAAACACAGAAGCATTATAATACTTAGAATAGCATTAGAAGCATTAGAATAGTTTGCTATTTCCCTCTGCAGATGTTCACTGAGAAATAAAATAATTTCAGGTCAGATTGCCACTGCCTCCAGACTTCGTGTCCCTGTAGTACCCCTTCCCTGTGGGAAAAATATAATGATATGAAATTGCCTCACTTGTGTTCTCAGAGGGCACCAGCTGTGTTCACTTAGACGCAAGTCAATGGCTAGTAGTTGCAACTGGGCATTTCTCTCTCATTCTTGGTCTTCCTGTTCATGTTCAGATGTCTGGTTTGGCCTGGGATAAAGAAATGAGGGGCCTGAAACACCAGGGTGGCTTTGATAGGCAGCTCTTTCAGTCGTGTTAGTATACTTGGGTAGAGCAGAAAGAGCACCTAAGTGCCCAGATTGAGGTCAAATGGCACCTCAAGTCTATAGTCAGGAGCAAGCTCTACTGAGAATATATGTGCTATTTTAGTCTTTGTAGTCATATGTCAATAATTAATTTCTTTACAGAAAGAGTGGTGAGGTGCTGGAACAGGCTGCCCAGAGAGGTTGTGGATGCCCCATTCCTGGAGGTGTTCAAGGCCAGGTTGGATGGGGCCCTGGGCAGCCTGGTCTAGTATTAAATGGGGAGGTTGGTGGCCCTGCATGTGGCAGTGGAGCTTGATGATCCTTGAGGTCCCTTCCAACCCTGGCCATCCTGAGATTCTGTGTGATTCTGTGTTCATGCATCACAAACCTGTATACCCATATGAATGTAGTTTACTTGGGTCTCTGGAGACTACTAACTTATGGGAATCTTTAGTATGGAAAACCTGCATGTATGGCATGAATGCTTCTGAATGACTTCCCTACACTGGAGAAAAAAAAAAAAAAAAAAAAAAAAAGCCCAAACTTGCTGCTTCCTATTCTTTTAAATGTAGATGTCAATTGTGTGTCACATCAGTTACCCAGTCATAATGAGCTTCTTTCAGATGAGACATAGAAGTCCTGACAGCTTGGTGATTTTTATGTGCATAAATACAAACATACATAGACACAGATCAACCTTCATTTGTACTAATTAGATAAGCAGTCTAGTACCACTGCGTCAGGTTATCAAAAGAGGACTGAAGTGCAACATGCCCCGTAAAGCTTGAGTTTTTCAACTTGCATGTGCCTTGCTCTGCGTCAGGTGAGTGAGTAGACATTCCCTAAAACAAAGTGCTCTTGACTCTTAATTAGAAAAGATTCTAAAAGAAGCTATCCAGAGTATAAAATATTCATGCAAAGGGATTTAAAATATCATCCACTTCATATTATTTTAGTAGTAAATTAAAGCTAGTCACATATAACAAAATTATAAAGTTAGATTAGCAGAGAAGGAATCGGCACTATTTCAGCATGCTGAAGCTACAAAATAGTTCTCTCTGGCCCCATTAACAGGTTCAAGAATTGTAACAGGGCTCTCTAGATTTCTATTAAAATAGTATATACAGTATGATTACAATACATTATATCTTTATATAATATTTATTCATTTCCCCCTAGTCTTTTGAACTTTGTAATCCTTTGGTCAATTATTTTCAGAGAAGGAAATTGAAATTTCTTTCATGGCAACTTTGACAAATGTACAGCATATGTATTGTAGAGCATTCTCGTGGGAGAACTTCAGAAAGAAAATTAGTTCCGTCAATATGCCATGAGATCATTAGCCTAGGCCTTTCTGAATCTTTTGGCATGGCAAACATACAAAGGACTCTTTCATCTTCGTTGCCTGCTTAGAAACACTGTCTAAGATCAGTATTATTATCCCTCTTAACTACCTCTCCCATCACTCACCCTTCCTCTCCGAGCATGGATTTAATAGAAAAGGTACAGTTTCCACACCAAAAGATAAGTAATAGAATCTATATGTGTGTGTGTGTAGAAATATACATATGTGTATATATATCACTATAGGAATAAGGAAGGAGTACTAGACCCTATGGATCTCACACATTATGGCTATATTTTTCTTTAGGGTATCTTTTCCTGTCTTGACTCTTAAAACCCAAAAATTCAGAGAGACCATGCAGCCCAGCTTTCACCATCTGTGCTGTCCAAACAGTCATTGGCCATGCAAACACACATCCTGAAGAAGGGTTCAAGAACCATTAAGTTGTACTTAATGATTGTATGATTCTATGATACGCACACACACACACACAGTTTAGAGGAAGAATTACAATCTCACCAGGCAATAGATGTCTTCCATTTAGCAGCAGGCCGAAGATGATGATAAAATCATTAATTCTGTCAATATAAATGCTAAATAGAAATGGGAAATTGGATTCTGTCTTGTGTCACATTTTCTCTAGTAGGAAATTATAGTGGAGAAATTGAATCTGATGAACCTTCTGCTTTTATGGCCCCTCATCAAAGGTACAGCATATAGCCTACAATAAATAGCATGACACCTCTTAATTAAACAATGTCATTGTTTAGCCCAGAATACGTGTGTTTTTTGCTTGGCCAACTTGCAAGCTACAAGCTCCCATAGGGATCGTAAAATAAAGAATAAAATAAAAAGGCCATAAAGTTAACCAAAATCAAATTAACAAGCCTGCACTAATTATCTCTGGTATTATAGCATTGCAAAGGTTGCTATAGGTTGACAGATAATGTTAGTGAGCTCATTAGTAAAGTACTGAATGTTTTAATATTTGAAAAGAGAACATTTATGGCTTTTTGTCTATATATTGTATGCTTTGTACAATTTTCTAAATTAGCATCTTAGGTTTGTAAGCTGAATTCATAAAGGCACCATTTCTGGTAGAAAATGACTACATCATAGCTGAGAAAGCCAATTTTAGACATACGTGTACTGTTTGAATATCACACTAGATGATTGCAGGGGCTTGCAGAAAGAGTACTGAGGAGAAGGAGAGGGAGAGAGCGTGTGTGTAGTAAATGAGTCTGATATGATAGTGGGGGATCAGTCACAAGAAGAATATTCAGAATTTTCCTTGTATACCTGTGATTTAAATGTACTGCTTCCCTGAACACGTAGAATACTTGCTAGTCATTGACATAATTCAACTTTGACTAAAGACTGTACAAAAATATTTTTAACTTTTCTATGCTCTTTTCACTTACTTTAATGGATTTGTCCTCCAATAGGAGAGAAAATACCAGCCTCTCCACCTCACAGAAGGCCAAGGTATTAATAAAGATATCTTAACGCAGTCAATGGCATGGTTGCTAAAAAAAAACATGCTAAAAACCAAGCTGTTGTGTCCCTGTTCATTGCAGGGCAATTGGACTAGATGACCTTTAATGGTCCCTTCCAATTTAAATGATTCTATGAGAGAATGATTCTGTGATTCTGTGATACAGGAGAGACATGGACCTGTTGGAACTTGTCCAAAGGAGGGACACAAAAGTGATCCAAGAGAAGGTAGGTAGGTAGGTAGTCTGCCCAAGAGGGCAGACTTTCAGTATCTAAAGGGAGGGAGTTCAGGGTGGGTGGAAAAGGGGGCTATAAGAAAGAAGGGGACAGACTCTTACAGATTCTTTAAAAGGGTCTGTTGTGATTGGACAAGGGGAAATGGTTTCAAACTAAAAAGAGGGGATATTTAGATTGGATATAAGGAAGAAGGTGGATTTTTTTGGTTTGTTTTTTAGGATGAGAATGGTGATGGGACAACGGAACAGATTTCCTTGAGGTGTGTGAATACCTCATCCCTGGGGATATTCAAGGTAGGGGATCTGAGCTGTACGTGTCCCTGTTCATTGCAGGGCAATTGGACTAGATGACCTTTAATGGTCCCTTCCAATTTAAATGATTCTGTAAGAGAATGATTCTGTGATTCTATAAGCTAAAAAATTTTATCTAAAAATTTTCTGATAAACTGAATTATTTTGCTCATGCACTCATTTATGATTTCCTTAAAGCTCAATCAAAAACTGTTCGAGAAAAAGAAATGCTCTTCTTTTTGTCCTGAGATAGTTGGCAGTCACAATACTTTGTTTTCTTTACACCTAAGTGCTGTGTTTTGGAATGAACAACTCTGTAAAGTGAGTTATTCTTTTCATTATTACTAATGAAATTACTAATTTCTTACTTGGAGGCAAGTAAGAAAAGGAAAACTCAGTGCAGAGAGAGGGCACTTTGCAGCACCTCGCTGCTGGGTTACAGAAGGAAAAGCAAAAATCTCTCTGTAGTTGCCCAGAGAACCCAGCTGCCACCTTCTGCAGAATCCCCACCAAAAGGCAGCAAGCTGCCCCTGACTCCCGAGTTATCCCCATTGTCTTCTGTTTGTCTCTGAGTGTCCAGTCTTTCAGGTTCTGTGACACGGCCACATACATCCAGCGCTCTTCAGTGTGGCTTTACCTCTTTTTCTGCATTGCTAAAATCCTACCAGCTCTTCCTAGCGTGAGCTTCTAGGAAGACCCAGTGAGCTGGAGGTAACAGAGAGCTGGACTGTACCAGGGGCAAGGAAGGAAACACCCTAGGGACATGCGGATGTTTGTGACCTGTTAATGACATCCGGGGAAGGAATAATCACTGCCAGTAGAGCCAGGCATGATTCTTCTCTTCTTCAGTGGAAGAAATAGGCAAGATAGGAGGGATTTTGTATTCCTTTCCCCCTCATTTCAAGCACTCCATTCTGAGTACTCTAGACTATCTTCCCATTCTGCTGCTGTTGAACGAAATTTGGTATTTTACTTAACTTTGAACAGATATGTATGCTCTTATTTCATGTCCGAGTTACCTTCCAGCTCTTCATAAGAAAGATAGCCAAATTAGTACTCAAGAATTGGCTTCGCAAGAATAAGATCTGGATTAAAAATCATGCTAAAAGCAGTTGTTTCTTGTAACTCCTAAGTAACACTAAAAGATCTTGTTGAACTCCCGGATGCACAGAGGCATTTTAAATGATGCATGTTTCTTTTACTAGCTAACCTTTCCCGATCTTTCAAGTCATGTTATCTTTAGGAATCAATAAACTCCCAGTAAAAGAAACTAAAAAAACACGGAATTCTCTGAAAGACCTTTCTGTGACTATGAGTGCAAATGATGGAAAACTCTCAACTCAAATTACTGTTTGAAATATCATTATTCATAAGGGCAAACAACCCTTTTGCTATGGCCATTAGCCTGAATATGAACAGCATTAAAAAGTGCCACAGCTGAAATATGAAACCCATTGAAGATGAAGTGTATACTATGGCTGTGTTCATATGCAGCATTCTTGACTGCAGTGTAGATATCAGGCTGGAATACAGAGCAAGTCCGATTACTATCAAAAAGACAGAACTGATAACTGACCAAGTGTCACAGATATATTTTACTGTGCTTTCGTAACTGAGGGATTGTTCCAAAACTCAATGTGTTGCATGGAATATAAATGTGACTAACATTTTGAATTGAAGGGTTTTTTTTTTTTTTTTTTTTTACTGAGTGTAGCATAATGAAATTTGTGTAAAAAGACAAAATTGTTATCACATGGAAAATTTAGATATGAAGGTAAGCATTTGGTGAGAAAAGAAAAAGCAATGAGGGAGAATCATAGAATCATAGAATAGTTAGAGTTGAAAGGGACCCTTAAAAATATCTTGTTCCAAACCCCCTATTAAAGGCAGGGGCACCTCCCATGAGACCAAATTTCTCAAAACTACAACCAGCTTTATTCTGAATGTTTCCAGGGAGGGGACATCCACAACCTGGCTGGGCAACTTGTTTCAATGTTTCACCACCCTCACAGTAAAGAATTTCTTCCTAACATCTAGTCTAAATCTTTTGTCTTCAAGTTTATAGCCATTTCCCCTCATGCTGTCACTACTTTCCCTTATAAAAAGTCCCTCCCCTGTAGGAGGGGAGCTTTCCTGTAGGCCCTCTTCAGCTTCTGTAAGTCGTCTATAAGGTCTCCTTGGAGCCTTCTCTTCCCTAGGCTGAAGAGTCCCAGCTCTCTCAACCTGTCCTCATAGGAGAGGTGCTCCAGCTCTCTGATCTTCCTTGTAGTCCTCCTCTGGACCCACTCCAACAGCTCCATGTCCTTCTTGTTTTGGGAGACCCAGAACTAGATGCAATAATCCAGCTGGGGTTTCATGAGAACAGAGCTGAGGGTCAGAACCACCTCGCTGGACCTGCTAGTCATGCTTCTCTTGATGCAACTCAAGATACAATTGGCCTCCTGGGCTCCAAGCACCCATTGCCAACTCATGTTGAGTCTTTCATCAACTGACTTTTTTTTCAAAGTGTGTGGCAAATTCTGCAGCTCTCAAAACCCTTGCTTCAAGTTTGGTATTTCTGCAGGACATGTAAAATCAAAGCTATCATGAAGACGGATGACTAGGAGACATAGTAGGAAAACTTCATAGATTTCCAATTTCCTTCAGAGATTCTGGGCCAATGAGAGGATTGTCCCAGCTGCCAGCCCACCATAGTTCTCTTTAAGATCTTCACAAGCATTGCAGGCACAGCCTTAACTGGCAGCCTGACATCAGTTCACAGCTTTTATTGGTTCTAAATTTGCATTTATACTTGCATCAGTGAATTCTGTGGTAACCTTTAGATATAATTATTTTCACTCATATTGGTATTTTTTCCAACCTGTTCTACAAGGTAATTCCAGCAGTTTCCCAACCTACCACATTCTGGGTGTCTTCAACCAAAAATGAGTCCAAAAATTACATACATCAGCAAAAAAGCTTGGGGATACCTATACCTCATCATATTGACTTCTATATCAGTTTAAGCCTGTCAGCTTCAGTACTCCTGCTTGTCTGTACTATGAACTTAGAAATAGGCTTTTAACTACATAGCTGCTGTTGCACTTTGGGAGCCTGTAGTTTTCCTTCTTGGGGCTGGGACTGGACTCCAAGCATTAAGGAATCCTTTGGGAAACCTTTCGGGTGTTTGACCTAAGAGTGTCATTGGGAATGAAGAGAGATTTGCATGACTGTTTTGTGCCTTTATGTTTATGAAGGATTAACAATCTTCATTACACATGCTAAAATTCTCTGATGGAATATACTTTTCTTAACTCCCTATGCAACATGCTTGAAGACATATAGCTTTTCTGAAATCCTGAAGGAAAGATGTAGAGCAAGACCACAAGAGAAATGACTTGTAACCTTTGGGTGGAGTGCAGGAAGGTAGAAGTAAACCTTTTGAACTTCTCATCAGATTTAGCTAAGAATCTTCAGACACTATTTTCTTTTCATTTACCTACTAACCTCCAAGTTGAGAATGCTAGTTTGTACTTTCTTGTTCAATTTCACTGAGCTGAATATTTCAGAGGGCCTCTGTGCTTTCAGATACCTATTTAAGAGTCAGTGATTGTGGCAAATTATTGGATTTAAAAGTTCAGAATACGTTGGACAACAAGATTCTAGATTTTAGCTCTTAAATAGCATAATATAACTCCAGTAAAAGGGTCAGGACACAGGACAGATACCCTGTGTTGGTAAGCTGCTCTGCATAAGAAGTTGATCTGACTCTTGTGACTTTGGTCATAATTTCTGTATTAATTTTCAGTTTTCAACTGGTTTAAACTAAATCCATGGAAGTCTAATGTTTTGCTAATCTGTGTAATAAATACACAGATTAATGCAGAATAGAGAGACAATATGTCTCTCTGAAGCTGATTTTTTTTTGCATTTCAGCTGAGTGGAAGACTGTGTGCAGACTGACGATATTTTCCTTTTCTTTTTTTTCTTTTTTTTTTTCTTTTTTTTTTAAATATTCCCACTAGTAACATCATTGTGTTTGCACTATTCTTTTTTTTCCTTTCTGAAATATCCAGAATTATTTTGCTGCTTGTAGAAATTTAAATGAAAAATACTGCTTGTGAAATCATCCATATTATAAATGTAAAGCAGGTCTGAAAATTTGCTAGCAGAGTGGCTAGTATGAGTGTCATGTTGTGTGGGAGGCATGTTGCCCACTTGCTTTCTTTTTGTCTGTCAAAAATACCTTAGCAGTCTGCTCAATGATGCCAAACATAAAGCGCAAAGAAATTCAGGCCCACTTGGAGACCACCTCTAGACTGAGAAGAAACATATGCTCCAGAAGCAGCATTCTTTTTCATTTGTTCAGCCTGGCATAATCCTCACATTCCCAGACTGACTCTTGTCAGGATTTAAAAATGTATACGGGGGCAGCTGGAGTAGTTTCCGTTCCACTTTATTTAAGCTCTACCTCTTAGCCTGCCGCAGACTTGGCAAACAAATGCCAACCTTCTTCAACTCCAATAGAAATGACTGAACCAAAACACTGATATTGATTTTAGGATGATTTAGTACCCCTGTGTTGGGACGAGGTCTATGAATTCTTTTATTCATGTCTCTACAGTAACAATTTAAATTGGCAAGGATACACAGTTCTTCAGACTTCATCTCCAATTCATATTAATAGAATAGCCCTTCTTTTCACTAGCTCTATAGCTGTAAATGAATGATTCAGTATGGGCCATGTGCTTTGTTGATGGCATCAGGCCATTCGATCCTGTATTAATGGCATACTTTTTTTTCTCTACACGTGAGACTTTCTTTACTTGTTTGCTTTGAAGCATTTAACGTACCTTGGCCTCAAGTTTCTTTATCGGTAGTGTAATCGTATTTCAGGGGAACAATTTACACAGATCTATGGCAACAGACCTGTAATTGCCCATAGGAATAGGGACTGGCAACAACCAGACAGACAGACAGATCCTGAGACTGTGCAAGAGAACTGCTAGTTCAAATCAGACTTTATACAGATTATCTGTACTTAATGTTTCAGATTTCTTTTTTACTGCGCTGGAAGTTTATGTGTGCAAAGAAGGCAGGACAGGGATGCACTCATTAGAATATTAATGTATGTGTGGCAGCATTTCAGTTTAACTAAAGAGAATGCTGCAAGACAATTACCAACATAAATATCCACATAGTAGCAACATTCAGAAATGATATTGCTATCTACAATTGTATTGGACTTAATGGAACAGATTTGTTTATGTGAGGAAATGTAGCCTCAGGTTCTTGTCAGGTTGGAATGCAGGCAACAAGACAAATGTAAAGCCAAATTTCATTTCCATTTAATTGTATTTGTGTTTGTGGACTCTAAGTACATTAAAGAGCACATGAATACAGTTGTAAATCCATCAGCTAGTGAACCCAGAACTAAATAATATTAAGCAGACTGAAAAATATGATAACAGAATTGAACACTGAAACAGATTTTGAGAATGCTGTGATTTCTATAATAAGATTCACCTACCATAGATGCCTAGAGCATGTGTAGATTTAACTTTACTGGTAGAGACAAATACTCCAATATGTGTGGAGTCAAAGGGTTATCCTTCTTAGAGAACTCTTGTATCCTACATCTTCTGACCTAACTGCAAACCTTAAGGTAGTAAACACATTTTCTCACTTCTTGGTTTCTGTAAAAAAGAAATACCTAATTTAGGTTGTTTTTCTTTATTCCCATTTTCCCCTACTTTCTAATATTCAAGACTGAGAAGAACTTGGTCTTTTATATGTTCAGAAATTAATTCCTTCAGTCAGTGCTTCTTGTTTTGGGAAATGGAGGTACTAATTAGGACTATTTTGAATTTATACTGTTGAAAGCCTGACTCTTTTTTATTTCTGTGGTCAGCCTTGGTGTTATAGTTCTACATATATGCCATGCTGTCTGTTCAAAAAGAGTTCAAAACAAAATAAGAATAAAAACATGCAGATGATGACCTTGTCTTCAGATAGACAGCCTAAATACATCTGGTTTCTAGCATTAACCTTTGGAATTTATACGTCAGCAAGAAAAACTCAATTTGAGGAACTGAAGGTCATGTGCACAAACAGATTGGAGTTTAGGACATAGAGAATCAACACAGAGCCTTTCAGTTTCTAAGAATGAATTAGATTCTCTGTGTCAAATTTCTATATCATTTCTGATAATAATGAATCCCCACAAAACATAATGTAAACAAAAGCAATGAGAGTTAAAAAAAAAAAAAAATTCAAATTGTAATCATTCTTTATATATCAGGGATAATGTTGAAAAGGAAAAAAAAATCATTCAACCAATAATTCCTTACACTTTTTCACTATCTGTTCCTTGAATTCTTCACATGGTATCTCTTGAATTGCCATTTAAAAAAATTACAACTTTTGGCTTTACAGCTACTGAATAAAATGGCCAGCCAGCACCAGTCAGTGGAAGAGTATCTTTTTTAGAAAATAAAAAGAATACATATTTTTGTCTTCCCTCAATTAAAAGACTGAGATCTTACTCAGCCATGGTTGAAGATTTGTGATGATGAAAGCGAAATACAAAGGCTTCTCCAAAGCAGGGCTTCTTGTTTTGTTACGTTGGCCCAGAACATTGGAGGTTGGTGGTATGGCAGTAGAGGTTGAAACTTCCTGAACTTCCAGCCAATATTCTGTTGCATGTTGTTGCCGTGTGACAGATGGCAGCAGAGAGGCAGTTTGATAGAATGGCATCTGACATGGAAGAACGTATGAAGCAAAGCTGTCTTAAGGAACATAACGTGTGTAGAGTTTTGTGTTTGTCTGTAGAATATGACTACATCAGCAGTAACGCTAAAAACAGAGCAAGCAAAGGTTATGCTCATTGATTTTCAGGTGTTCATAGTGTTATGAACTATTGCAAGAGGAACACACCTAAACGTTTACCAGACATGGCAGAGAGGAAAATGACATTCACAATTAAGCTGGAAAAGGTGCTTGCTCGTGCTGTGTGTTTGGTGGATATCATCTAGAAACTGATCAGTCCTGTTGATGAACAGTGGTCCATGTTCAGTGACTGCTACAACAAGGGAGGGAGGGCATAACTTTCATCCTGTCTCTGCTAAATGATTGTATCCCTGTGGAAAAAAAAGCTAACAGCCACACTACTATCTGGTGTAACGGTGAGCTTTCCATATGCTTCCTCTCTGCAAGACCCACTCCAGCTAAATTTCAGTTTAAGAAAGACTATTGTATTTCTTTGAATACTGAATCTTTAAAAACACTTTAATAATAGCAAAAAGTAATATGGCATGCTACCAGCAAAAATATATTAATCAATTTAAGAATAATAAAAAGTCATTCAGCTGATGGAGAGTACCGGTTTGGAAAATTGAAAGGGTATATATTCTCCAGCTCCACTTTCATTCTGAATGCTAGCAGTGAGTCATGTTAATATCTGACTACTCCAGAGAAGTTACTGTGCTGGCTAATAAAAGCAATTACTGGGTACAGTCCTTCTAATCACAAAAAAAGTCTTGAGGCCAGTTTGTACTATAACAAGTATAACTCAACAGGATTGGATTTTTGGGGGTTGTTAGTTAAAAAGAAAAAATAAGTGAAAACCTATTAGTTTAGGTAGAAACAGAAATTATTTGAGATGACAAGGGAAAGAGAGAACTTTATGACATAAACAAAAGACATCATTCTATTTTCAGTTTAGACAAAAATTTTCCATTTCTCCAAAATAAATCTGCTTTTTTGTTCTGTTTTTCCTATTAAGATCAGTTTCCAAATGGGAAAGCACACTTCAAGATGTTTTTAATATGCTTCCCCTCCTCAAAGTAAAAGGAAATATTTTAGCATATTTAAGAATTTCCCACCCATATTTTTTAACTGATGTTACTTGCTGAATCCACCTTGAGTTTCCTGAAAGTTTTGGCTAGGGCACAGTTCAATTTTCCACTGACCTCTCCAGTCTTTTCAAAAATGTGCCCAACTTTGATCAGGTTTTCCCTCATGAGAAATAGATATGTCCATCTGACAACAGCTAATACAGAAAATGAGAGGTGTGTTACTGCAAGAAGTGGCATGAAATTCTTAGGCAATTAGGATGTTTAGGAGGGAAAAGGGTGTTGAGCTCAGGCTTGGCCTCTAGTTTTATGTCCCTATGATTTATGAAATTATTTGGAAATGAAATCTTGACAGAGTGTATAACAGGTATTAATATCTTCTATGATATATATGGTGGAGAGAGCTTATGTAATCACCAATATTGAACCATTCACATGGATAATGCAGAGAGAGTCTTGAAGTCTGCTTCCCTGTCCTAGAGCCCTGTGGGCTTTAAACATCTTTGAATCAAGATTTTCCAGAGTGACTTGCAAAATGAAGTCCAATCTGTGATGCTTACAGAGATTTAACATCTTTCTTCAGATAATCTGCTTCACCTCGTGTTTTACTTCTTGAATTCAGCTGTCAAAATTGCATTAATTTTTTTGCAATTAAAAAATATGATTAAACATTTAATATAATAAAAATCATCAGCATATTAGAAAACCATGGAGAAGTGAGAAGAAAAACTGGATAACTGTCATGATTATCATGCTTGTTATTATCAACACTGTTTCACAACACTATGTTGATTTCAAATGGTGATTTAATATAAAGATATGTGGGTTTTAATACATTACTTGTGAAGATTCTTTCTTGTAAAGCAAGAATAAGATTATTTCATTTAGGCCCAAAGGGTGCTTTTTGTAAACAGGCTCCTCATTGAGGACTGTAGTTTTAACAGTGAAGAACCATGATAAGATAATTGTGCCTGAAAATCCTGCTATGAGATAACATCTTGAATAATGAATTGTTTATGCAGGCAGAAGGAGGCAATTGCATCTGAAGGGGTATTGATCTTTCAGTTGTGTTAAGGATGCAGTGCTCTTAATTGGGCAATTTGTTTTTTTGTTTTGTCTTGGTTTCACTGTTTTATATTTTAGCAAGAAAGGTTACCATTTATTGAAGTTCTTACAGCAGTAATGAGATTGTCATTTAACCTAATTCTGTTTGTTCTACTGGTAGAAATGTTTTAATACTGCCATATTGATTTTGTTTAAAATAAAATGCTGCTTGTAACATCTCTGGCAGCTGCAAGAGTAGAAGCTCATTTTCAGCATGAAAAAAAAAATACCTACAACTTGCTATTTTTCAGATACAAAGCAGGAGAACAAAAACATGAGAGGGATGAGAGTTTTTCTTTATTTTAAGAGTGAATTATACTGGAGGAAAGAGTATAGTTGAAATGGTGGGAGGGAAGAGGGGAGGTGTGTTTGATATTTGGGTGTTTCATGACTTTTCTTTCTGTAAGTTTCCTTACTATAGATGAAGCCCAGTGGGAGGATAGCAAACTCCAGGACTCTAGACTCTAAAAACTCAGCAAAGGTGATAGCTGACTGACTATTCTTTGATGACAACTGCCTCTGTAGACTCCTTGGCAAGTTCCTCCCTGGAAGCCTTCCACCAGAGACTGGGAGTGCTCTCCGTTGAACAGCCAGATAGCTCTCATGCTTTGTGAACTGTGAAAGCTGAACTTTATTCAGAGTATCTAAGAACGGAGTTCATGTCTTGGAAATCTATTTCAAAAGCTCTGTCTCTTCTAACCATTAGATACACTTTGATTAAATCAAGCCAACTTTATTTGCCTGATGAAATAACTTGGTCTCTGACATATAAGATAATGTTAATGAATATTGAACTGTTATTAAAATAATATCCAGGAAGAGAATCCTCTGTATGATCTAGTTAAGCTTAATATTGTTTGACATTAGAGAAGAATGTGTTACAGATAAAGGATGTCACCTGAGGTGCATATAAAAGGGAAGGAAATGGGAAACTTTCAAGAAAATAAGTCACTGACAGAACAGACTCCCTGAAAGTTTGCTGCAATGCAATGTGCTGAGAGAGAGCTGGGAAAGAGTTGAGTTTGTCATATTATCTAAGTGGAGTATGTGCTTTCTACTGTCAGAACCTCTCTTTTGCAGAGCCTTACTATTTCCTCAAGCATGGATACATATTCTTCTCTGACAGCCATTGTGAAAATGATGATATAGTCCAGGCAGTACTTGAATTTCTATACAAAGTTATCCCAGACTGAATTATTCATACAGTACATATGAGCTGGAGCCCTGTTGGCTTTCTCTGCTCCAGTTGCAGCTGTTTGTCCTAGAGAAAGGACAATATTGTCCGAGTCCAAGTTTTTGTTTTTTGTTTTTTTTTTCCAAAATGAAAGAAGAGAAATATGTCTCTCATCTTGTCTAAGTAAATGTCTTCTGGAGGGTGAAGTGATGAGAAGAAGAAAGGTCATTATAGACATATCTTGTGCCTAAAGTAAAGGTTGGGATAGAATTTTGCCCTTGATTGATAAAAGGAAATTAAATATAGTTAAGAAATTATATTAGAATTTAACTGGGCTTTGACCAAGTTCATAGGAGCTGGTATTTGAAAATATGATAGTGGTAAAGTTTCTGTACCCTCTAAACACTAGGCTGTGAAATAGCTAATCCTGTCCAGTTATCATGTGTGTGTTGACATCTGTAAAACTTTGTCATATCTGACCAATTCCTGTTGGAGCCAACTCATTCTTGGTTTTGGCCAGGACTCAAAAATACCAGAAATCTCTCCTGTCCCTTCTACTTCCTGAGAAGCTGGGATACCTGTGCTTGAGGCCAGCTCTGGTGTTGGCATTTGCCTTCCTCCAGCCATATATAATGCTGTGGCAGAAACTTGCCTTACTGACTTGATATCCTGGCTTAATACAAACATTGTGAGCAATTCTGACCAACCCACCCTGAGTGCTCTCACAAAAGGTGCCCAGCTCACCTCACTGGGGTGCTAGGATGGGCTTCAGCTGGCAAGGGCTCCCTTCCCAGATGAAGCAGCTGGCTCTTACTGTGCCCTGATGTTTTAACTGTAGGTTAAGTAGTTTGATGGACTACTATAATATGTTCCTATTTTGGGAAGTTGAATTCTTTTAATAACCTGGTCAAGGCGAGGGCTTGAAACATAGTCTTTCTCTGTAGAGAATTTCATTCTTTGTGTGTGTTCATGCATACATGCATTAGTCTGTACTACAAAGAAGAGAAATAATATACAGTGCTAGATAACTACGAGAAGTACTCCAGTCTTCATTAAAGAGTTGGGCAGGATGAGAAAGTTAATATGGCTAACACAGTAACAAGAAGGTGGGAAATAAAGACAGCAGGCAAAAGGGTTAGTAACTATTCATGTGATCTGAATCAAGCTGTCTATAGTAATCCATGGACTGAAACAATGACAGAAACTTTTTTTAATGAAAGCTAGGGAAAGCTTCAAGTGCTTTTGACAAAAGAAAGGACAAAAATTGGGATCAGCAGTATAAAAAAGGAAAAAAGAGAAGAACTCAAGTAACAACCAACTTCCAAATCCTGGAAAAATTAAAAGGATAGTTTTAGAAATCAGGAAGACAAAAAGGAGAAATATATAACAATACACAGTGGTATATTTTTCTTGACTGATGATAACAAATCAATTTCTTGCTGTAACATGAGAAAAAGAGTTGACATTTAATGAAATTTTTGAAATTGTGTCTCATCTTATAGAAAAGGTAAGGGAGATACAGCCTAGCTGGTTCTCTCATAAAAGCAAATGTGAGAAAGTGTCCTTGGTCCCCTTTTTCATTCCTGAACTGATAGACCTATGCCAGTTGAACAATCACATCATCCAATACACCTTTACTTTTTCCAGGGACAGAAGAAATCATCTGTCTTTTTATATCAGCAATTAGGATTACTGGGTGTCATTTTTCCCTTCAGTGTTCAAGAATCAATTACTTGAACACTATAAGCTGGTTGAAGCTGAAATTGTGGTCGTCAGAAGAAATGGCCACATTTTTCCTTTTGCCACCTTTCTCTCTTTTTTTCCTCCTTTTTCTCCATCCTATCAATTAAAAAGGTTTGATTTAACCTGGATCAGTTCCCTGATTAAGCCAGCTGCATGGCTATAGAAATACTTGTGCCAGCATGACAGTAAAGGGTGGTAAACAGGTAAAGATAAAACTTTGCCTTGTGTTACAGCTAATGTGAAACTGAGTTTAGCATAACATGTTTGCTGCCTGGCATGTCAGCTAAACAATTAAATGACACTGCACTATAAGTGACTTCCTTACTGTCATCTATTTCTCTTCCCCTCTCCCTGTATCAGATGCAATTAGTTTAAGCTTCCCATGCCTGATACATTTTTTCCATTCTGTGTTTAATCACAATATCCTGTTTCTGCAGGTGCACATTCTTCTTTGCAACCATGGTTGTGTTCATGCTGGGGAATATTTTCTAAAAGCATGTGAATGCGCTCACTGTAACTTTTCTGTACACAGTGACAAAAAAGAATACACTAAAAAGAATCATAAACAGATGAATTAAAAAATAGTGAAGTATGAATAGAGAAAGTTGAAAACTTGTGATGTTTGAAAAGTTCTTTAAACTCTTCCTGTTTTTGTTATCCCTATAAAATGATATTAAAAGTAGAAAAGCTGAGTCACAACACGTAACAAAAGTCAAGTCCTGTTTTAATAGTTGCAAAATGAATGGGTTAACGAACCTTCTAGATTTGTATTCAGTCTTCTGGTATGCAGAAAGTTGTAATTTTTTGCTACTGAATATATCATTTGAATATGATGTTGAATTAGGCTCATTCATTGGGTTTTGGTTTGTTTGTTTTTTTTTTATATCAAATCCTTCTTATACCCAACTCCTAGTGAAAACAGGCACTGGAAGCTAGAAAGTCAGGACAAATGTAGAAAAGCATACACAACAGAATTGTTTTATTTGAGGTAACAATATACAGGTCAAGAAGACACGGAAAGAAGAAGAAAAATGTTAAATGATTAAAGATGTCTGATGAGCAGTAGCCAAGACAGAACCCTTCAGAAATAATTTTTTTTTTTTGGCTTGAGACTTTTTATAGTGCTTATGCCAATGTAGATTCAACTCTGCTTTGTGGATTTATTAGAATGAATGTGAGGTACTGTGGGAATGCAATTTTTAGTACCAAAAATCCATGTCAGAGTTATAGACAACAACAATACCCAAACAAAGGAATTTTGCTTTACTTTTCCTTTCCATTTTGAGGTTGCAAAGGAAAAACAAGTAATCTAGCTTTCATATGAGGGAAATACTGTTTTTTTAACTCATAGTTTTGGGAAAAAAAGGTTTTCTGAAAGCACCAGCAAGAGAAATAACATTGTATCTTTGTCTCGTAGGTAGCATTTCATTATTTTCCCCATTTACAATATGACTTAAGCAGATATTATTTAACTGAGTGTTCACAAATGAAACATTTCATTCCAAGCTGAGAAAAGTTTTTGTCTCAAGGTTCTATATACTTTTTAGAAACCAAAAACATTGCGTGGTTAGCTTTTGAATCATTGAGGTTAAATACAAATAAGCAAGAAAGCCACATCAGAGAAATGTTTATAGACTAAATAAGAGTATGGGCAACAAAATGGAAAAACTTTAATTACTAGTGCCACATATAATCTACTAACAGAAATGCAACACTGTCAATCATGACTGATGGACATCTGTTAGTACAGTATGTACTTCTATATTTATATGAACAAAAGTGCATTTGGCATCACAAGAGCTGGACAGGTTGCAACATTCTAAAATGATAGAAAAACTCTAAAAGAAAAGGAGAAGTAAAAGATTAAAAGAAAAAGGGGGCTGAAGTTGCTTCCTTATGGATAACAAAATACTCTGCTGAAACTGAAGTCTTTTAAGAAACTGCTTAATTTTGGCTAAGATTTTAAGAGTCACTGTAATCTCATTATTGTGAGGTAGAGGTAAAGCAGGGATTGTCACTACTGAAGGTGTCAGTTTGTTTCAGAAGTGTCCAAATATTTCCAAACTGAGAGGATCTAGTAATCCTGGATATGGTAACTTCACCAAATAATCCCTAAATTTGAGTCTTAATTAGTCTTATTTTATACTTGGCTTCAGAAACAATTTTTATTTCATAAGAGGGTTAGTCATTTCAAATAATCTGGATAAATTTCAATAGAAAGATAAACAGGGGAAAATCTGTGTTATAGGCTCCTGTTTGAAAAGGAAAGAAAAAAAGCCAGCTAATTTTACTATGAGTAAATTCATCTATATGGAGGTAGTTTGGAGGTACGTGTTGTTGAGGGGTTTTGTGCCATTTATATGCGGTTGTTTATTTTTTTTTTATTTTTTTTTTTTCCAACTAATATATTAAAACTGTACAAAACTTTGTTTTATTTTTTCCAGAAAAAAAAGGAGGAAAGGTATTTTATGAGTCTTTGCACCTCTGGAAGAGTGTTAATGGATAAGTATAAAGCTGACAAATGAAGGAAAAGCAACAGCAAGTACAGGTATGTTAATGTTAATCAAGGTTAGTGGTTCATAAGTAAGATAGAATTCCTGAAAATAAAGCTGAGCTAGACATCATAAAGTCTTTTAAATTGGGAAAACAATACTTTCAGTTAGTAAATAAGAATAAACACAAAGAAAAATAAGGAAATTAGTGAGGTAACCATGTAGTGAAAAGAATGAAGAGAAGAAAGATAAACTAAATGCAGCGCTGAAATAGTATGAACACATTACCTTGGTTTTCAGTAGAAGTATTGGATATGAGAATTAAAAAAAAAGGGAACGTTTGAAGAATTTGAGGAGATAGAAACAATCACAGATGAAACTGGAGGAAAATTTCTAGATCATGATGTACTTAGTTTGGGGGAATCTGCCTTCGAACCTTCAAGAATCCTTAAAGATATAGCTTATGACATTATAAAACCAGTTGCAAAGCCCTGAGGACATCAGCAGGCCTTGACTGGCTGTGGGCAGCCTCACCTAGGACCTTCTCCCAGGTACTCTCCTACTTATGAACCAGTCTAGAAGCCCCATTTCAGTTCAGAACTTCTGGCTTCGCCTGAGCTACACTACAGATTTAATTTTAACTTAATTTTTAAAGTATATTTATTTTTCTTCTCCTTTACTCCTCAGTCCCTGACTGCTTTTATGAAACAGATTAACTCCGCTGTGTACTGTGTGTCTCACAGAATTCAATCTCATTACCCTAGAATTGAGAGGAATCAGGGCAGCTTGGATTATTTTATGGATTACGCAATATTTGAAAGGTAGACAATTATGGTTTGATCAATATAAATGATTTCTTAGCCACTGGTTTTACTGGATTGCAGTACTTGGGGATTTATGTCAGTAATATTGTCATTCAAGTTCAGTTTGTTTCAATATCTGTTCCTTTAGAGAATAAGAAATGGGATTTTCTTTCAGGTTCTGTACAATAGAAGCATATTTTATTTCATGTCTAAATGGAGTTATCAATTTGTAAATATAAATTGAAGGAAAAGACAAAGGTGTAGTAAGAAAATAGAAAACACTTGGGAAGCGCTTTTAATACTTACTGCATTTCAGAGCCAGGGTAGCCTAGTTTATAGGGATGGTTTACATATAGAAACAAGTACCTCCCCATGCGGGGCTGTCAGGTTGGTAAGACACAGAGCAGTAAATCAGCAGAACTGCACCATATATGTAGTAAAGCTGAAGAAGAGGCAGGATGGGGTCAATGTGTTGTCTTGACCGTATTGTTTTAATGATGTCAGAAGAGTCATTTTCCCTTGGGCCCACCTTGTCATTGGTCAAATCTGAAGATCTGACCTCTTTTAGAACACATCATTTCAGAAACATAGGGAATCTCACAATTCATTTCATGCTATTAACAGGTTCTCTTAAAATGACAGATCAGGTTCTCGAGAAATTAATTCCTAGAGTAGCATTACTCAAAATGAAACTAAGTTGTAAAAGATTCCCCTGAGGATCAGGATATCCAGACTATACATATATCCAGACTATCAGGAATTCCAGACTATACTGTTTTAAGGACATATATATTTATTTTAAAAGGTAGAGGCAAGAAAGAAATATTTAATCTTATCTAGAAGAGGCTTGATACACTTAAAATAAGAGTCAATATAATCGGTCTACTTGTCCATATCTGAGAGCATATATTTCAGCATGGTCCTGATATGATGCATTAACAACCAGCAGTGCCCTGAGGGACTAGCAGGACACAGTTCCCTTCTGTGGGTCTCCACTCAGTGCCATTCTCAAGCCCTAGGGCCGTCAGACCCTGCCCCAGCAGGACCTCAGAAGGGCTGATCTCCAGCTCCCATAACCCTGCCACAATCCCTGCCAAGCTGGGGACACCTCCAGCCCTGTGTTCCACCAGGGTCTCACTCAGCCCCGGGCCCACAGAGCTCTATGGTGCCCCTTCTGGAAGGCAGAACTCAGCTGATGGAATGCCAGAAGTTTTTCTCTCTGGCAAACAAAAGCAGATTTTTTTCTTCTGAAGCTGGTGATGGTATTTAAGGGAAGAATGAAAAAGATCTCCCAGAAAGTTCTCCCTTCAGGATATCTGATATCCAGATTAAGATCTGAATTTTAGCATATTCAGTGGTGCTGACTTAGGGAATAAAAACTGCATCTCCCATGTAAGAATTGATGTTGGCCTAGAAGAGTGTTTAGATTCTTCCATGTTGCTGATTTTAAACCCTAACAGGGTATCATTTTTTTGGGTCTGAGTGTGCTTTGTCCCCAGATCAGGTGTTGCTGACAGAAGGCTAGGAATTTGATAATCTTTACCAGAATTTTTTGCATAAAAAGGAAAGCCTTGAAAGCAAATGACTGCCATTTGCTCCCTGCTGCTATTTGCTCATCTATTTTCAGTGTGGAAAAAGTATCTAACCATCTTCCTAATGAATGTAACTCATTCTTTCCATCCTGTGGGAGCTGTTAATTGGAGTATTTGCTGCACCTAAAGGAAGGCATCTGACAAAATTTTTGCGCAAGTGGGCAAAATTGTCTCCTACATTATTTTACATCTAGAGGATGGATGTTTTTTTTCTTATTGTTATTATCTATTTATTTATTGTTATAACTCCTCAGTTGTTTGAATAGTCTCTCCCTGCTGCCCAGTCAGTTTTATACAAGAAAGTCAACATGTAATTCCCTCAATTTTAGAACTTCAACCATTTGTTAACATGACTGGATATTAAAAGTTCATAAAGCAGATTACTGTAATTAACTTCAAAAGTTACAGTCCAAAAGTACATGGAAACACTGCATCAATCAAAACTAATGAAAGCAGCCATAAATATAAATGGGCCAGTGCTTGAGGTGACCTAATATTACTCATGCATGTACTTTCTAACAGAGCATGTCCAGCTTCTTTCACTGGTATTGGCTTCAGAGAATTGTAGCCATTTTGAAATGTGTTCATTTATGTTACCTTGACAAATGAAGAATTATCATATTATTTTGAGGTTAAGTGAGCATAGTGAGCATGAGGGTTTTTTTAACTGAAAAAAGTACAATACTTTTTTGTAAAGAGAAGCAGAAAAACAGGTTAAGGAGAAGACCTTAACTCTCTCTGTTCCATTATGAACATTCTTTGCTTTGAATCAATTGATAGGGACTAAATTTGGAGGAAAGAATGTTAAATATGCTCTCATATAGGATGAGAACTTTATCACTTCATTCGTGATGGTGTACCAGGTTTTTTTCTTACACTGTGAAGCAAAACATTTATGAAATGACTAAAAAATCAGGGATAATAGATTGGCATTGTAAAAAAATTTAAATCCCTAGTTTTGAAATATATGTGCAATATTCTATTGTGTGTTTTGTGTATAAACATACAGAAGTAGCTGTCTTTATGGAGATCTATTGTAAATTACATATTCCTATAGTGTGAGATGAAAATGACAACAATCAGAGTTAGGAGACTTTTTCCCTTATGACTTCCCCACAAGAATGTAAATAGTCCACTTGTACTTATTGCTCCATGCAGAAATCTGATATAGAACTCTGTGCACTTGATTTTCCTTTCAAATACAGAAATATATTTGCATACTCAGATTTCAAAGTGGAGGAAAAAAATGATCATTTGTGAACAGGAAGAAGGACCAAATAAGCAAAACTGTAGGATTATTAATTCATGTAGAGCATCACACTTATACATCTCTGTAGTGATGTGACCGTTGAAAAATATTTTATAGGTTACAGATGTCCAAAATTGAGCATTCTACAGATATTTTATTAAGGATACCTGGGCATACACTGAGTCTGCCTTAATTTCAAATGATACTCTGTGGTTCTGGTCCCATACCAGATTCTGCTAGCAAGTTGTGGTCTGTTCTCTGGTGAGATACCTGGAACTATTGGTCATTAAGCTAATCATACAGGGAAATGAGGAAGTTGTCCAAAATACCTCATGTAAAATACCTCAAAATGCCTCATGTATGTAAAATTGCAGTGTGTTTTTGACATTCAGTGTCTAAAATAGTGCTTTGGCTCTGAAGGCCTTAGAGTTTGAGAAGAACAATGGCATTATGATTATTTTACTATGTTGGTTTGAGTATTCAGATTGCTACCAATTACTGATGGAATGCCAAAAGTTTATCTCTCTGGCAAACAAAAGCAGATTTTTTTCTGCTGAAGCTGGTGATGGTATTTAAGGGAAGAATGAAGAAGATCCCCCAGAAAGATCTCCCCTCAGGATATCTGATATCCAGAGCAGGGTCTGAATTTTAACATATTCAGTGGTGCTGACTTAGGGAATAAAAACTGCAGAATTTATAGGATGGTCCACAAGACTGTATCAACAACAACTAAAAACAGTATATAGGAATGTGGATTTTTTCCAGGACCTTTCACTGTTTGAAAGCCCATCTTTATTTGAAAGAAAAAAGTGGGTAGGGAGATAATGGGGGCTGCACTGAAGTATTGTAGAACTTTACTACTTCTTGTTGAAACTGAAATTATAAAGAAGGTAAATGCCTTCACCAATAGCTGATCCTGGCAATGTGAAGAACAGATTATATTGATTCCTAAGGTGTTTTGCAGTAACTGTCCTCTGTTTTGCCTCTACCACACCTAGTCCTGCTCTTCCCAATTGCAATATATACAAGAATAATGTAGTAAAATGCCTGAAATTTCAATTTCTGCATTGTGGCTGTAGCAGTTTGACAAAAAGTGTGAAACTTTTAGGAAGTCGCAGGGAAAGGAAGTGAAAAACACCTAAACAGTGTAAAAATAGTCTGAGCATTTTAGTCATTTTACAAGTGGCTGGTTCTACAACAGGATGCTATATGCAATTAAATTAGTATAATAATTGCCTCCACTGAAGTTAATGGAACAAATGTGAGTGTAGATACAACACAGGGACACAATCCAGTCAAGCAGTCACACTCTCAAAAGGAATTATGTCATCTCCAAAAAGGATAGCAGATCCTTTTCCAATTTACAGTAGGAAGCTTGTTCTCTTAGTGATTGCTGCAGTTTTGAAAAATGTCTGTAGCCCTCAGCTCTTCTCCCAGTGGGCTGTTATGACTGTGCTCCCTATTATAGATGGAATTTTCCTCCTGAGGATGAGCTCTGTCCTCAGTGAGCAACTGAATTGAAACAAAGGCTGGGACCAGGATGGGTGAGAGACAAGTGCAAAGCTGTAGCTCACTAATGATGACCATGTCATTGGGAAAGTGTTGTGTTGTGTGTTTTATGAAGACATCCTTTCAAAGCAACCATGCTAATTTCTTACTATTATTGAAGTGGAGCAAACAAAATGAATGTTCCAGTAAGTTATTTACATTAGCAAGCTTCAAAGCAGATGGAGAGCTTTATATCCTGTTATGAAAGGCATACAAGTTACAGTGACATAGCTCCTAATTATGAACAACTTAAACTACACCATCTGCATTTAACAAAGCTCCATATGTATGGATGTGATCTAGCTTGGCTGCCTGTATTGTTAGCAACACGTGCAAAATAGATACCAACATGCAGAATCTAAAGATACTTTGGCAGGCTTTGTGGGAGGAACTGGAAATGTTTGTGGTGCCCCTTCCATCTTCACTGTCCAAACCCAAAAATGGGGGCAGCAATCATTCCAGGACATAATTGATGCCTCCTACTGAGAGGAGTTTTGATACATATGTTTGCCAAATTCAGCATATTGGTTACCCAGTCTTAACAAATGTGAGTTCTCTCTCGCTCTTTTTTTTTCTTTCTTTCTTTCTTTTTTTTTTTTTTTTTGGCAGAAGATTTCTTCTTCTTCCATAAAGCAATTTAGACAGACAGTTTGTAATTTTAGATGCTCATATTCAAAGCCCAATTTGTTTGCCACAACACACTGCTATGCAGATTTCAGCATACGGGATCCATGGACCTCAGTTTAAAGAAGAATAAGAAAATTAATCCTTTGGAAAATGAAGGTCCACGGTCCAAACTGCTTACCCAGGATACAAACCAACATCTGAATGTTCAAGTCATAAGGGGATTCTTCTATGCTCTGCAATATGAGGAATTACTTTGCTGTTTCCTCAAAGAGCTTTAAACAGTCTGTAACTGAGAAGGGACTTAGCAAGGGAGTGTTATTTTTCATCTGGTCTTAGCAGCTACTTCCTCTGGAGAAAACTTAAGGGCATGACATTCCTCAGGACCTGAGCTACACTTAGCTGGTTCTTCCCCTGAATTGTGAGTAAGTGAAATAATTAGGATGTCCTGATGGCGTGTGAAACTACTTGGTTGATAAAGGTGATCAAATGTTAAATTTTCTGTGTACTTACAGATGGAAAAAGGGTGGAGCTAGTCACAGAGATACATGCTCTGGATTTAACAGTCTCGTAGATCCAGCCATCCCATAGATATACCCTCACCCACACTTTCCCCACTGAACCCAGCATGTCTTTTACCTCAAGGAGAGTGAATTACTGGTGAACTCTGATGGTGACAGACATCTTGCATTAAAAGGGCTCTGTGAATCATCTTTCTAAGATATATGACAGCTACCCAGGTAACTATTCTACTGGATTTAGTTCATATTCAAGCTGAACTGCAAAATAAAAACAAAACTGTCAATTAGGGAAAGACAAAAATAAGTGAAGTCTTTGGAGAAACAAAATAACAAAATAAAAACAAGAACAAACAAACAAAAAAATAGTAAATGGAGAACACAGCATAACTGGAAAGTGAGAGGGGATCATGAATGTCTGTTTTCACAGAAATCTGAATGTGACTGATTGGACTGACTGTAATAAACTCCCCCCAACCCTCTTTTTCTCGTTTTTATTCTGCTGTTTCAGATATGGAGATTAACACTGACCTTTGGGCTTTTACATCTTGCAATTTGCCAGCCCTGCGACAGAAAGCACATTCTCACTAGCCACTAAATTCCCTTCTGATCAGTATTACATGACACCAGCAATCAGAGAGCCTTTGATTCACCAGGACAAAGGAGAGAATGGAAATTTACTTTTTTTCCCAACACAGTATTGCCATAGTCCTATGAGCTGGATGTAATCCTGGTTTCATTTTTCCATTCCCATTCTTTTCTGATGTTATAAACCCAGACATAAGGCTAAACAAGAACAAGATAAGGCAAGTTCTTTTAGTATGTAAATACCAAAGAAATAAATCCTTTTACCTCTTGCTAACATCAGGTGGAAGCCATAAGAAGCCTTTATCTATTAACATTGAATACAAGTAGTCTATTCCACTTTGCTTAGAGGATTAGTTTCATTTCTAAAAGGAACTGTATAAAGCAGTAATGTAATGTGCTCCTTGTAATAAAGGAGCAAATGTGACTATTTTCAATAAGACATTTAAAAGTAGGGACAGGAAATAAGTTGAACATTAGATGCTGATGCTGACACCTCTAATAACCTCCTTTAGCAAACCAAATTGTGGGGAACTGTGAGGGGTGAGAGAAAGAAAACTCAGCATTCAGCTCTCTGCAGAGGAATTTAATTGAAGGACCAGAGATATAGCAGAGGCAGGCTTTGAAACCACCCTCAGATACAACTGTGACTGGAGGACTCTGCAGAAACTATTAAATATTAGTTCATGACTCTGGGAACATTTTTGTCTTTTCCAGTGATACTACTTTAACACTTAATATGTAAATAATAAGGATTAAAATAAAAAAAGAAAATGGAATTTAAAGTTAAGGAGAAATTATGTCTTTCATTTTATTGTTTACCGTGTTTCTTCCAGGTGCTCCTGAAGCATCAAAGAACTCCTCTTCTTAGTGTACATATGTATATATGAAGATACTCCCTTCCTGAGTGCATTCTGTAAGTCAGAGTTGGTGTTTAATCAGATTTTGGAGTATTGCTTGTGTGTTGTTTATCAAATGATGATACAATTGCATATTAAAAAGAAAAGCCGTCTCCTTAACAATAAAAAACAAAAACAAAAACAAAAACAAAAACAAAAACAAAAAAAAAAAAACATTGCAGGTGAAAGTCTAAAAGCAAATTAATTATCATCAGCTACTGAATCTGGGAAATTTTAAGCAGATTTGGAAGCTACCTAGAACACTATCAAATAGATAAACTAACTTTAAATATTGCAATATAACTAATCATACTCAAATATTTCCTAGGTCATTTGATCAAGGCTGAGGTCAGCTTTGTTTTTGTAGGTTTTTTTTGTTTTTTTTTTGAAGTGAAGGATTCAATCTAGTTTTTACACAAAAGGCACAAGCAAAATAAATAGAAATGAAGTGATTGAAAGCATGAGATTTTTAATCTGATGAAAGCCATTTTGGCAAAGTTCCACATCAAGAAAATGTTCAGAATTTTGGGGTTTGTACAGAGCAAGTTTCTGGCATCCCCCGAAAAGTGCATTTAATCTAAGAAAGTATCTCTCTAGGATGTATATGATTTGCTTAAATTTCTGTTTTCAACAAATAACTTAAGCAACTATCAATCTCCATTCTGGTTTATTTCTTGTACACAATATTCAGAAGAACTAGAAGTCTAGTCTAGCTGCGAATACGGTGTTTTTGGTGTTAAGCTGTTGAGCTGATTAGCAAAAGGTTTTTTGCTTCGCTTTTGCATTAGAGGAAGTGTTGAATTCAGGAGTAAGTCCGGCTGAACACAATTGGGAATTTAAGGAATTGTTATTTCTACCAGGATATAAAAACTACACTTGTAGTGTATGAATTGGAGGTCTGGCTGGATGTAATGAGTGTGGTACTTCCCGAGCATGGAGAAGAAATCCCTGTAAGTTTGGATAAGCTGAGGGAAGTAATAGAGGACTTTCTGAAACTCTTTAGTTATGAAGTGAAAAAAAAAAGTCAAGATAATAGTAATAACTTATATGTAAAGAAAAGAATGTAATCAACTGAATACTTGAAATGGTGTGAATTACTTGTCTAGCTCTTCTTTTTTGTGTGTGTAAATGTACACTCTCAGTGTGTGTTCTGCTCTGCCCTTGTGAAATGTGGTGCATATGTGCATGACAGTCTGAAGAGTATGTGCTCTCATTCTGTAAACACTGCTTCGTGCTTCATTCCCAAGTTCAAACATTGGATCGTCTGGGAATAGAAAGGAAAGTGCCCCAAAATGATGTGGAAGGCTTTCCTTGCATTTCTGGCATAAGTAATATTATTCTTCTGAGTGATATTTAGGACTTGACTTAAAGATTCTTGATATCTAGGAATGAGAATTTGCTGTGTCTAAAACTATTAAAATGTCATGGGCTTTATCATTTTCTGACCTTTAATCCAGTAAACCTTCCAAGACTGTTTTGCCTTTTTAGTAGATTAATTGGAAAGAATATGATACTCAAATATTGGTTTTTTTCTTTTTTTTTCCCTTTCTGTTTTTTTCCGTGTTCTCTACTAGAGAAGAATGAAAATAAACTGACAAATGGTGTTTGTTTGCTGCTATAATACTCAAAGTTAGTGCCCATTCTAGCTACAAGGCTAGAATAAGACTTGTAGGCCTGCAGTGGCTTTAGGATAAAGAATTGCAGGGTTGGCTTTAGGGTAAAGAATCAAAGATGGCTTCAAGCTGCGCCAGGGGAGATTCAGGCTGGATGTTAGGAAATACTACTTCTCTGAAAGAATGGTCAGGTAGTGGAATGGGCTGCCCAGGGAGGTGGTGGAATCACCGACACCAGAGTTGCTCAAGGAACGTTTGAGCATTGTGTTGAGAAACATGTTTTAGTGAGAACTATTGATGATAGCTGGATGGTTGGACTGGATGATCTTGTAGGTCTTTTCCAACCTTGATGATTCTGTGATTCTGTGAATTACAGGGTCTGTAAATGTAATATATCTGCCTGAGTTCCCACTGTGAAGCTGCGTCAATTCTATAAACCATAATCTTTGTTGTGAAGTCCCCATCATGTAGAAGAACTGCAAATACATTGAAAAGAAGTTAATTTTGAAATTTGTAAATGATTATTGTCCATGAATGATTATGTGACAGATCCACACACATTGCCAGGTTTTCTTTATTTTTCCTTTTATTTTCCATAATAAATAGAGGGAAAACCTACCTTAGCACAATTAATGGAATTTGTTAATATGTATTACTGAGCTTAGAAGAATTTTAGAAATATTTTAAATTCATGACAATAACAGCAGAATATGTACAATTGGGATAAGGTTATGTGTTTTAAGTAGCTGAGAGAGGCTTAAAAATATGAATCAAAATACTAGGAAAAGTATAAGCAACTTAATTTAACTGTCTTTATCTATACAAGTTTGAGTGCTAAATTAAAATTCTGCGTATTATTAGTAAAAGCAAAAACCTTTATTGTTTTAAGATCTTGCTTGTTTATGAAGGGAATTCTATAACATGGCTCCAAACAATCAGGATCTAGTTGCAGTGAGCAAGGAAACAACTTCCAGCTTTGTGTCTGTGTAACAAATATTTAAAAGGCAGAATCTTTGAAGAATGGAGATCAATGGATTTTTTTACACATCTGAAAAAAAATAGGTTTACTTTGTAAACTGAGTGCCCTTGGAAACTCTACTGAGATGCGTAGAATATATCTACTGCAAGATCATTAAGATCATGTGGAAGATCATTAGCCTGGTACTGAATAATCCATTGCTGAATGCTTGATCTAATGAATGAAATCAAGATGGTTTTCTCAATCTAGCATCATCATCTAGCTAGGCAAGACTTAGACATTTTAGATTTGACATGCATTTCTCAACCACTCCTACGACCTTGTCTATGAAATTCTGGTCAATCAGATGAATTTTTTTGTGTTTTCTATGTGAAACAATAGGAAAGAGACTGTGTTTTGTGAATTCTTAAATTGTTCATTTCATAGTATTGGAATCATCTGGAAGAATCTTGGAGAAAAGCTGTATGCTGGATGCACACTGGAGATCACTCACCATGGATGACAATGAGTGACAATGGGTACTGATGTAAGATTGAGAAAAGACATCATTCTGGATTTTGTGGTGCGCTGATCTTGGGTAGAAAGATGAAGTACACAGTCCCTCTCAAAATAGTTCTCTTTTCTACAAGTGAAGACTACATATTTCCAGCATCACTGTTCATGTAGCTTAAAAGATTCCTTTGTTTGTTCTAATAGGATCTCACCTTTTTTCATCTTATTGTTAGAGGATCCAATTAAGACTTTACCAATAGATGAAACAAAGATTTTCAGTTCACAAGAAATGCGCTATTAATGCTTGGGTTCTTATTCTGAATTTAAACTAAAACTCCTATTTTTCACAATATGTTTCAAAAAATCATAATCACTTTTGGATAAATTGAATTACTGTACTCAGATAAATAAAACATTTTATCTTTTGGTTTTTAATTATGACATATAGTATAGGCCACACAGTTCAATAAAGATAAAAAACAGGTTATCTATAAACAAAAAATATTTCATCTGAAAATAACAACTGTCACAGGAAGCTGTGATTTTAAATAAATTAACGTTTTCACTGAAACATACACTGCTAGAAATATTTGACTGTTTCAGTTGTTTTTAAGTAGAATAAAACCATTTTGATGAATTGCTGGACAAGGACAGACAAATGTTTTGATTTCACTCCAGTAATTCAGGTACCATGTAGCAAAGTAGTAGTTATGAAAACAAATCAAATTGCAGTCTGTATAAAATGATTAAAATTGCTAGGCATGTTTTCTGTCTTGTGCTTTTCTTGCACTCCTTTCCTATTTTATATGAAACCATGTGATTTTAGAAGTTTATAGACACTATAAAATAAATATAAATGAATCAAATATTTATTAGAAAAGACTGACTTACATGCTCTTAATTGTTCTTTGATTCATAACCAGTACTTAATTTAATCATAGGAATAGTTTATAAGAAATTGGTTAAAAGGCTGCAGACAGAGGGTCATCATCAATGGCTCTATGTGGAGGCCAGTAATGAACGCCATCCCCCAGCAGTCTGTCTTGGGACCGGTGCCCTTTAACATCTTTATCAGTGACATCAATGATGGAATCGAGTGCACCCTCAGCAAGTTTGCTGATGATACCAAGCTGAGTGGTGAGGATGACACAGTGGAAAGAAGGGATGCCATTCAGAAGGGCCTCAACAGGCTTGAAAGTGGGCCTGGGTGAACCTAATGAAGTTCAACACAACAAAGTGCAAGATTTTGCACTTGGGCTGGAGGAATCTCAGGCATCCATGCAGACTGGAAGGAGTGGTCCTTGAGAGCAGCCCTGCGGAGGAGGACCTGTAGGTCTTGATGGATGAAAAGCTTAACATGAGCCAGCAGTGTGCCCTTGCAGCTCAAAAAGTAAATGGTATTCTGGGCTCCATCAGAAGAGGGGTGGCCAAAAGGGACAGGGAGGTGGTTGCCCCTCTCTGCTCTGCTCTTGTGAGGCCCCATCTGGAATACTGTGTCTAGGTCTGGAGCCCTCAGTACAAGAAAGACAGAGAGATGTTGCAGAGGGTCCAAAGGAGAGCCACAATGATGATCAGGGGACAGGAACACCACCCTTACAAGGACAGGCTGAGGGAGCTGGGCTTGTTCAGCGTGGAGAAAAGAACGCTGCAGGGTGACCTCATTGCAGCATTTCAGTACCTAAAGGGAGCCTAAAACAGGAGGGGAATCAACTCTTTGAAAGAGTAGATAATAGCAGGACAAGTGGAAATGGTTTTAAGTTGAGGGAGGGGAGATTTAGGTTGGATGTCAGGGGGAAGTTCTTTGCAGAGAGAGTGATGAGGTGCTGGAACAGGCTGCCCAGAGAGGTTGTGGATGCCCCATCCCTGGAGGTGTTCAAGGTCAGACTGGATGGGGTCCTGGGCAGCCTGGTCTAGTATTAAATGGGGAGGTTGGTGGCCCTGCATGTGGCAGTGGGATTGGAGCTTGATGATACTTGAAGTCCCTTCCAACCCTGGACATTCTGTGATCCTGTGTGAATTAAGCCTAAAGCCACTGTACCTATTTCATTTCAAAGCCAAGTCAATGTACTGTTCTTTCTGTGATCAACTGACATATGATTTGAGAAATGTATATGACAGAAACAGCAGTTGTCTCTAGTGGAACTACAAGGGCTGGTCTGAAAGTAATGTCTCCTATTTTACAGTGTTTGCCCACAGTATTGGAGGTGGATGTTGGCCGTATGGCAGTAGAGCTGAAACCTTCCCACCAATATTACAAAATGTATTTTGTTGCCATGTGACAGATGACAGTGAAGAGGTAGCATCTGACATGGGAGTGTGTATGAAGCAAAGGTGTGGAACTGAATTCCTCTATGTAGAAAAAATTGCATTGACATTCATTGATGATTGCTGAATGTTTATGGAGAACAAATAGTGGATGTGAATGCGGTGAGTGGATCACCTTCACTGGTGCATATTTTTACAAATGCAGCATGCAGGCTCATTGTGCGTGAAAAAAATCATAGCTAACAACGGTGATTACGTTGAAAATGACTGCTTAATATCTGAGAAGTTACTCTATCAAATAGTGTTATTCTGCTTTTTCTATTTCAATAGAAATAAATAGAAGGCGTTATTTTTGGAGTGACCTACATAGATCTCCGTCACCTTCAAGCTCAATGTGCGTCTCCCCTACCTGTCTGTGTGCCAGAGCATCCTCACTGAGCAAAGCTCTCGGAGACACTGTCAGATGTTTGGTGAATATAAAGGCACAGCCAGTTTCTACTTAAAAGACTAATTCCAAGTGTTTTTACATGTAGAAGGAGGCAGCCACAAAACCCACCCTTCATGAAACTTGCTGTGAAAGCCAGCTGTAGTGCTTTGCTTGGATATGAGCCTATATGCAAAGCCTCTTTCTTCCAAGCAGTCTTCTGACAGAGGTACCACATGGCGAATTCCCTCCCAGAAAGTAAATGTCTCTCCTATCATTACTAGTGAAAGAGGAGGCTGATGTCTAAGCAATATGATTTATACCTGCTGAGGCCTGGGAATAGGCCAGGGTGGTGACAGAAGGAGAGAGAGCATAAGTAAGCTCTTCCAAGACAGACCTTACTTTTCACTGATGCAGAATGCCTTTTCATTTGCCAGTATGGACTGAAAGTATTTATCAAGACTATACGTAATGGTAAAGATAGAAATTAATCAGTGAGTTTTCTTTACAGTGTCTTTTATATTTGCAATAGAAGTGAAAGCTAACCAGTAGAAGTGAAATAAGTTGGTTTATGTGGCAGTGGAAACTTTATGTTAGTATATTAAGAAAAAATAATAATAAGCATTACTTCTCTGGGTTATTGGTATCATGTCATCTATAAAATTCAAAATTGATTAATTACAAGCAGAAGAGCAGCAGGTTCTTTAGAGTCTGTTTCTTAGGCTAGAGGAGCCTGATCCATTAATAATGTATTCATCACTGCTGAAATTAAAAAACTGGAGTCAGCTTTACTGAGAGCCAGTTAACCATTTCATAGTAACCATTACAACTGAAGATGTTTCATTTACTGCTGCAGTGTCACTGACATTGATTTCAGGACAGGTTTCTCATAGTGGCCTTCGAGTCAAGCCTCTGCACCTCCACATACTTTGGGTGTCCCCATCCAGCAGTTCGAGGCTGCTCATCCTAAATCTTAGGGATGTATCTAGTTCTTTTTATAACTTACAAGTTGCTCAGTTCAAGAGGAATCTCTGAGCAAGCAATTTCAATTTCACATAGAAATATGAGATCCTTCCTCAAGAATGATTTTTCAGGGGTATTTCTGATCAAAAGAGGAGAAGCTGCTCACTGATGACGTACCAGGTGACTGGGAGTACCTATACAGGAGACTAGCTGAGAACAAGCTACCCATAATCTTGCAGCAGGTGAGCAGCTGAACTCAGGTGTTCTGCATCTTGCCTGAGTGCCCAATCCACTCTGTGCCCTTCGGAGAACTCACCAGCTGTTTCCTGGACTCCTGAGCACATTGGTTCTGAGGATGCTGTGCAAAATGCTCTGAGGAGAATCTTTTTAATGTGGACAGATTCACCATGTGCTCCTGAAGCTCTGTGTCATGCAAGCAGCAGTCTCTCAAAGGTCCCAATTCCTCCTCCACCAATGGGATTCTTATTTCTGCAAGGGCTGTAAGTGATCTTTCACACATTTTCCTTCCTCATTGTAGTTTGTGCTGCTGTGTTCAGCCTCACAGCCTCGCTGTTGGGAATCTTGCTAAAAGTCTTGTAGAAGAAAAATTGTTTGAAGCTTGGAAATGTTCTTATGTTTCCCCTTTGGGGATTTTTGGTAGTACCAGATAACTGGCTGTCCTAGTTCATCTAGATATTACAAAAATATCTCAATTTTCTCAGTGCAAGAATGTAAAATATATAACTTTTGAAACTTCAGAAATATTCTGAGGACAAGAAAAAATTTTCCTCACAAAAATTTAATGCACTGATGCTCTATTATGTCTTTTCCTCCATCACGTTATATGCCTACTGACTTTGATAATAGAAGGATGATGGAGTGAGGTTACTTGTAAAATGCTTTTTTCTTCTTGTAGCATTCAACAATTGAGATTAGGAAAGTATTCAAGAAAAATAGATATGGCCATTAGGATTTGTCTGTAAAACAGTATGAGGACAATCTCCCCTGTGAAGAATTTCATTTTTCTTTGATATAGTTGAGTGATTGGTGTCTTTTTTTTTCCGCTTGTTCGACTGTATGTTTTTCCTTGTTGTTCTGTTGCTGTTTTGGTTTATTTTGTTTATAAATGGTTTTTAGAGGACCCTAGAATATATTTCAGGAATAAAATGTAACTGTTTTATCCTATTAAAATTTGATATTATCTTTTAATAAGCCTCTTTTTTAACCTACCACTTAAGACAATCAGGCTTTTTTTTCTTTGAAAAAGAAAAAAAATGTGTTTTGTATTTCTAAAATGTGACATGAGTCAATTTGGAAAATTCTACTGTACTTTATTTCTCTTTTTGAAGTGTGCAAAAACAGTGTGTGCTCACAGCTGTTATGCTGGAGCTATGCCTCTAGCATGCAAAACTTTTCACTTTCCCAAAAGAAAGGTAAAGATGAACACTATGTTCTGTTGTGCATAATGCATATATAATGAGGGTGTTTTCTTGTATGTTTTCATATGGAATACTTTCTTTGCTGTTCATAGTACTCAGTCAGAAATGTTTTTGTATTTCACTATCTTTGGTACTTGAGCATTTGTTTTGTGTTTGTTTGGTTTCCTTTATTATTCATGCTTTTCATTTCAGAAGATGAGTTTTCTTTATCTGCTGTATTTTCAGTGGGATTTGTTGATCTAGGTCACAATACTTCTCAAACACTAATGAATTTGTTTTCATACAAGTTATATGTTAACAAGGTTCACTGGAATGGTTGATCTCATGCGTTCCCAACAAAGAAAACTATGCTTCTTTAAGAAAACCATGCTAAAGTCTATATCCTCCTTACTGCTATTGTATATATAATGCAATTTTGTGTTAGCACAGTTGTTTGTAATGTGATTTCCTATGTTAAATCTTTACCTCTGACTACTGACCTGGCTTCCCTAGGGGCTAGATTTTCTTTATCTTGTTTAAATTTTGGATTTGCTGTGAGTACACTGGATTTCCATGATTTTCAGCAGGATCATTTCTGTTACTTGATGACTTCTTTCTAATCCTTACGCTTTTCTCTATCTAATCCTTGTGTTTTGCCATGAACCAAAATTCTATCCTAGATGACTCTGTTCCTTATTATATCTGTGACTTTACAAGTAAAATTGTGAACTTTTCTCAGTCAGGTCTGCTTGTGCTCCTTTTGTTTCTTTTTCTTCTACTTAAACTGATATACACCATGACACTGGAAATGATTGTTGATATCACTTACCCAAGTGAAGGTAAGAGCTGATGTTTGTCTGTTGGTGATAGTGGTGGCTGGGAGTGGTTCTCCAAAGTATGTCTGTGCTTTCATTGATTAGTATGTGCCATGTATTTAGAGCAATGATATTATGGAAAAAGAAGTTTTTGATGAATCTGAAAAGCGAGGGTTTTTCAGCTACTTTGCCTGTGTAACTGCAGTAACTTCATATAGTGTTTTTTTCCCAAACTCTTCCTGTTAGAGCTAGTTCATAGTATTTGTGTTGTAACAGCTAGGTATTTGGCTCCATTTGCATGCTGGCTGAGAAGTATGGCCACAAAGGAAAAATCAGTGCAGCTGGGAAAGTCTGAAGGAAAATGTGGATGTTCCTCTAATAGAGTCATGCAATGATTTGAGGATAAAATTAGTTCAGCCCCCATCTGCTCTTGTTCTTCCCCTATTTCAGAGAGTATAGGCACAACTGTCTATGGGGCTGCTATGAATCAGACTTAAGGTTGTTGCTGTTTTTAGATCACTTACTTATGTATTATTAGATTTGCAGAGTACAAGTTTAGAAGAAAGAGTTTGCTTGGGAAATGTCAGCAGACAGGAAAGTAGTAACTTTGTGGGTATTCTGGGCAAATGCTCTAGAGTGCATAAGCATAACCTTTGTAAACCTTTAAATACTGTCAACCCTGAAGCACCTGTTATTTTTGAATGGAAGAAGTGTAAAAACAAGTACTTGGTTTGAGCCTGAGCACTTCCTCACCTTTACTAGTGACACTTTGGCTGGATTTGGGTGGCCCACTTGATGGGGAAGTCAACAGCCACTTGCTCTGTGGCAGTTTTCTCAAAGGAGACCAGTAGTTTGCACCAACCTCTTTTCTCCTTTTAGCAAGTACTTGCCAACATCCAAAGTGGACTCCAAAGTTGCAGTGGTGGGATCTGGATTTTTTTTTTTTTTTTTAATATTATTGTTCCAGAGGGAAAGTAAAGGCCTTCATAAGATTCATCTCCCCCTACACCAAATATCAAGGGAATGCTGTTATCTGTTTTGTCTCCCTAAGCTGCTTGTTCTACCTGCAATTAAGGCTTGTCCTTTTAAAGAACTATTTCTCTACTAGTTTCCCTTTTCAAAGTGAGGTTATAGCTTTCATACTACACTGGCTTAAAAGTCTTTGTGATGAGAAATCTTTTATTTCCCAAAACAAGTTCACAGTTTCAGAGCAGAACCCTGTCTCTCCATCTGGGGCTATTGTGTTTAAGTGAAGAAATGTGACACTGAATCCCCATCATATTTCTTCCTGCTTTTGACTTTCTTGACACTAAATTGGCAGTTTTTCTAGGCCAAAGAGGCAAAATATTTTTAATTACTTTGAGCATATTTTGATCCCCAAGGTTTTTATATTTCTGATGAGCTTTGAGGTTCTTGTCTGATTCTTTAAGTTTTTTTCCAAACTGTATGGATATTTGGGGATATCTGCTGGGATTAATTTTACTCTGGCATAACTATATAGAATAACTCCAGCACAAATCAAGGTTTCTGCACTTAGCAGCTGATGTCCTGGTCAGAGCTGCTTAGCACTGTTCTGTTTGCAGTTTCACAATGAGGTAAGATACCTTGGACTTCCAGAGAGATGACTTTGAACTACTCAGAACTCTGGTAGAGAGGGTCCCTTGGGATTCAGTCCTGAAGAGTAAAGGTGTTCAGGAAGGCTGGATGCTCCTCAAGAGGAAAGTTTTAGAGGCACAGGAGCAGGCTGTCCCCTTGTGCTGTAAGATAAACCAACAGGGAAGAAGATCAGCATAGGTGAACAGGGAACTTTTTCGGAGGCTCCAAGAGAAAAAGAGAGTCTACCTCCTGTGGAAGAAACCATCCATCATTTAGGAGGAAACAGAGATTGACATAAGCCCATAGGTTCAGATGGGATCCACTGAAGGATGTAGAGAGAGCTGGCAGAAATGACTGCCAAGCTTCTTTCTGACATCTATCATTGTTCCTGGTCAACCAGAGAGGTCCCAGAGAATTGAAGGCTTGCCAGTGTGACTCCCGTCTTCAGGCCCAAACAGGGGTGGTGAATAGAGTTAAATCCAGCTGGTGAATGGCCTCAAGTTACAGCAAGGGGGTTCAGGTCTCTCCAAAAGAATGGTCATGTGCTAGAACAGCTGCTCAGGGAGTTGGTTGAGTCACCATCTCTGGAGGTGTTCAAGAAATGGTAAGATGTGGTACTGAGTACATGGTTTACTGAGGAAATATTGGCTGTAGGTGGACAATTAGACAAGGTGATCCTGGAGGTCTTTTCCAGCATTAATTATTCCATGATTCTAAGCATCTTTGGCAGAAAACATTGGATGTAAATGGATGGCAAGCTACAAGTAAATTAAGAGTTGATATCCACTCTTTCAGAGGATAAAATTAATGAGTATAAAGACAGAAATAACAGTTTTAGAGTAACATTTTTCAAGTGTTTTTTTTTTTTTTATCTTGTATATTATACAACATAGTAAGCACTCCTCCACCTCCAGTCTTCTTTTTCTCTTTTGCAAACATCCCTTTTATTGTTAGTCTGTTCAGATGCTGCACAATCCCCTTCGGATTATGTTGAGCGGTATTAAATATCACAGCAGCGTACTTCCTTGACTTTGCTGATGTTAAAATAGCAAATATTTGTTCTAGCTTTTTTCTATTTATTTCTGAGAGCGTTCTGCTTTAAGCGTACCTTATTCAAGGCTTCTGCCTGAAGCCTGCCATGAACCAAAGCATGCATTTCAGAGGTCAGCTGCAAACTGTTTGGTTACAGATAGTGCTGAAGGAAATTCCAGTAAGCAGGCAAGGAAGGAAATGGCCTCTTGACAATAGCAACACTGAGGAATGCATTTTCCCAAAGGCAAATTCTGTGGGGGAACCATGGTCACATACCAAAAATGGTTTCTGAATTACAGTTCTACTCTCCTTCAGAGAGCGAGGAGGGAGCACCTCCTATCTTAATATTATCACTTCCTTGTTATTCTGATACAATTTCCCTAATGTGGAACTTCAGCACTTGCATTTCTTCTAAAATAGTGGTTTGTTGCATTTTTACTGATGAAGACTGTCACGAGCTGGGAAACTGTGGCACCACTAGAATTGTAACAGATACAGCAAAAATTGCTTCCCGGAGGGTTTATTCATTAAGCAAGCATTTTTATCTTTATCATCTTCTCTCTTAGCTTTCAAGGCCATTGTCTGACATTTTGTCAAATGTGCACTTCTCTGAAGTGGTTTCCAGCCTTTCCTCTCTGAAATATTAACACTCATAGTTTCATCTGAAAAATCCATGTGCAGAACAACTGAAGTTTAATATATCTGTATAAACATAACAAAATCTCAGTATAGTTTTAATAAGGTAAGTCTTCACCTGCAGCACAGATTGAAATAGGGTCATGAATTGGCACAGTGCTAATCCATTTGTAAAAGGAAAATGAGAAATGATCTGTTTGTGACATTCTCATAACACAAGGGAAGATTGTTATCCTGTTCAGCTCACATTGATAGCAATGGGGGAGGATGTGTAATCTAGGAGCTGAATAAGGGATGACCTTGGTTTGTAGAAAGACACTTTAGTTAATGAATTTGTAAGTGCTCCCAGTTTCCATTTTCATGCATTCTCATTCCCATTCCTTCCTTCCAAATTGATCAACACTTTGTGTTAGGTAGGCAGTGAACTTGTCTGCAGTTTATCTCATATCCTCAGGTGAGTCCTGCAGAGGACTTTTCCCCACCACTCCTCCCTGTCTATGTGAAATTAGGCAGACAATGTCTGTTTCTCTGGACAGTATTAACAGCAGCCTTGGTGTTCTTGTAACTTAGTGCATTTTTTATTTTTTAAATCATTGAACGCTGTACAGTGTTTTTTTTTCTTTACTGGTAAATGAAGATTGATTATGGGGTAGGGAGAAGCCACTTAATAATTAAACTATTGTGTGATGGCTGAGATCAGTAGTACTGTGTCAGCTTTCTGCGTGTGAAAGTCAGCCTTATGGTTTTTAAAAGGCCACAAGTAAAAAATTCAAAACAGTTCAGTATCCGTTTCCTTTTGCCCAAGATGTCTGTCTTTAAAAAGGCTGCTCTGCTCTAAACTGACTGCTGTGTCAGAGTGGAAATATTTGAGTATTGTTGCTAAAATAATTTCCGCATGTTACGACTGCTGAAATGTCTTCATTTTTGACTGAATTGCTGTCTACATGCTAATTTACAGAGAAAAAAAATCCCTTATTTTTAGGCAATTATTAAGACAAAGAAGTGTTACTTGTGACATTATTAAAGCATCATCAACCTACAAATTAGTTACCTTATCTGTTCTCTATCAGCATAATCCTCATACCCCTGTCACCATGTTTACAAATCCAAATGAATATTATGCAGCCCAGATCTAATTAATTTTGGATTAGCCTTTCAGACACATGTAGTTCTGATCAAAACAATCTGTATTCTCTCTTTTCTGATTAGGATGAAGCCTGACCCCTGGAGTATTCTGTTTGTCAGAGGATGTGCTAGAACATGAATATCAACAAGCAGGTTAATCCTTAGGCTGTCACTTTCTCCTATATTCGCAGCAGCATGGTTTTTTTTTGTTGTTGCTAGAAGCCTTAGGGATATATGTAATGTCAGAGAGCAAATCAGTACCATGCAGGGCTCAGGTGAGATTGATATCCGAGTAGACGTTTAAGCAATCCAACATGATATATAATGAAAATAATCCGGTGAAATGACTTTTCAGAAAGATCTGGCATTCTATTGTGCTCTTTTTGAAGTGAAAAGCCAACTTGAAGATATATTTGTTTAAAAAAAAAAAAAAAAAAAAAAAAAAAAAAGCTGAGCTGCTATAAATTTCAAACTAGGTAATGAGAAATTTAGAAAATGGTGATTGAGTAATGTGTTTATTTTTATGCAGCCGCTGACAGGGCAGCTACTGGCAACTTCTACTTAATGACCAGAGCATTAAAAAAAAATAATAATAGTGGAAAAAAAAGCTTTTCTCTTTCCCTTCCCCTCCTTGAGTCAAGATGAAATTTGGAAAGGGCATTCTAAATTTCAACATTAAAGTTCACAGAATCACAGAATGAGCAGGGTTGGAAGGGACCTCAAGTATCATCAAGCTCCAACCCCCCTGCCATGTGCAGGGCCACCAACCTCCACATTTAATACTAGACCAGGCTGCCCAGGGCCCCATCCAGTCTGACCTGGAACACCTCCAGGGATGGGGCACCCACAACCTCTCTGGACACAGGTCACAGCCTGTTCCAGTACCTCACCACTCTCATAGTAAAGAACTTCCCCCTGAGATCCAACTTAAATCTCCCCTCCCTCAACTTAAAACCATTTCCTCTTGTCCTGCTGTTATCAACCCTCTCTTGTTTGTCACTTTTTTTTTTTTTTTTTAAAGTACAGTAAACTTTTTCCTTAACCACGCTTACTCACAACACAAAACAAACCTTATGTCCTGAATCCTGTATTTTTCAGGGTGTGTGCTCTCATTTTCAAGCTCTTCAATGGTTTGGCTCTGTATTTTGTAGAGAATGGATGAGAGGTCACAAGAGTGACCAGAGCTTTTGCCTGTAAGAAGTGCAAGTATAATGCACTATAGACTGCTTAAATGTTGATGTCTGTTGTACTCCCTTTTCAGAAATGCACATCAGTTTATGTACATTAGTAAGTGGTGCTCTTACTGAGTTGCGCTACTGAAGAGCAGAACACTTGATGCTGTCAACTTGAAATCTGTTCTCTTCCAATTTCAGGAAGCTACTTCATACTAGCTACACCCTGGCACCCACACCATTTAAATTAGACTGCATCAGATAAGGCATTGAAGTATATTTTCTGGTTTAATTTAATCTGAAATTGATCCTATTTATGGGCACAAACTCAGCTGCAAAATGTGAATCAAAATTCAGACAGTGTAGATGACTAGGAGATTTGGTTTGAAAGTATATTCCTAAGTCAGCTAAAATATTGAGGCAAATAGATGCAGCCTGTTAAGTTAGATGTTTACAAGACTAAATGTAGCTAACTAGCTCTGTTGCAAGTAAAAATAAAAGGGAATATTTTTTGTGATTATTTAAAAACAAACAAACAAAAAAAAGAACTTCTACAATACTTGGGCTCACCTAAAACAGTGCCTGGTCTGCTATATGGCTTGGTATCCATATGGATACAGTCATGTATGGCCTAATGGAAAACGTTTGGAGTTCCATTTTCAACACTAAGTTAGGGTCTGTCTTCTAGGCTGTACCCTAGTGGACTGCATCCTGTGACTTTTTTATACTATGTTAGCATTTGAGGTGTAAATCCCACTTTTACATTTGAACCAAGAGATTTTTTACTGAGGAGTCTATGGGGATGGGACTAGAGGAAAGAACCGTCTCTTCTTCTTCTGAAGAAGTCACCAGTATTTCTAATGCTTTTGTACTGCAGGAATGTTCTGCTGTGAAGTAATTTTCTAAGGCTGAAAGTTCCCATTGTTATACCGAGTACCTTGACTTTGTTAATTTGTTTTGTGGCTTCTGGTCTGATCTTCACTCAAATAGCAGTTTTACTGTAATTAAGGCTTTTTGTTGCTCAGTATAAGAAAATTATCTTGTTTCTTGCATGGAAGTCAGTATGTGATATATGATTTTTAATTTCTTTTTTTACTTGAATTTGATTCAGAATTTGAGGAGAACTATTTGAAGCTATTTGATGGCTAAAAGTTGGACTTGGGACACTAAGGATCCACTCTGGCATCACAGCAGATAGCTGTGCTTGTCTTCATTCATCCCATGTTCCATGCTTTTTTGGGAAGATCAACTGAAATATATATTAAGGTTTAACAAATAAGGGGAAGACAGTTTGTCTTCCCTGCAAGAATAACCTTTGCATTTCATGTTGAGGTTGGATTTGTCAATCTAACGCACACTGGATGAACTGCATGGGTGACATTCCTTGAGGCTTCGCATTACAAGGCTTTTGTTTTTTACTCTCATTTTGGTCTTGTTCTCCCTTTTTGTTCTGGGCCTGCAGTTGTCAGTTCTGGATGTCATATTTTGTAAAGACTTTCTGCAGAGGAAAGTGGCATCTTCCTTTGTGCTTATTTTAGATGTGGAGGTTGTATTAGCATTGTTTGTGTGACCAGATCAGTCCCTTACAGGCTCTCAGCTGTTCTGGTTGGACAGCATGATGGTTTAGTTTATTTTCTTTAACATGTGAGGGAAATAAATACTCAGTATAGTTGCTTTAGGACCGATATCTCTGCACAGTGAATGGAAGATTTTTTTCATTGATTCTTTTTCCTCAAGCTTCTAGTTCCCTTTTTACTATCCTACCTGTCATGGTCACTATAATACTAATGCTATATGCTTTATAAAACACCTGAGACAAGGGAAATCAAATACATTAACAATATGATAATAGTTAGAAATATGTTACTTTAAAATCAAATGAATAAAAAACTGAAACTAACAAAACGTCATTAACCAAGAAGAACTAAGTTCTTGTAGGAAAAACTAGTTTTAATTATCTATTGTCTTCAACAGTAGAAATTAAGTTCTTAACAGCTAGTCAGGAATGTTTTGGAATAGGAGAGAAATCAATCAGGATATGTAATATTTCAAAATCTCTCTTCCAAGTTTAGGAGGCTTTTGGGAAATAAATAGCATTTGAAAAGTCAAAATAGTTGGATTATTTGATAAATATGATAATGAATGTACTTTCAGCATTAAGTGATCTTGCAACATAGGTAGTCTGCAGAGAACTTGCCTTAGTAGTTTATTATTGCAAACAGAATCTCAATTAAGTTCTTGTTTTTCCCCTTCTCAGAAATGTTTATAACCACAGGGTTGAATGGAATGTGTAGAGAATTAATGTTTCTGCATTTGAATGCTGGCTAAATCTCTTTGGGCTTCCTTTCTCATTTTCCATCAAACCAGCTTTCATATTGCTCAGCCATGCTCCCTCAGGTGTAGAGCTCATCCACTTTGACTTAGGGTCACCTGATGGGTCATAGCTAGTGGCATGAGCTTCTTACCAGATCATGGAGACAGTCAGCATCAGTGATTAAATGTCTTCTCCCCTTTCTGTGCCCTGAGGTACCAAGCTTCTAGATCAATGTCAGGTTTTATACCATTTTCCCTGTTACACAGAATTTACCATGACAGGGCGGCTTTATTTATGTATCATTGAAACACTATTGAGCTGCCTTCTCTTTTGTGCCTCTCCTTAATGAGTTATTCTCCAAGGTTGGGGACTAACTGATTAAGCTGGTGTTACAGATAGCTTTGATTGGTGATACATCAGCATGTGTCAAGTGAGATGCTGCAGATCTCTCCATATATACTTCGTTCAAGCTTAGCTTTTGTTAAATACACAGAGGCACCTGGTAGCTGAGATGCTTTGCAATTCTGAAAAATTGTATACCTTTTCTGCAAGTAAAGTTACTGTAGCTGTGGGCTGCCGTATGTTTTTGGTAAATATATGCAAATCTGCATCTATTTGTACGCTGCCAAAAATGATTAAGGAAGAGGCACGCTTAAATACCTTGGGAAAGCAATTGGCTCTAAGGCCCAGCTGCTACGAATACTTAAGCATGGGCTTAATTCTGTATGTGTGATCAGCATCACTGTGAGTTTAATGGATGGGCACTGATATAAGGAAATGTAGAAATGTTGCTGAGATAGAAGTCTATCTCTGAACATCAGTATAAATCAGATAGGCCTGGTAATATATAAAAGAATATGACCCTCAGAAATGGCTCAAGAATGAAAATAGGTTTGATTTTGTCACAGGTTTTTGGGGTGTTTTTTTTTGCTTTTTTTGTTCCTTTCTAGTGGAATCTGTAATCTCTTTGAATGCTAAACAATAGAAGGGAAAGAGAAAGCTAATGTTTCAAAATCAGTCTAAAGACCAAGATGTGCCAAAAATAAATCCACCCTGAGATGATCAGTTGTGTTCTTTTATTACTTTAGTGTTGTCTGAATTATTGTTGGACAGAACAATTGAAAGACAGAATTGTTTGAGACCAGTACGGTGGTATGGATTGCAATCCACCCCATATAAAGTGAAATAGCTGAAATGCTTGTTATGACTAGTGATTTCTTACGATCCTTCAGTAAAAGTAAGGTCTGCAAGTATTTGAATGAATGTGATTATATTTCAGTTTTTCAGTGTTCAGCCTATCATTGTGGTTTTTAAGAACTGCTCAGCAAAAGTCTGTTACATTGTGCTAGACACCATATGGTTATTGTGAAAAAGCTGAAATTCATCTTTCACCCCACTGAACTGACTATCTCAGTATGGCTACTACCATTTGAAGCTTGACTTTAGACAGCCGGTTAGCAAGAGCATGAAATAAATTGAGAGAAATGAACATTAAGTGTAAACTAGAAAATGTACACAAAGGACAAGCAAGTAAAAGGAAAAAAATTAGCAGCAGAAATGGATGCTTTAACAACTCTTTTATCTCAGGGTGGGGGCAGGAGGGAGGGTGTGGGACAAACAATAGAAAAGATTAATTACATCATTAAGTAGAGCAACTTCTACTAGCTATAAAACCCAGAGGGCTTAATTCATCTTTGTATTTTGTCTTCAGAAGTGAGTGTTAAGTGATGATGCAAGATACAAAACACTGATGGATGGGATCGAGTCCTATATCTGAATGATTACAATGCTGTAAATCTGTGCAGTTGTAATGACCTTGGTGTAATATCAGTTTATGGCAGCTGAGAATTTGTCCCTTTACTGAAACTGAGGTTGTATAATTTTTCTCATGAGAACAGGCAATGTTATTCTGTAAAAGCCCGAAGAAAAAATCTAAAATCTCAACAGGACATTTTGTGGTGTGAACTAAATCCCTGGTATATAAAATATAAAGGTAAATTAGTATGCTATGATGAACAGAAGCATGTGATGCTCGATGTACAAAGCAAGAGTAGCTTATTTATCCCATCTTTTATCTAAAGCTAGTAATAAAATTTATCCCAGTACTTTATTTATTTTACAGGAATCTATTTAGCAAGTAACATAGAGTTTCACTAACTTGGGTGATGTTTGACCAGGAATAGTGGTGGTGAACATTGTCTCTCTTAATTGCTGAATGGGTTTCAGAACTTTGGTTTTAGAAAGAAGTGATTTCTGAGCACATAAATAAAGTTGCACACATCCAAACTTGATACGGAGCATAATTCGTTGTAGCATGATCGTAATTACTCACCTCACTCCTACTATAATTAAAGAATGTAAAAGAAGAATTTGGCTTCAATGGGACAAAAAATGCTGCATTTTCTCTGAAGAATGAGATCTTGATTTTTCTGGACTCCTGCTCTGGAGTCATGGAGAAAGTAAATGATACCGTCAAGTATTGGTAAAGTAAGATAACGCTTTAGTGTGATTGCTTTGGATTGTTTCTGGTGCTTACTTCTCTCTCTGCATTTCATGAGATCTTGAAATTCAGGTAACAATATATTTGACTGGAAATGTTCTGAAGTCAGAAAAGGTTTTCTTACAGCTTGAATCTAGATCTTAAACAGAAGTGTCATTTTTTTGGATCCAGGCTCAAAGTGACTGAGGGTTATGTGATAGGGGGAGTCAACACTACTTCTGCGCTGAGTTTACCTGCAGGATTTGTGTACCTGCAGCAAACAGCAGCAAAAACAAACAGTAATACTGTGAACAATACCTTTGTCCTTTTAGTGGGAAAGGTGAAGCATTTGCTCCGTGCAAAGCACAATGCTGGCATGCTCTGAAAACTGGGGAGGGAAGTCAAGATATTTAATCCCTTGTTCTTCCCCTTGTTCAGAATACAGAGGGATTTTTTTCTGCAACTATGTAAGTTTTTATACATTGGCTGTAAAGTTCATCCAGCCATTTGAAAAAGGAGTGAAGACTGTACCTGCCTTTGTCTTTGCCAGGCAGAGTTGTTTCACCAAGGGAGTATGGAGGAGGATGACAAGACAAGACGAGTTTCAGTGATGAAGTGCATACAAGGCTGAGCAAGAGGGCTATTCAGGAGAGAACTTCTTTCATGTTCTTACATAAAACTTAAACAATAACACCTAGTATTACAGTGAGTTCAACTAATGACTCCCCTTGAGTAGAAACAAGTCTTTGTGAACCATACCATGAGAATATACTTTGTTCTCGCAGTCTAAAAGGAGAAGAATGAAAAGAGTAACATCAAAATCTTCCAATGGCTGGCTCTGTCATTCTACTTATACCATGCAGATATTGACTTTCTTATTTTGTGCAATCGTAGTAAAATATGCTGGGATTGCAGAAGGGTTACAGCTGCTGTCTTCTGAACAACTTTATTAAATGTTCATTTGAAACAGTTCATCACTGCACCAGAGCAGTTTCCTCCTCCTCGCCACACTGTATTGCTGTCACAATGCTCTAAAAAGACATTTTTCTCCTCTTCTTCTTAACTACACAAGATCATTTGCATGAAAACGAGGACTTTGTTTCTTAAGTGTGCATCCATTCCCATAGCTTATCCTCCCACCTGAAGTCCTCATCTGTGGCATCAATGAGTTGCAGTGGAAATCGGTTTGATGAGGCTCTTTAAGAGCAAGCCACTTATATATTATATGCAATAATCTCTCTATAATTATAGAACTCCCCTTATTATTATTATTATAACATCTTTTAACACTTTTAAAGTTCCCTCAGTCCCCTAATTCAGCTTCATTGACCAGAAGACAAAGAAATCCACCAGCTGCAGAGTTAAAATCATGATGTGGTTGGCTTTAATCTCTCTTTAATCATTAAAATATAAATTAGTGCTTGTATTCGTTACTTCCCAAACAGCTTTCTCTTTTGGGTTTCTCTCATCCTTTGCTCACAACTGCCACCTGCTTCTTCTGGTGGCCTGCCTTGCTCCAGGGAGGAGATTCCTTCCCACATTTTTCAAGAACAAGGGAGCAAGGCTAAGCAGCAGGAAACCATAGTAGAGAAGAAGAGAGGGTGTAAGCAAGTAGGAATAAGTAGGTCAAAGAATAAGGACATCTTTGTCAAAGCGTGCTTTTAATACATGAGTTTTTAGCGGGAGTGTCCCTTTAGGTAAGAACTAATAGAAGCCTTCATAGAGCATTGCTGAAATTTCCATCCAAAAGTGGATGCGTGGTGTGCACCATACAAATGTTGTATTTCCTTGAAGAAAGGACAGCAATATACCTCTGACAGTACCTGACAAGGGTAGAGTTTTGTATATGAGTCAAAATCTCTTGTGCATAACAGCATTTATTTTTAGTTAGTGCTCCAAAGACCTGGGTGATGTACATATGTCCAGACTGATGGACATATTTCTCTTTGGTAACAGAGATATTTTTGTGAATATCTTATTTCCAAGTGAAAATTGGCTCTATACCCACTATAGAGAAATGTCTAGATAATCACGTTATTTGGCCATAGTTACAACCTGAGCTCCTATGTCAAAACTGTGTCAGATCTTCTGTTTACAGATGCATCTCCAAGCCCAGCAAAGAACAACTTTGGTGGGTGGAATCTATACCTTCTAATGGGATGGAGTATTTAAAACCTCAGGATTTGGTATGTAGCTCTTAAGGCTCACATCTCTATAAACTGAGGCCTACATAAGATTGTGGGTCTAATGCTGTTTAGTGCCTTAGCATCTCTGATTGCAGAGAATATAACAGATAGAAAACCCTGAGTGCAGAGACTTATGATCATACAGAGCTTAAATTGGTATTGAAGTCCAACAAAGGCAGTATCTGGTTTAGTAGATGCTTAATCTTAAGCACTTGGAATCACAGTGAATCAATGGGATTTGTCATATATTTATGTACTGCTGCTAGATTAGGATTTAAAATTTTATTTTTGACAATTTTGGCAATAGGAGAAAATAAACGCATGTTCATAGTTCAGCTGTGTGAAGCAGAAAGAAAAATTCAGGAAGTGTTGGAGTGGTTGACTGTTCTAGTAACTAAGAACAATGTGTGGGTGAGTTTTAGTGCTGCATATGTAGCTAAAAAGGATGCTCTACTGAGCAGTGAGGAAGTCTGGACTCATGGAAAAATCGCACAACATAGTCAGTGTAATCATAGTCCATAAGGGATACATAAATGTTTGTGCAAAGGGATGTTCCTGTTAAGAAGGGCTCAACCTGTTGGCTTAGAAAACTGCTGTTCTTATGCTTTATCAAAACTTGCTTACACGTTTCCTTAATGCACAAATTTAAGTTTTAAATTGTTACTCTGTGTCTGGACTGTATGTGTGTGTGTGTTTATGATTGTTTTTTTTTCCCCACAAACTTTAAACACTTTTTTATTTTGAGGGCTATAAAGCCAAGCACCTCTAATTTTAAAGGGAAAACAAAGCATTGCATTTGATATGACAGGAATGTGTTCCAAAGTGTCGCTGTTCGTGTGCCTGGCAGCAAAGTGATTAAAACTTATCTGCCGAAAGTAAGACAAAAAATACAAGGAGTGGATGGAGGCAAAACATCCCTGGGCAGAAACATGGCCTAGCTGCACCCTTGCACTTCTGAAGAGCTGCCTTTGGCTGCACAACGACTTTCCCTGGCTCTGCTTGCTGTGTGAAGCAGGTTGACAGTGTCCTGATCACTCTTGTTGGCCTCGCGTTGCCACTATCAGCTGATTGCTGGTGTTTAGTACTACTTTGCTACAAGAGCATCAGTCTTACCTGAGTCATCTGTGAGAGAAGTAACTTTTATTGATAAAGAAGTTCATGTCTCAGTGGTCTAGAGATTAAACAACCCAATTAGATTGCACTTACTACTAATTATTACATTGCCTTTATTAACTTTTGCTGCTAGTATTTATTCTATATTTTTAAAGCTTTTAGTAATTTCAGTTCTTATTTAAGAATAAGGTTTTCTTTGTAATACTTCCTCTAAATGAATTTTTGAGATGCTGCAGGTTATATTTAGAATCATGGAATTGTTTGAGGTGAAAGGAGCCTTAATGTCCATCTGGCTCAACTCCCCTGCGGTGCACAGGGACACTTACAGCTCGATCAGGTTGCTCAGAGCCCCATAAAGCCTGAACTTGGATGTCTCCAGGGATGGAGTATCTACCACCTCTCTGGGCAACATGTTCCAGTGCTTCAGTACTATTATCATAGAAAAACTCTTTTTCTTATATCCAATCTAAATCTCCCCTCTTTTAGTCTGAAACCATTTTCCCTTGTCCTATCACAACACACCTTGCTAAAGAGTCTGTCTTCTTTCTTTGGAAAGGGAGAGTATCACATGGCTTTTGGGAATAGGTGGTGGCAATTACAAACCTGAGGAAAATTTGTCTAGCCTTTCCACCCCCCCTGTCATTCAGAGGCTCTCTCTACGGGGAAACCATATGAAAATTTGGGGGCTTATTGAAGCCAACAAAGGATGTGGCATTGCATTGTGTCCTATGCTCAATAGATATCTATTTGTTCAAGGCCTCCTTCCCCTCCTGTATAAAAGGGTCTTTTGTAAGTGCTGCATTTGTTTGATTACTGAGCTTTTCTTCTTCACAAGGAAACCCCAACTTGGCTGTTAGAGCCTGGGCTTGGCTGCTGGGGATTGTTCTTTTTCCAGAGGGGAGTTTTAGCAATCAGCAGAGATGAGGAGAAGGTCTCAATAGTGCTTGCATACAAAAGACAATTAAGTGGAAGGACCAGATGGAAAGAGGAAACTAGTGGTCTAAGACAGCCATCAAGGAAGTGTGTGTTTGGGGGGGATGGGTAGACCCTTATGAAAAAGGATAAGATGATTTAAAAGTCTAGAACTACTGAGCTCTGTGAAGGTATGATTTGTATTTGCAGTCAGTCTTGGATGAATAGTGTGAGGTAAGAGCTGCAAGTGCTCTCGTGGTTAAGCTTTACTTTAAAATTCCTCATCTGACCTAAAGTTTTTACTGAACGTGTCTTAAGATGTAATAATGGGAAAATATGCCAGTTCATATAGCCACTAGGTTTTTTTTATTTTGATGACTTTGCTTTTCCCTTGTTCCCATTCTTCAAATGAAGTGCAGTTTTTATGGAATCTCAGCAAGCATAGGCAGAATTTTGATTCATAATGAAAAGGGCCAGAAGCCCCTAGCAGGACAGGGATGTTCTCGGAGTGGACAGAATTGCACAGTGCAGTGTGTTTACTTCTAGAATGGGAACAGTAATTTTTTGAGACCAAATTGAATTTCAAAATTTGTCCTGTTTAGGTTGGCTGAAGTGTTTAGCTTCTGTTGCCCTTGATTCCATGATTCCTTTCTTTATTTTTCAATCAGGCAATCCTGATTTATGTATTTATTTTTGAACAAGAATAACTAACAATTGGCTTAGAAAAAGAGTGGGAAAAAGAAGAGAGGAAGAAAAAGAGAGGAAAAAGCATGCACACATTCAAATCCAATACTTTTGAAATCATAACTAAAAGCATTTATGGATGTACTTTTGTGCATTTTAAGTGAGTTTTGCTTTTTCCACTGGACTGTGCAAGAATTCAGGATATCAAACTGGGTAGCATCTTCAACATACAAGAGAGTCTTCTTGCCTCTGCAGTGGAAGACTGTGAGAGAACTTTACTACTGAAGCAGATTAAAAAAAAAAGTTTTTTTTTTTTTTTTTAACCTAATAATGAAAAATCATTTTTACCTTATAAATTTTCAAGCAGAGCTTGAAACAACAATCACTCCTTAACATATTTGTGCTTAAATCACAGAATCACAGAATTGTAGGGGTTGGAAGGGACCTCCAGAGATCATCGAGTCCAACCCCCCAATACTGAAGTGTCATAAATATATCACCATAAATGGGTTTGGTTTTGTATTAGTTGCTTGTTTTCAGTTTGTGACTGCAGCGCTGAAAGATATCAGACTGGTTCTTTCTGTGCTTGAAGCTTTGATTTATACATGAGAAAGATACAGCAGGATTAATAATGGCAGAAGATATCAAACATAGTTGTACCTATTCACAGAATTGCAAATTAGTGGGGGCAGTAAAGAAACTCTGGAGGTTATTTAATTCAATGTCTTGCTGAAAGTAAGGTCATCTGGACAAAGTTGTGCAGGAACATACTCAGCCTGATTTTGAGCGTTTTCAAGGATGGATATTCCAGAACAACTCTGACTGACCTGTGAGTGTCTGATCACCCTTTTGTGTTTCAACTACCATCAATTTCATAAATTTAACTGGGCCTCACTGGAGAGGAAAGAAAAAAGAAGAAAAAACCAAAAGCCTAGGTTCATTTTATCTGCACTGTCCTGTCAGACATTTATACACATTGATAAGATCCTTCTGAGTCTTCTCCTTCCCCTGTCTCAGTCCCTCCTCATAAGTCACATACTCCAGTCCCTTAACCATCTTTACAACTATTTGTTTAACTCACGCACACCAAAAAGTCCATTCTATTTCTGCCTTCTAATATTCTTAGCAATCGCCTTCTGCAATTGAAAATTGGGATCTGAATCTGCAAGTAATTCTGCCATTATCAGCCCTGGTAGTGTTCCTATTATCAATCCCCTCTGCCCCCATGGGGGATAGCTAGTGCCATACCGCACACCAATATCTTGGTATTACAAGAATCAGTCTTCTGCAAGGCTAACATGCCTGCCAGCCCTACTCAGATTATGATTTCTCTTTTAAGGCATTGCAGGTAGAGTTTCACGCATAAGATGTTGGAATTCCTCTAAGTAACATCTAAGAACATTGAGTGATAACAACTGTGCTTGTGCCTTTGATAGAAACAAGTGGAAATGGATTTGACCGCTGCCAAGCAGTTAACAGACATTTGATCAGGTCTTAGATGGACATGGAATTCTTTATTCCAAACAACTTTTGTGTTGATATATCAAACACTCTTAAGCAAAAACAACAGAAAAATATCAAACTGAAGGGGAAATGCAGTGAACTTGCATGTAATCTCATATTTTAGTTAAATGTATCTTTACTTCCTACATTTTCTTTCATCTTAAGAGTTGCTTTTTCTTTGTTCCTAGAATAGTTAGTCTTGCTACATCACGTGCAAGAAGTGCTGCATGCTGCCAGGTAGAATAGTTTGACAGCTGCTTGAGTCTAATACAATATTTTTGTACTGCACATATTGAGAATAAATTAGGTGTCACTGAGTTGTGCACTCTTCACATTTTAGAAGAACTATATAATGCAAGTGGGAAAGTCCTCATAAAACATTAAAGAAATAGGATATTATTACTTGAAAATGTTATCAGGATATGTTTTGCATCTGAAGATTAATGATTTTCAATGTGATAATAAATAGATATTTACATATGGGGTATTGAACTAATCTCACTATCTGTAAAATTATTAAATTTATTGTGAAGGACTGGTGAATAATTAATTCACTTATGTGCTCAGTCAGCTCTCCATATTAAAGGATACAACAGAATAAATGAAGCATTGATTGCGGGTGGGTGGATAGAGTTCTCTGAATGCAACAGTGACTCCTATGCAGAAGGATGTTCCCGCCTTACTCAAATTATTAAAATGCTTCTTATTTGTTCTGATGTGTGAACCCATTCTTTTCCCCAGAAATAAGAAAAGGGAACTAAAGCTCTCAGTTCTTTTACTCTGAGAGGATTTTCAAGAACAGACAACTACCCTTTTGAATTCTGAAAGGAATATCAAGTAAATATGTATGTTGTGCATGAATGTATGATTTCTACCTAAAATATAAACCCATGCATACAGGTGTTCATAAAATGGAGAGAATCTTAAAAGCAAAATTGGTAATCTTAGAATAATTTAATGTACTGCTCTGCATTTCTGACAGATATCTGAAATATAGTCATTTATGAAAAAGGATTGTTAGAGTTTGATTTAGAGCAAAGCTAGGTACTGAAGTATGTTCACTATATGACAGATCATTCCTGTTTTCTTTGTGAAGATTTCTGCAATAACTTGTTTCCACACACCCCCTAGGTCTGTTAAAACCCTGCTTAATGGTTCTCATCTGAAGTTCCAGGCTCTGATTCCCTTTTGTGTTCTGCATTCTGGGCCACATATGAGGGAAAATCGGGTACATGAGTAAGCTGGTGGTGTGGGACCCAGCAGCAAATGGGCTATGAACTTGAGGAGAACAATATTGATAGAAGCAATTAATTTTATATTGAAGTACACTATTCCTTCCACTGATCGCAGCTGTTCAGGTCTCACTGTGAATGAAAAAGGAAGGATGATATGCAGACATTTCCAGTAAAATTTTAAAAAATTATCCTATCAACAATTTAAAGGATCCTGTCTGTGTTTCAAACCTAAAGCAGTTTAAATTCTAGCTTTAGAAAAATTAACTTTACTTGCTTAGAAAAATCTGTCTTAACAGAGGATTTGGATTGGCTCTAGGTGTTTGTCAGCCTGGTTCTTCATCAGCTTGAACAGATGGAAGTCAGAAGGAACAAATCCAGACTATACAGTAGGTGTGGTAGGACAGTCCATCTAAGACTGGCAAAACGCTCCATGGTCTTCAAACTGGGGAGTTGGACCAGAAGGCCTTTAAGAGTCCATTCCAACTCTAAGGATTCTGTGATTCTATGGTGACAAAATGTAATAGAATATTGGTGGGAAGATTCAATCTCTACTGCCACAGCATCAGCACCTGCCTCTGACTTCATGGGCCAACATAATAACCAACATAATAAAATAGGAGGTATTAACATCAGAGCAGCTCTCATAATATTTCCCTCTACTTATTTCAGTAAGTTTTTATGTACGTTGTACATATGGTTGTCAGTTTTTAAATCAGATATGGAAAAGGCTAAATTGTACATCATAATTTTCTGTTACATTAATTAAATAAGGATCAATTTTGTTAAATTTGCCTTATTGCAGCAGAAATAAGGTGAAGATTTTCTTGTACAAAACCAGTAAGCATTCTTGTCTACGTGTACGACTGTAACACTTAGAAAGCCCACTTCTGAACTATGGCTCTTATTACAGTGTAACTTTACTTGTACTTATCTTAGTTGCCTGTAGCAGGGCTGGAAACAAAGGTTATGCTTAAGAGGAGTCTCCTTATAGCACTAAAAAAGCTCTTCCTTGTAATGAAAGAGCAAAGAAAGTGGTAAAATGTATACTGTTTGGAATATCTAGACCATGTCTGGGTGTCACAGGGAGAGCTAGGGGAGGAGAACAACTTCTAATTCAATCATAATTTTATGGATTGGAAGCAGAAATAGCTGCTTTCAATGAAATGCTATGTCTTGAAGAGGTGGGATTATAGAGGGATCGTTTTCAGTTCTGTAGGCTCTTAAAAGTCAATGGCAGTTGGAGACTCTCTTTGACAAGGGAGAATTTCACCCTGGAGTGAGTGAGAAAGGAATGAGGTCATTCAGAATCATGGGGCTCCAAATAGGCCACCAGATGAAATTCCAAATTATTATGGAAAATAAGTGCATGTTTGTATGACTGTGTTTATGTGGAAATCCTTTGCCTTAGTTTGAATGTTTCTCTTGGAACCATTTTGCCCCCAGAGGCAGTCATCAAGAAATAAATTTGGAAGGGAGATACACATTTGGCCTGCTAAATCTAGTTGAGTCAGACATTTGGATTTGTCACTCTCCTTTCTTATATAAAGTCTGGGCTCAGCTGCTCAGGAGGGCTTGCTAGTCATACTGAGGGGACTGGTTATTGAGAGCTACGTTTCCTGCCTTGTCTGTTCTGTTCTAGAGCTGATGCTTTGACCTGTGTTGTAGCTGTTGTTCAATGTTATAAATTGCTTAGCCTGACTACAGGAGGCTTGAAGTGTCCTGAAGCAAACTGAGTTTGACCCCATGCAGCAGTGGAAAGATAAGTGGATAATGTCTCCAAATTCCTGTAAGAGAGAGGACATTGAGAATTAATAATTAAATATTCATTAACTTTGTGGGTAAAGCTCAGTCCAGAAAAATAAATAAATAAAATTAAAAACTTAAACTATAATGATAATTAGTGATTCAAAAGTTTAGGCACGGTATCAGTTTCAACCCCCAAATAACCCAACTGTTACTAAACAAGTAACAGTGTAGAAATCCAGGAAAACTTCAAGTTAGAAAATGATATACAAATCAAAATGGAATCTTTATCCTTCTTCTGTGTTATGCTGTGTATCCTTATTTTTCCTCACATCTGATTTTCTTACATTTCTCTTCAATTTCTTAATAGCTCTTGCTGTCTGTAACCTGCCTTGTGGAAGGTATTTTCTTATTAAAAAGGTTTATGTGAGTCATAGAATTTAGAATTACAAATTTCAAATGGTTTGGAAAAAAACTTTATCTGATGTAGCTTCCATGAATAATCCAAGTGGCAACAGCATGAAGCTTTTCCAAATCATGAATGAAATTTAAGTGTTGGATTATTTGCTGTCCTTGAAAAATGTTGATACTTATTTTCATGTCTTCTAGTATCTGAGTATTTGGGGCTTGTATTTGGGTTGTGTTCCTGTGCACAGAAGTTAAAAAGCACTTTTAGAAAAAGCCTTATATTTTCATTTGCACTCCAGGAATGATAGCTCTCAAGTAATAATTGATGTCAGACATAGGAATGTTGTTACCCAAGTCAATGGGTGGCATAGCAATTGGCATGATTTCTATAATTTGAAGGTGTTTCACTTCCTCATCTTTTTTGTATCTATAGTGCTCTGCTTACATTTTCAGGTTGTATCTGGACTGGGTAGCCAGCTCTGGAAAATCTGTCCCTACATAAATGCAAAGTGGAATGGTGCACAGGCTCTCTTAGGACTAAACACAGCAGCAACATGAGTGAGGAGTCACAGTCAGTGCTAAATCCCTTTTATTTATGCCATTATGTCTGAACGCGTGTTTACCTGTGTAATCCAATTAACCTTGAGTTTTATTTTCCAAGTCCAAGTTGTGGGCATTTGCATGCTCACCTTTCAAGCTCTAGCAATTATAAAGGTGCCTTCCTGTGCTTGCTAAGGCAGCAGGCACTTGTCCTAGCTCTCCTTTGCATGCAGGTTGTGCCCAATGCAGGTGATCACTGCTCCGGTGGCTGTCATGTCAGTGGTTGCCCTAAACCACTAAGTTGGGTGTTCTTGGAGACCACAGTACTGTTACCAAGGGAAGGGGTGTTCTACTAGCTAAACCCATGGCAGTAAATTTGTGTATACTCCCATTAGCTTTACCAACCTTCCTCTCTCATGTGTAGTGATAATAAACGTGTGCTGGGTGTGATGCCCCTTTATCAAACTAATTCAATTGAATTAGAGAGAATGTAGACTGTGACTTAGCCTTCACTCCCATTTTAAGACTGTAAGACTTCAAGTTTACTGCCAGCTGCCTGCATGATCAGGCCTGCAGATACATCTTAGCCTGGTGCTTGTTTCCAGGAGGGTGCTTTGGGAGCAGTGTGAGCTGCACAGCTTTCACTTGCTCTGAGAACCACCCAGTTAGATGGTTGGGCCTCAGCATTTTAATAAATCCGTGTGTTGTTAGACCTCATCACATTGTTATACCCAGGAGAAGGCAATTTTAATTTTCATATTGAATAGTAATGCTCTAAGCTAAACATATTGCTTTGAATCAAAGTAGCCAAAACTTGAAAGCATCCATAAAGTGGAAACAGGTGTATTCAGCTGTTTAAATACTTTGCAAGTTGACATGTTACCACAGTAGTTTGATTCACATCTCAAAGTTAGGCATTTGCATACGCAGAGTGAGATCATAAATCATTTTGGACAGCATATTACTGTGTTAGTTCCTGCAGATTGATGGAAACAAGTAGCTACAACAAAGCCATACAAGTCTATCCTGAACATATATGTGGACTTGTAATCATTAAAGCAAAAAAAGTAACAGAAAGTCATTTTCCATAAATACTAAAAAACAGTCAGATAAGGTTTTTCTACCACTGCATTATTTTTATGCTTCCTTTTGCCAGGCTGCTAGTTGCTGAGTTGAAAAGGATCACATGTTCATTTAAATAAAAAAGCAACAGGGCATCTAAATTCCATGTAAAAGAGAGCTCAGCACTGTGATCGCAGGAGTAAATTCCAGCTGCTATGCAATACTCTGAATCATGCACTATCTGGATTTTCTTGTTGTCTTTTAAGTAATTGCTCTATGCCATGACCCATGATCTTTGTTTCCCTGGAAGTAAGTACTACTCTATGTTTTATGACATGCTGCAAAATGGATGAAAATATTAATCTTGAAAAAGTTAATTTAATAGAGGAAGAAGGGAGGGAGCCAAGCATTATGTTATAGTTTTTTGATGAATACTCTATATTTCATCTTTATGCACTTGAGCCAAGAGAGTAACTCATCTCTTTGCATAAACATATGGTGGCTTTGTGTTTTAGGCAGATTTGTGACAGTAGTGAGTGAATGACTTTCCAGGCTCTGACAATTGTCATATTCATGGGCAGCAGTACTGCCAAAGAGCATGCACGTTAACACGGATATTCAAATTCCCTGTGTAGCCAGTGTACTGGATTCAGAAACTGCTTCCCTTTTAAAAAGTTGAATGTTCTATACTTGGTTTCTTGGGGGTTTTCTGTTTGTTTGTTTTTGTTTATGTATTTGTTTTTAGTTGTCAGTGGTCTTTATTTAAGAGCAAACATATACAACAGTATTCAACTGTTCTTGATCCAGAGTAGTCACAGATTCTGGCATTCATTCCTGCAGTCTTTTTCTGGGAAATGAATCTTTGTATGCTATTTAATGATGGGAGCTGACTACTGTATTTTCTCACTGTACATTAAATATGAGAGACTGTGAGGTGGAAAGGAAGAGAAATATCACCCCATCTTTTACTTGACAAAGAGTACCTGAGAAATCCACTTTTGCATCCTGACAAAGTAGGCAAGAAAGCTGCAATAATGAAGAGAACAGTCTTGAATAAATTTAAATCTTAACTACTTTACAGAAAAAGAGAAAGCCTAGACGCAAGCTCAAAAATACAGTAGTACACTGGTAAACCTCTACTTAAATACAAGAATGGGAAAGAGATTTTTTTTCTATTAGACAACCTTGTTTTACAGCCAGCAAAAAAGGGTCGAGAAATAAAGATCATGTATGTGGAAAATCAACCTCAGTCAACACTTAACCTCACTTGCTTCTTGAGAACACTCAAAGATTTCGAGAGGAAAAGGCTAGTGAGAGCAAAACAACAGTTTTGTTATATGGCAGTGGAAAATGGAAAAGGTTTCCTGGTCTTATACAACCATTCTCTCTTCCACTTAGTTCTTTATTGGCAGTGCTGATATCAACCTTAATCTTAAAATCTCAACATGCTCGAGCCTAATTCATCCCAAACTACTAGGTACATTTCAAAATACAGGATTTTCCAGGAGAGTGATGAGTAGAACAAAGAAACTTTGAGCTCAAACACTGGTTCTTCCATCATTTCACAGGTGATATTTTGTATATCTCTCTTCAAGCAAATTAATTGTTTGTAACTGTTATTTGCTGAAAATGTAATGCTATCTATTCCAAACTCAGTTTTTCCTTAGGAATTAACAATTAGATTGGTGGTGGAGAAGGAATTCTTTGCTTTTAGTCTCCATTTGTTTAAAGCTTATTTAAATGCAAGCACAAACCTTACTTTCACCCAATTTAATTTTTGCATGCAGAGAATCCAAAAAGTATAACTGAACCAACAAGCAGTCTCAATACAGAATTTTCTCTCAGTTCATGTCATTTCTAGGGCCGAGACCAACTAAAAATATATGTAGGAAGTGATAAACTTTACATTTTAATTATAGAAATATCTGTCATGTTAGTAAACAAGACACGCAATAAATGACAAAAGTTGGTAACCACTTCTGTCTCATCTTCCAGATTATTTTGAACCCAACAAAATGAGGTTTCTATAACATATTATGTCAGTGAAGCTGTCCAAACAAAGTGAGCAAAATAGATTTTGCCTTACGTAAGTATATAGCTGATGAGTCAAAATGAGGTGTTGCACTCAGTGGGAAACATTATTTCTAGATATTTACGAATACTTACTTCAATAAGATTATAGTTTGTGTAAGTAGAAAGCAGACAACCATTGATAACTAATCTCTGAAAGAGCAGGAAGAAAGTACAGTAAGAAAAAAAAATCATTTTTTATACAACAAACCACTTAGACACTCACTATGTTGTGTAATCTGGATTAGCATTGGGGCACCTACTTGAATTCTCCCAGTATTATTACTTAAAACTGAATTTGACTAGCTGCTGAATATTCTTGCTTGATCCAGTAAAATGATCAAGACTATGCAAAGTAATACAGTACACTCTTGGTGTCACCTACACTCTACTAAATCTGTTACAGGCTTTTACTGAATAAACTTAGTCTCATTTGTCCCACTTCATTCATATGCATAAGTTTACTATCCTTGGCATCAGGAGATGGATTTGTTTCTGTATTAATTGCAATTAGTTGCAACCTTTGCCCAAAACTATGGAAGTAAATGTTCACAATGAATCACAGAGGAATGGGGAAAAGCAGCTGAATTGATGAAGTCTTCATCTTGGGTGACATTTGAACTGATTCAGTGAAGAATATTTCAGGCACCAGTTGAACTCAATAAAACACCCATGTTCAGAGCGACATGAGATGAACTATATGACTTCTAGTTATCTTTTTAGTACAACTGCGTGTATTCCTACTTGGAGAATGCTCAAGCCATGGATAAAATGAAGCACATTCTTTTAGCTTTGCCACTTTCCTGAGTTCTTACATTTATTTTTTTTCAAGTATAAATGTTTACGGCATATTGTCTTAGTTTTTCTTGTGAGGATATTGTGTTGAATGTAGACATCTGCTAGATGGGAATTTATGATAGCACTGAGCACGTCCAAGTTTTATTGTCATTAAACAGAAGTAAGTTTGCTGAATGCAAATTAACTTCACTACAATAAGATATTTGAGAGACCAAAAGTGTCAAAGGGATCAAAAATGAGTTAGGTAAATTTATGAAGGGGTCATGAACTATTAAACACAGGTTCCCTGCAAGGAGTGCCTAAGCTGCTGTTTGATATAAGATAAAGGCCATCATACTTTTGCACTGATTCTTAAGTAACTCCCCTGGAACATTCACTGGTGGTCACCCTGAGAGATACAATGTTGTGCTTAATTTTGGATGTCTTGTTAATTGGTAATTTTCCAAACAATTAAAAAAAAATCTAGGAAAAAAAATAAGTTTTGTTTACATGTTTCTCCTTTGTAGCAAAGGTCAATTCTGTGTATAATCTCAGAGGCAATTTAGTCCACAGTCAAGTTGTAAGAACAATTACAAATGGCTGAATTTTGTATCAGGAAAGTAACTTAGACTGTTTTTCCTTCTAACCAAAAGGAAATAGGTGTGGACTATCTTCTAGAGTCATAACTGAACAATGAAATCATTTATTCTACCTGGCCTGATTTTGTCTCTGCAATCAGGCAAATTATATTAATCTGATACATTAAACTTATTTTGCCATCATGAAATTACTTTCTTGTTCTCTAAATCTATTCACAGTAGTTAAAATGTCTGAAAGCTTACAATTTTTCGTGCCCAGTATGGATTAAGGGAGTCTGTAAATTGATTTGAGTTACGTGTTTTGACTGACCCATACACAGGCAGCAATTGCAATCACTAGTCAGTAATTTCTCTGACAATTATTTTCCATGCTGTATTAGCTTGTTGTTATATCTGAAATAGAAGACAAACAAGATTTGCTAGTGAATGTTATGCTTTTGTCCAGATCTAGAAGACCTGAGAAATGATTTGCAAGCCTAAACAATTATTTGTTTGTTTGTTTGTTTGTTTGTTTATTTTTACCAATTAGGTACATTGGGAGATTATTGTCTTCCTACAAATTATCTCTCATTAATTATTTTGTCATTTTGGTAAAGTCCTAATGAAAACCAATTCTCTGTAATTAGAGATTATGTTGTTGTTTGAAACTAAAGTTAATCCATAGCTGAAAGATCAGAATTCTATAAAAGAATGAGCTTTGGCCACTAAGATTCAATAATGAATATAGCTTTTATTAAAATATAATCTGCATGTCCTAGAAATGAATACCTATTTTGTTTTAGGGTCTATTCTGTTTTTGAACTTGTAGATCTCTGATTTTGCCTGGAAGTTGTCACAGTTCAGGTAAGGGGCAGTAACCAAATTTGTGGTCTCATCATTATTTCGTCTCTCTTCCAGACAGGGAGCAAATTAAACCAGAATTTTGACTGCTTTTTCCCTTGTGTCTTTCTTCATCCCTTCAGGCACACAAAGTGGATCTATACACTCCAAATTCATTGATAGTCCCTGCAGATTTAAAGATTTTTCTGAGCTCACATTGTGACAGGACCGGTTATAACTGAGATCTGCTGCAAGATACTGGTGATTCTAGGAAACAGGCAACAGACCAAGAAAAGATAAATTTCAATAAAATTATAGTTGAGTGTAAAATGAATTCACACCAGTGTCCAACTGAAGTTGCCCTGTAGTGTTACAAGATGTCATTTTCAAATTCTAACTCAGTGAATAAAATAGCAGCTGATGTAGCTATAATTGTAGAAATTATTTAAAATTTAAGATGCTAAATTTGAAAATACATAATGGTTGTATTAAAAATAATAGCATGCCTCCATTTGTCCAGCCATTTCTAGCTCCAAACTAAAGGTAACTAGGCATGCCTGCTGTAGCAATGAATTTTTGTTTCTGAGCTGTTCTGTCTTACAGAACAGTTTTTAACACTGCAGTACATATTTTATAGGTCAAGGTCTGACTTGTTTCTGATGGGAATGATGGCTTGCATTATAATGTCTTGTGGTAAAATAGGCCAGGTTTATTTTGTGCTTTGTGCTTCTTCAGCATTCCCAACAAAAACAGACATTAATCAGGTGATGAGCATGAAGAGAAACAGTGATTTCAGGAGTTAGGCACTTAGGAACTTGACAGAAGAAACGGCTCTTTACACAACTTAAATTTGATTGTGCTACTGTTGTCCCCTTGTTAAGGCTTTTCTATTGCAAGAGATATCCACGATGCTTTGAGAGAGTGAGGGTAGGTCTCTCTAAATGAACTCCTATAATGATCTCTGGTTTCAGAGCAGAGTTTTCACTTCTCCTTTGAGAAGTTCAATTACGTGAAGATTATAGAAGTAGCTGTAGGAGATGTTCTGAAGTGCCTTTGGTATTAATTCAAAGAGGAATGAGTCAAAAAATAATTTGAGTCCTGACATTAATCTTTGAATTTGTAGAAGAGCAATTGTTAGAAAATTCCCTACTGGTTTATTTTCCCAGTTTGATTCAGAACAGCCTTGAACAGTAGGTTATTCAGCACAGAGTTGATATTCTGTTCTATATAGCTAGCATAAAATATTGCTGTCAAGAGTCAATTTGGATTGGTAAATACCTTTTTTCCTGCAGTCCTCCAGTATGTTTGTTTTTGGGTTTTTTTTTGTTTTATATTTTAAAGGGACAGAGAGGGCAGAAAAACTGTTCTTGGAAAAACATATATTTTACTAGGTTTGATTAACATCACTTGGTTGATGGATCAAAACCAGAATCTGAAATCAAAACTTTTTTTTTTTTTTTTTTTTTTTTTTTAATGCAGTGAAGCTAAGTATTGAGTCTGTTTATAATATTGTTGAATTTAAGCCATCTTAAAACTCGTGTGTACTCAAAATCTTATAAAGGAAGCTGTGTTTACAACTTGCTTATGCTCTTTAAAATCATCAAATTCTGTCTATGTGGTCTGATCTCATCAGAGTCGTCATATTTTAGGTCACCGTCTCTGCAACAATAGCATTCAAATACAGTACCTACAAACTCGACCCCAGACTAAACTGTATCCTCAGGCAATCTCAGATGCTGAACATTAAATCATTTCTAACTGCAAATTATATTCCCTTCATTAATTTCTAGAATTCCCCAATTTAGCAATTATACAAAGCCAAATGTTCAATATTGAAAATGCCCGGAAGATTTGTATTTTAATTTCTCTGAGCTCTTTATCATTGTTCGGAGATGGTATACGTGATTTACAGATGCTTAAGAATCCCATGGACGGACAAAATTATCATCATACTGGGAATCCATCTCCCATAATTTGCATGAAAAGCAAGATGGACAATTAGCATAGGCAAGACTGAAGCAAATGTATGTTTTACTCTGGCAAAGAGGAGCAGTAACAATACTGGATGATGTGACAAGCTTTTTTTCCCTCTGGTTTTCTAGCTTCGATAAAGTCTATATGTATGAGTTGGGACCAAAATGTCCCTTCAGTTCATCTGTTCTTAATGTTATGTAATTGCCATATCACACTGTAAGCAATGGGGAAAAACAGGTTTCTGCTTCCAATTATAAAATGCTAGGTGTAAGAGCAAGCATGTACAGATACTGGCTGGGACACAGAACTTAATGTCAAATGCATTGTTCTTAAACGCTTGTTCTCAGCTTTGTTCTCAAAAGGATTTATATGATGTATCTAGGAGAATATTTTCTTCTCCAGTAAGATAAAATGAGTATAAATCCAACAAGATGCTCTCATCATCCCCGTCAAACCAAAATGTCTTTGAAGATTTGGAATATTTCCCGCTAGCTTTGATGAAAAACAGAGCTTTACATGAGTTATTTTTTCAAGAAGGATATAGGGCACAAGTCAAATTGTTAGGTTGCCCTGGGGATTCTCAGACAATTGCATTGCTGGATTGACTGGGTGTCCTGTAGCATATGCAGAAAGCTCAGACTGTGTTTGTTGATGACGTTATCATGTCCTCGTGGAGTTTTTTACTTTTCCATCTGAAGGGCAAGTCAAGGGGAGAACATATAAATAAATCACAGTGTATTTGCTACTTGATGTTTCACTACAAAATGTCACCCGAAATGTAGATATTACTTCCTGTGTTTTAGCAAAATGTTTGAACTTAACTCAGTGTATATATAGGGAGAGAAAAAAGAACCAAGTAGTATGGTGGCCTTTTTGTACTTGCCCTCAGCTTAGGACCTTGTTACGGTTAAGGTGGTGGTCTCAGCATAGTAAAGGAGGCCCAAGATTTGTACTTCATACTTGAATAAATAAAATAATTGTTGCCCCCTGTCTTCGGGATGCTGTGCCTCTGTTTTCTTCTGGCAAGTAACTGATTAAAATTATTCCTCCTATAGGACACAGAATATACTTACTGCAAGTATTTTTCAGTACAGGATATTTTCCCAGGAATACCCACTGAGTTGCTTTCATAATAACATAGAAGGGATCTTTGCACAGAACCCTGCATATTTTCAGACCTGATACAGTGACACTTCTGAGGGGGAGGGGGAGAAATACAGGGAGAGAAGGGAGGGAGGGGTTATTCTTGAATCTAAAGGAAAGTTTGGACATCCATTTCCACGATTGAGTTTGAGCAGAGGAGCTGGGTTTTGCTTTTCCCTTGTGCTTGCAATCAGTTATATACAAATAACTAACTACATTAACATGAATTATTACTTTTTCAAGTGGGTAAAATAATATGAAATAACTTGATATATTCATGCTAAGTAATATTTCACTCAAAAGGGGTCCTTCTGAACTTGGATAGAGGAAGTAGATCCAATGTTAGATTCTGAAATCTGAATGTTGATTCTTTTATTGTTTCAAATTTCTTATCTCTGAAGTTTCCAGAGGTGGATTCAAAGTGTCCAAAACTAAGATCATTTCTCTTTATTGTAAATTAAAAAAAAATTAAAATGTCTGAATTTATTTCTCACGAGTTTAATGTTTTCAAGATGGTGTGCTCCATCTCATCCTAAGTTTCCCCAAAGTCGGTGGAATCAGGCCAATGGTAAATATTGTCTAAAATTCCAAGAAGGAAACTTCCTTCATTCAGTTTTTAATTTAAGCTGCAGTTTTTCAAGATAGAGAGATTTAGAGAGTCAAAAGCACATCTGGGAATATTTTATAAACTGGACTATTTTCCTGATGAAAACACGAAGCTTGTCTTATATCCAAAATTTCATCTCAATTAGAGTTTGTATTCCCCATAAGCAGAAATGTTTTATTTTTGTTTTGACATCAGAGTCATGGTGTTAATTAAGTAACAGAAAAGCAAAGGTGGTGCAGAAAAACAATGACATAAAATACGTATGTATGATAGCATGTGCATTTGAGGAAAAGTAGTTTCTTTTGCTCTTGAAGACAGCATTGTTCTTCTCTGCTTTCTGACCCTTGGAAAATTTACCTTAGGAGTTTAAGGGAGGGTAAATGAACAGAAATGAGTTTTTGTGTACTTACTCTTCAGTTAGCAACCTGTTAGTTCTCATTCTGAAGGTGAACTCTGGTCAGTCATTCCCCTTTAGTTTCTAATATTAGGTTTATTATTAAATCTTAGTGCTTGTTTGTCTTGTTCTTTTATTATTATGTATTTATTAGCTTCAGTTATCCTTAATCCAGCTGTCAGAAACACTCCTGGTATATGAACAAGATACAGTAACTTTGACTTAAGCTGTTGTTCTGTCTCAGTGTTGTGAAGTTCATAGATACAAGTGCTCTATTTTGTCAGCTATAACTGAATCTGTTTGTTTTGTTTTGTTTGTTTGTTTTTTAACTGGCCATTGAATATGGCTCTTAATACTGATGTGACAGGATAGGCTGTGCACGGTAGCCAATTCTGTAAATGTTTGTCATATGTTTAGTGATATATTTACTTCCTTGCATAAAATGCTCTTCATGAATTGAAGCATTCATGGAAATTGTGTGTAAGTCCTGAAGATGATTATCAATCCCTGCTGTCCCATACAGGGATTCTTGAATGTAGTAAGGATCATATAATGAAGCCAGTTTAGTTTGCTAGTGTGTGTCTGGGAGACCATCGCTCTGCTGGAGATTGGCTTACTTTTTAATGTATGACTTCTTGTTTATCTTTATGCTGCCAGTGACTATTGGCCTTTACTGTGTGAATTTTCCATGTAATCTGGAGTTATACAGTCTTTTGGTACTGAATCTGCTCTACTTCCCCCAACATACATATAGAGATTGTTTTCTTCTATTAGTTTTTAAGAGTCAAGGAAGTAGTTTCCCGCCTGGACAGGGAAAACAGTGCTCTACTTGTTCCGCCATATTATCATCTGTTGAGTTAGTTAATGCTCCACGCATTTACTTTATGACATTAAGCACCGAATCTGAATGGTATGCAGATTCTTACAATGGAAAAAAAATCCACACAAATTATCTTTTTTATAAAAGGTTGTTCTGCCTCTTAGTATATCCTGAAAAGGGAGACAAGTCAAATCACAACAGTATATCAAATAATACATGACTTAGAATGCAAAAATCACAACACACATCCTGTTCAGCAGCAGACAAAACCTGAGTGAGAAATTGAATTTAAGTATTAGGTCCTGTTCCAAACCCTTCTGGAAACTGTTTCCAAATACCTGAGGAGCTGCCTCCCTCTACAGGACCATGCCAGAACATGACAGAATAACAGAAATACCAGCTACACAATGAAACCAATAAGCAGTCAGAACAGAGCTTTCTCTCAGATGGTTTGAACTGTGGTGTTTATTCCTGGAATTTATTAGGATATCTTTAGTTTAAGTGCAAAAGAAAATGGCTTCCTTTAATTTATTTAACTTTCCCCCAAATAAATAAACTTCATAGAGGAGGAGATATACTGATAGAATATATATGGTACATACAGCTTTCACAAATGTTTTTGTGCAACGTTATCGAAAACACATAAAGAATCCTAACTTACCTGGCAGCAGACACATAAATTTTCCACCACAGAAGCACATGCACCCTGTAGTGTACTCTGTTTGCTGCAGTGCTGACAGTGCCTTGTATGTTTTGTTGATGTGTGTGGGTTAGGGCACCAAAATGCTGCCCTGAACTGGATTCATCAAGCTACCTTGATGCTGCTGGCTGCACGTCTTTTATGACTACCCTCTGCTCTCTCTTTCTCTTCTTGCTCTTTAGCTTTTGCTCATTTTACGTGGAGACTCAGTCAGGATGGGGAATTATGTGTGCCTCTGTTTATGCGGAGTTCATCATAACTAAACGCTCATTTAAATTACAAAACTCAGGTTGTATTCCTATATTTATATGAATATATATTAGATGAATAACTTTGTACTTTGGGAAATGTGCTGTATGCAACATATATTGGTATTTTGCAATTGTGTCTTATTCCTTAGGTGTTTATCACACACAAAATCTCCGCTATCACCTCTGTGTAAAGAGATGCAGTACTCCATTGAAGAACCACTCCATAACTTTCATAATTTCCACTCCTGAAGAAAATTTGCTTAACTCCTTACACCACCTTGCTTTCTGATGGAAATAAAGTCTAAGTGCATCGCTTCTCTTCTATTAAGTATAGGATATGAAATACTTCTAGGAACAAATGGTATCTTAAATTTAAAAATGATGATAATTTCTATTTCACTGTTGTATAGAGAAAGCTGGCCCGCCTGTAAAATTCACAAGCCTTTGCCAAATAGTTATGAGAGCATTAAAAGTGTCAGATGTGGCAAATAGCTTTGGATTCAATGATTCATTGACTTTTTCTTAATTTAAACAGAAAATTTAATAAATAGCAGATCGCTCTTTTCAGAAAGGCAATCTTTACCGGGCTTAAAAAAATCTAACTTGGAATATTTAACATTTGAAATTATAATACTGAGTGGACCCAGAACATTTGTAATTACTCCAATGTGGTGATCCACATGTGGTTGTAGGGATATGGGGAGGCTCATTTTGAAAACCTTTGCCTGTGTTATCACAAAATGGAAAGATAAAGTGTGAGTTGTAAAAATCTAACTCAGGTTGAGTTTACATGTTAAAAGAGGTAAGAAATGGCTTTTCAGATGCATAAATAAGAAAATAAATTGAGTTAAATTCAATGACTTTCCTGCGGTGATGACATAATAGTAATAGAATTCAATTTAGACATGCTATTTAAAAATAAATAAAGAAAGAAAATATTCCTTGTCTTCCCCTTCCCTCCAAAATTGAAAGAGGCAATGATTTCAGGTAAACTTCTAAACCAAGAGTCTGAAACAACTGCAAGAGAAAAATAGAAGAGCTCTGGTAGTTCAAAACTAGGTTGAGTGAGACAACCAGCTACATCTGGAAAATAGCAAATAAAATACCTATATGTAAAATGGGGAAATAAATATGCATCTACATACCTCAGCAGAATGGTTGGATTAAAAAATAAAGATAATTGGCAGTTAAGAAAAGAGCATTGTAAGACATAGCAAATGTTTTTACTACTGGACAGGCTTTAAAACATAAACCAGATTCATCCCTCAGAAAAATTAATCTAGGTACTATACATCCTCTGGCTAGAGCTACACAACAATCTGAAATTCAGAAATTTATCAGTCACAAAAGAACTAGTAAAAAATGATAGAAAGCATATTTGGTAGGATGATTTTAAGATAAATTGTAAGGTAAATAAAGCACAAACAGATGACAAGTAATGTTGAAGGGTGGATTACAGTGCAAATTAGAAGTGGAGCTCCGGATTAATTTGGGATTAATCTTGTTTACTCTTTCTGTTCTTGCTATTTGTAACCTTATTGACTTTAAATTCATGAAGAGAAAACAAGACAAAATTTAAAAACTCTCAATGATGAAAGATCAGTGCTCAAAAATGAATGAACTGTCTACAGTTAGGTTTTGAAAATTAGAAGAGCAGTGAAACTGTTTGATACCTTCCAGTAGAAGTAATGAGACCAAAGCAGATACATATTAGTGCTAAAATAAGTATATGCCCATAACAGAAGTGAACTAACTTTACTAATTTTTAATTTCTGTCTGAAAAAAAAAAAAAGAAAACTGATATAGCTGTTGGTAGCAGTTAGGAAACATTGAAATCCCTTTCAGTGGCTCAGAAGGATCTTGGTCCACGAGTGATCCGCAAGAAATATGCCATCAGTGTATAACAGTTATAGTTTCCTGTAAAGGCCAAACTGATAGTAAAATCCTTTAGGAATTATACTTGAATTTTATTTGAATTTTATACAGTGAAAGAAAAAGGTATGCAGTTGTGGTATAGATTTTAAAGAACAACTGAGAAAAGAATGCGTACCATAGAGAGGTTTAACATTAATTCTTATAGCTTAACCTATTATTGATTTTGATGATTACAGATCCAGTTAATGGTATAACCACGCTGTAGGAAAGTCGTCTTCAGTAAATCTCAAATAGTATGAAAGATCAGTAAGTAATTGTCCCCAGTAAACCATCCAAAATAAATTAGACGAAATACAAACTTCTGAATTCATAAACATAAGACATCTATCATGTTTTTTTTATTCATATGGTAACACTTAGTATCAAGTGGGTTTTTTTCAAATCTGCTTTCATAAAAATTTCCACAAATGCTAAAAGTATTTAGAGGTTATAGCCTTCAGTTGTCCTATCAGATTTCCAAGTTGTCATTTTACCACCCTACTTTTGAGTTTCACTTTAAGATACGCTCATGATCTGTTCTGATCTTAACTTCCCAAAAGACCTTTGGTAATTGAAAACAGAAGAAAATTCTATCTTTCAGTTAAAAAGATTGAACTTATGATATTTTGTTGTTGGAAAGTCAGGGAAACAAACAAATCTCTGAAGGGAGCTCTTCACATGTGCTAGAAATTACTGAAATTGGTCTATGGTATAATGGAATCAGTGAAATGTTTTTTATTCCATGAATTCACAAGATCATCAGCTTCTAAGTACTGTCTGAGATACAATAGTTGGTGTTTAAAAACTTTTTCTTTGCCTATGGTTTTATATCATATAAATTAGTACAGCAATGCCTCCCCTGCTTTGCCACGGGCTCATTTCTTTTTCACTGCAGCGTGAGCTTGGCAATTCTTTTAAATAACATTTGTAAAGTAATGAAGTGTGCAACCTTTGATTTTTCGGGATTTCTTACAATGTGACTCAATTGTTCTAGACCAAGAGAAAACAAGTGCTTCCTATCAGGAGAGAGGTTCTTCAATGTAAAAACAGAAAATGTCTTCTATAGGAATTGTATAGAGTAACCAGTACAAGCTGTGTTTTCTGGGGCAGATTCTATAATTTTTGTTTTTACTTTGCATATTCTTAACTTACATATGCGAATACCCTCTGTGTATCTACCAGTTGGGCTTACAGGAGCCTTGCTCCTTGCCTTGTTGTGTGAATATGTAGGTATCTGATTTATGTGTAAAACTGGGCATTCTTGTATACATAGGCACATTCTAATATGTGCTCTGAAATGTGTGCAAATATGGCCTTCATTTTTTTTTTCTGGGCTTCTATACTGAAGCCTCCAGATGGAAGTTTTGTCTAGGTGAAAGTACTTTGCTATTTCCTCTGGCCCATGTGCCAGACCCACAGAAATTGTAAATGAATAATCTCTGAATATTTAGGTTGACGCTGCCAGAAGCAGGAGTCAAAAATCGTTATCCAGGTGCCCACCATTAAATAGCTGAAGTTAAGGTTCTTGGAAAGAGTTGTAATTTGAAGTAGTAATAATTGAGAAAAAGTTTGTTGAGTGAGTGCAAGACTGAACTAAGTATTTTTTATTTAGAGATTCGTAAGGAAAAGCAAACAGGATGAAAAGGGTATCATGAAAAGAAACATTTCCACAGATGCTTGGAGATTATGAAAAGAAAATATTAGAGCTGTCATAATATTTTGTCTACTTCTCTAACTTATCCACAAAATTAGTTATGCCATAAAGATCCAGGAATGTAGAAGAATCAAAATGTACTAGTATTAAGAGGAGTGGAGTAATTTGTACAAGCTGGGAATGCCTGTGGATGGTGGACTTGCCACAGGAGGTGCTTCTATGGAAATTTGGTTTATTAAAGAAGCTTGCTTGTGGATTCCAAATCCCAGGGTGCAGTTTGCTGATTTTCAAACTCTGCCAGGACTTCTGGTGTGCTCTTTTGTGATACTACAAGATGAAATGCTGAAAATATTCCTCTTTGGAAGAACCCTCCAAAACCAAACGTGTTTTGGAATATAGAGGTGGCATAGGAGACACAGTTAACCTGGTGTGACTACAGGTAACTAAGTTCAGTTATCATGACGACAAGCTTGATAGAACAGAAACATATTATGTTTTTCCATTATATTTTTCCTGTTTTCCATTCCCTGTCCCCTCAATGCAGATTAATGTTGATTAAAATCCATTCAAATCTGTATGGGGCCTGTGATCCAGCTGTTATCTATTATGATCTAATCTTTAGTTTCGTCTTATCCCATGATTAAGTCGTGATAAGGTTCCTCTGCTGCACTAAGCATTCTAAGCTGTGGGCTGGTATTTCATCCTTTCTGTTACTAGGGATGCTAAGAAAGTTTCTTGTCTATCTCACTGTGTCACAAAGCTCATTTATACGCACCTTCGTCACTACCTTCAGTTTCCGTCATCCTTGGCACAGTGTGGTGAAACTTCCTGGTGGATGCTAAAAGCAGCCTGAGAACAACAAGTACTCAGATGCTGAATCATGTAAGTTTTATAACTGAAGGAATTTACATTACAAATGTGAAGGATGAATAAATGTGATTCAGCAAACTAGTCCATAAACAATAATAAAAAAAAAAAATAGGTAGCCCTTAAAAAGATATATAAATATATAGATCAAATACATCAGCTGCAGAGGAACTTATTTCTCCACATCTTGTTTTTCAGTACAGCCTGGAGCAGTAGGGCAAGAGCAGTTGCATGGTTTCTGGCTATTTTGTCCTTTTCAAATTCCTTCCTTCTTCAGACTCTGTTACCTTCATTTACTACTGCAATTATTATTGACTGTTAACAACAGGTTTTGCAGCAGCCACTCTGCCCTGATCCTTCTGGTCACAAATTGCCATGGAAAAGGTACAGGACTTGGGGATTTCTAGGTGACCACAACTCAGAATGGGAAGAGCAGCAGGAGGTCAATGTCTGGGATGGGGCTGTTCCTCCAGGCAGAGAGACACCAAGGGGAAAATGCAGGGAAATAACATGTAAGGTGTAAATCAGGCAGTGCACTGCAGTGCATAGCAAAGACTAAGGTAGTATGGATGCGGGAGATAGAGTGAAAATAAGATCATTTTTGTGCAGTGGGAAGGCTGGGGGAAGGCTATGCCTCACAGAAGCTGCTGATGGTACAGGAAGCTGAGCTGAGTTTAAGGCAATGGATCCAGAGAGGCAGCAAACCTCACCTCCCCACCCCTCACCATGACAACCTATAATGCTGTTAGCTAAGCAAATCCGTGACAGTAGTCTTTAGTTTAGGCATTTGCAATAGTGCTTGTTTTTAAGAAGATGAAGGGGATGTGGATGAATGAAATACATAATTCCCGAGGGAATTTTGTATCATTTCCCATACATGGTTAGGAATGTAAACATGTTGATGTTGGGGAGTTCAAGTATTCATGATGTGGAAGTGTTAGGCATTTTTTACCGTCCTTATAAACCTTAAACAGTGAAACTTAATGCTGAATAAACTAGATCTCAGCATAATTGTTTAGTGTGGGGTTTTCATTTTTCTATTCTAGCTGCAGAATTTGCTGGAAGGACAAGAAAGAGCAGCAAACTATTCATCAGGTTTCAGATCAGGCAGCAGATGGCAACTTTGGTTGTCCTCTGATCAGGCTGCCTTCAATTAGAGATGAGCCCCATCCCCTTCCAAGCAAGTACAATGAGAGGCTGAGTTGGGAATTGGATCGTGTCTAAACATTGTGTCTGGATTCAGAGCTCACCAGAGTTTTGCTGTACTTGATCCAAGAGCTTGGCTGGAGCCAAGTTCTAATTAAGGCTGGTAACTTGACAGAGACATGCTCTGTGTGCTGCCAACAGCCTCTCTGTGTTACCTATCTCCTGTGCTGAGATTTTAGGACAGATAAACTGTCTCCAGGGCACAACTGGTTTCTAAGGGTTGCCTATAGCTTACTGTTTTGACACCTGAAATGAAAAAAGATGCTGTTTGGCTTGGTAGTACTTTACTTACCTCCTTATAACCAGCTGGACGTAGGACGTGCTTTCTATGAACAGTGTCCTGATAAGTTAATGTAAGAAAACCTTTGAAGCAATCAGTGTCATTTACATAGGTGTTTGCAAATCACATGCAGCTTGTTCATTCCTATGGCACTGCACAGAGGAAAAGGAGCACCATCTTGACAGTGGACCTGTTGGTGCCAAGAGGACAAAACTGGAACAATAATTTCAGAGATATTTGTTAGCATAGATAACACAAAACAGAGAATCTCTGTTTTTCTGAGTCTCTCATTCTCAGACTGATGGGGGTTGTGCTGTCTGGTGTTACTGTATACTTAATCCCTTGCAGTACAGTGAAGGAGAAAGTGCTGTGGGACTGCAGACAGTGCAGCTCTGTTTTCTGCTCCCTGATTTTCCATGTGCTTTTGTGATAATAGCTGAGGTTTGTTAAATAGGCCGAGTGTCTGCATCTCGCTGTTGCCTATCCCACTTAATGTTCCTCTTCATTATCAAGCTGAGCTCAGCTATGAAAGGATCTCAGCACCTCATTCCTTTTCGAGTTTGCACTTCCAAACTCACACGTTTGGAGAGGTGGTGATGTTCTCCCTGGCTAGCAAAATGCAGACGGGCACAGAAAGCCCATAAGGCTCGCTGTGGTGTACCTGCTCATGTGAGTATACCCTTCTATAGGTCCTTTTTGACTCTCCATGAATACTACTGTAGCAACTGTTTTATTCTGTGCACATGCTCTTAATTTATACCATGAAAGCACACTGGGCTTAGGGAACATGGACATCTGATGATGAACAATGGCTTTCACTATGTGTCTTTGAATGTGCTCTGTGCAGAGAGTAGATCTCAGCCCTGCTGTATCATAGAACCCTGCTCTACTGTTCGCCCTCAGAGGGGATACAGCCTGCAGATGCTCCCTGCTGCTGACATTCCCCTGAGTGAAGCTAAAGGATGAAATAAAACTTCCCACAGGATGTGGTGGGGGAGACGAAGCTTGCTCCACGAAGGCTGTGGCCTCGATTGCCCTCCCCATGCAAGAAAAAGAACGATCTCATCTTAGAGTTCTTGTCTTGTAAACAGAACATAAGTCTGTGGGCTAAGGCACTGAAAGCCTGAGCATAGACACAAGCAAGCGCTGTGCCATACGTTAAGCTGTTTTTGCATGCATGGCGTCGGCATCTTGTTAACATGCCAACCTAATCCCACTCTTTTGCTTCACAGACAAGTACCACTTTATTAGCCACGAATCTATTATCTTCCCGTTTGAAGGGCTCTGAATGGCCTTACAGCAACATTCTGCTTTTGTAATACAAATCCTTTCACGTTGATAAAAATACTTTAAGAAATGAAAAGTAAGGTTCAACAGTGACAGAAATTCCAGTCGCTTCTTTCATCCTCCCAGTGTGAGCCAGCAGGTGCAACTTGACATTATTTAAACAAACCTTCCCCCTGCTTTGTGACTGAAGAAAGGCTTTGGCAAATACTTATCCTTTGATATGATGTGTACTTGACAAAATTCACAGGGAGATCTGAACTGCTGCTTTGAAGCAAATGCTTATTAGAACGCTGGAGCACTAAAGTGCACTGTGATTTGGCTCAGTTGCGAGTGAGACATCAAGCAAAGTGTGCCCATTATGTCAATTCAAAGTCAAGCCTAAACACACTGACTTCTGAGGAATCTGAAGAGAATTTGTGCAGCTCTACTGCTTTATTGCTTGTCTCATTTGCATTGCCTTCTCGCTCTCCACATTTGCAGCGTAGTGGTTGGCGTATCATCTGGAATTCATCAAGTATTTTCCATTACTGTTTTCTGCTTTCCACTTTCAAACCTTCCTCTCTCACCCTCTTCCTCAAAATGTGCTGTTTCCAGCTGAACAGGAAAGGGGATGAGGATCTGCCTCATAGTTTCGGTTCTGTTCCAGCATTGTGCTCGATCTGTGCAGGTATTCAGTGGGGAATATTCTGTATGGGATATTTGGGAAAATGCCATGAGAAGTGAGCTGGCAGTGAGGAGACAAAGTCTCATACTGTGGTCTAGAAAATATTTAGAGGTGAAATCATAGAATCACTGAATCATAGAGATTGGAAGGGACTTGTGGAAATCATTGAATCCAACACCTTGCGAAAGAAATCCCCTACAGCAGGTCATGCAGGAAAGCTTCCAGACAGGTCTTGAATATCTCTGGAGAAGGAAACTCCACAACTGCTCTGGGAGGCCTGTACCAGTGCACCATCACCCTGTGTGAAGATTTTGCTCATGTTCATATGCAAATTCCTGTGTTCCAGTTTTTGAACATTGCCACTTGTCCTGTCATTTGGCACCACCGAAAAGAGCCCAGCCCCATCTTCTTGACTCCTGCATTTCAGATATTTGCAAGTGTTGATAAGATCCACTCACTGCCTTCTCTTCTCCAGGCTGAACAGTCTCAGGTCTTTCAGTCTTTCCTCATATGAGAGATGATATGAGATGAGAGATGCTTCAGGTCCCTCATCATTTTGGTGGCCCTTCATTTGGCTCTGTCTAGGAGATCTCTCTCTTTCTTGAACTTGGGAACCCAGAACTGGACACAGTACTCCAGATGTGGCCTCACCAGGGCTGAGTAGAATGGGAGAACCACCTCCCTCAATCTGCTGGCAACACCTGAGGATACCATTGGCCTTCTTGGCAGCAAAGGAACACTGCTGACTCAAGGCCAACCTTGTTGTTCACCAGGACATCCAGATCCTTCTCTGCAGAGCTACATATGAAAATTGAGCTAATGTATCTTTTTTGTCCCAAAGAAAACTCGAGAATGCTTTTCGTCCCTTCTCTCTCATTGTCAAATTCCCTATGAAATGTTGCAGTTTGTAGTATTGTCTTCTTTCTTTCCTGCTGGAAAGGCCTCGTATACTGGTCATCTTTCCTTTGTTCTCTTTCTCTTGATGCATTCAAATCAAGACTAGATAGCTTCCTAACACAGTTTTGCTATAGTTTAATAGGAAACTAATGTATTTTAAAAAATCCTTCTGTTGTGGTTATTAATGGTTAGGTTATTAGGTTATATACCAGACAACTCTAACTGTCCATCCTGGCCTTACTATCTGTGAAGTCTTTATCCATTACCAGCAGGTATAAAGCTGCCTTCAGCATGAAGTGGTGGCAGTTCACAGAATCATAGAATGTGTGGGGTTAGAAGGGACTTGAAAGCCCATTCTGTTCCAACCTCCTGCTGTGGGCAGGGCTGCCATTCACTGGATCAGGCTGCCCAGCGTCCAGTTCCTCAGTGTGTGCCTGAGGAGGTGATGCTGTGGCCTGGCCTCATGCTGGCACTCAGCAGGAGCATGTGTATGCAGACCCTTGTGGGTTCCAGTCCTGCAGGAATTTTCAGAACATACTCCATCCTCTGTTGACAAGCAGGGAGTCCTTTTGCCAGTGCAGCCTGAATATATGGATACAATGAGTGTCATTGCATCAAGCATCAGAAGCAAATGAGTAAAGAGAAAGGTGCTCTGGGTTCTTGTTTTGCATGCTGTCACAGGAAGCAAATTGACTGCAATTGCTGATTTGTTAAAAATGCACCGGTGAGAAATGACACTTGTTCCTTTTTCTGAAATCTAGCAAACATTTTCTGCCCATGATGCTGAGGAAGGCATGCTAGCCATGTCTATGGGCTCATCAGACATCAGGAATGGCTAGCGGCTTGTTGAGGTTTGTTAACCTCTTGGCATCAACACAGCAAACTACACGTGCTCAGCAAGAAACAGCCAGCACTTTGCCCTAACTCAGAAGGATGAGCACGCTGAGCAAAGAGTCTGGGCAAGACTCACGTGTAGGCCTTATTTCAGCAAGCAAAAGTGCTGAACCAATAACAACACGATGGTGTTGGCATCATGCTAATGAACCGGCCTCGCTGATGCTAGCGCTCTCAGGTTTTGGCTCCTGGACATGGGACCATGTATTACAGAGCTGAGCCCATGATGCCATGATATCTAATGACTTGGCATTGCCTCTGTAAGCTGGGACTGCTGTGCTGATAACCACAGGGGTCCAGGCTGCCACATAGCTGGAGACCTTTAATTAGTGGCCCCCATCCTCAGTCAGCAGAGAATGCTGCAAAATTCATGGCTACATAAGCCTTGGAAGGTCTTTGCTTCTATTAAAGAGATTAATAAGGGCAGTATAGAAAGTGAAAACTTATTACATCTCCTGATTTGTTTGTGTTTTCAGTGTTCCATTTGATTGTGTAAGATCTGTCCTCCCACCTTCATGAGCTGAAGGAGCCTGATTTGCTCCTTTTTATACCACTTCTTGCATCTACAGCAAGATGCAGCTTCTGACATCAGGCAGAGGCATATCAGAGCAGCTGAGGGACAGGAGAGTGAGGCTGAGCATAGAAGTCCTTAGAGAAACTCACTCTCAAAGAGGAGCAAAGAAAAACAGCTCTCCTTCCCCAGTCTGAGGGTGTTTTTTCACTATGTCCATGAGGGTCTTACCTTAGTGGGAAAATCTGGAAAAGAGTAGAGGGAAAAAAACCCTCAAACGTGATTATGCTTCTCAAACAAGTTATTTGTAGATTAAGATTTATTTCATTTCCTCCAATAGAAGCCAGGGGAAGGTAATTTCTTTTCCCTCTGTTTTCCACAGGTTTCAGTCTCTTCCCATTCCTAGTAAACATTTATATGAGTCTGTAAAAAGACATTTGGGAGGCTCCCAGGCTGTCACTATTCAATTAGCATTTAGTATTACAGTCTTCCCTTTGCAAATTAAAACTCTGTGGTTTCCATAGTGATTTAAACAAGATGAGAATCTGAGTGAAGAGAAGCTGACATAAGTGAAGATGAGCTGAAAGCAATGTAGATATTTGTGATGTGGGTTGGTTTTTTTTTTCGGTTTTTTTTCCCTCCCTAAAGAACATTTTGAAGAACATACTGTAATCCTCACTTGAAAGATGCCTGGCAATGCCTGGGCAGATAAATCCGGGTGTGAAACTGTTTTGGGTGCTCTTCAACCCAGAGATTTGGGGTGAGCAGGAGTGCTGTGTTTTGCTAGGTGAGCCGATGTTTTTGTGTAATGTGACATTTAAATGGTTTAGTTTACAGCATGTTTGTTCAATGCCTACGTTGACATGTACTCCTTTAGAAGAGGAAAACCCTGATCAAAGTTTGGTTGCTTCTGCAGACGGAGTATCACTGATGCAAAAGCTTGCATTCTGTACTGCGGAAGCGAGCCCTCCTCTCCTCTGAGCCACACTTCCTCTGCATATCTAGAATTTCAGTGAGGGAAGAAGTCTTGTCCAGTGTTTCTCCTAAAGCACTGCCACTTAATGATCCCTGAGACAGGTTCTTCTCTGCCAGCTGTCCTCATTCCTGCTGCTTCTTAGCTGCAAGAGGAGTTGCATGCTTAGAGCCCCTCGTTGAGCTGTTGGCATTCATAACACCAGGTTAGCGAGTGCACTGAAGTCTTCATAACTGGCCCGCTTATTTGGTAAGGTGGTTAGGCTGGCCAGGGCACTGCAGCAAGGACACACCTATTATAGAGGAATCCTTGCCCTGTTGCAGACAGAATGAGGCAATTTTTTTCCCCCATGACAACAAAGGAATGTGGCTAAAATCTGCTGTAATAACTTATGTACATCTCTATTGCTCTGATAGACTCACAACAGCATTTTGCATGAGATTCTATACAGTGTGTGGGTAACAGGACAAATTAGATATTCCAGCTGCAAAAACACAGAGTGCAGAGAATGACGTGCAGTTCAGCTGCACAAATACGGCGTTCGTGTGATACTGCGTTCAACCCACTTCCTCCATGAGATTTCCTCTAGGTCAGTGTAGAAGAGGTGGCCACTGCCTGGGTAGTGGGATGCTCACCTTCTGACAGCTGCCAGTTGGGTGCTTGCAGTGAAACTCAAACTGAAACGAAAAAAGCTGGGCTGCCAAAAGAAGTTAATAGAAAGAAGCGCAGCTGAATTTGCTTTGGTTGTATTTTTTCTTTTTTCTTTTTTCTTTTTTTTTCCTTTGAGTGAATAACAATAAATATCCATAAATATCCTTTCTAATTTCATCTAGTTGTCATTTAAAGGGGTACTTCCACAACTTAATATAACTAACTGGTTGTTCCACTTGGGTCCACTTCGAATTTCGGTATACATTTCATCTGGCTTTGTACATTTCCCTAACTATCACCACCATGTACATCTTTCATCCTGACGGATCCACGGAGTACCACAGCCCGCTGTAAGAGGAGTTCATTTCTTCAGCCATAGTTTGGCACGTGCACATATATGGAACTGCAGTTACATACTTGCATCACTCAGAATTGAGCAGAGAATTAAGACTTCCTGAAAGTGGTTTGCTTTTGTTATCACCAGTGCTGCTGGTAGCTGGCAATGGCAACTTGCAAAACACTGGCCCTGACGTTTCCAACCCCAGCACCACATGTTGCTGAAATTCTGGAGAGTGCTTAAACAGCAGCTTAAAAAGGTATGTTTGTAAGTGAGAGGGAAGTCCTCAAGTTTATGAGATTTTTAGCCTTATTATGTAATAATTAAAACAGCACGAAGGAATTCTCAGAGAATCTCAGCTGGATTTATTGTTAGGGCAAAAAATAGTCCTTTTGCAGCAAATATTCTGAAAGAAGCAATGGAGATGCTGTGTGATTTAATTTTTTCCTAATCCAGTACATCCTACATTCTAATCAAAGCATGCCTTCGCATTATGACTCTCAACTAGTGCACATCATTAATTTACCAATACAAATTAAGCAATCTGAGCAACAACTCTGAAGATAACAATACAAAAATACCCTTGCAGAAAAACTCAGTTTGCTCACTATTTAGTTAACTTGTGAAAATTCAGAGATCTGTGCTCAGTTTCTGTGTGCACATCAGGTAACTGCCTGCTCCGAGGCAGGCCCCTTTAGCTGCATTACCCTGAGAAGCAGCAACCCAATTACGGTTCATGTTCAGACCATCCTACCTGATTGATGTCACTTGATCTTTTCCTTTCTCTTTCACTGTTTTTTTTTTAAAGCTATTATGCACTCACATGTCCCATTTACCTCAGCTGCAGAGTAGCCAGGAAATTGCAAAATGCTGTTATTAAAACTCTGAATTAATATCCCATTGGCAGTACTAATGGAGGAGCCAGGGCCAGAACAGCGGTATAGATGGAGCTGCTGTCTGATTTACTGCATCCAGTGAAGACGATTCTCACAGGTTAGAGGTGAGCTGCCTTTGAAGGAGAGCATGAGAGCAGTGTGCACATTTGTGCTGCCTTTGTCTGTAACGATCAGAGTTATTTTATGGCCTAAGGTCTAGGGGATTAGGGAGAATTCAAAACCAGATGAGAAGGAAACCAGATATGCTAGCAGGTCCATCAAGAGCATAGTCTGATTTTGATTATGGGAAGCGTGCCAGTGGGGTGAGCAGAGTAGAGGGGGGTTTGGTACAGTCTGAATTTAGAATTTTCAAGGAAACCGGATCACAGTGACAGGTTTGGTCCAGAAACTTGAAGAGATGAGGGTAAGAGATGTCTTGCTGGGTGTCATGTGTCTGCTAGCTGTAAATAGGGGGATGAAAACGGTGCTTTTAAGAGTTCTGAAAAGGCACAAAGAACCACTTTGTCCCTAGGGACAAATGTGAGAACTGATGCAGTATTGACAAAGTCTGTCCTGCAAGTAAACGCATTTCAGATGGCTTTGGTTTAGCAGGACGATATCTGTGTCTCCCAGTTCTTTAAAGCTCAGAGTGCTGCCTATGTCTCTTTAAGGGACTTTGCCAAGTGTCCTCTGCTTCTCTGCAACATGCTGTGGCCAGGGAGGGTTTCCTCACAGCCAGAGGCAGCACTGGAGCTGAGCTCTATGCAGTCTCACGTGTATCCTTGTATCCTTGAGAGCTCTTCAAGAGGGAGAGTAGAGTTGAGCCACTGATTAAACCACCTCATAGAGCCTATAATTCAGTTTGGGGGATTGTTGTTGTTTTCATTCTTTTCCCTACTTAACTTGATTCTGCTGCAGCTGCAATAGTTAATGATGTGTTGAAAATTGAGCTATTATTTAACATAGGGGAAAAATGCCTTCCCTCTCCTGGCTCCCCATGGGCTCCCCAAGTCACTCGAATGGATCCAAAGGGGAGGAGGTTTGGCTGTTAGCTCAAGCAGCGTAGCTTGATGAACAAAGTTTGGGAGTTTCATAAACAAATATCTCGGCAGCTGCGTCCCACCCAGGTCGGTGATGGGAGGACAAACCGTAGCTCTGAGAGGTGGCTGGAGATCTCATCGGTTACTGTGCTCCTGGCTTTTCTCTGCAGTAAGTGGAACCACAAGCATTTTTATGCATGCAAAAAGGGACTTTCAGTTTAGGATAAAGCCATTTGCTTTGCTTTGTGTTTGGCAACAAAGGTGTTGACATTTGTCTTGTCTTATTTTATTGTGTTTCAGTCACAGCTGTAGACATTCTCCAAACTAGTTATTGGTCACAAATAAACATAGACATATAAGACATTTGCTAGCTAACATGTTTACTTTTCCAGTGTGAAGCTAATGAGTGACATCATTCCTTAGCAGCTGTCCTGGTTGCTCCCTCAAGGATCACATCTTGAGATAGAAAAAAAGAGACCAAAATCCTATAGTATAATACCAAACGTATACATTTAGCTGAGTAATTAATTGAAATAATATATGATTCATTTCAGCAAGATCATGAGTGAATCAGAATCTTGGACATCCTGTCCTATGCAAAGAGCCCTGGGAATGTTTGTTTAAGTGGGAAACATGCTCTGCAAGGAAATTGGTAACAAGGGACCTCAGGAGTTCAAAGCTAAAATCCCGCAGAAGAAATACCAAAGCCCAAGGCCATGCCCTTAATTGGCATACACCATTGGTTACAACCTGTGTACATCAAAGATCTGTCTCTCAATGCTTGTTCAAATTATTTGATCTTCTTGAGCTTGCAGAAACTGACGTAAATTGATTTTAGTCTGTAAGAACTTGAGTCTCTTCAAGCTCCAAAGGCAGATAAAATAACAATAGAAAAATGGCCAGCTGGTTTTAGTCGTCTGGAAACAAAAACGATAAAGATTTGTCTAAGTGTAGAAGAAATTGTCAAAACATTTAAATGTATATATTTAAGATTAAATCAAAATTGCTTGTCTCATATCACCAAAGGCTCCAGAGAAACGGATCTCCAGAGCTATTTTATTGCAGCAGCAATCAGTTAAGGGCTAACTCTTTTGTTTGGCAGCAGTTTCAGCTGTGTTTGTGAGAGTTGAATAACAATAATTTTTTTCAACATGCGTGTATTCTGCATCTGAGAGATAACATTTAACCAAAAAATGACACAAGGAGGTATCTCCGGAACCCACAAGTGAGGTACTGTATCCCATTTACAGCATGCTCTGGGGCAACTTGTCAACAGAATTGCTTCTCTCAGCAATGTCTAGTAGAGCTGCAGACAGAAAATCCCAAAGAAACATCAGCTACGCCTAAAATAACAACAACAAAAAGTCATTCTCAAGCTATTTCTGAAGGAGATATCTACTTCTCCAATTGTATGGCAATAAAGCTGTCATAGACTCGAGCAGCCAGTTGGCCCCAGAATGCAGCAGTTCTGACCTATGTGTTTGCATAAGTCAGATGTAGAACTTGTAGTACAAGCATCTCCGAGAGCAAGAGCTGAGGTGGTCAACTGTGGTTGAGCAATGCTTTTCTAATATCTTATTTCCTTGCAATGCAGAGGAAGTACTGAACACAGTGAGAAGCATAACTCTCCGCTGAAAATATCCAAGTTGTTCGTGATTAGGGACAGCCTCAGTAGTATAGTCATTCCCCACAGCACACTGGAGTACAGCAACAGCTATTGAGGAAGCTGAAGGGGATAACAAGAGCTATGCTTAAGGGCTATCCCTTGAATAACCTAATGAATAACCTTGGCCTTAAACTTTGCAGCAATGTAGATAACTTTAGGGGGCTTTTCTGTCACTCATTTATCTTAGTGGGAAAATGGTGAGCCCTTGAAGAGCCCTTGGATCTATGAGCATAGCTCAGTTCCTGTCCTGTGCTCATACTCCGTACCTCCAGTTAGCTGCCCTTCAAAATTACATGCACCATAAAACAGAACAGGAGAAGTCATTGTTTGCTTGCATTTTTAATGGGCAAAACCTTTTGTTCATCAATTTTTTTTTTTGTGGAAGTATCTGTGGTTGGAATGAACCACCCCAGAGTCACCCTGAAGTGCTTCAATGTAATGATTTGGCACCAGTGTCTGGCTGATTATAATGACTCCCAAGGAGCTTTTCAGTCCTAGTTTCCCCGGTTAATGATTGTTAACAGCGTCTACAAGACACTGCCTATCTGGAAGCTTGTGTAAAATGAACTGTGTCACAACACCATTTCTAGTAGACCTCATCATATGGGGAATATGAGCAGCATTTGTGTCCCAGAAGCCTTTCTACAGCGTGAACTCAATCTCATCAATTGCTGCTAGTTTGCTTGCTTTATATTACCCCACATACAGCTATTCAAAATTACTATGTATTTAGTGTGCCTGGTTGGACATCCTTTGATAGGACAAAAATAAGTATTTAAAAAAGAGGAAGGAAAAGCCTGTATCTAATAATCTGATTCTCATGTCAATATTAAGGTATCAATATGTTTCATCAGTACTCTGTTTAGCAGCTTTGCAGAGATGGAACAATTTAAGCCCACAACAAATATACAGCCTTAAAAGGGACGTAGCAAATGTTAACCAAACTGGTTTCCCCCTTGCTTCTGTGGCATTGATTTGAAACACGTAAACCCCGCCAGACTTTGTTTTTTCACTTGTAGGCAGGAAGTTTATTAAAAAGGGAAAATACATGCAGCAGGAAAAGAGAGGGCTCTGGTGCTTTCCAAGTCAGCATTTACGTGACTCGGGTTCATTTTGAGAAGAATAATTTATAGTGGTGTGAATAAATAATAGCAGTGAGTTCTGGCTGTCCAAATAGGCTACATAATACCCTGGGAAAATTTCCTCTGCTGCGTGCTAATGACTGATTGTTGGCTTTTATGTTGCGAGCCACTGTAACAAGTAAATCATCTGAAAGTAACTGACGTGCTCAGGTTTGTTTAGGCAGCACGTGTCAAACTGCATCTTCGAGTCAGTGTGAGATATGAGTTCAGTTTACTGCTGCAGTCGGTGTGGTCTGTCTGTCTGCCTTTATAAGCAGTCGCACAAGATGGGCTGCTGAACTTAAAAAAATCAATGGTTGAGTGTAATTTGTGTAGCACACATTTGCCATTTTGTCAGTGTCACTTCTTGTGGAAATAAATTTGGACATCGGTTGGGTGCCTAACTCATCTGGGATGAATGATCTATTCATGCTAATTTTAAGAGCAATGGTGAAAATATATTCCCTCATCTATTCAATTTGTGTGCAGAGAAACATTTCCAGTCTGCCATTGCTCACGTCTTGTTGACTGCTCCTCTAGCTGTATCTGTTCAGTGTAAAGCTTTCTTTTTTTCTCATTGCAGCTTTACTGAAATGACTTTCTCTATTATTGTTTAATCATCCAGATGAGAGTGTTGCACGCTTTCCCCCTTGCCTACCACTGCTTTTTAGCTATATGAAAAAATTTTGAGGGTTTATAATGAAAGGAAACTATGCGAAGCGCTGTTTTCATTTTCAGTTGCGTCTTTTCATTGTTGGTAGCAAGTGGCCTTTTGAAAGATTGACTTATTTCTGTATCACTTGAAAAGGAAGATAAAATGCAAAATAAGAATTGGACATTGTGAATTTTTCCCTGACCAGAGAGGCCTAAGTTGCTTGTGCAGATGACAAATTCACCTGCCTAGAATGTCTTCTTGTAACATCCAGGGACTGCGGTTTACTGTTAAACAGAGCAAGGTAGAAAGGAAGTAGTGTCTCCCTCAATTTCCAACTTTTAACAAGGGGACAATTTCTTCCATGTCACAAATGAAATTTTCTTTTCACATTTGTTCCAACTGAGTGACAGAGTGGTTTTTGGATTTTGAGCTGCTTGATGTGAACATCTGTTCTTAACTGGATTAAGAGCCCAATCCCATTACATGGGGGGTACCAAAATCTCACACAGTTACAATAATAGCTATGGGTCAATGCAGATCTGAGCCAGTCTTGAGGTGGTGACATAGATTTCAAAGGTTTCATCTTTTATTTCCAGTTCCTTGAGCCAGTCAGTTCCTTTCTTTGACAATCATCTTAGTCAAATTGGCTTTTTTCATTTTTTCCTTTCTTTTGCATATCTTTATGGATTGATGAACCTACACAGTGAAGCAAGACAAGAAAGTAATCCACTGATGGTTGATAAGATGTTGTAACACTGAATATGTTTTTCACCCCTGCTTTAGTGTCTCATGAAGTGCTTGCATCTATTTAATTTGGTATTGTTCTAGCCAGTGGTACCCTATCTGCCTTTGAGTGCAACTCTAATCACATGAGGTGCCAATACCCTAATCCAAATTCAGCATTCGGTGAGCAATTTATATGGTGGTCATATACATAACTTCTTACCATCTGTCATCCCTGTGACTTCTACTGGCCCAGTGCAGTTTCCATGGTAGTCAATGGAAATTTTTGAGGCTGATTTCACAGAGCAGAACATTCAGAAAAGGAGAGAGAAAAGGAGAGGGAAAATCACTGAAGAGCACACTTTCTTTCCCTTTCTCTGTGCTGTAGGGAAAATGCTGTAACCTCCATCTAACAGATGGCCACTGCTGTCCTCAGATTCGTTCCATATTTGTAAAGGGATGGAGAATTTTAAAACTGTGTCTTCCAAATACCAAGTTAGCAGTTTAATTCTAGTGCCATCCTTGAGAACAGATATGTGAGATGAAATAAAGGATAAAAGGAACAGGAAAAATCTACTAACATAGCAACGTGTTCACAGATTTAGAAATGAAGATATCTCCCTTAGCAGCATGTTCTCTCTGTTTCCCTATCTCTGAAATGAGCAGACATTTCCATGGCCCTCTGTCAGAGCAGTTCTAAGTCTGAATGTTCAAAAATCACATTAAGACTTTCCAGAAAGCAATGTGGAATAGTCACAAGTTGAGTATACAAAAATTAATATGAAATATATATATATATATCCCTCTAAATCCTTTATGGTTATGTTTGTTTAACTAATGACATGTGTGTGATACCTGATGAATGCAAATACTCTGTTTTTTTCTATAGCTTTTTTTCAAAGAATCAAAGAATTAAAATATCGTGTCAAGCAAGGTTCTCAGATTAGTTGAATGATCATAATGAAGGGCAGAATTTGGCCTGGCATCTTGAGTATGTTGCTATCATCTGCTTCATATAGCTCTAATACAAAGGCAATATGAGAGCTAGCAGTTTCAGTCCTTTTGACCCTCATAAGAGTGAGATAAAGATTTCATGAGAAGAAAGAGAGCTTCAGTATTTTGAAGTGACTTTCACAGATTTTTTGACTATCATCTTTTTCTTCTCTCTGCAGTTCATTCTTTATCTGTGCCATAAAAATCACTTTCTCTCCTCTGGAGAGATTTTCCCTATCCCATGCCCTCTCTACTCTCAGTTTCTCTGACCCTCTTTTTACCTTTCTTTTCACACGGTACAAAATTTGGGTTGTTTTCAAACAAATCTGAACTTTTACTTTGTTCTGATTTTATTTGTGGCCTGAAAAACAAAGCACATTAACTTGAAACAGACACTAAGTTGCCTATGGGGGTAACTTGTAAAGTACTGATGCTTGGAAAGTTCCCAAAAGAAAACAAAGCCCAGCAGTCTTGCCTTGTTTGTAGAGCTGATGGAGATCATTGACTCCTAAACCTTTGCCATCTCCTTCCAACCAGCCTCCTAAAATAACAAATATAGGGGCTATGTCAAACAGTTATGGTCTTCTGAATCATGAGCCAGACGTAAGAGTGACATTGAGACTGTTCCTGCACATAAACATCGGTAGCTCCATTTTGGGACAGTTCTGTCATGCACAGCAAAGCAGTGTGGATTTACTTCCACTAAGAATCCGGCCTCACGTCCCACAGTGAACAATGGAAATGATGGATCTGGAAAACAAAGCTGACACCATGTGCATGAAGAACGTCTGATTATTTTTTATTGTTATTATTGTTTCTTGATGATACACCAGGCACTGAACTAGTAGTGTACTCATTTCATGTGCCTGAAATTTAATTTAGAAAGTGAAGCTGATGGAACAGGCAAAGGGACCTGAGATTGGGCTAAGGCAAAGAGTGCGATTTCATAGTTGTGATATACCCACAACTCAGTATCTCAGGTCAGTTATGTTTTGAGTCAGCCTGTGAAGCAAATGCAAGTCAGACGCTCAATAATGTTCCCTACCATAAAGCACTGGGCAGCTCAGTGTAAAAACCATATCCCCTCTGGTGGATGCCAGGCATTCAAAGGTGCTTCTGATTGATTTGCATTTGAAGGAATACATGGTGAAAGTGTATTGCATATTAGATTAGTCTTGGAATCTGTCACATAAATTAGCAGTGATCTTGATTGCAAAATACTCTTATTGTTTATTTCTCCTGCATGCTTACCTCAGACATATTTGTTCATATTTGTTTGGCTTTCCTTATCATTCCTTACTCCCATCCCCGTTTTACTTTCTTATACTTTCTTGGGACACCATTAAAATGTAGTTTACCTATATAGATATGATAGATAGATACAGATATGACTGTTCATCTAAAGAAAATAACTTTTAAGAGTCATATAAAAAGAAGTGCTTTATTATTGTTCACTTGCTGTATGGAGTGAATGACATCAGTAGGAAATGGGCCACTGAGCACTGAATTTCTCTCTTGCAGTAGCATAGCCCTCTGGAGTGATTCCAAAGCAGGCAATGGTTGTACATTGTTGTAACACTGATGGGTGAAGTGAGACACCAGCCCAGTGAATTTCCTATCACAGCACCCTCTATGCAAATGTTTCATGTGCATTTACTGCTCTCAGCATTTCTTTCTCAGGCCCCAGCTATATAGAGTTACTGAAGTCGTCTAGGTAATAACTTGAAAGAAAATAGACTCTGAATGAAAGATTTTGAAACTGCAATCAGCTCTTGAAAGAGGGAGTGAAATCAGGGATGAGTAACAGATGGTGACGGTGGCTAATCTTTCAGCCTATTATTTTACCATATGGGGGTCTATGCCACAGACTTTCATGCTGAAAATAAAACAGAAATTAATCATTGTGTGACAATATATTATTTAAATAACTCTGTTGCAGTGATATTTGCCTCCGTCTAGAAGCCATATGCAAGCGTATATGCTCCAAAACGAGATACAGCTGCATGTAGGCTGCTTTTGTGGTGACAGACATCATATGACTTCAGAGGAAAAATTGCTACACCACTTAGTTTACACAGAGAAAATGAATTTTCTGGCCATGCTAAGGAGACTGTGAAAGGAAACCCACATAGAAACACCCGATGGATTCTAATAGGAAATGATAACTTCTCTATGGAATTGAATAGAGAATTACATCACATGCATAGGAGTCTATAGGGTGGTTAAAAAGAGAAATGACTTCATTATGCGGACAGCCTCTCAGCTGGTCTATCTCCATTGGAGGCAAGAGTGCTCTGATGGCTGTTTTCAGCCGAGACACCTCCTTTTTGAGCCTTTGCTTCTAGCCAACTGTAGTAAATGCCTGTAGTATTATGTTTAAATCCTGTTATCCTTCATAAGTCTCTTCTACAAGAAAAATACCCCGAAGCTAGTTGTATATTTTCTGTTTCTTCTGTAAATTATTCTTTAAAATGCTATTAAGGTAAGATCAGTTCTCCAGTGACAAAACAGAATGTATGTACTAAATTTCTGTTTTATTTTCCTGGTAGCTAATTTGTCTGTGCTTATATGTGATAAGGAAAAAGGCCAGCTCCCAAATGTTTCTGGCTCCTTTTGACTATCAGAGTGTGTTCCAGCACTCATTCAAGCTTAACTCAGTTTCACATAGGATAAAATCAATTTTAAAAACAAATTCTGGACAATATAGGTTCAGGTGTTGTAGAATCATGACTACAGAGAAGATAGACTCAAGATGAATCATTTATTTTGCTCCACATCTCGTGATCCAAACACACAGGCAAAAACTCTGAAGAAGAGATCAGGAATCAGTGTATCTATCCTCTCACTAAGTGATCTGACCTTTTAGTTGACTGAGGCACAGAAAACTGTGCTTAAGACAGAAGATAAAATTGGCCAAAACATGTTACTAATATATAGAAGTTTGATATCAACTGCAGCCAGGAAGTCTTCATTTTAGTTTTTGCTTCAGGCATTCTTGCTCTCTTAACCAGCTGTTTGCCCCTTACCCGCTAACATGTTAATACTATAGTTCTTTATGGTTGGTATTGCTGTCCCAAAGTTCAGTGAACAGAAGGAAATGCATGAATAAAAAAAAAAAGAGCATTCCTGTCCTCCAGTCCCAATTTATATGTTTGCTGAGAAGCTTAATCTCTTTCATGGTTTATTCGTATTCTAGTTACACTGATTTTGTGTATAAAAAGAAGGCAGTTTTTGCACTGTATTCTGAAAACACAACTCAGGTCTGTAACATGAGTTAGGGCCACAGCTATGCTGCATGAGAATTTGAGTTCCCATTTTCAGTTTGATCTCAGCTTAACTGTGGATAATGTGCTGAAATGCCATGGTCTGTTTGTTAGATCTTGCCAGTAGCAGACTCAAAACTGTACTGGAGTATAAATAATTGTCATTAGCGTTTTGAAAGTGCATCATTATTTAGTGGAGTTGGAGCAAAAGGAAGGTAGAGTTCAAAAATTAGCCAAGGATGTTTGAGAGGCTGAAACAGAGGTAAAGGTTACAGATTTGAACATAAACTTTGTTACTTCCAAAAATTGTTTCTTACCTCTCCTTCTATTCTTCCATCTATCCCCCCAGCAAAATGGCAGACACTTTCTAACCTAAAACTGTGAGAAGGAAATGTGGGAGAAAGTCCAAAGAATACAAGTCATAATGTACAAAAAATGAATTAATCCTTGTGAAATGATTGTTCAAATTAACCTAATGTTGTGGTTAGTAGTTAAAACAGCCATGGCCATGCCCTCTTCTCATTTAACTTTCTTTTAATGCTGATCCCTGTGTGACCCAGTGTGTTTGATCAGATTTTATATTACTATTCAAAGCATAGACACATAGCAAAGTGTCTGACACTGTCTTTCAATTCAAAGAGTGCAAGTGAGTTGAACCATAAAATGGTTCCAATTAAAATAGTGCATGTTAGAAACTCTGAGATGAGTCTGAACAGTGTGTGATTGTTGTTTTTTTTTCTTGCATTCCCCACATTCTACAATGCATTCCTCTTTTTGTGCTTCTTGAACTTTTGTTTTACCTCTAGTATCCTTCTAAAACATCAATAATCATTCTACTCTGCGAATTCAGAAAGATTTAAGTATTTATTTTGGTACAATAGCAAAAGAAGTCTAGAAGAAATCATCTGGCTAGCACTCAGCAGTGTTTCCTGGATGATCATGTTGAGCTTTAAAGCACAGTACCACACAGAAAGTCTGATCTGCTGATCTTATAGTGATGTTTTTCATTTCCCAATGGGACTCTCGATTTTTAATGTGAATCTTTTCCTTATATTTTGAGGATTTTTATATGGCTTGTTTGTTTGTTTGTTTGTTTGTTCGTTTTTTGTTTTTCTGAAAGCATTTATGATACAAACATAACTACATAAAGGGTTTATAGTACTACCTGAACATTGCTTCTAATTTCTAGAAAGAAATAAAGAGGGGAAAAAATGTGTATTAATTTAAAAGAAGAGTAATGATTTGCTCACATTTCAGTATAAGCCTGCCTATTGTATTTGTGAAACATACTTGAAAAGGCAAAAGCTGAAATTATAGTCATATCATCAAAACAGACTGATTCATCATTTATATACAGCTAATTGCTTGCTACTTAACCCACTTTTTAGCTACATGTGCAGTCAGTTTCAATCTTTAAATGCTTTCTTGTTATTTCAGTAATATCAATTTGTTCCTCAATCAGAAGGGTGTTAATTCACTGGTCAGGAGTTAAAAATAGGAAAATAGTCATTGGCAGCAGGCAGATTTCTTCCTTCCTTCCATTTGAGCAGACTCCAAATGATTAATCAAAACTAAGGATTTCATATGAACAGGAATTTTTCTGTAGTTGAGGAATCCACGTTATTTAACTCAATGCATGGACTTTGTGAAGTGTCGTTTGCCACTGGTATCTATTATTTATCCAGCAGCACCCCTGAATGAACTAACTCACAATTTGCTTTAACTTGTGCCACCAGAGCTTGTAGTCCAAGTGGAAAGATTCAAGCCTTCTTTTATTCAGATAAGGAAAGTTTATTTCTTGTATGGTTACAGAGCGTTGGTTCTTCTTCTGTGCAGTATAATCACAGACATCTTTTACTACCATGACCATGAAGTGAACTTGCATCCACTTCTAAAGGATTCCAGGCTCTTGCAGCTTGAACATGAAATTACTGCTTCTGCAGCTCTTTAAGATTATCTTATGAATTTCCTTCTATTATCTTACAGTGTATTTTAAAGCCATTTGGGACAGTTTGGCAGCTACTAATACATTGCTCTCAAAGCCAAATGAGTTTCATTTGTTAGTAGAGTTTGCTGAAGACTTGGCCTCTTCTCATTCCTGCAAAGGAAGACACTGAGCATTCAGCTATGTGATTTTGTAACTCTTCACTTGACAGTTTCAAATATGTGTTTCTGAGTTGCTTGGCCGTTTAAAACTCTCAACTCCTGAATAAAAAATTGAGCGAAACAAACTAACATGTCAGGTTGTACCTCAGCACTGCCAATCTAGAATAATCATATTGCCAATATTTGAAGTTCTGGATGGGCAGTAGGGACATTTAGATGAACAAGCCCATTGTGAGTAACTTGTCTGCTCTCTAGAGAAGTTGTATGCTCATAAAGGCAAACAGCTTGTGAGTGTATTTCTGGAGAATTACGATTCTATGTTTCAGGAAGTCTGTTTCCCATCTGTGACCTACCTACAGTTTAATAGAGCATCAGTTTATGTCTCTCTGTGAAACTTTGGTGAGGTAAAGGTTCAAATACCTCTTGAGAATTTGACTTGGGCAGCAAAAACCTCTACAGGCATGTGGGCCAGGGGGCAGAGGCTGAAGAAGTCATTGCTTACTTTCATCTTTCTGCTCAAAATTTGCTCATGAGCACTGTCAGCATTTGTTCTTAATGAGCCTATACCTGCCTTGGAGTGGGAAGACATGCTGGGTGGAAAGCCACCGGCATGAGCACTCCAACTGAGCACTGAGCCTAGCTTTGTACACCACAATCCTTCGAAGAGCACCTGAATTGCAGTTTGAATGTCTGTGGTCCCTCAGGGGTTCTGATTCATGCAGTGTGAAAATGAAAGATGAGTTTTATAAGTGCAGGTTGATTCTTCAAGGAGCACGAGGGTCAGTTTCACAGTGCTGCATGCCACCACTTCAGTAAATCACTGTGGTTTCCAAGGGCCTCCAGCTGTGTTGAGATATTCTGTTGCCTCTCCTGGTATATTACTGGAGAGAAAGGCAGCATCTTACACAAGGACTGTGATCCTATATTGTCACAGCTCAGACTGACTATATGAAAGTACCTCTGGAATAGAAAACTTTTCAAACCAAATCTCTAGCCCTCTCTGGATTGGTGTGGCCTGAAGTTGTAGGCTGGAACAGTGAGGAATTGATCTTGTTTGCCAAAAGACAGGATTACTGTTTTTTCATTTCTGAAAATTAATAAATGAAGTTAGTTGCCAGATACTAAGATGTTTCTTTTAATTTATTTCACTGAGCCCTGACAATAGCACCTGACACTTAAAATTTTTGTGCTTTAATAGTCAAAACTTGCAAAAATCAACAGAATATTTTAAACAAAGAGGCGATTGTTTTTAAAGGCAGTAGATGCACAGTAGCAATAGTTTCCATGTCTCTGTCTCTTGTGTTAATGTAAAATCTAATTTTCTAACTTTAAATCCGTTTTGCCTCTTTAATCTCTGTAAAATTTCTAGTGTTGACCTCTACTTCTTGCGTAATTAGTGCTAATGAAAACCTTAAATGCCTCATTGAATTGGAAAGCTATTAAATACATGTCATTCAGCCTCAACTCTGAATTCCCCATTGTCTTTGGTGCACTTTTCCTTATAGTGACAAGCTATGAGTGTTAACATACTGTCTGCATTGGAGAATCAATTGAGCTACTGACTACAGGTGGAGGTTGAATAAAAACTTCATCCTAAATTGCCCATTGGATCTTCATTTGTTAGTAATACGCTAGCAAAGGCAAGATTTTCTGGAAAAAGGGAAGAAAAATGCAACTGATCTTTTATCCTCTTTCTCCCTTTTCCACAACCAGCATACCCTTTTAGAGCTTAACATGTTTAAGTCTGATATGGGTGAGGGCTATATCTAAGGAGTGAGAAGCAAATAAAACATAAGTAAGATGTGCAAGCAACATTTTCATGAAGCTGCCTTCATTTCAATGACTTTGGCAGGGCTAAATCAGTATGAGACGTGGCCCAAAATGTTTTCTTAGCCATTACTGCTTTGGAATTGGAGCAAACTACAGACTTGTTCTGCAGAAAATTAAGACTTGAGTCTTGGGTCTGTATCCAAAAGTTTTAGCTTGTTTTGCCTTTTATTAAATGGATGTTCAGACATTATTTCCAAGCTCCAAAGCTGAGTGAAAGAGTGGTCTGTGGTTAAGGCATTTATGTGTGGCCTTCAAGAGCCTGTTCTGCCACTCTACAGATGTTGCATGTGACCTTTGTTGTGCTACTCCTTCTCTCTGTACCTCAGTTTCCCATTCATTTAAGATTATTCTTCACTGCTTCTGGGAATACTGTAAGGATGAATAAGTTAAGACAGGTGTGTGAGCTTTTCTGAATGGTGCTATTAAAAAAAAAGAGTTGAGAGCTGGTAGTTGGAAGAGACTGTTATGGTACAAAAGAAAAACCTTACTTCATTTTTCGCCCACTTGCGGAGGTTGTTTTTTTTTTTTTTTTGACTCTCATAAAATATGACTGGTTTTTGAGCATGACTCATGCTGTTGCTAAAACACTTTATTCTTAGTCTGATTCCCAAATGAGAAGATAGGAATGATGATGACCAATGCGTGTTACTGGTCTCATATGTAGTTGAAAGAATGAGTGGAAGATAAGAAAATGGCTGAAGCTATGAGAACTGATTCTCATAGATTCTTCAAGAAGTGGGCAGGTGGAGTGTGTAACCCTCTTCCCTTTCAAGTAATAGAAATGAAAAATCACGAATGTCTGTAGAAGTAAAGCCTCCTGTTGTTTTTTTCTTTTTTTGAAGGAAAAAAGTACCTCAGAAAGGATTTGCTGAGGAACTTGCTTTCAATTTAACTGCGTGACCAGACAAGATCAAAGGAAATTAGCTGGGACAGGAGGGAGACAAACAGACAGAATGTCTGACTGACTCCACGATTTAGAGAAAAATTATAAACTGTAAGAGAAATACTGAGGACATCTCTGAAGACTGTGCCATAAACCCAAGGATGCTCCACTTTGTTGAGGAAACAGAAACAGATGTGCTGATTTTATTGATCCGCAGCCTAATATCTCACATACATATAAGAGTCTTTTCTTGAAGACACCTTCACAGAGATAGTTTGGATCCCTTGACTCTCATTTTGCCCTGAAGAATTGTTTCTAAGCCTGGGGTACACAGAAGTGCAAGGCCTGGCTTTGGGGTGTGTAAGCCTCAGGCATGGAATCAGTTGTAGCTGGATCATTGGGGCCCCACATAGTAACTCTGATCCCATTTCCATGAAGGCAGCATTACCCATGAGGGGTAGGTGGCAGGCTCTGGGAGGACTGTGGACACAAAAAACAGGACACATTAATCCACGAGAGAGCAATATTGTATGCTGGAGCAGGCTGAGGCACATATCGGGTGCTGGCAGCAGCAGTTCTCCCTGTGTGGTGGGATGCCAGGGCACCTTGTGTCATGCTTTTACTGCACAGCAACCCCTGGATCTAATTCAGTTTTGTGTGGCTCTTAGGAGGAAACAGTCCTTCTAACTCTGGCTGGCCACGCACTTCTTGCTCTCATCTGACTCGTCTGCCACCTCACCACTGCTGGGCTCTCCAGCCCCATGAATTCCACTGTATGGACTGCGATCTGTTCTTCACTAGAGAATCTCAATTTTTTTTGGAAAAGAAATGCATTTTTGGCCTCTGTGGCTTCAGAAAAAAATCTTAAATATGTGAACTTTCCAAAATGCGAAAGAGGGTGGACAAATAAAAAGAGCCAAGATTTATTATTTTTGAGTCCAAGGCATACTTTTTAGTATAACTTAGAAATTTGAGGCCCTCTGCATCTGTATGTGTATCTGGAGCTGTATCGTGGAAGTGAAAGGGATTATTTCTGGTAAATAACGTGTGCACTTCTGGCATCTGGATTTTGGGAGAGTTTCTAATCTCAAATTTCCTTTGTGTCAGCTCATGTAACCAGAATTACTAGAATCTCATCCCTCTTATCCCAACCTTCTGTTTGTCATCTGTATAGAACTCTGAAATTCCAAACATGCTGGTTTGAGAAGACTGTGCAAGTCCTCTGGTTGCATGAAAATCTTTTTATTTGTGGGATTTTTTGTGGGATTTGTCTTTTCTGATCAGGTGCACAGCACAAGCCTGGTTCCCACAGCTGAGAGGAAGCCGTTTCTTGGTGTTCACTCTCCTGGGCAGCAATTACAATTTGTCAGGAATGCAGTTTATTTTGTAATTCAGCATTTCCCCATAGCACAATTGTGTAACACCTATGCAAATATTTGTTCCTCTTAAACTGTTGGAAAAAATAAAACATGGTGGAGTTCAGAACAGTTGCAGCCTAAGGTAGTTATAGAAACAAACCTTTTCTTCCATTGTCCTTGAACCTGGTCCAGCTGTGATTGAAATTGTCAGTATGATTCCCACTGACTTCTGTAGGAATAATTCCAGACCTTAAATACTTGTAGTTCCTGGCAGGTGCTATATTGGCAGTAGTCATCTATTTACATATTCACATGGAATATTAGAGATAAAACAGGGCTGTCTTCATTGCTTAAGTACAAATCTTGAGGGACAACAGCTGGACGTCAAATGGACATCGGTTGCTGTGCTGCTGCAATCACTGGTTTCTCTGATTAAATGCTGTTAATGGAACCAAAGTATTGTTTTTATTTTTGTTTTTTCTTCTGATTAATTCTGTATTTTATCCATTTATAGTGTTAGGCTAAGGTAATTAACACCATCTCCTACCCACTCTCAAGCAATCATGAGGTAAGAAGAGGTTAATGTGACAGATCCAGCAGCAGTGCTTTTTGCTTTCTGGGTCTTATTGAAGTCTTTAAGAGTAAACACTTAGAGCAAGCAAAATACGTGATATTTGTTACTTGCAGTCCAGGGACCCTGAGGCTGGCCAGACACAATGAGGGGTCGTAAAGTGGTTTCTTCCTTTCTATGTAAATATGGAATATGATCTTTGTGTAGTTTGGGCTTGGGTGTGTTATTTTTAGATTTTAGGACTTTCTGAAAAATAATGAGGACAAAGTGTCCCAGGGAGAAAAGCAATGTTGGTTTGTTTGGTGTTTTTTTTAAAGGAACAGAGAGGATTTCACATGATCATTGGGCAGTTGTAGTATTATGAAAAACAGCAATAAAAAGAAAGAAAAAAGGGATGTAGAGAAAGCAGCTGTAACTTTTCCCCCACATTCTTTTTTTATTTCATTTGGAGGGAAAAAAAGACCAGGATAAGAAATAATGCAGGAAGTATTTTTTTATTGAATGTTCATAGTCTGATAGTAAAGAATGAGGTGATTATTAAAATGTAGGCTTTCCTATATGGAAATTAGGTGATCGTATGTCTATCCCCACCAGGATGCAATGTGGTTGAAATGACTGTCAAACTATTTACTCAGTGATAGGTCTTACTTAAGCTGCCACTGGTAGAGAACTCCATGCATTACATCCCTCAGGCTGCCACACGGTACATGAAAAAAACAGGTGGAAATGCAGACTCAAAGAAAATAAAAATAAAATAAATTTTTATGAAGACTGTAGGATGTAAGCTCATGTTTTGGGTGGATTGCATGAAATATCTGAAATGTATTTTGGTAAATAATTCAACGTAATTCATTTAACTGGAAAAAAATATAAGTGATCACTTCATTTTTTGCAGAGTAGAATCATGGATCAGTAAGGTTGGGAAAGACCTCCAAGATCATCCAATCCAACCATTCAGATATCACCAATATTTTCCACTAACCCAAGTCCCTCAGTACAAAATCTAAATTTCTTTTGAACACCTCCAGGGTCGGTGACTCCACCACCTCCCTGGGCAGCCCATTTCAGCACCTGACCACTCTCTTGGAGGATTTCCTAACATGCAACCTGAATCCTCCCCCGGCGCAACTTGAGGCCAAGCATCTGTTCATTTACATGAAGGTTTAGATTTTAAGAGTGGCTCCCATTTATTTTGCCCCACATAGAATGGTAGGTTGCTTTAGCTTTACAGCAACCCCTTTGCCTTTTTGAAGTCATTATTTGGTTCAAGTCAAGATAACTGCAATTTGAAAATAAAATAAATAGTAGCTTATATTTCATTACAATTAAAAAAAGAAATGTCATGATAACACTGTTCATACAGTTTCATTCTGTAAATTGCTTTTTTTTTTTTTTTTTTTTTAGCACAGTTATTTAACTACACTTTTCCTGGTGCCAATGTTGAGAAGAAGTGAAGCTGGAGTGAGTATGTTAAATGAGACTATCAAGGAGTTACAGAGTCACATTCAATGAATCTGCAGACAGAAACTGTACTATCTGAGAAATACTCTTTGTCCTATAAAGGAAAAAGTGCCAGGTAGCCCATGTAATAATTTGTGATTTACAGTATTTTAACTTCTGAATAGTGTTGTGTTATGATGCTCTAGAAGGTAGACACAAATGGTATTCTGAAATGAAAGAGAGACAGAGTCTGTAGTGCCTGTTAAATGTAATCTTAAACTTGACTATATGCAAAATAACTAACCCGGAAAAATCTTTAAAAAACAAAATAACTACTATCACCTAATATTTATACATTGTTATAGTGGTTAATAATGTTTTGCAATAATGTATGTGCATCTCTGTCTTTTCAGGAATATCCTGATTGCAGGAATGATAAGCGTAATGCGTAGAAACTCTCATCACTTGAAGAGTCCATTATGGAATTATATCTTTAACTCACGTGCAAAACTAATACGAAGAATGTTAGAATGTTCGTGCTGCAGTTGGTTGAGAAGAACAATGCAATAGTAAGTCAAAAAGCTTTTTTTTTTTTTTTTTTTTAATCCACTGATGCTTTATTCTATCTGAACTCATCACTAGGAGACATCAAAAATCTTTACAAATTGAGTTAAGGAGGTAACATGATAGGGATGTGCATAGAAATCTAAGCCTTCATTTACTTATTTTTAATTAGTGAGTGCTCTGTGTAGTGCAGTGAAACAAACGTGCTTGCTAGAGTTTCTCCATTTAAAGTGCTTTATGAGCAAAGTTCAGGTTTTGAAGCATTTAAGTCAATGTAATTGCCTTTGACGTCTGCTGCTTTTCATATTTTTCTCTCCAAGGTGTATTTCTCATTTTTGCTGCCTCACTCTCCCTGTGTATCTGATCTCTTTCACCTTCGGATTATCTTTCTTAGTACTTCCAGCCTTTACCTCGTCAGTAAAGCTTCAATGGACAATACTGTTTGAATCAGAAATTTAACACCACCGAACCATGAAGGGCATCATCAGGTCTAACTGCACTCATAGGACAATCATGTAGATATCCACACGAGCTTTAAACTGGCTAGGTTCAGTAGCAGTGCAGGTCTAGACCACCATATGAATCAGCATGTGTTCCTGTAACCTAGTAAGAAAGTTCTGCAGATTAGATGCACACAAAGTCTTGCAAGACCTTCTTCAGTGGGAAGTTACACTGTCCAGTAGTTTTGAGGATCCTAGATCAGGATCCTAGATTGAGGATCTTAGATGAGGATCCTGCCTTAGATCAGGATACTCAGGTTTAGGTCACTGCTGACTGAAAAACTTAATCTTTTAACATATCTGATACAAAATTAATTATACGCTTTTAAGTATGTGTTTTCTTTATGCTGTGTTTGGAACCAGAATGGCTTTCCTTCTCTTCCAGTTAGTTGAGGTCTTCTGTGCCAGAGGAGCTTTTGATTATGATCTGGATTCACAATTCATGTAAGTGTGGAGATTAATTAAGTGAAGAAGGCATACCCCAGACATTTATAATTAACGCTTCAGTCGGGTATAAACCAGGGCTCCAAAGATGAAAGCTTAATGCTTGAATGATTTACTGAATCACACATTCCCTTTCAGCCACTGTTTTAAGGGCATGGTCTTTGCCAGCTCCATGCACATACTTTGAGAATTATTCACTTCAGAGCTTCTTGCATGATCAATTTTGCAGTATTTTTTTCCTAAGTGCCTTGGTACATGCTCATGTTTAATTCTTCGAACTTGTATCAATTCATCAGACCTGATTAAACTTTTTAGACCTGCAAGTAGATTCTTTGCATATTGAAGAACTTAATCTCATATCTAAATGTTTCTACCTCCAGGGTTCCTCACATGAAAGTTATTCTCCATAATCATTTCAGGTGCTTTTTAAATACATTCTGGAAAACTATGATGACTTTAGGGGGCATCTAAATAAGATGGGGAAATTTACTCCGAGCCTTAATTTTTCTACCAGAAGGTGGACAAGCTTTTCCATTTCAAACTTTGAAGAACTTAGGTTTTTTTCCTTCTCAATTTCAGAGAGAATATTTGGAATCTGACCCAATACTCCCTAAGTCTAAAAGAACTGTGGGTAAGGAGGGAAGCCTGTATGGCTAAAAGCAAAGGTAAAGGGATCATTAGGAGTAAAAAGACATTGTTCAGTAAGTGGAAATCCAAATGAAGAACATAGAAAAAATATAAAGCTTCTGGCAATCTAAATTTGAAGCCAAATTAAAACTAGACAAAAAAGATTCTGAGGAGCAAGGGTGTAAGATGTGATAATAAAAACTTTTTTCAAGTACATCAGAAACAGGAAGTTTGCCAGCAAATTGATGGAGCCAATATATTACTGGAATGAAAAAAGACCACTTTAGAAGTATAGGTCTTTAGCAAAAAGGAGCACAAGTATCACAAGCACAGATGTTCATTATGGAGAGGCTAGAGGAAGTTTCCCTGTTAGAGCCATACTTTGTTGAGGTCTGCCATGAGAAGCTAGATATTCCTTAAGGTCACTGCCAACCCAAACCTTTTTATGATTCTGTTCTGTTTAGTGGTTTGATAGTAACGAAGATGAGAATTAATCAAAGGGATATGGGCTACAGTGGAAATGAGCAACTTGCACAAAAACTCTAAGGAATCTCAAAGAGTAGACAACTATTCTTGTATCTCTGCACTTAAGATAGCCTGTTTTAGGGGTGTATGACAATCTGTGCGTGATACTGCTTTTACGAAAGTCTTTTGGACAATCAGGAAAGAACAGATTTGAAGATGACTTCCATACTCCTATAATCCTCCCTTAATGTAGTAAAAGCAAGGCAACAAAAAGAAACAAACCTAAGCTTATCAGAGAGCAAAAGAGATCAAGTTTGAGGCCCTTCTATTTTTTACAGGTAATTTAAATAAGGCAAATAGCGAGTTCTGGGAGGTCATTTATTGGTGACGCTTACTGTGATATTGGATGCATATTCATTTTGCATATAAGAATGAAGTTCTTTGAAAATATTCTGCATAGTTACTTAGATGCCATTGGATTTGAATGTTTTCCATTCTTTTTAACATAGCTCTGTGCTATGTATGGCACAGTTCTGTTTCCTGTATGCTTCAAGGCAGTTTACTTTCAAACTGTGGTAAGCTCTCAACCTGAAATGTAAGGTCATGAGGGAGGAAAGATTCTTACAGAAGATAAACTAATTAATAGCTTTCAATAATTTGGTTAAGTTAAAAGATACATGTAGGGATCTACTTCCAAACAGCAAAGGATGAACCAAAAATACACATTAGTAAGGCAGTACTATGTCTATTTTTTTTTTTTTTACAGCAAAACAATTATTCCTATGTAATTGTTTCAAATTCAATTTAAAACTAATACTGTTTTTTTTTTTATCATTGCTTGGCTTTTGACAGGAAACTGCCTTCTATTCTAGTTTAAAGCCTTACCAGACCCTGAGTCTAAATCAGTCTCATGCACTGCACAGTTGGGATAAAGAGTGAAAGGGAGGAAGTAATAGTACCTGAAAATCAAATGGGGACTGTGAGACATTTGGTTGTTCATATATCTGGAAGAAAAGCTGGTGTTCCCACTTCTCTGTAGAACTGGTCTGGCTGATTTGAGAGACAGGCCTCAGCTCTGTTCCCCATCCCTGGTACTCAAGGGAAAAATAAGGATAAAGTTTATTGTAAGTGATATTTTTGGTTAATATGTACAACGGCCACCTGGTCCCTGCCTGATCGCCAGCACAAACCAGAGCAGCCAGTTCATATCCCATTTCCCCTGCTCCTTCTGGAGCTCTGGAAAGTAACAAAAAAAAAAGGGTAGAGCTGTGCACATCATCTTTTCTTCAATTCCTCTTCTATTCCTCAGTTGAAAATCTGCCATCAGTGTTGGGGCATGAAGCATAACTGATGAAAGAGATGCTTTTCTGCCTATCTTGTACCTCCTAAGGGGCTTCCGCATAGAATATAGTTTAATGTGGCCATTTCTGCCTTCTTTTTCATAATCAGTGATATAAACAGACTGTACTCAAACTGTCCTCTGACCTATAACTTGGGAAGATCTATGTTGGTAGAGCTGCATTCAATAATAGCCCAGTCAAAGCTCTGACTACTGTGCAATAAAATTCTTTTTATCCGTGCCATACTATGCTGTGGCTCAGAAGTATTTTGAATGTCAAGATGTTGCCAAAGATGCCTGTTGATATAAAGCAGATGCGCGCTTTTCATTCCATCACATGTTGTCTACATGAGATGGTGTTGATATTTATATATTGACTTATGACTTTCTTTCTGAGTTTGGGCTTGGTTTTATTTGCAATGCTTGAGTCTCCCTGTAGTACTCAGCTATGGGGTAGTTTCTTCAGTGCTCAAGCTTTGATAGGGCTATCTGAATATATAGGAAATCTCTGTAAGAAATGGTGAATGGGAATCCAGTGGTATGTAACAGGATCTCAGGCTTTTACTTACAATCCCCTAACACACATTATATAATATGTCTTCTGGTTGGTTGATTGGTTGTGAATTTGGGGTTTTTTGTTTGTTTTTGTTGGCATTTTTCACATTTTGTATTTCTGTGCTCATTATGATGAGTATCATATAGAGTCGTTTAACTCTATATATAGAGAGAGTATCCATAGAGTTCAGATAAGCTGTCATGTCCTTTCTAATAATGTGAACAGCTGCCTTCAGTTTCCTTTGCTTGGATACAAAACTTTAATCCAGGTGCTATGGGAGCCAGAATTGCCAATGGCCAGACAGATACTTGAAAATACAACTAGAGGGGTTAACTCGCTTACCTGAGATTACCATCAGCATATATTACTGACTTTTTAAATGAAATATTTTGTCTTATTTAAAAAAATAAAATGTATATAAAAAAGCAGGTTCTGTCCAGTACACTTCAGATACTCGTTTTTCATTTATGAAAACCATACCTATCCAGACTAATGATGTTCCTTGCTCTTATCCGTATTTGCTACTTCTGATTTTATGTCTAACTTGTAATTGTTAACACTCTGAGATAGACCTTCTTATAATACCTTTGAGCTCAAAGATAACAGTGAATTTACCCCCATTGCTGCAGATGCCACTCCACAAAATCTTCAAATGCTGTTCCAAATGGGCAAGCCAAATTAGATGTTCTGCCTTTTACTGTTCTGGGGAGAAATCTTGTATGCCAATAAGGAAATAAATAAATAAATAATTTTTAAAAAAATGAAGAGAGAGGGGAAAAAAAAAAAGAAAAAAAAAATAAAGAGAAAATAAAGAAAAAAAAAGACGCACTCCCTCCCCCCCCCCCCGCCGCCGCAGAGCAGGAGGAGCGCAGGCGCGGCCCCGGCTCCGCTCGAGCGGTCAGGCAGCGCCGCTGCGCGGCTCCCGGCCGTTGCCTGCAGCGCTCTGAGCTCGGCTCGGCTCCTGGAGGCTCGCAGAGAGCTGTTGCTGCAACGACCTGTAAAGTTTCTTACCTCTTCTGCTGGAAGCAGAATCCCTTTTAAACGCAGTGTCGTATTTCCTCCAGAATGGGTGGGTGGCTGATCCTCAGGGAAGAATGTAAGTTAGGACCGAAGAAGCACCTTGAGAGATCGCCAGATTCCATTCTGATGTTGCCAGGTTGATCATAGAACTGTAGAATTACAGAATGATTTGGACTGGAGGGAACCTTAAAGATCATTCCAGCCCCCTGCTGTGGGCAGGGGTGCCACCCACCAGCTCAGGCTGCCCAACCAACCTGGCCTTGAGTGCCTCCAGGGGCATCCACAGCTCCCAGAAATAGCTCATGTAAACCTAACTAGCCCTTGCGCTCTCTGATAACTGTGCTGGTTTTAACAGCTTACGTAAACATGATGTGTATGAGCACTTCTTTAAAATCTGGTGTACCACACAGTATCAAAGTGTTGGATGAGAAACTGGCAATAGGTCGCACGCAAAGGGATTTTGTCCTTGAGCAACAAAGGTAGAAATTCTCCAGGTGGCAGTGGTGCGAGTTTTGTCTTTAAAGTATGCTCAGGGACATGATTTAGCAGAAGGTTGTTAGAGTTAGGGTAGTGTGGTTAGATTGTGGTTGAACTTGATGATTTCGAAGGTCTTTTCCAACCTGAGCAATTCTGTGATTCTATGATTCTGTATCTGATTGTGCTATGCTGACATCAAAGCCACAGTTATCATCTGTTTCTAATTAAATGCATTTGACCAATGAGGCAAAGGCAAAGTGGTTAAATAGCAGTTGCTGCAGCTGGTGTACGTGGGCAGAAGTATTAACATGACAGGTTGTGCATCTTAACATGGGCCATCACCTTTTGCCACGCTGTAAGCAGGGAGTCTCCTGCCCCACAGTGCAGAGCGCTTCGTGCAAGGAATCTTTTTTGTGCTGTCTCAGGCCATTATGTGTTTGTGCTCCTCTTCAGTTGAACTTTATTTCTGACCCTGCTGAGAGTGTACTGCTTGTTTTGGAAATACTTGCAATGTCCCTAGAATGTTTATTTTCCAGCCCAACACGCTGCTACATTCTTGCAAGCTTCCTCTGGGTGTAATGCAAGGTTTGGCCAGGAAACAGAGAATACAAATGAAAAACAGTGCCCTGCTCATAGGGAAATGTAGTGAACCCATAACAGAAATTGTTGTATTGGAAACATGACAAAGATTTCCAGAGAAATAATAAACAACCAGCTGGTTGGGACCTCCTTAAGACCATCATCTTCAAATGTGTATTTCCTGGAAGGACCAGAATATTTAGTTTAATTCTCCTCCTCTGCCCTCAGCAGGTAGGAGAAGCAGAGGGCAGGTTCAGTGACAGTCTATCAAAGCAGATAGTAAGATAGTCAATAACTATAGCAACAATACAACTTGATGGCCAGCCAAACCGCCTCCACATTGCTCCCAGTAAGGGGTCAGTGCTGCTGGCTTTTTCCCTCTGTTTGTTGAAGGCAGCACTGGAACCAGCAGTGCACATGGAGACAGGCTCTGAGGGGTAACAGCAGGAGCATGCTTCACTCCTGCAGAGCTTTGCAGGAGTCCCTCTAACACCAGGATTGACATTAGGGTTTCTTTGGCCAGTAGAGTATTGGAGGGGTTGAGACAAGACTTGTGTTTTCTGAAACAAAGGCTTAACCACTGAGCAAAGCAAAAGAGGTTACAAAAGTGTGTGACAGAGAACCTGAAAGCACATCCTGATGTCCATGAAGTCATCACAGAGTGCCCTGTGAATAGCAAAAAATATGCAGTTATGCTTTCCATTTTGATACAGGAATTCATCTCTTTTTGGCTGTACGTACATTAGTGAACAATTATTGTCAAGGATGAAGTACAGGCGGAGTAAAATTTCATCAAAAATCCCTGATGATCACCTAGAGTCACTGCTATCAAACCAAACTGATGCATTAGTTTCACAAAAACAAGGTTACATATCCCACTAGTTTTATGCTTTTTCTGCTTTCTTTTTTTTTTTTTTTTTTTTTTTTTTTTTTTTTTTTTTACGGTTTAGTAAAAATGTATATTAAAAAAATAAGGTTTGTTCTCTATAACCATAGTATATGTTTTATTTGTGGCCCAAGACAGTTCCTCTTCACTCAGTGCGGCCCAGGCAAGCTAAAACGTTGAATGCCCCTGTGTTAGATCATTGGGTTGTGCAGGAGAATAGCAGGGGATCATGATCTCTGCAAGTGCAAGTTTAGCTGGCCAAGCTGTATCATCTGGTTTGTTAATACTGAAACATTTTGAATGCCACTTTGTGATAAACAGTAGAGGCAGAGAAATGTGTAGCAAGAAGCAGAAATTGAGGTGCGAATACGCATTCCATCATCCAGAAGGATGAAAGACTGGAAGAGTCTGGAATTGAGAAAAATGGGATGAGAGGTCCGGAAGTGAGGTTTCAGAAATACAGTGAAAGAAGCAAAGTCTTCTATGAGAGTGGTGCAAGAGCCTGGCCACAGTGGAGGAGTAGTTAGAGACCAGATGAAACCAGTCCGTTGTTCACGTGTTTGCATCCCACAGGTGCGAGGGCTTAGGAAGCCTTTGACCTAACCACTCTTTCTTTTTTGCTTCTCCTGGGAAGAGCATATCTCTCTATCTACACAAGGACAGTGTGCTAAGGAAATGCATAGAAGCAAAACAGTGGAAGGTCCACGTAGTAACTAATATGTCGATTCCTGTTCGCCTGAAGACCAGTGCTGAAGACCATGAAGTACAGGAAGTCTGGATGCCTGTGCGCTAGTGAAAGGATTTTGAGCATGAGGAATCTCAAGTTCTTAACCCAAACTTCAACTTTTCCTAGACCTTAGAATAGTGTGTTGTTTTGCTCAGCTGACACAGCGACTGAATCTCTGGTAGCACTACCAAGTCCAAATTTGTCTGTAAATTACCAATTCAAAACCTGAAAATATAAATCCAGATAAATCTCAAAATATTTGGGTTTCACAGGCTTCTACTGAAACTTATTTGTAAGAAAGCAAGCCAGATTCTCTTCTGTTTTATGAAGCGGCCAGGGAATTGATAGCTAAGTACCAGTGGCAGGCGCTGCAGTGCAGATGGTGCCTGAGCCTGAGATCGTGGCATGCCTACAGTACTCCAAGTGAAGCTGCTGAGCTGGCAGCCACCACAGCCATTATTTTATTGCTAAGCTAAGTAGATCTGACGTGTAAGTTCACTGGGACCTGAAAATGCTTCATTTGTGCTAAGACAAACTTCAGCATCAACGCTCAGTGACTAGCAGCATGTCCACAGATCGTGATGGATGGGAAACCAGATGCTTAGGAAAAGAGTGACATCAAATAGAGAACATATCCTCAGTGTATTGTTTGGAGAAAGTATTTCCTATTGTAAAGGCAAGGTAAAAGTTGTCAGGAAGTAGGATTGACTTCTGTTCTATACAGGGGAACAAGTTTGGCATTGAATTCTACTGAAGTCAACCTGTGAACAGCAGCAAAACCATGAATTTATTGAGCAGTGATCCTTATTGACAGCACAAACACAGAGAGCTGCTGTAAGGATGTTTGTAAATCAGCCCATAAACACTGACATGTCTGTGGAAACAGAAGCCAGACAGGGAGGCTTGAGCCTTCCTTTCCCCTTGTGAAGCAGAGCTTGTACCATGCTCTGTGTGGGTACCAAACAGAGTTTGTATAAAGTAAGCTGGGTTACTGTAACATAGTGTGGTTTCCTGGAGTGTAAATATATCATCTGTAAGTTCAGGAAATACATGTCCTCTGCCCTCTGCACAACACAACAGCTAAGCATCCAACTGTACCTCCAGACAGCAGGCCTTTGAAGTAGCAGCTGAACAGTAGCCCCAAACAAGGCACATACCATCTGCTCCTTCTCTGCTTGCTTTGCATAGCTGCCAGCATCTCTTCCTGCTAGTGCAGGACAGCCCACTAGCTCTCCTCTAAGGCTCAGGCATGGCCACACCAAGAGACTATGTATTTTCAAGCTCCAGTGGAGCTTGTGGAGAGGATCCAGAGGAGGGACACGGGGATGATCAGAGGACTGGAGCACCTCTCCCATGAATAAAGGTTGAGGGAGCTGGGCTTGTTCAGTCTGAAGAAGAGAAAATTCAGGGGAGACCTCACTGCCTTCCAATATTTAAAGGGAGATAATAAACAAGAGGGAGTCAACATTTTACATGCATAGATAGTGATAGGATAAGGGGTTTTAAACCGATTAGATGTTATGGGGAAGTTTTTCACTGAGTGGGTGGTGAGGCACTGAAAGAGGTTACCTGGAGAAGCCGTGGATGCCCATCTTTGGAGGCATTCAAGGCCAGATTGTATGGGACCCTGGGCAGCCTGATCTAGCAGGCAGGGGGGTTGGAATTGTATGATCTTTGAGTCCTTTACAATGTGATACTATGGAGAAGGTGTGGGAGTGACTTTCAGCAGTGTGCTGGGATCCCCAAATGCTCTCACCGTGACAGAGGTCTGTAAATGAAGCTGGAATGTGCAGAAGGTATCAGTGTCATTGCAGCTTTCTTCATCACTAGGAAATTAAAGTCTGGATAGAAAGTTTCAACCAGGAGGTTAAATTTGCGTTGCTGCATAAGCCCAGCAGGACTTACGTTAAGAATTTAGGACTTAAAAAGACATTAGGCTATGCATTTATGTAATGCAACGTACAAGAGACATGGGAAATCATTCAATTTCTGGATTGCTGGAGAATGCCTTTCTCATTCTCTGTATGCTGTATTTAACAGGAACAGATTAAAATGGGTGTCCCAGCATATTACTGTCGTAAGCATGTGTTATTTTTGTTTGTCGAAGAATCTTCAGATCTATTGTATTTCTCCTCTGACTGCAAGCATGAAGTTGATTTTGTTCTGGTAAAGAATAGCGTGAAATTTAAATTTCTGCTCTGGGATATCACATCTAGCTCAGGTTCACTGGCTGTATATTAATGGGCTCAGGGCAGATTTTCAGAGGCACTAAGGGAATGGAGGGGCAGGTGAGTGCCTGGTGTCCCTTTGCACTCTCAGAGAACATTCCTCCAGCTATGGTTTTGCCAGCTGCCTGCATGCTCCTCCTCTCCATGTTTGGAATTAAAGACATTAGCAGCAGAAAAACAGTGCACATAACAGGAAAAAAAGCATTGACTCTGGACAAAAGGTATGAAGTGCTTCAGGGATCTGTTTAGTATTCATTGTGAATATCCCCCAAGAAGCACTGTCCGCTTTTAAAGTTTCACTGGCTGGAGTTTTTGAGGATGGAGGGTGGTTTTTATGTCAAGACCTACAGCAGGCTGCAAGGTAAGCCTGGTTAAATCAATTTCATCCTTGGTTAGTGGCAGTTTCTTTAGGCTTCAGTAAAAGGACTGTAGAAATATTGGCAAAGCTGGTTCTTAATTTCTTATGGATGAGCTAAACTACATTTTCAGCCCTTGAGATCATAGGTCACAGCTCTGCTTTGCTAGCATCAGCTGCTGACATCACTGACACCCAAAGCAGAGCAAGGGACTGCTGAATGCTTCAACTGCGAATGTCATTAATGGTGGGGAACCTGGAGCTCCTGGTATTCTGATAACAGCACAAAGTCAGTGCAGGAAGAAATGTTGCTAGAAGTGTACACAGGTGAGAGAGTAACGATTTCAGTTACCTACTTCAAAGAGAAGTAAAAAACATTCTGTTTCCTACAGGAACAAAATATGATAACGGCCACATAGTCAAAATCCACAGTTAGGCTTTGCAGTAACTTATGGAGAACTCAGCAAAGCGGCTTGCCCCAAATTATTATGATTGTGGCAGTGTTCTGAGAAACATTCAATGTGCATTTCTAATGTCGGGTTTTTTTTTGTCGGGTTATTTCTTTGAGGTCTTTCTCTTGCAAATAATGTTTGGAAAGTAACAACATGAGGTTTATCTTGCTTTAAAAAGACAGGCAGTAACAACGCACTTCTTACTTAAAATGTTTGTTTTCAGCCTCATTTATTTAACAGGACAGCCTTTTTTATGTGGAGCATTCCTGGAACTGTTGTTCATTTATCTTCATCTGCAAAGCTAAGTGCCTACAGAAGCAGCCTTTGCAGGCAAAGCATCTCTCCTGATGGCCTGACCTGGGCTGGTCCCATTTCCCACTCAGGACAGAGCACCCCAAGAAGTCCGTGTTCTTAGCCAGTCCCAGAGGCTGAGGGATGGCTTGGGGCAGATCCTGATGTCATTCCAATTCACATCTGTGGAAAATGGCAAATGCAGACTAATGACTTCATTATGAGGATTTTGTGAGGCTGCCAGCAAACTACTTACGCATCCCCTGGAAAGACCCCGAAACCTTGTATAAAACTTCACTGAGATACAGGTTTCAGATTTTCTGTGCAGCTTGCTTAGTGCCTCTGCTGCCCAGTCCGTTAATATGAAGACATGAATTACAAGGTGATAGGGTTTTCCTGTTCCAGGCAAGCAGGTTTGTTAAATCTACATGACCTTCTGTTACAGAAGAAACCCCTTAAACAAAAGGCTGGCTTCTGTCCAGGTTTAAAAGGGAAGATTGCTTTTCAATTGAGTGCCTTAGCAGGAGACTGTGGCCAGCTGGTGGGAATGAGCATATGGCCCTGATAGGCTGAAAAAGAGGAAGGCTGGCTCAGGGGAAAGTTTTGGTTTGATCGGTGGGACTTGTACCAGAATCTGATGAAAGGAAAACTTTTCCTGGAAAGGTAAGACAATGCTGAATTGTAAGCAGGATATTTTCTGTTTTATAGATGAACAAAGTCATTTTTATTCTCTACCTTCCATAGTACTCCAAGTTTGCAAAAATCACATATAACTTTGTGTGTTTCAGTGATCTTCTTAGATCCTGTTAACCTTACCTTTAGTAAACTCTTGTTTCTTATATCATGTGTAAGACCTTGGAAAAGTTCACGAAGTGTAGCTCTCATTCTGTGGAGTGGCTTTCACCACACCCCAGTGGTATTGCTGCTGGATGAGCTTTCCCCACTGCTGTGGTGGCCCTTCAGTAGAGGAATCTTGGCCAAGTTAGAGACAAGTGCTGCTGATTCAGGCCCTCTATCTCAAAATAAATAAATAAATAAATAAATAAATAAATAAAAGCTAACTGTATGGCTTTTTGTGACTGCAGGGTGGTATGTTGTTGAGTTGGCCTTTATTTCTCTTGTAACCAGGTGATAGGAAGGAAGAGAAACACAGTTTCCTAATGATAAAAAGCATTGCTTTGTGTGGAGCCGTTGAGACTTAACAGGTAAAGCAAGGTTTTTAGAGCTACTTGAAGGACATAATTTGCTTTTGAGAAAACATGGATGAGAGGCTTGGTGTACAGAAGGTCTGGTATCACAGATGAGTTTTGGACTTTGTGTCTTCAGCATGTAACTGCTTATGGAGAGAGGGAAGTTCTGTCTTTATGCATTGTTGCATTTTTCTGTGGTCCTCACAAGCTGTATGGCAAGGGTGTAATACCTGTAGCTTCATAAGCCTACATTGCCAGATTCGTTTCTTGTTACTTGTGATTTTCTTTCACTTTCCTAATATTTTAAGATACTACAAATTGCAAAAGAGGAAAATAAAAATAAATTTTAAAAAAGCAATATAATTAACTCCTGAAGTACCTACAATTGTGCAGACTTTGATTGATTCAATGCAAATATCTGTTTAAAAAGCCAAAGATATTGGCTCCCTGCTAGTATCTCTTGCTCAGAACAACCTGATTTCTACGGTTATTCACATTTTCCAATTGAAATCCATCTACTAATAATTTTACAACCTATCATATCTAATAAAGGCGTACAACCAATGCAACAATGGGGCTATATTCATTTGGTGGATAGGAAGCATTGTTTTAAAAGCATAAACTGTAAAGCCTATTCCTGTTAAGTTTTTTTTAGTTTGGATGGACGTTTCTACATCAGACGATCTATGGTCATCTTGCTCTGAAGTGCAGGGGCAGGACTGTGGTCAGGAAAAGAATGCAGGAGAAAATTAGTCAAAATGTCTTGGTGATTCATGTATTTACTAAGTGATGCCTTATTTATGCCTTTGTTATTAGCTGCTAAGGTTTTCCTTGTATCTAATTTTTTATTACATTGCTGTTGTTTTTGGCAGATAAAATGCTCCCAAATCCAGGTGTTCTGATATCCCAAGATTGCTGAGGTAGCAAAATATTTAGTGTATACATACAACTAATAACGTTGAAGGACTGACATCCTTTGTTGTTGATCTTCAATACATTGTTCAGTGATAAATAGGACTGGAATGTCTAAAATGTTTGGCTGCTCTTCCTTTGAAGATGGCAATGCCAGAGCTAACTTTGAATATCAACAATGAAGGTGTTCACACCCATTCCGGCCAGTTTTCTCTTCCAAGAGATGTGAAGCATTAAAGCACACACTCTCTGCTTGGATCAGGCACATAAGCAGGAAGCTGCTCTGGTATAAATGAGAACCAACTCCGTGGCTAGATTTCATTTTCAAGGAAACTGGGACATGCTGATTTGTAACACTTGGTGCATACAGCAGGTTACAGCTGTTCCATATAAACACTGAACAGCCTTTGCTGAAATGATTATGCCTAAAATACAATTACATACATTTGATGAAGGAGAAAAGATAGGGATCAATAAGTGTCACTGATCTAATTTCCTCCACGTGTGCTTTAAGTCAAGCTTAATTTCTTCAAGCAATGTTACACAATTAATAAAGTTAAACATTTATCTAGAGAACAAGTTATCACAGAATGGCCAGGGTTGGAAGGGACCTCAAGGATCATGAATCTCCAACCCCCCTGCCGCATGCAGGGCCACCAATCTCCCCATTTAATGCTAGACCAGGCTGCCCAGGGCCCCATCCAGTCTGACCTGGAACACCTCCAGGGATGGGGCATCCACAGCCTCTCTGGGCAGCCTGTTCCAGCACCTCACCACTCTCACAGTAAAGAATTTCCCCTTGATATTCAACCTAAATGTTCCCTCCTTCAACTTAAAAACATTTTGCCTTGTCCTGTTGTTATCTACCCTTTCAAAGAGTTGATTCCCCTCCTGTTTGTAGGCTCCCTTTAGGTACTGAAAGGCTGCAATGAGGTCACCCTGCAGCCTTCTTTTCTCCAGGCTGAACAAGCACAGCTCCCTCATTCTATCTTTGTAGGGAGGGTGCTCCAGCCCCCTGATCATCCTAGTGGCCCTCTTCTGGACCCTCTCCAACAGCTCTCTCTCTTTCTTGTACTGGGGACTCCAGACTTGGACACAGTACTCCAGATGGGGCCTCAGAAGGGCATTGTAGAGGGGGACAATCACCTTCCTGTACCTGCTGGCCACCCCTCTTCTGATGGAACCCAGGATACCATTTTCTTTTTGAGCTGCAAGAGCGCACTGCTGGCTCATGTTAAGTTTTTCATCCATCAAGACCCCCAGTAAATGACAGCAGTCGCCTTCACTTTGTCCACCAATGCCGTCCCTCTATCATAGAAAGTCACCAGATTGGTTAAGCATGACCTTCCACTGGTGAAGCCGTGCTGGCTGTTTCGGATCACACGCTCATTCCTCATGTGGTCCTCGTCCAAGAGGATCTGTTCTGTCATCTTCCCAGGTACAGAGGTGAGACTGACCGTCCTGTAGTTCCCCTGGGTCCTCCTTGCTCCCTTTCTTATAAATGGGAATGATGTGACCCTTCCTCTAGTTGTCCAGGACCTCACCTGACAGCCACAACTGAATACTACTTGGACAGACTACTAATTTAAACTAGCTCTTGTCTCTGATGCTGAAGATTACCACAAGCTCTGGAGTCAACCATTTGACCACTAGAACCAGTCTTGCACAGTGAAAATGAACAAACACAGACAAATACAACTTAATGGGAGAAAAAACTTGCAAATGCTGCTTCATTTATTTTTTACAATAGGGAGGCACTTTTACATTTAAAAAATGCAGACATTTCATTGTAACTACAGTATCCTAAAATATTCTTGCATGACAACAAAGAGAAGTGGTGTCTGCGTGGAAAACAGGATTTTCTTTAATTTCAATTCTATACCAATTTTTACACTTAAACAGAAAAAAAGCACCAGCCTTTTCTCCTGCTGCTCACACAGGCTGATATAAGAGTTTGTAGTACTGTTGACACTTGACTGTGTTTCCTCTCTATTTGTACAAGGCAGACACTGGCCAAGAGCTTTCCAGAATTCAATAGTTATTCCGGTAGTTACTAGGCCCAAATGAAGCACGTGTTTCTTGAGATGGGAAGACAGCAAGGAGGTGGGGGGATGCTTTCCTGCACTGATTTCCCTCTCATGAAATCTGGAGAAATGAAAGGGCTTTTTTCATATGTTCCTAGCAAATGGAACCTGTAGTTTACTGGCAAGCTGACAGATGTACAGAATTCATGCAAATAAGCAGCTGCATACAAATCAGTGCTGGACAGACTCAGAGGCCATTTTGAAGATGGTTGGTGTAGAAGAACAAATATTGTGTTATATCTGAGGGCACAAGTGGGAAGCCGTGTTAACAATAACCGCAGACAAAGGAATAATGTTGAAAGATGGGCTCAGATTCTGTGGTGTGATGCACTAGTGTTCGTACTCAGCTGTGAAAGAAACTTCACTAATGTCACTGGGAGCATCTCTGGAGAAAGACTATCCTCAAAATGAATACTGTCACAATCCACTCTTCTTTACATACATTTCCACTTCATTGTCTTGAGCAAAGAAAGCAAACTCTGGGTCTAAAAATTTGACAGATAACTGTCTCTCCAGATGGATGGGAGTATATATATTCATTGCTTACAGCAATTCTCTTGCAATTTATTTGTATTGGGGTTAACAAAACCATATGTGAGCTGCACAGAGAGGCTTCTGGTTGCGTGAAAATGAGCTTGGAAGCAGAAAGAACACTAAGAATGTGAAAGAAATACCAGAAACACTTGAAATTAAAACATGAGGAAAACAGTACTCTTCTAATCACTTGTTTTGTTAAACTTGGCTGAACAGAACATGGCTTTACATTCTGATATTGCTAGTAAAATCGAGACTTTCAAGTAGGTCAGAAACTGTATTAGGGCTTGCAAATAAATCTCTTCTGGGGGCTCTGCGAATGCATGGTTGACAAAAGTGAAGGGAATTTATGACGGACCATAGAGGGTGCTCGTATTGAGGAGTGCCAAATTTGTCATAAATTGAATAACAGTTTGCTGCAAGTTCTCAGTTTTACTTAGGAAATTCCAGTCTGCTCTCCCGTGATGAAGACCAGAGCTCCTTCCTTCATGCAATTTTCTGTTTTCTAAAATTGCCTCACTTGTATTTTAATCCACTTTAGAAGTAAATTACCTGATCTAATCCAGAACAGTCTAAAGCTGTGTTCCTAAAATAGAAGAATTAAAGTTGGTACAATATAAGCTACTTTGCAAAGATGAACTATGTTTAAAAAAAAAAAAAAAAAAAAAAGAAAGAAAAAAAAAAAAAAGAAAAAAAGGAAAAATAATAGTTTGGAAGTTGCTTTACCAACATTGGTACAAATATGTAAACATACCCACAGACAGTTTGAGCTCTGGATTCCAGGGCATTTTCTCTTTTACTGAAGGCATGTACTACAAAACCTGTACAGATTTCTCTTTGTGTGTTATATTTGGAAAAGCTTAATGAGAATGATTTTGTCTACATTCTAATACGCTGCTAATTTTTACAACTTGTAACTTCGTGATGATATATGAAAAATAAGACGTAAAATTTCTCTTTCCAAACTAAATATATGAAGGTCATAGTCTGAGCATGGAAGATAAATCTGGCTTTAAGATTTATCACTGATATGAATTAAAAAAAGAAAACAGTGCAGAATTTTGATCTTGATTGTCTCTCTTTAGAGCTGAAAAGAGAAGGGATTTTTTCACCCATATTCTATATAAAAGGGTGGAAAAACACGCTGTTGATTATTTTCCTGGCACATCTTGAATAAAACAGTACAGGCTTCATTATGACATGAGACTAATTATGCAAATTATATCTGAAAGGAAAAAAGTTAAATTAAGAATTGAATGGTTACTCCATAATCAGTGGGCACGAGTGAGATCTGATGGAATTGTGTTTCAAAATGGCTTCATCCAGATCCAGCTGTCTGCTGTTGACCTTCACCTCCATGCAGCCGTTAAAGAAAGCAGTTACTAATGTAGCACCCACAGGAACATCTGCACAGAAAAACATTCAATTTATTAGGCCAAGGCATGCAATGTCGTATGTATTTTTCAGACTAGCAAAATCATGGGGAACACTCCAGTCTGCCTCCGTTAGTCATCCATGGGAGAAAACAGCAATTTGGCTTTTAAGTTCTTCTCCCTTCTGTTTAAGATTCCTTGAGATAAAGTCTGCAAAGCTGAGTAGGGTCAACACAATTTGAAATGTGTATTTTAAGTGTTCTTCCAACCAGAAATCAGAAAATTATACATAATGCAGGAAATGCTGCTATGAGAAACACTTAACTACAATGAACTAGTACTGTGTGCCATGGAGTCCACTGTTTTTCTCTTGACCTACAAACAGATGCTTATAGGTTTAGAGGTCATGGAAAGAACAATCTGACTTTTGCCAGAAAGCTATTCTGGATTAAGATCTGCACGTTTTCAAATAGGGGACCCCTGGGAACTGCACACATTTTATTGCTTCCTTACTACTTCTTCCATGTGAAATCTCTGTGAGAGACCCACTTTATCTGTTGCTCATTTAGCTTTCTTAGAATCAGATCACTGATGTGCTTCCAGCGTTCAATATGTTAGGCACAGGATCAAGCAAGAACTGCTGTGAGGCCTCAGAATACAATATGTACTCATCTTATCTATTTAGGATGCTTGACTTTAGCTAAGGTCTTAACTCTTAAGGCCTCAGTGTTGGCAATGCGCTAGGAAGAGTCAGATACCACAAACATGAAGAAGGCTCTGAAATGACTAGAATCGTATTCAAGTCATTACGGCTCTGTTAATCTACTAACTTGCATCTACTAAGCAAATACAGACTTCATCTCTGTTTGAAAAGTCAGCAGGCATTACAAAAACACTTACCTGAAGTGGTGCCTGACAGTACTGTACTCTTAGAGTATTCTTATTCTACATATTCTATGTGAATGAAACTTGTCTGGTTAGCTGGATTACATGACATTGTATACCCATTCAAAAACAAAATCATAGGAGAAAGTCACATTTAGTTACAATTTTTTATATCCTCTACTACCACTGTATAAAGATTTGCCTCTGCATGGATGCAGAAGCAACTATCACTTCAAACAGTTGTGGATTGGGGCTGCAGTACTGCCCCAGTCTTGCTTCAATTCTGACGAGTAAGCCTAGAGGGTGAAATCATAATTCCAGCTTCCCTAGTGTATTCTGCCTTGAAAAATGCCTAAACAGATCATCTCCATGGGATACACAGTTTCTCACTTCTTTATGCTCATGTGTACATTTTCTCCCATGGAAGAAACACACTGCAGATAAAGACTGGCTTCATCTGTGGCAGTGCTTTGACAACGCAGCCCATGTGTAACGTGGATGTCAATTCAAGACTATGTTCATAAAAACTGCAAGGCTTTCTGTAGAAATTGTGACTTACTCTTCCTAAAATACCTTTAACAGAGGATAATAGAAAGTCTCTGCTGTTAGTAATTTAACTTCATAACCACGGTCTTTTTCCTCTACCAATTTTTAAGTTTGAGGAACTCAGGCTCTGAAAAATCATTGTCTGTGGCAATGCCTTTTTTCTGCATGATTCACTCCGAAATCAAACTGCTGTACAAACATGCATGTGTTTACTTCGTGTACAAAATTATGTTTGCTCATATTTTAACACTGAGGATTCACTTGTGGTTTATTTAAACAAAATGTTATTTGCTATTTCAGTGTATTTTCCATCTCACAAAGACTGTCAGTCAATGGTTGCTCAGAGCCTACTTGTTGAAACAATATTTCTGACTTAAGCTTCTGCATCTCTGACAATTTACTCATAAATGTTTGTTTTCTTATATACTTGACACAGTTCCTACTGGTGGCATTTCAGAAAATACAATACTTACTCCTTCCCAGCTTAAAAAGAAAAAAGAAATCACAAATTCAAATCTCTAGAGAGAGACTTATGCCTCTTAATGGACCTAATAATGATCCTATTGAAAACTGAGCTCCTTCAAAAGCTGCATAGACTGGATGAAACAAGAAGAATCTGGGAGGTGAAAAGGGTAAATGGGTTCTTGTACAGTTGTATGCTTTGTACAGCTTGGGCAAGGCTGAACGTAATGAGGCTTGTACAAAAGAACAAATGAATGAAAATAAATATAATTCACCTGGCAGGCCACCCAAGTAGGTGACAACATTTGTCATCATTGCTTGATGCAGGACAGACAGTTGCTCTGAATTGCTTTGGTCCGTGTGGGAATCAACAGACAGCTGAAGTTGCTGTTTGGTTACCAGAAGTCCAACTTGCACTTTTCTGGGTGTACATAGCTTCTTTGATTCCAGACTTGCCACAGTGATGTTTCCAATAGTCACAATGATTTCCTAAATAAGAGAATACAAAGTCACAAAACATGCTATGTGTAACTTTAACACGCAATTATACTTAATTTTGATACATTTTACATTTGGAAGTAGAAAGAAAAGGAATCCGAGAGATGTTTTAAAAAGTTGTATCTTAAGCTGGAAAAGATACTGAAGTTGATAGCTGCATCCCCTTTGTAAATATAAATGATTCTGAAATTTATAAGTGAGAGCATTTCCTGTAGAAACTCTTCGGTTGTGGTTCGGAGGTGAAATTCTGCTTCTCTTAAAGTCAAAGGGAGTACTGCTACAGCTTCAAAGGTAACCTAGTTTTCCTTACGTGCTCTCGTTTCAGGCAGATGTATGGACAAGCAAAAACATCTGTTTATAAATTGAAACTAACATACTATCATTGCTATAATATCACAACTCAGTCTCTGCCATACCTCCTCTTCTGCTCTGTGCATTTGGAAGAAAAGGTTAGAGATGTGATACAATGGATAGCACCTAACAGAGGAGCACTTAGTGCTTTGTCTCTGCTGTAACAATCACAAATAGGAATTTATTTTCTGCACATCAAAAGATGATGTAAGCGCTTTGCAAAATATTAATTCAGCCTTCCACCTCCACTGTGTGTAAGTAACTTCTTTTTAGTTTGGCTTTTGTCACAAATGACTAGTAAGTTAAGTGAGACAAAGATGAGAGCTGTGATTCGTGTGAGTTGATGTTCCAGCTGCTAGAACTGTAAGATCACCTGTGAATCAGAAGAGTTAGAGTCCACTATGGACAAAGCAAGAGGCACTGTTTCATTAGAAACCAGAGCAAACATAACACCAGTGTCTGTGGATGGGCGAATAGTCATAGTCACATTTATTAGCCAGTCTTCAGCACTGTCAAGATTATCTGTTTTAAAAGAAAAGATTGAAATTAATTAGTTTACCTGCAAATGAAAAATTAACATAGTCTTAAAAAATTAGTACTTCATCTGTTTTCATATTGTGGAAAAATTGGTACTAATCTCCAGATAAAGTGAATTTTGGAACTTCTAGAAAGAACTGCAAGTCTAATCTGAACCACCAGAACAACCCACTTTGCTGTTGTGCTCTTTTAGGACTTCAGACTCTTTTTTAATGCTGTTTTCTCTGTTTTAACATGGAACAGATACCGTATTTATTATAGGTCAATTTAAGATCAAACCTAAAAAGCTGCTTAACTCATAAATTACTGCCACTGAGTAGAAGATTGGCAGTTCTGACACATTTTTACATTCCCAAATCGTTCCGCTACTAAAATGGGAATATGCAGATGGATAAAACAAATGTGCAGATGGTGTGAATATCATTTAATATGATGTATTCACAGTGAAGCTAATACAAAAATTGTTTAAAGAGCTATTTGTGATCTTTTGTAACTTCCAGCATCTGCCCTCCCTTTCCTCATTAACATCTAAGTTGTTTTTTAGTAGTTTCTTCAGGAAGCAGAAATTCTACAACATGAAATGAGGTTAGATCCCTACACAGAGGAAGATGTGAGTGGAAGCAGTGGGCTATAACAGCCTGTGGAAAGGAGCGGTAGCTGTGGGCAGCCACTTGAATCTGAGGAGTGTGGTACAAGGCTGGGAACTGCATGGAGGGTGGAGAGAGTGAAGGCATAGCAGCAGCCCCACATAAAAAGGTCGGGAGGAGACATGTCAATATGATGTGAACGAATGGGAGGGAAGCAGAGGAACCTTCAGTGGCGTAGGAATCGCTCATATTGAGTTGATTGGAAACATGATATAAGAAGCTGAAGAAATCTTTTGAAGTGGGCTAGGAGATATAAATAAAAGGCCTCAGAAGGAATAGCAAGTCCTAAGATGAAAAAGACTGGGGATCAAAGGAGGGGCTGAAGGGCAGTATAGCATCTGACATATAAAAGCGCAATGACAACAAGATTTGCAATGATACTAGAGATATTTCACTTCAGGAACTTGAGAGTACAGAGGGTGATCCTGACTTGCAAAATTTGAAATTAGGCCAGGAAGTCAGGCAATGAAGTTTTGGGTTAAGGAGGAGCAAGATAGGCATTCAAATAGGGTATTTATTTAAAAGATGAATTGCATTAACAAAACTATAATGATCCTTGTCCACATCCCCAGTATACTTTCTCGGTCAATACCATTGTAGGTCTCTCCGCAGACAAACAGAGCAGAATTAGATCTAATTAGAATTAGTGTTCATCTTTTGCAAATGGAGACTATGCTTCCTAATCTAAAGCAAAAATTAAACTGACAACATCAATGGGACCAAAAACCCTCATTCAAACATATTTCTCAAAAAAATTACTGAAATCACCACTGGATGTAGTGGCACACAGCTTAGCATTGGTTTGGGTTTTGTTTTTCTTTTTTACTTTCCTTTACAATTAATCACCTCTATCAACAGTCCAGTAAAAAGTATAAGAACAGACAGAAAAATACTTACTATAGTTTATATGAAACTTTGCCATGCCAGTGCCAGGATAGAAAGATCCTCTCTCAACTGTTACTAAACAGTGCTTGCTTTGTTTTTCTTGAATAACTTCTTTTACACCTGAATGTCCTTGATTCATCAGGTTCCAGGCACGAATGCAGCCATCCAGCCGAGGGTTAATCTGTAGAGGAATTACAGCACTAGGGGTGTGAATTCAAATCTATTTTGAAAAAGTTAATAAGAAAGTCTTACTTTACATATCAACATAGAGCCAATAATAACTTTATCAATGCTACATGTTACAGAACTGATACTTGAGAGAAAACAAATGGCATGCATTTAGTACCTCAGCCTTCAATAAGTTATCCTGATTTAATATTTCCATTTTGATGTTACTTATCTGTATAAAAAAAGACACTGCTTCTATTTTTAAAGCTTATGATGTTCTTTTGCTTAGATTACCATAGTTTTTCTATATCTCAAGGACAATGACAATTGCACTGTTTCTTGTTTCTCTAGTCTTCTACTTGTATGAAAGCATAAAGAAATTTCTGTAATTACTTTCTATTAGGCAAGGAGACGCTGTTATATTGCTTCATATTTTTTCTCTCTGCTTTGCTTTTGAGAAAAAAAAAAAATTAAGAATTAAAAAACTGGTGTACAGTTATTTTTTGTTTCTCTGTTAGCCCTCAGTTAGTTTGAGGGCTCCTGGACTCAGAAGCAGATAGCTGAAGCAACTTGGTTGTGCTCCCCTCATCAACAAGCAGAGCAGGTTGGAATGGAAGACTGAATGAATCATTGGTGGTGTCTAATCTGGGCTACTAAGGAGTATATATAGTATATATATATATATATATGTAGTAGAAATGAAAGCTCACTGTGCTACCTGCACAACGATATCCGTACCCATTCAGGGCAAAGCAGAAGCTAACACCACAAACGTGAGTCACTCCAAAATACTCATGCAGCAGAAAATTTAAGTGATTTAGGGAATCTTAAATATATCTTTAAAAAAATAAGGTACAGAATCCTAAGGGATTAGGCCTTAAACATTGTGTCTTTGTAACTGAAATGAGAGGATAAACCGCAAAGTTCTCTGCACATTTTTCAAAACAGTGGTTAATAGCCCAATTTTCATCTTCTGAACAGTTTTCAAGCTACTATTCTTTCCTGCAAAATGACTGCAAAAGAAAAAATACAAAAAGTCTTAATTAACATTACTTTTTTAGTTACCTGTTTAATGAGAGTGTCACCAACTTTGCGAGGTAATCCTGCAATGTACACCTTAGTTTCTAAGAAACTGTGTGATTGCTTAAAGAGAGTTCCTGGGCTGTTAATATTCATCACTGCTTCTTTAGCTATTTTTACGCTGATGCTGTTTTCTAGCTCTTCAACTGATATCTAGAATGAAATGAAAATATTTAAATAGGCACACACCAGCAAGTAGTATATTTCTAAATGCTAATTATATATACCTGTATGAAGTATTATTTGTATATCTCTAAATATCTGGCTTGTAAAATAGTGTTAATGCATTCAGTACTTCATAGCATATTTAAACTTGGATCATCACAGCTGTCCATATCCATGACATCCCATAGAAAGATGATCTTTTAGAATGCCTACACAGCTGATTAGTTTACTTCATGCTCTATAGAGTTTGCAAGATGCTGACTTCTACAATTGTACAATTTCTACATTTGGCATACAGCTCTCCATTTCACTGTAAGCTGATACAGAGGATGGAGTGAGTGAGATAGAACACAAACAGAAGAGGTTCAGCACCTGCTCCTGCTATTGTTAGGCATCAAAGTAGAATTTTAATCTCAAGCAAGTTGAACTGAATTGAAACAGGTCTATGCAGAATTCTAGGTTCTCTTCTCTCACTCCCTAAAAACAAATTTGTCTTGATAATACGGTGTCAATTACAGATGGTGAGCAAGCTCTTTCATCTTGGCTGTGCGAGCTTGAAGAACAAGCTGGACTTCTGGTTTACTGAAAGTAAATTTTGCTTTCTAGGCAAAGTGTCTTATTACTGTGCAGTTCACTCTGCAATCACACTTTCTAATAATCTACTGCTTCCTTTTTCATGACTGCAAAGAATTCCTGTGTTGCTAGCTAGTGTTAATTCTCTCTTTATCAATGATGATAAACAGGTGCCAGAAATTCCCTGAGGAAGGGGATCCCTGCACATTTCATGGTTAATTTTTTTAAATCTGTGATTTGGAAGCGTCATTCTAAGCCTCCAGAATTGTTGCTTAGATTCTGCATATGGTATAGTTCCATTAGGGGATTAAAGGAAGGGAAAGACAGGTAAATCCAACTTACAATATGCCACAGGCCATCATTAATGGCTTTTCCTCCACTGGTAACTTTTGTTCCAAATTCATTCTTGAATTGAATTTCAATCTTTCCATCACGAAGAGCAAGCAAAATCCATGCTGTATTGTCAAGGGATTCTGCATATAGTATAACTCCTTCTGAATCGTATGTCCGGAAATCAAATTCTGCTGAAAATCTGAATTATGAAGAAATTTTTTTTTTTATTAAGACAGGAATACTGAAGTACTGAAGAGCCTAGGAAAACCTGTTAGTAAGTAAGTTAATAGATAGTCACCTTTTGGTAATTCTGTTTCTGAGCATTTGTGATAATTGCATCCTATTAGACAAAGGCAGAATCTAATGTTGTTTATCTAAATCCAGGGAAAACTTTAGCAACTGATTCCTGGAGCTAGGATTTGAAAAAGCTTTTGTTCAGTCACTAAAACTCATAAGAGCATTGCATGTGAAGGACATCACATCCTGTTTATTAAGACGATAGAGGCAATATCTCTACTGCACTGCACGGAAATACGATGTAGGGAAAAATAAGTGATCTACAGTGTAATTTAGTAAAATGGGTTTGCCAAGTGCTGTCCTACAATTATAAGTTAGCAATTTGTCTTTTATGTACCCCTCTCTAATTTGAGGACTTGTTGTCTTTGTCTTCGTAGCTAAACATACACATAGCAAAATTACAATTTACATATATAGGACAGGCTAGAGCGGGAAAGAGAGTACAAAAATAGTTCACACCTCCCAGAACTTCTGGGCCAGACAGAACAGATTAAGAATGAGAGGAGAAAACAAAGCATAGAGAAATAAGGATTTGCTGAAGACAACAAATTTGAGTGATTTAGAACTTAGGTCATTTTAATTCCCAGTCTTGTTCTTTGTCCACTAGATGTCAGTCTCTTGCGCAGACCCACAGAAAAGCTTTCTGTATTTACAGAGGCTACTAAGATAGTTTCAAACATTTATCTTCTTAGGAAGGTCTTCCAGGAAAGCATTACTACCAGGTCAACTTGGAAAAATGGCAGAGGAAAAAAAGAGGAAAAATTTCTCAATATTTATGTCTTTCTGTATGGTTCTGAGGCTCTGGGGATCATCAGCTTAACTGTTACTTCTCTGTTACTCTGAAATTGTTCAGTAAGTCAAGAAACACTGCAATTTTGGCTGCCACTATGAAGAAGTCCAAGGGTAATACAGAGGTCACTATCTTTGTCAATTGCTCTAACAGCAATAAAGGAAATCATGTAGGTGGTGATTCAGACAAGGTATTGTGCTTTATCAGTGTCCTCAGAAAGCTGTGAAAGGAAGCACGGGGTTGGACCAGCCCTAGCCTGATTTTATTGAAATAGCAGCAGCAACAAACTTAAAGCCATTGCCATATATGAGAACAGAAGCTATAAATTAACTCTTTTTCCTATAATATTTGAATTTTATTTGAGGATTCTAATTGACTTCTTGTATCTCTGTCACTGTCTCCAACCTTTCCTAACCCCTGCTCTTTCTTTCAAGGGAAAAGTAAGCTTCTGTCACAAAGATACACCACTTTTTTTTTCCTCTCTTGTGCACAAACCAATAGGACTTAGTGCCTATTATACCCTCAACGCCAGTGGTTCACATCTGCCCTAGCTCTGCACTGTTTCCTGTTTGGTACTCAGCTGCTACTGGCTCTACCTGCTTCTGAGGCGTCTGGAAGAAAATTGCTGGCCTTTTAGTTTTGCCACATCAGACAGTTTCTGTTTATATATTGGATGAGGTGTCTCAAGGACACAGTACAATCATTAAGAGATGCTGTGAAACAACTCCAGGCACATTACTCTTGCCTGTCCATTTTCAAATGACTCCACGCTCCCTTAAGTGACTGTACATGCAGGAGCTTGAGTTTATCTATTCTCCATAGAAGGGTATCCTAACCCATGGGGAGAAGGTGATGTAACTTCTGCACACAGTCCACTCTACATCCTCAGAAAATTAAGGGAAACGTCTGTGCTTTCCAGGCATACTTTTATCAATGGCAAATGCTTACCTGGTGACATTTGGCAATTTAAACTTTAAGTACAGAACAGGAATCCCTGTAAATTGCTCTGCCAGGTAAAGCAGCTCGTAATTCCTTTCTAGGTTCAGTGGGATACACACAGGAACAGACTGAAAGTAATAGAAAAGAAAAAAACTGTTAACTTTGTATTGTGAAATTCCATTAAGCAAATTCTATTGTTTCCTGTTAGGCTCCTTTTTGTTGTTGTTTGTTTAAGCAATGGACGACTTCAATGACTTTTTTTTAAACTTGAATATCTATACATAAATTGATAACTCTCCTTTTTTTTTGTTTGTTTGTTTTGTTTTGTTTTGTTTGTTTGTTTGTTTAGAATGGCCTCTGGCCTTAAGTTGCACCAGGAGGTGTTCAGGCTGGATTTTAGGAAAAACTTTTCTGAAAGAGTGGTAATCCACTGGAATGGGCTGCCCAGGGTGGTGGTTGAGTCACAGTCTTTGGTGGTGTCCAAGAAATGTATTAAAGAACATAGTTTAGTGAGCAACACTGGTGGTAGGTGGAAGGTTTGAGTAGATTATCTCAGGTCTTTTCCAACCTTAATAATTCTATGATTCTATAAATGTCCATTTATTTAAGCTGCTGAAAGATAGCTTGAAAAAGTTCTAGTGGACTGCAACTATTTAAATATTCATTATTTTAATCAAGATTGCTCATCTTCCATCATGTCATTTTCTGTCACCAGGGACCTATGACATCCATCTGCTAGAGCCCAGACAAATTCCATTATTAAAGCTGTGTGGAATCTAAACATAATCAGGTGTTAGAAGCGAAGGAGGTCAGAGCTGTGACTTGAGCAGATTTAAAAATAAATAAGTGAAGATCACCTTCTCTTTATCAATACCAGTATACAACTATTCATAACTGAACAACTTCCAGTACAACTAGAATAATTTGCCTGGAATAAAAAGAAGCAAATTACAGGTAAATACAGTACCAGATTGGTACAAAATATTTCTGTCTGTCTGTTCACTGAATGTAGTTATTTTATTTCAGTTCTGGAAGGGGATGTTGATGCAATCAGCAACACACTTCACTTCCTGCTAGAACAGCATTGAATTAATATTTCTGAGAACTGTTAATGGGATCAGGAAGGTCCTGAGACAGAATATTCTCAGGAAATGTGTAAAAGAAGAGTTCTATGTGTTTGTGGGAACTAAAAGTCCATTAACAATATGCAAAGCTGGGATTAATCCTAGTTCTCTAGCCAAAGTCAAATATGAGTAATCACAGTCAGATAGCTGCAGCCACAATGAGGAGGGAAAAATCAAAATCAACGTCAAAATCAGCAGCACCTAATTTTTCAGATATTCAGCTACTTAAACTTTTAAACAGGCTTCTGCACATAGGAATTACATGTGGTGCAGATTTAAACTAGTAAAATAATGAACAAACAAATGTAAACTACCCTTTCCAGGCACTGTTGGCTTCTTTGTGTTCTGGAACTGTGATTGTACAAGTAAAATAATATGTTCAGTTTTCTCTTGAAAGTAAAGCACTTAGAATGTCTTCTGGTAGAGGGAGTAAGTTCTGCATTGAAGAAAGGTGGGAAGATATGCGGAATGTACTTTAGAGCACAGATACATTGACTAGTAGGAGCCTAAAAATCAATTTGCTATGAAGGTATCCCTCAAAACACACTGTGTATCTTTTGTATGATGGCAGTATATAGAATAGAAGTGACAAGAATGTGTGTGAAGGGCTCTTCTTGAAGATATTCATTTGGTAAACAGCTGAATACAGTTACTAAACTCTAGTGCATTCATGACACAGCAGTTTCATTAAATGTACAAGTGTGATTAATTTTATGGCTATTCCATTTCACATTTGCCAATATAACTAGTTCTTGGACTGCCTATATTCTCAACTGATTAAACTATTTTTTTCAATTTCAAGGCCTGAAACTAGTTTCCAAATAGACAAATAATCACTTCCAAACAGCTGTACTGAACACGTAATGAAGCCAGAAGATACTCTTCTCCTTTGATGAAAAAGGAAAAAGAAATGTAGTGACTCCCAATGTTGTTCAGATATTAAATTTTAGCAAGTACAAACAAGTTCTAACGTATACAAGCTAGTGCTTGTGCCAGACCTCATTCCTATGGCTTAGGTCCAGTTTTGTTGTATTTTGTTAGAGGTGTTGTTGCTTTTTTCTTTTTTCTTAGCAGTTATCTGCACTCACCTCATAAAACAAGTCTCAGCCTGTATGAATTTTTCAAAACATACAAAGAACGATTCACGATAAAAGCCTCGTACTGAGATTCTCAAGAGTTCCAAATTTTCTTCTACTAATAAGTGTAAATTTTCTAACTGAGCAACAACAGACCATTCTTGCTGTGAGAGGCTTCTTCAATTGGCAAGTATTACTACATCCTTTTTCTTAAGCTGTTGCAGATGAAAACTGTGGAAAACAGTCCAGCTTTTGTTTTTTCGATCCAAACAGGATCTTGCAGTAATTCCGCAAGAGTGAGTGAAAACTTTTGTGCAGTCTAAGAAAAACCTGGAAACATGTGGGCAAGTGGAATATTCTGGCTCTGAGTAAGCTGAACAGAAATTATTTGTATGATAGGAGAAAGCTGGGATCTATTTTGGAGGCAGCAAAAAATAAAGAAGACTGGCGAAGGCTAGCTTCTCTTGACAAGGTTTGTGTAAATGAGTATGCATGAACGGAATGGCATCCAAACACTTTACTGGGTCTGCTTTGTGAGTCAAACCATAGCTCAAAGTCATGAGCAATTTTTCAGCAATTTTGAATTGGTTCTCAAATAGCTTATTATTATTTTTTGAAGCTAACTCATCCTGTCGCCAACAGATATCCAACTTTGTGATTTTCCACATGGAATTTTATGCAGTGCAGTTTTACCTCACAGTTCTTCATGTCCTTAGAGAGCTTGAACCCTTTCTTGCCATCGCAATAGCAGCTATAACTTCCTGGAGAGTTTACACAAAGTTGAGCACAAGTATTTTCAGCGCATTCATCAATATCTACAAGAGATGGAAGCAAGAGTTTTTAAGATTTTTCATTGAACAGACTGAAAACAAATGTTAAATTATTGGAGTGACAGACGAGTTCTCCAGCATAAAATGAATCCAACAGGTGACTACCACTAAGCTAAATTAATGCTAACGGATGTTCCCTGTGTAAAATTTTGAATCCAGAATTACCTGCTGCATGTTTAAAACCTAGCAATATCATAAGGGCCTCGTACTCAGAGCTGGGGAAAATTTTGTCTGATTTGTGAGGCAGTAAGAATTTGAAATGCAAGGTGGTTGCATTAGCACAGGAGACCTCAATAAATCACTACTGTTGCAGTAGAAATGCTATTCTGGGTCAGACTTCTTCCTTTTCCTACGGATATAATCAAAATTTAGAGTGTTAGAAGTATATATGGCAACTAAAGGAACATGTTTTATTCACATAAGACCAAAATCATTTCAAAGCAAAATATCTGTTAAAATGACATACAGCAATCTCAGCTGATGACAGTTGATGACTACAGCTTTTTGGATTGTTCAAGTTCTAATTGATCTCAGGTACATAGCTGCAGAAAATGTTGCATAGCAGACTTCTGCTTCTCTCTTCAAATCTCTTCAAATGCCTTACAAATCCAAAATCTCACATAAGTAAATAGAAGAAGTTGTTAATACAGAAATATAGTACTGGATGTTGCCATGAATTGATCTGACGTAGCTTCTTGCAAATGCTTTTGTGTTGCAGCGTCATAACTTGAATTATTCTTATATAATGACTGTATAAATTCACTTGTGACCATGCAATCATGCCTGAAATTGCAGTCTTCAGAGAACAGTTGCCAGTGTTAAGAATTTTCACTGCTTGGATTTGAGAAAGCTGTCCTATTAAAATGTGTTACTCTGAATGTACAAATACACAAACAAGCAAACTCCTGAAACTGTAAACTATAAACGTTCTGCGTGAGTAAGATATGAGGGTGGGTTGAAATGCTTAAAAGTTTATTTTGGAGCCTTATTCATACTTATTTCCACATATGCCTCAGAGAAAATAGTCACAAATTATTCATGCAGCAGAATTTAGTCAGTTGTTAAGAAGTATTTTGCTGATGCAGAACTGAAATTTGACCCTTCCATCTCCTTCATCTACAGTTAGATCGCTTCTCCTTTGTTTGGCATATGTACTCCTTCCCAGTTGGAAATCATTAAACTATTTATGGTCTTGATGGCTGTTGTCTATCCCAATAGATTGCAAGCTCAGCTTGGTAAAAGGGGTTCTACTGTGAAAGTCATTTCCTAATAATTTCCAGTGACTGGCAATCTCAAGTCTATTTAAAACTGACAACAAACCCATTGATTACAATGTCAAACTGGTTCTGTTGCTGGTTGTTTTTTCTAATTTTATCAAACATACCAATGAGGCAATGACAAATTCCAAACAGAATCTACACATACTATGCACTGGGTAAGAATAATGCTTTATCTATATTTTCCTATCAGCTTGCTTTGGAAAAACAAATTTCATTCTTATTATGATCACTTGTGGATCAGAAGAGGGTGAGAAATCTGCCTAGGCCTGAGCACATGGAGAAGAGAAGGTAAAAAAAAAACCCTATATCCTGCCTTGCAGTGAAGATATGAAAGGAAATACAAAATTCAACATGTCCTGAGAGGAATGCAAGTAAAGAGATTCCGAGAAGCAACTTTTCTCAAGGCCTTTCAGAGAAACATGACTCTGTAGAGATGCTTTAGGAGGCATTGTTCCCTGTGGAAGATTCTTTACCCCTTCCAGCATGTGAACAACAGCCAATACAAACACATAAAACTATGAGCACTGGCTAGCCAGTAGCAATACAGTAAATCAGAGTATTGAATTCTCTGAAAGCAGTAGTTCATTTTGAATGTATTCCTCAGGCCCAGAGCCTGCAGACAAACATAAGTTTATGAACATATTATGAAAGCTTATTGCACACTGCTTGAGAGATGAATTTCTATCTTAAATCAATTACTCAGAGACTTGCAATAGTCTTGGGGAGATGTAAATTTCCATTGCCAAAATGAACCTAATGCTCATGAGTAAGGTCTCCCTCCAGAGAGTATGATCTGAACAGGAGGACAGCAAGCTTCATGCATAGTTATGAAAGTCACCTTCCCCATCAGCTGCTCTGGAATCCCTTATCAGTCCAAATAGCAGAATCTCTCCATGCAGAGTTAATTGTCCTGTTATAGAAATGCTGAATCAGGAGAGGATTAGGTTTTTTGGAGGTTTTTTAATCGCTTTAAAATTATCCTTTTCTTCTTCTGAGTTGTATTCAACGTTTTTGCATGCTTGTTTGAGCTATTTCAAGGGCTTCCCACAGATCCATCCAAATGATAGTTCCAGATCATAAAATAGTCATCAGAAGCTCCTCAGACAAACTCATGGATCTGTTGCAGCATCCTGGGTTCATGCAGCTGCTTTCAGTGGAAGATTGAATAAGTTGCTTTTGCTGAGTTGCTGAGACTTAAAATCAGCCATGAAGGATTTGCAAACCATGCCCTAGAAGAGAGCTGTTCTATATACTGCTAGAGAAACATAATAATTTCCCCAGAGCATGGATGTGGATAAGCAGGGTTTTGTATGCGTTAAACAATTCATGAGGGAAGGGGAAGGCCTTATTCCTTGTCTCAGATTTTCAGAACAGGTGCTAGGGAGAACTAATATCTGAAATGCAGCAATACTCTGTCCTGTTTGATTAACTGGCTTATTCACTTCCTTAGGAGAAGTTCCCTATTCAGAGAAGGTAAAATAATATGAAGATAGGCACACAAAATAATTAGGTAGTTCTTTAAAATGTGGTTTCAACATGAGAAGAATATAAATTGGAATCTAAAATGGTATGATTTTTATTGAAAAAAGACTGGATTGTACAGATTTCTTCCTCCGATGATGTCTTGCAAAAGGTGGGAATGAGGAACTGTAGCAAAATTCTCCTAGGAACTGGTGGAAAAAAATCTCTTCCTCATTATGGTAACAGTCATCATCAATATAAGTGTGTATAAATGAATGCAAACCTTATTTTTTAGCAAATGTAATTGGATTTGATCACCTACATGCAACATGACAGCAAAAAAAATAATGCCATTTAGTCTTTTTGGAAGGCTACATTTCTGTACATTTGGTGACTCATTTTATGTCATTATAACTATGTCTAAAAGCTTATTATCAGCACTGTTAGCAGTTCCATACAGGAGGTAAATCTTTGCTGTTTTTATGTTCTCATCTTGCAGCCTTCAGGGATCACTGTATTCAAAAGACAAATAACACTTCAATTCGATTTGATGCAATCCACATATCTGAAGAGAGTAGTGAAAGGGGTGACAATTAGATAAACTACCATGAGTTCTCATTCCAGTGCATGTAGCTCAAAAAGGGGCATAAAACTGTCAGTTAAGTTTTAATCCCACAGTAACTAGATAAAGAGCAGATGTCTGAATATGTAACCATTACCACAATGAAAAACTTTGTCACAAGAATGCTGCATGGAGCAAAAGATTCGTAACCAGCAATAAACTGCTTTTCTTTCCTTTTGAGCAATAAAATAGAGCTAGCATTCGAAATAAAAATCGATCACTGACGTTATTTTTTGTATGTGGCAGAAATTTTTCCTTCATAGTAAAACTCTAAAAGCTCATATCCTTCTTTTATATCTGAAATCGAATTTCTGATATTTGTAATGAACCGAAATTTTAACAGAGTGAAATACATTGTAGAACAAGTTTGCAAATACTTTCAATGCTTGAAATAGTTATTATTTCATGATGGTTTTGGAAGAGTGGCTTCTTGCCATTTTACCACAAGTAATCAACACTTTTCAACTTTGTTGTAATTGTTACAGAAATTTGTCTTGTGTTTCTTTCTTCTGTCTTTACATTTCAGAAAAGAGGGAAGAGTCTCTTGATGCAGGTCCTTTTTTTCCCCCACAATTCTTTTTCTGGACGTAGAAAAGTATTTTTCATTTTAAATATTGGGTATTTTATACAACTGTCGTGTTATCACATCCAGCCTACAATGGAGATGAATTCACTCTTATGCTGTTAGTTTTCAACATAACTACAGACCTCAAGGAGGGATTAGACAGTTGAATTTAATGTTAAATTTCATTGACCCCAGTGAAAAGCCCTTTAATGTAATTTAAATTTAAAGACATATAAAAAGAGACTCAGTCCCTGGCCAGGAGGGCTGAATAAAACTAAACAACCTATTAGACAGATAAAGAAAAACTTTTCAGCATTTTGGTACCAACAGATTAAGCTTTGTTTTCATTTCTTTTTATTTATTCTGTCAAATATTTCTGTCTCAACTGGTAAGGAGCTGATGAATGAGAACTTTTAATTGCTTCTCCTATAACCTCTCTCAAGTTAGACACATGTATTAAACTGACAAATGTGAAATATTCCATCTTCACAACTATAATAGTGCTTAGAAACAGGATACAAGACACCCTAGTAATGTCCAGATCCTAAATGCATTGCACCAAGTTATCCAGAAGAAATCTGTTATTTGGTTTGAGAGCTTGGACAGAAAGTCCTTTTTACAGTGACCATGAACTGACAAAATCATCTGGCATTACAGGAGAACACACAAGAATATGCTGGATACCCTAAGATTCCAGAGCAAGTCACTGAAATTGTGCACAGTGCCTGCAGTATAGCTTGGACCCCTGAAAGAACAAACAAGTGAGTAACTCCATAGTAATCAATATATCATATAAGAGATGCTGGAATTTGTATAGCAGTAGATTCAAAAATGGAAAGAAATGGGGGAATATGAGAGGGAAGGAGAGGGAGGAAGGGAAGTCCTACCTTCACAGTTCTTGGAAGTTGAATTATATGTGTAGCCTTCTGCACATTCACATTCATATTTACCCAGGGTATTCTTACAGACAGCTGTCCCACAGATGTTTGGATGTAATGCACATTCATTTATATCTAGAAATACAAACAAGTTATTAAAAATAAGTCACTCTTCTGCATATCATTTTTTCTTAACTTGGTCCAAAACTGTAAGAGCTCGGTGAGGCTGGCAAACTGTCTCTTGCTAGTTAGGTTTTCTGTGCTTTTATAGCAGTCTATAACTATAGCAGTAAAGACTTCCAGAGGTCCCTAGAAGGCAATTTCTGCATACTCTCAGTGAAAAATGAATTCTCTGCCTGTCTACCTTTAAACTCTTCTCACATGTCTAGTGGAAAACAGGAAAAGAGAAACATATCTAAGAATGCAGTAAGAGAAATAGTCTGTGGATTTCCTATAAACTAAGTTACACTGCATAACAATACCCCGTCTTTTATAAAACATCCAGAAAGACAAGAAATAATCCTATCCATTTCTGACATGTCACAATCTTCTTTTAATTGTCTATGCTGACAGATTTTCAAGTTGCTCCCTGTCTCTTCATCCCTCAAATCATTTCAGGGTTTATCTTCTGTGTTGTTTCCTATTTTTCAATGTCAATGTAACAACTGGACACAACATATAGTATAAATCTAACTAAATGTCTTGTAGATAGAAAAATATCCAATCCCTGGTAGCATTTTAATTCCCACCTGTATGTGCAAGGATCATTGTAGTTTTCCCCATGGTTTTGTAGTAGCTGCACTGGGGAGAACTGATTCTGTTACCTGCCTGGGAGGATTCAGAACATTTTGAAGTCATAGCTGTCCAAAATACAGGCTACTTTTTGAGAGTTATCTTGTGCATTTTAAATTCCTTGGTGTATAATTTTGAAGATGGATGTAATTAAACACTTAAATCCAGTTTTTAAATGACCTAACTAGTACTGTGATTAGTTTTCAAGTTATTTTTCAATCTGACAGTCTTTGAATGATCAACACCCAGATCTGTACTTACATCACTACTGAAGATAGAGTAGAACTCCAGTCTAATAATAATTAGTTTAATAATAATAACTCAGTCTAATAATAATCTTCACTAAGAAATCTTTTTTGAGATTTTTTTCTTTTAATTGTTTGGTTATTTTACTTTGCTACTCATTGATTCCAGTGTCAGATAACTAAAAATAACTTGTTCTTTTTAAACCAACCATTGTGTTACAATAAAACCTTTGCAAAGAGTCAGTTACGTCATTGATCCAAATTGTTAAAGTATGTTCATATATTTTTAGCTCCAATATGTGTTTTAAAAGATTTTTTCAACATCATTCCAAGAACTGCAGAGATTCTAAGTAGCTTACCTGTCTTCCCTACTTGATATAACAGAATTTTTTTTTTTTTTCTGGTATTTGCAGATGCATTACTAACTCTCAAATATATTTACACTAAAAGTAGAAACAGTGGCAGACAACCCTTAGGTCTGGCCTCTTGAATTATTTAACATTATCTGAAATGGTTGGCGTGGTTCAGAAATAAAATATGTGATATGAAAATGAAATGAGGTTGCTTTTTTTTTTTTTTTTTTGAAGTAAGATTTGATAATTATTTTAATATATAGACTTCATCTGGAGTGGAATGAAATGCATAGGTCATGGTCAATAATAAATTGACAACCACTATCCATGTATGGGGAAAAAATTATGCTGGGTGAGTGAAAGACAAATGTTTCTCTTCATGTACAGCATTTTCAGTTTCATTAACAGTTTATTCTCTAATGAACATACAAACTCCCAAAAGAAGACAGCAAATTTGGAGTGACTCAGCCTAAACCAATGTTTGCCAGATAGGAATTGCATGATAACAATGTTAGCTGGTTGCAACACTTTACGTTTCTGTTTCAACAAGCTTAAAGGAGATATGAAACTGGTTAGTGACTAAAACTTTCTTTGAACCTTAGTTGGTTCAATATCTTCTTTCCTTGATCTTGTTCACTAAACAGTTGTCCAAATGTTCTTTTATAGCAGTGTAAGGTAGGAAGTAGGATGAGCAGCCTGGTTGAAGTAGGCCTGCATCTTCCAGTGGCAATGCAAGCTTCTGCTGATTTAGAGCATTTACGGAACTACTTGGCTAAATTATTTTCCCTGCAGTCAATAGATAATAAGCAATGGATTGTTATGTAGTGACACTCTCCTTAAGCCTTATTTCCTACCTCTGCAATCTCGTTTATTTGAATGCATGAAGTAGCCATCCTCACATAAACAACGGTAGCTTCCAGGCAAATTAGAACAGCGTTGGCTACAACCTCCATTGAAGTCTTCACATTCATTTATATCTAGAACGAAAACAAAATAAAAATCATTGCTCAGGGAAAAGCAACCACAGACAACAGTGTGCATGTAGGTATACTTCAAGATCTGATACTATTCAGCACTAGTAGAACTATAACCGTATTCCTAAGAACTAATATTGTAATGACATTAAAGATTATACCTTCTTCACAATTCTCTCCTTGCCATCCTGGTTTACAGATGCATGTATATCTGGCTTGTCCATCTATGCAATCCTTATATCCATCTCTATGGCATGGCAGAGGGCTACACTGGTTTGAAATTTCTGCAGGATGAAAACATTAGAATTACATGTTATTAGAGGATATTTCCCTCAAGGATCAGCTTAATCTTTCCTTTCGTCTTCCACAGCTACCTTTTACCTTTCAATAAATAGGGAGAGGCTTGATGAGTAAGATCAGATATTGACACAAAACTCTTGTTATTAATTCTGTCAGCCAGAATCTGCAAGTGAAAAAAATCTAAAGCCACCAGTATTCTTCATCAGACAGAAAACAACTAGAAAACAAGTGATTCACTAAACCACAATAATCCTTGCAGATTGTGACCAAAGTCTTGACACTATTTTTTTTTAGTATTAGTGACATATTTAACCCTTTAAAGAACAATGCTCTGTCTCATTACGTTGACACAAATTTCTATAGAAATTCCTAATTTTCAACAAGTACCCCAGAATAAAATTCAAGGGCTCAGTTTCTCTGTTCAAGAAACTGCATTGTGTTCATAGACAGACTTACAGCTATGTGTTCATAGAGTTTGTTTCGGCTGCCCAAGCCTTGTATGTAGACTGGATACATAAGGTTTAATACTGTCACCTGTCACAAATATTAACTTCAATGGAAAAAAAAAAATAGATTGGAAAAATCAACTGAAGATTCTTTATATATGCTGGCAAGACTGCAAGAGGCAAGGCTCAAAATACATAGTTGGGACAGAGAACACAAGGCTCACTGTCTTTTTGCTATGCCCAAAATACATAAATTCTTCAAATTTTTTTCCATGATTTTCCTAATTTTTATCAGAATAATATGTAAAGTGTCCTTATATTTATTTCTCTTAAGTCTGTCGGTACTCTTATGGATTATTTATCACTAAACCCACAGAAGTCACACATACACTGTTTCTTCTTAAAAAATATGTTTTTGTACATATTTTAGGATGTTATTTCATGTTTTCTAAAAAGAAAATAAATATGAAAAAGGGTATTATAAAAGAAAGGTAGAATGAAGACAGGATTTTGGGATGCTCAGATTGAAAAAAAAAAAAAAAGCTGGAAAGGCAAGTAATCTTGCAGAATGAAACTCGCTGTGATTCTGTGCCAGAGACCTGACTGAATTTCTTTATGTTGAGGCCCACAAAAGAGTAAGTTTAAAGTTCTGTAAGACAGTTTAAAAAAAACTGTTAGTATATTTGTCAATTAAATTTACTTAATATTTCAATTCTGCTGCAAGCAAATCCCAAACCTCAGAGGCCAGACAAGGTCCAAAACCGTACAACATCTCTAGAATAGCTACTCTATAGCACTTAATACTCATGTCGTGGACCAAAGGACTCCAGTTTCAGGTAAGATTGGCAGAAGAAATTGCAAAGAATAAATAAAAGGAATGGGGCTGATACATGACTCTGTCACAGCAGTTTCCTGTGGTAAAAAAAAAAAAAAAAAAAGTTGTAAAACTACCTACGTTTTTTTTCTCTTGCTTGCTAATTTCTGCTTTTGTAGGTCAAGGAACAAGTGTGTGAACCAGGCTTGGAACAAGCAAAGAGTTTTATAAATGACGGATGTGGGAGGTACCCTGGAAGTGTGCAACTGCAGAAAAAAACTGAGTATGAATGCTTCTGAGCAGAAAGTGATGATGGCATGTGAGTGAGTCTGACCTTACAGAAGATGGGTTATGTTATGTTATGTTGTCAGTGCAAAATATACATAGATGGAATAAGATGAATTAAGTAAATAAATGGGAAGAGAACTGGGGATGTTAATATATTTAAAAAAAAAAAAAGTTGATCTGGACGTACTCAGCCTTCATTGAAAAGATAGGTGGCAAGAAACATGCTGGTACCTCTATCCTCTCCCACTTTAAGTCTTTGGTATCCAGAAGATGCGCCACAGTGAGCAGAATAAGTGTAAACATTGGGATTTTCTAAGCCTTTATTTTCAAAAGCAGTTAAGTATGCAACTATGTGATACAGTTTAGGAACTTCAAATTACTTTAAAATTGTTTGCATTGTTATTTTTATTCTTTTATTTCCTATCTTGAGATTCACACTAGTTACTGTATTGTTCTAAAGTAATTGTTATAATTAATTTTTTTCTGATTAGGAAAATTGGATTTTTCATTTTGACACTATCAAAACAATTTGGATAATTAAATAAATAAACACAAAACTTTTAAAATGAAAAAATGCTTGATATTCAGTATCATAAGATGCATGAGTCAATGAAAATACATTTTTAAAAAAAATGTCATAGTCTTAATGGGAATTAATTATTCTGTTTTCTCAGCAGTATTTCCTTTTCAGAAATGCTCTGCATAAAGTCCCTTGAACAGTATAGCCTTTGAACCACTTGCAAAGGTTATGCTAACTCTCTTAACTTGTCCTTTCTCCCATTGACTGACCAACAGCAGTAACACGTTTTTCTTCAGTATTATGAATCCAAATGGAGAAATACAATAACAAGTTAACTAGTTGCTTTCATGGGATAATACAGAAACACTGTTCACTCACACAACTCTGCTGAATTCTTTCCTCCCAGAACCTCTAATGAGTGAGAAAGTGTGACATCAATGGGAGTACATTTTAGTTTACGACAGCAGGCACGTTGGCTACGTGATCTGGAAAATATGTTCATCCATGACCATGTATAGTGTCATTATTAAGGATTTTTCTCACCTTCTTTTGCTTTCCGTGACAAAAACAGGGACAGATGATCAAGAATAAGAAAATTTCTCTGATGCATCTAGGCTGTAAAAGTTTAATAAATTCAGAGATATTTCTACATTGACGAGTTGGGAATGAGCTACAGATGTTTCCTGTGAATTTACTAGAAAAAATACAGTTCACACTGGCATTATGAATGTATGGGCATAGAAAACTACACATTGGAGCAGCATCACAAACTCTTTACTTTGTGGCCTTCCTGTATCTGAAGTAAATATCTAGATCCAGCTTATGTTTGAATTTTTCAGTTGGTGGCATTATACCCTTCAACAAGGGCTACAGTGTAACCATGGGCCAAAGAGTAGTATAAAGGCAAATTTGCCAGGTGGCCTCTTTGCTCAATTCACTAAACAGGATCTGCTGGAAGGGCTGAGTCAAGTACAGTTACTAAAGATAAGGCAGAGTACTGAGGCCATACTAGGGAATGTTGGTGAGCTGACACAGCACACGCTTCTATGCTTCTGGAAAGTCTGCCTTCCACTTTGCAGTTTGATTCTTTTCTGCTATGCTTTGTAAAAATTAAAAACAGTCACTTACTCTGCAAACGCTCTCACCTAAATTTCTTGTCAATTTCTTTTCCCAGATAATTGTTTGCTGGAGTTAAATAGAGATTTGTGTATTTTTCTGCCAAGAACAACTGTTTCCTAGACATGCACGTTTGTGCGTTCCAGTGTAAGTGCAGTAGGTAAAGCATCCAGCAGCAGCACTTACCATTGACACATGCCCTCAGATCAGCTGGAGAATCTGGAGTCACTGCAGTAACCCTGAAAACTCCTGCTCGATAGGAGGCAAGGCAGCCTGCAAATGCAAATCCACACATAGGATACAAACACTCATTTAGACTGAAATTACAACAGCTTCTACATGGCATCTTCAAAGACTCTCTTCTCACAGTTTGAAACAAGTTAGAAAACTTGTCTGGGCATATTAAAGACAGCTGATCACAGACCAACCTTCTTAGTGCCTTTGCTGGGATCTGAGCACATCAAACTGCCAAAGAGCTACTATGCATTATAATAAGCATGCAAATCTTTTAGTGCTGTGAGCAGAATAACAAAACTAACATTATCCAAATAGCAAGGGTAGTGAATGACACACTAGAGTTGCTCAGGTTTCTTGTACTTACTTAAATACTTGGGGTAAAAATACTCCTGCACAAAGAAAAGAAAAACCAAGGGTAAGAAAAACTGAAGGTAGACAGAATTACAGCAAAACATACTGAAAATGTTCAAAATATATTTGTCTTATGACTATAAAAGAAGCAAAAAAGAAAATCACTTGGATTCTTACATATTAAACTTGGCATGTATTCTATTATTTAGGGTATGATAGCATATTATTTTGTAACAAAGGACTCAGTGGAGAGAAGGTTAAGATTCTGCACTGAATTTGACAATTTTGAAGTGAAGGCAATGACAGTGAATTGGATGTGATAATAAATTGGAGGTCAAATTGAAAATCTAAAAATTTTTTTCTTAGAATAGGAGGATCTTGCCCAATATTTTTACTAGAGACAAAGAAGCTTCCTTTTTTTATCTTCAGATAAAGAAGGGAAATAAAAAAAAAGTAAATACAACAACAACAAAACAAAAACAAAAACCCCCAAAACACCACAACATGGAATAGGTTGAATATTTTACAGGAACTTCATTCCAAATAAAGTGAAGTCTTATTAAACTAGATTTTTTTTTTTTAAATAAACAACTGATTACTGAAACAATTTAATTTTTTTTACTTAAATATCAACAAACAGTATCTCCAAATATATGCAGTGTTATCAAAGACAGAACGTAGGACTAATATATGGCTTGCAAAACAGGAATTCATCTTAATCACATTTTCTGTACATAATGACCCCTTTACAGGATGAAACTGACTACAATATTCCTAATGCTAAATACTGTGGGGTGGGAATGAGCTGAGGAACAGTTATCTCCACTAGGAAAAAAGCTCATAGTTCAATCCCTTCATTAAAAGACTTGCACTGCCATGCGTTCTCTGTGTAAAATTTTAATTGAAGCTAACAGGCTTTCCCCACATGGAATGCTTGCAGACAACTGTGGTCTAAAACTGGTGATCCATACCTAAAATCAAAATAATATCTACTCAACTATTCTCTTTGCTTATATGTCGTTTAGTATTAATTGATTCTATACGCAGGAGACTTTCAGCCCAGTTCTTGGTCTGCAATGTTTGAGAGGTTTTTTTTAAGCTTTGCAATGTGAATTCTATGTACTTCTAGAATCCCACTGCAAAGAACTACTATTTATCTCACAGATATTCCTCACATACTTACAGTTTCAGGATTATTTTCAAAGATTTCTCTGGCTTCTTCCTTGTTGCATAATTCTTCAACACACTCTCTTTCTAAATTTCCCTTCTTACTTTCTTCCATAAAAGAATTTGCTCGACGTTTCCTCACCAGGAACTCAGAGGCATACTGGTGGGATAAAACTTTGTAGAAACAAAGGAGCTCTATTATTTATTTTTAACTGCTGAAATATGAGATAAACATGAGATTCCCTTACAAAAGTCTGAATTAAGAGATTACTCATGAAGTGGCTGTTTCCTACGATTTAGGCACAAACATTCCAGGATTCTGTTCTTGGTACATGTCCTAAAAAAATCCCAAGTCACCACAAAAAACTTATGCAATGCTGTGTGTCTGAAGCACAACTTAAATGTTATATTCAGTCTTTTTTTTAAGCTATGATGTTGTAAATGAGATATGTGACTGATAAATGGAAAAATGCTCTCAAGACTTTTCTATTACCTGTTTCCTTGACCTAGAAGTAAATATTCTGATCCTATATGCGTGATCAAAAATGTATTTTAAAGAAATCAGGCTACCTGTTATATGTAATTAACACAAAGTCATTGTAGTTTTTCAGAATCACAAAGAATATGACAAAGTAAAAGATAATGACATTCAAAAAAATATCAAGGCTGACAACCTGAAACTACATTCACATTTGACACAGGTAAAACAGAATCCTACTTAGCTTTTTTATTTCAAATTGATCATGTTGTGAGTCATTCCTAATTTTCACATATCTTATTGTTGCTATTTTATTGACACTTAGACAATTGGCAAAGAAATGAGTTGTGAAATTGTATTACAATAAAAAGATATGCATTTGGTCCAGTGTTCTTTGCAGAGCACACAATATTATGGGGAAAAAGACTAAATTAGACTGCCTCATTGATTTTATCTTTGGACATACCTTGTGATTAAGATAAAAATGGATGAGCATAATAGCAAGAACTCCAGCTCACAGGGTTAAAGAGCATGGCTGACAGATGCTAACTAGACAGCATGGCACTTCTGCACCTTCCCTTCTTTTACCAGCTTTTACACAAGCTTTTACACAAGTCTGACTAGCGTAACTGTCAGAGGGCACCTACTGTGCAAACCAGATACAGTGTACTTAAATATTCATCACTAGTCCGTGAAGATCAATTTAACAGACGTAGTCAATTCAGTGTTGTTTATGAGTTTATAATACCTCAAACACAGAGCACTTTTGTAGTCACCTGTCAGAGAACGGCCTCCCAAAGCACTAAGAGAGGAAAAACTTAAAAGGCTTTTTAGGAAGAATAGCTAATGATACACAGAACTTGAAGACAGAATGATTTTCAAGTGACAGATCTAACTTAAAGCCATAGCATCCTGAACACAAAACTCTCAATCAAGTGATGGCAAACACAGTTGAAGCACTCTGGAGAACTTCAACATGGACAGTAACCTGATGAAACCTTTATGTTATAGCATCCTAAATGTATTTGACATGGAATAAGACTGTAGCCTCAAATTGATTTCTTTGGTGTATTTGATAAGACTAATCCTTATGGTATGGTATGTAGGAACTGCTAAATCACAGCCTGAACCTCTGATTGATCATCTGAGGCAAGTATTGAGTCAGCCCAGGGAGCACAGGTGAAGGCAATTCAGCTGGGTGACTGGAAGGGGTGGAGCCTGGCTGCACCTCTCTTAGACCCCATTTAAGGGCTGACTGTGAGGGGGAGGGTTCTTTTTCTAGAGATTGCTCCCTTTGAAGTTTTCTTGCAAGCCTAGGACGTGGGTGAGCATTTCATTTATTTTCAATTATCCCTTTCTACTGTGATAAACTTTCTAGTTATATGATCTGTAGATGCCAGCCTAGTCACACCACTCTGTGTATTTGTTGTTTATACAGTATGGCAATAGGTAAAGCTTTCTGAGAAGGCAGATAGATCTACTGTAGCATACTTCTAAAGCTCAGAAGCACATCCTTGTCTTAGCAAGTAACTAGCAAGTTGCTCAGAAATGCAAGGAGGAGAGGACGGCTTATGCCCTGAGTATCTGAGTAGGCATCGGCCTGGTTTTGGAGGATTCATTTCTTCTTACATACATTATCTATGAGTTAGTCTTATTGGAGACTGGAAAGATCTCTGTAAGGTGGAGACTGATCCACAACAGTAACGAGGCCAGGACTTCAGTACAAAGCTCTGCTACATGTGATTATTCTGATAGAAAAGAGCTTTCATTGGTATATGCTACCATGAAAAGCTAAGTAAGTGTGCAAGCAGAAAAACTCTTGCCAATTTTGTTTATTGTTAGCACCAGTGTAAGCTTGCTGACACAGCTCTGGGGCAGAGGCTCTGTGGTGAAGATGAGGCCTAATTCATTGCTGACTTTAAATGTTCTTGTTTCGACCATCATTCTCATTTCAACACACGTTTTCAATAAATAATGTGCAATAAAATTACAAGTACAGTGCTTTGGAGAACATGACCCCAGATATAAAACTACCTGCTTTGAATACAGTGGGGTAGTGGAAATGGGCATATTATTTTACAGTAAGTAGTTCAGCCTTCATTTGTACTTCTCTAAGCTTTTAAGTTTAATTAAGATGCCTTAGTGCAAATTTCTTATTGAAAATATTTCAATTCACATGTACAGACTTAGTAGTGTATTTACTTAACTGTTTTTTCCTTACAAGGATCATGACAGGATTTTTATTAGGAAAAAAAAAAATCCTCCCTGTTGTTGCTTCCAGTTTGATTACAGGAAACTCCAGTGAACTCCTGACCCTGCCAAACCAGTAGTTAACCCTTAAGGAACTCAGTGTATTTTATTTAAATATCTTTGAAGCCTCTTGGAAATCCAGGCTACAGTTTCAACCAACAGGCTCTGCACACACACACTGTAGTGTCTAGTTATCAAATGCATGTTTAAAAGCAATACTCTTGATAAAAAAAATGAAAAAAAATGAGGAGAGGATAAGATTGAGTGGTTACTTAAAGCTAATTTGTAGTGCACAGACAGCCACAAACCTGCCTTAAGTGGGCTAGTTAAGCACAGCTTAGAGCTGCTTATCGAATACCCTGGTTGTGGAAAGCTGTTGTAGCCTACTACTGCTATCAGAGGAACTTCACAGACCCAATACAATGAATAAAAACTAAAACTGATGACACTCTAGATAGTGGAATTGCCTTATTTGTACAGTTGCTGTATTGCAGTCAGCTCCATAATTCCTAGAGTCTTTAGAAAAGCACATCAGTGACATAAGCTTTAAGCAACCAATAAATTAAAGTCAACTAACTGCTAATGTTTGTCTGATCTGTCTTGCCCAAAACTTATACATCCTTACGCTGCACAACAGGAACATTTATAAAGCTTGCAATTAGTCCAGCACTGCTCACTGCTGTATGTTATTACAGATTAGCCATTTGTGTAAAAAAAGAATAGTGTACATATGAGGCCTGCTCCTATCTTATTCTGATATATCTTATTCTGGCCCACGATGTCAGAGGCAGATGTTGGTGCTATAGCAGTAGAGGCTGAACCTTCTCATCAGTATTCCATCCTATATTGTTGCTGTGCAACAGACAGCAGCAGATGTCCAGTCTGACAAAACGACATCTGACATGGAAGTGTGTATGAAGCAGAAGTGTGTGTCAATGAATTTCTCCCTGTGGGAAAAATGGCACCCACTAGCATTCATCAACACTTGCTAAGTGTTTAGGGAGACCAAACAGTGGATGTCAGGTAGTAGGTGGTGCATTGCAGCAGTGGGCAAAGTGACAGTGGGTCACCTCCACTGGTGTGGATGTTTAAAAGTGGGGCATGCATGCTCTTGTTCATCACTGGCGAAAATGTATAGCTACGGTGGTGCCTGTGTTGAAAAAGAGTGTTTTGTAGCTGAGAATTTGTTCTATCAAATAGCATTACTGTGTTCTTTGTTGTCATTTTAATACAAATAAGTAGGAAGCATTATTTTTGGAATAGTATTTTGAAATAAAGTATATAAATTCAGTATCCGAAGAGAGGCTATAAGAAAGAAGGGAACAAACTCTTTATCAGGGTCTGTTGTGATGGCACAATGCTAAATGGTTTCAAACTAAGAGGGGAGATTTAGAGTGGATATAAGGAAAAAGTGTTTCACAATAAGGGTGGTGAGGCACTGGAACAGGTTGCCTAAAGAGGTGGTGGATGTCCCATCCCTGGCGACACTCAAGGTGAGGTTGGGTGGAGCTCTGAGCACCCTGATCTAGCTGTGGATTCATTGCAGGGAAGTTGGGCTAGATGGCCTTAAAGGATCCCTTCCAACTCAAATCATTCTATGGACGTGTTACAAAAGCAGGAGAAAGGGAGATATCAAAAAATGCCTATTTTTAGGGCCAGTTCAAACTTAATTTCTAAAATGAATTTTCATTTCTCTATACTATTCTCCTTCTAGTCTGAATCCCTGCCATTCAAACAGAAGTTTGATTAGTAAACATTAGTTTTCTCTTCTGCCCGTTTAATCATTAGTAAGACACGTCAGAAGCACGCTTGCTTTGAGCCCTAATTCTAGTTGCCCCAGATACACAACCGTATCTAAGAGGTCCAAGCGCTAGGTGAGGAGAGGCTCTGAGCCCCAGCGCTGGATTCTGGTCACCATCCTGCGGCCCCGCAGCCCTCGCCGTATCTGTGGACCGCGACTCCGAGAGCACAGCTCCCATCCGGAGGGCCCCGTCTCTCGGGTCAGCCCTCTCCCCGCCGCCCGCGCCCCCCGCCCCACTCACAGGTCGCGGCCTCCGCCAGAGCGATGGCCACCGCCAGGCCGGCGAGTAGCGGCACGCACCGCCCGCCCTGCGGCCTCATCGCTGCCGGCGGGGAGCGGACGCGGCGCCGGGACTGCGCGACGGCTCCTCTGCGGGGCGGCGGGGCCGGGCGAGCCTCTGGGAGCGGGAGGGAGGGGCGGCGGGGCGGGGGGGGGGAGGATGGGCCGAGGCCGACGACCGTGCCCGGCCCGAGCGTCAGCAGGGCGCCGGGGGCAGCGCCGCGGCGACGATCGCCGTCTGCGCCCGGCTCAGGGAGCGCGGCGAGCGGGCGGGCTCGGCGGGACGCATCGCCGGGAACTGCCGGGCGGCGAGGCTTCTTCTAGGCAGGAGCGGGCCGAGAGACGCCCGCGCAGAAGGGCACATCGCCACCCGGCCTGCCGCTTTCGGGTCCTCCCGCGTGGGCGACGAGGCGCAGAGAGCCGGCGGCACCTCTTCGCTGCTGATCGGTCGGCCCGCCGCGGGCGGTGCGGAGCGTCGCGCTCCTATTGGCCGACCGCCGGCCTGTCTCTCCTCCCCGGCGCGGCTCTGCCCTCCTCCGCGTTTCTCGGTCTGCGAGAATTTTGTCCTATATCCCCGCCCGTTGGCGGTAACCTGGGGTTACCGGCCTGGTTACGCGTCCCTACCGATGGGGGCTTCCACCAATAGGCGGTCTGGCGTTAGCGGCCGCTGGGCACGTGACCCCGGCGCGGCGGGGCGGACTGCAGCCGCCCCCGCAGCAGCGCACCGTCCCGCCCGGCCCGCCTAGGCCGCACCGCCGTGTCACGATTGTTGGTAAGTGTGGGGCCGGGAGGGTCTGTGAGACTCGGTTGGGATGTGTATGAGCTTAATGCATTACTGCATTAACTCTTGTTTAAGAGCAAGCGAGGTGTTATGTGACCCAAAGTCCCGTTTCGTGATCCAAAGGTACCAGCAAGCCCAGCGCTGTTCCTGCTTGTACTTTGTGTGCCTGCTGGCTACGCTGAAGCTTTGGCTGAAATGATGGTATTCAGGCTTGCGTGAAGCATGTCTCCGTCACTGTTCAGTTGCTTGGCTGGCTGTTCAAAACATAATGCAGCTCAAGTAGAGCTCTTTGTTTTTATTGATAAACTTCAAACAAGTCGGACAAGGAGACCTGACAGCAGTCTTTCAGTATCTGAAGAGGGATTATGAGAAACGAGAGAGCGCGCTTTAGCAGGGTCTGCTGTGATAGGACGAGGGGGAGTAGTTTCAGACTAAAAGAAGAGAAACTTATTTTGAATTTAAGAAAGAAGTTTTTTTATGGTAAGGGTTGTTATGAAGCAGGTTGCCCAGAGGGGTGGTGGGTGCCCCATCCTTGGAGACATTCAGGGGAGCCTGGACCAGGCTCTGAGCTGAAGGATCATGCATGATCCTTCATAGCATGAAGGAGCTGTGGGTGTCCCTGTTCACTGCAGCGGGGTTGGACTAGATGGCTTTTTAGGATCCCTTCTAACTCAAACAATTCTAAGAAGCAGCGTAGCAGGAAACAGTTAAACTTGCTGAGAAGGGTAAGCTCTAAATGCTTTGCTTAATTACTCTTTAAGGAAGATGAAGGATTGATATTACAGTGAAAAATTCTCTAGCAAGGGCATAATGCTGCATGAAAACTCTTGACAGTGAAGTATCTAAAAGATACTTTGATGTGGAAATAAAATCATCTGATTAACAGATTCCTCTGAGTTTTGTACTTGCTGGTACTTGGTATTTTGGATCACATTACATATGGGCTGCTAAGTAGCTCTTGATCTTAATATAGAATTACAAGGATTAATGCAGTTTTTTATTATGGTTTTCTTAGTTTCTGTGCTAACTCTTTATGTTCTCTTACCTAAAAGTTGAATCGTTCACAGCTTTTGTCCCTGATACTTATGCCTGCTTGCTACCTAATTGTTATAGCTTAACTATACAGTTTTATTGATTTCTGAGCTTCTGGCCTTGTTGGTTTTGCTCCATCTCAAAGAGGAAGCAATCATCTTCAAACTAACAAATGTTACAGCTGTAGCAACATGTGTGTGCTGTTAATGAGCTCTCCATATCTGCAAAATAGCAGAACACAATGTCTGTTGAATACTGTGGGCAATGTCTTTACTGCAATTTTGTTAGAATCTGTAAAGCTGAACAGCATGTATAATGTGGGAAAGGATTTGTTCAGAGGTGACACCTATGTCCTGAAAATGAATTTGTGTAGCCATGTTCTCAAGATTAACTTTGTTGGTACTTGCTTGTTGGTCTAGGCACTGTATTCCGTGGCGTGTGTTTTCTTGGAGGCTTTTATGGTTGTTCAGAGCCTGGTTTTTGTATCTGGAATACTTGTAATCATCTTGCTCTCTTCTTAAGGAGCCTCTCTGTTCCTTACACACTAAGTCTTGTGGAGAAGCTATTCTAAGGTGCTCTTATACATAACAATGTAAATATTTAAAGAATATCTGTTGTCTGCTCTGGAAGAAATCTGATCTGTTTGTGATATTAAATGATGTCGGACTCGTACAAAGGCATCCTTGAATGCAACAGCTTTGTAAGGTCAGGAGTTTTCAGTTACTACCTGTGTAAATTATTTAAACTATCATTCTTTGTTAGGGATAACGTGTGTTTGTCAGGGATAGCTCCTCAATTTTTCCCCACTTTGATTAGTTTAAATTAGGAAGAAGTTTAAAAAGTTATATCCTTAATTACTCAGTTTTCAGCTTCTCTTGAACATGGCTTAGTTTGAGTTTAGTTATCACTTAAAATAACAAAGGCATTAATTTGGTTAAAAAAGGAACTTTGAGAAATGGGCTTCAGGAAATTTGCTGTGGAAATTCAAAGTGTTACTGCTTTCTGATGACATGGAGACAAGTTACCAATAGAGAACATCTGTGACAGCCTCTAGAGGAGAGATTGGTATTTTATTAACCAGCATCTTCTGCCCTTTGATGTAGCACAGACATTAGTCCTCTATTCAGTCTGTTTCCCTCCCTCCCCCTTGGCAAATGTCTGTGAGAAGAGTTGATGAGTTGGGCCCTATCTGTGGAGGTTGCTGTCCAGTACAGGACAAGTGGCATGTTGGACTATGGGATGCCAAGATGGGCTTGGAGTGATTTGTTGCTGCACGGTCCTGGTTCCCTTGCAAAAGGCTTGGTTTAAATAGTTCTTGTAATACACAACTAGGATACTGTGTTATTTTCCCCCAGGTTTACATCTCCTTGAGGAAATTTTCCCTATATTACCAATCAAGCACACCTGGGTATTTGTGCAAAGATTATCCCACAAATAGATTTGCCTTTTCCCAAGGGAGAAGTAACCCCCATGCTGCCTTTCCCAGCCACTAGCAAGCTCTAGTCTCCGATCTACAGTAAAGTAAGCAAGCTCTGTGACCAGCACAAGAGCCTGCTGATAACAGTGATGAAGGCTGCTCTGAAAATAGTGCCTTCTATTTTTTTTGTGTTTGTCCATAACATCAGGGGTAGATGTTGGTGGAATGGCAGTAGAGGTTGAACCTTCCCGCCAGTGTTCTGTTACATGTTGTTGCTGTGTGATGGCTGGCAGCAGAGAGACAGTCTAATAAAATAGCGCCAGACGTAGAAGTGCACATGAAGCAAAGGGGTGCCACTGAATTCCTCCATGCAGAGAACATTGTACCCACTGATGTTCACTGATGCTTGCTGTAAGTTTACAAACACCAACCAGTGGATGTCAGCACAATGAGGCATAGCTAATAGTGGTGACTATGTTGAAAAGGAGTGCTTTCTAGATGACATTTAGCTCTTCCAAGCAGTGTTACAGTGCTCTTTGTATCTGTTGTAATTTCCATGCAAATAAAGAAATGTTACTTTTGGAGTGACCTACGTATAATATGTTGAGCTTAAAACTATTCTTCCGTTGACAAGGCAGAGTGGGAAAGAGAAAAATCTTGATGCCACATGAGCACTGTTCAGCAACTGCGGTATCAGCATCATTTTAAAAGCTCAGCACCATGCTATGAAGAAAATACACGTCGTCCCAGCCAGAGCCAGTAGAGCACAACAAGAGGAGCATAGTGACTTTGAAGCTGTGTACTAACATTTGTCTAGGCTTGCCAATGAAGGACTTTCCATGAACATTTTTATAGTGCTATTATTTGTAGTAGTACTGTTGTAGCTGAGGTGACTGAGGGCCTTTAGTAGCTTTTGCATCTTTGGGTGTTTGCATGATTTGTGTAAGCCACACTGTTTTTATTAGACATACATGCAATCAGGCAGTCATTCCCCATATTTTATTCCACAGAGTAGCATCAAAAGGAATGTTCTGTTTATTTTTCTCACACTTGCAGGATAGAAAATGGAATTGTATAATGACAGATACTTGATTCTACTCTTTAATTTCATGAAAAGTAGTATACTAAGTTGCCTATTTCTCAAAGTACCCTCTAGAGAACCCAGTTTCCTTGATGCATAAAAGAAACTGATGGTAAATGAATATATGTAGTGGGCATGACATTTTTTTTGCATTTGATGTCTTATTATGTTACGTTCTTAGGCCGTACCTGTGCTTGAATTTGGCTGTTATTGCATAGCCAGGGGCACTGTGCAATGCAATGGCTAAACAAGCACTGGAATTTCATAGCTTGATATGTTGTGCTGCTCTAACTTGCTGTTTTCCTGATGTGCACAGGTCTTGCATTATTATTTTGTGTAAGTGCTATGGTATTGCTACCCAGATGCCCCAAACAGGGGCAAACAAAGTGCGAAAGGGGTGAAAGACGCAGTGGGACTTTGTTGGGGTTGAGTAACACAGAATAAACAGGTTGCTGCTGTGTGCTGTGCATGCAGATGGTTTGTCTTGGTTACACGTTGGGACTAACTGCATTTGTTTTTCTTGCTAGGGGTTACAGGTCAATACCTGGGCCTCTGCAGTCTCCCAGTCTTCCTGCGTTGGTCTGACCTGTTCATGTCATTTCTGTAGCTTTCAAGGCTCTGAATGGCTAGTGAAGAGAGATGTTCAACCTAATGGCCAATTGTTGCACCTGGTTAAAACGGTGGCAGGAGCCTGTCAGGTAAACATATGAAAGTATTTATTTACACTTCTGTGCTGACCTTCTTCCCAAACTTTATTTCACATAATCTCACCAGTGTTTTACTTTAATTCCTAGTATTTTTTTTTTTTTTTCCAATTCCAATATATTTTTAACTCCAAGTGATAATCAATGTGTATTCTGAACTTAGAAATTACATGTACACTCATAATGAAGGTACTTTGTTTCTGACTGAAAATATAAAGTTCAAAATTTGTTGCATAAAGTTTCTTATGGGGAGATGCTAGAATGTTTATGTAAAATTTAATCAATTTGGTTTCTGCATTTAGAGATTATAAAGTGTAGTTTGTTAAAATACTGTCAAAAATATAATGTAACCCCAGTGTAATTCTTGTCCCTTCTTTTAAGTACCTTAATGCTGCATTTTGTGATCAACTTCATGATCCATTCCTGCTTCTAGAATGAAACTGTTTTTCCTTTTATGTTAGTTTTATTTTGACACAGTACATTCTTTTTGCTCCAGTTAGCAAAGGTGCATAGACTTTATTTCAACTGCTTACAAATTGGGAAGAAGGGAAATAAGGGGTACAGCACTATTTTTTCTTTCTTTCTTTCTTTCTTTTTTTTTTTTTAAACTTCATTCATGTATGAGGATTTGATCTTGTGTGCTTGAGAAGTTGAGGTTTTGCTGACTGTGCTGCTGCTTAAAGGAGTATACTGAATTAAACAGCTTTTTGATACAAGCTATTTGTAGACAGTTGTAAGTTCATGGCTGTTCCAGTTATGGCTTATGTTTAAAGTATAATTTAATAGGATCCCGTTGTTCATTTTTTGGGTTTCTCAGAGCTTTTTGCCTCTTCTCAAAAACTGTAGATAAATTATACTTCATGTATGATGTTATTATAATTTCAAGACTAGAAATAGGGATGCATTTAGTGTTATTTCACTTAGGAACATAAAGTTCAGCAAATTTCTTTTACTTGTTTGAGTATTTGTGAATTGGAGGAATAATCAAGGTCTACTCATAAGTATCTTTTTCCTATAGCTTTATTTAAAATCTTGTCCTACTACAAATTCTAGTCTGTGCACTAATTTGACTATACAGAGTATATTAGTAACACCACTGATTTGCACATTTGTAGCTTCAATTGTTCCTGCTTGGGGAAAAAAGAAGACACAATGAGTACCAGAGCCACTTAGCTTATAGTGTCCTATGTTATTGTCCCACTTTTTAAATTCTTTTATGGTGTTGTGTAGTTTCACTGGTTGATACAGAAATTGTAGTCTTGCTTATAGCAGCAGTTTTGTCTGAGACAGAGATGATAAAAATTCAAGGAGTGGAAACTAACTTGAAGAAACTACTAAAGAGATAAACACTATGAAGAAAAAGAATCTACAGTACCGTGAAATTAAAATTTAGTGGGCAAATATAATTTGTCCTTTATAACTGTACCTTGTTATAGTTTGACAAATCCAACAGCAGATACACAAATGTAACAATGTTTGCAAATTAGATATTTTGAGATTTATTCTTTCTACTACTTTGTGGGAAGTTTGATAAGTTTCTTAAAAAAAATAAGCACATTTTAAAAAGTGATGTTTGGCAAGAGAAGAAAAGGGCTTGAAATATCTTTCTCTTTTTTTTCATTCTTTTTGGAGGAAGGTGACATTAATAATGGTGGGTCTTGATAATGCTGGTAAAACTGCTACAGTCCGAGGAATTCAAGGAGGTAAGCAATTAATTTATCATCTAAATGTATTGTTGAAATAGTGTAATTACTTGCTTTGTATCATTTTTATCTAATGTATTTCATCATCTCTTGATTTATCTTTTCCTCTCCTTGTACGTTGCTGAAATTAAATTTTTGCTGATTATGCACTTCTCTAGGAGTCTGGTAGCAAAAGTGAACAAGTTGCAGGCTCCATTACATGGAAGGGAAAAATTAAATGGTCTTGTATGGAGACATAAAGATCTTGATTTTTGATACCTGGCACATCATGCTGGGGTGACGTTAAAAAAGTAGGTGCTTCTAGTCATGTACACTATGCTCAGGGGAAGTAGTAGAGCAAGCTCTGCTTTTTGTCCGCTGTAGTTAAGAAAATGTTGAGTTGAAAATAGTGTAGCTTAACACACCAGCAGCAGCTGACAAGCAGAATTGCTACTGTTCAAGAGTAAGAGTATATTATAGAGGTGAGGTGAATATAATGGAGAGAGCTGCCTCATAATACATTGATCCATGCAGCACTAGAGCTTTTGATCCACTCACACGGAAAACTAATCCTCAGAGACATTTTTAATTATTTTAGAAAGTAAGTAACTTACTTTAGAAAGTAACTTGAGAAAGAAAGTACTTACTTTTAGTAAGTACCTTAGTACTTACTTGCTTGAGTACACCCTGTATTGTTATTGTAATGCGAATTTGCGCCAAAATCTCTTCTGGGTAAGGGTTCTAGTTTTGATTTAACGAGCATCATAGAATGTTTTTGAGTGGGAAGAATTTTTTGGGGGTATTTCAACAAAGAGCTGAAAGAACATTGTTGCTTGATTTAAATAGAAGAAAGTATAGGAGAAAGACTCAAGTCTGTAGGTAATGTTCAAATTCACAGTAAGTTTGAATTAACATTAAGAAGGAGAATATTATGGTTAATGGAGAGTTTCACATCTCAGCCTAGACTGGAAAAATTGGTGGACTGTGTTTTTTTCATGCTATATGTGCAGAAGTAGCTTTCTGGTGATCATCCAGTAACATGCAAGTATCAGTAAACTTTGTATAACACCAGTGTTCCAAGTCATATAGAATCACTATAGGTTGGTATCACTATATAAGGTTGGAAAAGACCTCTAAGATCTTGTATTCCAACTGCCAACCCTTCACCACCATGACCACTAACCATGTCCCTCATTGCCACATCTACATGTTTCTTGGAAATCTTCAAGTACAGTGACTCTGCACTTCCCTAGACAGCTTATTCCAATGCATTGCCACTACTTCTAAGAAGTTTTTCCTAGTATGCAACCTGAACCTCCCCTGGTACAACTTGAGACCATTACCGCCTGGCCTGTCACTGTTGCTTGAGAGAAGAGGCTGACTCCCACCTCGCCACAACTTCCTTTTAGGCAGTTGTAGAGAATAATGAGATCTCCCCTGAGCATCCTCTTCTCCAGGCTAAACAATCTCAGTTCCCTCAGCTGCTGCCCATAAGATGTATGCTACAGACCCTTCACAGTTTTGTTTCCTCTGTTTGGACACATTCCAGGGCATCATTGTCTTTCTTGTAGTGAGGGCTGTGAACTGAACACAGTACTTGGGGTAAGGCCTCATCAGTTAGGAGTACGGAAGGACAATCAATTCCCTGCTCCTGTTGCTACACTATTCCCTTAGAAGCCAGCATGCCATTGGCCTTCCTCACCACCTGGGCACACTGCTGGGTTGTGTTCAGTTGGCTGTTAATTAACTAACACTCTTCAATCCTTTTCCTCCCTGCAGCTTTCCTGTGGCTTTGCCCCAGATCTTTAGTGTTGCCTGGGATTATTATGACCAACGTGCAGGACCCAGCATGTGGTCTTGTTGAACCTCATACAATTGGGCTAGCCTACTCATCTAATTCCTGTGTAGTGCTTTCCTACTCTCAAGCAGATTAACATTTCCTCCCAACTTGGTGTTATCTGCAAACTTATTGAGGGTTCACTCAATCCCCACATCCAGATCACTAGTTAAGATATTAAACAGGACAGGCCCCAGTACTGACCCTGGGGAACACTGCTACTGACTGCTCACCAGCTGGATTTAACTCCTTTCAGTCCCGTCTGAGCCCTGCTGTTCAGTCAGTTTTTTACCCAGTGAAGAGTACACACCATGATCTGCCAGCTTCTCCATGAGAATACTGAGGGAGATGGAGTTCGAGGCTTTGTTAAAGTCTAAGTGGACTGTGTCAACAGCTTTTCCCTCATCCACCAGGCTGGTCATCACAGAAAGAGATAAGTTTGTTTAGACAGAACCTCCCTTTCATGAACTCATGCTGGCTGGGCCTGATCCCTTGGTTGTCCTGCACATGCTGTGTGATCTCTGATAAGAAAATAGGAAAAAATTTGAAAAAATGAAATTGCATGTGTATGTGTATAACATAAAGAATAGTTTTAGTGATATATATTTTATACACCTTGTTTTAGTGATATATATTTTATACACCTTCTTTTTTGTTTCCACAAAAGCACTAGCAGTTTTGTAGGCACTTTCTTCCTTAAGAGACCACTTGATTTTGGAGGGTACTTTGCATTGCCCGATATCACTTTCAAGCAGGAAAAGATCTGAGATAAAAATTGTGCTTATGAAAATAAATAGTCTCTAAGGTGTTTTTTGCTTATGAGATTGAAGTTTTTGTTTTACTAACTTCCATCTCATTTACACAAAATACTGCTGAAAATTGTTTTGACAGACTTTGCATTGACTTTGTTTACACTTGTTATGCAAGTTCAGTGACTTGCTCAATTCTGATTAAAGTTAGGAATAATGTATTTGGGTTCTCTCATTTGTGTTCCTGAATCTTTACTGTGAAAATATGAGTACATTATTTAGCCTTCAATTCTGTTTCAAGATCAACTTTAATGTCTTTATCAGCTAAAAATTATTGTTATTTCTGAAAGTTCTTTTTTTTTGGGAGGGAGGACAAATATTTCTAAAGAGAGGCTCCCTAAAAAAGGTAGTTCTGACTTCTGTGACTATTTCACAGGACTTGAATAGTGTTTGTTTTAAGGAAAAGAATAAAATTGTTCTAACAGAACTTGCAGAGGTTAGAACCTTCAAGTGTGTGTGTTGTTTGTTTGTTTGTTTGTTTCAAGCTTGGTAAAAACAGGATCATCACCAACAGTTACGATTGGTGGGTTTTAGCAGAAACCATCTCCAAACGTATTTTGGTTCTTAAATGTGGGCAAATTCAGCTAGTCAGCAGTTATATTTGCCAAAGTGGATTTGCAGCTTATACAGCAGATGCTGTTTTTTCACACAGACTGTTTACTGTTGAATCTTGCAGTACAACAGGACTGAATGTTTCAACCTTAAATATCATCTTAAATTCTGCATGATTAGTGACTTTCATCCTTAGCAAGCCTTCATGCTCTCAATGTTCTCTTGTACAGGCAAGTACAGTAAGTACAAAGACTGAATTTTGAAGTTGGAATCTTTCACAAACAGGTGTTCCATTCTGTTGTTGGAGTGTTGGCCTAAGCTGCTCTGGCAAAGGGTCTGTCTATTCTGAATCCTCATGTGGAGTGTGATGAGCACATTCTCACTCGGAAGGCTTCCCAGGTCATAATACATTGACTGTTTTGTTTTGCTTCTCAGACTGGGTTTAATACCATACATCTGCTGTATGCTATTCTGTACTGTTTGGATGGGTGCACCTGGGATGGAATGGGTCTGTTATTAAAACAAAAAAACACAGTTCCCTTCAAAAGTAGTGTTAAATATTAAAGAATGCATTTTTTGCTTTTTGTTTTTTTCTTCCTTGGTGCTTCTATCTCAGTCGATGTAAAATAATTGCTTGAGAGTATGTGTTAATATAAAACTTCCTGAGAAGAAGTAAAATATTAATGTTAAATATGTAGTTAGCAACATGCTGTCAAGTAACATTGAAAGCTTGCTCCATGTGTTTAAAAAATAGGTTGGTTTTTTTTTTTTTTCCTGCAGAAATTACAATGTAAAATTCCCTTTAAATGACTGAAGAAATTTCAGTAAAAAGTTCTTCTGTGATCTCTCTGACAGAGTCTCCTGAAGACGTAGCTCCAACGGTGGGGTTTTCCAAGATTGACCTTAAACAGGGACGCTTTGAAGTCACCATTTTTGATTTAGGAGGTGGAAAAAGAATTCGGAACATATGGAGAAATTACTATGCTGAGTCATATGGTGTAATATTTGTTGTGGATTCTAGTGACATTGAAAGAATGGAAGAAACAAAGGAAGCCATGACTGAAGTTTTAAACAGCCCTAAGATATCAGGGAAACCCGTGTTAGTGTAAGTAATGTTTATAAATGTTTTGTTCGTAGTCTGAAATGTTGTAGATTTTGACCATTTTGACCTTCAGTATACCTTCTGATGAAGTATATGTGTATAGTGTAAATATAATGTACAATAACAGTATATTTTAGCATTAAACAATACTGCAATTAGTTGTATGGTTTTTCTGAAGAATTTGCTTATAATAATTAACAGAGCCTTTTCTTTTTTTCCTTTCTTGTTTCCTGCTTTCCCTCTTGAAGTGTATGTGGTTTCACATTCACTGCATCTGACTTCCTAGTCTTTTTCAGGGATATTTATTTATCTTCTCTTTCAGTATTCATAAAAATACATTGAATTTTTAAATTATTTTCTTAACCCTTGAAAATTTAAGTAATACTTCAAATGATACGGTAGGTTAAAGGCTGCGCAAATCTGAAATTACAACTTCTTGTAAGAATGTTGTTACTAAAGGCTGTGGGGAGACCTCATTGCAGCTTTCCAGTGTTTAAAGGAAGTTTATAAACACGAGGGAAATCAACATTTTACAAGGGTCGATAGTGAAAGGACAAGGGGAAATGGTTTTAAAATAAAGGAAGAGAGATTTAGATGAGGTGTCAGTGGGAAATTTTTTACTGAGAGTGTGGTGAGGTGCTGAAACAGGCTGCCCAGTGAGACTGTGGATGCTCTGTCCCTGGAGGTGTTTAAAGCAAGATTAAATGGGGCCCTGGGCAATCTGTTGTAGCGTCTTAATCTAGCTTCTGGTATGTGACTTAATCTAGCGTCTGGTAACCGTGTATGTGGCAGGGAACTTGATGATCCTTGAGGTCCTTTCCAACCTAAGCCATTCTGTAATTCTATTTTGACCTACATCCATTCCATAAATTGTAAACGATTGTTTATATTCTGCAATGCCAGTAAAGATTCAGTAATTAATATCTTGTTCACTTAACACGTGGTGCTGATGATGATGCATGATCAGTAATATCTCATTAAAGAAAACTTGTTTCATTAGTATTTGGTATTTGCTTTTGCTTTGGTGTGTGTGTTTTAAGTTTAATCCGTGGGAAATTTTGTTTGAAGTTTCAAAAGGTCTAGATATTCTTTCACAAAATAGAGAAAAAGTCATAACTTTATCTCCTTAAAAACTATCTTTTGTGATACACTGGAAGTAATATTTTGTTAAATTCAGCAATGAAAAAAATGGTAACAAACACAATTTTCATAGCTTATTTTGTAAGTTTAAAGTTGAAAATGGTTTCTCAGAACAGTATCTTTGTTGGGTGTAATTGTACGTTTCTGTTGTATTATAAATAATCTATGCTTAAAGCTGAAAAGAGAGGCCTTCCAAGGAGTAGTGATATTCTGGTGGTTTGAGAGTGAAGCTTTTTTATCTGTTTTGATGAAATGGATTACAGTTAAGAAAGCTAATTGTATGTTGAAAAATAGTTTAGATTTTAACTACCATTTCTGTGTTAATAGATGGAGAAGGCAATAAAGCCATCTTAATGCAACTAGTTTGACTTAAATCTGTTCTTCTAAAAATGAGCAGCTGACAACTGTGCAGTGTTTCAAAACACATATAACTTTTTATTTTTTTCATATAAATCTCTGCCCTAATCCTGTAATAGAGTTTATGTGGGTGTTTATCTTAACATCCACAGAGCTCACGGACTTCCTTGGTATTTAGTCCTGGTTCCGATCCTTGTCATTGGCTAATCAGGAGACAGTGTCTGTTAATTGAGTCTAATTGTGACTAAACTAAGTTTATTGATGTTATTTCCTTCTAATTGACTCTCCGCAGTCTTTGAGCAGAACTTGCTTGTGCAGTATCTTAGTTTTGTGAAGGGATTCATTAGTTCTTCAACTATTTCTTCAGCTTTAACTGTGGTGCGCTCAAGTGCTTAAGTGGTTAATCAGTCTTTTATGTATATGGAAATCCAGTAGATACATTTTTAGGCACCTTATACTGTTTTTCTACGGAAGATTTACATTCAGCAAAAGTAGAGGAAAAACTGCTTGCTTATTTTAATGAAGTTACGGGAGTTTACCATTTTAGTTATCCAAATCTCATTGCGAAATATAATTTTATATTGATTTGAGTATACAATATTTGATGCATGGACACTATATTCATCCATGAAAATATACTTATTTGTGCACAGAAACATATGTAACTACTGGGGACGTGTAAACACCTGCATTTGTATATGGAAATAGCGCTATTAGGAGTGGGAACCTGAGAAACTAAAGTGTAAAGGAAGATACAAGGGAAATAAAAAGTAAATAGAGATAAAATGATGAAACAGATAAGTGTTGTTCATAGCCTGCTGCAATTAAAATCTGGAGGGTGTGGAGCCGTCAATCTGACTCAAAAGAAGCTGATACAAAAAATAATGAGAGTTTGATTGTTATGTAATCCTTGCTAGCGCCTTCAGACTGGATTTCATTGCGCGTCCTCCAGGCCTGAAGTGGTAGCAGCTGACACGCTCCAGTTAGCTATATGTAAATGTAGAGTATCTGGCATATGTAATCTATTATGATTAAACTAGACTGCAATTTAAAACTTTAAAGGGGAAACTAAAATGGTGATTGATCTGAATTTTTCAAGGACAGTTAACTCAGTACGCACCATATTGTCCTCTTGTATGTATTCCATGTTCATTTCAGGTACTAAGGGAAGGTATTAGTTTTTATTAATTCAGGCACCTATCTTATATTCTTAAATTAGTATACTAGGTTTATACAAAATAACAGAATTTCATAGGACCATTTAGTGTTCTGGAGATCCTCACCTACTTTTTCTAACCACTCCTTTAGCAGTACAAATAAATGTCTTGCCTCACTACAAGAAGGACAGTGAAGACAAATGTTGATTATACTGCAGTGAATCTGAGCTGTTGCTGGAGTGTGTGATGTGAGGAGATTCAAGAGATCTGCATTTGCTCAGAAGTAGGGAGAAACCAAGGTGGGAAATCCTACCACTACATAATAGGGAGGTGCAGAGAAAATGGAGCACAGTTCTTCTGAGACAGGTGGTGATATGTAGTCTTGATAACCAAACAAGAAGTCAGAAAAGTTTATGCATCAGTTTTTTGATTGTTAGTGAGATTGCCTGCTTTGTGTTACTTTTATTTGTACTTTTTTATTTGTATTTTGGGAGGAAAAAAAATGAAACTTGAACCAAGTAAATATGAGCACTTGTACAAACAAGAAAAGCAACAACAATAACAAAAAAAAAAACAAAAACAAAAACAATCCAAACAACAACAAAAAAAACAGCAATTGAAAGAATACTAATTATTTTATAACAGGTAATTCAACTGGTCTTGTGAATCCTGAGATTTACAATAATTTTGATGTTTCCCAAAAGCACATATGGCATGATTGGTACATTGTTTTGTTGATGCTTCTTATGAGTGGAAAAACAAGGAAGTGTTATTTGTCTCCTTTGATCTTTTCCTCTAGTGTATGTGTTTCAATGGAAACCATAAAATTTAGGCACAGATGAAGATCTCATTTCAGTCTTTGAACTCAGTTTGTAAAAACAGGTGCAATTTTTCCTCAGTGGAAGTGTGGAAGGGGAAAAGGGAAGAAAAATGAAGCAGTGAAAGAATCCTGGGGTTGGTTGATAGGTTCAGTTTCCTGCATAAGAGCTGCTGCTTTGTCACTTGCAGCATGGGCAACACCAGCAGCATATTACTTCGCAAGGGTTTCTTTTTCGATACCTGACTGCAAGTCCAAATTTTTCTCTAGATATTTGGGTGTATTCTTGAGTGTTGTTCATACTGATTTCAATGTTGTTGATCATCTCCCCCTGCTCTTCTACCAGAACTGATATCTGAATGAAAAGGTCCTTCAAATCTTTGATCTGAGTCTCTAGGCTGATCAGTTCTTTGTGTCTCTGTTCAATCTCTGAAAGCTGAGCTTTAGTAATTTTGGCTTCGGTGAGTAGATTTTCGTTGAAAATCTCCCATTTTCCTTGTTGGAACATATCATTGACTTCGTCCTCAGATACCTCTTTACCAGCTACTTCAAGCTGACGAACAATAAATCTTCTGCATTTCTCTTGTTTGGCTGTTATAGCCTCATTGTATGAAAGCATAGCATTTAGGTAACACCGGGACAGGAAAGTGTGCTGGGAAGCTAGAATTCTTACTATAGCACGTGATAACCCATATTCACTTTCAGCTTTTTTCACTGTTTTTGACAGTTCATCCAAACCTTTTCGTATATGCTCTGCTTGAATTTTTATTTCTCTTGCCGTGTTAGATTCCTTTTTAAGAACACTGAACCTTCTCATTGAAGATACTAGACTTTTTTGTTGTTGACTGAATTTTTGAACTTCCTCCACCAAATTATTGATCTCGTTCTGAAGCTTCTGGATTTCATGGAAGTGCCTTTCGGTTATAGGCTCCCTTTCATAAATAATGGCCTGCTGTTCAAACTCTTCCTGCTCGTCTCGTAGAGGTGGACAGTTGTTTTCTCCAGCCATCTGTAGTTCTTTGGCTCGGAGTTTTAGCTCCTGAAGGCGATCTCTCATGATTCTTGAGCTCAGCTTTTTTCTTTGTTCTTTACCTCTCTTGCAACTCAGGGAGTTAGCTCTTTTAGTTTCTTTTAGCTTGTTTTTCTGTAATCAAAGTGTAAAGACAATCCATGTTAGCAGTGGTCTATAGGCATTAAAAGTAGTTTTGGAACTCAGCAACTTCACTTTGTACACTAGTAAAATTAGCAGGTGAGTGTTTTGAGTTCAAGGAAGGTGATGTAAGAACAATCTCCCCTTTAACCCAGTTTCTGTAGGGCTTAATCAAAACCTAAAGTTTTTAATTTATCTTCAGATGTGCACAGTTAAGTCTTCCCTTGGCTTTTTTGTTATCTTTTGTGTTTTCATAGACAGTAATTTGTAGTCCAATCCAATTTTTATGGTAGATTATGGCTTATTATCTAGAACTTAACTAAGAACATGGCATGGGGGGGGGTGGTGGACGGGGGGGACTTTGTGAAGGAAGAGATGAGAAACTCAAATTCTTGTTTTATCATAATTCTTTATTTGATGAAGGAATATTAATAACTTTAAATCTTTTTGGAAATACTAGAAAATATTCATCTTCAGTGGAAAGCAAGCACTTTGGCCTTTGAGACAGTCTGCCTAGGGGTCAGAATTTTGGCTTGAATATACATTTTAAGCTCTTAGTTCAGCCACACAGAAATTTTTTTCTCCTTTTTTCCTTGACTTCCCTTATCTGTCGAGTTAAAGTGATGATAACTGAACTACAGCAAGCAAGAACTTGTAGTTTAGTATGAAAATACTAAATAGAAGTGGATTCAGTATAATTAACATCAGGTATTGAAGATTTTATAAGCTTCTTTGGATTTCTGTCACTTTACATTGCCATTTGTGAACTTAATACAATGTTTACTGACATATTTATACAACATGTTAGCACACAATTCAGTAATGTTTCTTATTTAATAGAAAGTGGATTTAGTTATGTTTTCTACCTTAACTGTTGTGCATGCTTTGCTGGAGATATTTAAACTCACTCTGAGAATTATATTAACAGAGATCTGTTAATGTGATGCTGAACTTTTTTAGTGGGAATGATTTTATAGCAAATCTGAGAAACGTACCTTTCATATGGCTTTGGGCATAGCTTTCAGCCTGGCCTCTGCAGTCAGTCTAAATTTCCCTGTTTGATTTTGAACATAGGAAAGTATTTCAAGGATTTGCTTGAAGGCATCTTCCATTTAAAAAAAAAAAAAAAAAAAAATGAAATTAAAAACAAAATCTTAAAAATTGGCAGCTTTTTGCAGTTGGTTTATGGCCACAATAAAATACATATATATTTTTAAATGGCCTCTGTTGAATGTGTGCTTATCTTCTTGAATGCAGCAATATCCGTGGAGAGGTATCTATAACCTGTAATGCACACAGATGAAACATTAACCAAGAAGCCCCAAAAAACAAGAGTGATAAGCATTAGTATTTCTGAATGCAAATATTTCTTCTTTAAGTTCAGATAAAGAAAGAACCTTTTAATGCCACAAGGAATAAGAGCTTGGAAAGGGCTGTTTGTGGGTGTTTATGTGGGATGGCATGCTTCTGGGATATAGTGCTCTGTACCACATACTGGGGGTTGGACCAAAAGATCTGTAACTTAGACACACACAATGTGAATGTTGTGGGTGTTTCTTCCTATGAGTGCCATTAAATTATTTTTGAAGAGTATTACAGTTCATTTGTTTGAGTTTGCAAGACCTTTTGTCTATTTTCAAATATTTCCTTTCTTTATGAGCTCTCTGTGCAGGTAAATAAGTCGTTTGGAGCACTGTGGGTGATATGGACCTTTAAGGGAATATTTAAAATGACTAAAACAGTTCTTTCATCAAAGTACTTTTTCACTGAAACATTTCTGAAGATTTAACTTGGCTTTTCAAAATTCATATACTGAAGGAAGGGCATTTGGTAGTAAGATGCTTATGTTGCACATTTTCATTACATGGAGCATAACCTCTACACACTAGCAGGCAAGTTCTAGAAGTCATTGAATCATTTTAATGAACCTGAGTTTATGGAATTAGTGCACACACTCTGCACCTTCTTGCATATCTACTGCAGAGTTTGTCTTTTTGGTAGGATTATTTTTGTTATTGTTGTTATGGCTGTTTTAGGGCTGCTATTTTTCATTGTTTGTTTGTTTGTTGTCCTCTGCTCTGTAAACAAAAGGGATGCTCCATTCTGCAGAAATCAAAAGTATCGGTCATTGCTGCTTTGCAATAGATTGGCACTGGGTTTTACTTCTTATTTTCAAGTTTTTTGTATAAATCTAATAAATAGTTTGTGATTAGCTTGCAAACTGTTCAGTGACTCTCAGTTACTCAGAGCAAGAATTAGTTACATGAGATACCTCTGATTTGACAGTGCTGAGGGTGTTACTTTGTTACATGTTACTTTGACATGTTACTGAGGGTGAATCACCTCTCTTAGGTATTTGTTGATTTCTTTAGGTGGACTCCACAAATTTGGTGTGTACGCATATGTTTAATACTATGTAATTCAACAGTTCTCTTTTTTTAACTAAAAGAAAGTTTCCTTTGAGTATGTAATCTTTTTTAATTACAGGGATGAAAGTATTTTCTTAAACTTCCCATGAATTTTTTCCTTGAAATAAAATCAAGAACTGAAAATCTTTGTTAAAAGTGAAGTGTTCAGGACTAGAAGACTATTAAATTTTTGCTTAGGGTCTTCTGGTCAAGTCAAATGTGTTTCTTACATGGGTTTATTCAGGTGTGAATGTTAAACTGTGCTGTAGTATCTTTTAGCTGGTTTTGAGAGGTTTCAGGATAGTCTTCCTAAGTGACTGTGTTTTATAGATGCATATTGTCTGAAATCCCAATTCTAGAGAATCTTTTTTGGTAAGCAAATGCATTATTTCTTTCTAATATCCAAAAGAGTGCATTTTGGAATAGCTACAAGGAATCAATCTAGTAACCTGTCAATATGCAAACAATTTTGTTACATTAGAATAACTTCATATAATAGTTCTGTGGTTTCTCTGATCCCTTACCCATATTTAAGGTCCCTAAATATTTTTTTTCATTATCTAAGTCATGGAGCTGTACATTGTGAACATATTTTCCATAGATTTATACATTGCTATCTACAGGAAGATTAGCTTAAAAACAAAACTTTAAACATACAGACATCAATTGTAAGAAACAATGCTGATGTTGTACCGTAGTACAGATTTTCCTTACTGCTTTTTTAATTGGTTTCCCCTAAAACCCCCAACTCCACCCCCCACTTCTATGATTTCAGATCCAAACCTAATGTTTATTCATTTGCTGCAAGAGAATAATTAAAAAAAAAGAAAAACAACAAAAAAAAACTGGTTGATAGTGAAAGTTACCGTATTGTACTGAGAGTTAACAGGCAAACTTCCAAGTAATTTTGTGGAAAATGCTACTTCAGGGTGGAGAAAAATACAACATGTATTTATTTTATTACAGTAATTCCTTAGTGTTGCTTAACTAGTGGTATTTCCCACAGCAAAAAGAAGCAGTTTCTTTAAGGTTAACATTCTTTTGAAATGTTTCAGAACTGCTTGGCACCACCATGGCTGCTGTGGGGAAAGTTCAGCGTGGGGCATGTGAAAGAACAAGGCTGTAGAGAATTGACCTGAAAATCTTGTTTTAGTACAGCCTAACGCATTTGTTGACCCATGTTAATTTAACATGGCTTGGCAATCCTATGATCAAAAGCAAGTTTTAATGGCACCATTAATGCTTATGTGAGGTGGCAAGACTTTATTGTATCTAAGGAAATTCAAGTAATTACTGGAAAGCTGTAATACATGCATATGGTCATCCAGTTGTTCCATCAGAACGCAGCACAATTTCTCAAAAGGACAGTTACTGATTTTTCTTACGTTCAATTTGCTGTGGCTTTGAAGTGAGTTGATCAGAGGACCATGAGAACTAGGTTTGCTGTTCAATTTGTGTATCTATTAACAATTATTAATCTACTTTTTGATGGTTTGGGTTCGCTGATCTCGAAATATTTGAATTCCTTGAGGGAGAGAAGAAACTAAAAAGCAGCAGAATTGCATGACTGTTAGGGGACTCTTTGCAAAGTATGAATCATATAGTCATCCACAAATGGAACAATTTCTTCTCAAATCTCAGACGTAAGAAGAAGTAAGCAGAAAACACTTCAAGTAGCTAATTTTTTTTTTTTTTTGTCTTATTTATTGAACTCACTAGGGAGTGGAATGTAAGCAATGGAACCCTACTTTTGTATCCCACCTCCTATTTGGATTGCCTTCAAAACCCGCCTCTGAACTTGCTTGCCAGTAAATGTGGCTGATTGTATTGCAACTGAAACTCATGCTGGTTTAAAATAAACAAGGATGTCTTCATGACATAGATAACCTTGGAAATTGTTGGCTTGACTATTTGAGTGTTTCCTAACTAACTCGGTTCATATAGGGAGTCCTTTGTGTTGTTGTCCTTTGTGTTGGATTGTATGTATAGGCGTGCATCCTGCTGTTCTTTTGGTTAAGATGAAAGACTTACTGAAGTTTTTGCCAGCACAGGGAGAATGTGCCAGCCCTTTTAGAGTTGAGTAAAGGGAATTCATAGATGGAAATCTCTTGAGTGACTAAGTCCCCTGCATTCAGAATACAGTCAGGTTCCAGCTTTCTCTGCCGAGTTTAAACCAATTCTTCATGTTTCAAACTATTTCAAAAGGATCTGATGTTTTCAAACCCATTCAAACCCATTTTTAATCTGATATTTAACACTGGGATTTCTTTCTTTAGGGTATTGATGTATATCAATAACCTTATTTCTACCTTTTCTGGAAATAATGCCGCCCCACAGTAATGCTGAAGGGAAATCAAGCACAGCTGGACAGACAGTAGTTTGAAGGAATTATGTCCTTCAGTGAATGAGCATTGTGAACCTTGATACTGTATTCATCTTTCATGTGAGTATTACCTCATCTTCTTGGATCACGGAAACCAGTCTGAAGCTGGAATAATATTAATTCCTGGGAGCTGGACAGAGAGCAATAGCAACAGTGATGAGTAAAGGTTTTTACTAATTAAACATCCTGTGATCTTCTACATCAACTAGACTTCTTTCCCATTTAGCATGAGGCCGTTGTCCTCCCACAGATATGCTACCAGGTTTGCCTTTTTAGTCATTTGCACAAAGGTTAATTTGACTTGAGAGTGAGTGTTTCAGGGGAAGAAGACTTGTGCTGTTTGTAGCCAGATTCATTTAACATTCTTAGGTGCTCCACGTTTTGATTAAATTTCACTTTAGGAATAGTGGAGTTTTTATGTGATCCTTATATATTTAAATATTCTATTATAGTGCCCCCAGTTTGACAAATCATTTAAGCAGATGCACAGATCTGAACACGTGGTTAAACCTCCCCAGAAGAGCTCTCTGTTCCCCAGTACTGTATGTCATTTTCGCTCTGAGAAGCTGAGACTGGACTTTGGGCAGCATAAGCTTAAATCTAATTGAAGATAGTGGGCTTTGAGCATGTGCTTAAAATTAAACAGGTCTTTAGGTGTTTCCCTAATAACAAGTGGTCTCACACAGTTGTATTGTGTAGAATTATTTTATATTAACAGTGTCCTTGAAAGGCACTTTTCCCTTAATACTCTGTGAAAATGCTTGCTAAGTTCTTGCTGACAAACCATGTTACTGCTGTAAGCAGTTCAGGTGAGATGCTGTCATAACCATGGTGTTTTGCAAGCAATGTGAATAGGCATGCTTCTGAATGATTTAATCAACTCATCAGGGTGTCATCTGGAGAGGAACAAATGCTGATCTTGCTTTGCAGGTGTGGGAGCAATAAGATCCTCTGTATTTTCTGCTGAAAGTTTTTCACCTCTGCAGATGTGCAGCTGCTGAAGTTCCTTGCCAAAAGGCAGCCTAAGTTACAGAGGTGGGGAATGTGTGCACATCTGTTTGTGGAGGAGAGGTTTGTTTCTCCTGTCCTGGGGGATTATGTTCTCATGATACATAGCGCCAATTTTCATGGAGAAAAGTGTTGAATTTCACAGGGCACCATAAGGGCAATTGTAAATAAGAATTCACTTGCTAATGTCAGCCAAGCACCATGTTACTAAGTTAGAAAGGAAAGAATTCCCACTATTTCAGACTGTTGGAGGTTTGTATTTTAAAACATTAAGCTTCTCTTAAGATAGGTGTGTATTTCACATACTGATACCTATTTCAGCTGCTACGCACGCTGTGAGTATAACCTTCGTTTCCTTTTAGGTAGGCATTGTGTCTTGGATCGTCCAGACCTTATAGTGGTAAAGAGAAGTAAATACCTCTTACTGAAATTGAGGAGGTTGTTTTCTCCAACACACGCAGCACTTTGGCTTCTGGTCAAAATCAGACCTGGAGGCACCATCTTCAGTCTACAGAAGTCACTGGGATCTTTTCCATGAATTAAGTGAGCCTGGGACCAGACTGTGATTGAGCATCTGTTTTTCCTTGCCTTTATGCGTTAGACTATATACGTAGTAATTTGTGGCCTCATTCCGCAAGTGTCCTGAAAAGAGGTGTGTGAAGTGTTGAGTTTTTTCCAGGTCATGTAAGAAAGCCTGATCCTGCTATCTGACGTTGTTCAGCAATCTCAAACTCAGAGAAAGGTTTCCTACTGGGAAATCAACACACAATTACTTAGTTTGGATTGGATTTCTCTTTCCCAGTATTCCTTTGACTGACTCCAACTTGAAGTTTTGCCTTGGTATCAACTCTCACATAAACAGATAGTCCTGTACTTTTCTTGATGAAAGATACTGACGCTTAACGGTGCTAAAGTTTGCTCCTTTGGTGTTGTCTTGTTATGCAGTAGGAAATTTTTATTGAAGGATAATTTAGTATATACAAATGCAGTGTAAAACACAAGATCTCTCTGTTAAATTCCTAAATTTCTCCATTAAACTCCCACTTGAGTGTTTAAGGGAAAACCAGGTTTGTGTCTAAAAGCCACAAATTTCAAAAAATGCTGTTAGAATTTTGAGGTTACTTTTAAATAACTTATTCTGGTATGTAATATATTGCTTCATGTCCCACTTGCTTAACGCTTAACTTGGATGGGGCAATTTATTTTTTTTTTTCATCTGAAGGAATCTGGAAGCACTGTCAGAAACAGAGGACTTGCCTTACAGAAGTGATGAAATACTTCAACTACAGCTGGCAGTCACTGTAGGAATAGAAATTCCAGCTTTCCTGTTCTTCATACCCAATTACTCACATGTGTACTCCCTCTGCTAATTTATGCTCAAGGCAACCTTCCACTCAGCATAGCCTAGTACATTGTTAGCATCCATATCAGACTTTTTCTTCACTGGTTGGAGAAGTTGGGTTTCAACAGCTAAGAGCAGGAGATTGACTTCAGTAATGGTAATAGGAAACAAGCATTAGCTTGCTAAACTGCAGCAGCAAATTGTTGACTAAGTTTAGAAACATCTCTGAGTGCTCTGACATAAACAAATGTGAAGACCATCAGTGAGATCTGTCGGCGTTTCCTGCCATTCCTCAGACGTAAATGTTGCTGCATTTGAGTTACTGAAGCGTTATTCAGAACCATAATCACAAGCTGTAGGCCTTTAAAAGATACTGTGTAGTCAGGGAGATGATACAGCTGCCGTAATTCAGTCGAATTCATGTGGCACTGTGCCTTTTCTATGTACAGTAAAAAAGTTATGTGGTAGTGAAAGCATAGCCAAAGAACAGATAAGGCTACAGAATGATTTTGGGCGGAAGGTGGATAGGGGTAAGGAAGGGAAACAGGATAGTCTACAGAAGAGAAAAAGGGTCAGTTTTGCAGTACATTTTACAGTACATAAGCTGTACTTAGAGCTTAAGGATTATTGACCAGCTTTCATTAGCATACTATATTTGGCCGGGAGAGGGGAGTAGGAATGCGCATGCTGCATTTCAATTTGGTCATGCTGACAAGCCTCATCTCCTAGGAAGGCTTTGATCTCCATCCCCCCTCTTCCAGTGCACACACATAGTTGTTATTCAGATTCGCTGGTGATTCAGTTTGTATTTGTTCTGGTAGTCATCTTCTTATGTATTATTGACAGGCTTAGGAGTACAATTTTCACATCTTTGTCAAATATTTTAAGGGTACTGCAGGAGTGTTGGCATTTTGATAATTTTAATGTGTTGTTCACCAGAGATGAGTCTCTCCAAAGTGATGGCCTATGTGGATGGGAAGCCTTTACAATGACAGGTACATCTACACCCTGCCTAGGAGAACAGTAGATCCTGAGAAGTGGACTACCATTATCCATTATTAATTTGTTTTGATGATAAAGTATGCCTTAAATTCTTATCAAAGATCACATCATTACCTCTGCTGAAACAGCTTTAAAAAGCAAAACCGAAACAAACCTGCAATAAAAATAAGGGTTGATTTATTTTTCTGTCCTTTAGTTATGATATAATGAAGGGCACTAGGTAGAAGACACTTGCAAGCAACATATATCCCAAAGGAATTTCAGCTAAAAGTAATTTTTTATTTAATACATTCCTAGGCTGCAGTGAAGTTGCATCTCTGTTATATTGTGCAAAAAAACCAAACCTGTGTAACTGTTCTTTTTGACAGCATTGGCTTTGAGTCATGTTCAGAGTCATACTCTGGTCTGGAACCTGATTGCTGTTTTGAGTGTCTTAGCAACTCAATAAAAAAATTACTGAAGTATTTATGTCATTTAAACTTAATATTAACTCTTAATAGTTTCTGGGAAAGACTGAGGTTTTGAATCAAAATTTAAGCTTTCTGAAAAAGTGCTTTCATTTATTCTCTCAAGAAAAGAAATAATATGTTTTGTGCTCTAGAATCTTGTGTTATTACTCCAAGATACGTTTTAAGCAACTGAAGTAAGGAAATTTGTTGCAGACTAAATTTATTTTGTCCTTTCTTCAAAATAAAAAAGTTTCTTTTAGCATAATTGTCTTGTAAAAACACATGCTTAAAGCAAGGATGAAAGTGTCCTCTTAAATCATCATGTTTTAAGATGATAATTCCTTGGAAAAGCATACTTAAGAGTAGTTGTAAGTTCAAGCTTCTGTTTGTGGGCAGCATGGTTGTTATTCAACAAGAAAACAGTAAAGGCGGAGAGTTTGCCTTGGGTATAGGCATAAAAACACATACCATTTGTATTTGCAAGGTAGGTAAGTACTATCAAAGTATATCATATGACAGTGCAAAATCAATTGCATTTTCAATGCAGGGGACTTGAATGAGATCCCTATCAATATTTTTAAGAACTGCTAACATGTGAAGGCTGTTTGTATAATTAGTAACATGTTGTATCATCACAGCCCACTATGTGATGTGATATTGAGGAAATAGAATCTTGTTTCTTGAGAAAATATCCCATACTAGCACTGCCAGAAGACAACTGGGCAAACCCAAAACGACCCATGTGAAGGAGAATAGAAATGGTGCATTTGAAGCTATGTAGCTTGGGAGTTCTCTAGTTAATCTGAAGTAGGTATGGGAAGGGGAGAAACACAGATACTAAATAAAAATGTTTGATTCAAATATAACAAAACAGGTCTGAGTATTAAGGGGATTTGCACAACAAAATTTCATGGGTGAAAATGATTCAGAGATTGCTGGAAGAGTGTCATTAAGCTGTGCTGCTGGAGTGAGCACTTCAAGGGAGAGGTAAAGGCAGAAAATATATTTTTAGTTATTTTAATTAATTTAGATGTTCTTGGCCAGAAATCTGTAACACACTCGAGATGCTGGAGATACACTGCTTTTAGGGCAGTTCTGTGGTGTTGCATATGGGAAAAGCATACTAACAGAGAAGATGATAGGCAAATAATAGAAGTATGAACTTTGGCATTAGTAGATATGGGAGAATATGGTAAGTTTTGAATCATCTGTTTTAGAAGATTTTGTACTTTCAAAGTCTCTACAGCTGCCAGTGTTCTTCCATATCAGTTACAGAGATGTGGTGATGTTACTATTTTTATGAAATATGTGATTCAGTGATGCGTAATGAATCAGTGGCAGAGCTGGGTTTGTACTTTGGAGTTCTGTAACCTGTTCTGAATTGCCTGTAGAAGATTTGAGGATAGCAATCTGTCATTATTTCCACGTATACAGACAGTGATTCTCAGGCTGTCCACTGAAACTGTGGGTATTGGAAGGTGTTACGGTCATGCCTTTGCACTGGCATAAGTCACACTTGCAGGTGCAGCATACATCACTGAGGGTTATACCCTCTAGTTGGTAAAGGACTGGAATATCTCGTATTTAAAACTGAAGAACTTATTTAATGTGTTTATGATGTTTCATGTACTAAAGAATTACTGAAAGTAGTGCTCTTTAGGAAACTTGAAAAACAAACAACAGCAACAACAAAATCACTTAGATTACTGGTTTTGTTTTTCTTTCAGACAAGAATAATGCTAGTAATCAGCACTTTCACTTGTTTAGCTGGTATGAACATGGTGGCCACCTACAATTCATAGAAATCCAGAAAGAAGACTATAAATTCCTCTACCAAAAGTTACAGAATGAGGCTTTAGATATTTATATATCGTAAGGTAGAATTTGAAAGTAAATTAATAAAAGACAAGGCTGAAGCAGGATGAAGGACAAGTGAAATCATTTCCATTTAATAGGGCACATATTTTTAACTCTAGCTTTCTCTAGAACTCTGTTAGTATAAATCTATTTCCAGATTCTCTTTTATCCTGATAGTAGAGTTGCAGGAGCAAAATTCGTAGTCTCGCTTAGTTTTCATTCTCATTTCATCTATCACGTCATATGGCTAAGTACTGCAGCCTTGCAACTCATCTGTAATAAATGTAAGGATTTCTAGGGAAAACAAAAACCACAATGTATCTTACAGGTAGTTTCCATAAAGAAACTTCATTATTTGTCTTGGTATCTATTATTAAGGTGAAATACATGAAAAGTATATGAAAATAATACATATTTTCAGGGATTTTTTAAAATTCTTACACAAAAACATGGCAGCATAACTTATTGCTTTTGCAGTTAAACACCTGGAAGTTAAATACGGTGTTCTGGTTATAATCTCAGATCTCTTTGTGTAAAGCCCATTTGAGTAGTAGGTTGGAATAAACAGATAGTGAAGAGGTGTGTTGGAGAAATACACTTTTGGTAAATGAGAATAGGATTCAGATATGAGGTAGGAATGTGGCTGCTTACCTAAAGTGAAACAAATGATAACTGACATTCTTTTAACCACTTCAAAAGGTAGTATGAGAATGAGATTGCTCTAGAGTTGCCTAAAGATACTATAAACAGGATGAGTTTAGAATCTTACATTTAAATAAAATAATAGTTAGAAGTGTCCTGGAGGAGCTAGTTAAGGAAAAAGGTGAATTAGAGAAATTGATCTCCCTGCAGTTACGTGTACACAAACTCTTTCTTAATTGATGTTTGTAAGCAGATGGTCTTGGAGCGTCTCATCACTAGTTTTTCATTATATCTTTCCCTAATATTCAAAGTGTTGTTTTACGTAAAAATAGAAGGCATAAAAAGCAAACTAGGGAAATCAAATATTCTGTGTTTTTGAGGAAGACCCTAGTGTCAATCAGTAAAAAGTTACCAATGATTTTCCAACTCTTATCAACAATCCAGAAAGTGCCTAATGCTAAGGCAGCTCCTTAGAGTGCCAAAGAATGTAGCTTAAGATTTGCTAAGAGCCACATTTGGTCTATTTGTATAGTTAAAAGCTGTTAAATGCAATCTGCAAAAAGCCTACACAAAGAAGGGAGAGCAGGGAGTTCCTCTCAGTCCCGGTGGGAGGCCTGAAACTATTTGCTGGTTCTCCTATATGTGTGCTTGTTGAATTAGCAGTAAGTTTGAAAAGCTACTGAACTGCAAATAATTGAAGGGCAAAAACTATCTGAAACACTCACATCTTTCTGTCTGTCAATCAAGAGTTTGAGCTGCATGGTCAGTAACATGAGGAAAACAAAGAAACTAATAAATCTTTTCTTCATATAACTGCACAGGCCTCGGTTTTCTATTGTCATGCTAGTAATTGCTGTCCACAGGACTGTCCAAGGGGGAAAAAAAATGGAGGAGAGATGAAATCCTGGAGAAAATATGTGGAAGATCATTTCTAAAAGCTCAACTGTGGGTGGAAAAATATGGCTTTGTTCATTCTTGTTTAGACTGCTGCGCAGTTGAAAGCTTCTCCCTCTTGCCTTTGAATTCTGAGGAACGGTGGCTCAGTCATTCTCAAAGCTATGGCTTCTTGAAGTAGCCTTCAAGCCTAGTATTCCTGATCTCAGATCAATCATTCTTTTAAAGATACATTTTCCTGAAGTTACTTCTACTCAAGATTGACAATTTTGATACTGCAGTATTTTGACCAAAGTACCCTGGAGGTATATTGTGCTCTTTTATATTTTTTATGGCCAACATGCAGATTTGACCAAACTTCTCGAGTCTGTGATAACTGCCTACACCCAAAAGCAGTATGTATAAGCTACTTTCACATATTACTTCTAACAGCCTGCCTGTACACTGTTTAGTTTTCAGTGTTCTTACTGTATGGTAATCCAGAACCAAATGCACAAATTGTAAAGCAAATGTATTTAAAACAAAAAGTCCAAGCCTGCAAACCAAGAAAATAAACACATCTAGGCACTCATACAGAATACCTTCTGTGAAAGAAACATCTGTTTTTTCTCTAGCGTTTCTTCTTTGTTTGTTTGTTTTAAGAAAACTGAGATACAAATATGTCCTTTTTATACCAGATTTTTTCACCAAATCTCTTGGACTGTAAAGTAAGTTTTAACGCTTATTTGTTCACTACTTGCTGGGTAATTTACATTTTAGAAGCAAGCCAACAAATGCACATAGTTCATGTTCAGAGGCTTTTTCGCTGGTATTTCTTCTGGCTTCTGAGGGAAATACTGAAGTGTAGATGTCAGTTGTGCCAATGCACACATACACTCCCTTTCCACACTGTTTCCCATGACTCTAAAAATAAAGTTCAAAGCTCTCTAGTTGTTTTTTAAAAAAAATCTTACATGACATAAAAGCATTTGGTTCTTTCCTCTTCTCTGTTTCTTTTATAAATAACATTTTTTGTTACACTAAGAGGGTTCCAAGTATACTTTGTGAAATTGAAGTAAGTAAAGCATGATTTTATTTATAAAAGCTTTGGAGTTGGCAAACTTAATGTTATATGCCATCAGTGCTTTCAAGTGTGTTTATCAATACTTCTTATAGTTCTTAAACACCGGAGATTGTTACATATGAAGTTCTGCTGCTTTGGAAAATTAAAACCAAGCTCTGTCCTTTAAGATAACCCCAGTGTATTCACTAAAGAATGAGGTTTTATGCATAAAACTTGGCTTCAAAGCTTAGCATTCCCGTGCTGAGCAGTGGAGCTCTGAGACATTATTAACCCAGAGTTCTATCCAATTATTTTCAGGGTCGACATTTACTGTTTGCGTGTCTTGACACTTTCGACACAGACTACACAGCCTTTTTCTGATATTTGCAACTTTTTAAACATTAAGTAAAATAGAAGTCTTTACCTTTGAATCCAGTGCTGATGGCACACGTTATCCTTTAGAAAGGAACTCTGGAGGCTAAGCTTGAGTATAATGAGACAAATATTGTTTTGAGTATTTTCCCAAGTACTGTGTCTTGAGTGGCATTCCAGTAAGTCTTTTCAGCACGCTTTCTGCTCCTAGTCCTTAAATAATTGTCCGAGGGTTCATCTTCAAGTGCAGCAGTGCGAGAGAGAAGCTGACTTCTGCAACTGCAGTAGACAGGCAAATTGATTACTTTCTACGTGGGGAATCTGGTTCTGCCTGTTTGCAACCCAGCCTTGCTGCGAGGCGGATCACTCTCATGGAGTTGGCCAATAGTAGGAAGTGTCTGAGACCAGCTCCCTAGGTAGAGACCTTTTCAGCTGCAAACATAGCACTGCCTGCCTCTGAAGCACAAGTGTAAGCGCAGTAATTGCTTTCTTCTACGCTGAAGTGAGAAGGAAAAAGAAAGTGAGAGTATGTTGCGGATCTATTCATATGCTTACTTGAAAGGAAAAAACATGAGGCATCGTTAATGCACAATGTGACGGTCAGTGTCTTAAACGTATTTGAACAATATGTTTATTCCTTAAGTTTGATCTACAGACTGAGGTGGGACAGGGATTAGAACAACAGGAAATGTATGACCTGTATTAAATGAATTCTTGGGGAGCATGAGGTGGAGACTGCCAATTGGATATTTCACTTAGCCAGGTACAGAACTTCAATTCCAATTTTTGAATGCACTGGTATTATAACAGGATTTCTGTATTGAAAACAGAAGATAACTGTCCAAAAAAGCAAACTGTATGCCATTCAAAGTAGTAAAGGTCAAAAATCAGCAGATACTGCATGTTATAGGGCATTACTGTCAAACTGAGGTATGCAGTTTACAAAGATTACATTCTGCGTCATCTGTGATTTGTAGAATGTACAGTCCAGAGAAACAGTAAATACTATAGTTATTTAATCTTGAGGTTGAAAAGGCTGTGGCAACAAAGTATGTACTCAGAAATATTTTCTTAAATCAGATCAAGATAGGGATTGACAGCACTGCTGAGGAATGCTTTTTGAGACTAGGAAAAGTGCAATAGGATTTTTAGACTGTGGCAAAGGTAAGGTAAATGGAGGGGAAAAGAAAAAGAAGGCAGAGATAACTGTTCCCAGTCTTTTGATTTTTCCCTATAACTTTCTTGAATTCTATTTCAGTTTTTCTGTAGTTTAGTTTCAGGCACATTTAATAATCAAATACTGGGACAATGTTACTTGTTGTAGCTGTTTGTTAAGAAACAGTGCCAGAGTTACATAAACACGTTGAAAACGTCATTGGTTCTGTATGTGACGTAAGGAAGCGTGAAGTATTGTCTGCACTAAACCACAGAGAGTACAAGGCACTGTAGAATTAATATTTTTGTCAAGAAGTGGGAATGGATTATCAAATCAAGTGTTAACATACTGGGGAACTCTGTGCTCTTTCTAGTGCTGCAGGCAAGTTAGCAAAATTTTGATCGTAGGTAGGATATAGGAGTTTTTATCCCCAAGCTGATGGTAAATGTATAAACTTTTTTGACTGCACGTGGTTTTTAAGACTGACAAAGATCAAAAGAGAATTGAGCTGTCAGGATGTTTAAGAAGCTGTCTTTCCATGGTCTCCTTCATACACACTCCTTGAAAGGGAAGGTCAGGCACATGAGGTTAATGGAACAACAAGGAATGTTTTTTGGAACTGTAAATATAATACAGCTTTTTTATGGCTCTTTGAGGTTAAAGGATCTCTTAGGATTATGATAATTAAGAACTGAGACTCTGATACTACAATTCTGGAAAAATCAGAATAAGTAAGTTTCTGGGTGGACCTCATATGCTGACAAGTTTCTCTAAGTATGGAGTGAATTCTTTACCATTGTTTCCTCCCAGTAAGGAGTATGATAAATTCTTATAAGCTTTGGCCAAACATTCCCTAAAAGTGATGATGACAACTTCAGATTTAGAAGAAAGGCCGTGAAGTCTGGTTCTAAACCAATCTGCCATTGCATTCATGGAGGCCAAATTGTTTGTGATTTTGTCTAGAAAGTCAATTCAGAATTCTTTGGCAATGGAAGAGTTGCTAAATTACAAAAAAAGTTATTTTAGGGGAATTGCTTTACTAGAGAGAAGCAAGTGCAGTTTTCTGTTTTCCTAGTACTATGAAAAATTCCTTTTACAGCTTTTGCACTTAAATTGTCTGGATTATGACAACTGTAGAAAGTACCATTACCAGTATTTGTAGAAATCAAAATCTGATTGCATGTTATATTCCAAAATGATCTGAGGGCTGCTCCAAAGGTAATGCCTCCTGTTTTATTATGTTCACTCATAATGTCAGAGTGGATGTTGGTATAGCAGTAGAGGTTGAACCTTTCCACGAGTATTCTGTTATATTTTGTTGCCATGTGACAGACAGCAGCAGAGGGGCAGTCTGACAGAATGGAGTCTGACATGGAAGTGCAGATGAAGCAAAGATGTGTCTTTTTCCATGCAGAAAAAATAGTACCCACTGACATTCATAGAAATGAATAAAAAATAAGACAATAAAGGCACTTCATTTTACAGAATACTTATTTTGTAAGTTATGCATTTTGTATACCTTCCTTTTTCTTCTCTTGCTTTAATAATAAAATATGTTTTTTAGAGCTATTCATGCAAATTCTGAGTTCTACTTATGAAGAACAGGTTCAAGATACTACATAACAAACTGTTTGGCAGCTGAGAAAAATTGTGCTTTCCACAATTTTTTTTCTGTCCACCTCAGGCAGACCTGAGGTGATTGTGAAGCAGTATTATGTGCACGTGGAAAGTGCATGTGGATTGGGAAGTTGCAAAGTTCTGAACTTTGATCCACAGACCCTGGCAGGTTATACTGGGTTGCCATAGGTGAGCAGTACAGTTGCTGTCTTCTCAGCTGTAAAATATGACTGCTTTGTCTGTGGATGCGTAGTCATTAATATCAGTATCTCTGATGAAAATGGTGTATGGTAGAAAGAACTAAGAATTAAAGCTGGAGTAATGCATTTCCTCTTTACTTTCTCCTACGTTTTCCTACTTTTGTCTGGAATGTAGTTTTTAAGATTAATTTTTTTCCATATTTCTGGATGCTGAGTGTTTTCTTTTGATCTTTTCTTCAGGCTGGCAAATAAGCAGGACAGAGAAGGAGCTCTGTCAGAAGCAGATGTAATTGAGACTTTATCTCTGGAAAAGCTTGTCAATGAACACAAATGTCTGTGTCAGATTGTAAGTATATTTTAAGATGTTTCATTTTCTTATGCATACGTGCTTGTAAGGAGTAGGGAATTATGCCATTTAGCATAACATTGAAATGAGAAGCCTGCAATCCCAGCAACAAGAATAACGTTTATGCAAACCCTGAAGAAATTTACACCAGTTCTGTCTATTATCTTAGTTTTTCTCAGAGAAGCAAGGTTAATCCTCACAGAAACAAGGTATTTCTGCCCTACGTCTTCTCCTTGTTTAAATTCTGCTAGAGTGTAATTCATTCAAGATATAAGAGGTTAAAAATCAGTGGGTACTGCAAGTTATAGGGCATTAGTGTCATGCTTGTACTGAGCTCTGCAGCCTACATAATGCTTGCAAGGAGATAGGGGATTATGCCATATAGCATAAAAATGAAACAAGATGCCTGCAATCCCAGCAAAGATATGGTATGTACATCTGTATTTTTTTTTTTTATTTTTTAATTTTTTTCAAGCAATCTACTGTTCACCTTGACACCTGGCTTCTGAATTTGTTGAAGACATTGCTACAAAGGTTGTCACTTACTACTCCAGCTTGAAACCATATAAAAATAATGAATTAGTAATGTGGGTATATGGCAAGTTTAGTATTCCACCTTCTTGAAGAAGTAGAAAGTGAAATTTGCTTATGTTGACATTCAGGAAGGACCACTGTTCAGTTGTAATGTTTATCTCCTTTCTGTCCATAGCTAAAGCCTCATGTAGTCTGAGTTATCATCTGTGAAACAGTAAGAGTAAAGTAAATTAAGTATTCTAATTCCCAGCCCAGTAGACACAGTAAGATCTAGTTAATATCTGTCCTAAAATAGTTACATTTTAGATGTAGTAGTCATGGTCATTTTTTAATCAACAAATCTTCTAATTCAAGTATTTGTGAGTTTTAAGTGTATGATCTTTTTGTAATTGCCACATAAATGTTTTAAGAATATTACAGATTATATAGAAACTATTGAACAATATTGGAAGATTATTTTGAATATACATTCCATCTGATATGTGGGTGTTAAAGTTAAAAGGATTTTTAATTCTGTAGGAAGAGTTTAAATATTCATTGAGTAGCACAGACATAATGTTATTTTGTAGGAAGCTGTATTATAGCATAGCCCAAGCTAGATTCATAGTGTCTTGACCCTTTGAAGGCTTTTCTTCATTCAGCAGACATTGCACTGAGTATACAGCAGCAATCATAAACATAAAAAGATCACACTATTGTTCTTGAGGGATTTCTATGGTAATATTATTTTCTTACAAATCATTAGCAATAGAGAAAACTTGAAAGATTCTAATGCATGTTTCCAGTACTTTAGATTTACTTAATTTCCCATTCTCTGTTTTTATCTTGAAACTAGACTGTGTACTCTGAGTCATTTCAGCTGAAAGCAGCTGTGAGAATCTTGCAAACTTCTTTATGAAGTATGAATTATAGAATCATAGAATGGTCTGGGTTGAAAAGGACCATAATGATCATCTGTTTTCAACCCCCAAGAAAAGGTTTTTACTAGGATCATTAAAGATAAACCTGGTCACAAGCTCTTTCAGTATGATCATTCATGGGATAAATTTAAATATGGGATTATGAAACAAAAAAAGATTTAAATAAAATGAGGCAGGAATCAAAAAAACCTTTTTTGTTATATTCAATCAGTTTTCTTTTGGATTTTTATATTTCTCTGCAAAAATATTAAAGCAATTTGAGTCATTTGTCTAGCAGTCATACAGTGTCAGTCAGAATGACCATTGTCTTTTTTTAATATTTCTATGTTTTCTGTATTTCTAAATTTCTATATTTTATACCTGAACTACTACAGAAGTAACCTTTGTGCAAGCCTAGATGAAAATAGACTGGTCTATTAGCTTAGTTTCTTAGAGACTCTACACGTGTTCTCCCTGATAAGGTTTTTCTAGAGAATGCTATGGTGTTCTGTAGTGAATAACACTCATATTTGAACCTTAGAATTGAGCCACATCTCTTTTGTTCCAATTAGAGCCAGTTATAGTTGTCTTCCTGATTACAAACACAAACAAAAAATTATTTTTTTCCTATTTGGAATTTTCTCCTTTTTTGAGGACTATTATCATAACTCCTGGATGCTTTTTCATTTCCAGGAGAAGCTCACTCCTGTCCTTTCAACATGTTCCTACTAGATGTACTTATAATCAATATTTTTTTAATTATTTTTCTGTTCCTCTTAATTCCTTCTAGTCAACCACTCTTACCTCAAGTGTTGTATCAAGTATTCTAAAATAGTTTAGCAAAATTTAGCACCTGTTTTTCCAATAGATTTGCCTACTTGTGTCTCTGTTTATGAGAATATCATAACAAAAGTTTTATTTCAGTCAAAATGGATGTTTTACTTCACTCCTCTCCTGATCTGAGAAATTGAAGAGGTTTGAGTTTTTCTGACAATTTCAGATACAATTTTATTAATCTCCTAAATGCTTGTGAATAACTTGAACATTTATTTCACGAACTGAAGCTAAACTGATTTCCTTGGATCTCCCTTTTTTTTTCCCTATTTTACTAGATAAATATAATTTAGGCTATTATAATGCACCAGCAAGATAGAAAATACATATTTGAGTTTGATAAAATGCTTATATTCCTATGAAGATGCATAGATTGTCTGTTGAAATAGGAATATAAATAGATGTGTAAATGAATAATGGATATTATATAACTGGTGTATATGTATGTTTATTTGCATATCGACATGCAAACATTTTTCTGTGCAGCAGGTAGTATTGCCAAAGTGGGACAGGAAATACAGGAATTTGGTAGATCTGATGTGATTTGTATCTTAGCAAAAAAATACATCTACATTTACACAATAACTAAATGCGGATTTATTTCTCATACTTCTAAATGTTTTGCAAGCTTAAAATCAGCAGTATTGGTTTGGCTGGGCCCATGTATTTGGTGAAGTAATCTGAACTGCAAATAATTAAATAATCTCCCCCCCCCCCCCTTTTTTTTTTCCTTCTTATATTTACAGGAACCTTGCTCAGCTGTCATGGGCTATGGGAAAAAAATTGATAAATCAATTAAAAAGGGTTTATATTGGCTTCTGCATATCATAGCAAAAGATTTTGATGCCTTAAATGAGCGCATCCAAAGAGATACTACAGAACAAAAGGCATATGAGGAACAAAAGAAACGAGAACGAGCTGAGCGAGTGAGAAGGATACGAGAAGAAAGGTTCATTTTCTGCTATTTCTCCTACCTCCCTTCCCTCCCTCTCTAGGATATTTGATTAATTCTTGTTCGTAGAGCTTATGTGATGGATTTAAGGCTTCAAGTCAAGGCTTACATATTAGAAGTAAGGACCTGAATGCCAAATCTTTTCTTTAAGACCTACAAATTTTTGCCTGTTTCAGTCCCTTTTTTCATGCTGGAGTGAGAATTGCAAAGCCATTTGTGGAATGAATTTGGTCTTGCTGATAGAACTTCACAGGATGCTAACAATAAATATATGTCTATATAATCATTTAATCTTAATATATCTTCAGATGTGTCCTAAAATAACCTTTTACTAACTTAAATGACACTTTGTAACCCATATGTGAATATACAAGATTAAACTTTACTTGATGCTATGCCTAATAAACTTTAGGATATCCAGCCCACAAGGCACGGAGTGGACTTAACATGATTTAGGGAAGTAGGGACTCATGATCAGGCAAACCTGATCTATCTGTAGGTGTCCTTGCAAAGGTCCCTTCCAACTCAAACGATCTCAGCATTTATTAGTTTTCTTCCAAGGTCTTTTGCAGTTGTCAGCAGCCTACCAACGTTCCATTGTGAACTGTTGTGAACCATTTTACTGGGGAATTATCATAAAATGCTCTAAGTGCCCGTTTTCTCTCTGTCTGCCCTAAAAATGTAGAGACATGCAAGTCTGAGTTATTGTGAGAAGTAACTGTGAAGCTTCTGTGAAGTCTCTTGATTTGTGCCCTTACTTATTTTGGTTTGATTTTCTCAACTTTTCTGACTCTCGCTGAAACAAATTATTTTCCCTAACTGTTACTATATGTACTGAGTAGTTTGTCAGCTGTTCTCCTTTCCATATGTTAAGAGAATCTAGAACGATGAGAAACAAAATGTGCTAAATGCACGACTGACTTGGTGCTCATTTTTGGGCAATATTAACCGTTTACTTCCTGTTCAGAATGTCACTTCTCACTTGTGATTTTCCTCTTAAAGAAATCCAAACCACTTTTTTTGGATTAATTTGGGTGAGCGATGGTTCGGTGTGTAGCCTGATGTGGCTCTGGGCAGGCTGGTCTGGTGGTTGGCAATCCTGCATATAGCAGGGGGGTTGAAAGTAGATGATCACTGTGGTCTTTTTCAACCCAGGCCATTCTGCGGTTCTATAATTCTGTGAAATACAGAAGATGTTTTAGATAGTCTGGTTTCTCAGCATGTCAATTTTCTTGAATATTGAAGTGAAATAATAGTTGTGGAAGATTAACAATGCTGATATGTCGTCATACTGCTGAACCATCAGAATCTTTGTTACAGAAGTATTCTGTCACATGTCTGATCCTTAGAAACTGCAGGCTTTCTGAAGTGCAACTTGAGCATTCTGGCACGTAACAACATGTGTTTTTACCTGTGCTATAATGTGTCTTTATGTTCTACTGATGTTAGCCTGTTACTATGATTTTTGTAGAATGTGTTTTCCAAAATAGAGAACGATGCTGTAAAAATCAGCTGGCATATCCTGGAGGATGAGTTAGATGACCTAATAACTGGTCTCCATTTTGTAAAATTTATGACCTGGCTACTTGATAATTCTTTGTTCATCTTTCTCCTCTATCCACAAAACACACTAAAACAACAACAAAATAATATCAACTAAAAAGGGAAAGAGAAGAAGGAAGAAGTGTACATGATGAGGAGGACCCTGAGCCTGGGAATTCTGAAAACCCTTTCCAGCCTATAGCTGCAGTAATCTCTGAGGTATGGGAATATGTGGAAATCTGGATCATTTTAGACCTTCTAACAAATGTCTGAGAGGTAATAAGAAAAGCGGTTTCTTTGAAAGAATTGCTCTAAGTCAGTACACACACCACTTTTTTTTTTTTTTTTTTTTTTTAATCTTGGCAGTCTTGTTTTCTGTGCAACAAATCAATGCTTTCTTGTTAAGAAAATTCCCTAGTATTGGTTTAAGGGGGAAAAAATTGAAGACACAGTAAAATAATCACACTGTAAAAACTTGATTGAAAATATTTCCTGATTAAACTATTGGACATTCAGGACTGGAAAATATTCCAAGTCTGCCAATTTCTTGTAAAGAGTTTTAGTGTTGTAGTTACTTAGATAGAATCTCCCTGCCTACTTCAACTTCTTAGATTTCTCAGCATAACCTGTTGTTTTCTATTGAAAATTAAGACTGGAAAAAAATTTGCTTAGGACTATTGTTCTTGTATATATATGTAGTGTCTTTTCTTCCTCATCTAACCAAAAAATAAAAACAATGCAAGAAAACAGGCTGTAAAGCTCTGTCACTCATATGTAAGTGGATGTCAAGATATAAATGTGAAGATAATTTCTTTTGCTGTAAGTCCTTTGTCTTTTTTTACTTCTTGTGCCACTCCAGGTAGCGTAATGGAGATGTTACCTTCTTCAGTTATTATCTGAAAAGTTTGTATGCTATATCTGAGACATTAAAAAAAAAAAAAAAAAAAAAAAGTACTTCAGGAAAATTTCCTTGTATCATTAGTTTACAGCATTAAAAGTTATAAAAACAAATTAAAATATTATCATTATTATTATTATTAGAATGAAAAACAAATTGAGAAGGAAAAGAAGCGGCAAAGGTTGGAGACTGAAAAGGCGACTGTTGTTTCAGCATCTCAAACAGAACAGGAACAAGTGGATGCTCAGCAATTATCAATTAACGGTAGTCAAAAAACAAATGATACCAGACTAGAAACATGCAATTCTACTACTGCACAACATTTGCAGCATGAAGAAAATGAGCAGCAAACCTCAGAAAGCCTTGACTCAGGTAACTCTGCTTCCTTCTAATGTTATTTTTCACACATTTCTTCCCTATGTCTGCATTACTTTTTAAGATGCTACATGTTAATTGAATCTATTCAAAGCACACCATTGAGTTATTGAACTGAAAGATCTACTTTTAAAAAGTGTGTATTTGCTAGTCTGACTGGTATTACTAGACGGAATGGCCTCAAGTTGTGCCAGGGGAAATTCAGGTTGGACGTTAGGAAATCCTTCTTCTCTGAGAGAGTGGTCAGGCACTGGAACAGGCTGCCCAGGGAGGTGGTGGAGTCACAGTCCGTGAAGATGTTCAAGAAATGTTTAAATGTTGTACTGAGGGACATGTTTTTGTGGGAAATATTGGTGGCATGTGGATGGTTGAACTGGATAATCTTGGAGGTCTTTTCCAAACTTGGTGATTCTATGATTCTGTGATTACAGCTGAAACGGAGTCCTTTGTTATCATAATCTAATATGTGATCCAGTTGCCATCGCTACCAAGCAAAGATGAATTTGTTTATTAAAATGTAGAGTTTGCATATATTTTATGCTTACAGTAACAAAGTGTGCTGTGTACATTGCACATTTCACAAACTTTTGTTGTATTGTGCAAATCTAGACTGAAAACGCTCATGCATCTCACCCCAGTGATCATATTAAAAGATGATTTAACATGTTCTCTGAATATAACCATATGGTATGTAATTATATATTCATTTAATTATTTCTGTTCCGTATAGATAACAGTAAGAAGAAAAATAAAAAAACAAAATTAAAAAGAGGCCACAGAGTAGAACCCATTAATGGAGATGATGCAGTTCCCCCAAATCCTACACCACCACCAGCTCTTCCACCAGGTAAATATACTAATAAGCAATAACTGATGTCTCAGTCTGTGGTTTTTAAACTTTTAAAGTATTTATCTGTCAATGATGAAACTGGTATGCACACAGAGATATACTGCCAAAACTTCTTTAAGAAATCTCTGATGTAGTTTCCCACTTCACAATCTGAAGTTTTAGCAGTATTGATTTCATTCATACCACGGGGAGAAGTTGTTATTTTCACATGCACAGGAAAGGAGTCAGACTAATATCAGTGGGTAATCAAAATATCAGTGTTTTTAAGGGTAGATCATTTTATTTTAAAATTATCTAAGTGGAATTCATCAAATGTATAATACGTTTTTTTTTTCCATTCCTAAATGCTTTGAATTCTCCAAAAAGATACTGGTGTCCATAAATTTTCTCAGAATCAAGTAGAGATGTATTTTGACAGTTTTTGTTTTTCTTTAGTTGGATGGGGAACTCCTAAACTTAATAGACTTCGAAAACTCGAGCCTCTTGGTGAAACACATCATACTGGTAATTTAAAATATTTTGGGTTTTGAACTTTCTTAAAGCATTCTCCACTGTTTGTTTGCTTCTACAGTCATTTCATTCTTCTTTTTTTTTTTTTTAATTTTCAGTGTCAGTTTTCTGTGACCAAAAGCTAACCCTATAATTTACTTGAAAGCATCTTTTTGATTTTTCAAGTCTCATATCTTTTTTCCCTTTTTCTTTTTTTTTTTGACCAAAGATGGAAGTTCTTTCAGATCCCCTTGCAAAATTTAACATTGTATGGGATGTTAAAAGCTAGTTGTTATTTGTTCAAACAGAATGAACCTAAATATTATTAAAATTCATATTATAGACAGTACTAGGATAGTTACTTTAAGTGTGCAAACACATACTTCATTCAGGATATAAGTGGGTAAACCATACATTCTTAGTTTTAGATGAAAAAGTCTTCATTTTTCTTATGGTTTTTATTTTTCAGTTTTTCAAAAAACATTTGAAGACATTTGGAGTAGTATGAGAGGAGGATAAGCATACTAAAGCAATGGACACACTTGATCAAAGAAAACATTAATTCAGGAGTTTATAGAGAAAAGAGATCAGATTTAATCCTTGAATTAATCGTTTCAAGTCATGGTTAAGGTCATGTAGTACAGCACCATGTGGACATACCTGCCAAATTTCTGAAGCAACAGAATGTGCAGCTTCTCTGCGAAAGGATAACCAACACACAAATAATCAAAAGTTGCCTAAAGGGGAATTAAAATCTCTGAGACTGCACATTTATTTTCCAAAGGAACGTACATAAAATGTAGTCTTTAGTCTGCATTTCAGAAAATTTTAATCACAAAGCCATCTTTCTGCTTTTTTTTTTTTTTTTTTTTTTTTTTTTTTTAAAGGAATGTAGAGAAAAGAAGGCAAGACAGAAAATCCAGATGGAGAGGTAGGGAGGGAAAGAAAGGGAAGGGGTGATAATTGTGGGTTTTTTTAATTTTTTTTTTAACTCAGTCTATGTCTAAGGGAGCTGTCACATTTTGTAGGAAAAGCATGGGTGGACAAGGAAGAAAAAAAAAATTAAGCTAGTTTCTCTGCTCACAGGTGTGTAAGATCAGTGACCTGAGACCTGTGCTTCTTTAGTTTATTTGTAAAATAGAAATAGTAATGAAAATATTTTGGGATCTAAAGATAGAAAAAACATTGGTAAGGGAGCAATCTAATGACCAGCGGTAACCACTGAGGTCAGAGGAAACTTAGAGCTCTCAGCACTTTGCAGATTAAAAACGTTGCCTGGGCTTCTGCCAGAGATTTGTTTTGTCAGAAATTTTGTTAATAACAGAAACAGCATAGAGCAGTAACATGTATTTCTTGAGCTATTTCAGCTTTTTTTTTTTTTTTTTGTCACACAAATTATTTCCAACATGGTAAAAGCTAAAAGTTATTTTCAATAACCTGCTATGTATGAGTCAGCGTGGACTCTGAATGGATACTCTTTTAATGAACACTGAAAAAATCTTCACTTTCTCTTTAATTGGATGCTAAAGAAAAACAAAAAAAAGCCTGTGTCATTAGACTCTCTCTTTCTTCATCTTTTTTGAACATTGCCATTTTACTCTGAATAAGAATTTCATGCTAAAGGTCATTTTAATAGTGGACTTCACACCTATTCACACTGTTACTTTTTCAGCAACTGCTTTCTTCGGCTCAGGGGAGCGGAGTTCCTAGTGCTCATCACTACTGTTGATGACAGAGGCGTAGAAGGCATAAAACATATCTGCTTTATCTTTGTCACTGTTTATGAAGTGACCATCCCCATCACAGAGTGAACCAATGTTATCTCTGGTCCTTCTTTTGCTGTTAAAATATTTTTAAAGCCCACTTTGTTGTCCCTCACAGTACATTGGCCACACAATTTTCTCTCTAGAATGGATAACAACAATTTTTCCAGCCTCACTTCCAGTGGCAATATACCTTCTTTTTCCACCTATGCTCTATAAGAATCTCCTTGCTTAGACAAGCCAGCCTTCTTTCCTGCCTACACGACTTCCAACATATTGTAATTGCTTATTCCTGTGCTCTTAAGAAGTGATACTTAAAAAATGTCCAGCATTGATGGACACCAAGGCCTTCAAATAGTTTACTAGGGGACCTTGCCAAGTAGTTCACTGAGCAGCCTGAACCCTGCTCTCTCCATTTCCAGGATTGAAGTTTTAATGTCGATTTTCCTCCTATCATAAAAGATTTTAGATTCAACTACTTCCCAGTCGCTATGGCCAAGATGGCCATCATTTGCCACTTCACCCATGGGACCCTCTCTGTTTGCAAGCAACAAAACTAGGAGAGTACTTTGCCAAATTGGCTCCGTTAGAACCAGTATCATGAAGTTATCAAGATATTTTAGGAATCTCCTGTACCTGTTTCTGTCAGCTGTGTGGTATTCCCAGTGAACATCTGGCAAGTTGAAGTCACCCTTTAGGACGAGGGTGGATGATCTAGAGGTATCTCTTAGCTCCTTGAAGAACAATTTCTCAACATCATCATCCTGGCTGGGAGGCCTATAGCAGAATTCCACACTGATAGTTGCTTTATTTGCTTCACCCTTCATCCTTACCCAATCCATCCTGTCCCTCACACACAGCCATCTCCTGCCTCATCTGCTGTCCTTGTCCCTGCTGAAGAGCCCAGAACTGTCCATTGTGATATACTGATCACACAACTCTTCCCACTACGCTCCACATCTGTTGATTATGTTGTAGTTCTGGGATTGAGCCAAGGCTCCTAGCTTGATTTCATGATAATTGATGGCAAGTGTCTTGAAGACGTAATTTTTGATGAAGGCTTATAGGTTTTTGGTTTTTGTTTTTTGTTTTTTTTTAAATTTCCTTCAGCTGAGACTTTGATAAGGCTTTATTTCTTTTGAGATTTTAAGTATTTAAGTTAAAGACTGCATTTAAAAGTTCAGTGACTTTTGTTTCTGCACAGAGATTATTTTCAGGAGTACTCTCAAAGTCCATGTCCAAGAGCGTATATAACTGAATCATTTTATAGCTTTTCAATATACATCAAGAAACCAGCCCTCTTATGCTTCAAAACAAGTTTTTATATTGTTTGTTTCTGCTAGTCAATGAAAAGACACAGGAATAATAGATGTTTCCCAGAATTCGTGTATAATCTAGTGTAAGGTTTATGACTTCAGGATAGCAGTTATTTCTCTGCTTCTGTATTATTACTATTTTTTTTAAGTGAGGCAGAGATGTAGAATCATAGAATCACTCAGGTTGGAAAAGACCTTAAAGATCATCAAGTCCAACCACAACCTAACCATACCACCCTAACTAACAACCCTCCGCTAAATCATGTCCCTGAGCACCACATCCAAACAGTTTTTAAATACATCCAGGGATGGTGACTCAATCACCTCCTGGGGAGCCTATTCCAGTGCTTAACAACACTTTCTGTAAAGAAAGGGTTTTTCCTGATACCCAACCTAAACTTACCCTGGTGCAACTTGAGGCCGTTTCCCCTCGTCCTGTCACCTCTCACCAGTGAGAAGAGACCAATCCCACTCTCACTATAAGCACCTTTCAGATATTGGAAGAGAGCAATAAGGTCTCCCCTCAGCCTCCTTTTCCCCAGACTAAACAGCCCCAGTTCCTTCAGTCTCTCCTCATAGGGCACATTCTCCAAGTCCTTCACAAGCCTTGTTGCCTTCTTTTGACCTGCTCCAGCACCTCAATGTCCTTTCTGTACTGAGGTGCCCAAAACTGAACACAGTTCTAGTACTGGTATTGCTGCAGAAATACACAAAACTAGTGTAGTATGAGGTGAAAACAACAATGCAAAGGTCTGTTTTTAATGCGAGGTGTTATCAGAGATGTAAATCCATCTTAATAATTTAATGTGCAAACTGAAAAGTGTGTTAGTTATTGGGCTATGTAGGACATAGATTGTGTCATTTTGTGTCATTCTTAGCAGAGAACATTGTGCTAGATGTTTAAGGCAAAGTTAACAAGCAGTATAGTAAACTATTTCAATCTTTAATTAGTTACTTCCACTAAGGACTGCAATTTTTCCTGTCATGGTAATGATTCTAGCACAACACTTGGTAGTATCTGTTTATTGCCACTGGAGAATGCATTTGCAGGAATGATGAACCTGTCTTACGTATAATAGGAGCTAAAATTGTCTGCCAGTCCTTAAGTTGTCTGCCAGACCTCAAAGAGCTGACAGTAATAAAACATCCATTGTGCAGGTTTTCATCTACCCTGCAATCATTTTTAGCAGTTCAGTTGCTTTTCAGATGTTGATGGAATACTGTGTTAGTTCCATTAAAGTCAAGGGATTCCAAGAGTACAGAAGTTTGCTTATGCATTTTGCTTATGCAGTGATAGCTAAAAGCTTGATCCTACACACATGTATACATATTCTTAGAGCAATGTAATACAACTTGTTTTTGTTAGCTTTAGCTCGGAAATGCAGTTTTAATTCAAGTTATTTCATGTTTAGAACAAGTGTAATACAGCTGTTATCGGAAAACTATGCTCTGTTAAAGTTGAATTTTGTGTTTGGTGGCTTGTCGTTAAATCTTTGCTGGGGAGGAAATTGTCCATGTAACTGAAGCTGAGATTTGAATAATTCAAAAAGCTACTTAGTTTCTCTTTTTGATACCTGCCTCCTCTTACCATCTTTTTTTTCTTTTTTTTTTTCTTTTTTGAAACATTTTGTATGTACCTCTCTGCATGATCTGTGTCTTGTTTCTTTTTTCTTTTATATCACTAGCGAATATTTAAGGATGATGCTTATTCTCTTCTGGTGTACTTAATAGCTTTGAATGTACTTAATAGTCTTGAATGATTTTCCTCCTTTAAATTCCTTTATTGGCAACAGGTAATGTTACACCTATATCTAAAAATTCATAATATAGTTCTTCTAGAAAATTAGTATGCTTTTCAAGATAGATGCCATGCATAAAAGGAAACAAAATTTTGGGTGCTGCTTAGTGTTACTGTCACTTAAAACTTGATTGCAACGGCTGCACTGAATACACCAAAATTCAAATTTTATACTTCATTTTCTCTGTTGCCAGTTCTATACTTTGCATGTTTCATGCTCTATATTTAGGATCATAGAATCATAAAATGGCCTGGGTTGAAAAGGACCACAAAGATCATCTAGTTTCAACCCCCTGCTGTGTGCAGGATCACCAACCACCAGACCAGGCTGCCCAGAGCCTCATCCAGCCCGGCCTTGAATGCCTCCAGGGATGGGGCATCCACAGCCTCCTTGGGCAACCTGGTCCAGTGTGTCACCATGCTCTCAGTGAAAAACTTCCTCCTAATATCTAACCTAAACCTTCCCTGTCTCAGTTTAAAACCATTCCCCTTTGTCCTATCACTATCCACCCTTGTAAACAATCATTTACGGGATGTTTGTAGATTACTTCTGTACGTGATCTTCCAAGTGCTGATGCATGTTTAACAAAATGTAATTAAATGTGTTTTTTTGGACATTACACCAGCAGCTGTTAGCACTATGCCTGAAAGTTGCTTTGTAGGAATTAGCTCTAAACATGCTAGCTATGGAAACAACATTTGGCCTTATTTAAACAGTTTATTAAGCAAAGGAGATGGTAAACATCCATTTAATGTGTTTTTCTTCTCTGGCATTTTTTATACAGATTTCTATGGAAAACCTCTGCCACCATTAACTGTACGCCAAAGACCAAACAGTGATGCCCATGATGTCATTGCTTAACTGGATCCCAGATAACAATGAAAAAGCATGGTCAAGAAATTGTATTGTAAAATGGGTTTTGTCCATGAAGGAAAATTTTTAAAATGACAGTCTATGAGCTTCTTGCAAAGTAAAAATTTGGTAACAATTAAACACAGAGTTCATTCTATTCTACTTTGTCATTTACTTTTCACATCACCAGCACTTCAGGGTGAAGAAAGCATGAAAGCAAGGAAGATCTGTGTTTTCATGGAAGCTCCTATGAACACAGTACGGAATACATGTTGGGTTTACTTGTGAAAATCCATAGCTATAAACCCGAAGAAAAATACCTTCAAGATGATAAAATATTGGATTTTATATTCTCTTTGACACCTTTCACCAGGTGCTGTGCAGTGGTTGATATTTTTGCAGCTAATAAATGGTTCTAATGCATTTTTTTTTTTATGTATGTTAGGGTGAATATAGGCAGGTTAAACAACAAATATCAAGTATATTTTTCTAACTTTTTATAAAACTATTTGAAAATATATGTGGATTTTCCTACCTACTATCAATAAAAACAACACCCAGAAAGCATTAGAAAGCTGATACCTAAATACATGCAAGTAAAATGTGTTTGGCTTAACATTTTTCTTACAGTAGCAATATCTCTTATTAGGGATTACATTACCTTTATTACTTATTTCTGGCAATCTGAAGGGAGGTAGGTAGAAAGGAAACTTTAATATAAATACATTTTTTACAAAATTAAGCTATTTGAATCGCCTGATTTTTTTCTTATACATTGTTTTAGTTTTGTTAACTGAGTTGGGTGTAGGTAATAAGTTCAGTTTGAAAAATAGAGCTGAATATTGTTTTGTCTGTTAAAATACAATAAAATTGCACACTGTGAAAGTTTTGCACTAATTCAGTCATCAGTTCTGATGAAAAACTGAATCATCCAATATGCGTTTAAGCTCCAGCACTTTTTAATCTCATTAACAGTAAAATGCCATCTTGAAAATAAAAGAATCTCCAGAATTTTAAGAAGTTATATAATGTCCCTGTGTAGTGTTTTAATTTTACATTTAAAAAGATCAAATACAAAGAATATGTAAAACAGGTTAGAAATGGTTATGCTACGTTTTTACTGACATGCTCTATATGCCGTCTTTCCTTTTACTTCCAGGGCAACCATTGATATATTATATAAAAGTATATAGCCGTACCACTTAGTTACAAGGACAGAACCCTTATTCAGAGTCTTTTTAAGAAGTGCTCTTTGCTGATTTTCCGTTCTGCTCTCAGTTTTCCATAAAGTGATATTATTTAATGATTGGAGAAGAAATTACATTAATGTGATGCATTCAGCACTTTGACATTAGAAATCTTTGCTGCATACCCGCAGTGTCAGTAAGTTACACAAATAAGTATACCGTATTGAAATGACACGATTAATTAAGATTTTAAGAGTATGTTTGAGTGGAAAAAAGAATCAGTCTTAAAAATATGAAGTTTGAATTGGGTAGAGAGGAGTATTCCAGGCTTGCAAATTTGGCAGACAGACAAAACAATTTGTATGTGACTGTCAGAATGAGAATACTTTTCTTATATTCTAGTAGTGTATTATGGTTCAGTTTGATGATTTGAGAGACTTAGTCATTTTCACTTCAAACAAACATGATTTTACTGGAGGAAGGATTGAATATTTTTTTATAAGTACAATCCCAATCTTAACCAATTTTAATCTGTTACCACTTCATTATTTTGACTTCATTTTTGCTTTTTTTTTTTTTACAGTTTCAGTTTCTAGAAATGCATTACCCTTTTATATTAACACCAATAAAAAATAAATTAATTGAAGTCTTTATTAAAAAAATAAAGCTAAATACTGCTGTGGAAACAAAATTTGAGAAACTAAAAGGTAAGATGTTGTTACTTATGTGTGAAATGTGTGCTAAGCGTCTTATGCGTGTGGACACGCGTATCAGTTTTGTTTCTGCTTTTAAAATAATCTGTACCAATAAATGACCAAAGTACTAAAAATGTTTCATACCGTTTTGTTTATGAAAATGTATTGACCACAGTAGCTTTTTCTTTTTTTTATGTTACTTTGATTTTTTATTTGCTCAAGATTGCATTTATACCCACACTAAAACTAATGTACAGCATCAACATTTCCCACATTATCATAATTTTTATTTTTGAGGCAAAAATAGTCAAAAATATTTTATGTCTACAAGCCTCATTTGCATTGCTAGTATATAAAGCTCTAAATTTTAAAAGCAAATGTAGTTTGGAGATGTTTATCCTAAGATAGAAGAACTTCCCCCCTTCAGATAAACTGTTTCCTTACCCAGGATTGCTCTTGGCAACTGCTCTGTGGTTACAAGACCTGCACTTCTTATAAAACTTAGGGAAATAGGCCATGGAAAGGTTGATGTTCTGTCTGTACGCCTCACTGAATATGAATTTAACATAACTTCAAGTTATTTTCCTCTTGGGCTACTGGAATGACCGAGGTTGAGGGAAGTGCAGAGTGAGAACTGTAAAGTGTGCTTCCCTCATCCCACAACTTCCTCCTTCATCCTGGACTCTCCACATAAAGCCTTTCTCAGGCACATAAATAGCACAGTACTAATTACACTCCATGACTGTAGGGCAGGTATTGAGCATGGTACTGATCACACTTAATGCCTCACTAAGGCAGGCTTGTGGTTTGTGTTATTGGCAAAGTACAATTCAACTGTATGTATTTTCTTGCGTATGTTAGTAATAGGACTTGGCAGAACTACAGCTGCAGAGAACTGTACTTTTAGACCAGCTTTATTTCATATCTGGTGGTACAACTCATCTATTAAAAACCGTTCTGGTTTCCTTTCAATTGAATATGCAGGAGCACTCCATTTCACCCACTGGCTCCTCAGGATATTGATTGAAACACTTTAAACTAGCTTTGAAGTTTGACGATCATTTGCATGAGGTGAGCATGAATGTTCCTAGTCTTCATTAGTCAGTGCCTGAAACTCAAATATTTATTTGGCGCTCTTGCCTTTACCTTTGCACCCTTTTCCATTCTGGTTTTTAGAGGCCACTGTAAGTGCAGAGGAGCTGCACAAGCAGTCATTAACAAAGAGCCCTGCTAGAGGAACTTGCTGTTTCCAAATTGCTCTTACTGAAGAAGTCAGTGTACTGGTTTAAGTGGGCCACAGCAACAACAGCAAAAGCAGGCTAAAAGAACTAACTGATGTCCTTCTTCACACAAGGAGCCTGCAGGTCTCCATGGTCTTGTTTCAGCAAACTGAGCCTCTGGAGCGTGTCTAGAGATGGGAAACAGAGCTGTGAAGGGTGTGTAGCACAGCTCTTATGGGGTGCAGCTGAGGGAACTGGAGAAGAGGAGGCTCAGGGGAGATCTGACCACTTAAGCCTGAAAGGAGGCTGTGGTGAGGTGGGGTAGGCCTCACAGTAACAGTGATAGGATGAGAGGGGATGGCCTTAAGTTGCACCAGAGGAGGTTCAGGTTGGATGCTAGGAAGTATTTCTTCTCAGAAAATGTGGCAATGTATTGGCACAGGTTGCCCAGGGAGATGGTGGAGTCCCCATCCCTGGAGGTGTTGAAGAACTGTGTGGTTGCAGCACTGAGGAACATGGCTAGTGGGCAGTACTGGTGGTGATGGCTGGTGGTTGGACTAGATGATCTTATTAGTCTTTACAACCTCTGATTCTGTCTCTAGTGTTTTACAGGGAGATGCTGAGCAATGGAACGGTAGTTCCAATGTCTCTTTGAAAAAAAAAAAAAAAAAAAAAAAAAGAGAAAGAAAGAAAGAAAAAAAAAAAACCCGCTTCCAGCACGCAGCCAGCTGACCGGTAGAGAGCAGTGCAGTGCTCCAGCTGGGAGGAGTAGCCCTCAGCCGCCCCGCCCCGCCCCACAGCCGGCCATGAGGCTGCCTCACGCGGCAGCCCTCCTGCTGCCGCCGCTCCCCACCGGGGTCGCTCTGCTCTGGCGACGCGGGGCCGCCCAGACGCCGGAGCAGGTGAGGCGCCGCGCTCGGCGGCACGGGGCCGGAAGTGGGCGGGAAGGAACGACCGGCCCCTTCCTGCGCCGCCCGGCGGGGGGGTGGTGGTGGTGTGTTCGGGGTTGCGTGCTTAAGGGTGAGCCGTGAAAGGCTCCAAGGGAAGTGGAGGAATGATGGTCCTAGCTTGGAGGTGAGTGGTGTGGCACGGCCCCAAGGAGGAAAGCCCGGCAAAGTTCTGTGTCCGCTTAGTGAATAATACAGCTTCGTTCAGAAACCAGAAGCTCTTTCTTCTTTCTTGTGAAGTGAAACATATGTCTTGTTGTTTTGTTTTTTCTTTTCTTTTTTTTTTTTTTTTGTAGGCTGAGAATCAAAATCACGGCTGAATTCTAGCTAATTAGAGAGCTGTAAGAAAGAGGGGGACAGATCCTTCAGCAGGTTCTGCTGTGATAGGGCAAAGGGAAATGGTTTCAAACTAAGAGGGAAAACTTAGGTTGGATATAAGGCCAAAGTGTTTTACAGTAAGGATGGTGAGGCACTCCAGCAGGTTGCCCAGGGAGGTGATGGATGCCCTGTCCCTGGGCACAATCAAGGTCAGGCTGGACAGGGCTCTGATCACCTGATGGATCTGTAGGGGTTTCTGTTCATTGCAGGGAGTTGGCCTAAGTGGCCTTTAAGAGTCTCTTCCAAATCAAGCAATTCCATGGTTCAAATTATTATTCTTGGAATAACTTCATTGTTGCAGTGCTTTGTGGCTCCAGAGAACTTGTACAATGATTTCAATGGATTTTACTTAAGTGTGTAGGTAAGCCTTGGCAGAAGTGATTGCCAAGTTCCAGGTTCTAGGAAGCAGTCTTTTCAGAGAATCACAGGATGGCCTGGGTTGGAAGGGACCTCAAAGATCATGAATCTCCAACCCCCCTGCTACAGGCAGGACTGCCAACTTCCCCATTTATTACTAGACTGGACTGCTCAGGGCTCCATCCAACCTGGCCTTGAACACCTCCAGGGACGGGGCATCCACAACCTCTCTGGGCAGCCTGTTCCACCACCTCACCACTCACAGTAAAGAACTTCCCCTGACATTCAACCTAAATCTTCCCTCCTTCAACTTTAAAATCATTTCCCCTTGTCCTGCTATTATCTACCCTTTCAAATAGTTGCTTCCCCTCCTGTTTGTAGGCTTCCTTTAGGTACTTCCTTTAGGCTGCAATGAGGTCACCCCACAGCCTTCTTTTCTCCAGGCTGAACAAGCACAGCTCCCTCAGTCTGTCTTTGTAGGGAGGGTGCTCCTGTCCCCTGATCATCTTTGTGGCCCTCCTCTGGACTCTCTCCAACAGATCTCTCTCTTTCTTGTACTGAGGGCTCCAGACCTGGAAACAGTACTTCAGATGGGGCCTCACAAGAGCAGAGTAGAGAGGGACAGTCTCTTCCCTGTCCCTGCTGGTCACCCCTCTTCTGATGGAGCCCAGGATACTATTTGCTTTCCAAGCTGCAAGGGCAGACTGCTGGCTCATGTTAAGCTTTTCATCCATCAGAATCCCCAGGTCCTTCTCTCAAGGACCGCTCCTTCCAGTCTGTATAAATGCCTAGGATTCCTCCGGCTCAAGTGCAAAATCTTGCTCTTTGCTGATGAGCCTTGCTAGGTTCACCCAGGCCCACCTTTCCAGCCCATTGAGGTCCCTCTGAATGGCAACCCTTCTTTCCAACTGTGTCATCCGCACCACTCAGCTTGGTGTCATCAGCAAACTTGCTGAGGTTGCACTCAATTCCGTCATCGATGTCACTGATAAAGATGTTAAAGAGCACCGGTCCCAAGACAGACCGCTGGGGGATGCCGCTCATTACAGCCTCCACCTAGACATAAAGCCATTGATGACAACCCTCTGTCTGCAGCCTTTCAACCAGTTTCTTATCTATCGAGTGGTCCATCCTTCAAATCCACATTCCTCCAATTTGGAGATAAGGACCTGGTGGGGGACCATGTCAAAGGCCATGCTCAAGTCCAGGTAAATTACATCGGTCGCTTTTCCTTTGTCCATCGATGCCGTCACTCCATCATAGAAGGCCACCAGATTGGTTAAGCATGACGCTCCACTGGTGAAGCCATGCTGGCTGTCTCTGATCACACGCTCATTCCTCATGTGATCAAACATGTCATCCAGGATGATCTGTTCCATGATCTTCCCAGGTACAGAGGTGAGACTCACCGGTCTGTCCCCGGGGTCCTCCTTGCTCCCCTTCTTGTATATGGGAGTGATGTGACCCTTCCTCCAGTCATCCAGGACCTCACCTGACAGCCACAACTTTTCAAATATGATGGAGAGTGGCTCGGCAACCACCTCAGCCAGCTCCTTCAGAACCTAGGGATGCACGCCATCCAGTCCCATAGACTTGTACACATTCAGTCTCATGACTTGCTCTGTCCTCACAGTGGGGGGGGATTTACTGCCCTGGTCACCACCTAGAGGTTTAGGGACACAGGGCTCGGGGATGTGAGAAATACTGGAATCCTGGCCGCCAGTGAAGACTGAGGCAAAGAACTCGTTCAGTACCTCAGCCTTCTCTCTTCATCCATTGAAGCCAGTTTTCCTTTTACATTTACCAAATGAGGTGCACTCATTTTGGCCTGTCTCTTCTGGCCAGTGTACCTGTACAACATCTTCCTATTGTTTTTCACATCCTTAGCAATAGGAAGACATTCTCTTCAGTCATGCTCTGCTTTTTTTGCTCCCAATATCACACAGCCACAGGACCCACTACATTATCCTAGTGTGGATGGTGGGGGAATATGTTTGTCAGGCTTTGATTGCCCTCATTAACAGGTGGGGAAGGAGAGAGGACCTAGCTTAGTTCTTCAGTTTGTTACATTTTAATATGTGTGGCATACCACCTCGATATCTTGATTATCACTGATACTAATTGATTTAATGTGAAAAAAATATTGTAATAGTTTTTAATAGTTGTTTTTGTTTTTTTGCTCTTTTAACTCCTTTCTCCGAAGCTGGAAAATAAAACCAAAGGGAAGCTCCAAAAGCAAATCTGTCAAGTTGTTCTGGACCACTTTGAGAAACAGTACTCGACAGAGCTGGGAGATGCATGGAGCAGCATCAGGTCTGTTGTTTGAGGCAGACTGGGGTAGGGGAATGAGAGAGGTTCTGATAGTTTATAAAGCACTTAAAAGTTAACTTCCAAAAGAGTTTTGCATAAATTGTAGCAATTGTTCCACTTTATTTGTCATTTAGAACTGTAATAAAAACAGGAAGTAACAGAAGGTTAGATATTGGAATTATTACGTTTTTCCCTGACATTGATTTTTTGATGTGGTGATTAAGTTTCTGTTCACCTGTGTGTGTGTGTGCACTGCCAGAATACTACTGTCTTGCATGCTCTGTTAGCTGTTCTATAGAACAGTTAAAAAAGTAACCTTTTTTACTTCACAGCTGCTCTTAGTATTTTTCTACAGCTTCATAGTTGAGATGTTAGAAGAAATTGAGAACTGGCTGTGTATCTGTACAGAGAAGTGTGTCGCTTAACTTGGGCCTTAATCACACAGCAGCTGGAAAACTGGAATTCAGAGAGGACACCTTGCCTTCCGTGCTAGATGGCAGTTCCTCATAAAAAAAGCCATAGAAGAGCACTTCTGGGGGAGTTTATTGCCTAGCTTGTGTATAAGGAATGTGAACAAAAGCAGTTAGCTTCAAGATGAATGGTCATGTGAGCTTTGCCACATTATTTGAGTGGAAAAGTTTCTTTTATATTCTTAGTAACCATGCTACTACTCTGAATGACCTCTTGAAAATATATATGTGTAAATAAAAGCATGAAAGTGCAGCATTAGTTGAACTGAATCAACCTAAAAACTCTTTAGACTGGATCAATTTATGTTCTGCTTTTAGTCAGTGAATATTGCAGATAGGAATTCAAATGGAAAATGGGAAATCTTTGAAGAAAAGCCTGAAAAAATTAAATTGAAATAAGAACAGTTGCATTCCTGTATTTAAGCACTGCTTTTTGATTATCTTCAAAGAATGTCTCCTCACCTAGGTTTTGTTTTTTGTTTTTTCCTGAAGCAGCAATTGTAGAACGTACATAGAAATTGAGCAAAGGACACTTGTAAAAATTGCATTTTACTAATGCATGTATACAGCATTGGCTGGAATGACCACTGCAAAGCCGATGGGATTGCTTTTGCTGTGATTTCTGATGAATAACGTTACAGTTGCTGTTTGCCCCTAGAGAGGTAAAAAAGTTGTGTTTCATATGTTATAACTTCCACAGTTGTTTGTTAAAGAATTTGGAAAAATTGAGAACACCTTACTTAGAAGAAGTTAGTGTTTTAATGCAATAACTAAGGAAAATGATGGCTTGATTTCCTGTTGAAGTTCTTTTCCTGCATGTTTTTCACAACTATATCTAATCAGGATGATTCCTTTTTGTTTGCAGAAGAATCATCTGGTTATCCATATGTAAGAAGAGGCTTCTTGCGTGGTGGGAAGTTCATCTTACTTGTCAAGTTATTAAATAGATTTTCCTTTTTCCAACCTAGAGAGGTACTCACATACCCATCGTACTGGCAGCACGCCGTCCTGCTCAACAAATTCAGCCACACTGCTGACCTGGAGGACACCTTGTATTCACAGGGATATCATCCTGCCTTCAGAGGAACTTTGCCCTATCTTCCGAGATCATTGAAGTGTTATGTCAGTAGAACTCCTAGGAGGTTCCCTTCACAAAAACACCAGGCTGGTAAACTGAAAGAATATTATCTACTCAACGCTGCTTCTGTGTTACCAGTGCTGGCTTTAGAGGTGAAGGATGGGGAAGATGTTTTGGATCTCTGTGCTGCGCCAGGGGGTAAATCAGTAGTGATCCTACAGTGTGCCCATCCAGGTACTGTATCAAGAAGCTGATTTGCATCTGGGCTATTTGAGTTGTGTATGTGTTTCTATATGAGAGTTGGAAATGGGGTGGAGGGTATTTAATAAAAGTGTTTAGTTCGGTGCTGCTTGCTAACATTCTTTTGAATTCTATTTACCTAAAACTGATAAATGGCAGAAGTTATTTAAATATAGGTTACTGCATACTGGCAGACAGATGCAGAGTAGCTTCGTTTTTCTTTTTTTTTCCTACTAATTTCTTTATATTACTTCTAAGAATTGAATTTTACTTCAAGTCCTTTGTAGATTTGTTGACCCATGAAGTTAAGTAATTTACAACTCTAGAATGTTTGTACTTTTTTCCCCCCTGCTTCCATTCTGGGCAGTGCTATGCAAATAGCGTAAGTAAATAAATGAACCAGTGTGAAATAGAATATAGATTAAATGCTAGATCTAGGCAGGGGAAGAAAGCTTATGGCAAGAAATTGGTCTATACCAGTATTTAATAAGTTCCAGTCTTGATTTACCTACATGTTGCAGAAGAGAGCTCTGAGATAACCCTGTTAGAAAGCTGCTGCTTGGTGTTGCCCAGTTTTGCTAGGCTGGGGATTTCAACTAAGCCTTGGTTGCTGTTTCCAAGTTTGTCCGTTAGTTTGGGTAATTGTCTCAAAATGTTTGCAGCATCTTAGTTTCTTACAGATGAGAATGTTAATTAGAACCACCTGTCTCACTGATTACAGCTGGTTTTCATTCTCTCTCACTTAGAGGAATCCTGCTGATGAGCTAAATGAAATGTGGGTTACCCTTTCAAAAATTTGCTAAGGGGGAATGTTTGTTGATTTTTACCTCTGCTTCTAAAGGTATCAGTTTGTTGCTGAGAAAGTAGGGTTCAAGGAAAGTTGACTGTGGCTCTATGTGAGTGGCTGGATGCTGAGATGTATTCTGCTGTCTATAGCAGACATAGAATTTAGGATGAACTACAGATGGGTGTCCAGAGTTGGGAAAGGAAAAACTTAAATAAAATAGCAACAGGAAGTAAGAGAAAATGTATTGTTGTGCTTGGTAAATACAAGTGACTTTTCTTCAAAAGCTCTGACTGCTCTGACACGTTGCAGCGTGGGGTGCAGTCAGCTGAGCTTTCATTCAGTTAAAAGGCAGTTAATTTATAAGAGATACATACTTGGTTATCTAAGCACAATGACAGAAGGAGCCTAGAATAATCTTCAGATAGCACATTGGATGTGACTTATGTTTAAAGTTTGTTTTACTGTGGAAGTCTATTGCTAACTTAAGTATTTTATTTTTTTCCTAGTAAATATTCATGGATTGCTTTATAGGAATGTGTTGAAATTTGTGAGGGTTTATAAAAAACAAGCAGTGCTATAAAACGTGTGATAACATAAGCACATAGTTTATAAGCTCAGTGGCTTTCACAAAAAGTATCTGTAGAATTTCTGAGAATTGTGTAATTTTTTTTTAAAGAACATTTACTTTCTTTTCATTATTTTAAGGTCAGTTTCACTGTAACGAGTATGATGAGTTGAGATCAAGATGGTTGAAACAGACAATGGAATCCTTCATCCCAGATCCTCTGTTTAACTTAATAACTGTCTCTAATCTAGACGGTAGACAGATTGGAGAACTTAAGCCTGAGTTCTATGACAAGGTAACATTCCACTACTTTTCCTATGCTGCTCCCTTTGTTTTCTTATTTTGTTGGGTTCAGAAGAACATTTGCACAACCTTGTAGCTTTGTTATATAAACATCTGCAGAGCCTCAGAAATCATTTGATGAACCTTACTGCATGTTTGTTCAAGTGCTAGATGATGTTATCCAGTTAGTCTTGACAAGGAGCCTTGATAACGAAGAGCTTATGGCTTCAGGTGTGTAGTGGAAGTGCAAAGTCACGGCTTGAGCCAGTGATTGAGCACCTGGTGGGTAGGCAGGGCCAACCCAGGGGAGCTCAGTTGCAAGCAATGCACTTGAGCGGGTAGAAGAGATGGAACCAGCACCCACCCCTTCCCGGACCTCATTTAAGGGTTGGAGGTGGAGCTGAGGGTATCTTTTGCCAGAGATCCCTGTCTACCTGAGGCCTTCTGAAGATAGGTACATTCTTTCCTTTGTTTCTTTGCCTATTGCTGTCATGTTTGAGCAGATCCTCACTCACTGCAGCTTGGAGTCTTGCTACTCTGCCATTGTTGCACCTTCCATCATGTTACCGTGAGAAACAAGAAAGATCCATCCAGGTAGAGGGTAGTTTTGGAGCAGCACCTTCTTATGTTTTGTTTTCTCTTCCTACCTGGTGATTCCTTAAGAATGCCACATCTCAGCATAGTAGTTAGATTGTTCCCACACACAAGATGGAAAGTAAAATATGGTCTTCTCAGTGCTTGCAAAAGTACTTTGATAGTTCTCAGAAAGTGAGTATCTGCATTGTGAATTGTCTTATTTGCTCTTTTTTGTATAGATACTGGTTGATGCTCCTTGTTCAAATGACAGAAGTTGGTTATTCTCTTCTGATATTCAGCAAGCTACGCTTAGGTTACTACAAAGGAATGAGTTACCCGTTCTGCAGTTCCAGCTGCTAAGGTGAGAAGTGTGAAGAGGAGCTGTTGAAGGAGCTTTTGTAGTTAATGAAAATTATATGAGGTCAAGATGTGTCATGTTTAGAATCCAAACCTAAGTTTCACTGCATGAGGAAAAAAAACCGTAAGAGTATGTTGTTGCAATTATTGTTTAGATGAAAAAATTAATTTGAATATGGAAATTTGCATGGTGTAACATAAGTGGTGAGGTCTGGGTCCTGTGCTGTGCTGCTTCTGCATGGTGCTTTTGAACTAACTTGTATCTATGTCTATTTTCAAATGATTCAGATCAGTCTGGTATATCTTTAGTGAATAAAGCTAAATTGATTTCATAAATGTTCCTTATCTGAAGTGAAAAAACTTGCACAGTATTCCTGGTTTGCTTCTTTGTCTTAAACTGTGAGAGTAGTCTTATTTTTGTGTGTGTGTGTGTGTGTGTGTGTGTGTGTGTACCCCTTTGATTACTGTTAGCCCAAAAATACAACTTAGCGTAACTAATTGGGTAAAAGAAAAAAAAAAAAAAAAAGTAAGAGAATGCTGGTTTATGGGGGCACCAGGCTGGGGGAGGCTATCTATTTTTCAGGAGCTTCCACCTTGTAGCTTAAATCGAAGTTGTCATGTATTACATTTTTTTAATAATACCAGAAATAGGCTGGCTAGCATTTGTGAAACATTTGAAACTCATTTTTCTCCAATGAGGAAAAACTGTCCTGTGACTTCTCGGTAATTCCTTCTAGTCTTCAGTGTTTTTAACTAAGAAACAACCATGCCTGAAGTCTATCTGTCAAAGCAACTTGAGGGGAAATATAACATATTACAAAAAAAAAAAAAGTAGTCGTTACAGAAAGTTCCCTTTGCAGCATTTCCAGGTAGTCTTGCACAAGTTCTGGCTGAAAAAGACCTATCAGAAGCCTGTGATTTATAGCAGAAATATGAGTATCTTATTGCAGTAATGCATCATGTCATCTATTTCCTTTGAAGAAATAGATCATATTTAAAACACTGACCTATTTCAGTTTTTTTCTTTTCAATATTTGACATACGAAATCCAATTTGTGATTCCCAACCAAAAGAAAGCATATATCATGCCGTGAAATTTGGAGAATTTGCATAAATCATTGGAATTTGTAATGCTGAAGTGAAGGACTTGTGACGACAGGAACTTTTTTTTAGGAACAAAACGAAGCAGAAATACGCACCTGTCACCCCCAAATAGGGTTTAATTGAATTGTTCCTAAATTGAGGAAAGAATTTTGTCTGTTGAGAGCATACTTCACAGTAGCAACAAGAATAAGCTTTGTAAGGACTAGAACAGTTCTGGTATGGAGTTTAAAATCCTTTTACTTTGACTTACATTTTATCATTCAGATATATCTGAGCAGTTCTGTAGATTGAATAGTATTGTTACGCACACTGGATATTATTTTTCTCCTCTAAAAGATTTTGGGGCACAATAATTAAATGGTGAGTTTCGTGATGTAAAGATTGCACACTTAATCTAATAATGTACTTGGAAGCATTGCATGTGTCTGCTGGATTTTTATTGCTCCTTCTGATTATTTTAGAAAGGATTTCCAATATTAATGGCATATCAGATTGTACGTGAAAGGAGAAAAAGGAAATTATAAAATGAGAGCAGGAAAGGCTAAATGATTCATGCAAGTGCATTAGAATTTTTGCAAAACTAAGATTTAGAATATTACCTACTTGAGCCTTTGTTTTATAGTCAGGGTACGTAATTATAAATTAAAAACTCAGTTTGAATTCAGTCTCTGATACTTTCTGGTAATAGATACCTTCCAGTAATATCCAGGAAGGCTGTACGTATGCTAAATCACTTTCTTTGAGTCAGCTCACGTAGTGCTGGCTCTGGGTTACTTATTCAGGCTGCCTTGTGCTTTATGTTCATGGGTATCTCTCAACTCAGTTGCTCTATCTGTAAAACAAAAATAAATATAAAGCTAGATGTCAGCAATTTTGTTGAAAGTAGTGGAAGAAATGGTGTGATTTGAAGATAAAATATAAAAGCCAGGTGTGACTTCAGAATAGCAATAATTTTGTTGTATAAGGAAGACAGCAAAAGAGGTTACCTACAAATGAGAATTATAAAATGCGAAAGGGAGTGCAATCTTTGTTTATTTTGAGTGGCATTCAGCACATAATTTGTGATTTCTACTTTCTTTTTATTTATGGTGATGCCTCATCTGTAATCCTGTTCTGAATTTTGTCATCCTGTTTTGGGGTTTTGGCTAAAGCAAATCATTCTTTGCAGGATGGGGAATTGGGAACGTCAGTGAGGAAGAAAAAATTTTTGTAATACATTGTACAAAGTGCTTGAAGGCTTCAGGGAGTAAAAAATCTTTTTTTTTTTTTTTTTTTTAAAAAAAAAAAGTTGAAACTGATGAAATGTTCTTCCTCCACCAGTCTGAACAAAATCTGGAATGTAAATGAATAGCATAGATGTTGAACAGCAAATTTTATAAGCAACAAGGGCATCACTGATTTGAAGGAAATTGAGACTATAGTGATTGTTAATATCAAAACCAAAGCATCCCTGCAGAGTGCTATAATCCAAGAACATGCTGCAAATCTTGTTATTATTTGGAGTGTTCATGCAGAAAACAAATTGCAAAGTAAGGAATGTTCATTTCCTGATAGTGAGCGCTAGCGTGAAAGGCAGTGGTTCCCACAAATGAATTTACCAATCTTATCAGTTCTCAGATGAAAATTAAACTGGAGGGTTAAGGTCGAGTGCATAATAACTTGATGGTGAAACTGTTACAGATGTTGTAATTATTTCTGAATCACTTATTGCAGCTGAAATAAACTGTTAGGATTCAGCTGAAAATAAATCCAAACAGGATGCACTTCAGAAAATGCAGCAAAGGCATTCAGACTACTTTAATTCTGTACACGACATCTTGCAGGAGTTAAACAGCTGTAATTGGTGTCTCATACAGTTCTGGTCCAGAGGAACTCAAACTGACTTTAAAAGATGTAGCTGACTTTTTTTCACCTAGTTTTCTCTGAAAGTAGTTAATAACTACAAGAGGATGTGTTAGTTTTGAGCGTGTAAGGCAAGCATGCACAAAGCTAAAAGGTTTGAGAGAATTTTGAGCGTATGAGGTTTGAAGAGACATGACTATTCTGTTCTTCTGATTACTGGTGGCAAAGTCAGTAATACAAAATACTTGTTTTGCTAGTTGTTCTTTTGGGTTGTGTGGGTTCTTGTTTTTCAGAATTCAAAATGAAGCATTGTATCTAGATTAAGGAGTCAGAAAAAGACTTTATTGCCCTTGGTTAATGAAATGCTTCCATCAAGACAGTGAGCATGTCCCAGCATCACCATGGTTTGTTAAAGCATGTCAGCAACTCACTGCAATCAAACAAGGAACTTTTTTTCCTGACTGCTTGATAACTATCCACGAGAACAGCCCCTGAACACTCCACATACCTTTTAGCAGAATGTCCAATGTCTTGTCTTCCCTCTTGAACACCAGAGTCAATGTGCATGGCACACTTTAGTCGCCTGTAAAATAAGATTGACATTTTCCCTTAAGTCACCAGTAAAATTGGCAACCTAAGTCTCTAAAAGGCTAACCTGCTTACCAGCAGACCAGCATTATTTTCTGAAGCCCAGTCTTTTGAAAATTAAGTGAATAATAAAGCTTCTCATGAAAGCTTAGGATGCAAACAATTGAAGTTACAAGCTGTTCTCTGTAATTAAATCTGTGACATAGATTCATAGAATAAATGTGCTCATAGAATTTCATCATAGATGTTTTTTTTTTTTTATTAAAAGAATTGGAAAAAAAAGTGTATTCAATATTCTGAATTACTGAAAAAATACAGCAACTCCACTATTAATCCTTTGATTTTTGGATGTGTCTTCTGTGTTTTCACTGAAGGAGTTTTCCACATGTACTTCAGTGAAGAATTACAATGTTTCTTTTACCCTTTTTTGATGTATGTGTGCTGCAAATTGCTTATTTTGCTGTGAAGGCAAATTCTGGTTTATTTATTTATTTTAAGTAGGTAGTATGCAATCATATGACTGAGGTATCAGGGTATGGATACCACCATACTCTATGGTTGGGGTTTTTTTTTGTTTAGAGGGGAGCCTTTATGACATGTGGACATGTAATGATATATGGCAGCCTTGACTGAGAGTACTAGACTCCTACATCAGAGCTCTTTGAGTTAGTTATGTAGCATTTTCAAATGATCTGGGGAAATGCTTAACTGAGGTGTCAGTGATACAGTGGTGAATTGAGAGAGGAAATGAATGCTGTGTTCTGTGGAGAATGGAAGAGAAGACATGTAGGAAAGTGAGGGGTATGTCATGTGCAGGATTGCTGATCTGTACTGTTTTTTGGCTTGTCCCCTGCAGTTTTTCCTATTCCTCCTTATGTACTCCCTCTTGTTTTCTGTAATCATCTACTCACCTCCACTGAGAATCTGTTAGAATTGTAACTATTGTTCTGGCAGATTCTGTAGATGGTTCTTCCCTTAACCGCTTTCCGTCTCTGAAAAATTGAGTAATTTATGTAGAGTGATTGCCCAAGGCTTCGTATCAGGTGTGCTCTTCAGGGCATTTCACTGAGCAAAACCAGGTTCCTTTTCTGTACTGTCTTGTCCCTTCGGTTGAAAGTGGTTTGGTAGCTGTTGGCTGGACAGTGAGCTTTTACATTTTGTTCTAATTATGCATATGTCAGTATTTATTCCATGCTATTCCTCAAGAGACTGTTGGTTGCACTGCTAGAAGTACAAGTCAGTCTTATTCCTTTCTGTTGAGGCTGCCATGAGACAAAAGTAGGGATGTGTCAGCAAGAGGGAGCACAATGTTTGAGCTTAGGGAAGGTGGGAGCAGTCAGTCCCTGGAAAACCAGATCAGAATCTGTTTTATATAAATGGCTGTTAACTAAAACACTTAATGTTTGAAAATTGAGTATTAGTAAGTGTCTGAATGAGTGTGAGAGACATACTGCCTCTTTGTTCGTATTAAAAGTCAGTCTTTCATCGGTAAGTAACACCTGTAGCAGGGAACAAAAGAATGCCTTTATTTATTTTAGAGTAGACTCTGGTTGGTTTTTTGGAATTATGACTGGTTTCAATTTTTTCAGTCTTCAGAGGCTGCTGTTGTGGCCCAATCTCATCTTTCTTCAGAGATGAAATAATTTCTGAATTTATGTACTGCCTAGTTCCTAAAGCCTTTTGAGTGTTCTGTTCATAACTTACTTAACAAGTCCCTGATATTTATGTAATTTACCTATCAATCACAGAATCACCCGGGTTGGAAGGGACCTCAAGGATCATGTAGTTCCAACCCCCCTGCCTAGCAGGGCCACCAAACATACACATTTAGATCAGGTTGCCCAGGACCCCGTCCAACCTGGCCTTGAACACGTCCAAGGACGGGGCATCCACAACCTCCCTGGGCAGCCTGTTCCAGGGCCTAACCACTCTCCTTGTAAAGAACTTCCCCCTAACGTCCAATCTAAATCCTTCAACTTGGATCCATTTCCCCTAGTCCCTGCTATTGTCAGCCCTTTTGAAGAGTTTACTCCCCTCCTGGGTGTAGGTTCCCTTCAGGTATTGATAGGCTGCAATGAGGTCGCCCCGCAGCCTTCTCCAGGCTGAACAAGCCCAACTCCCTCAGCCTGTCCTCATAGGGGAGGTGCTCCAGCCCCCTGATCATCTTAGTCGCCCTCCTCTGGACCCTTTCCAAAATCTCCATGTCTTTCTTGTACTGAGGGCTCCACACCTGGACACAGTACTCCAGATGGGGCCTCACAAGAGCCGAGTAGAGAGGGACAATCACCTCCCTGTCCCTGCTGACCACCCCTCTCCTGATGGAGCCCGGGATCCCATTTGCCTTTCGTGCTGCCAGAGCGCACTGCTGGCTCATGTTAAGTCTCTCATCCGTCAGGACCCCCAGGTCCTTCTCTGCCAAGCTGCTCTCAAGGACCACTCCTCCCAGCCTGTACAGGTGCCTGGGGTTCTTCCGGCCCAAATGCAAAACCTTGCACTTTGCCGTGTTGAGCCTCATTAGGTTCACGCAAGCCCAGCTTTCCAGCCTGTCGAGGTCCCTCTGAATGGCGTCCCTCTGAATGGCATCCCTTCCTTCCACTGTATCAACCGCACCACTCAGCTTGGTGTCGTCAGCAGACTTGCTGAGGGTGCACTCAATTCCCTCATCGATGTCATTAATAAAGATGTTAAAGAGCACCGGTCCCAAGACAGACCCTTGGGGGACACCACTTGTTACCGGCCTCCACCTGGACATAGAGCCATTGACTACCACCCTCTGTCTGCGGCCTTTCAACCAATTGCTTATCCATCGGGTTGTCCACCCATCAAATCCACTTCCCTCCAATTTGGAGATGAGGATGTGGTGGGGGACCATGTCAAAAGCCTTGCTCAGGTCCAGGAAAATGACATCGGTCGCCTTCCCTTCGTCCACCAATGCCGTCACTCCATCATAGAAGGCCACAAGATTAGTTAGGCATGACCTTCCTTTGGTGAAGCCGTGCTGGCTGTCTCGGATCACATGCTCATTCTTTATGTGATCGAGCATGTTGTCCAGGAGGATCTGTTCCATGATCTTCCCAGGCACGGAGGTGAGACTCACCAGCCTGTAGTTCCCCGAGTCCTCCCTGCTCCCCTTCTTGTATATGGGAGTGACGTGACCCTTCCTCCAGTCGTCCGGGACCTCACCTGACAGCCACGACTTCTCAAATATGATGGAGAGCGGCTCAGCAACCACCTCAGCCAGCTCCTTCAGGACCCTGGGATGCACGCCATCTGGCCCCATAGACTTGTATTCATTCAGTCTAAGGAGGCACTGTCAGACTTGCTCTGCCCTTACAGTGGGGAGGGATTTACCTCCTTGGTCCCCACATAGAGGTTTGGGGATGCAGGGCTCAGGGACGTGAAAAAGACTAGAATCCTGGCCACCAGTGAAGACCGAGGTGAAGAACTCATTCAGCACCTCAGCTTTCTCTTCATCTGTTGAAGCCAGTTCTCCTTTTAAATTTACCAAAGTAGGTACACCCGTTTTGGCCTGTCTCTTCTGGCCAATGTACCTGTAGAAGGTTTTCTTATTGTTTTTCACGTCCCTTGCCAAGTTCAGTTCTGCCTGCGCCTTGGCTTCCCTGATCCCACGTCTGCAAGTCCGGACAGCATCCCTGTACTCTTCCCAGGTGACACAGCCTTGTTTCCAGAGCTTGTACACCCCTTTCTTCGCCCTTAGTTCTCTCAGCAGGTCCTTGCTGAGCCATGCTGGTTTCCTACCTCGCCTGCCCACTTTCTTATTCAGAGGAATGGAGACCTCTTGTGCTTCCAGGAAGGCATCCTTGAAGAGCAGCCAGCTCTCCTCAACATCCTTGTCTTTGAGGGCAGCGTGCCAGGGGATCTTGGCCAGCAATCCATTGAGTAGCTTGAAGTCTGCTCTTCTAAAGTTCAGTGTCCTGAGTATCAAGTAGTGGGTTGCAAAAAAAATCTGGAATCAATAAACAGAAAAAAATCTATTCAGTGGCTAGATACTTGGGTTCACAAATGTGAACAAATGAAGACGAAAGAAATACTTCTGTCTTCATTCTTTTCTATATATGCGTGATTCGTAAGTTGTAATGAAAAATATTACTTCAGAACCTGTGTGGTAAAGTCACACAGTAGGCTTCAAAAGTCTACTGGTCTGCCTTCTCTAGTTGAAAAGTTTCTATTTGGGCTGACTATGTTAATAATTTCTCAAATAAAACTGAAGTTTGGAAGAGGAATGGACCTCTGCAAGTATTAATCCTGCTATGACTAAAATGACTGAAGTTCTGATTTGAAGTGAGCTGACTTTGGCTGCTGCAGGGTAACTACACCTAGCCTTACTGTCAGTGACACTGCTTGTGTGGAAGCACAGCATGTATGTGTATGAGGCAGCTGCAACGTTTGAGAGTGAGAGAAAAGTTGATGCATATTGCATTGACACGTTCGACTCTTAAATATATGTATAGAAATAACCTAATCTGTTGTCCTTGTCAGGGTACTTTTAGCAATTTTAGTAAGGCAATTTTAGTATAGCAAAGGATATCTCGTAGCCTTGTGTTAACATAGTGATTGTTCTCGGACTGAGTGTGCATCACAGATCTTAATATACTTATCAGAAGAACTTGAAAATATTTGCTGTAGAAACATTATTGATTGGAATTTTCAGAGGAAGATATTGCAGCAGGTGTGTTTGGTTTCCTTTTTTGAAGGCTGTTTAGTTTAATTCTGCAAAATAGCTGTTTCTTACCATACCGTGTGGTGATATTTGAAGTTGTCTCTCTCCTGTACACCTCTGTCACTGCTCTTCACAAATTATTATAAACTGGGCATGTCATCACAAGAGGGATTTCCTTATCATCTTGGCTTTATCTGAGGAAAAGCTAAGCAAAACCTTTAACGTGCTGTCCATATTACCATGATGCACCTGGACTACTGTAAGAGAAAGAAAGAAATGCCTGATATCTTTTGTCAACAAAAAGAATAGAATTGAGGATAAAAGCAAGCTTAACTTGAAATACTCTAATTCTAGAATAGTTTGTATGTGTTAGCAGGTGTCATTCTGATCATGGTCATGCATATTGAGCAGAAATACATTCCAGTTGCCAAAAGATGGCGCTGTTGAAGTGTTATTATTTTTAAAATACCCTAAAATATACCCTATCTTTTTCTTTAAACACTGAAAAAGGTTAAATGAGTAATGTAATTAATGCTGACCCTTCCAGTGGCATGCAACATACACCCAAGCATAGGAGGAGTGGGCTGAACATACAGGTGTTAGCTGTAATTTTGAATTACAAATTTATTGTCTGCCTGTTTTTAAAAGAGAATTGGCAATGCCAAGACTTTTAAAACAACTAAAATGTCAGCTTATCATGTTTAATTTTCTTTTAGTGTGAAAAATCTTAATTTAGGGTTCTTGCTTAACTGTATTTTAGTGCTTTTAGAGTTGGCTCTAGAGCTGCCTTTATTTCCAGAGGTATTAAATAATCATACTACTGTTTCCTCTAATAGCATCATCTCTATTTCTAGTTTTAAAGTGAACTTCTTGAGAAGTAAACTTAAACGAAAATGTTCCAAAATAGTGTATTCTTTAAAATAAAATGTTATCCAGTATTCAAGATTTATGAGGGATTAAAAGAGACTGATGCACCATTTGTACCTCTGACTTTGTGGTATAATGAGTGCTATTGAACCTGTATCCAAAAAACATCTTGCAAAGAGCAAAACTTTTTCGTTGACAAAACTCATTTAGAATGAGAAGAGGTGGAACTTATATTTGGATTATGGCTTAGACTTATGTACTGGAAAGATGTAAGTGCAAATTCAGTGACTGGAAAGTAATAAGGTCAGTAAGCTGAGGCAGACAGGAGAAGCATCAAGCAAATTTCTACAGAATAATGTGCCAGTTAATCTCAGTATAACCTGTAATTTTCTAGCTATTGTAATTACAATGATTTGACTATTTTGATATTGTAGTGAGTTTCTCTAATTGTACGAAACTGATATCTCCTAAGTTGCATTAACTATCTCAGAAATTATTGACTTTTTTTCCTTTAGTTTAACATGTAAGTTTTCTCACAAACGTGCAGTAGTAATTGCAGTTCTATAATATACTTCTTTTTACATGCTGTTTTATATTGTATCCTGGAAGAGTGGAACCTTTGGATTCAGGCCTTATATGATGAATGGTGCATGTTAATTGATTGCTTTGTGTTTTACCAGTTTTGTTCTTCTTTTGTTTTGCTGTGTGTTGACCAGGTTACAGAACTAAAACAATAACCTCACACTTCTGCAATGGTGCAATATGATAGGGTGCAACACAAGCTGAGTTACACACATCAGCTGTTGACAGTATAGTAAAACAAAATTGGTTGTATGGAAAACTGGACATAGGAGGCTCCAGGAAAAGTTTCCTGTCCTTCTAATATGTGTTCTCATGAGAAGCTTGAAACTGCAGTGTTAGTGCATGTCACATGTAAAATTCAGAATGGTAAACGGATATCTTCAAGTTGTCAAATTAAGTGTAACTCGATTCATATTTCAACTAAGTTTTGCTACTTCTTTAATAAGTTGGAAGAAGAACATCTGTACCACTAAGAGAAGAATCACTGTGGTTTAATTACCTAATATATTTTATGTTTAAGCAACACATTATTATAAAAGAAAGGTGAAAAAACCATCAGTGTCTTCTGCCCTCATGTCCTTCTTAGTTATCCACATTTGGAGCTCATGTTTGGAAGTTACCAAGTACCTCATGACAAGCACTGGATTGCTTTGTTGAGAGTCAAGCTTTGAATAAGAATCAGAGTGATAACACCTTGTGTAAGAGGAACTGTACATCCTTGAACTGTGTAGTCACAGCAGCGATAGTGCGTTCTGCGGGGAGTCAGTATGTTATGGTCCAGCTCTGATATGCCCCTTTAATGGGACTTGTTTCCCTCCCTTGTTTATAGAAGATTAGTTTCCTAAATGTATTTGTGCATGCTTTCTTATGAATGAATTCTCTGTCATGCTGACGATGAGGGGATCTGATTCTCTGAATCAGCTTAACCCACCACATTATCCCTCTGTGACTTTGAGCCCAGCTCTTTTTCACTTTGAATTTTGCAGCTCTTTGAAGGTTTTTCAGAAGCCAGGCACAGCTTAATCAAGGATGGCGGTTGGTTGACATTGAACGCTGCTGCTGAAACAGCTGTTGCTGAGCTTGTCAAGATGGATAGATACAGTGATTTAACCTTGCAGTGTCAAGTAATCTCCCTTAGGTATTTTAATTCATGACACAGGTTCAGAGTAAAGATGACTTTGCATTCAGCAGCCCAACTTCTTTGGGTTACAGGGTAGTGAAAATTGTCAAGGAGTCTTGGTTTTTGTTGTGAGGCTTTCTGATTTTCTTCTGGAAATTGTGTTGCTCCTTCCTCTGAATCCTGCACCAGGGTCTTCATGGTAGGATCGTGGTGCCTTTGGAAATAGTGCCTATTAGTGCCTAATAGTGAAGTAACAAATAGAATGTTTGTTACTTCATAGGAGAAAAGCATTTAGTGGTGTCTAGGCTGGCCTCCTTTTTCAGTACTTACTTCTTTTCCAATTTTTAACAGTAAAAATATTTTCTCACTTGTTTGAGTTCTCATATAGTATATGCGCTATAGGAATGCAGCTGTAGTTATCAACTCTGAATACAGTTTTATCAGGTGTACTGAAAGTACATCTTGATTGTTGTACAGAAATATTTTCACATTTTTGACTGGCTGTTTTTCTGTGGCTCAGCATTCCTGGATATGTGGAGAAGGTGTAAAAAGAAGGAGAAAATACGAAAATGAGAAAATTATTTGGTTTCTTATAATATTATGAAGATGAGCTACACTTTAAGACACTGTTTAGATTTCTTCTCAGTAAGTTCTGATAAAAAGCTAGAAAATGAGCAACTATTAGATGTGGGAAAAATGCTTTTATGATTTCCAGAACCCTAAGGAAACAGAGAACTGTGCAGTGATCCTAGTTTGTTGTTCATCTTCAGAATAAGAATATACTTTCCTGTTTCGTTAATGGTTTTGTATTTGTTTATGATTAAACACAGAACACTCTTCAGGAATGGCCTCACAGAATGGCCTTTCAGAACAGTACTTAGGTATGCTGTCGTTAGTAAGGTCTTAGATCTTCAGATACTGCTATAGCACACCTACAAAGCTACATACTTTTAGAAAGAGTAACTGAACTGTGAACATTTTTTTTTCTCCTTTCTTGTAGTAGCAGAAACAATTATGCCTGTGGCAAAACTGCATATTTCAGTGACCTTTTCAATTTTGTGAAGTGTTGCTCATGTTTCATACATCATGTTTTACATGTTAAATTTGGATACGTATAATCAACTTTGTGTATGAATGAGGAACTGCCCATGAACTACACTTACAGCTGTTTCATCAGTGTCTACGTTTGTCTAAGAAAGTGGATATGTTGTCTTGCTTCCTGATAGTGACTCATTGTGGCAATTAACTGTCTCTGTTTTGTTCATATGTTTAAAAGTGCAGGATTTGCAATGTGCCCTGTGATTCCTTACTAGAAACTATGAACAGGTGACACTTTGGGCACTGGGCTGTTTCGTATCAAGACACACCAAAATGGCAATGAGTGTTACACCAAAATTCTGAAGAGATGCTTTACTGCAAAATTTCTAAACTAGAAAATGGTGCAATTAATTATGCCTTAAGAAGATAATTTCATAGAGATTGCTTTCACTGTAGTATTTGAAATCTAAATAAAAAGGCAGCCAATTCAAGACATCTAAAAACTTTTGTTTGTTGTGAAACAATGGAATATTACTGAATTCCTTGCAGATATTTTGTGATGTGCATACTGTGGCTTCGTGCTCTGCTTTACAGTGGCTGTCTTCGGTGCATCTGGGTGTGTTTTGGTTGGTTAGACAAGCCAGGCAGAAGTAGCATTAACTCTGCCCATTAAAATGGACGGCTGTCACCATAGCGCAAGAGTGGCAAACAAAAAATTATTTGGACAGACAGCTGAGGCTCTCTGGTCCAATACTTTTTGAACCCTGCTATAAGGTGTATGTGTATTGGGGTGCAGGAGGAAGAGAAGGGATGACTATCCAGGACTGAGTAATTGAAGTGAATGCTGGTAATTAGGATCACAGAGTCATTAAGGTTGGAGCAGACCACTGTGATCATCTAATCCAACTGTCAACCCATCAGTTGCAGATTTGGAAAGTAAGGTCTGGGTTGGACAATGTGACCTTCAGGGTTCCCTTTCAACATAAATCATTCTGTGATCACGTGGAAAAATGTTGGTATGACAACCATTCTGTATTTACTGTCTCAAAGTGATGTGGTTAATGCCGTCTGTATCAGACTGTATCTACAATATTCTTAAACACTTTCACAGATCCTCAGAAACTACTCAGAAGTCTGAGATAAGCTTGCTCTTTCACAGGCTTTAGCTAAGTTTGGAAGTGTCCTAGAATGAGTCCATTAGGCTCAGTTAAATTGAACGTATTCAGACTACTTAAGTTTTCTGTAACCTGTTCTTTACCTATAACAGGCTGATCTTGACCTGTTCTCTCACTTATGCTAAATGTGAGCCATCTGCTCACTCACCATCTTTTTATTGAACTGATACAACAAAGGCATTAAACACTGACTTTTAATTTTTTTAGCATCATCTGTTGTCAGAGATCTGTTCCCTTATGCTAAGTAAAACTGGAGTAGTGTAGTTACACTAACTATGTATTTGGCTTGTTGATGAACCTTACTGAGACTAATAGAAATGAGCAAGATGATCTTACACTCCTCAGAGAAATACAATACAAAGTTTAATGGTATAATGAAAAGAGTATAGAGTATATTACAAAGGTGTTTTCACCTGGGAAGGTTAACAATGATGTATTATCTCAGTCATTTGTCCGGGTGTTTCCCTATTATTTATAGGACTTTCAGAGTTGCTTTGATCCTGCTTGTGATAAAGCTTTTATTATTGATTCTCATACTGAAAAGGCCCAATCTTGTTTTTATAAAAGAAAGAAGGGACTTGAGGTTTCTCCCTCCTTCACTCTTTTTTTCTTTTTTCTCATTCTGATATCATGCTTAGCAGATCCTCAGCTTGCCTCTGGAGGAATTGCTATTTCAGTGGCATTGTGTTTATTCATCTGAGCCTGAGACCAGGCTCACTGCTTCTGGGGGCTGCTCACCTGATTTGAGGATTGGGGTTTTTCGTTTTCACTTAGTGTCTTCGTGTTGCTGGTTTTGTTTCTTCTTGGTCAATGCAGTCATCTCAGTGATGCCTGCCAATCTGATAATTCAATAGTCTTCTGTGGTACAAGGTTTTATTTTCTTTTTTTAATTTGCTGTAAGTCTATGAATTGCATATCTCAGTTTCTTACTCTTACGAGTTATAGTCTTTCTTTCTTTACGAGAAGGATCTTGGGAATCTGGTTTAATGGAAAGTAAGCAGTTTGTTCAGTCTCAGTTTCAGTGGGGAATTAAGGAGGGGCTACAGGGGAGGGAATACCCTGTACTGTCCATCAGTAGTCATGAAATATTGCCCTTATTTAGCCAGTATTTGTCAACAGGGTAATAAGGGTATATAAACACGTAGACACAGGTAGATGATACAATGTAACAAATCATATTTCCTTAGGAAATCAGATTGAGAAGTAGTGTCTAAGTGAAATCTCCAGCCCTGATATATGCTGAATAAATTGCTGAAATTGCACAAATTAGAGCAGAGCAATTAGTCCAGGCTATTACTGCAACAGTACATTCTGCTATTTGTTCACTCCAGCAGCCAGCTAAGTATCTAACTAGCACTTTTGATGTGGTATTCACCCATTTTGTATGCACAGTTGCAGCATTTTCACAGTTATGCTGTGCATATAAATGATCCAAGTATATTCTGCAACTCTGAATGAATGCTGTTATCTACTTGTCATTCTTACATTAAAAAAACCAACACACTCTTAATTAACTGATAATACAATAATGAATGAGGAGGCAAAACTGTGATGCAGGTGTTCTCCTGAACTGTCAATTATTCTATTAATATTTCATGATGTTATTTTTTCCTATTTGTGTACCTATTTGTAAATCTAGATTTACAACTCTCACACCTTTCCTCCTTTTCGCCTCCCCTATTCTATCCCTCAGTATTTCACTATGTATGCTTAACTTTTTTTCATTATTTGCAGGTCTGCTATTAAAGCACTGCGTCCTGGTGGATCATTGGTCTACTCTACTTGCACTCTCTCAAAGGAAGAGAACAGCAATGTAATAAATCTCATTCTGAACTCCTGCACTAATGTTATTCCTGTAAATATAAGTGAAATTGCCAAAGCTGTTTCCCAGGAATTCACTTTTCACAGTGCTACACAGCAGCATGAACTTCTGGTTCTGCCAGAGAAAGGGAGAGCGTGGGGTCCAATGTATGTAGCTAAATTAAGGAAAATGTAGTCCGCTTGATGCCCGTTAGTTTATTCACTAATCAACGAAACTGTATTTATTTCTACTATACTGTGTGTGTGTTTGAACACGCACATGTCCAAGTCAATTGAATTTCGAGTTTCGCTGTTTTGTGTATGGAGCTCCCTAATAAAATGTAAATGAAATGTAACCTGGTTACCTAAAAATACAAAATGTTTTTTAACATGGGCGTGCGGGCTAAATCAGAGCCTGGCAGTATTTTCCAGGTGATGCTCTTAAATGGATTTATATTCCTGAATAGAGGCCTGTGTGGTTCTTTTTGTACTGTTTTTAAATTATTAATTCTGATGAAATAGAGTATATTTTTCAAAAATGGTTTGAATGGTGCCTGCTTCTGAAGTCTTGGAAATCCTGCATTCATTCTTGAAGATACCTTGAAATGTGTTATCTTGAAATGTGTTTTCTTGTAAGAGCTGCTTTGTATGCAAAGTTGGTCATCTTAAGCTCTGACTATTCCTAGCAGTGGCAAAACAGGTTTAATATTAGTTAGGTTGTTTAATGGTTGAAAACTGTCTTATGTTTAGCTGCTGACCTTTGCATCTATATATCAGCACCAGCCTTTTTTAGCTTGCAAAAATAATTTATATTTTTGAAAGGTCTCTGTAACAGTTGACTTAGATGTGTTTAGCTTTGATACTTAGTTTGTGACATAATGCAGTATATCGAGCTGGCTATGAGGCACATAGAACCAGAATGATTAATAACTACATTAGTGGTATCGTATTCAGACAGTTCTGTTACGTAATTGCAGTAATTATGAACAAAACAATCTGAAGAGGTGGCTTATATCCCAAGTTGAGGAATGTTAAATGAATTTGTGATGGTACATCTGTGGTGTGTACAGGAGATTCAGTGAGAAGAATATGTATTAATGTTCTCTTAGGTTTCCTCAATTCTGCTGTGCAGTGCTGTAGAGAAATACGGCTGTATAGGCAGGTATGTACATGTTCATGCATATATACACATGCAAACTGTATTTTCACGTATGCTGTCGATGGACTGAGTGTGTAAAGCACCGATTTGTCAGTGCTTGGCTTTTGCCTCTGAATAAATCATGTAACAGTGTATCTGTTTGGTTGGATGCCTGTGTTAAAATAGAATGGAGTCCTCCGTGCCACTCTTAGCAAAGAAATTAAGTCGTTTCCCTGACTGAAGCTTATAGTGAATTTTTAAGGAATGCTGTTGTCAAGAGTGGAGATTTTTTGGGGGGTGTATGGCACATGTCTCGAGTTTGCATGATTGTGTACATATGGATGTCATATTTTGTGTGTACGTATTTGTGTACATGCATGTACAATCAATCCCAATCAAAACCAAGACTAATGCAGTTTTTTTTCTTCTTGAAAACAGAAGGACATTGGCTCATAAATACTGGAAAAAAATAGTTAAAATGATTATTGATTCAGCACCTCATTAACAAAGGTGAGAAGAATGTTGATGTGAGGTTTTCTGTCAGAAGTTCCATTGGAAATGCAGTAGTTCTGCTTCAGTTTCTCTAGTAATTCTGTTGTGGCAAGCTGAAAAATGCTTGTTACCATTATGAGTAAACTACCTTTTGTCTCTGGAATGAATTTTGTTTTTAATGCTTTTATTCTTTGCTCACCTTGTTATATTGATGGCCTTTAACTCTTCACAGCAGTCCTGTCATAGATTGCTTAATGTCTGTCCCCACTCTGAGCTGTATGTTTACTGGGAGCCTCCTGAACCTAGTATCTAAAGCAGTGAGATGGCAATGTTCAAAACCACGGAAGCTAAACTGTAGAAAAATCTTTGTTGCTTAAAAACAGATGCTGATCGTAAACAGTAGCTTTAGTTCTTTAGGCTCCTGTGACCGAGAAGAAAAATGGTTGGGGCAGTTTGCCCTCAAATAGAATCTCGCTGCTGTTCCTGCTGCTGAAGCAAATAAATGCATGAAGTACTCTTCTCCTTTGATACATGAATTTCCACAGTTATCCTCTCCTTTACTTTGTGAGGAAAAATGTTTGAGGCCCCAGTAGTATTAAATTTTCAGCAGTCTCTCTGAAAGCTTAAGACTGTATGAAGCATATGCAACTTGAGGCAGAGAAGTCACTAATGTATGCAGATGATGAGACTGTGTTCCTTTGAAAGAAAACTAACAGCATCTGCCCCAGAAACATTAAATGTAATATCTGAATTTGGAGTCATCTCAGGCGACTGGATGAAATAACAATACCCTTGTCAAAACGCTTTCCATCAGTTTTATTTGCCCTGTGGAAATTGAAATGGAAAGCCTAGAATGTAACATTCAGGAATGGAATTAAAATATGTGATTAAACTGAATAGTTGAGGAAAACGTGGGCTAGGTAATCACACAATGAATAAAGGAATGCTTGAAAGCTGAACTCTGCTCAGTCTCGATATATGGGCGAGTCCCTGTGAACCGCATTGCATTAGACCTAAATTATGCGGCAAGGCCTCCTGATTTATATAAAAGCTGCACTGAGTTCTGCAGCACCCTTTGCTGTTCTTCTGGAGTTTCTTTGCAGCTAGCCATACAAAGGCAGCAAAACGACAGGAGGGAAAGAGGCTCACTGTGAAGTGATACTTATTTTGCTTCGTAACAGATGAGTGCTTGTTCAGAGTACTGTGGAGAATTTTTTTATGTTCTAATTAGTTCTGGCTGCTGACAGGGATTTGGTAAGCATGTGTGGTGGGAGAGGAAGGAAAAGAAGGAGAAAACATTCCTGTGGAGGTAAGGGGGATCGTTTGCATACACCAAAAGCAAGGGTACTTAAAAAGCTTGTGTGCCTGTTCAGATATTTCTTGGTTACTTCCAATGTCTTTAGAAGTATTTTCTGTTACAGCGGGTCCAGAGGAGGGCCGCTAAGATGATCAGAGAGCTGGAGCACCTCTCCTATGAGGAAAGGTTGAGGAAACTGGGCTTGTTTAGCCCTCTTTTCTCCAAGCTATGGGGAGATCTCACTGTGGCCTTCCAATACTCGAAGGGAGCTTATAAACAGGAGGAGGGGGACGACTGTTTATGAGGGTAGATAGTGATAGAACAAGGGGTAATGGTTTTAAACAGATAGGGGAGGTGTAGGTTAGATATTAGGAGGAAGTTTTTCATTCAGAGCGTGGTGATGCACTGGAACAGGTTGCCCAAGGAGGGATGCCCCATCCTTGGAAGCATTCAAGGCCAGGCTGGATGTGGCTCTGGGCAGCCTGGTCTGGTGGTTGGCAACCCTGCACATAGCAGGGGGGTTGAAACTAGATGATCATTGTGGTCCTTTTCAACCCAGGCCATTCTGTGATTCTTTAGAATTTCCTTTGCTCACCTTCAGGGCAAAGCAGCAATACTTTTCTGTTTTTTACATCCATTTCCCTGAGGTGTACTATATCTTGCTTCCTCTTTAACATGCAACACTGTTGGAAATGAGGTGGCAAATAAGTTGGCCTCTCCATCTTAATGGAAGTGGCAGCCTCAGGAACAGGCAGGTGAGTAAGCTGAGGGCAAGAAAGTGGCCACTTCTGTTGTGTGTTTGAGTAGCCAGAAAAATCTGTTTTATCTTCGTGGCAGACAATTAAGATTGCGCTTGTTTAATGACTCATCTCATTGCAAATGTATCTCATATAGCAAATATCGGTGCAGAAGATTTCAGAGACTGTAGAGGTAACTGGTACTCAACTGGTTGTGCTTTTCTGCCATTCCTTTTTCAAACACAGAGGAAATATTTTCTCTGTTTAGATGTTTGGACTTTTTGTAGTGTCTGTGTATGTGTGTGTATATATGTCTATATATATATACACACACACGGTACAATAAGTTGATCTTATAGAGGGAGCTTCAGTATTTGGCAGATCTTATCCTTTATCAATGACCTCTTACACAGTTCAGTTACAGCTTGTCAAAAGCATTCTCCACTGTGGAGCAGAGTGGAAAAACAAATTACACACAAATGACACTGGGCTGTTACAGTCAACTCAGGGACTAGCAACCTCTTGACTTCCTCACTAAGATGTGTGAAAAGCAATGGAAGTATAATGTAAAATATGGGAGGAAAGATAACATGGCTTTCTGCAGTTCTGAACTGAATGGAACAGCAGTGATGCTGAATCCTGTGCAGATGACCCATGAGTGAGTGATGGGGAACAGAGAATTCCTGGGATGAGAGGGGTAAAAAATAAAATTACTTGGGGCCACAGTTGTGTGCTGGGGGGGGGAAGACCTGCCTAGCTCATTTGGCTGTCACAATACTATCAGTAGGAAAATTTATTTTGAGGATGTTGCCAGGAAAGCGATGGGGTTTTGCTTTAAATTAATCAAGTATTTAAATCAGCTATGAGCATTTAAATAGAACCTGACTACCTGTTTTAGCAGAATGGATGATTGTGTTGGTGTTGTGTTCTTGTTGGTAAAATTGCTTTGGCCTTCTAGGTAACTTATGCGATATTGTCTATAAATGAGACTTTTTTTTTTTATTTCTAGAGGAAACTTGAGCACTGCATATTGGTAGTCAACTTCCAGATAAAACTCAGCTAAAGATGAAACTCTTAAGTTTTCAATTACTGTTTTTGTCAAACTTGAATCAGAGAGCCTGGAGTGTATGCAGTCACTGATCTCAGGCTTTAGATAGCTCTGCTGTGCCCCCACCATGTGATATTTGACTAAAGGTAGGATTTTATAAGGCTGATCATAGCAACACATTTGTCTGAAAATGCCTTTCCTGTCTGATCTTCCTCAGTGCCCCTAGGATTTAAAGTCAGGGTCTAATAGCTTTGGGAGGGGTTGAATTTTATTTGACAGAGTATGTGGTCTTCTGCGGAGAGAAGCATCATAGAACTCCCCTGGCTTCATTTAAAAAAAGGCAGGTGGTATGGAAATAAAACACTGTTCAAAAAGTGACAACTGCTCTTGAAAGGAAAGGGTAGAACATAAATATGTTTTTTTATGATGGTTTGTATGTTTCACTGAAGAATTTCTACTCTATGCAGCTGTGTTTAGGTTGGTCACTTACATAAGTGCTTCCTCGCTGTTTCACTTAGTGGTAGTTCTGTGGACATGGTGACTTGTCAGTGTGTTGTGGTGGTGTAAACTCTCAGAGTCACAGAGGAAAAAGAAACAGATTGTGCTCCCCTAAATCTACAGGCAGTAACTGTAAGTTATAAATTGTGTGTGTGTGTGTGTGTGTGTGTGTGTGTGTGTGTGTATGTATGTATATATGTATATACATACATACACACACACACACACACATATACATATGTATATATATATATATATATATATATATATATATATATATATTAAGGGATTTTCCAAAAGTTGTTCCAGAACTAAGTCTTTTGTCAAGGTTTTTAAAAGCATTAGGAGGCAGCACAACTACCCAAATATGAAAGATACCAGCACTTCATCTGATAAGACTAGTGATATTCCTACCTTGCTTTTTTCTAAAATGATGCTGATGACCATATGTTTGGCCTGAACTTACTGACACTACTCAAACAAAGTAGTGAAAATAAGCAGGAGGCTCATTTACATGCAGATGCAGTGTTAGAGAAGATCTCACAGCAGTCCAAAGGAAATTTGGGTTACCTATTGCTGTTTCTTTGATGCTATTCTGGTCTAATAATTATAGAAGAGCACTTGTGTTGGTGATGGGCCTAACACAACTCCTCGTTTTCCATTTGTCTCAAGCAACTTGCTTTGCTACTGGAGAAATCTCTAGAAGTGTACATTTATCTTGCTTCAGTGTGAGTCTACGAGTTAATGGCTTTCAAGAGGAGCAAGACAAAAATTCAGGCTCTTAATACGTGTTCTTGTGTTATGTTTCCCTTCTTGGATGTGTCTTGAGTATGAAGTGTATAAGAATGTAGATTGTATTGTAGATATGCTATTTTCCCTTTTTTAATGTATTGATTAAATATTCTGCCCAAAAAGAGGAAGGTCTGGTGCTCTCTACTTACCTAAAACAAGGTAAATGTGTTGAGGCAGGTGGGAATGGGTGGGTAAGCAACAATGTGAAAGTAATGTTTTTAAAATTTTTCAGTTTTGCTGGAAACTGTAAGACAAGCATGTATGCGTTACTGAGAATTAAACGATGGTATCAAGTTGCATTACTCAAAATCTAGGACATCAAATGAGCAGTTCACATCCCTGCCTGTTTTTGTGTTTGCTGTCACACTGGGAAAAAGTGAGCAGCTATTGCTGTGCCTTCATTTGGATATGATGGGCTATGAAAAGTAAGCAAATATGTAACTGATAGAATTCTCAAGTGTTTTTCTAGTTGTCTCTCTGTGGAACAAGATAAGAGTTGGGAGCAATGCGTGGTGTGTTTTGTAATGGTTTTAGCTTTGTTGATGTGTTTTCTAGGAAAAAAACTAGATTGGTTGAATCTGTGATTAGGTGATGGAATAATTCCTTATAGGAAGGAAAAGAAGTCAGAACATTGAGTCGTTTAAATCTAGAGTGCACAGAGGATTAGAAAAGGTACAGGGAGGAATAATTTTGTGTTGGCAGGAAATAGACTTAATAGTACTTTTTATCTGTAATTTTTATGAATCTATGGCTAACTGGGGAAAAGTTTAATGTTCCTGATACAGCAACTGAAGGTAGGAGAAGGAAGATTGACATACCCAGAGCTGTTATAATTCATTTCATTACTTCACACAAGGCTTTTATATTGTCACGCCCATAAAGCGCCAGTGTGTGTGCTTATAGCCAATTCATCTTTATATACTGCTGCTGATCCCATTGAAGTGAATGGCAAAACTCCCATCAATTTTAATGGCAGTGGGATATGGCCCATTTTGTAGATATACAATGTATATTTCCTGCACACACTACTTTCCGTGTATAATGTGTCTCTCATCTGAGGCTCTGAGAATGTTTTACAAAGCGGTTAATTCAAAACCATTCATGTCCCCTCCAACTGATAATGTGATCCATCTTCAGAAGGAGATTTAGAAGTTGGCATTTGGTTATTTATTTATTTTAGGCACAGTATGCATTTAGAAGGTCTCCATGTGTGAAGGGCCATCTTTGGAAAATTTCCATGAATGAGTTGCTGGAGGTAACTAGATTGGAAGTGCATGTCGTACTTGCAAGGTTACCATTATGCTTCAAAACTGAAAAATAGGAAGCATCAAGGAGAATTGAAGGCAGCATGGATCAGTGGGTTTGTACATTACTGGTAGTCTGCAGCCCCAGAGGCTTAGAAAGGTCCCTTTTGGATATCACTTGTGTGAATGGAATAGATTCACTTAATTAACAGGGTACAAATAAAGAAAAAGGTCATTATTGACTCTTTGGCTATCTTAGCATTCTTAACTGAGAAACACATTAGACAGTGGTGAGGTACATACTCCTTCCAGAACCCATCATCCTTGAGCCTGTTTAAAATAAATGTGCAATGTATGAGCTGTGTTTTAGTAACTCTAAACTCTTGCTGGTTTTGCTTTGAAAAATGTGGATTCATAACAGCATTCAGCATGGGCGTGATAGAAATAAAGCTATCTGACAGACCTGTGTCTTCACTTGAGCATCTTCCTTCTTTCACAGTTATGTATGTACGTATGTATGTTGGGTAGCATTCACATTCCTAGCTTAATGAGATAACAGAGTTTGTAGAGGACCCAAATGAGAAGTTTGCAGTGTTGCTTAGCCTTACAGCATAGTTGTGAGTCATGTACTAATAGAGACTATATCATTCAGCAAACTCTACTGCAGGTGGCTTTCTGTACAACATGCTCTTTCACTTAGCATATGCTATTCCTTCTGGAACTGGAGTATGCAAAGACTTATGATCTCTTTGACTGGGCTGTATGCAAGAGTATATGCACCTTGTTGAAATAGGCCTCTTTTTGGTTAGGGCTGTAACATTGAAGAGTGTGTCTTAATGAATTTAAGTAGCTGTGTTGTGGTGGGGTGACACAGGAAAATAGCACCACCCGGAAGCATGTTAATGTCATCTAACCATGCAAGCAGTCAATTTTCATGCAGTCCCCTACATAGCAACTCATGTAAAGCAGTTGTCACCCAAGACAAACAGGAATTATCTGATTCAGTTGGTTTTCACTGCCTTTTATTTTTTAACCTTGTTTAAATATATAAGTAGTCGTGGTGTTGTTGCTTTTTTGTTTGTTTGTTTTTTAATTCTAGATACAAAGTGGACTTGAACTCTTAGGCGGTGATACATATTCTTACCTTATTCTCAAGGACATGCTGACCTTCACTTCAAGTGCTGAAAGGATGGTGTAGAGCTATATTCCACCATGTGTTGGACCGTATGCCATAAGTATGGCTTTGTGGAGAGGATACTGTTGTTGTTATAGCACTCGCCTGAAGTTCAGGAGGCCAGAGTTCAGTTTGCGGTTTTTACCTTGGGCAATTTTCTTCTTTTTTGATTTTTAGAAGCACTCAGTAGAGGACTAACTCTCCAATCCATATCAAACATTCCTGTTGGTTTGTCTGAGAACAGAGTTAAGATACAATTAAGTGCATAAATTGCTTTGTCTTTAAACTCTCTGGGCCTTGTTTTTCCATCTGTCAACAAAAGCCAAGCTTGCTCCAGTAGCATTTACTTATTTATAAATGTCGCACTACTTACTTCACCAGTTTCCAGACATAAGTTGACCTGGGACTTGATTTCTTTAAATTATGCGGCCAATTTTTTGATGAAAAGTTTCATTGCTTTTGCTGAAAAAATGCAAAGCTTTAATAACAGAAGATGGGGAACAGCTTTTCCACCAGAGTTTTTCTTCCTATATCCTCTCTTAAGAGTTCTTTCTTAGGCGAAAAAAAAATATGTATAAATATCTGTCCCCTTATGCTTTCTTCTAGCCTTCTTGCAGAGTACAAAATGCTGTAGTTTCTAAGCTCAGCTTCGCTTTATTCTGAGGAACATGGCTTTTTTAAATTATTAATGCTTGACCAAGAAACATAAAGCAAGTTTTATTTTTCTTCAAATTGCATCATACAAATTGATTCTCAATGCAGAACTGAAGGTGTTTTGGAAAAAAAAAAAATTACAGTTTTAGTTGGGTTGCAAGTGCAGAAGATATCAAAGGGAGGATATTACTGAAGTTAACATACTGAAGGCTACTCTGCTACTTAAAGGAGTACTGTAATAGGCCTTTGGATTTTGTGTAAGTTTGCTTGGGTTTTTGTTTGTTTTTTTGTTTGTTTTTTTCCAGAAAGGGAAATTAGATATTAGTCCTGGTGAGAATGAATGTCTGAGGAAGAATAGATGCATTGCACTGGAAGGCGTGTGTGAGATTATTCTGTCAAGACAACTGAATGGATCCATGCTTAGCTCAAGTTCTTGATGTGGAGAGGTTCTTTGTCTTCTCTGCAATGATTCTGTGGAGATTCAAGATCAGGTATTATGAATATTTTTTATGCTAGATGGAAATATCTGTGTTCCTATGGGGAATGAAGGGTAGGGAAATAGTCTGAAGAGATTTGATTTTCTTTGTGTTTCATTTTTAAGAAAAGGCTCCTCCTCCTACATGCCTCGGTACATACGCTGAGAGGCTTCTTTAGATTCTTCTACCTGAAAGGGCTTAGAGATGGCTAGAGTGTGATTTGATTCTCGGGATCACAGATAAGCTAAATGCAATAGACAGCGCTTTGTTTCTATTGAACTTGTTGCATTGTTGATGTATGATTTTGAATAAGCAGTAGGAAAAAACTAGAGATAAGTGTCTTAATCTAAAGTTTTCTAAAGATTTTATTCCCATTAAAAAAAAAAAAATTGCTCTTTCTGAAATCGGATATAAGAGAACGAGACTGTGAAAGGTTTTCTAAGGCAGCACATTCTCTGTTGAGTCCTACATTAAAAGGAAAATTAGAACACTGTCTTTCACTCTTTACACTGACTTTAATCTGTCGGAAATGTAGTAAGGTTGACAGTAGCTAAGTGACCTTGGTGTCAAAGTCATATTCACTTCCTTGGAGATTTGGGCTTTCAAAAACATTTCAGCTCTTTGAAAATGCTAACTTAAAGGTCAAAATGGACTAGATTTCAGTCAGTTCTGTACAACTTTTCTTTTTCCCAATGTTTACTTCAGGTACACAACTGCTGTTGCTGATAGTGAATGGGAAAGTGCATTTGATTTTTCCATAGGGGATTTCAATCAAAACATTGTGTAGACTTAGTTTGGATAGGGTGAACTTCTGTTGAAATACCTGCAACTGGTTTATGCCATTTAACTGATGATTGTTAGGATGAATAAAGTGGGATCAGGCATGCAAACTGCATTTCACTCTCCTGCATGTGAAATTTTGCAGCAGTGATGTAGGCAAAGCTTAAAATGTCATCATACTAGTTCATCTTTAACATCCTGCATGCTCGTGTTTAACTCAAGTGATATGACAGGGCATTATAAAGAGGACACAAACAGAAGGACATCAGTGTGCAAATTCCTGACGCTGGAGTGACAAAGATAATTTCAGACTGCAAATCCTTACTTGGGTTAAGTCTGTCTCAGAGGTTGCAGCTGATATCTCCATTCAGGCTCCGGAATGTATTTAAAGATGAATGTTTAGGTCTTGGTGAGGTTAAGCCCATACAAGCAAACAAATGGGTTTCACCTTCAGAAAAATGTAAGCTTATCTGTAAGAAAAGCAATTTTCTCCTTGTGCTCTGCTAAATGTAACCCATCAGAATGGTCAGTCACTCCTGCGGGGCATCTCCATCGCCCTACTGGACTGAGTGTATAGGGAAGCCCAGCACCTTGGGTTACCCCCCTCCCTTTGCTGTTACTTCTGTTTCTTACTTCTCTGCACTTAGATCCTGACATTTGTAAAGAGAAGCATTTTGGTTTTTTTCTGTACTAACTTTTAGAGAAGGTAAAAAGAAAAATGGTCTGGTGGTCAGTGACCATGCACATAGCGGGGGGGTTGAAACTAGATGATCACTGTGGTCTTTTTCAACCAAGGCCATTCTATGATGCTATGAAGAACTGCAGGAGAGGCAAAAACAGTTCTGGAAAGAGGAACCAGCAGGTTGGTTTTGTACTGGGGGGAAGAGAATGAGTACTTAAGAATCTAAATCAGTATCTAAAATAATTTCAATCAGAAGCACTGGTAAAGCTTACTCTCTTGATTTTTAGGAAAGCTGAAAAGCATATTACTTGGTTCTCTCTGCTCTTCTTTTCCCATTAGCAGCTGTACTGGGCAAGCTATTTGCGTAGCTATGTGTCTGTCTTGATAAACACGTGGTGGTTTTAGGAGTTCCTACAGTGGGGATGGCTCATTTAAGCTTCTCCTTACAAAGGCAGCAGTTAACAAAAATTAAGTGATTCTTCAAAAAACAACTCTTACTGAATATGTAGTAATCTCATGATTTCAGGCTTCTTTTGATATTCAAATCTCTATGGGTAAGAAGTAAACAGGAGGATTTCAGAAGATTGAATCTTTGTTCTTCTTTCCTTGGTGTGCTCCCTTTTCAGAATCATTGTTTCAGAGCATTATGAAATGTGAAAATGTGAAAAATGCTGTCTGAGGAGCAATCGGTTTGGCATATTCTATTGGAAAAAGTTAGCAAATGTTAAAATATTAGAGTATCACTGTTAAAGCTTCCTTACCTATTTTGGAGCTGTTTGTTCCATGAATGTAATACAGTGAGAGTGAGGTACGATTCTATCTCCTTGTTTTCTTCAGCTCATTCTGTAATGACAGGTCTGCAATGATATTTTTGAACTCATGCTCTTTTACTCAGGTCAGGACATGTGTACCTGATGTCTCTCTGGGGCTTCAGGTCGAGTAATTTTCTACTCAAAAGAGAGCAGCCTTTAAATATTATTCAGCTGAATAGCTGATTTTTCCCCATCTCTTCCAAAATGTGTTACGCTTGCACTCAAATGCAAAGCATGTCTACTATGAATGTCAGTCAGTCCATAAGTATGCTGGAGAAGGAGGGAGAACAGTTAAAGTAGTCATTTATTGCTAAGAATGCATGCAAACTGGAGTGAAAATGAAATCTGTCATCAGTTCATTAGCTTAATTTTTATTGGATCTGAGCTACTGCAGCCATTGTTATAATGGAGGTGTTATGACTGTTACCACATTTGGATATGGGGTCTGTTCTAATCCCTCTTAGTTTAATTTCTATATTTCTGGATGAATCAATCTGTTTTACCTCTTGTACAGACCTGTCAACTCCTTTCAACTCACAGCTATGGCCCTGCACCTGTATTATAACACATTTATCTCGCAAACCTAATTCATTAGAGGATGTCAATATGTATGTTAGGCTTAAAGACTTCCTGACTGCTGTTACCTTGTAGTAGTCTCTGTTGTTCTGAATTTGCACACTGAAAACATTTTCTCCTGCCCGTGTCAAGAGATGCTTTGCTCTGTATTTTTTCCCTACAGGCCCATTGTACCTTGCATGCTGTATTTCTAGTATCGAGTTTGGCAGGTGTAGCTTGCAGGCTTATAAATGATTTGTTAAGAAATTACCTGGAGACCATTGTGTCTGATGCAAATATAAACACGTCAGCTGGAGTTTTCCCCTTACAAAGGAGATGGCAAAAAGGCAGTGCTTGAAAAACTGAGAAAAATGCATAGATCCTTTATATGTTAAGCAAGACAACTTTCCTGGGATTGCAGTCACTGGGACTGTGACACATAGCAGAATTCTGGAGCAAATCCTTGTCAGAGATACTGCCTGGGAACAGGTGCTCTGCTGGAATAAATTCTTATAGCTTCAACAGAGCAGTGGTGGCTGATCTCAGCAAGCAATCTGGTCCATCTTTTGAGGAGGAAAGGTTTTCCCAAAGCTTTCGATCACAACACTTGGGCTTTCATGTTGCCTTGTCCTGGCGATCGGTTTAGGACTGTAATCCCTAGACCACCTGGATGTACAAACCTGAGCAGGTGTAAGCAGTGTGCTGTGAGCAGTGAACTGTGATGGCCAGTTTCATCAGAGGAAAGGGAATGTGGTCCCTTGGATTGCCTTGCAAATGGAAACTTTCAGGTCGTATGAACATACTTGTAGCTACTAGGAATTTGGCTGCCTATTCAAAAGGTGGCTGAAGTAGACAAAAAGTAAAAACTTGGAAAACAAGACTCAAGGAAGGGAAGGGAAATGTAAGACAACATTTAGCAAGCTGCTGACTTGTTAAACATAGTTCTCTCTAATTTATACTGAAGCAAGCCCAGTTCTATCCTGCCTAAATTTTTTGGCTTTATTCACAAAATGTACTTTCTTCTAGACATGAACTATGGTATGTACACAGTTATGCAGTGCTTGCAAACAAAAGTGAAACTTTTTCATCTAGTTCTTTTTGAATTTGTGGAGTTGTCAGTATGACTTACGATATGACACAGTTTTTTGTTTCTTGTACAGTATAAGTGGCATCTATCTGGTGTGGATATTCATAGGAGAGCGAATTAGGATGTAGTGGCACAAAAGTAATTTTCACCTCAATTTCAGTAAATAAAGCAAATCTGTCTTCTGTCGGTCATACTTCTCCCACATTGTCTGCCTAGTAGAATAAAAATTGAATTGTTCAAGTGAAATTAGAACATCATGGCCTTGACCTGAGCAGGAATGAAAAAACTAGATTTGTACAGGAGATGTTCATGTAATTAGTGGGGCTCCTAGCAATGTTAATTTTTGAGCACTACTAATTCAATTGCAATAACTTCCTATATTAATACAGTAGAGTGTCAATATTAACACAGTATTGCAGGGATTAAAAATGTTCACTTTTCCTTTTTTTCTTTTTTCTTCTTTTTTCTAATACATGCATGATCAATTTCAGGTGTAACATTCTAAAATTTTTATTATATTCAGCCAGCCCAGATCTCATTAGATTAGACAAATATTGTACAGGTAGAAAGTGGATCATGTAAATGCCACTATTATTATTCATGAATTTTCCTGCTACAGTGGGTTGGAAATCTGCAACAAATATTCTTCTATAAATGACTTTATTTAAGATCTGGTATTGTATTTCTGTATGTTTCCATTGCTATTTAATAGGGCTTGATTCATTTCTCTGGATGCAACTCAATTCTCTACCATTAACATTTGTTCTCTCGCATTGATGATAATGTGAATCTTTCTTACCTCCTTTCTTCCTACCATCCAGGTCATCACAGGATGACAATTTATATCACAGACTGGAACTTCAACTTGCTCTAACTTTTCATAGGAGAAGGAGTCCTGTCCTTCCTCCTCACCTTCTTTCCTTTCCTTTATTTTCTCTGCTTCTTAATGCATTCTTTGAATCAGACAAAATTTAGGATTGCTGAAAAGTGCTTCATCTACTGTAGGAAATAGCTTAATGACACGTTGCCTTCTGATGTAAACCTGTTTGCATACCAGTAATTGCTGTTGGATATTGTGTTGCAAAGCAGCCCAAAATATGGGAGTATAAATACATACACATATTATTTAGAGTGTATCTGTAATATATGTAAAACATACAGGTAAACCATAAGTAAAAATATATAGCGTTTCATATGGTAGGCAGTGATTTAGCAGATTAGTCTTCTGGAAGAATTTTATTAATGGGAAAGCTTCAACCTGAAATTGGACCATGCTATAATTAAAAATAATGTCTGTAACATTAATTTATATAGGATACTTCAATACAATTAAAAAAAAAAAAAATGATTCTAACAAATTCCACTGGTTATTGTCATATTCATGACAATTTTTATATAAATCCATGACATATTTATGGGATTTTATTGTTTCAATTACTCTTTTTTTAGGTTACATAAAAATTTCCCATAATGTAGTTCTGTATCTTGTATTTATGATTTGCTAAAGTCTGAGAGCAACTTGTGGTACAAAATGCAAAAGCAATTTGCTCTTGACAGGATTAGGTCTATGTTTATTGAACATTATTTATTACACATATATATCAATTCATTCACATTAATTCAAGAAATTGTTTCTATTACTTATGGCACACGTATGTTGAATACCTTCTTGGTCTGCTGCTAAAACAATAACACACAATAATAACTATGTGCAGACTGCTAATGAGTAATAACATCTAGCATCCTAACATCTAATCTAAATCTATAGTTCTCTTTAAGCTCAAAACCATTCCCCTTGTCCTGTCACCACCTGATCACATAGAAAGTCAGTCTCCTTCCTGCTTATGAGCTCCCTTTTAGCACTGAAAGGCTGTAGTTGAGATTTCCCCGCAGACTTCTCTTCTCCAGGCTGAACAAGCTCAACTCCTTCGGCCTGTCTTCATAGAGGAGATACTCCAGCCCTCTGATCATCTTTGTGACCTTCTTTGGAGCCACTCCAACAGTTGTGTGCCTTTCTTGTGCTGGGGGCCCCAGATCTGGTTGCAGTACTCTAGATGGGGCCACATAAGGGCAGAGTAGAAAGGAACAATCCCCTCCTCTGCTGGCAGCCCCTCTTCTTATGCAGACCAGGATGTATTTGGCCTTCTGGACTGTGAGCGGGCACAAGTAGTACAAGCAGTGCATGAAGTAGCTTTCACACTCACATGAATATTCAGTGCTATTGTATTTTTGGTGGTGCAGGTTATTTTCTTTAATTAGCAGGCCTACTTGTCATATAATGGCAGTATATTGATTGGTACAAAATAGAGAAAACTAAAAGGTCCAGAGGAGATCAGAGCTGAGCTGCATTTGTTGGTGTTTATTTCTTTTGGGTAGGCTGAGATGTATAAACTGTTGGTTTTTTTTCTAGTTTTGTGGTTAAAGCATGACAGTCTTCATTTTAATATAAAATTGCTCTTAGTGCTGAGTTTCTGTATTCCATTTTCTATGTGCTTATGTTTCTGACTTGTGTTTGCTGAAGTTACTAACTCTTGTGTGTTTTAGACACGAATAAAAAATAATACCATTATTAGTACATCCAGTCATCACTACCAGAAATCTACGGTTCTTTTTTCACTGCAGATTGCTGGGCAAAATATTTTGAGTTATAGCCTTATTTACCTTAATCCAAGAATTTTATAGCAAGGGGTACATTAATAAATCTAAGTTTATAGAAAAAAGAGATAACACAAATATGGAAATATGTTCAACCTCAGTTCCAGGTCGGCTCAAATCAGGTCAAATGCAAGTTCTCTGTCCTGCGAGCATGTAATGGAACAAGGACCTGGACAAGAGCTGAAGGTGACAATGTGGGTGCAAACCGTGACATTCAGATATGGCTCATCTGTCTTGTTTTCTGAGATATATTTCACTCGCTTGCTGCATTGGCCAACAATAAGATAGTCGTAGATTTGTCTCCTATTTTGTCTCAGGATCATCAGACAAGTGATCCAAGCAGGGTGATGAAGTGCCTGTTATAGCCTTGATCATCGCATCGGGCTGCACAGAACAAAGCTACAGTGCATGAAGTGCTGCCAGTTTGAGTCCTTAGGACACTAAGATGGTGGCACTGTTCAGAGAAGCCATTCTGTTTTCCCTATACAAAAGGAAAGCTCTCATGGTAGACTGTAGCGGCAGCAAACCATCATAGCTAGTAAAATCACATACTCTAATGCATACGTAAGCTGGTTTTGTGGTCAAACCACTTCATTTATATTGGAAGGATGTCTAGGCCAATTGCTATCTTATCCTCATTTCCATGTGCTTCTGCAGGGTCTAACATTGGGTACTGGCCTATAGATACTCCTAAATACATGTAATTGCTCCAAAAATAATGCTCCTTATTTATATCCATGGAATTTGCAACAAATACAAAGCACAGTAAGACTGTTTGATAGAGGAAATTCTCAGCAATAAAACACTTTTTCAACTTGGTGGCCACCATTAGCTGGCTCATGCAGAACTGGTCAAGATATTCTTCATTTCAAGGTGTAACAGCTGTACATGACTCTCTGGAACATGACTTGTCTTTCATGTTGCTGTCACTGCTGATGAAGCACACCGCCTGCTGCCTCGCTGTGCTCACATCCACTGTTTCATCTCCAGAAATGCTCAGTAAGTGTTGATGAATGTCAGTGGGTACCATTTTTTTCTGCACTGAAACATCCAATGACTTGTTTTTGCTTCATCTGCACTTTCATGTCAGAAGACATTCTGCCAGACTGCCCCTCTGCTGCCATCTATCACACAGCAACAAGGTGTAAGAGAATATTGATGGGAAGGTTCAACCTCTAGTGCCATACCACCAACAACTGCCTCTGATGTTCTGAACCAACATAATAAAATAGAGGCATTACTTTTGGTGCAGCCCTCATATATTTTGAAATACTACACACCTAAATGAAATGTGCACCCATGACCCATGTTAATGTGGAGCTAGCTGAGCAGTGTTGTAATCTGCTTCATCTTCACTCACTTCTGCGCACAAATAATCACACACCTTAGATAAATCTGTGCAGAAAAACTTTGTTATATCTATAGTTAAGGATGCAACATATCGTATCTCCAGAATTGAAGCCATTTGAATCAGATTTCAGTTAGACAAGCTAATTTTTCATACCATGACAACCACCAGCCTAATGTAAGATTTCCTTTTTCTCTTAAAGGTAAGGCTATTATTTTACTGAAGGAAAGGAAAGCCCTCCAGGATTTTTATACTCTGTCAGTATACGAAATATGTTTTGGATCTCAAAGCAAAGAGTGATTTCATAAAGTTATTTTGATGCAGCTTAAAATCATGTTTTCTCCAAAGCTTCTCTGAGAGTTGAGCACAGACAGGAATTCAGCAGGTTTAGCACCGAGCCTTCTATATGTATAAGTTGTTGATTGATGCTCTGCCTGCTAATTGTGGGGGTGAGTAGGAAAGAGCCAAGTTTTTGTTATACACAAAGGCCAGAAGGTAATATGATCTGACTTCCTGCACAACATAGGCTGTTTGCCAACACTTGAAGTAGCAACATTTTCATGGATATTGGATTTATAGCTTACGTTTAAAATGTTTTGTTTATGTCAAGTGAGTGGAAAAGATGATGTAGAAGGAAGATTTATTTTGCAAGGACAAAACAAACAAACAAAAAAAAGCAGGATAATTTCAAGTCCAGGCATTAGGGTTGAGAAGAGGGAGTAGATTATTTATCTATTGTGAGAGCTAGGAAAATGTTTTGAACAACAGGATAAGCAAGGAAGGAGGAAGAGGAGGAGGACTTCATAGAACTATGGAATAGTCAGAATTGGAAGGGACCTTTAAGATCACCTCGTTCCAACCCACTGCTATAGGCGGAGACATCTCCCACTAGACCAAGTTGCTCAAAGCAACATCCAGCCTGTCCTTGAATGCTTCCAGGGAGGGGGCATCCACAATTTTGCTCAGTAACCTGTTCCAGCATCTCACCACCTTCACAGTTAAGAATTTTCTCCTAATAACCCCTTCCAGTTTAAAGATATTTTCCCTTGTCCTGTCATTACGTGCCCTTATAAAAAGTCCCTCCCCAGCTTTCCTGTTCCCCCTCCAGGTACTGGAAGGCCACTATAAGGTCTCCCCAGAGTCTTCTCAAGGCTAAAGAGCCCCAGCTCTCTTAGCCTGTCTTCATAGGGGAGGTACTCTTTGTGGTGCTCATCTTTGTGGCCTTCCTCTGCACCTGCTCCAACAGCTCCACGTCCCTGTGTTGGGGGCCCCAGTTCTGGATGCAGTGCTCCAGGTGGGGTCTCACAAGAGCAGAGTAGAGGGGCAGAATCACCTCCCTCAACCTGCTGGTCACACTTGATGCAACCCGGGATACAGTTGTCCTTCTGGGCTGCAAGTCCACACTGTTGGCTCAAGTTGAGTCTTTCATCAATCAACACCCCCAAATCCATCCCTTTGTCATGTTTAAGAAATCTTTCTCTGAAAAACTGCCTGTTCTGCCCTTTGTTTTGGAGCATGCTTCTCCCATGTTCAGTTGTGCTTGTTTCAGACTTTGGTTAAATATCCTTGTTTTTTTTACAGCTGCAAACCATAGTCCAGACCTGTTGTATGAAATGCTGTCACACTGCCATAGAGTTTGTTGATTATCCAGGGCTTAGCAGAAGTGGACAAGTTTCAAACTTAAATCTCCTACTCGTTCCTAGGAACTTTTTATTTTTCCTCATTTTAGCTTATTTCCCCTACGTACCCCTGCCCTGTTTTCATTCAAGTAACCTGTCCTTAGTGTTACAGATTGAGACCATAAGCAAAAACTCTTCTGGGAACAGGACGCTGTTGTAGGAGAGACGTGCAAATGAGTACTTTGCATATGCTTAAAGTAGAACCGTGTCTTAGGCTTTTATGGCATAGCACAAGACTTCTACAGATTTTGTGTTTTAACAAAATAATCTCACGCTATTTTATGATGCAGTGCAGCACTTTATGATGCAGTGCAGTTTTCTGTTCTCTGCAGCCAGAGAACAGAAAACTTGAAGGGTTTTGGAAAACTAGAACTCCCTGCTAATATACAAGCTTTGAACCTTTGGCCTCATAAATAAGAGTGGGCGGATGGTTTCTAATTCACTGTGCAGAAAAACACAGCAGTGTTAAGCGCTAATAACGCGCTTTCAGGTGAGGAGTGAAACTCATGTGTGGTGAAAGTGGGAAGTCTAGCTCAGAAGACACAGGAAATGTGAAGAACCTCAATGTCAGAGAAGCAGGCTTCATGGTCATGCATTCCCAAACGGTACATTTAACAGAAGAAGATGTGTGCAGTAAGAGCTGAGGACTCAGCAGTTTATTTGAGTATTGGTTCCTTGGAGGACTTTCAGATCTCTGAGGTTTGTATTTTCAAGCTTTACGGTGTACGTGGTCTAATAGAAATTCCCCTGGCATCTTCTGTAGGTCTCTGATATTTCAGGTTTGATGATGAAAGTAGTCAGCTAAATGGTTGGTCTCTAAATATAGGAAGCCTTTTAAGTAAGTTCAGAGAAAGAATTAACCTTTTCCCCTCCTCACACGCCTCCTGGTGATTTGAACAATTGATTTTAGATAGGTAATGAAGTTTAATAACAGGATGATGAATACACTTCAGTTCTGCACTTTATTTCACATGCTCCTGAAAACAGATGCTTGGTAAGAGACAGACCATTTTTCTGATAACGTGTGTAGACATAGAACTTGGTTTACTTCTTTACTGTTTAACATCTTCTTGTCTTTACCCACTAGTTCTACATCAAGGTAATTCGACAGTTTATAGTGAATCATTCCTGACCCTTTCCTGATATTTCGTAATGAGAACCATGGTAAATAGTGTGGGGCCTCTTAGAATTTGTCACTTTTCTTCGAGCCTTCAGTTTTTCTAACTGCCCACAGAAGCCTCTAAATACAGATTGTAACACGGTTTCCCTAGCAGGAACTGGAGAGAGTGTGGGTATACACAGATACTCCATGTATCAAGATTTGTCTTTGTGTAATTTGGTACCGTATTCTGAGCTAACCTGAAAAAAGCAAATTAGGAAAAATGATTATTAGTTTTGTGGAAGAGTTACTTACAGGCTGTTAGCTTGGTATTTGGTCTACTGTGCTCAAGTGTGATAATGGATAATCTATTTGTTAAATTAGAATAAGGTTTTACTACTAGAACTTCTTGTCAGAAAATGTGTAAGCAGAAGATAAGAAGTCAAAAGACAATGAAAGCAATCAATAATAAAGTTATGTACACATCTCCTGCTTTTCAAATCCATGAGCATAAATGTGTAGATGGAAACACTCTATCTGTTAGAACAGCCCATCATTGAAGGAATCAACTTTTTAATACAAGAATTTGCAGTGCAGGTTATGAAATCTTACTTTGTGGATCTTATAGCTGGTTATTGTATATAATTATCTGCAACTGGGTGAATTGCTTCAGATATACAGACTACAGACTGAGATATTACCTCTCTCTGACCTGAAGCTCTTCACCTCATTTTTAGACATACATGTATGTGCTTCATGGACGATATATGCTTTATGTCTGATGATGCATGTGTGCTTTGCATTTCAGTAAACCAAACACATAATATGTGCTCCAGAAATGGCTGAACTGGGGAAATATCTACACTGATGTGTTTTTGATATTAAAATGTTGGGGCATTTTTGGAAGGAAAAGCTTTTCCTTTGGCTTTTAATACTCTGCAAAATTTTCATTTCATTCATCAGACCCATAAATCTCTGCTGATTTGCTCTACTGAGTGAAAAAAACTGTACATCAATGAATTTTGTGTGCTAGCAAGTAAGCCATTCTACAAGGACAGCTTCTGTTTCAGGAAACATGTTCTATTTCTCGTTTTCATCAGTGTTAGTGTTCCTGTAATTGTTTATGATGCTTCACAGCCTACTTGTCAATGTTGTGTCCTATGTCTGCAGAAATAATGGAGCCATAATAATGAGAAGCTTGACTACAGCATATGCTCTATCATTGAAAGGTGAGAAGAGTCCACAAATGCTATTTTTTTTCCCCAAATAATGAGGAGTCCTATTTAGGTAAGTGCTTAGAAACGACAGCATCATTTGTGGCATCATTTTAAAGGTTCTGCTTTTGTCAGAGAATTAAGCTAGGAAACATCTGCTTTCTGCTTTAGAAACATTATACTAAATCAAGATCAGAAGGTAGTAGTCTCACATACACTGAACTAGAGTTGCTTTAATACTGATTGGAATACCAAGTACCTGTAACTGCCTCCTGGAGCACTATGAGAAAGGAGTAATATGATGTCCTTCTCTCTTCCTTTGCAGTCTAGAGCTTTGCTCTGTCTTCCCAGAGCTCCTTCTCCAGTTTGTATCCCCTCTGCCTGTGACCTGGTCTTCTCTCGTGGTCACAAATAGAAAACTTGCCCTCTTCTTTTTCACATGGCAGCACTCCTTCCCAGCTTAGTGTTATTTCATAAATTACTCACTGCTTCTCTCCTAAACCTCATGCTGTCTTCCATTCTTACTTAACCATTTCTTCCCACTGAGATCCACCAGTTTTCCACACTAGACCACTTTTCCTGTACAAATGATTAGTATAGATAGTATGAGACTGCACAGAGCCACTTGTCTCAAGCCCACACGACAAAGTCACCCCAGTGTTGGCATGAATTCCCCTGTTTTCAAAGACAGAATGGGGGAATTGCTTCTACAAGGAATGAGGCAGATGGCTCCAAGTACAGTGAGTACTTACTCATTGGAGAGAAATAAAACCTGTGCCTACTCCAATATGACAGATTGGTTTGAAAGAGTTCTGTGCAGTTTGTAATATCCAATGTGATCAAAAGAAACTTACTTAGCATCAGTGACTCCCTCCATTTAATCCTTACTCTTTCACAAGGCATAAAATTATTAATAGAAGCTTGGTAGCTATTGGCAACTGTTTTATGCATTTTAGATCAACTTTTCTGTAGGCTGTGTGAAAGCTACAGGATAAGGAAGTACTGGAGGTACAGACAGTTGTACCTTTCCATGATCAAAAAGGTCAGAGGAAAGATCTTGACAGCTAGGTCACCAATAAATGTAAGATTTTCTTCATGTGGATCAATATATGGTTAATTAAAATAACGAGATATACATAATAAAAGGCAGATTTGGCATCATAATAGTAGTGCTTTGTCCTTGAAACTCTGTGGTTGGAGAGGCTCCTACTTGTAGTTTCAAAATGCTTCTTGAAACTTAGTTAATGAAATATAGGAAGATTTCTGCTCTATTGGATAATTTTCCTATTAGGTTTGCTTTACTCCTGATTTTACATATTTTTCTTCTTTCATATTACTTTCATTTTCTGTTCATACCTACTCCCTCTCTTCTTGTTTTACCAGTGGCAAATTGCAGTAGAAATAAAGCTTCACTGGCTTGATTCTGAAACGTTTTATCTTATTTTTAACCAGCCAGCATACCTGGGCATGCTCAGTCACTGATAGTTTCTCAGTAATCACCTTAGAATTGGCCATATAAGAAGTGGAAGACAGATCTTGTTGAATGTCTGCTGACATTAGTAGTAGTGAAAAGTATCTCCAGTTGTCTGTTTCCCATTAAAATTTGCCTGTAGTTTATTTTCCTACTTTCCTCCCACTTATACCAACCGTGACCCAATAGGCTCTCATCTCTGTGCTTGCAGTGAGTGGTTCTGTTATGATGGAGACATTCCAAGATGGAGCACTGCCTCCTTTTCACAGCATCTGAAAGGAAATGCTGTTATACCAGGCTGGACAGAGCTTTGAGCAACCTGGTCTAGAGGGGGATGTCCCTGCCTGTAGCAGGGGGGTTGGAACTAGATGATCTTAAAAGTCCCTTCCAACCTAAACCATTCTATGATTCTAAGAGGCTTCAACATTGCTGCAATTTACATTATGGTAGTATGCTGAACAGTTGCAAAGGAGTCAGTTCTGTCACCCTATCTGTATCAGTATATGAAGGTGATCAAAATAGCCCAAGATTGCCATTTAGTCTCTTGGAGTATACATGCTGTATAAATTTCATTGTCAGGATTATATTCTCCTGGTTGATTCTTCTTAGCCAATGATTTCAGACAAATACTGTTGTAATTGTTCCTTTTTTATTACTTTACTGTCCCATGCTTTGTTTCATCATTGCATATTTTTTGGAGGGGATGTTTTTAGGATCAATTGTTTTAATATCTTTTAGACTGTATTCAGGTCTTTGCTTACACAGTCTGCATTTTGACTACATTTTGTTTTTTTTTATTATTATTTTGCTTTATACGGCATCTACTAATGCCTCATCATAGGGATAAAGATATTTGAGCTTAGATTGAACCCCTGATGTAGTATTTTGTGAGTTTCATATATCTCTTCTCAGCACTGGCCCTACATTTGCATAATATATATTTACCATAAAATTGTAAACGTTAAATATTGATTAAAACACACTACTGTTCAAAATGTGTGTGTCCTAGCACGGCAATTCTCTAGTCTCTGCATGCAAGTACTTCTATTTTTATTTCATAGTGTTCTGCAGTAAAATCTTGACAGTCACTTATGATGGATTACTTTAATTGCATAATGATTTGTAGCACAGCATTGCTTTAAATCCCACATCCAAATAGAGGTCTCCTGCTCTGCAGCCTCTGGTACAAAAGTAGGCATTTGTTCCACTGAGTAATGGGGTAAGATCAAAATGTCCTGCACAAATCAATATTAGAGACAGTCCAACATCACCTGGAGATAGACTCTTCAGGAGAGAAGTCAACTTACTTGGAGTGAGTCACTCTTTCTGGAGCTTTAGTTTCCCTTGTTTATTGGATGTGCTTTGACCTCAGAGCTGTTGTTTCTGCTTGCTTGTTTGACTTTGGGATTGTTTTGTCTGTGATTCAAAGATGGGACTCATCATTGTAAGCCCTGAATGTCTGAAGATGAGTTTCTCCTCGGGGAGAAATTTAGCAGATTGCAGTGGCTGGAAAAAAAGGAGGTTTGCCTTTCCAACAAAGGGATGGATGAAACCATCCAAATGTCTCAAGAAATTGGAAGAAGTCATAACAGTTGAACAGACAGAATAGCTTGAATCAATCTTGATGCAGCTTTCATCTTGTTTTGCTGCAGGCAATCCCTGTAAGAGTGCTTAAGTTCCCAGCACCAATGGAGAACACAGACTTATCTCCTTTTCCTGGAAAGCAAGAGATCAGGCTGGGATGCAGACATAAAACTCCTCTACACCAGTGCTCTCCAGAAAGCAATTTGGTTTTCTTTTATTGCTCTACTCATTCCACAAGAAAGTTGAGTTTGAACAGGCTTTTTGCTGTGTCTGCGCGTTGATTTTGTATTTATTTTAATAGCTCTGCCTGGTGGTTTTTGCCTGAATCTAACTAATGCATTTGTAAGGTGCTAGCTAGTATAATAAATAAATAGATGGCAACCAGCAGAGTGTTGCTGTAAGAGAAAAGATGAGGCTTGCTATTTGTGCAAGCAGCTCTCATCTGTTACCTCAGACCATAAACTGAGCTTAGGAATTAACATAAAAGATCAGTTCAGCCTTTGCAATACTCCTGTATTCTGCCTCCTTTTGCTCCTGTGACCCTGGGCACTTCATACACAATCCAAAGTGTCTGTGTCGGTGATAATGTGATGTGAGTTTAGATGCTTGTTGTTGTTTTACTTCATTTTTTTGGTTGTTTTTCTCTTAACCTCAGTGATCAAGGTTGATCAATTACCTGGAAAAAAAAAAAAAAAAAAAAAAAAAAAAGAAAAAGATGTTTCATGGCGCATCAATCTTCTGGAGATTGTACTTTTTTTTTTTTTTTTTTTTTTTCCAGCATGCTCTTGAACGTTCTTGAGAACCACAGAAGCGAGATCTGCTTTTAATACCCTTGCTGGGGTGAGGAGTGGTATTTTGCTTCCAAAAGCCTGTATGCCATTGGTTGTAATTGGAAGCTTAAAAACAGCAGGCTTAGAAATATTTCAAAGCTCTCTAGAGAGCAGAGCCTGGTACTGGAGGCTTATGGACAGATTTTTGCTATCAGGTATGATATCAATCAAGAATAATTCCACTGATTGCAGGGCTGTTACTCTGGCATAACCAGGAGCAGAATGTGACCCTCAGTTTCATTTCTGATATGGCTCCTGGATTTATTAGAACTGTGCATCTCAGAAGGACCCTTCTTGCCTTTGCTGCAGCGGCAGCTTGATGTAAATCAGATTTCCTTGCAGCTGAAAAGAGTGCTGATTATATATGAAGCTCTGACAATGTTTGCTGGAGTTCTGCATTCCCGGGACAGGCTTAGCCATTCAACCAGCTTATCCTTCTGCCTGTGACCTGAAGTAAGAGAAAAAGTGTTTTACAGTAGTAATAAAGAGATTACATTAGATGAAGTTATTTTCAGTAGCTATATCAGGAAGATTGAGAGTCAATTATTCTGGTCAGGTTCAACTTTAGGACACAAGCAAAGAAGAGAGTTGAGACATTTATATTGTACTAGCAAAAAAAAAAAAAAAAGATTTAAAGATACTGTGTTTGCACTGACTATTTGGGAATAGCTAGTGCAGGGAATAACTCTGGAATAACTCTTGGTGATGTCACTGCTCATATTTTGGGAGCTGGAGAATATTATTTCCATCTCTTTTTGGGTGCTTCCTGACTCTTACTTAGCAGAAAAAAAGGGAGGCTGTGTGGCCTTTGTCACCTGTCACAGTGAATATTTGGTAGGAAGAACAGCACTGAGGCTCCTGATGGTATTCCTGGGATGTTTTGTAAATTTCTTTTCTGTTATAAAATCTGCTTTCAGAAAACTTTCCAGTGTTCTCTGCTGATCTCAGAGAAATACTGATGTATCTCTTATCACTTTTTTTTTTTTTTTTTTTTTTTTCTGCAGAGGGAAATGTTGCTTGAAGAGTTGCCATATGCAATGGCATGTCATTCTGCTACCTATTTTTAAATATTCACATAGACCCCGTGTATTGGAAGGAAAGATGTCTTTTCTGAGATAGCGAGAGCTGAATGAGTAACCTCTTTCTTAAAAGAAACTGATGATCAGCTGCAGATGAGGCTGTGCCATTGGAAGGTAATATTAGTGAAGTCATACTGATGCAAACTCACTGAAGACCTTCGTGTGTGCCCCAGTTACCCTGTCCACAAGACTTTGTTGATATTTTGGCACCATTACTTTACCTCGTCTGGCATCTGCTTCCTTCTCTGCATTCATCTGTGTATTTTCTGCATTTTTTTTAATGTGTTAAAATTTTCTCCTCTTTGGGACATTAGACTTTTATCAGTCAAAATGAGCTGAGTGATTCCAGCTTCACAGAATAATAGAAATACCAAAGCCTTCCAGAATACAATGGTGTCAAAGATGTTGTTTTGCTTTCAACAGCTTGTGATGTGCCTGGAAACATGCATTGTTTTTCTTCTCTATGCCTTTTCCTTCCTTTCTGGGGACACTAATGGACTCACTGAATTGGCTGCTTATAGTGAGGGGATTTCAGTCAGGTTTTACTTCCTCTCCGTGTTGTGTAAATTCTGGCAGGTGAGCGCCTTTATATACTCCCTTCTGGCACAAGCTAAAATTGTCAGTGTCCAAAGAATGAGCTTAACAAGTATAATCAGCACTTGATCTACCATTCTGAAGAAAGAGCATCTAATTACAACTCAATATTTTATTCTGGTAACATTGATTCACCAGAATTGATTGCAGCTTGGTAAGCAGTACGCTCTCTCTCCAGTCTCTCCACTCAACAACCACTTCATCTCAGCAATAGCTGTTGAATTGGTAACGTAACTGCTACTGAAAATTAAGGAGACATAAGGAAGAAAAAAAGCAACACCCCTCAAATAATTGTTATTACCTTTGCTTGGAGCAGCTTGCTAGAGCTGATGAGCATCAGTGAAACTCATCTACAATGAACCTTGATGGGGAGATGTCCTGGAGCAGATCAGGGTGTTTTTCTGTTAAGATCCAGAAGCTGAGTGTGATTTATCCCTGTTTTGCTTCTGTACAGCAAAACTGCCCTATTAATTGCACTTAGTGGTGACCATGGCATCCTGTAAACATTTTTGCCTCTTTTCCCAGCCACTGTAAATCAGAAGCTGTTACACTGAACTTCTTACCAGAGCTGAGCAGTACCACTGCAGCTGAGGAGAGAATTGTGCCTAATTCACAGTCTTGCTAGCTACCAGCAACAAACTCATATTTCTGGGTGAATTCCTGCTTCTGTTCTTACAATCTAAGAGGGTCAAATACTGCTTTCAGCAAAGCCTGGTCAAGTATTCAGGAAATACTGTTCAGAAACACACATCTTCCGTTGTTTTTAGAGCTCTGTCAAACCACAAATCAAACTGCAGCTTGAGTGAAAATTTATTTAAGTAGCTTTGCTAATTAAAAAGCACTACTGAGGAAGAACCAAGATTATTCCAAGTTTCTCTGAAGATATTGTTGGAGGTCAGGGGATGGAGAACAGTTTCTCCAGGCTTTGAGGAGACTTTGGTGATTCTGGAAAAACTGGCTGCCATAATAATGGATTGCAGACCCATTATGCTCCCAGTTAATCTGAAAAAGCTGGGTGCCTCTGCAGGCTCGTTTCTGGCAAAAGTTTTGAAAGTCTCATTATTGTAAGTACCTGTTCTGTTGCTTGTCATTAACTGACAAGGCTGCCCTCTGTTCTACCCATTCTCTTCCATTACCAGAGTGTGGAGCCTTGCCTGGGGATTTTTCTTCCCTATCTTCACCACTGAGCCATTTAGCTGGCTTTTGGGATAGAGCTGTTCCTCTGCTCAATACAAATTAAACTGAGGTAAAACAGCAAAATCAGGAGGCTGTGTGACATTTGGGTGGTGACAGTGCTTCAAACGCCTGGCATGACTATGCAGGGTTAAAAGAGCTTACACTTTAGAAGAGCTCACACTTATAAACAATGAAATTTACATGCTTCAGAGGCTTCCTATCTCCTTATCTTGTCCGTGAGGAATTAATAAGCTAGAAGCATTCAGCTCAGAGTGGTGGCTTCTTTGCGTACCTTTTATTAAGTAGCTGAGGCGTGAGGAGACTGTAGCTTGATACATTTACATAGACTGCAGCTGACGGACATGAGGAGTTTTCTTTTGATGCACTTTCTTTAATCCCTTGCACACCAATTCATCCAGCAGGTGATAAAATATCCTTGCCATTGCCATAAAAATATTCTCCTCTTATGTGCTGACATATCCACTGAGATCTCCAAATATTTTGTAAACCTTTTGACTGAACTATTGTGAGGCAAGTTTCTTTAATCTTATTTCCTGCTTAAATTGAGGAAGAAAGGGGTGAATTAATTAGACCAACGCTAGTGTCTAATTTACAAGACCTGGATCTGTATCTAACACTCATTTTTACTTATACATAGCAGTAACTCTTTCATAAAGTTTTTCTTTTTTTCTTTCTTTATCTAAAAACACATTGCCAAGCAAGAAGGAGATTTTCAAAAAATCTCTATGCTCCACATTTCTTTATTTTTTGATTCTTCTTCAACAGTTCCGTGACTCCACTTTTATGTCCTTCTGTCTTCTCATTTTTCTCCATCTTTTTTTCCTTGGTCCTGATCCTTGACGCCTTGTGCCATCCACTGTGAGTCCCATTCCTCTGCAGCTTACAGAAAACAAAAGGAGCAGGTTATGTAACCATAATGGTTTAATACTTGCTTGCCCTTTCTTCTCTCTCTTTTCTTTCCTCTGAAGGCTTCCTAGTGTGTGTGGAAAAGAAACTGAGGCAGGTGAGTAGGGTTACATGCTGGCACATCTTCCCTGCCAACCTAGCCCAAGGACTTTGGATGAATGGAAGCCAATTACTAAGAATTCTCTTTTGGTTTGCCAAAGTGCTTTGGCTGAGTTCAAATATGTGCGTTGACTTTCCAGTTCCAAACGCAGAGCATAACAGATTTGGAGAATCTGTAAATTAAAATGAATAAATAAATCACAATCCATACACTGATAATTCATGAAGATAATTTTGCAGTGACATTCATTTCTGCATTTATTTCAGTCAATTCTGTAGCTGAAGTTCTGTGATTTTTTTTGGTGTTGATCTATTGGTTTTCAAATGTAGGAGTACTTTTAGGACTAAAATAGTATCTTGAGGGTAATGTTGCCTAAATAATTTGCGTGTTTCTGCATGTACATGTTTGCACAGCAACAGTAGTTATTGAAACTGATGCTAGATATTTCTTGTGTTTTCATTTAATGTTGGGTTTTGCTATTTAAAATTTTGTGGTATGATGGCATTAGGTATTTCTCAGGCACGTGTCAAAACAAGCAACCTGATAATTGCATTTTTGCTTTTCCATTGTTCTGTGCTATAGTAACTGCTTTAATGCTTTATGTGTTTCCACAGACTCAATTTTATCACAGAATCTTAGGCATTGGAAGGGACCTCTGAACATTATTCACTAAAGTAAGTTCCCTAGAGTAGTTTAAACAGGAAAGTAGATTCTGTATATCTCCAGAGAAGGGGACTCCAAAAATGACCCTGGGCAGCTTATTTAGTGATCTGTCACCCTCACAGTAAATAATTTATTTCTCGTATTTGCATAGAACTTCCTGTGTTCCAATTTGTGTCCCTCGCCCCTTGCCCAGTAGTGTCACTGGATGCTTTGAAAAGAGCGTGGCTCCATCCATGGTACCTTCCCATTAGATATTTGTAAGCATTGATAACATTTTCCCACAGCCTTCCCTTCTCCAGGCTGAAGAGTCCTATGTCTCTCGGCCTTTCCTCGTATTGAGGAAAGTCATCTTTGTGGCTCTTTGCTGGACTCTCTCTGGAAGATCTCTGTCTTTTTGATCTGAGGAGCCCAGGACTGGAAACAGTACTCCAGATGTGGCCTCACAAGGGCAGAGTAGAGGGAGGGGAGAACCTCCCTCAACCTGCTGTCCACACTCTTTTTAATGCTCCCCAGGATAACAGTGGCCTTCTTGGCTATAAGGGCACCCAGCTGCCTCATGGCCAGTCTGTTGTCCACCAGGACACCCAGGCCGTTCTCTGCAGAACTCCTCTCCAGCTATTTTTTTAAAGAAGAATGTTTTTTAAAAAACATAAAGAGCATAATCTAGCTAAACTTTACAGTAGTATTTCATGCATAGCATTGCTTGAATCAATCATATCTAATATAGCTCATCTAATATAGATCATCTAAAGTAGGTGTCTGTACCTATGTATTTTGACTCAACAAAATCAGCAAGATTCTAGATTAAAACTGTTTTGCTCAAGAAAAACAAACAAGTTTGCTTTCCTGAAAGTAAAATATTTGTATAAAAAAAAGCAGACGTGAATTGCACTGACAATTCTGAAAGCACAGAATGAAGCACAAACCACTCTGCCATCTTTGAATGCTGTTCAGGGCTTCTGCAGGCAGTGGAAAGATTTTACATGCTCATGTCCACCAGATGGTAACAGCTACCCACATGCTCCTTGTTGAGTGAGACCCTCAGATCTACCAGCTGGCAGAGCCCTTGTGTGGAGCTGGACTCTTTGCGAACTAGGCTTTCTAGCTGCAGAGTTCAGTGCTGGTGGAGTTTCTCTGTCTTTTGTGTTCCCAGCACAGTGTGTCTGTTTGGTCACAGGTTAGCTGTATCTCTGCACATGTGGGATCCTGGAAGCTAGACAGGTGGTGGCACCCTGTTGCACATACGAAACACAACGACTGGAAATCGTGAGGGGCTGAGTACCATCTTTCATGCTTGAAATGGTCATCTGGAAAGACCCTCAGCCCTTATGTCCTTAGTGAGGCAATTGGTGAAGGCCAGATTTTGCTCTGGCTGAATTCATGCAAATCTACTGATTTCAAAAGAGGCGTGTGCAGAACTAATATCCACAGGCATATCAGATTAATATTAGATACACATGGTCTGTTATAGTATACTCAGAAGGTAATTTCCATCTGATTCACACATTAGAAAATGCCAGATTTTGAATGTTCTCTGATGGATTTAATAACACTTTATCATCATCAAATGTCTCTCAAATGCTAATCAAGGCAGAAGAAACAATAAACATCTCTTCCAATTAATCTATATGAAAAAAATCTGTTCAATCAATAAAACTGAAAAGAATCTAATAACATGGGATGAATCAAGATGATGAGGTTTTTCACCTCAGTATCACTGGCTTAAATGGTCACAGAATCACAGAATATCCCTAGCTAGAGGGGACCCACAAGGTACATGAAGTCCAACTCCTGGCTCCACACAGGACCACCCAAAATCCAAACCCCATGTCTGAAAGCATTGTCTCCTTGAACATCAATATATTGAGGCCATGCCCACTGCTCTTGGGAAGCTGTTCCATGTACCACCACTCTCTGGGAAGAACATTGTCCTGCCCCTCCCCTGACGCAGCTCCATGCCGTTCCCTCAAGCCCTGTCGCTGTCACGCAGAGCAGAGCTCAGAGCTGCCCCTCTGCTCCCTGCGAGGAGCTGCAGCCCCATTAGGCCTCCCCTCAGCTCCTCTGCTCTGTGCTGAACAACCTAGGGATCTCAGTTCCTCCTAATATGTCTTGCCCTCCAGACCCTTCCACCATCTTCATAGCCCTCCTTTGGATATTCTCTAGTAGTTCTGTCCCTCTGGCCTCTGCTTTTGGTATAGTCTTTGTGTACAGGCTTTTCATTTATACAGGTCATTTGTAGGATTCCCTAGAGAGAACAGACTGATCTCAAAAATCCACTTGGGAACAGGAAATACGCAGTGCTGAGCTCCCATCTGCTCCCTCACACAGAAATGTTGTGCTCTATGGTAATGTTCCACACTGTGGCATTAACACAGATGAAAGCTGTAACGGATGCGCCAATGACTGCAGGATGGTGGTAGTTGTTTTTAACAGGCACTTACATGCTTAATGTGATGCAATTGCTAACATAGGATTTCTAAACAGAAATAAATACACTCACTAGTACAACTTTTGGGATAATTGATCCCCCCCCTCCCCCCCCCAAAAAAAAAAGGAAAAAAAAAGAGGATTTTCAACTTTTTGGTTTTTTAGGCATAAGCCAAGAAGATCTGTTTAGCAGACTCAGGCCTCCTTGAAGAATAGTTTTAAATATTGAATGCCCTCTCCATGTAGAGAAAACGTCTCTATTAGAAGTCATTGGCTGAACTAGCACCTGAAGGACATCAATTTGATGTCCATTTGTCTTTCTTTGTCATTTAAGAGAGTCTTTTTGTGTTAAATGGAGTAGCTGGTGCAGAAATTGCTCTGATCTTGTTTTCTGGCTCTATCTATCACTTCTGACATGATAAGGAGCTCAGGATAGCTGCACTTAAAGGAAGGGAAGTACAAAATTTGAAGATCATAACCCTGTCAAGTTTCAGTTCATGGTGAAGTTGGCCATTTATACAAATACATTCAGATTCTTCTTTCAAGATACATTTGCGGTATCACACAAAACTGGGCTACACAGTTCTTAGAGGATTATGTATATTTCCTGTATATTGGAAAGAAATGGTATGGGCAAAAAAAAAACTTGCTTTCTGACTTATTGTATTGTGAACAAAAATGCTACACATACATTAAAAAAAACAACAACATATATATATATATATATATATATATATATATATAATATATGTATATATATATATGTATATATGTGTGTATATATATATATATATATATTTAATACAATATTTGAAACAGTGTTGTCAATTTTACCAGAAAATTTCACTACCAATCACTTCAGCTTTGAAAAAATGACATATGAATATTGATGGTGTTTAACAAATGGTTAGTAAAGCCTTACAGTGAATTTAATCCTATGCTACAGTAACGTAGCAAAATATACAATGAAAACTTATCCCTATGTGTGCGTTAAAGCATGCTTTCTATTTGGAGAAGAACTCTCATAAATCAAACTTCTCTTTTTGAGCTTAAGGTCAGATCTTTAATCTTGAGCCAGTATCTGAGCCATTAAATCTGAAGGAAACAAGGAGTTACATCTTACAGGTAGTCATCAGAATCATCCAGTTAAAGGTGTCAGTGGAAGTGATCTATCACAGTGATGAAGGGTAATGAAAGCGCTGTGTCTGGATCCAGGTGTAAGTGGCCTTCAGAGAAAGTGAAAAATCTGTCATTGAATATAGGTGAAATGTTGATTAAGTCAAGCAAGTCAAACGTTGATTCTAAAGGCAACAGAACTTTGTCAGTAGTAAACATGCTGTGAAGTCCTATTCCAAAAATTTCATGACCAATTCAAGGTTGAACAGGCTTAACTGATTCTGCAAAATTATGGTATTTACCTTCAGTGCTTCCTCTCACACTGGAAGGAAGCTTGGGATTTTATTTCTTTTCTTTTTTTTTTTTTTCTAAAATAAAATAACTCGATTATTGTGAGAATTAACCTGCCTAGAATTCTGTATCAATTACGGAAATGATTACAACATCTTTCTTAAAACCAGGGAGTGCAGGCAGTGCTGGTTATAAACCTTATCCAAATTCTGACCATTGTTATCACTTGGCAATTCATAAAATGATGCGTTTAAAAACCATAATCAGTAGTCTGTTCTATTCTGTCAGGAGCGTTCCCCTGTTAGACTCATGCAGTTTCAGTACAGCTTTTCCTTTTGTCTACAGCCGTTAAGCTTAACAAGTGATAATGTGTAAACAAGAATATGCATTGTGCAGATAAATAGGCTCCCACTGTTGAACAAGTTCTTGGCAGTTGACATTAGAAATAGATACAGATTGGAAACTGGAATACAGTATTTATTTTGATAGCACTCTCTGCTGTCTCCAGGATAAAATTAGTGGCGTTTAAGATAGATTCACTTTTCCAGAAGTTTTAAACTTTTTAAAACCCTTGTTTATAACACCAAAGGGAAAGATGATAATAATTAGCAGTTCTTCACAGAAATCAGATCTGCATTAATAGACTGAAAATTTCCAGTTCCATGAAAGCACAAGTATGTTTAGCCACTGTAGTCATGAAAAGTGAAACAAAGAAGTCTCAAAGATTTGCATTGATCTCAGAGGTCTTTATTCAAGAAACAAAACTAATCTGGATTCCACACTCCACTGAAAACTCAGAGGAAGAAAGTGTAGCTATCAGTATGATATTAAATATTTCCTGCATGGACTTTTCATTAATTGCATAGGTGCTTAAAAGGCTTGACAGAGGTTCCAAACAAACGGTGAAGTTTTCTTTCCTGAAGCATAACATCATTAAATTTGCCTTCAACAGGTACTGTCTAATGCTAGATTCAGTTATTTTCCCCCATTATTTTTGATGTACTTTTAAGTAAGAGGGGTAAATATGAAGTTCAAAGGATCAGTACTGGCAAACAAAGAGTTAAGCTCCAAGTTTTAGACTCAAGCAAATCTTAGATTTGGTCTAATGAAGAGCTTTCAAGTAATAGTGAGCAAGAGACATTCACAGATATTCTTTTGAATGAAATTGTAGGTTTACTTTCCTGTCTGGTTGGAAATTTGCATTTACAGCACAATAATTAGCCCATCTATTTAAGGTTGCATTTTCTTTGCACACTCATCTAATTAAGCCATTCTAAGACTTGGGCTACTAAATACAGAGAGAATATTAAATGTCCACATGAATACATCATAACTATTTTTGGGAAAGATATAGTGTAGTCATATATTGTGATGGGTTTTTAAAAATTCAGTCACTCTGACCAACAGCAACATTAAAGCAATAAATCCACTCAGTAGGTTCCCTATTACTGACTATCCACCCCAACATTAAGAAGCTTGAGTTCATTTCTTTGAGGATCAGTATCCAAATCACATAAAGTAACATCACATTTGTGTGAAAGACAAACCTGTAAAAGTAGTTATGTGACTCATGAGTTCAGAGATCATTTTTTTCCTCCTTATTTTTCCAAGCAAATATGTAATTTTATGAGATTTACATGCCTTGTAAATCTCTTATTGTTTCACTGTCTCTCTCTCCATCAAGGAGAATGATAACATCTCCACTATACGAAGGCTGCATTGCTTGTTTAATCAGTTAAGCTTGTAAAATGCTTTACATTCATCTGGCTTTCTTCCATCACAGTATCTTGGAGAAAAATCTTACTCTTTTTGTTGGCAAAGAAGGAATTTAACGGAGTGGCAAACTAATGTGTCCTGTTATGGTAGCTCTCTCAAAGCAGAGTGGCACGATATGCAGGCATGATGGATGAACCAATGTTTGTGGTGAAAATTGTAAATGACCCGTTGTAGGACTTGCTTTTAATGCAAAAGTTGATGGAGTTGCAAGTGTGTCTCTTAACTCAGATTCTGCACAAATCTCCATAACTCAAAGACAGTAGTACTTTTAATTTGCACTATTTGACCTTCTGAGGGAATAGGTTAAAACTCCAATCCCTTTTTACACTTCTCATCGAGACACTGCAACCCTTTACATCAGTCTCTCCAACTGAAATTTCTTTTGTACTGAAGGAAAAAAAATAAAAAAAAACAAAAACACACACACAAAAATCCATAGGAAATAGTTTTTAACTAGTTCAATTTAGCTGCTGTACAAAGTGCTGAGAAAAGCACCATGGAATTAGTAGGACTATTGGGAATTCAGCAACATAAGGATTATACAAAATGGGGCCATTCTTATTGGAGCACACTTAATGGTAAAGGCTTGTCGTACAAACAGGAGATGCAACTTATTATGGAAATGAAGACTTTTCATTGGAAACCTCCTAAAGAAGTCTCTGCTGTTTCCCAGCCGAGAACTGTTCTCCAACACCAAAATCATTCCAGAAGGTTTAGGGTTGAAATTTGTCAGGCAGCTGCTGTCAGACAGGAGAACGAATCAAGGTAATTCAGAGCAGCTGACTGGGATCCCTTATGCTGCAAGCATGCTTACCACAATGTGAGCTCTGGAAGTGATGATGCTGGAGTCAGTGAGAGCTTCTACACCTTCTTTATATATAATTTCTCAAATTCTGAGGGCTGCTCAGAAATTAGTGCCCCAGATATCAGAGGCAGATATTGGTGGTATGGCAGTAGAGGTTGAACCTTCCTGACAATATTCTATAATATTTTGTTGCCGTGTGACAGATGGCAGCAGAGGGGCAGCCTGATAGAATGGCATCTAACATGGAAGTGCATATAGAGCAAAGATGCATCACTGAATTCCTCCATGAAGAAAAAATGGTAGCCACTGACATTCACTGATACTTGCTGAACGTTTATAGAGACCAACCAGCACATGTGAGCCCAGTGAGGCAGTGGGTGGTGCATTTCAGCAGTGGCGACAGTGACATGAAAGACAAGCTACGTTCTGGATTGCCAAGAGTGTCTCGATCAGCTCATCTGTGTGAATTAGTTAATGGTAGTAAATATGTTGAAGAGTAGTGTTTTGTAGCTGAGAATTTGTTCTATCAAGTAGTGTTATTATGTTTTTGTATCTGTTGTAGTTTCCATGGAAAGAAATAGGAAGTGTTACTTTTGGAGTGGCCTACGTATTAGTCGTTTGTGTATATGTGCTACTATAGACTTACATAAGCTTTATATACTAGCCTGTGCATTAAAAAATCTTTCTCATGGTGAAAGCAGACTTCCTAACCATCTTTTTCCCAGTTCATACTGAACATTCAAGATAACAAAAATGGTAAATAGAGGGGGCACTGTCTCAGAAAAGTTTGTTCTGGTGCATTGGTAGCAGAGCAGTGAAAACATTGTATAGATCCTGAAGCTTACAAACTGAGAGCTCTAGACAGGCAAGGACAATGGCCCCTGTGAGCCCTAGATAGAGAAATTGTGAATTTCAATGTGAAAGGGATGGATTTGGCAACACTTCAAGAATCTGCAAGAGTTTCAAAAAGGATAGGGAATCTAAGATAGGGAATTATGTTCAGTTGTTCTGGTAGTCTTCCATGACTGTGACTATTGAATTTTCTAAAGGAAGAATAACTGAGCACTTAGGTGCTAAGCCCTGGGGAAAAGCTTGCTGAGGCATTCTTAGGGACCTCCTGTACAGTGCCTGGGAGCTGCATTAACTTTCTGCTTGTCTGAGCCACACTACAGGTATTCCTGTGTCCAGGTTGTTGATCCCAACCTTAACTTGCAAATGTGAGTTACCAGCTTGACCTACAGACTTGCTTGCTGATATCCGGGATCAGCTGATTTTAGTTACAGTCTATGGACTTACTCTGCTCACCTCATTTGAATGCTATGTGAATGGGCACTTACTTATTGGGTCTCAGCACTCAACTCTGCTTCCTCGATAAAGCAGTAGCTCTCACTGTAGCCTGGTGAGGTAAAACACAGTGAGTAGGAAGTAAGAGTTTGAGGAAGATTGTGCTCAGCTGGTAAGAAGCTAGAAGCAGTTGTATCTTGAAGCCAATCTGTGAAGAAATATTTTCTCTGCTTAAGAAATTTTCCAGCAGGAATAATAAAAGCAATAATTGATGTGAAGTTCTATGGACCAACAGAACTTCAAGTGAGTGGGAACCTGCTGAAACATCATAAACATGTGAGCTCAGACAAGAGGCATTGACTTGGGTAATTAAATGCCAGGGCTTCATCTAAAATCAGCAAAAATGTTTCTGCTAGCATAAGCAAGGGTAGGATTTCACCAGGCAGAATTCAGCAAATGCATACATTTTTAGAGGGCTTATCTATAAGGCTTTCTGGTTTGTTCTTACTACTTCCATAAAGAAGTACAATCTATGGTTAAATTTTCTGTTGGATTGTTTGCAATAATTACACTTCTTTCTCCCATCATCCTGATTTGGCAAAGAGATCTAGAAGTATTTTGGGGGATTGCAAAATTGGGGTGCTTTTGGTTTTTTTTTTCTGTTTTGTTTTGCTTACTTTAGTGTTTGTAATGTATGAGAAGAAGCATATTTTGATTGGTTGCCAGTTGAAAGTGCAATTAAACATTTCTGAATCTGAAAGAACTTTTAAAGTCATTCCTTTCCTTTTTTTTGCTGTTGCAGCTCTGATTTTTTTTTCTTTTTCTTTTTTCTTTTTGATATTTATTTATTTACTGAAAGCATAAACAAGTTTAATGTTTCATTTAGATGATGCCAGCTGTCCATTGTGAATGTAAATGATGATCCAGTGGAACTGCATAGCTGCCTTCAACAAATATGTGAAAAAGAAATGTGTTGTTGCATATTGTGCAGGTGCCTCTGATGAGGGAATCTTTTTACTCAGAGGATATTTAGTTAATGTGTTGTACAGCTGGTCAAAGAGTGCCTTTAGGCAATTTGCAAGTTTCCACAGGAAATGAAATGCTTTGATGGAGTTTGCTGCAAATTATTATTTTGTAAAATCAGGCTAATTTTGACATTTATTGTGTTAGGCTGATAATTAGAATTTTTTTGCCCTTTATCAAATTATTTTATTCTTTTTAATGAAATATATATAGTAAACTTATGAGGGTTTTTTTTTGAAGAAGGGATGGATTTATTTTTCCCACATGTCAAGAAGTATACAGACAGTGCCTTTTAGTCTGTAGTAGTACCCCTCTGTATGGCTTCCTACAGAAAAGGCTGTGTGGACTCTGTAGAGTTATAGAGGGTTTAGTTGTTATTTATCACTGTGGCTATAAGGCCACATCATACTGCCAAATAATAGTTATCTTTATAAGGAGAAGATTGGCCTAATCCCTAGAGCACAGACTGAGAGTCTGTTGATCTAGCTGCACTTCATCTGTGGATTTTCTGTCTGAGCATCAGCGATCTTGGCATCCACTGACTCAAGAAACAGGGAAGCTTTTTTTATTTTTTCTCAGTGTGATACTGCAACAAATAACTTAGTTTTGAACAGTTTCAGGGACTGGTAACAACCCATGAAATAGATGAAACACAGGCCCTTGATATATGTGGGGTGTGCGATTTTCTTCTATTTTTTCCTGTCCTTATTCTCAAAAGACTGGAAATAATTTTCTAAACTTTACAGAAATATCAGATTTTCAACACAAATTTGCAGTAAGTTGTAAAGACCAAGGACTCACTTTTAATATAGAATTGCTTTGGGAAACTTGACAATAGTCATTGGCAGTGCTAAGGAAGTAATGTAAACAAATTGTTGGCACTCTTACCCATGGTGTCGTTACAACGTGGATGCTACTTCTCTCCATAATGTTTTATACTCTGCAAAATACTTTTTTTTTTTTTTTTTTTGGTAATTAATTTATTTATTTTTAAAACACTGCAAAAGCTAATTCTAGTTTCCTACTCTAAGGATACTTCATATATTATGACAGTATAAAAGACATATGACAGCAAATGGTGAAGGGGTTCTATAGGGTAAGGTTCCTGTGCCTCTACTGAAAAGTGTACGCTCTACTAACTACAAATGCTCTTGGAGAACTGCAGTTTAAAGTAATACATTCTTTCCAGCTCCGATTTCATCTGGATAATTAAATTTGCTTTCAAATCCTTTTGTATTCAGTAAGTTACTGAGTACTAAGTATGTTCTTAAGAGCCATTGAGTTCCCTGTGACTTAAATGCATGCTTGAAGTTAAACATATTTAAAAGAAAGAAATTTGAATAACGAGAAATTGGAAATAAATGCCTGAGTTCATCACAGAGCTCTCAAGCAGCTTAATTGAAAGCAAGTTGAAAAGAGTATGAAGCATGAACTCACAGTGACCGAGCTCAAGTAAAGAATTCTATACACAGCTAACACTGTCAAAAATTTAAATACTAAAAAATACTCTCTCTTTCCTTAGTCTAAATCTAGTGGCAAATCATCAAACATTGTAAGGGTACTAGAAGAGGATTTCTAATCTTCCAGTACAGAAGAAGCAGGCAGTGACTGTGTCAGATAGCTTCACCTCTGATACTAGGAAGCGGAGGAAACACAGTGGTATTTTCTTCAGCAGCATCATTCAGTGTGTGATGCACTGGCACATTTTACATTGGTGTCAATAGACAGAAACTGGAATACTCAGGTAAAAACAGGGCAGCATTCAAAAGCTCACAAAGTTAATATTCAAATTGAATATGAAATATTCAATATTGATATTTCAATATAAATTATTAAATTGAATATGCATTCCTGTAGGGTGATGTAGATGACTTTCCCTGCAACGTCAGGGCTGAGATGCACTTTTCTTGTGTCTGTGATTTCAGTAATTGCAGAGAAAAGAAAAATCTCAACATCTGCATGGGACATAACAAGTTCTGACTAGAATTAGTGAGTTAAGCTGGTAAGGTGATGAGAGTTATGGGGAGATGCACTTAATTCCCAAGGGTGGAAAGGAGGGGAAGAAGCATCAACATCTTCTAAATGATTCCAGTTCTGTACAAAAGCCAAGCTTGACCTTGCCTAAGCTGGGGAGAGAAGATGACATAATGAAAACTTTCAGTGTATTATTAGTCACTCACTTGTAGAAGAAAAAGGTAATGCAAATCAGTTTTTTTCCTTTTTTTTTTTTTTTTTTTTTTTTCTTACTAGAGTGCTGACACAGAACACTGATGAGATCTGGGAGGAGATGTTTTAAATTAGAAACTTGGGAGAGTTGACAATTGATGAAGGGTACTGAGGTCACTCAAAGACATCCGGTAAGACTGTCAGTCACTAATGCAAAGTCAATTTTGCCAAGTTTGGGATAGGATGAACAGAGCTGTGTAGGAGAAGGAATGGTGGAAGATCAGAGTTGAATTCTTGAAAAATAGCAAGGTTGCAGATGTGAACTATATCAAATTAGGCACAGGACCAAAAGTGTATGTTAGAAATATATATATATATATATATATATTAATATAAATATGCTCAAATGGGCATACTTATAAAAATCTATATATTTTCTGACTTTAAACATAAAGTGTCAGCAAAATTTACAAGGCAAAAAGTTAGTGTGCTAGTGTACCATCTTTTGAAGGAAATGCCAATCAATGGTCTCCAGTAGACAGTGAATATAACCACCTCTGTTTATTGAGACTTCTGTCTTTAGCATACTGTCTGATTTCCTCTGTCATAGAATCATGGAATGGCCTGGGTTGAAAAGGACCACAATGATCATCTAGTTTCAACCCCCCCGCTGTGTGCAGGGTCACATCCAGCCTGGCCTTGAATGCCTCCAGGGATGGGGCATCCACAACCTCCTTGGGCAGCCTGTTCCAGTGCGTCACCACCCTCCGTGTGAAAAACTTCCTCCTAATATCTAACCTAACCCTCCCCTGTTTCAATTTAAATCCATTCCTCCTTGTCCTATTGCCATCAGCAAGTGTTACTTTCTGCATTCGAGAATACTCAGTCCATAGGTATGATTCTTCTTTTGTTTCTTGATGTTTGTTGTTATCGCCTCTTGACCAGACTGCTAGCGTAGGCTTTGTTGATGACTTGCTGGAGAGTGTTGCTCACAGGGACTAGGAAAATACCTAGCAGTCGATGATAAATTCATTAAAATGTTATGGTTTTGGTACACTGACTTCAGTGTTATCATAGTATTCTTTGCATACCAGTTAAGGACCTGCCTGTCTAAGAATTGGTCTGCAAAATGTGGTAGAAAGTGTTTCACAAACAGACCTCTGTGGAGTGTTGAATGAATATTCCCTGTACAACCTGACACAGAAAATGAAATTCTGGGAAGGGAGGAAAAAGAAAGCTATGATGTTTGGATGTTTGAGCAAAATAGTCTGTAATGTTTTTTGGGGTTTTTTTTTGTTTGTTTGTTTTTGTTTTTGTTTGTCTTTGTTCATAGTCTTTTAAATTGTTCTTCCTGGTTAATTAATCTTAGCCTTCTGATACGGTCTGTTGTTTACAGCACTACAATTCATCACCAGAGAGGTGTGTGCAGTTCATTATGCCTGACCCAAGGCACAGATCTGATCACCTGCCCATTTTGGGGAAGTGAAGCATCTGGCACAGCCTTCAGATCTGAGAGCTGTCTTTACTATGGGCTCTGGCAAACTTCAGATTTGAATCACCCAGCATTGTGGGGAAACAGGAACTGGGCAGTTGTCCCTTCAAAATATTATACTACAAATGTTGGGCTGTTGTAGCTGAGGATGAAGTGGATAAGAAAACTATGCTGATAACAGTGCACATTGTTTTGATACAAGAACACCTTGAAATTCTGTCTAGCTAACCCCATTGTGGCTACATACATTATTTCTGCAAAAATCACTAGGTGATTGTGATTCTGTAAAACATGGGGATGCAGAATACTTGGCTACCTTACAGACGTTTATACTCACAAGAGTAGTGCAAGAAAATGTAGATTATATAGATTATAATGTGGGTATGGAATAGCTATAATAGATATATTAGGAGGAGTGAGATTTCTGTGTAATGTTCTCCTTATGTCAAGACTAGTTATTCACTTTCTGGAGAAAATGCTTACTTCTTGGTCACAGTATGTCAAGGCTTTTGGGGATATTAGCATGTTACTCTGAAGTTGGCTGTGCTAGCTTTCTGAGATTTTGTTGAAATTCTAAGTGCTGAATATTACAAATGATCTCTGAAAACTACATATAAGTACTCTTACAGATTTCAGTGATCTTCCAGCTTTACAAAACCAAAGAATTTTCTGATGTGATTTGGGAGCTTAATTCTTGCTATTGTGTTATCCTGGAATGGCTGGCTTATTTTGTCCATACGATTCCAATTGCAATTTCAATTACTTCTGAAAAGTTTGATGAAGTCACTGGGAACTGGATGGACCAAGAAGCTCTCGATCCTTATTGTTTAGAATCGAGCAAGTCCAATAGGTCTTCAACTTTATGTAAATAAATAAATAAATGTATAGGTGAAGTTTCAAGGATAAATAGAACTTTAGTCTTCAAAATACGATGGAAGAGAAATCAAATATAGAATAATAAATTCCTACAAAATGAATTCAGAAATGAGAAGTTTCTGTGGCTTCCAAAATCAGCCATAAGTACTCAAAATGATTGGTTAGTGTGTAAGAAAAGAAAACATTTCTGCAAGCATGCATTCAGTATTTATATGATGTATCCATATGTGTGTATACATATTTAGTTTTACATGTCAATTTAATTGTCATTATTGGTCACTGGAACAGGCTGCCCAGGGAGGTGGTGGAGTCTCCTTCTCTGGAGATGTTCAAGAGCTGCCTGGATGCCTACCTGTGCGACCTGGTGTAGGGAACCTGCTTTGGCAGGGGGTTGGACTCGATGATCTCTGGAGGTCCCTTCCAACCCCTACAATTCTGTGATTCAGTTAAGAAGTAATACTTCATGGCTTAGTTTTATAGCAAACATAAGTGTTTTGTTCCCATTAATAAGTGGCTGACTAGCATGTGAGAGTATTCTTTTCAAGATTTTGGTACTTCTGGGCAACAATTTTACAGCATGCAGTTTTCCCTTCAAAGGCATTTGTACTTCGGCTTTTCACCAAAGCCATGTTGTAAATGACAAGAAAACTCAAAACAGAAGCAGTTAACAGGAAGCCTCTTCAAGGTACTATGCAAATCTTGCAAGGAACTGAGGCCCTTTCCTAATTCACATACCTTAGCAAGTTATTTCCTTGGTGATTTGCCCACAGTCATGTAGCAACTCCGGAAAGGTGCCCAATATTGAGCTTAAAAGTCTTGAGTCCCATAATAGTCGTAATCAACAAGAGCTGCACTGTACCGCAGTGTAATGGCTTTAATAACAGTATTACATGAAGCCTGTTTTCAGCTAAAGTGCACAAGCAGTAGAGAGTAGAGAGAGTAGAAGCTCTCATATTTGTAAGTTAGGGTGAGCCAACCTGAAGACATAGTGAAAGAGTATTCTGCTTGAAGGTAGCTTCGCAGAATCACAGAATGTCCAGGGTTGGAAGGGACCTGAAGGATCATGAATCTTCAACACCCCCTCCCCTACCCTCCCCTCCCCCCCTCCACATTTAATACTAGACCAGGCTGCCCAGGGCCCCATCCAACCTGGCTTTGACTGCATTTTGGCTGAAATGCTATTACCTATGACATATCATTTACTAATGTGAAAAAAAATACAGGTTAATAGCAAGGTTGAGTGCCCTCAGTTGAGTCGTACCCTGAGGTATAACTGTACATGGGGAAACTCTTTTGCATCTTTATGTGTGTTATCCTCATATATGATGTGGGAGTGAGTCCAAGGAAGTAAAGTTATTGGAAATGGACCACTGAAAAATCAAAGCCAAAAATGGGACAGGTTTCTCTCAAAGTAACAGCAAACCCTCAGCTGGCACTAGAATTGGCATTGTTTGGATCTTATAGTCCTTGGTGTTGACTGATGTGCTGCAGTGTTGTCTAGTGAAGTTTTTTTGTTAATATTTGTTTTGTTGTTGTGTTATGGTGTTTTTTGTTCTTTAAATGTTTTCATATGACTTCCAGAATGCGCATGTGTGCCAACAAGTGTGTGAATGTTAAAGCTGACAGATTAGGAATGCAGATATACACGGTACCGGCCATGCATGGTATGAATGTTAATAATCCTGGCTTTTATTTTTGAATCCACTGCAAAGTGTGTGTAAAAGAAGGTGCAAGGTCTTTTTCTAGTTGCTGCATTGAGGTGTTGTTTTGTACATTATGATGAGTAACTGATACAAGTCGCTTGGGATTTGGCATTTATGTGGCACCATAACATGTCAATGCTGTAAGAGGTGTAAAGCCTTATGAGCTTCAGGAGTGTTCAGGTTTGTAAAACCAATCTTCTTAAGTTCTTTTTTTTTTTTTTTGTTCTTATAGTCCAGTGATTTGTGACTCCCCCAAGAAGTGTAAAGACCAAATGACAATATTTACAGGAAAAAAAAGCTTGTAAAGAGAAAAACCTCAACCTGAATCTGCACAGCTGTATTGTTTTGGGAGGAAAAGGTGGGAGGGAGGCTGGTCCTGTTGCTGTATTGTTCAACACAAAGGTTCAATTTCCTTGACAAATGATGGACACTACCTCCAAAATTGGAACTCTGATCCCAAAGGGGCCCTGTGTTATTATAACATAAAGAATGGTTATTAAACTGTCAAAGGGTTAATAGTTTCATCTTAATAATCTTGATAGATGGTGCACATTTCACCAGTGCTCCAAAAGCCCACAATGAGCTTTAAAATATTTTACTATTGGCTTGCCCTTCATTTCCAGAAGAAGTCTAAGGAGAACACTTCTTACTAATAAATTCTTTATCATAACTTAGCTGATTTTTCCCTTATAGAAGGGAAGTACATCTTTGCTATGCTGCTTGATTAATTGGTCTAATTTTATCAGGAAAATTAAATCCTCTTCTTTATCTAGGAAGTTATTCAAAGAGATCTGAGCAAAACCCCAGCCCATGAGCCTGATGACTATTCTGCATAAGCATCTCTACACTTTATTAACTTATTACTTTTAAAGTGATTTCTGTCTGAAGGATTCCCTTCAACATTGAGGGCCATTTGTCTTCTGTTCTCAGGATTTCGGGATGACAAATGGAATGTCAGATATGACTTACTCTAAGACCTTAAAGGATTCATATTGTATAGCTCTTAACTGTGCCTCAAAGTTCTGTAGGATGTTACCTCTGAAGCTGGCCAATTTTGATGATCAAATAAATATCTGATTACAACAGAAAAAGTAGCTAAAGTCTTAGCTGAACTAGTTCTTAAACTACTGTTGATCATTCAGTGAGGAAAGGCTAATAAATGTGTATATAAATATGCATAGGATTTGATCCCACTAGTGGAAATGGTGGTATTAAAAATAAGGATTAAGATAAATGTGTCTCATCAACTTGGATCCATACAAGCCAGTGTTTTGTTTCTCCTCACTTTGGCTTGTATCATAAAAGGAACACGTCCCCAAATGTGTAAAGCTAATGAGGACAAAAAAGCTCAATATTTGTATATAACACTGTGAAATGTATGCATTTATAAGAGTAAATGTATACTAAAGCACGGAAAGGTCTCCTCATCTTTTTCATGAATAAGTTTGATTTGGATTCAGTGGTTGTCCCATAAATGTGATATTAAACTTGAGTAGAAGGTATGGGTATGGCCATGGTGCTGCTGCCCTTATCTTTAAGTCTACTGAAATATCCTAAACCTGACAAAGCACAAAGTCTAAAGAATTATCTTATGGTGAAAGATGAAACAAAATAACATGTCTTCTGTCCTTCACTGTCAACATGATGACTCATAAACATTCTTTTTCTCTGCATTTTCCTCCTATTAAAATCATCCTGTCTGAGCAAAATGGCCCGCGACAGATGACAAATATGGGATATTTCATGGACAAAAATCACACTCTAAATTGGATATACTGTGAGAGTATTGCAACCTGATATGCTGAAACTTAACAGAAATGCAAAAGACATTCTTCACTCTGTCAGATACTGTCTGCAACATGACTTTCCATGTCGTTTACTCAATTAGGAGTAGGATGATTTTTCGTTGTTTTGACTCTTCCAGTTGAAAGGTTGGATACTGTGACTTTCTGTGGAAAATAACAGCTGCAGAAACTGAGCAGTTAAATATATGATAGCAAAACAGACGATACTGTAATAAACATAATATAATAAACATGATATAATCTTCATAGCTTTGTTGTTTCACTCATTGAGATTCTGGAGATCTTCAGTGAAGAAGTTAGCTTCTTGCTTCTACAAAAGCCAGGCTGCAGAATTGCCTTTATTTAGGAATTCTATCCTATTGTAAAATAAGCTTATTTAGCAATTAGAAGGGACATTGAAGAAAAAAGGAAGGACCGCATTAAGACTTCAGAGGTATAAAAATCGTTATGAGGAGGGAAGTAGTGGTCAATCTTTTGTACTCCTGGTAGATAGAACAGGAAGTGCTGAGATTTATGCTTTATCAAAAAAGATTGGTTTATGCACCAGAACTATTTGTGTGTGGAGGGGGGGAGAGATGTTTGATTTATTCTATTTTACTATTTTTTATTTGGTGTTTGCTTGTGTGTGTTTGTTTAAGGTAAGGTTTGTGAAGAAAGTGGTCCTGTGTCAGGATTGTGGAGGATGGAGTTAATAATTTCTTAAGGGCCCTTCTTGCTGTATTGTACTATGAATTTATGCCATGCATTTTTCTTCATGTAAGTTAACATTTTGTTCCTTTGATGAATAGATAGCAAATCCTTCCTTGTGAATCCATTTCTAGTGTTTTTTCATGTGTTAATTTGATATCCATCTGCCTTTTTTTTTTAATGAGCACTTTGACAAACCTATTATTTTACCCCCTAAAGCATTAATTGGAATCTCTTAGTTCTGAAGCCCTTTCTATGTAGGTTGAAGAGTTATTTATGGTACCTTTTAGTTGTGAATAGATTCCAGCCATCCAGAGGTGGGGCATATTTCTTTGCTAGTGAGTTCTTATTTTCATGTGATAAAGGTCTACAGTTCTGGAGTTCATTTTCTCTGAATGTGACTTTTTTTTTTTTTGTCCAAGACTATATCTGATGACCAGTGCTGTATTGCTTACAGCTCCGTTGGTCAGTGGTTTGTGTAAATTTTATTTCTTTTGTATATGAGGAAAAGGTTTTATGTGTTAGAGGAAATAAATCCTGTTATGTTGGCATGGTCTCTATTCTCCAGTGATTATCTGTGCTTCAGAGGTTTGAGGAGGCTGTAAAGACTGTCTGAAACTGCCTGGCTCAAGGTCTTCTCAGAGCGAGGAAACTTGAGGCTTTACAGTCCATCCAGCTATTTTATGTCACTTGGTCTCAGGACTACTTGGAGCATTGGTAGCAGGAAGTGCCAAAACACAAGAATAATTTAGAGCAACTTCAAATGTCTGAATAGTGGTGAGGGTGCATAAACCATAACTTTTCTCTCTCTTGGGACTGACTTCAGCTCAGCTAAACCCTAAGTTTTGAGCTTGTGTGTTTAGGTGCATTCTGTGTTTATTGTGTTTGATTGTTGAAGCCCTGATGATGAGTAATGACTAGGATGTACAATTTAGTCCATGAGGGATTTCTGAAAACTGGGATAACGATAACGCACATTAAGATGACTGACTAGGGCCTGTGTAGTTGCAATACAGGGAATACAGGGTCAGATTGTTTTTCTTGGTTCTTTTTTTTTTTTTTTTTTTTTTTTTTTTTTTTTTTTTTAGTAGTAGTAATATGACTAGTAACTTAAGTGCAGGATCTTCAAACACACAAGCACTGGTGTTCTAACTTGCAAAATTCTCCCTTTTAGCTTACTCTATCAATTTATAGAACACCACTCATGACTGCCTAAGCTTCTTTCTGCAATACAGATAGTTTATAGCCAGCTTCAATTTAAGAGACATATACTGAATGTGTCATGCAAACAATAGTGCAATTTTGTTAGAATTTCTGAAATAAAAGAGTTTAAAATATTCCTATGTCATATGTGTGGTGTTCAGGATCTACTAATTGTATTTTTGTACTTCAGGATTGCATATTAGGGAACCTGCAGGGGGGTTGGACTCGATGATCTCTGGAGGTCCCTTCCAACCCCTACAATTCTGTGATTCTATAAATATTAATATATTAAATATTAAGTAATATGTAAGTAAATATTAATATATGCAAATATTAAAACCTCGATTCTACAGTAAAATGGAATTTTAGTTAAAAATCTATTTTAGAATGAAGAGAAAGTGCTAATATGCACAAGATAAAAGAAGGCAACATGGCAGTCAAAGCAATCAAAGACACTACAAAGTTCAGAAAACTGGAAGGAGGTTTTTTGCTTACTAGTTGAAATCTATGATATATCAACAGAGTTTCACAGGTATCTACAAAATATTTTAATTAATTTCTACAAAAAATTTTAAAGAGTATTAGAAATAAAATTAGGAAAATGATACAAAGCAGTTGTTTTAAGTAGAAATCTTGCTGTTAGCCAAGGCAAACCCACCACACCTGTTAGTAAGTGGAAGGGAAGATGTCAATAACTGATGCAGGAATGGCAGATGTATTTGATTAAAATCTTCTCCATGTAGAGAAAGAAATGAAATAATATGCTCATACTGTGTGAGGTTGTTGAGGTACTTTTTAATACAATGATAATTTTGAGGAGGTTGTTGAATGATGTCTCTTAGAGAGGAACACCCAGACTTGCTGATTTAAGGTGACTTTCATCAATGACAGAAAAGAGTTGCATGAAATTGAATTTATTATTCTCTATACATTGTGGATTTGGGAAGTTTTACAATCACTGTTTCAAGATAAACTTGGTGATATGGACTGTAAAAATCCTGTTAGCATAATGTCTATCTCAGACTATATTAGGCAAATGATACAGATTTATTTTATAAAGAATTGATAGATTTACATAAAAGTAAATGCTAGTAGATATGAGCTTTGAAGAATGTCAGTCAAAACAGGTGTTACTGATTAAGCACTTTGATATCTATGAAGATATAATAGACCATGATCAACAGTTTGTAATATTATGGTTGCCTAAAGATGTAGCACTCTTTGGGTTTGTCACTGTACCTTTAACTTATTAGGAATTTGCAAGGTGTGAAAACAGTTGTCAGAACAGTTGGTGAAAAGGAACTAAGAAACAGAGGAAAAAAGACAGAATTTTATTTCTGTGGGGCACTGGTAAAGTGTCTGTTGAAGCAGTTTGCTTAATTTTGGTAATTATCTTATGACCTGATGTTAAAAATTAAGGCCAGTTTAGAAAACAGGCTCTGAAGTTATCCTGGAAGACTCTCAGCAATGAGAAATACAAAAACAGTTAAATCTATGTAGGCATCAGAAAGATTACCCTAAGATGATTTGATTGCAAAACTTAAGTGTCTTCAAGGAGAGAAAATACTGGGTACTAATGGGCTCTTCAGCCCAGCGTAGAAGGATGCAGGAAATCAGTGGCTGTAAATTCATGTTGGACAAACTAATGTAGTAATGGGACAAAGTTTTAACTTTGTAACCTCTGGTACAAGCTCCCAAGGGAAGTGATTTTAGGTGCTATGTTTCAAATCAAGATTCAGTGCTACACTGGAAAACATTCTTTAGCTGTACAGAAGTTACTGGACTTGTTTCATGGGCAACTGGGTAAAATTTAGTGGTGCGTAGTATACAGGAGGTCACTCAGAATGATTGTAATGGTCTTGTTTGCCTTTAAGCTCTATCAATAAATGTTTAAGTTAAACTCAAGCTCTCATCCTTCATTCTGTAGACTACGATATGTTGTTTGAATTCCATTTTATTCTCTAGTACAAGCCTTGCTTTATTGCCTCCAATATTTATATACAAGAATTGAGGAGAGGTGACTCTGCAGTTGCTCATCCCTGAAGCACACTGTGGCTTGCGTTTGTGATGAGGACAGCCTGACCTGTGACTGCTTGTTCAAGGACTGGTTTGTCCTTGTTGCCTTCAGATAATACCCAATGCTGTGGCTTTAAGTGCCACGCAGCCCAGCCCGCTGTGTTTGGGGCGAGTCAGCTCTGCCAGCTTTAATCACTCACTTTAGCCTTGTGAAGAGGAAGGAGCAGAAAACGCTGCTCAGCAAGGCTGCAAGGCCATGAAATTGCGTTAAGCAACACTCATGAAAATGACTGGATTTGCTATTTTAGTGTAAGTGTCTAAATGTTTTTGAAATTGTAATTTTCTTGTGCTGTTATGTGTAAAGGTGACCTCTCTGTTTTGGGCCCCCGGCAGTTGGCTGCAGACAGCTCATCAGCTTGATTCATTTGGCAGGGGGGTCAGTCAGCACCTTCTCTGCAGCTGCAAAGCAGGATTGAGCTCCTCGCTGATTTGCAAGGATATGATAACATTTACTAGAAAATGCAGAACTTTCTGAAGATGCATTAGGGTTTAATTTTTGTGGCAGCAATATTCCTACCAGGGGTGCAAGGATTATAATCCTTATTCAACTTGCTAGCAACCGTTTCAGGAATAGAAAGGGCAGTGTCACTTGAGGAATCTCAAATTTCTGATGGAGAAGCAGGCCCGAATGAATACATTTTTGCAATCATGTCTCTTTCTATTTCACTTTCATCTTGTGTTTAAAATTGCGGCACTGAAAGAAGTAAGGCTTGCGTTGCTTGCGTACTGCTGAGTTTTGCCACATGATGGCACACATCAGTCAAATCAACGTTGCAGTACCATCTGAAGAGCTGTGAATGGAGAGGAATTAAAGCTGGTATTCAGGGCTCCAGTGCTCAGGGTTTGTGATCCCTCACTGCTGCTTTGATTCACAGTTTACCATCGTCAGTGAGGGACAGTGGTTGTGACTCAGCCACAAGCTTTAAAAAAAAAAAAAGCTATCTTTCCAGAAGGACTGCTGGCAAAAAAAACTTGTCTTTTTCTGTTTGTGTTGGCTTGGTTTTCTCTTCAGACATCTAGGAATCAGGAAAACTTTGTTATTTCTCCAACATATAGATGAGATATAATGTGTTGTATTTGTTCTGTGAGATGTCAGATAGGGGATTTTTTTTCTAAATGATCTTCCACTGGGTAATGTTCTTTGCCTCCCTGATGTTATTTATCCCTTGCTGCGGAGGTGGCTGGTGAGAACATCTACAGGATCAAAGTGGTGTTGCATGTTTTCACTAAGTCAACGAGCATATACCTGTAATCAGCCTCAAAACATTGCTATGAAATTTATACTTATTTCAGTATCAGTGCTGTTACTTCTCATATCTTGCATTTGTTTCTACTGTCTGTCATTACTAATAAAACAACCCAACCTTACTGTTATCTTAGTTCTTAAACCAGTTAATCTTTAAGGAAAAAAGTGTGTTGGGGGGAGGAAGCATAATTTGCTCTAAGGAGAAATGTAAGTTGCATGGAGTATGTGGAAGTGTGTTTCATGTTAATCCTGAAGGTAGCAACTGAAGGCCAGTAGGCCATGGAGCAATGCTGCATAAACATACAACAAGTATTACAGTCTCGGTTCCAAAATGCTTGGAGTTGAAGACCAAACATCCCTAGGGATGTAGGAAATAAATGCACGGTCTGTAGAAAGCTCTGTGGGCTTTCGCACTTTGCTGAGCTGCAAATAAGAGGATAATAGCAATGAGATGAATGTGAATGAGTAATTTGGAAATTTGCAGAGATTACTGTAAGGAAGCCCTTCATTTTCCATTCACAGTTTTTTTTTCTGCAGTGTGTTACCCGGCTTGACAAGGATAAGGACACATGAATCTGAAGTAAGACTTGGACTGAAATATTCAGAAGGTTAGGCTAATTGCTGAGAACTAGCTCCTGTTCTCAGCAATGTTGTTCTCCACCTCCTATCACCCAGCTTTATAACTCTGCCCTAAATGTGTCTCAACAGAAGGACTGAATCACTTAACTTCCAGTTCACTTCTTGCAATGGTGAGATAGAATGACATCCTGCCCTGCTGCCTGCCTTTTGCAGGCTTGGTCTCTGTGTGGTCATCCAAAACACACAGAGGCTGTGCATAGCCATGGGGAGAATTCTCTCTGGCCAATTTTGAGCGATGCTGTGCCTTAATACAGGTAATTACAGAGATTAATAATATCACAATTTCATGGATGTTTTTAAGCATATCATCAAAATGGAAAACAAACAAACGAACAAAACAACCCTCAGCAAGTTCCTCATTCATAAGACAAAATGCAGCCAGACACCTGAAGCGAACAGGAAAATTCCCAAGCTTCACAAAAGCATTTGACATCTTTGTTAGTAAACAAACACTGCATTTATTGTGACACTGAGTTAGGGTACAGCGTGTTCTGTCTCGCTCTCCCTCTCCTTGTGCTTGTTTCTCTTCTCCTCCTGCCCCCATAGCTGGCAAGCTGATTCCAGAGGCTGATGACAACACTCATGCCTCTTTCCCCTCGAGTGCACTTGTTTGGCATCTGAGAGGATTGCTTTCTTGCCCTTGGGTAGCCAGTCACGCAATGTGAAAGATGCAAGAGTTCACGGACTGCTGAGTGCTTAGATGCTGCATTTTCTTAAGTGAAGGCAACTAGCGAGCAAGTGCAGCAATTAGAAGTAAAAGAAAACATTTTTTTTTTTTTCTGCAGGGAACATTTGTTGACCTCACAGCTGTTACTTAAAATGGGAAGGAAAAAAAAAAAAAATCTCTCTATTGAGAGATCTTTTTGTAAAGGAGCATATATGCTTTCCTCCATTAAATTCATTGTATCATGCAAAGAGAACACTCCCATTTGAACTCATGCTTTTAAATATGACCTTTCTAAGTTTTTTAAAAATAGAGAAATGTTATTAGAAAGGAGTTTTAACAATAACATTATGATTTCTAGTGGTATCTTAATTTGCATTTGTCATGCCTTTCCTTGTGAAGGGTTTTGTAAATAATCCAGCAGGTTTTCCATACTTCTGTTTTTTGCCTGGAATACAATCAAAATACTTTTCCAAATGAGAAGTACAGTGCAAGTCACCTGTTCAGATAACCCGAAATGATTTGGGTTCGGAGACTGATTTGTCATTTGGAGAAACAAAGGCTAAATGCTTAAACTTGTGATAACCCCTTGAGATTTTCACTGAATGCAGATGGTCAAGACCTTGGTTTTGTATCTTTTCTAATTAAACTCTCTTGGATCTCTGGCTGCCATGCAAAGGTATTCCATTTACCTATATTCAAAGAAAATACATATGTATTATCCTAATGCAGTTCTCTCTGCTATTGATTTTGAAATCCACTGTTAAGAACAGGAACTAAGTTTCTTGATATCAAGCAAATGGTATCCTGAGCTCCATCAGAAGAGTGATGGCCAACAGGGACAGGAAGGTGATTGTCCCTCTCTACCCTGCCCTTGTGAGGCCCCATCTGGAGTACTGCGTCCAAGTCTGGAGCTCCCAGTACAAGAAAGACAGGGAGCTGTTGGAGAGGGTCCAGAGGAGAGCCACAAAGATGATCAGGGGTCTGGAAATCTCCCCTATAAAGACAGGCTGAGGGAGCTGGGTTTGTTCAGCCTGGAGAAAAGAAGGCTGCGGAGTGACCTCATTGCAGCCTTTCAGTACCTAAAGGGAGCCTACAAGCAGGAGGGGAATCAACTCTTTGAAAAGGTAAATAACAACAGGACAAGGGGAAATGGTTTTAAGCTGAAGGAGGGAAGATTTAGGTAGGATGTCAGGGGGAATTTCTTTACAGAGAGAGTGGTGAGGTGCTGGAACAGGCTGCCCAGAGAGGCTGTGGATGCCCCATCCCTGGAGGTGTTCAAGGCCAGGTTGGATGGAGCCCTGAGCAACCTGGTCTAGTATTAGTTGTGGAGGTTAATGGCCCTGCATGCGGCAGTGGGGTTGGATCTTGATGATCCTTGAGGTCCCTTCCAACCCTGGCCATTCTGTGAGTCTGTGTGATTCTGTGATATCATCATGTAGTATATTCTGAGGTTTGCACCTATGTTACTTGCATAACATAAAGAATGAATAGAGTGAAACTGAAGCTAGATCAAGGTATATCTTCTTGCTTCAGAATATCTAGAATCTGGACGTTTCAGATCTGATGTTGGCGTAGGAGCCTAATGTGGTTTGCTATATTTGAGTTTGATGGAAGACCTGTCACTTCAGATAGAAGTATGATGATGGAGTAAAGCAGGACTTTCTGAAACATTAATCAAGTTGGAAATGATACAAGAATGCAAAAGGAAAAGCTTGACTATACATATTCTTGCAGGAGAGAAGATGTAATACTGAGGTCAGGAGTGCCCAGAAGCTTTACTGTGAGTGTAGGAAGAGTGTCTAAACACCAAAGAAAGTCTTTGGTTTCTAGAAAGTATTATTTGAACTTTTTTAGTCTTATATATGTCTGAATATCTAATTCAGACATAAAATGTTACCTCTGATGTCCCATCTGACGAGGCAATGCTTCTGTTGCTGTGTTGGGCCTACTGGGTGTTGCTGGATTGTAAGGCTGGAATGACTGTGGAGCAGCTTGTGAAGAACCCAAGTGCCAAGAGCCTACAAAATATCTCTGATCACTGTGGCAAGTGGCAAGTATGCTTTTGGGAATGTCTGTCATCTTGTCTCTCCGAAACCAGTTAGGTGGCATCACAACTTAAGCTATTTTCATATAAGTAGGTCCAGGAGACCATGGGGAACTCTGTCCCTGGTGTTTCGCTCCCAAGAATTACTAGCACATGCATAAATCAGCTTGAGAAGGGTCTTGCAGAAGTCTCATGGAGCCTCACAGATTCATATTACTGTACCTTATGGGCTGCATCAAGTTGTTGAGCTCCAGTTTGGCTGCAGTTATTACGTGAACTTTCTTCATTTCGAATTGTTCCCAAGACTCCCTTTCCCTTCAATAACCTTAAAAAGTGATCACATTATTCTCAAGTTGTTGCTTATGGGCTCAAATGGAATTTAAACTGCCTGTCTGACAATGATGAATGAATCAACTCCAAATCCTTTGATGTGGATCAGCTATGTAGCATAACAATAATATTGTTGCTTAACATTTATACTGAAGTAATACTGCAAGGAATCTTAGCCATTCAGGGGCCTATTTTGTTAAGCACTAAATAAAGCACCTCGCAAAATAACAAGTCTTGATCTGAAGACAAGACTATCTAGAAGACAAGATGTACCAATTGAAAAGACTCGCAAAAAGGAGTGGAAAGATACAAATGATAGTTGCATCTTTATAGTGCTGTACAGACCCTGTGTGCTGCTTAATTTTCTTGCACAGTTTACTGCCATGTTGATTCTAGATCTTGCTCAGTAATTTCATCTTCTTTACCTGGGCTGTTAAGCTTTATTATTATTATTATATTATTTTTGTAACTGGGAAACTTTAGAAACTATTGAACAAAATGAAGGAAATTCCCTACTAGACTGCATTGTTACCTCTGGACCATACTCTTTAAATAGACTTTCTATGCCTCAGCATTCATATTCAAGCTTGAACCAGTTCTTTCTTGTAAGATGTTTATGAAGCACTCTGCGAAATTCATTACTCAAATCCAACCGTACTGTATCTGTCCTCTCCATTGCTTTTGTAATCGGGCTTCTTTGGAATGATTTTTTTTTTCTTTCCTCCCCCACCAACCTTCTTCAACGAACTCATCCTTGATGCTGTTCATGGTTCCTTGCCTCTTACCAGTGAGGGGTTTTAAATCAGTAATCTAATTTGTGTAACCATTTTCTCTGGAAGACCAGTGCTACCAATTACAATAAGAACAGATTTAAGCATCTTATTTCTGTTGACTGCTTTTGAATGTCTCATCCTGGTTATACAGTGATACAAATATATCTTTTAAAAACAAAACAAAAACACCACACAAGTGCTAATAGGATATTAAGGTTTTTTTTTTTTTTTTTTTAATCACATAAACTTTCTACATATATGTCCGTGTGCATGGAGACACTAACAAACATCTAAAAGAACACTGGGGGTCTCAGGCCGTACTCCTGGATATTCCTATGTTAAGGTTTGTGTACAGGCATAACTGCTTCCCTGTACCCTGCATATGTTGTGACACAGTGTTCACTTACATAGTTCTGGGATAGTGTGTGCTGAACTGCTTTTGACCTGGGAATCTTGAGTTCTCTCAGAGCTTTTGGAGCAGAATGAGCTTTGCTGGCATACACTTTGCTCCTCACGCTAGCAGTGTTTAATCTGCATATCACAACATCTTCACACTCTTTATGTCCCACTCCTGTCTGTCTTGCGAGATGCAAATAGAATGTGTGGTGTCCGGACACTAAGAGAATCATATAATAGTTGGAAATCAAAATGTCTACAGTCAAAAAAACGTTTCTATGTAATTAGTTTCTCTCAAGAGAACCTAACTGGACTAAAAAATGCAAACAACATGCCTGGATGGCAAAGGAAATTCCAAAATACCTCCTGATCTGGAAGCAGAGTATATTTTCTCCACTGCTATGAACAGGACTTGGCCTTTGTATTGCTGCTTACTTGTGAAGCAGTTGGATATCATCTTCTCACAGAATTTAAATACAATTTTTTTGAAATACATTCTTTTGGCCTGTATGGCCTGTGCTATATTATTAAACATAATTTATTTATTTAACATTATTTATTTTACTGTGTGAGGCTGCACTCAGCTGTAAGCATTTGACTATTGTCAAACAGAAATGGGTCCAGGTGCTAACTTTTAAATGCCTGAGGAAACAGACTGAGTTATATATAATTAAAATGTTTGTGAATAATCTGCATTTCTTTCTGTCTTTCTTATGTGAAGAGTTATAGGAAAAGATGGTTTTGTGCCCTGAAATGACACGGTAATTGATGTTAATTCAGGATTACTGAATGTGTCTGGATTTGGCATATCAAAATTAGCTAGAATTACTTTAAAGCAGAGTAAGTAATGACTTGTCAAATCCCTCAGACTTGCCTTTTTGGACTGTCCTGCACTTTCTGTAGCTACAGAGCAGATATAGATTTGGCTATTTTAGCATTTACCTGAAATGAATCAGTTGGAAACCACATGTAAGTGTGCTTTGCTTATTGATAACTTTATGGAGGAGAACTGTTTCTGGATTAGCTAGGGAAAGTGGTGTTTTTCTATCGTGTAATTATAGGATTACTGCACATTCAATTGGATTCCTGGACAAACCAAACAAAAATTGTTTTTGCATGTAAAGAAAGCTATTATGGTGTTGGATTACATTAAAGAGCAAAGAAAAAAAAAAACAGTAGATTAAACTGAGCAGCGGAACATGAAAGAATAGTGAGAAAAATAAAAATATATATGCCAGTAAATTGCGAAAACCATTGCTGTGATTACTTGAGAAGTATGTCAAAACACATTTTGAAAGATGACAATATGCCACTCTTGTGAAGACTGCAGTACTGAAAAAGAATGAAATAATGGGAGAAAGGGATAAATTACACATGTAGTTTCATCTTTTAAAGCATATACTGTGTCCTGTATGTCCAACACTGTGTTCTTCTGAGAGATGCCTTTTGCCACCATAGACGTTAGTCAGGAAAACATGCAGTGGTGTTTGACAAAATGTGCAAGAAAGGGAAATCTTGTTGCAGTTTATTGAAGATCGATGGTAATTTAGATCCAGTTCAGAAATGCCGTTATGTTCTTTAATCATTTCTTGGCTAGTGTGCTAATAAAAATGCAGTGTATAGTGCTAATGCTGTATTTCAACCAATTTAATAACAAACAGTTGCTTCATGAGAAACAAAAGGGATTCATCCTCAAGATGGATATATGATTGCAATTATGATAGCAACAAATTGGACCTTAATTGTATTTGCTAATCTGAAGGAAACATTACAAAAGCTTTAGTGTTTTAGGAGAGGAGAATGAGGCATATAGGAGGCAAATACTTCTTAAAGTCGGATTTAGATATGGAGAGTATTAATATGTATTACCGAGCCTAAATAGTTAGAGAAAGCACAGAAAAAGATACTTGGCGTTGGTGAGATTATCTGCTCTTCTGACTGGTCAAACTAGAGAGTGTCCATTATGCTTACGTCTGGTTAGGAAAGAAGGCAATGGAGGAGAGGAGAAAGAATCCAAGAAGTCTAACTTATCTCCTTAAAAATAATTTTTAAAAACGTAGTTGTTTGATTTTTTTTTTTTTTTTTTTTTTTTTTTTTTTTTTTTTTTTTTTTTTTTTTTTTTTTTTTTTTTTTTTTTCCAAAATGCATAATGTTAGTACAGAAAGCTTTGCTGGAATCCAGAAGTATTACATCAACTGGCTTCCCTTGGTCAGATAGGTGAGTAACCTTGTAAAAGGAGATGAAATTTGTGAAGCAGGACTTTCACCTCAGAATCCCACATTGGCTATGATAAGTCACTGCATTTTCTTTCAGGTAATTTTCAATAACTCTCATCATCATCGTCTCCATAATTTTACCAGGCACTAAAGTGAGACTGACAGGCCTGTAATTACTAAAGCCCTCTTTCTTGCTCTTCTTGAAAACTGGAGCAATGTTTTCCACCCTCCAGTCAAATGGACCTCTCCAGATTCCCGAGACAGTTGAACAGTAATTGAGAGAGTTCTTGTGATGACATCAGTCAGTCCGTAGAGTACCTTGGGATGAATTCCATTGGGCTTCCTCAACTTACATGCATCTAGCTGGAGCAGCAAATCTGTCAAAATTTAGGATCTGCCATAGCCACTGTCCTCGAACTCAGGGCTCCTGGGTTCCCAGTGCTCATCACTAGTGTTGAAGACAGAGACAAAGAGTGCATTTAATGTCTCTTTTTTTGTCTCCATCCCTATTTGTGAGGTGATATCCTCATAAAGATACTCAACAATGATATCCCTGTGTTGTTAACAAGTTTTAAAAAGCCCTTTTTGTTGTCCTCTCTCAGTGTTCGCCTGCTTTAACTCTGAGCTTTGACTGCACAAATTTTCCCTCTTCAACAGTAAACAGTATCTCCTTAAGTAGTCCTCCCACATTGTCTGACCTCATTGCCCATGGTTATATGTGACAGAATGTATAGAAGTCCATGTGACCAGACAGGTTGCATCTGAGGTGGTTGAAAGAGTTGACCAGTTACATGGGGAGGATGCTGTATATTACTGTGGAAGGGTCATAGTGATCAAGGAAACTTCCTGTTTGCTGCAGGAAACTAAACCTCACATATGTTGTCAAGAAGAGTGAGATAAGAAAGATGAGGGTCTATGGAGTTCTGGGCTGATCAGTCTCACTGCAGGCCCTTGGAAGATTATGGAGCAAATCTTCCTTGAAGCCATTTCTAGGCATGTGAAGAATGAGAATGTGACTCCAAACAGAGTGCAGACTGAACTAGAGCAACTCCTGTCTAGCCCAAATGTGTCCTGCAATGAGATAAATGGTTGTGTTGTTTACCTTACATTAGCAAAGCCTTTGGCAAAAGCTCTAGTGTTCTTGTAAATAAACTGGTGAGATACAGCCTACACAAGTGTAGAATGATAAGGTGTTTGAAAACTGGCTGGATTGTTAGACTCAAAACATTGTGATTGATGACACAAATTCACGGCTGATCATTAGTGGCATCTCTCAGGCACCAATAATGATGCTAACAATGTTTTACCTCCCTGTTCACAAACTGAATAATGAAATACAACACACTCTCAGTAAATGTATGATATTAAGTTATGAGAAGTGTTTGCTTTGCTGAAGGGCATGACTGCCTTTTGGAGGCACCTTAGCATGCTGGTAAGTGGTCTGACTGCTACCTCCAGGAATTCAGCACATGAAAGTCTGATATCCAGCCCCTGAGCTAGGGTGAGCCCCATGCAAAACCATGGTCTGAGCCCACAGCACAGAAAATAAGAAAAAAACTTGGAGTCCCTGTGGACAGCAGGCTGAACAAGTTAGCAATGTGTCTTTGCAGCAAAAATGCCAGCCACATCCTGGGCTGCGTTCACAGGAATGCAGCCAACGGGCTGAGGGCAGGGAGTCCTTGGTGCTGTCTGATGAAAAGAGGAGGAGGAGGTGGAGGCAGGCTCTCTACTGAAGGGCACAGTGACAGGACAAGAGACAACAGACAGAAGGGGGAATGTGGAAAATATGAACTCAATATTAGGATTTATTTATTTATTTATTACCACAGAGAAGGACAAATACTAGAACAAGTTGCCAGAGAGGATATTTTCTTCATGTTGTGATTACCATACACTCCACAGCTCATTTTAATGTACTCTTTGTCCTTGCAGAATACTTCAGCTTCATCTTTCTGAAATTTCAACATGGAATGGAGCATTTTGTTGTCATTAGCGGCACTATAAGAATGATAGGGTTCTGAACAGAAAATGCAGTAGAATGGACAGGCAGGGAATGAGGCTGAACAGTTTAATATAAGAATTTTCAAACAAATTGCCTGAAATGCTGTGTGATGGAGAAAAGGCGAGTCCTTAAATATAGAAGTTCCTCCTTAGTAGAATTCACCTAGAAAAATAGTTCTCTAATGTGCTTGCTGCACAGAAGCTCCCTGTTCCCCCTCTCCCCTCCTACCTCCCAATTGGAAATATTATTATTTTTATTCAGAATTAGCTATCAAGGGTAAAACCCTGCTTTGATCAAAACCACTTTTGATTTCAATGTAGGGAGAAATTAATTCTGCCTTTAGGAAGTTTTGAAATACTTCTAAAAATGAGATGAAGTTACAAGCAGTTAAAACATGCATCACAATTCCTATTTGTGTTGTTGTGGTAAAAGGTCATTGAGGCTAAAAACTGATAAAAATGAGTATGTGGTGTGTGTATATAGCTATGTGCATGCTCACATACCTATCTAACAGGTTAACATAGATGTTCAAAGGGCTGCCCTAAAAGACTGAGTTCATGGTTCAGTAAGCTCTGGTTAGGATACAGCCCTACGCAGGACAAATTGCAAGGGAATAACCTAGCAACTCAGGCAGTATCTTCTGGGTTTGACTGATGTGTTTTCTAACACATCTGGCAATTTTTGTCTTTTTATCTTCTGGCAATGAATTTGTGCAACATGAATGTCATCTTTTTTGTCTGTCTAATTTTAGAGATATATTGATGTACCCCCAAATAAATAACAGTAATCAGAGAACCACAGGATTTGCAAGATGAAGTGGATGCTTTCCTGTTTGGTTTGCCATCTGCTTTATTTTGGACCAAATACATGTATGTTCAGTCCAAATCAACAGTGTGCATTTCTTTAACTATCCATTCTGTCTGACTCATATTTAAGCATATTTTTATATTATTATAACCTTTTACAGATACAAATTAGGTAATTAAAAGTCTTCTGGGGAGTGGGGGGGGAATTAACACCTGTTCTACACCTGAAATATTGCTCACTAAATTCTGAAAGATGTATGACTTTATTCTTCTGACAAGATTGTTATTATTTTAATGCAAAGCATTGCACTTTTCTTGTGTGTGTTTTTTTTTGTTTGTTTGTTTTTTTTTTGTGAGGAAGCTGTCTTAGTCTGAAAGAAAGCTGGCTGCTGTTGGTTCTAATTATTACAAATTATGTGAGAGTTATTTTAGAAAGAGGAAAAATGATATTTTTTTTTCCCATGAAATGATGTTTCCATGCTGAAATGAAGAGTTGCTAGTGGCTAGTTTTCAAACTGATAATTTCAATTGGCTTTACTCCATCAACCACAAGGAAAACACCTGGCAACTACTTGATCCCAGCCAACTCTTGTTAACCTTTTGAACTTTACGGTAACTAGCAGCAGGCACCAAGTCACTGCTACTAATAAACTGGCATTAAAGCTTCCACCTTCTAATAACATCTTATTGCTTTTCAATATTAAATAAAAGGAAATGATCTGTTTAATTACAGTCAAAGAAATTTTGCAATGCTGCACTGCCTTGAATGGCAGTAATAATAACGAAATGTATTGCGGGACATGGTTACATGAACTGATTGCTCTAAAGGTAAGCTAGAATGATAGCAGCTATTATATAGTGGCACCGTGGCTTCCAGCTCCTCCTGTTTGTTGCCCATGCTGCATTGTGCTGCCCATGCATGCGTTGGTGTAGATGCACCTCAGCTAAGCCCCCTGCCTCACCCCTAATCCTGTTATCGTTCACCCAGGCTCATCTCTACCCGGCCTGCTTTTATTCCAGTCCCCCTTCATATCTAGTTTAAAGCCCTCTCCACAAGCCCTGCCAGATCCTGGGAAAGGATCCATTTCCCCTTTGAGACAGGTGAGGTCCATTTGCAGACCACAGGCCAGGTGCTGGGTAAACTGCCCCATTATCAAAGAACCCCAAATTCTTGCATTTGCACCAGCCTCTCAGCCACATGTTTATAAGATGGGTTTTCCTGCTCTTCTCAGTGTCTTTCCCTGCCATTGAAAGAATAGAGGAAAATGCTGCCTGTATGCCTGCTCCATCAGCTAACCACCTCAGGCCCCTGAAGTCATTATTGATAATCCTCAGGTTTTTATCAGTGACCTCATCACTGCTGGCCTGAATTATTAAGAAAGGGTAATAATCAGAGGGGTGGATCAGACTAGGGAGTTTTCTAGAAATATTCCTGACCTGGGCCCCAAGGAGGTAGCAGACCTCCCCACAGGCAGAGTTGGGCTGACATATAGGGCCCTCCATTCCTTTTGGAAGGGAGATACCTACGACAATCACTCTCCTGTCCCTCTTGGCAGATGTAGTTTTGAGGCATGAGGTTGATGACTTCACACTAGACAGCCTCTGAGGCGGACCTCCCATTGCATCCTCACTCACCTTTCTCTTGGGTTCCAGGGCCTCAAGCCTATTATGTAGAGGCACCTAAGGAACCAAGGTAGGTTGGGATGGGAGTTACCTGTGTCACTGAGTTGGGACCTGTTTCCATTTCTCCTTTTCTCTCAAATTGGCTCCCTCTGCTCCACTATGACAGGGAAGAGGGTCCACCACTGTTTAAGGGGTATCACCCTGGTGTATTTCTCACAGAGTTACTTCACCATTCTATCTCCTGCTCACAATCCCTGATGCTCCTTAATCTCTCCACTTCCTCCTTGAGCTCTGCCACCATACTGAGCAGATCATCCACCTGCTCACACCCCACACAGGTGGAATCCCTGCTGCCTTTTACTGGCAGCAACAGGCTCAGGCACTCCCTGCAACCAGAGCCTGGAGTTGTCATGGTTAGGCATGCGAAGGTCCCCTTCCTTGAATTTGTAAGACATGCAGCTCATTTTCAGAGCGCGCTTTCACCCTCGCACTTATGCTGTTCATGAATGCTGGTCTTCCGAAGCCCAGGTACGTTACCTACCCTTGTCTATGAACTAGCACAGGCTCACCAAATCCTCTTTATGTTAATTATGTTCTAACCTTTAGTTGCAGTTATATGTTATAGGCTGAAGAGGGTGTAAGAGGGCCTGTTACTGTACTGTTGACTTCCCCAAAGAGGAGACATCCTTAGAAATGTACTGATGAACCATGAGACCACGGGTGAAAGGAGAGAAAGCTCTTGAGCCAGCTGTGCTAGCTACTTCAATATTTGTTTCTCACTTTCCATAGCTCCCTGATGAGCCATCATATTAATGCTTTTTCCCATATCTGTGCTATACTTTTTTTTTTTTCTTTTTTTTTTTTTTTTCCAGTGGACGCTATTCAGGTGCTGTTCACTTTAATCTGTTTAAAAGGCCAGTTGTATGGAGTTTTTCTTATATAATTTTCATTCCAAAGATCTCCACGGTGATTTATTAAAAAAGAAAAAGAAAAAAAAATCGATTAATACAAGTATTAATTGATTCAGCTTCAAGATTCTTTCATATATTCATTTTTTAACTCTTCCTTTTGTTTTTTACATATATTTTTATTTCTCTGAGGAACTGGAGGACACAACAAACAAACTCTGCTAGGTATACCCCATTTTATGTCAGGACCAAAGTCTGTAGAAGACTTAAGAAAAGATTGAAAAGAGATCTTTGTTCACAAAATCAGTTCTTTACTGGTACGCTATGTGCAGCAATATAGGATGGGGAAGGAGAAGAGATACTGGGAAGCAGTTAATATTTTGATTCAGTTAAGAGGGTGATTTTGCTTTCTGACTTTTTCCATCCAACTTCTTTTCAGGCTCATACGTAGGAGAAACATGGGGAAAAATATCTCACCTGGAAGTCTAACGTGGGATATAGGCTGGCTGAGCATTTCAACCTTAACTGACATGTATTCTTCTTTGCTTCATCTTCCAATTACCAGTGAGATGATTTGAATCTCCTAGCAGGAAAAGAGCTGGATGTCAAATCACCAATAGAACAGTTCATTCCTCCTGGAGATTCAGTTTGTGTTATGAAATGGGGAATGCGCATACCACTTCTTTTATTACTTTCTTTTTAAGTGGAAGATGCCGTACTGTTTGTTGATCCTCTTGTTCCAGTGTGGCCACGTTCATGAAATGTTTTCAGAAGGAAGTGGTTTCATTTTGATATTGCAGCCTGTCCCTTACAACCCAAGATATTCTATGAATCCATGAGTTTGTGATTATTTAGCAAGATGTTTAACATCTGGGTACATTTGGACCAGCAAGGTCATCAATGGCATAATGAATAAAACAGAAAGTATTACATACAGACCAACAAATCAACAGGTTCCACAATATGTTCTAATGTCACATGATTCCCAGAAAGAGAAATAAGGACCCTGGTGGAGGAATTAACTGTAAAGTCAAGGGAGTTTTGGTTTGTCAACTCTGTTTCAAGAACTTTACTCTCATATTTATTTCTACTCTGAGCCTTGGCTGGCTCCTCAGCATTATACAATATTACTGTGGCAGACTGTTGAGAGGCAATATCTTCAAAGACAGTAAATCTTTAAAAGGACAGAGGAAACCATTAATGCTATACAGTCTGTTTTAGTGTTTATAGCTTTGTTTTTGTTTTTCATTCTGTTTTGCAGAAAAATTCATTGTTAGGAATACTCGTACCACTGCCATCATGCTTTTAAAAATAAAAGGGATTTTTTTTTTTTTTTAAGTCTTCCCTTTTCCTCTCCCCCTTTCCTGATGGGGCTGTTTCCGTTAGGGGACTAGTTAAAATTCTCTAGTTTACTGTATGAACAGAGGAATAAAAGTTTATTTTATTTTACATTAAATAATTTGTATGGAAGGAATGGTTTCTAGCTAGTAGATTCAAAGCAAAGTCATTGCATGGTATGCATCTGCCTTTCTAAAGATCATCAGGTTGTGACAGACAAGCTAATCTGACCTTATGATTTGCCAGACATCTGTAAGTGTTCTAAATTAATTGTCTCAAATTTGCAGAATTAGCTGTGTGCCCATGGCTTAATGAAGTTTTAAAATTGTTTCGGTCAATATCAGTGAATTAAGATATGCTACTCTAAAAGTGCCCTGCTATCTGGTCTCTTAACCTGCTGATTTCAGAAGAGTTAAAAAAAACCTCAAGTTTGTAAATTCTGATGTGATGTGTTAGGAAATCAGTTGTGGAATTGTAATTTTGCATGGCACCTCGTCTCTCATGTTAATGTTTCATTTGGAGGGGAAATGGGAAATTTCTGGTCTGCCATGTGCCCTCCTTTCTAGTTCTGGAAATGGCTCAGCACAACAGCATAGATAAGTCTTCCTGTCTCCTTTGGTGACAAAAATAAAAGAGATGTAGCTTTGGAGCATGAAGAAAACAAACACATGTCATATACTGTAGACATTTCCTGTTCTCTTCTTTATGGCACACCTCAGGACGCTGGCACAGACATTGTTCCTCTTGGAAAAGTTTAATACATTCCTATTTGATGTCAGATAGGTTAAGAAGTAACTAGCACAGAAGAAGAAAACGGAACATGCCCTTTTCTACCACAGTTCTGCTGTAAGAATGACTCTTTTGGCACTATATTAGTATTTTGTTCTAGCAGTGGCAACTTCATGTACTTGGTGGGTTTGCTTCCTATAACTTAAAATGTTTAGTTGAGATATAAGGAGTCAGCTCTTACAGAGATAATCAGTGCAAATGGAAAAATTGATGATCATTGGAACTAGCAGAGATATACCACTGTCCACTTGCATGTACTTGAATCAATCTTCTCAGGAGATTCAATCCCCAGTATAAACTTTGCTAATGAGCTAACACTTAAGAGTTTTTCTTAACTCTTTTAAAATAATAATAATATATTGTTAACCTTTCAATCACTTTTCAGTAAGGTTTAATAATATATTTTGACAAAGGTAACTAAAATGATGTTTATAGCTAAGAGACACAGAAAAGAACAATATTTCAGTGCTAGTATGATGGCTTGACTTTAGAGTGTCACTGAAATCTGAATAGGTGTTGAATCTCAGGAAAGGGTGGTATTTTTGAACCTAATATAGCATTGCTGTTTGAACTGATATTTAGCAACAAGCTTTCCCAAAGGAGAGCTGTCTGCTATGAGAGATTTGGTTTTCCGGGAGACAGTATGTCTAGCTAGGTGCTCATAAATGGTTGTTTTCCTTTCTGAAAAGGAGAGGGCAAGAGCAGCACATTCAATGGATCAGTAAGTGGTGAAAGGCATTTTGAGGATTGTAGTTGTGGAGCTTGTTTGAGATTATTTGTTTTGCTTTTGCTAAGACGTAATCACAGGAAGGCAGAGAGAAAGGATGCCTGGTCACTGAAAGTGAATGTAACTGTTGAGCTGCATCAAGCAGATGGCTTCTTTGATGAAACTAAATACAGGACTAGTCTTGCAAGGGATTTGTTTTCTGGAAGCACAGCTAGAAGCACAAATATATGAGGAAATAGCTGGTGATATGGCAATGTGGTGGGGCAAAGTAACAGACTGTACATATAATAATTGGATTGGACAAGTTCCTTTCATGCCTGAGGCCTTTAGTCCAAAGTGCTTACAGAGTAACTAGTTAAATGCTTATAGTGTAGCATCCAGGCAAACAAAACCTCTCTACAGAAAACTGAACAGTTGCACTACTATTACAAACCTTTTTTGCTGCTGGGATGTTCAGTCTATCCACTGCTTTTTACAGAGGGCATCATAGGATCTTTTTCTAGCTGACATGACGTGGCTGTTTCTCCTTCAGATTGAGCCTTAGCCCTAACTATTTTCTAGTTGCTACATTACTGATGAGTTGGATTTTGGTTTGGTTTCTGAGTGGTTTTGGTTCTGCTTTGGAGTACAGTGTTTTGAAAGTCTTCAGTAAGTGACACAAAACACGATCTTCTTTCTGTAAGATTAGTTACTTCCTATTTTCTGCTCTGAAACTCACAGAACATTAAGAGCTGCTTGCCTCGCCAGTCTCTGCCACAGTGATGGTGGGAAGCTTGTCTTCCTCAGCACCACCAGATGCAAGGTTCAGGCAAATAAAGAAAAGTTGAACTTTCTTGCCCCTACTGACTCCCAAGTTGAGGGTTTCCTGTAAGAATGACAGAAATGCTGCAGGTGCATGGGAATTGCTGTCAGAAAATGTTTTATGGTGGGATTGTTATAAATTTTATCAAACTTGCATTCAGGTTGCCCTGATGGATAGACCTTAAAGTTTTTCTGCCAGCCAATGAGAATTGTTGGTAAAACTGGAACTGGTCCTCTTGTATCATCTGCACTTTAAACTCTAGCTCCATTGCTGCATAGCAGCGTTGATGGTATCTTCAGGATTGTGTTCTTCTCTTTGTGGCAGATAGAAACAACCAAATACGACACTGATCTTGATCTTTTCAGGAAAACGACTCCTCTGCTGAGAGATGGAGGGGAGAACAGCCTTATTTCCTTAAGAGGTTGGTGGCACTGAAAAGAGGGAATATTTCTGGTTTATGTTAGGGAGCTTAGCCATAACTTTCATGTCATTATGTGCTGCACCATTTGTCCTGTGCATTAAACATAAACATTTTGAATGAGCATAGGTTATTTGAGGAGTGCGTTTGCAGAACAGTCTGTAGTTCTGACTGATGGCTTTAGCTTCTATGCACATCTCGCTTACTGATAGACTTTCCATTGTCAGTCATGCCAAACTGATCTTATTTCCCATTTGTACCTTGCATTTGGATTTGTGAACTTCTCTGTGCTTATGTAAAGCTATTTCGCACAGTGCTTATTTATGCATCTATCTCAATGCATAATTATCACAGTGCATTATGCAAAACAGGGGTTCTTATAGAAGGAATTACATTCAGAAATGGTTGTACCTGGGGCTTAAGAAATACTGAGGAGCAGTCTTCATTGAAGATCTCTGCAACTGCATGTCTACTTTCTATTCATTTTTTCTTTTTGTTTTCTGACTGAAGGATAGATATCAAGGCAGGAAAGCTACCAAGAATATGAAGTGAATATGCACTGGCACGCTGATGCATTAATATGTATGGGAGATGCATGGTTTCTCTTGCAAAAGCAACCACCTCCTCTACAGAGAATGATAAGCCTTTATTTTTATTTTTTTTTTCTTTTGTTTTTTTCTTGAACATTGCATATAACTGCTAGGAAAAAAAAAAAAAAAAAAAAAAGGAAGGCTTAACTTATAGTGTTTCTGGAGTACCATTCAGTATCCACAGAGTGGATTCTTAGCCAATTGCTTTCTGAATTAGAGTGCAAATGGCTGTGTGTTCTTTGAAGGTGCAGAAGTCCATAAAGAAGGAAAAGTCACATTCCACAGAAATTGTGCTCTGCCTGTCCTCAATGAGGATTTTTTTTCCCTTTGCTACTGCCTCATGTTCAACCTACTTGCTATTAACAATACTTGAAGCCACAGTGGATATGGGCTTTTGGCTACTGCTGATTTTTTTTATGTGGATGCAGTTGGACACTCTCCTTGTAAACATTAGCCCATCCAAAGTAGAAGTAGCACAATCAATTCTACTGTTTGTCAATGTAAGTAAAGATTAATCTTGAGTAGCGGGGCAGGAATGTCATACTCTTTCATATAAGCGTTACCAATGAACAGCTACGGAGTAGTTGTGAAAATGAAATGCCATCCCAAATTATTTTTCCAAAACAGCTCATTTTTCTGTTAATAATCTCAAGGAGTGGCATGATAAATATGAAAGATGAAAAACCTAATTTTAAGAAGTTGTTCTACGGCACTCTACACTATAGTTTTAGCGAAGTTCTGTACAATGTGTAGCAAACCTCAGAATGAAAGAGAGAGACAGCTTCCATTTTCATCATGAGAAGAAGATGAGAGACTCTGTGTTCAGTGCATCTTTTTGTGTATTTTGAGAGAGTTAAGAATGTGGGGGAAGGTTTTTTCAGCTCTTCAATAGCACATTCCATGACTGAGCATGCCTGTTTAAACAAAGCAGGGCACTTCAAAAACATGCCCTTTTTCAGTCCTGATATCAATCCTGCCACACTTGTGTCTGCGGGATCTAGAACAATGCTATGATTACTGTAAGACCAACTACATTAAGAGCAGCAGTACTTCTAAAAATGAGCAGCGATTCCATTGTGTTGGCTACAACCACGTAAGGTTTTGTGACATCTTGTATAAGATTTGGCACCCTTATATTCCCACTGATTTTACTCAGAACTTAGCTAGCATCGTGAGACTCCTTTCTGCCCTATTTCCTCTTAAATTTGCTATCCTTTTGCCTTGGTTATAGCCTCATCATTGCAAACATGCTCTTAAATTTCCCAAGCTGAAATAATTCTTGAGAGAACAACAATGAAATTTAGAGGTGGCAACAGGGGAGCATATAAAGCCTCTGCTGAGATCCTTCAGCTATAAAGAAACTGTGTTACATTCTGTATGCTGAAGTACATTTAAGAGTGGAGCTGCCGTCTTGGTTTAAACAGTCTTCCATTGGCCAGCTCCTTCAGTTCTGGCAGAACCGTTTTGGGTATACATGCCACTACAGACATAGTAAGAAAGGCTCTTCCCCAAGGGACATGGCAAGTAAAGGACATGTGAGGAGAACAGTGGCAAATCATTCAGAGTGCTTCAGTTAGGTGCTGATTTTAGCAGAAGCCTATCTGTGTGCTCCTGGTCTTATCTTGAGAATTGCTTGTTGCTGTTTCTTCTGGAATTTCCATTTCTTTTGCAAATGAAGTATAAGCATTATCTAAGAATAAATTAAAAAAAAAAAAAGCGATATTTTTTTCATTTGTTTTGTTTCTGTTATCAAGCAAGAGTCAATTCATATAGCAAATTCCAGCTTGGTCAAATTTATCAACAGAAGGGGTGGCATGTCAGTTTGCAGGAGGAAAAATAATTATGTCCTAAAATGCACAGTACTGACTGTAGGACGTACTGTCACAGACTAATAGTGCTATGCACTCTTCCATAGCCTTTACACATTGCTCAGCTCTGCAATGTGCAGCTTGTTTTCAAGTTTTCCAGGAGCCAGTTTCTAAACATTTTTTCTCCTTTTGGTGCTTTCAGTTTCTGTGAGCTCACTCTTTAGGTAATACCTCTCCTCCATACTCCCCTGTGCATTTTGACCACTGCACCTATCTAGGTAACAAAGCTTTTGAATACAATTTTCAAAACTTCCTGGTTGTACTCTAAGAAACCACCCCCACCTTTTAGAACCTCTAGACTATATGAAATGGAGAAGAATGAACCTTTGACAAGTTGTAATAGTCAAGGTTAATTCTGAAGCAGCGCGTTTGTTTACTGCCTCTTAAGGGACTATCTCCTGCTTTGCATGCTGCTTAGTTGTTTCTGGAGCCAAAGAAACACTGCTTAAAAGGATTAATTTGGCAGGCACTCCTGAGACTTTGGAAGGTAAACAAGTGTTTCTTTACTGTCAATATGGCAATTAAGGTCCAGGAGATTAAAGAAAAGAAAGTAAATGCAGTTTTGACTCCTACAGTAGACTGATGGCTTAGTGATCTTCTGAATATTTCATGAGGTGCTTTAATGATTTTGGAATAGTAAAATCCAGATCGGATTTGAAAACCTAAATAACTGTAGACTATGGAGTATGAATTAAGTGATGCCAAGTGTTAGGCAGGCTGGATATCTCAATGCCAGTGTCCAGACTTGTTTGGAAAATGACATTTCCTTACAGTGCAAGGGATATGCTGCAGGTGTCTGTCTGCCTGGAGTTTTTCTCTTTCGACCTCTTCATATGTTATCCTCACCAAAACTTCCATCCCCAACTTTGTGAATAAAGAGAATCAGGAATCTTCCCAGTGTAGTTGGCAAAACTAGTACAAGCAGCATGCTGCAATTTAAGTTGCAAATTTTTGAGATGCTGAGGCAGTTCAGAGTGACATTAATGAAGAATAAGATATGTAATCCTGTAAAGCTGGTGGACCAGCATGTCTTCAGCTGCTTTGTTCACTGCACAATACACAAAGCTGTAATTAGGCTTTTAACGTTCTGTTTTTCTTCTAGTCTCTCCTTTGGACAGCACTTTTATCCTTAAAGGGATGATGCCTCTTCAAATATAACTTCAGACAATTAATTATATTGCATTTCTTAAAGTGAGGGTGGACCCTTATAGGACAGAGAGTTGTGGTCAATGGCTCAACGACCAAGTGGAGACCAGTGAGGACTGGCGTTCCTCAGGAGTTGGCATTGGGACCAGTGTTATTTAACATCGTTGTAGCAACATGGACAGTGGGATTGAATACACCCTTAGCAAGTTTGCAGATGACACCAAGCTGAGTGATACAGTGGAGAGAGGGAAGGGATGCTATTCAGAAGGACTGGACAGGCTTGAGATGTGGGTCCATGCCAACCTCAAGAAGTTCAGCATGGGCAAGTGCAAGGTCCTGCATCTGGGTCAGGACAAACCCAAGCACAGATACAGGCTTTGTAGAGAATAGCTTAAGAGCAGCCCTAAAGAGAAGAATTTGGGAATATCGATTGATGAAAGATTCAACATGAGCCAGCATTGTGCACTTGCAGCCCAGAAGGCCAACCGTATCCTGGGCTGCATCAAGGGAAATGTGACCAGAAGGTGGAGGGAGGTGATCCTGTCCTTCTGCCCTTGTGAGACCCCACCTGGAGTGCCATGTCCAGTTCTGGGGCCCTCAACATAAGAAGGAAATGGAATTGTTGGATAAGGTCCAGAGGAGGGCCACAAAGATGATCAGAGGGCTGGAGCACATTCCCTGCCCTGTGAGAACAGGCTGAAAGAGCTGGGGCTCTTCAGCCTAGAGAAGAGAAGGCTCTCAGCAGACCTTATAGCGGCCGTCCAGTACCTGAAGGCTGACACAGGTACTCCTATGGGAAAGCTGAGATGGGGCTTTTTATAAGGGCAGGTAGCGACAGGATGAGGGAAAATGGCTATAAACTGGAAGAGGGTAGGTTTAGACTAAATACCAGGAAGAAATTGTTTACTGTGAAGGTGGTGAGACACTGGAACAGGTTGTTCAGTGAGGTTGTGAATGCCCCCTCCCTGAAAGCATTCAAGGCCAGGCTGGATGGGGCTTTGAGAAGGCTGGTTTAGAGGGAGGTGTCCCTGCCTACAGCAGGGGGGTTGGAATTAGGTGTTCTTAAAGGTACCTTTCAACACAAACCATTCTGTGCTGTGTAATTTGAAATCGGAGACTAAAAATGTCTTAAGTCCATACAGAATACTGTGTATGTGATACAGTTGGTGAAATGGCAGAATATTACCTGGCCACAGCAGGAGCAAGCTCTATTTTCATAATTTTTTTCTTCACCTTTCTCCCCAGTGCTGTTCCTTCTGTTTCTAATCCCAAATCTGCTGTGCTTGGAAGTTAGAGTGTGAAAGAGATCATCCTTTGAAAAAGCAGTGAAATGGAGATGAAGATTTTGAACAAGATGCTAATATATTCCTTTGGGAGTTCTTCATACCTTTATTTTGAGATACCAATGTTTCTAAAATGTTTGTTTCAAGTCCTCTGGATTTTCTTCATGACAAATATAGGGAGAAAAAAATGTTATTGCACTGCTCGCTAAGTGAGAAATTTAATCCATTCTTCTGCATTATCTCCATCTATCTGCCCTGCTGTATTGATTTGACCAAATTGAGGAGCAATTTAAAAAAATACTGCTATACCTTGATTTCCAGGAAAGCTTAGTTGTTTTCTAGAATTGCCAGTGGAAAATAAGCTCATACTGCAAAGCCCTTTTCTTCTAGAGGTGCCATTTCCCATCCTAACAGTAATACCTATTGAAGAAAGTTAGATGCACACAAGGGCACTAATTAAGACGCTCCCAAGGTTGCTGAGGAATGCTATTTACTATCTTGGAAAAGTCACAGTGAGCAGTGGAGGTTCCTGTTTGCTAGAGAAAAGCAAATTTCATGCCGGTTGTGAAAGAGCAAGAATTATACGGATATGGTGAGTTACGTGCTGGTCAGCCTTGCCTTTGGCCTTGGCAAGATTGTGGAGCAAATCCACTTGGAAGGCATTTCCAGACACATGAAGAATGAGAAGGTGAATGGAAACAACCAGTGCAGAGATATCAAGGGAATATCACATCTGGCTCAAATGTGGCAAACCATCTCATGTAATTGGAGCAGACAGGACCATTACAGCTGTGTTGATAGGATATGGATTGCACAAATGTTTAGAGCAGTGGATAAAGTTTGGCTATATTATCAGGCTTGAATGGTGATGGTCAGTAACATGAAGTGGAAATTTTGCAGGGTATGAGTGATCTCCCCAAAGTATCAAAACTGATGCCAATACTGTTAATCTCTCTATTAACAAACAGGATGATGAAGTACAGTGCACTCAGGAAATTGATCTGCATCCTAAACTGGGGGTGGTTAGATGTGCTGGGCTACCTTTCAGAGGCTGGAACAGGGAAGCAGGAGCCTCATGCAGCTTAGCAAGAGAAACTTTCTGGAGGAAAAAAAAAAAAAAAAAAAAAAAAAAAAGCCAACATTGTCCTGGGGCTGCATTAGCAGAAGTGTGGGCAACAGGCTAAGAGCAGTGATCCTTTCTTCTGTTTGGCATTGGTGAGACTGCACCTGGAGTCTCATGACCATTCTGGAGTTCCTCAGAACAAGAGGCACTAAGGTGCTGGAGATCTGAGGATTTTTTTTTTTAATTGCATTTCTAAAAATGTTCCCTGAGAGTAGTGTTTGGTTTGGAGCCTTAATCTGTGTGTATATATATATATATATATATATATGTATATATATATGTATATATATGTATGTATATGTATATATATATATATACACATATGTATATATATATACATATATACACATATATATGTTTTTCTGCTGGTATAGTTGTTTCTCTGAGGAGTATGGTTGCTCTTCTCTCCTACCCATTTAACTTTTATCAGCACAGTTAAACAGTTCATAGTAATCCCTACTGGATTTATTCTACCTTTCCTGTGTGGGAGGAATCTTTTATGGGCAGTTTTGCACATTTTAACTGTAGTCACTCTTTTGTGAATCTACCTTCGTATTTTAATCTTACTGAATGAATTGCTTATGCTCTTCAGCTGTCATTTGTAGACAAGTCCAAAAATGGGATTTATTTTTCCAAATAATGAAAGTGCTTTCGAAACAACAACTTACAACAGCTCCCAGAGTATAAGAATGAAATGGCTGCTCATCATCTTCCTTAAATTCATGCATAGGTTTCTTTATCTTTTTCATATATAGATTTTTTTCCTGGAGAGTAAAAGCTTTGAAGGTAAACACACTGCTGTCTACATAAAAAATATAGTTGTCCTGGACAAATGCTCTTGAAACTGGTATTTTAGCAACCATTAGGAAAGGTGACTGGGGTTTACAGTCCTGTTTTATTAAGATGTCACTTTACTGTCTAAAAACTTAAAATGTATAAGACAAGCAGTTAATGAAAGAGGTTGTAGCAAGTGTGATGTTTCTTCCTCTGATCAAAGGGCACTTATAAAAATCATGTTTGGAGTACTGTGAAAAGAAATGTGAATGGTTTGATAACCAAGTTATTGTAAAGCTTATGTTCACAAAATCACTTTTTTCCTCATTTATGTTTTCTTGGTTCACTTATTCCTGACTCTTTCAACTTAGTTGTTCATGCCAGTGCCTAAAACCACAGTTTGCACTTAGTGCTCATGACCCGTGCAGAAATACAACATTCCTCCTGTGATCCCTGAACTTCTGCTGTTTGAAAGCAACTGTTGGTGCTCTGAAACAACCATGAAGAAGTCAAAAGACAATGACAGTGCAGCAAAGAAAAAAACAAGTCCTTTGGTGAAGTGTTTGGAGCATTCTGTCATGTCCTCTTGGTGTAGAAATGCTTTGCCTCAACTACCTTTTCTGCTACTGCTTTTTGCATGCCCTATTGGGAAACTTCAGCAAAGAGAATCTTTCACATGATGTGTGAAGATCCAGAAACTCATTATGGTAGCAGCCCCGCAAGGCAGTGCTGGGAATCAAACTGTGAAATTGCAATTCCTAAAGGGCAATATACAGAGCTACATGTTCCTGTAGTTTTCCAATGGAGTGAGCCACCCAGTCATTGCAACAAATGATGCTAAATCCCAGCAGCTCCCCTGTATTTATTCTATAATTTATGCTCCAGGGGATATAATCGCAGACAAAAATTCCATAACAGAATTTACCTGCAAAGTTCAGCCTTAACAGGGCAACAACCTTTCCTTCTATGAACAGTTAATACAAAGGAATAGAAAGGATCATGGTGCTTTGTTGTTCTTTTCTTTTGTTATTGTTCTGTTTGTTTCTTTTTTTTTTTCTTTTTTTTTTCCTCTTCTCCTTACAGTTTTTTTTACCCCCTCCTTCTTCCCCCACATCCTTTGGAGTTTTTCAGACCAATAAAGAAAGCAATTCAACTACAGTGCAGTTCAGGAAATTGTTACTTGACATTAATACCTACATGAACAATTTCTGCAAATACACATACACCAAGTTGAAGGAGCTCCACTCCTATTTGTTCTGTGGTGATCCAGTCAGGGTCATATAAAATATCACAGATATTTTAAGTGTGGAGATGAATCATGAACACAACCTGTAGTGTTAATTTATTGACAGTGTATAAATTAATTTATATATTAATTTTCAAGAATGTGAAAACCATACTTCTTTTGGAGAGTCTCCCCTAAACATTAGAAATATTCATAGACTCAGAGAAGGAATTAATTATCGTGAAGTGATGAGTGATAAAAGGTTTCAATATCCATTTTCAATATCCCTTTTCCTTAAATAACATGTAGCAGTGGATAAGTCCAGCGTCTTCACGTGATGTGCAGTTCCTGCATATAATTTTGGCATGGGCCATTAATTAAGCTTTATGGTTCTAGTGATTAACAAACTGTCCTTGTACAAACATTCATACAGTTATTCAGAGCTAGAAAGGGTACAGCCAGTTCCTCTGCTGTGATGAGGTGGTAGTGCTCACACTCTAGTAGGGTTGTACGAGTTTCAAATGGAAAGCTTGCCTCCTTGAATGTTTTAGCTGTGAAAGCGTGTCCTTTCTGGGGATAAACCATCCATTATTCTCAGAACGCTTATGATTTGGCCTAAATTTGTGTACCTTTAAATTTGATACTTCCTGCATTGAAATGTCTGTCTGGCTGAACTTTTCAGTGTTTTAGACTTTGTGGATGCCAGAAAAACAAGACTGTCAATATAAAAAATGCAGGTAAGTTTAATAAGAGGGAATACTAGCACAGATACTTTTAATTACTTGTGCTAGTAAAAATACATATGTATTTATAGCTCAGAAAATGCTGACCTGGTTTCTAGTTCATCCCATGTGGCTTCATCTTGGATCTGCACTTTACCCATGGATGGATCTGCTGATTTAAGTGGTGCTGTTTTGAAAAGCAAAGCTCAGTGTGGGTTTCTGGCACTATGTGGAGAGCATTACTGTAAATCTATCTTCAGAAGTGAATTTTTTTTTTTTTTTTTTTTTTTTTTTTAAGCCCTTGGAAGTAGTCTCCTTTACAGCTGATATCCTATCTTTGCTTATTCCAGAGCAAAATTTATCTCAAAATGTTTTAAGAAAAATGTTTTAGTTATGACTAGACTTACTCATATTTTCTGCTCTTTTTCCTAACAAAAAAAATGTCCAAAATTACATCCCAGGAAAAATGTGGAGGAGGAAACATACATTATGAACAACATTTATGGAATATCCATGTTTATGTGATTGTTTATGTGTATCCTTTTCTCATTGTTTTTGAGTGAATTATCCTGATTGTTTTTGTTTCTGAAATGTTAGGACTGGTCAAAAACTTCTTCCTTCTGTAATCAATGCCACTACTTTAAGAAATCTTTAGGAAATGCCATATAATTATCTTCTAACATACTTGATGCTTCAAATGAAGTAGTTCTCATAAAACAAGAAAGATGGGGAAATTAATTCCTAAACATTTTCCTAAAACTATTTTCAGGGAAGAAAGAGGAAACATGATTGGTGAGGCTATGAAAAAACCTTTTCTCCAGAGGCCTCTTGGATGACAAAGGTGTTATAGGATTCTGGGAATGCAATTAGGACAGTTAGAAAAATCAAAATAAAGAATGGACTTTTAATTCTGAGTGTAATTAACTGCTGGAGCTATCTGTCTAGGGATACAGCAGAGCTGTCACCATTCTCTGCCTTTGATTTCAGCCATCTTGTGCAGAAGGTAAGACTAGAGATTTTAAAGAACTCTTCTGATCTAGTAAACTGTAAAAATCATAACTCAATACCATTAAAACATGCTGTGAAGGTGATAGGAGACAATTGACAGATCAAGGTCAAAACAGAATTTTAAATGGTGAAATTTTAGTACGGATAAGCCTGTAAACAGAATGTACACTAGAATGCATGTGGTGAAAAATAAAGCTTTGAAGCCTTTTAATTTAATTTATAGGCTACTATTTCTATGTATTTGAATTTATCTAGTAGATACTATAGAGACTGCATTGTTATTAGTTTCATTACCATAGGATACAACTGAGTGTACTGCATGTTTCCCTAAGCATTATTTAGGATGCACTGCTAGGGGATGATGTATGGGGCTTTTCCGCCAAAACTCAGAGGCTATAGGGATAACAGTGACACTTACTGGTTCAGGGAAATGCTGTTCCAGCTCTTAGCCTGCAAGATGTAGGTATTTTGTTGCTGCTGCTTTCCAGCTGGAAATGAAGCAGCTTGAAAGATTAATTAGAATTGAAGAAGATAGGGGGTTCTCTGCAGGAAGCAAATGGCAGGCTTCCTTTTGGATATCAGATGCTTTTGCAGTTCTTGATTGGAAGTAGATTTAACTTGTAATTGCTCAGCTTTTGAGGAGTTTGTTGGCAAAAGATTTCCTGCATTTGGAGTTTTGCAGTATGAAGATATTTCACCTCCATTATTAGCACAGTTAGACTGTATTTAGCAGTGATTGCCGGAGGTCTCCCTCTTTCAGAATATGCTCTGCAAGCATTGAATAGTTAGGTAGCCTATGGTGTGTCACATAATTGTGCTGTTGTAGCACTGATGACAGTTAGGACTGTGAAAATGGTGAAGTATAATTAAAAGTATGATATGCTTTGTTATTGTAGTTTCACTCCTGTGAAACTTCTTTCATCCCAGCAAAAATGCTTCTTGTTATGTTTGATAAAGCAGAAATTTGGATGTTTTTATTTGGGTATTTGTGTAAAAGGTAAACCATAACAGAAGAAATTAAATCTTTCAATAGCATTTTTTTCTTTTTCATCACAGTACATGTGTGACTGAGTGAAGCGTGCAGAAAGAAGGAGCAATTGTGGCTCTAGACCTGAGTGCTGTGATTTCCCAACTTCCCATATGCCACTGTTCCTTCCAATACACTGTTTTTATGTGGATGTAGAATCACAGAATGGTTCGTGTTGGTAGTGACCTTTAAGATCACCTAGTTCCAACTCCCCTACTATAGGCAGAAACATCTCCCACTAGACCAGGCTGCTCAAAGCCCCATCCAGCCTGGCCTTGAATGCTTCCGGGGAAGGGGCATTCACAGCCTCGCTAGGCAACCTGTTCCAGTGTTTCACCACTCTCACAGTAAATAATTTCTTCATAGTATTTAGTCTAAATCTACCCTTTTCCGGTTTATAGCCATTTTCCCTCATCCTGTTGTTACCTGCCTTTATAAAAAGTCCCATCTCAGCTTTTCTCTAGACCCCCTTCAGGTACTGGACAAGGTGGCTGTAAAGTGTCCTTGGAGCCTTCTCTTCTCCAGGCTGAATATCCCTAGTTTACTAGGGTTTACCAATGGTTTTCTTTACACTGAGCCAGGAGCAACGCGAAAGTCTTGTCGGGGTTTGCAGACTCTTTACTCCAGGTATTTCTGTCTGCTACCAACCATCTCATGTGCAGAATCTGGCCTTAAGACTGAAGCTGCACAGTAGCAATGCTCTGAAGAGCAGCAGCCTGGGGCTTTGTGCAGTTTCACACAGTGCCTTGTACTGCCTGTTCTGCATTTGGGAACAGTGTCATTGCTGCTGTCCCATCCAGTGAGGCCAGGGGAGGTGTGAGAGGCCTGGTGTGTGCAGGTGGCTTCACTGGAAAGTTTCACGTCATGCCTTATCCCGCACTGCTCAGACACCATGGGTAACTGAGTAGCCCCACTAGGCAGCAGTGAACATTGGTTCCAGAATGTTCAGAGACCGGTGACACATGCCTTGGTAGTTGCCTTCTGATTGGTGAGATAGTGATTGCAACTGCTTTGAGATGATCTTGGTCAGAATATTGGGTGGGGCCTCTCCTCCCTAGATAAAGGACAGCTGACTGGCTGGAAAGTGGTGGGTAGTGGTGGAGTGGGTGCTGGTGGTTTGTAGAGGCGTCTGAAACTCCTGCTACTGCCATTCCCTGTGATGGGGGATGCTGTGCTGACATGCTGGAGTTCTGACAGGCCGATGCATCTATACAGAATCCTTGAGTGCTGGAATGCTGGAACCATTGCTTTACCACTCTGCTTGGTTGCGATGTGCCTTGTGCTGAGTGGGGTGTGGCAATGAGTGGACAAGTATTATTATAGCAGCTAAGTTCTTGTGTGTGTGTGTGTGTGTGTGTGTCACTGGCAAATTGTGATTATTTAAAAGACCCTGTGGTTGGCTTGGGAGTAGTGACTCCCTGACTGGCTGGTTGACTGGAGGACATGAAGCTGATATACTGCTGAGGGTGGTTTCCCAGCATTGGGGAGCCTCTTCCAGGGCCCTGTCACCCTCTGGTGAAGAACTGTTTCCTATCCCCCAGCTGCCCCTCCCCTGACACAGCTTCATGCTGTTCCTTCAGGCCCTGTTGCTGTCACACAGCGCTGCCCTTCTGCTTCCCTTGTGAGGGGCTGCTGCCGCCATGAGCCTCCCCTCAGCTCCTCTGCTCTGTGCTGAACCAACCAGGGGACCTCAGCCACTCCTCAAACTCCTTGCTCTCCTGACCTTGCCCCAGCTTTGTAGCCCTCCTTTGAATCCTTGTAGCCCTCCTCTAGTTCTAGGAAGGACCTAAAACTGTGTGGTGCCCCAAAACGCACACAGTGCTGGAGGTGAGGTTGCATAGTGCAGAACAGGATAATCCCTAACCTGTCTGGCAGTGGTGGATCTGAGACACTCCAGGGTATGTTTGGCCATAATTTTGCCAGCCACGAAAGTGAGACTGACAGGCCTATAATTACCAGTGTCGTCTTTCTTGTCTGGGGGGGGCTGAGCTGTACAGAGCTTGCAGTTGGCAATGATGCAGTTGAAAGCCTCTGGGTTAGGAACAAGTGACAAGCAAATAAAGAATCTGTCCTCGTGGAATTCTACGATAGGCTGCCCAGCCAGGATAGTGACACCAATGAATTGTTCTTTAAGGAATTAAGAGATACCTCTAATCAGCTGTCCTTGTCCTAAGGGTGATTTTTACTTGCCAGATATTAACTAAGAGTACCACACAGCTGATGCATAAAGATCCAGGAGATTCCTTCGAACATCTTGGAGATAACTTACTGGTCCAGGTACTTAGGGAGCTGATGAGGTGAGGTGCTGTCCAAGATTCGTAACTTATAAGCAGCAAGGGTCTCATGGGAGAAAGGGCTGTTGGGAGCCATCTTGACTGTTGTCATGGCAAGATCTCTCAATTATTTTTCAATGGTCTTGAGTATCTGGAAAGTATCCCAGTCAACTGAAAGCTAATAAATGTTGTTCTAGGTTTCAAGAAAGGCAGGCAAGAAGATCTTTCCTGGCCTATCATTCTCACTTCCCAACAAAATTATGGAGAAGATTATGCTAGAAGTTATTGAAAAACATCTAAAAGAAAATGCAGTTATTGGTCACAGCCAATGTGTGTGCATGAGGAAAACATTCTGTTTAACAGACTTACTCTCCTTTTATGACTAGGCCACCCATCTAGTCAACCAAGGAAAGGCAGCTGATGTGACCATTTGGATTCCAGCAAAGCTTTCAATATTGTTTCTCACACTATCCTTCTGTGCAAAACATCCAGCACACAACTAGACAAAGACAGAATTTGATGAGTGAACAGTTTACAATAACCCGTTGACCCATTAGCAAATAAGGTTTCAGCAGACTGGTGGCCTGTCACTAGTAGGGTTCCATAGGGCTTAATTTTAGGACCAGTTCTCTTTAACATTTCCATCAATTATTTGAGTGCAGGAGTTGAAGGTATCTTAACTAAGTTTGTCTTATCTTAACTAAGTTGTCTTTGCAACTGAACTAGGATAAACATTTGGGTGTTTAACTTCCTTTGAGGATAGAGTGGTCACACTGGGAGATCTTGACAAATTGGAGGGCTGGGCAATCACCAAGCATATTAAATTTAACCAGAATAAGTGCTGGATTCTGCAACTAGGACAGGACAACTCTGGTTGTATGTAAGGACTGGGGGACAGAGGTTGGAGAGCAGTCCTATGGAAAGGGATCTTGTGGTTCTGACTGACAGCAAGTTGAATCTGAATCAGCAGAGTGCCCTAGTCAATCCTGTTCTAGTTTTTTTGCAAATGCATATGCCATAAATTTGGGTCTTACCTTTTGAATGAGTGACAATGTCCAGTGCTTGGGACCATGGCTCTTCTCTGGAAAAGAGTGGCATGAATGTACAAAATCACCTCGGCTCTAGGCTATATCCATGAAAAGGGACAGGGCATAGGGGAGCTCTGTTCATCAGTGCTAAATTCCTGAAGGTGAAAGTACAAGCCTTTAAATAAAATGAAGGGGCCTTCATGACTAAAGGAACTGAAGAAAACACACTAGTTGCCTGACTGTCCTAAATGTGATAAAAATCATCCACTGCAGTGGATATTACTGTAAATCTTTGTCTACCTGACAGATTTACATCTACTAGCTTCCATAAAATTCACTGTTAATGGCACAACACCTATTAAGCTGAGGTATTTCTAGGTATACTATATCATTGTATTTTACTGTAGAGTTTACATTATTCCTAGCATTTCAGTGCTTATATTACGAGGTGATTCAGACTGAAAATATAGTAACTTTTTCTGGCTTCTCAAGGACAAGCTTTTATTTTTGAGAAGCCATTCAGAAATGACAGGCAAAATATTGGAAATAATAAGGCTGAAAAATACCATCCTCCAGAATGGTTGAGATTTATTGATACATGTGTTTGGCTACTTTGAGGAGGAATTAATAAGGTGCCAGACAGATTCTTGTGTCTTTATAGCTGTTTTTTTTCTGCTCTTTTTTTTTTTATTTTGTGTGGTGGTGGTGATGATGATGATGATGTTTGTTTCTTTTCCCTCCCTCTTTTTGCCTGTCTAAATAACAATTGGAGGACTGAAGGTTGCAAGGGGAGTACATGATCGATACTGATACCAAACCAATGTTATCAGTTTGGAGAGATTTTTGTACCTCAAGAATACTTCTCTGCTTTATTGCAGAAACTTGAGGTGATGTAACAGAAAGCATGTGCTGCCCACCAGTATCCTGTGTTGCAAACTGCTGAGGCTGGATGCTGTGAGAGCCTGGGAGAGTGCAAATTTTCTCCCCTTAACTTCAAAGTCATAGAATCAGAGAATCATTTGAGTTGATAGGGACCCTTAAAGGTCATCTAGTCCAACTCCCCTGCAATGAACAGGGACACCTACAGCTAGATCAGGTTTCTCAGAGCTCTGTCCAGCCTTGTCTTAAAAGTCTCCAGGAATGAGGAATCTACCACCTCTCTGGGTTCCAGTGCTTCACTACCCTTATCATAGAAAACCCTCTTTCCTTATATCCAACTTAAATCTTCCCTCTTTTCCACTTGTCCTGTCACAAAAGACCCTTGCTAAAGAGTCTATGTCCTTTCTTATAGCCCCCTTTAGATACTGAAAAACCGCAGGTCTCCCTGATGCCTTCTCATCTCTGGACTGAACAGCACCAACTCTCTCAGCCTTCCTTGTAGGGGAGCTATGTGAATCCCCTAGACCATTTTCATGCCCCTTTTCTGGACACATTTCAGCAGGTTCATGTCTGTTCTATACTGACATGAGTCTGCACGTGGACTCAACCCTCCAGGTGAGGTCTCACCAGTGCAGAATAGAGGGGTTGTATCACCTCTCTCAACCCGCTGACCACACTTCTTTTGATGTAGCCCAGGATATGGTTGGCTTTCTGGACTATGAGGACATATTGCTGGCTCATGTCCTGTTTGCCATCCACCAGTACTCCCAGGTCTTCTTTAGCAGGGCTTTGTGACATTACCTTTTTTCCAGTTACCAGGGACATCAACTGACTGCCTTGACGATTCAAATATCACTGAATATGGCTTGGCGGCTACAGTAAACAGTTCCTTTGGGACTCTGGGATTCATCTCATTGGGATCCATAGACTTATAGTTGTTCAGGTTTCTCAGGTCGTAGATGACCAGTAGCATTCAAGGTACACGTGAAGAGCAGCCCTGGAAGTAGTTACATATGGAATTAGTGGTTAGATTGAACCAGCTTTCATCTAAATATAGCAGAACAACTACCAGAAATGAAGGGATAACCTCAAAAGAAATAAACTCGTTATACTGGAGACTGCTTTCCTGTCACTCAAGTATCATCAGTGCTACTGAAAATGAGAATTTTCAAAATCCTTATGTTATTGTGGGTTTTTGGGAAAAGCTTTTCTAGTTCTTTTTTAGACTCTTCTAATGCAGTGTTGCTTTCTAAGACTTCCAGTGTGACTAATCCTGCATTCTGTGTGCTGTATAGTCCTGTTTACCTTGCTAAAAAACTGGATTGACATGGAGATTTTGGAAAGGGTCCAGAGGAGGGCGACTAAGATGATCAGGGGGCTAGAGCACCTCCCCTATGAGGACAGGCTGAGGGAGTTGGGCTTGTTCAGCCTGGAGAAGAGAAGGCTGCGGGGCGACCTCATTGCAGCCTATCAATACCTGAAGGGAACCTACACCCAGGAGGGGAGTAAACTCTTCATAAGGGCTGACAATAGCAGGACTAGGGGAAATGGATCCAAGTTGAAGGAGGGAAGATTTAGGTTGGATGTTAGGGGGAAGTTCTTTACGAGGAGAGTGGTTAGGCCCTGGAACGGGCTGCCCAAGGAGGTTGTGGATGCCCCGTCCCTGGACGTGTTCAAGGCCAGGTTGGACGGGGTCCTGGGCAACCTGATCTAAATGTGTATGTTTGGTGGCCCTGCTAGGCAGGGGGGTTGGAACTACATGATCCTTGAGGTCCCTTCCAACCCGGGTGATTCTGTGATTCTGTGATTCTGTGATTCTGTGGATTACACAAGAATGGATCAAAGACCTAAGCTGAAGTGATGAAATGAGACAACTCTCTCTAAGACACATCTGGTGTGAAAGGTAGTGCTGGCAAGACTTTTACTTTGCAAAAATATGTGATGTCAAAATGAAGTAAGAATGGGGAATATATTTATTTCAGCAAAATTTCCAGCTAGAAGGCTTTAGTGACCAAGTCTTGACAAGGCTGTGTTAAGTGGCCTTCAGACCTAAAGCAGTAGTTAACAGTCACTAAACCATGGACCAGCACTGGTGTTTTCTGTGTGGTCATTTCTATTGTGGCCTGTCACCTATTCTGTTGACTAATTCCTAGGTTTGTTCTTCCTTGATTGGCCCATGTGGTCATTATGCCTCGCTATTGTTTTCTGTTAAATACAGTGTTATTATTCTAAGAATTAGCTTAAAGTTAAATGTAATCAGTTTTTTTTTCTTTTCTTTTCTTTTCTTTTCTTTTCTTTTCTTTTCTTTTCTTTTCTTTTCTTTTCTTTTCTTTTCTTTTCTTTTCTTTTTCTTTTCTTTTCTTTTCTTTTCTTTTCTTTTCTTTTCTTTTCTTTTCTTTTCTTTTCTTTTCTTTTCTTTTCTTTTCTTTTCTTTTCTTTTCTTTTCTTTTCTTTTCTTTTCTTTTCTTTTCTTTTTTTTTCTGGATTACCAGTTTGAAAATGAAAGCTAGTAATGATGACTTTAATTCACAAAAAATGAGATCACGAAACATTTATTATTGTCTTTCAATTCTTCTGTATTCTTTTCTAGCTCAAAAGCAGCATTTTGAACAAACAGAATTTCATATTTCAATTGTGATGGCTGTTTCCCAAGTTCATTGCTCCAAAACAAAAAGTAAATGTTATGTTTTCTTTTTACAAAAGCTGACATAGATGGTCAACCTCTAACATAAAATTTCACCTTTTAATTCAAAACGAAGGCTCACTGAGCAGAAATACTGTGTGTACTGCAACAAGATAAGCCTAAAGGTCATCACAAGGATGAATGCAGTAATAACTGTAGTATTCTTACCTAGGCACAAACAGGCAATTTTGCATGACTTAAGAAAAAAATCACATGCCAGAGTGTTATGCAACAACAGTGGGGGTATCTCTTTTGGCCCCAGAGGAAACTGCTTGCAAAAGCAATCGAGATGAATTATTACCAAGATGCCACGACAGAACAAAGATGTACCAAATTTGGGTCTGAATCACTCACCTGCCGAAGTTGCATAAATCAGCAGGCAGTTTGGAAATTTGAGCATATGGAGACAGGGAACATGTTCCATGGTGCCAGCTAATGAAAATATGCAGTGTGAAATGAACTAATATGGATGTCCCATATACTACAGAGATTTGTATTCTCCTTTTTGGAAACTGAACCATATAATTGCAAGTCTAATTTGCTTGGAAAAATTATTAGCTCCACTCTTTTGGTAAGTCTAATATTGTGGAGGTGTATTTTAGGATTGGTTAATTTTCAGGATTATTTGTGAATTCCCCAATCTGTAAACTATTTCTAAGCCAGTCATAAAAGGAGTCTAAGAAATCAGGTCTGTTAAAAGAAAGTTTTAATCTACTGTTCTGGTTCCATACCTCCACTGGAAAACTTTTGGAAATCTGAAAATCAAACAACCTTGCTTACTGCTGACCAGTCTCATAAGGTGGAATAGGTTCTGATTCTGATTGGGGTATGCTTCTGATTCAGCTATTTTATTGATGGCCTATGGTGAAGAGTAATGTCAAAAAAAGTCACCAACTCTAGTCCATATGGAGCACCTGTGGGCGCTGTCTGTGTGAGCGATGCTACTTAGGTCAGAAGAGCTGGTTGGGGAGGACTGTACAATTGCCTTGGAAGAGATTGGGCACTGAAAAATGAATAAGGAGAACAGGCTGGAGCTGTTTCTGATGGGCTGTCACCATGTAGCAAACTCCTAAATATAGAATGGATCTGATGGTCCATCATATAATATAGAATATCATCAGCTGTCAAAAAAAAAAAAAAAAATCAGGTAAATGGTCAGGTCTTTTAGCTAATCTTGCTCATCTGAATGTTGGCTATTTTGAATCAATCAGATCAGTAAATGATCTTTGAAGTGGTTACAGAAAAATAAGTGCTACCCAGTAAGATGCAAAGGAAAACTGTACCCTGAGTATCACTGGGGAGATTGGAGGATAGGTTATATCTCTCTGACCCTAAGGCCAGTTCTTTGACTGGTTGCCTGCTTGATTAGAGCAGCTTCAAAATACTAAGCAGTAGCAGCTGCCAGTAGTCCTGAAGAGGCCATTTGTCAAAAGCCAGTGGGTTGAGTTAATTTCTGTAGTGGCTGCAGCCTTGCCAGCTGGTTCCTAACCTGGGCTGAAGCAGGGATCACAAGCAGGGATCACAAGCTGGTCTTGCAGCTGCACCTGCTTCACCATGGGCAGTGTTCAGGAGCTTCCTTCTTAGGAGTGTCACAGAAGAGCTGACATTGAGGACTGTAGTGCTGGTGTGAGCTGACATTATGCATGAAACTTTGCCAGAAGAAACACTAATTAGTGTTTTTGTTTGGTTATTTTTTAAATATTATTTTTTTTTCTTTGCTATTGAAGTAAAATTAAATTTTAAGATGCCTAAACATATTCCTTGATAAGTAATATTTAGCTTTTTTGATGGCAAAAATCCAAGTGCTCCACCGCATGGAGCTCCACTGCCACAGCATCTTCATTACTTTGCAATTATTTTGATAATAATTGTGCTGTATTTAACAAGTATGGATGCTGAAGAGTGGATGGGGGACACTGTTGAAACTAGCATAGCAATCACTGGCAAATGTGAATATAATCTGTATCTCCTGAATTCAAACTGATGCTTCATTCACCTACCTCTTCACTTTTGCTCTCCTTACTCTCTCTGCACTGTGTTTTGTACAAGTTGCCAGTTCTTTACGGCAATTATTGTGGGGATTATTTAGTTGGCTTGTGCATTTCTCCCTGTATCTGCTTCTCTTGTGCTTGTGTTGGGAGAACAAGAGTCTTACTCTGTTCTGACCTTTCAGTAAATTAACTTACCTCTTTGTGCTTGTCTTCTGTGAGACATATGTCTGGTTACCTTTTCAATTACCTTATTTGCTATTCACATTACTTTTCCTAAAAAACATAACTCAAGTGAGTCTCAGCATCCTACCTGGAATCTGTACTGCTCTGTTAACAGAGATCCTTTAGGAGATGGGCTAGCTCTGAGCAAGGTGCCACTCAGTAACTGTAGAGCCAGGCTTACCTATTTGAACATAAAGTATTTTTATTCTGAGCTGCGTCACCCTTAGGGAAATAGTAAAAGTGCCTTTTCTAGCAATTAACTGGAAAACAGTTGTCTGTAACTTCACTTATCTTCCTTAGTGGAAAGGAAGAGGAGAATCAAGAAGAGGAAAGATGAAATATATAAAAAAATGTATAAAGAAAAAAAAGAAGGAAAAGAGTTTTCTACAGAATATAAGGCATGCTGTTTCATGCTGCATTGCTGTCATCAGAAAGAATATATTTGAAAAGAAGAAAATACTGCCTCTGTGAAGTAGAAAAGCGATTTTTTTTCCCTTTGAAAAAAAAAAACAAAAAAAAAACAAGACCACTTAGAGACTTATGTAGAGTATCACTGAGGTCAAGTTCTGTTTTCTAGTTTATTTGTCCCACGTGCCTAACTTCTTTTGAAACTTCAAGAAATTGCTTAAACGATTACAAGGGAAATACTTAGTACCCTAAGTGAGGTACTAAGTGAGGGGAGAATGGCATAGGCAGACTTTCTTTCTGGGTTGTACTGTCAAAACACTCAGGATTTAATGCTTATGTTGAAACAGACTTCCCCGTGACCTTGAGCAAGTCACTTCGTTTCTCTGTGCCTCAGATCTCCACTTATCAAACCAGTAACAGTGTTTTCCCAGTTGCAAGGCTGTAGTGAGTATAAATGCAATTAAATAATGCAGGATGCTTGGATGCTATTGAAATGGTTCCACTGAAGAAAGTAAACTGAATTAAACTCAGGGTTAATTCTTCTCACAGTTTATATATGTTTAAATTTGAGAGTTGCCTTGCTGATTAAGATTAATGCTGCTTGGCAGAAAATCAACATTCCCCAAACCTGTTTGCCCCCCGATCTGGGTAGAAGTAAACTGCCTTGTTTACCCCTCCTCTGTTATCTACAGATACAGTGCTATCTTGTCCCTTCTGGATCAGGGCTATATTTGCATTGAGCCATGGAGGAAAAGCAGCCTAAGTAGAACCAACAGCAGGGCTCTGAAGCCACAGTATGCATGTGGGCAATTCCCTGCACGTGTCCCAGCGGAGTACTGTTAGGAGTCTACACACAGCTAACCAGTCCCACTGCACATTGAATTTTTCTTTGTTTGTTTGTTTTCCTGGTCTTTCCCGTGGAAGTGAGCTGTGGCTTCCAACTTGTGGAAGCTACAACTTGGCACAGTTTGGTGGGACTTGACCACCGCTGTCTGATAGGAACTTGTGTTATCAAAACCAGCAATCTGCTTTCGGAGAAAATAATTCTGTCGTGGGAGAAATGATTTATTTCTACTGTAGTAGGTTTATTTGCATAGTGTAGAAAATAAGATTTATTTGTTGAGTTAGAATCCCTTAGGTACAGTATAAATATAATTACAAGAACATATAAATATATCTATACTATGCTGTTGGGCCTTTGGCACACAAATCTTTTTTTTCCTGACTGTGAAAATAAATGTTTTGAAAGAGAAATAAATTGTTAATTTCTACTGTTGACTTAAGAGTAGGAAAGGAAATATGCAGGCTGTTGACCCAGAAGACAATACATCCACTGTCCTTGGACATCCCAGGGCAATAATCTATTCCAAGTGGTATTTGCTGATTGTGCTAGTTTTCGCACAATGGTAGAGATATGACTTTTGACAATGTAAGATCATAGGGTAAAATATACTTCTCAATCAATACTTTGTTAGTTAATTCAACTTTTGAAACTATTGGCCCTTGGGTTTTCCAAGGTGTGGCTTGAAAACTGTAAAGCTCTGTTAAAAGGAGTCTGTGTGTGTGTGTTTTGTTTTGTATTTTTAATTGTCTGGAATGAAGTGGGTGCATGAAGCTTGCTTAGACGTTGTCACATAAATTCTGGGACAGCTTCTGGAAGGTGATATCTGGAAATGGTAACTATTGCATATGGAACATAATGGAGATGTTTCATCTGTTAACACAGAAATAGGGAATCTGAGTTGAAGGAATTATTTCCATGTATACTGTAATTAAGCATGTATTGGTTTCTTTTTTCTTTGTCATATAGGTAAGGCTGTGATACAAAAGGGCTTTAGAATGTTTTGTTGCCCTTGCCCAGCATTGATTCAGTTGACCACAGTCTATGGTTTTCTGTTAATTAATTCTGATAAATCAAGAGTTATTGCAACATCAGTGTTGAGAGACAATTTATATTTTGGGATAATCTGCATCTGGGGAAAGCTGGAACTACTGGTCAATGCTGGAACTACTGGTCAATGCTGGAACTACTGGTCAAGCTCTCTTTTTTGCATGTTTGTATCCCTACAACGTGAAATGTATTTTACCATTGGAAAATGTTATTTGTTTTAGTCAGGGACTTTCTTTCCAAAATTTATGTAGATTACCTGGTCTTAGATCTTGCTTGGCTTAGATCACCATGAGCAGGAATATACAGCCTGTGGATTGGTTAGTTTGTAAATGTCAGAGCTCAGACCCAAAATTAGCTGGTCTGACTTTGTGTGTAGTTTTGCAGCTATGTCTCTAAAGTCCTGTGGCCTGCTTTTGAGCCCAGCATATTGGCTAAATTAGGTGATCTTTGAAGGTAGAACAAAAAAAAAAAAAAAAAAAGTCAACAGGAGAGAGCAAAACACCCTCAAAACCTCTAAAACCTGATATTGATTCAAAGATTTGCAGCGAAAGAGAAGCTGCTTTAAACAGTAATTTGTTGTGATTGATTGATTGTGCTTGCAGCTTGAGATTTGAGCCTTATTTCTCATCTGCATTTATCTGGTTTGCACTTGAAGCCTTAAACGTTGTTCATCCTTTTGTCTTTTAGACAAAAAAAGAAGATGACAGTAACACTGTAACACAAAAGTTCCCATATTAATCTCTGTTTTTATCTTTGAAAAGCAAAATAAATTACATTACCCTGATCTCATGTTTTTAATATCCGTTTCTTTTCATGGTTCTCTGAACCTCCTCCCACTGTTCATTATCTGTATTGAAGGCTCGGTGCCAGTTTAATCCCAACTCTTTCAGAATGCTTGTGTATATAAAACTATATAGGAAGTACTGAACAAGGACCATCAAGTATAGAACGCAATTGTGAGTCACTGTTTAGCATATATGAGTAACAGAGAGCACAGGTCAGCTTAGGTAGACTGAGAAGAATGTAGCAAGAAGGAGATTTTGGATATGAGAGACAGATAATTCAGGGTCTTCTGTGGCTAGAAGGATTCGATGATCTTTTGAAATCCCTTCCAACCCCTGTGATTCTGTGAAAGCCTACTTTCTGCAGTGTATTCCCACCACTCTTGTGGCTTCCAGTGACCATGTAGAGTTGAACAAGCAGATACAGATGTAGCTCTTCAGACCTAGTATTGCTCTGAGCCTTCCAGGCCCCTTTGACCTTTGCTCACTAATCTTCCACTGAGGAGTGAAGAAAATGAATGGGAAACTGGAGATGTGTCAGAAGGAGAATGAAAACTTCTTAATTATTCTGAATCCTCCCTTGTGGAAGCATCTTTCTCCACTTGCTGTAGAAGTATAGTGTGCATGAGTCTCCCTGAGGTGATGGCAGCCTCTTGAAATGCCTTCTCTTAGTATCCAGATATTTAACCTGACATTTACGGTCCGTACCCTTTGACTGTGTTCCAGTTTACAAAGTTATCTCAGTTGCTGTGAATCAGCATCTTCACCTTCTCACTATCTACTTTCCATCTTTCTCCTTTACCAACTCTGTTATCAGTGATCTGGAAGAAAATAAGGTCACTGCTGATAAAGTTAATTAGCATTGAAACAGTCCTTGTAGGGATCTCTCTGGAAACACAGCTGTTCAGTGTTGTTTCTACACCCACATAAACAGTTTAGTCCTATCAATCAACTGACAGCATGTTTCAAAATGGGCTTTTTTTTTTCCTGTGAGGTGAGGACAACTTTTTTTCAGAAGGAGTGTGCTGGAACCTGTTGCATTGCTTTCATTTCACAACTTTAATCCTTTACTAATCAAAAAGTCGGGAAACAACTTAATTACAGAAACATCAGTCTGTTGTACAAAGCATTTGTTATATAAATAAATGCAAGTACTTAGACAAACCATGTCTAATTAGCCTACACACAGGTTTTGTCTTACCAGATCAGTTTCCCTGGAGCTTGAACAGGTTTTCCCTGGAATGAGTACTGAGCGTGGCAAGGGCAGGAATTTCCTGAGTACTTCAAGGAGCTGATGTAGGTTGAGAAACTGAATAACAGCAATCTTAACGGGTTATAAAAGGAACCAGAGGGGAGTAGGTGGAATTTGATGCAACTCAGAAAACCAGTGAGTGACTGAAAGCAGATGTAAAAGCAATGTTAGCATGGATGCAACTATCTGAAGAGAGCGGATGTCTCTATTTCGCTATTTTCTTTGTTTAAAAGCTAAATATTCTATTTGATATTGCAAGGAAATCTAACTTTTGTTTAAAAATTGTTTAATTTCTCTGGAGAATTCATAATAGGAGTCAATTTCTGTATTTTCTGTGTGTACCATTTACTCTTTTAAATGTAAAGTTACAAAAGCAGAAACAAAAAGCTCAGTTGTAAAAACTGCAGTTTTTAGGAGTTTTTGTTGTTGTTTTTCATTGTGTAATAGTTTTGGACACAGTTTCTAAATAATTACAGTATGATTTTCATTCATAGCTAACAATAGGTTAATGCCAAATTTTGACAACTGATACCACTTCAAACAGAATTATGTCAACAACACTTCTATGCTTAATTGGTGTAAGCCCATAAAGGCAGAGAAATTACTTAAGGACATATGGATAATGTACTTGGAAGACTCTAGTAATAAATATGTGTAGTCTATGAGTGATGAGCTATGCAACTTATTTTGGAGTGAATACTGCTGTGCATAGTGACTTCATCCAAAATAGTCAAAGACTTCCCAGAGTTGGACCTGACAAAGCTGACTAACATTATGATTCCAGAGTGTACCTTTTCACAAGAGTTAATTGATGCATGTGGTTTGCAGCATATTCTGATGTCTGTGCAGACTTCAGCTTTCAAATCCAGCTGGTTTGATGAATTGAGGCAAGAGTATCCAGGTGAAGAGAGATCTGCTCTATCTACTTCTGCTGAGCTTTGTGGCAATTAGGATGTGTGTGATCATAATAGTTCAGTTTTTGTATGCAAAATGTCTGGGTATTACAGCCTAGCAAGAGGATTGATACAAGAATAGATGCATGTTTAATTTTCAGGAGTATGATTTCTCATTGCCCAGCTCATTTTATATTTAAGTAAATACAACAACAGAAAATTAGTTGTTGATATGAGTATTTCCTACTGCTGTAAAACTACTTATGTTTTCTTTAAGATCTTTCTTAGCAAAAGTTATCAAAGAGTTCCTTTTTTCAATTTTTTTCAGAAGCCCAGTGAATTAAATTAGGTGCTTAAATCTCTCTGATTCAAATATTTTAATGGAATCTCAACATTTGGCAAATGTTCTTCTCAACAGGAACAAATGAAGAACAAAGTTTTAAGAGCACATCAGAGCACATCGAATTTGTTTTTTTTTTTTTTTAATTTTTTTTTATTTTTACCTGCCATAGCCAAAGTATTTGCTGTGATAAATGAGTGAAAACTGTTAGATTAAGTCCGCTTATACCAGCTGGAAATGTGATCTAGGATTTGAGGTGATGAGCAAATATGAGTATGTGCTAGAGTTCATTTTATCAGGCTGGCCTCATATTGCTGCATAAATACTTGCAAGAGTGGTAGACATGCAATGTTGTTTAACCATACTTGATTTTTTTCAAAACAAGCCTTAAGAGTAAGGAGCACAGTTTGAAAAATCTGGGTATTTTGGTGTGATGTACTTCTGGCTGATTACTGATTTAGAAGGTTAAGCTTCAAGAAGCAAATACTAATTCCTAATACTTTCTGCATAGTCACAGACAAGATGGCTTGCTTGTCATTTTCTTCACGTATTTCCAAGAAGATTTGCAAACAGATGGTGATGGTTTGTGAATATTTCACATTTAAAAGCACACTCAGATTTACCAGAGTCATTATTTGAGGAATACTATTTGATCAGCTCTAACAAAAGTAATCATTGATATTATTTGAACAGAAGCGTGTTTTAGGAAAAGATATCCTGTGTCATTAAAGGAAGTGTTTAGATTTTGTGCATGCTCAGAATTATATGTGTTGTGTAGTTTTCTAGTTAAGTAGCTCTGGCTGGAATTTTCATTTCTGTGTCGATTGTATGAAAATGCAGGCCAGCAAGTGTGCATTTTGGTTCTGGCTCATCTGCCTATAAATTCATTGAACTATTTCCAAAATAAAGACTAAGGATAAACAGTAGTTCAGCGATAACCACATAATTGTAATATCAGCTGCAAATACTCAAAAGCAAGACTTTCACTGGATGTCTTTTTAGGAGATCCATGTGGCTGTATTGTATTAGATTTTGGCCAGTTTCCTAGAAATTCATCAGCCATTGTTGGATGTGTCTGCTGCATGGGTGAAAGAGAAATACCTATGTCTTCAGTAGCATCTAATTTTTTACTTATACATTGTAAAAATTTATGAACCAGAGCTGTAATACAACACTGCAGTGCACAGACCATTGGTACTGCTATAATCATTCAGTTGAGAGACCTGTGTGGGCACGATTCAATAGGTAATGGACTGCATCAGTTCAGCTTGACTGTTGGGATTTTATTGCTCTACCCACCTCTGTGACAGCTGCTTATTAGTGTGCAGTGCTTTAGACAAGTCAGCATAGGAAATGAGCTCTTCAGTATTTTCCAAATTACGCTGTGGTATTTTGGTAGATAGGAGAGGTCTTCACCTGTGCTTCCTTCTTCTTCTCTGCTCTGCGAAGTTCCAATTTTCAGCTTTGGGCAGGTTCTGTCTGCCAGACCAAACATGTTAGAAAGCCCATCACCATACGCTGATTAATGCTAATTGGATTTGTGACCATAAAACCCCACGCAGCGAGTTGAGAGCCTGTGTCATTAGAATTCTTTTTTTTTTTTTTTCTTCTGTTGCTTTATATATTATCTTTCATCAGCAGGCAGCATATTTCTTTCTGCATAGTTGAAGGAATCAACATCAGCGGGGGGTAAGAAGGTGTCTTCATCAAATTAAATTCATTTACTTTTGCATGCTTTTGTAACCATTTGTCTGCACCATGAAATACTCTAATGGGTGCATAAGTCTGTCAGCTCCAGGCTATCAGTTTAAATCAGGTCCAACCTGGCAAAGATCATCAGTCTTTATTCTTTGTTGATTGTACAGGACATGGAATGGAACGGACTTGACAAGTCCAGACCACTGTCTGTGGAAGTGTGGCCTATGTCATCGAAATAAATACATCAGTTTGGCTTCCTTTTCACACATGTTGTCTTAATGGAGATAGAAGTCTTAACATCTGATCCTGTGCCCAATGTAATCACTTGGAGAATCATTTCTTTCAGTAGATATTAAAGCAGGTGTAAGAACTGCATGCAATCTGAGTAATCCTGAGAGCTATATCCAGAGGCTGTATAAGTCATGATATTAGAGAATGTTTAATTATTCATGTTTTTATGTCAAAAACACTGAGGCAATTTGAGTGGAAGATTATGCCATCCTCAAAGCTCTGCTGTACTGAGAATAAATACACAGCTTTTGTTTAGTGCTGTTTTACTCTTTGTTAATAACAAGACACGTACCCTTAAAAGAAAACAAAACAAAATCCTACGAATATCTAAAAAGTCCAGGTTGCTCAAGGCATGTACGTGCTCAATTAAAGATCATTTATTATTTATTGCTATAAAATTAGGAAGTTCCAACAAATTATCAGATGTTTCAAAAGTTTCTATCTATGCTGAGTTAACCTTATGTTGTCTTTTCGTGCAGGAAGGATAAGTAGAAGCTAACAGATATCCCACAACCTAGTTTTCATTTCAGAGGCTGTCATGTGTGATGTGCTGCCATTATTACAGGAGGCAGATTAGGCAGCTGTTTTAATGAAATGGCAATAAGATGAATGTGGAAATATCAAGTGCGCTGGGGGCATACTCTGCTAAGCAAAGTATTTGCAATACCTATTAAGCAAAATGTAAGTCAATAGAGTACCTGAACAGAAGGTGCTATAGATTGTTGTTCTTAGAAAATTTGGTGTAATTGCCTTTATTATTAAAATGGATGGCTTCTTTTATATCTGAGTGCTCATTTCTCCTCTGCCTTTCTCATTCCCAGTAGTAAATGCAGCCTGATTTACAGTTGCATATAAAAACTGCAAATCACATGGCTGTCCAGGATACAGTTGCTATGAAGAAGCATAAATAGTAGTAAAAAGGTGAAAATTGGCCCTGTGAGCTATATTACTATATATGGGCAGTTACTTTTTCCCAGGTACACCAAATAGTTGGAGATAGCGTGGTAGAGATGCTAATGGTGTATTTAAGGTGGATTGCAAGATTTCCATTATTCCACATTTCACTATGATTTAGGAAGTAAGTACATTAAATAACTCTTCAAGACCAAATTTGCTGGTAACTCACAACCATTAATGGCTGTTGTGGTGATGTAAGGCAGCCATAAATCCAGGATCTGTAGCTCTCAGCAGGGATTGCAGTGTCTGGCTCCTGGCCGGAAACTTACTTGGAGTCTTCAAATTAGAGACTGTAAAAGTCCATGAGCTTGTGGTTCTTTATGTCTGCTGAGAGCGTGGCTCTTTCTGACCATAACATACCACACATATGCACAGTGCCCTCAAGTTGGCTCCTTTATCATCTGTGACCTTGTTAGCCAGCGTGGGACTTAAAACAGCAGTGTATTTAAAATGCTTCCAGGAGAGGTGTGTGTCATGGATGTCTGGCTGAACCTGCAGTTTGCTGCAGCTATCAGCCATACAGGTGTCACCTGTATCAAATCAATCCTCAGAGTGACAGCAATCAGGCAGACAGCTGACTGCTTCATGTCAGCTGCATTCAGAGATACTGTTCTGTGAAGAAAAGCAGAGGATTCCTTTTCCTCCCATTTTGTGTTTTAAGTTAGTAGAAAAGGGATGCTGAAAGATGCAGCTGACTGTACTTTTGTGCCATTTTACATATGATGCATTCTTTTAACTTCAGTAAAATTCCTAAAAATGCATCCAGTGTTACTGTTTTTACTGAAGATTGTTGTACTATAGTGTGTCAGGCAACTCTGCTTTAGCCACCTTCTCTTCTGTATTGCTGAATTCTTTCTGCCTGCTCAGCTCTTTTCTTCCCCTTCTCATTAGCCTCCTTTAGCTTCATCTGGACTGATCACCTGCTGACTCCTGTTTGAGCTAACTGGAGATTGTTCCCCAAACATAATGTTTATAGGCAAGCCATGACTGTACAGAAGTTTAAATAGATGGAGTTCCTGGTTTACTCCTGGAGCACTTACATCTTATATCCTGCATGCACAAGACATAAAAAAAAAATAACAATAATAAAAAAATCATTGCAAAAATGTGGTCATCTTCCACATGGTCGTTTCTGTTGTAACACATTCAGCAAGGTACTTCAAATGTTTAGGAAATCTACAGGCAACTTCCTTCTCTTCAAAATTATTAAGATGGCCTGCATTGTTGATTCATGTGTGCTTAGCATCATACTTCTTACAGTATGAAGCTAACCTCTCTTTCCAAACAGCCTCTTGGAGTGCAAGCACAAGCATTTCTAGGTGAGAATAAAAATTGGAGCAAGTGAAAAAGGCAGCAGGAAGAATGCCCACTTCTTGTTTTGTTTGAGCCTACCAAAGCAGGAACCTCTCCCTTTGTCCTTTTCTGTCCTCTACAGGATAAATCTACTAGTAATGTTTTCAGAAAAGAAAAAATTACCTTACAAAATTCAGCAAAGCTTTGTGACATCTGTGTCTCTTCAGGGCTTACACAGCTGAAAATCTAAGTATAGGTGCTTTCTTCATTGCAGAGAGATTTGTCAATAATACTAATATATTTGTCAATGATGCTAATACAATGCCATCGTTATGCTGCTGTTTGTCTTCTGTTGTAAGAAAGACATAGAGAAAGTGGTGTTAGCTATTTTCAAAGTATTACAGAGACTTCAGCTATTACGCCTCTAAAGATGTTCCTTCACTGTTTAACTTCTGCTTTTTACTTTTTTTTTACATTCCCTTTTGTGTCTTCCTAAATCTTTCAGCCTTTAGCAACATCATGAGTTAATGGAATGTTACAAAGGAGCCCAACTACCTTTTGTTTCTAGTGCAAATGAATTAAAAACCAAGACCGACAGACTCCTGATCTTTTTTCAGGTTAATTGCAGAGATGTATTTTGGAGACACGTATAACCCTGGTGCATGTTGACTTGGATTTAGAAGAAGAGCTTCTGATTTCACTTGCACCATCTAAATATCAAGGGATCTCTTGATTCTTTAGTCACTCTTTTTTTTTTTTTTTTTTTTTTTTCCTTACAAAGTACTGCATACTTGTCTTGCTCAAGGTGGCATCAACTGTTTTATGTTTTTATATCAGATAAACCATTGCAAATATGTACAAATTCTATTCTGTGTTCAGGTTCAGACTTGTGCAATACGAAGTAATGTGTAGTACCGCAATCTGATGTACCGGTTGTGCCTAAAACTGCCAGCAGATACTGGCCCACCCTCTTTAAGTAGAAGAGGCTCACAAAAGTTTTTGTGTTGCAGCTGGAAAGGAAAACTTCTGGGAAGAGAACTGTGAGAGTCCACTAGAGAAGCAATAGACAATGACATGCCTTACAGAGCTGGAGCAAGACAGAGCAGTGCTGGATCCAAGGTGAGAGCAATGACGTATCTAACAGAAGATCAAGTGCTTGTTCTGCTTGGGATGGCTAAGGAGATGGGAGCTTGGGATGCCTTGGGATGTGCTGTATGAGATTTTGCTGCTTGCATTTAGCTTAAGGAAGCTGTTCCATGTTTGTCTGATACTAGTCCTGAGGGAACTATGAGAAGTTGATGTGGAAGGGATATGTGACTGAGTTTGAAGGGTAACTGTTGGAGCAGGAATACAGTCACATCACGTGAAGAATTTTGAGGAACCCAAGAAATCAAATGATTGTAGAGATGCTCCAGACATAGTTTCTCATTCTGTTTCTTGAGTAGGTTGTGTGTGTTATGCTAGTGTTAAATTGTGCCAGCTAAAGCCCTGTTCTTACCAGGTGACCTGAATGATGGCTTCTGTTTGCTTTTCTGTGATGGTGTGCTGTTCTTTGGCTGGGATAGAATTAATTTTCTTTATAGTAGCTTTTAGGGTGCTATATTGGATTTGTGATGAAAACACCATTAATCAGCACCAATATTTAAATTACTGTCAGTAGTGCTTACTCAGCATCAAAGCCTTTTCTCATGCTGCTCTGCCAACATGAAGCTGGCACAAGAAGCTGGGAGAGGTCACAGCTAGAACAACTGACCTAAAGGATACATTGTGCTGTATGGCAACATGTTGGACAATAAACATCATGATGGTTGCTGTTGCTTTGGGACTGGCTGGGCATCAGTCAGCAGGTGGTGAGCAGGTCCATTTTGCATCACTTGTCTTTCATTTTATTTTCCCCAGCTTAAAAAAAACCAACAAACTGTCTTTATTTCAACACATGAGTTTTTTTTCTACCTTTTGCCCTTCTGATTCTCTTCCTCATCAGCTGAAGTGGTTGTGTGTCTATGTGGAACTCAGCTGGTTTTTGAATTTAACCTGTAACGTGTGGTCTCCACAGCTTTGTTTGTTCCTAAGTGTCTCTCTTAAGTGTTCATTATTTTTTGAGTAAATTGAATTGAAATAATGGAAAATCCCAGCTATTTTAATTGTGTACTGGATTTGGGACAGTTGAATGTACTTTATGTTTGCTCTTCACGCTTTTCATTCCTTATAAAGATCTCTGGTCATGGCAATAAATTACTACTTGAATAGTTAGCCCTCTCATTTCGGGAACCGAGATGGAAGGGAAAACTTAAAGCAGCACAAAATGTTGTTAGCACAGTGTACTGACTCAGAAGCTGCTAGAGAACAAGGCCACCTGGCAGCTCTGAGGGACAATCTGGATTTAGCTGCTGAGAGTTACAGAGGCTGGCTCTACTGAGACCCATGTGTAGTTAGCAAGATCACATGTGTGGTGCTTAATTACTAAGAGTCTTTGCAGACACCACCTGTATAATAGGGTTACTGACAAATTCCCTCTAAAAACAGCCATCTGAAATTGAGCCCTCTGCAACTTCAGCTAATCTGTAGAAACTGTGGAAAGATGGTCTGAACACTGATAAACATTTAAATACTGAACACATTTTTGAATCTGTAAATGCAGTCTTCTTTACATATGCACTTACATTCTAGCTATTCTATATGTGCGTACATAGCTTCTTTTGATAATCTATTTCTATAACAAAATCAGCAACTAGAACCCTGCTATTAATACTGTAGATAGCGTATGTGGATGACAAGCCATATTTTTTTTCTCGCTTAGGTGTTAAGTTGATGATTGTTTTATTATCCTCTATATAAATTATATACATCTAAATGGAAAAATTAGCTATATAAAAATCTAATTTCTTTGTGTTCTCACTAAAAAAATTGTTTAATTGATTTTTATAGCATCAAATAGTTAGATATGAATTGCTGTATTCTTACAGGTAATTCTGAGCATTTTAAAGGTGAAGTATAATTAAATCAACTTCCCTATTGGTTGTTTCTTCTGAGTTGCCTGGTACTGTATATCTCCTGTATCTAAGGAGATTTGTTACTGAACCATTAAAATTTTTAGTAAACAAAACCATAGATATTTGTATATTGTTTGTATATTGTTAATATAGTGTTAATGTTGTCCCATTTAGTCAACGCATATTCCAAATTAATTTTAGTATTAGAATTAATACCTAGCTTCCCCTTAGAATTAATATCTAGAGCTTCTCACTTGCCCTGGAAATGAATGTTAACAAGGAGACCTAATCCAAGTGCTACTTCTTATGGGCGTCAAGGGCAAAAGGTGCATAATATCAGTAATTCCTGTAAAAAAAATTACAAGGCTCTGTAACCATCTTAGGATAGGTGATGCTGAATAAGAGCATTAATAGTTTCCTGGGGCACATCAGGGAATCAATGTCTGCAGGTATCTGTCCGCCTTTTTTTCTCTTTAGAGTGTTCAGAGCAGTATTTTAGGAGACTAATAAATGTAGGGGCATATTCAACCTTTTATTTTACCTTTTTTTTTTTTTTTTTTTCCCCATCCTTTCATTTGTAGTTACAAGTGGGAGATGGTATATGCAGTAAGTTGCTCCTTATGTGCTAAGTGTGTAGGTGTGTAAAATCAGACTGTGTATACCTTGACTCCCCTCCCTTACACTTCTTAAATCTGCTTGGTAATTTACTTACTCAGTCAAGTTAAACATCAAAAACACTAAAGGTGGTAGGAAATAGATTCCAGTTTAGGGTGATCTTGACTATGCAGTCATGGTCAAAAAACTTGACTAAGCTATAGTGGGAAAATCACTTAATAAATCATCACTGAAGGAAGAGGTTATGGTTTGTTGGAGCTGTACTTAATGGTGAATCACTGTTTGGAACCACAGAAAATCTTGTAAGTGAACTTCCATTTGCAATCTGTCAAGCGGTTAACTTCTGGAAGATAGTAGCTGGGTTTACTTAAAAGCATCTTGGATTACGGTGGATGCAGATTAGCATCTCTTTTAGGAGTAAGCACAAGTACTGTACTGAGCAACATTCCCTTTCTTTACCGTTTGTCCCATGCAGAGTACAGCACTAATTGTACAGTAGGGGAAAAGGAGATAAGATTTTCAAAATAACCTGGCTTTCTGACCTCCATGAAATACATGCTATGTGCATGATGTGAAAACATCAGAATTAGGTTTCCAGCTGTGGAAAGTGCAATTCTTCCTTTTCCCAAGGCAGTTTTCTCTTATTAGTGTTGCTCTTTGCTACAGTTGGTGGAATAAAATCATTTTGACGGGAAGGAGAAAAAAAGATTCTCCATTTTATCAGAGAATTTGTACTACTATTGCAATTGCGTGTCGGTTAAGATCCCTATATACTGAAGCTGGATATTGGAAGGCTATAGAAGAAATTCATTTCAGTTCTTAAGCAACAGAAAAGTTTGTCATATAGCAAAAGTTTTTGCTGAATTGTGGAAGTGGTTTTCCCCCATTGTGTTGGAAGTGGTTTCCTGTAACATACATGCTAGCATGCTTTCAGCTTATGCGTGAATATCTGCCATTTTAAATGGTGCCTGGCTTGGAAGCACAAGTGTGAGAAGCTAGAGTGGAAAGGTGAAGGTGGAGTTGCAGAGAGTTCTGTACAACTCTTCATACTTACTGTAAGAGCTTTACTGCATGTGTGCACAGCTATTCCCCATAAAAGATGCTTCTAACTGCTTATAAACTGCTTATAGCTGTGTTACAAAATACATGTCCTATTTCTACTATAAAACTGCCCTGCTTCTTCACTCCAGTCAAGCTTAAGTTAACAGATGATCTCTAAAATATTTAGTTGACTTTTAGAAAATCTGTCTTGCTGTTTTATGTGCGCATATACTTATTTGTTGTTTTTTTTTCCTCCTATACATCTAACACTGACAAGTTGGCCTTCTAGAACAACTGATAATCTTCCATTTTGCATTAATTCTTCCTCAGAAGAAACTCAGGAAGGAGAACCATCTATATTCAGTCTTTGTCTATTCAAAAGGGCTATGAAATAACATCCCATTTTGCAATTTCTGCCCATTTGCCTGCTATTTATCTTTAAAAAGATTGGTTTAAAGTCTTATTTATTCAAAGTATTTTCCTCCCTCGCCCTCTCCAGTAGCCATTGCTGTCATGCTAAGGAGGCAAGAATCTTGATGTGATGTTTCAGCCACTGCAGGGATTAGTTTTTGAATCCCGCTTATTGCTTACTAAAGCAATATGTTTTCCTAGTGTGTTTCCATGAAGGTACTATGCCCATGCTTTTTGCTTTACCAATGGCTAGCTGTTGTGGCTGACTCATCCAGCACTGATATAAAGATTACTGAATGGATGTACAAGGAAAAAATGACTCGTATTCCAAGAGGGTATCTAAGAAGTGATTAGGGGCTAAGGGTTCTTATACTTACGTCCCCTTTGTTCAACCACTACTCTTCAAATCAAAATCTGAGCTTGCATATTTAGACAAAACACTTACACTGAACCAACTCCCTAATTGTTTTGCAATTTAATATTTAGAAAAGATTTTAGTTCTAGTTTTATCCAGTTGCATCTGGATGGACTTCTCATTAAATTACTTCTGTTTATTTGCAGAAACACAACATTACTTAAGGCTTTACTGTGAGGCTGATCTTATTTATCTGAAGTAGAAATAGCGTCCTTGTTTTGATGCCTGGCGGCTGAAACAGAGGCTTCTCTTGTTTCCTCTACCTTCTTCTTGTTTGTAGCAGATGTATCTATCTCCTGTTAGACACTCATCTCTAGGATTTTTCTCACATGGTTTGTAGGGGAAAAAAAAAATTACTACCTACGTCCTATAGCAAGTGCATCTGAGACCAGCAACTTGACAAATGTGGTGGCTTGTGCAAGAGCAGTCAGCACACCCATGCAGTTTTTTTTCCCATGTTTCCTGAGAAATTGCACGTCTTTCTTATAAACGTAAAAATGAAAGCCAAGAAAAGCTTTTTTTCACATAGCAGAAGAATGCAAAGAATAAAATTCAGAGCCCCCGAGTGCACTATGCTGGGTCACTGAGTACGGCAATACTGTGCCACAGTCCAGCTGTGAATCAGCTTCAGATTTGTCCCTTAGCTGCTGTGTATGTTGCTGACTGCTCTTGCTCTCCTCCTTCCTCTGCTTCTTCCTACCTTCCACCGGCCCTTTGCATCATCTCTGGTAGCTATGGGCAATAACCTGGTCTGATCCCTTGGCTGACCCTGCTCTGAACAGAAGGTTGGACTAGAGATGTCCAAATTGAATTATCCTACGAATCACTTTGTGTTAAAAGAAAATGGATGCAGGTTTTGACTGTCAGCCTTTATTAGAAGAATCCAATCTGAAATTAGTTTTATTATTTACATTGCTTTTTCTGATATCACTTTGAAAGTTCATAACTGCAACTAACCGTTGTGATAGTGGTGAAATAGAACAAATGTTTGTGGGGAATGTCTTCTTGACAGACCAAAGAAAGTCTTTCTCGTTCTGTAGTTCCTGTAAATGTTCCACATCACTTATGGGCTTTCCTCCACTGGTTTGATTTTTTTGCCTCATACACCTTGCTCTGTGCTTTTGACACTTGAAAAATGGTACTCACATATTTGAATTTAATGCAGTCTTGTACCAATCGCTTTTCTGCCATGTGCAAGTTATGAAGGGTTAGGAAGGGCAGCAAGGATATACATTACAACATTAGGTGGTGCAACAGTGTGACAGAATTTCATCTTTGCAGATCTTTGTCCTCAAAGTGTTTTTTCTTGCTCTTAAATTGCTAACAAGACTCAGTTAAAATGGTATTAATCAAGTGTGGAGGCTAAATATGTTAATCTCAAATAATCCTTGTTCCATCTCTTATACTGGAGTTGAGAGGAATGGTAGCCGAATGAGGGATGCTTTAGATTCAGTTACACACACAGCTTGTAGATAGCACATCTTCCAAATGGGAAGTCCTTAAAATGTTGAGTGTGTGCTTCACTTTGGATGCCAGCCTTCCTCTGCTTAACTAACCAAACCATAGCAGGACAGTACTACTGAACTCAGTATTGAAAGGTTATTTAATTTTAATGATTAATCAATGAAGAGCATTTACTACTTAGAGCTTCTAATGGATCTTGTGCCGATAGAGATTACTGAATTATAGTGCTTTAGAGGGAGAAATGTTATGTCCAAAAGTGTATCCAGTTTTCAAAATAAAATAAAATAAAAAATATTGTATTAGAAAAAACAGTGTGTTCCGTGAAGCAATCACTTGTGTTAAATGTACCTAGGGATGCTGGCTTAAAGACTGACCATCTTCCAGAGAGATGATCTTTGCATTTACATACAACTTCTGATGTAGGATATGTTGTTGGTTTTGATAAACACTTGTCATCTAGTAGATGTGTTTAATGCAGTATATCAAGACATTTAACTTTTATGAGCACTTTTAACAGATGAATTGTAGTTGCCTTTCAACCCAAACATATCTAAAACAACAGGAAGAATTGTCTCCTCAGCAATGTTTTCTAAATAATTTAACAAAGCTTGCCGTGTTCAACAGGAGGGAGCAGCATATCTTTATTCTGTTTGTTTAATGGCAACCCTGTTCAAGCCTGAGGTTTTAAAGTGCTACCACATAAAAAATGATAAATAACAATGAAAGAAGATACTAATATCAGCAAGAATACAGGCTCTCTTCTTTTGCAGTAGAAATATGTGCTTGTTTTTTATTATAGTCTTATGGCTGATTTTACTCTCTGGCTTATTTCAGAATAGTTCTTTCTGCTCATCAGTTACCAAGAAACAGTTTGCTATCTTGTTTTTACCACTCCATTATAAATCTTCTGAAAAGGCATTTCGTTGTCACAGGGGATGAAAAGATTCTTGTTGAAAGTCTTCCTAAACCATCACTGACACCAGTAGGAGCACTGATTTCAGCTGCTTCTAATTATTGTTTCTGCAAGAACATCTTAAGAAATTTCTTTATGTGAAGACAGTATGCGTAACAGACACAGCAGCACATCTCTGCAAGTAGGAGCTATTAAAGAGAGCTGTACTCTCACTGACTTCACACTAGGACAGCTTTACTTAAGTCTCACTGATGTTGTCTCATACTATGACAGATGATATCAGAATTATTAAAGTAACTTTTAACCTTTAAAGTAACTTCATGGGTAATAGGCATGACTGGGCTCAAGCAAATAATCTGCAAAATCACAAGCATGCAGGATGCTAAATTCCTCTCTGTACCTACCATTCCCATTGATGGGAGTATCTTCCAGAGGCAAGCATTTGTGCTATGTGATATGCATAGCCATTGCTGTGAAACCAACTGTAGCTAAAGAAGGAAAAGCTGTGGCTTTCTCTATTTCCACATGTTTGTGGTGTCCCTAATCTCATCCTCTTTGTTGTGTCTTCTGTAGAAAAGCCACAGTCATAGAGCAAACTCACAGAATCAGAAGTGAGAGAAACGCACTAAGCAAAGCAAAGAAAACCCCAAAATGTACTTTTTTTTTTTTTTTTTTCTTTAATCACTGGAGTGACATTAAGTGGGAAGCAACTGTACATCATCATGGGGGAGCTTGTGTCAGCAACAAAATCAAAATTACAGCACTTTCTGATGTGGAATGTAAAATTGACTTGCTAATACTTGTCTGTCAGTGGGTGGATAACCATGTCTGTCTGTGACATGCATCACACCCTCATACATGTGAAGGCTTGTGTCCCTCTGACCTCTTTTAGGTGGATACCATGGGTTCAGGGAACAGCTCTATTCTCTTTGCCCCGCTGGCTGCCCACTCAGTTCCTGCATCTTCCATTGCAGCTCAGCCTTTGACAGCAAAGTGAGTTTTATTTAGTTTCCTTTCCCAAATGTGCTACAATATTATATTTCACAACAGGTAGGCAAGTTCATCTGTTGCTTCCTTGTTTTCCAGCATAGGCTGTGCTACTGACAGACAAGCAGATGCAGTAAGAATCTCCTTTATTTGGGTGGTGCTTTTGAGTAGTTTTTGCTCTTTGACACTTATATCTGCAAAAAAATTGAAAGCAAATTATGTTTCATTTTTTTTTCTTTTCACTTGCTGACATTCCAGGCACAATTTTTGGCACAGGATCCTACAGAAAGCTTTCAGAGCAGGCAGGCCATCTGTGGGAATGGGAATCAGCAGCTGAGACAAGAGTGGGCAGAGAGATTTTAATATGATGCTCATTTTCTTAGGACTATGTCAACAGCTGTCTTTCCTTTATTTTTGAAGCTTGCCTGATGACTTTGAGAATCTAGCTTTTATTTTCTTTTATTTTTTTCTTCTGTGGATGCTTTCTAAGATATGTAAAACAGCTACCCTTTGCACCCCTTCTATGATGGTTTTCTACCTCTGTAAATAGTGGCTTCCTTTCTTGAGTGCCCAGGGATAAAACCGTGGTGCAAGAATGCCAAGTTTTTCTAAATAGAGCAAAATAAATCACTACAAAATTATTGATGGATGGTTTATTGGTGAAAAACATACTTGTGTTTGTCTTTTGGTTTGTCCAGAAACATAACTAATATTTTCAAGAGCACAGAGAATAAGCACTGATGATAAAAATCAGATTGTATTTTGTAAGTGCATCTTGTTGTTTCCACTTCAGATTTTGAAAGCTGAGTTTTACAGGTTCAGTTGTAAGGCCGAACAGCATCTCATTTTAGTGGACTGTTGGATTTAAATGAGATTTTTTTATTCTCCATTTAGAGAGCAATGCACACATCTTGGTTGGCGTTTTACTTTTCTTAAAAACTTACTCCCAGCAGTCAGTATTTTTTATTCTTAGCTTTGCATGTTTGTCATCTTGGAGTACCTATTTGTCTTGTAGTGCTGAATATCTGTGCTGGAAACAGTACTGAGGAAAGAAGTGACATGCTGGCATCATTTTAATGTGATCCCTGTTAGTGCTGCATGGTGGAAGGGCATGCATGCAGTTTAGGCTAGATGAGTGCCAGAGGCAGTGTCCTCCGGGCGTATCAATCAGCACAGCGAATAGTCAGATACCAGACCTGTTTCAAACACTTGATGTGTGAGGGGGTTTGTTTTACGTAACAGCTGAAATTATTTTCAAGTTCTCCAAAATTCATCAAATCTTATTTCCTATTGGCTTTATGGTGGATTCTTGCTTTGTATGCGTAAACTTTAAAATAGCTTGAGCTGATTTCTGACACTTGGACCCTTGCTTTTTCTTACATTTTCAGACAGAGGTTAAGATCATTGGTCTATAAAGCTTTTCCTAGCAAGAGGAATTAACTACATCCCTGTAAAGCCTTAAAAAATCACTCAGCAGTGAATTTTCCATCCAGGTCATTCAGAGGAGAGGAGACTATTTAAGATGTTCTGCCACCCACTTGGGGATTTCACCAAGATGTTAAGCATGCTTTACAGAGCTTGCCTTTGAACCACAAGTGTTTGGTATGTGGCCTGTGTTGTGGCAGGTCAGAAGCATGGGGATTTCTGAGCCTTCTGCTGCTGAGAATTAACAGCCTAATGCTTGCTTCTTAAGCGGGTGAGGTTTGTAATCTTGTCCAGGCGGGGTACAGGGGAAGACTGAAGCCTCTGAGTGAGCACAATGTGCCAAGGGTGGGATAAAGGGATCTTGTGAATGTGATGAAGTATCTTGCTTGTTGATGAGACCCAGGAGATTTTTCACTTTTGGAGAGCATCAGGCCCCACCCTGCAAGAGTGTTCATAGAGAGAGAGCTAGCTCTTTCCCCTGCTATTTCTTTGTCCACCAGTATTTGTTAGCCACAGAAGACTCGCCCGGTTGTGTTATCCTCAGCATCTGATAAGAGGAGCCAAAAATGGCTAGAGTAGTGTTGCCTTCCTGTAGCAACCTACAGACCAGTCCTGCTCTTTGCTTACTCTACACCTCCCTCCAGGGAAACGGGTACATTCCTCGTACCTTCCCCGCAGATGTTGGGAATGTCATTCTCCAGAAGTATCTAAATACCTTTTGTTATTTAAATGTAGAATTACACTGGAAGAGTCATATGTTGAGATGGCAACTAGAGGTCAGAGTTGGAGGTAACTTATTGACTAAAGCTCTAGGAGAGCCATTGAGCCAACCAACTTTATTTTTGGTTGTTTGGTAGGTCTTGTCTGTGCTATTAAAGGTTGTTTGTTAGTAAGTAGTAGAACTCCTGTTATGGTTTTGTGATTTTGATTATTGGTATTCCACATCATAACATCATGTAGGGCACTGGGAGTTTTGTAATCTTGTTGCTGCTGTTTTAACCATCTGTCTGAGCCACTGGAAAGTCTGTAGCCTTTGTTTGTGTTAGTCTTTCTCTGTATGGCTTGCATAATGAATTTATCTCTCGATAACTGCTGGCTGTTGCTGTTTCCCTAGCCCATGGTAAACTGTAGTCCTTGGCAAAGCAAAACAATGTGACAGTATCTTCTCTGCTTTTATGTGCTGCTGTTCATGTTCTAGAAGATCTGTTTTTCAGGAGAATTGTGAAAGAAACTCAAGGAAAATGTATTCTAGTGATTGTGTCTGTGATGTCAAACTGGGACTGAAGTCTGAGCTTCTTCAGCATGGAAAAGGGATGGCCTCAGGAAGACCTAACAGTTACAGAAAGGTTCTTAGAAATGTGTAGTTGTTAACATTTGTAAGCATCTAATTTTGTGGTTTCTGTTGTGTTGTTGTTATCGACCCTGAAAATATATTTCTCCATTTCCCACTTGATTACGTGTCACTAATAAATCAGTGAGCCCCTTTGGTCCTGATTTCAGTTAGTCATGTGAGTGAAACAGTTTTTTGTTTTTTTTTTTTTCCTTGCAACATTCACTTTGCTTTTCATTTGCTTTTCATTTGCTTTTCATTACTGCATTTTTACAGCAATGAGTCCAAATTGATCAGAGCTTTTTTGCCAACTCTGTTCACATAGTTTTCTTCAGTGAGCATTCCCAAACAGTAAGAAGATGTTTAAATTTGAGGAGATAAACTGAACTAATGATCTTTTAAAGAAGGCAATGTTTTCACTGCGTAGAAATGGTAGGTATCTGCAAGAAAATCCTCTTTTCTTGCTGTTGTAGAAGAGGTCTTTCCACTGTTTTTTCTCTGTCCAGTTAATTGTTGTGGCTCTTAAGCAGTGCAAATACTGCAATACAAGGACACAAAGGGGTTATATTTTTTGCCTCCTCTTCTCAGATTCTCCCGGTCTAGATTGATGCTGAAGGGTCCAAGTGAGTGGGTCTTTGACATTCTCTCATTTCTGCCTGTGTCACTTGTGCTCAAGGAAGTTTAACACATCTCTTTACCTGACCCAATTTGCAAATAAAGAGAAGACCTTCTTCTGTAGTGACCAGCTACATCTTTTTGGGGAAGTATGACATGGAGTAAATTAAAAGTATAAATCATATACCATCTGTCATGGCACTATTTCATTTTTTTTCTGTCTGAAATACATTTTTCTCAGATCACTTTTTTTCTTGCAGTGAGAAAGGGAAAAAAAAATATGACCTATTTTTAGAGGAATTATGGAATGAACAAACCTATTTATGTAAATGTCCTCCTCCATAAACCAGCAAATTTTGAAAAGTGAATTTACTTTTATTTCCCTAAGCTGAGGTTCTCACAAGCCATTTCAAACTCACTGTAATTTTTATATGATATTTTTTCTATTGATCAGTGTGGATTTTAAACCTTCCAAAGTTATCAGACTTTTGCTACAGTCTGAAACAACTGATCTGCAGATGAAATGTGAACTAATATGGTGACCCTTTTATTTTAATGGTTGTAAGCTTGTCTCAGGCTTTTCTTTCTCTCACAAAGTCTTTGCAGTGTTGCAGAAGCAGCATTTGCTTTTCCATAGGCTGTGATTTCAAATGAATCAGTTATTTTATATTTGCTTTCAGTGTGTCAGAATTAACCTCACATTTGAGTGGTGTGTTTTGTTATCTTCAGCAGTTGCAACATTTGCAAAATACTGTGATTCCAAAGAAATTAATAATGCAACTTCCTATTAATCAAAATAACTTTAGTAACTTCACTTGTCTGTGTTAAGGAGTTTCTATAAATGTCATCTGTTTAAAGTTTTATATATCTCTATTTTACAATTTTTTATCAGTAGATGAAATAAAATGTTTTAGAAATGGCTTCTATCTAAAGAGTTTGAACATCACTGCTCTTTTCTGCAAAAAATGGTGAGCCTCAGATTTGTAATTGGTATGACATCTAATTTTTTCACCCATAGGGTTTAACTTTTCAAGCTGTCTATAACTCAGGGCTAAAACTATTTTCATACTGAAGCTGAGATTCCAACATAACTATGTGAGCCAGCACTTGAGGAGGAAGAGAAATGTGAAATTTTGCACGTCTTTCTATGAGGGTCTGAGCTGGTAGCATTCTATTCAGTGTAGATCATTTATGCCAGCCGATTTAGCCTGAGGGTTGAACATATTATTTCAAAAAGGACATAGGGCTCACAATCAATACCCTGGGGCCATCTAGGTGCCCTATTATGCTTCCTGGGCTTGATCCTCCTCCTGTTCAAGTTGCTGAGAAAATTCCCTGTGACTTGAATAGTGTGAGATCAAAACCTTTATGTGCAGTTCATATTCTCATTTTTGTGCAGAATTTACCTGAAATATGTTGGTGCATCTATACTTCGCAAGTTTGAAAACATTTTTGGTATGCTTTTTTTAAATCATCATTACTTTTTTAATTCCAGCAATTGTGGGTAAGCAGGAATTCTTAAAATCAAATGTGTCAAAAGAGATTAATTTCCCTTCTGAGCGTAGAATCATAGAATCCAAGAGCTCTGTTCTGAATGCATGAAGGACTATGATTTGTAATAATTTGTAATAATAGAATGGGTAAAGCTACTTGCAAAGTTGGCTTCGGCATAGGCTTTGGTATCAGAGTATTTCATACCAGCTCTTGTAAAATGTCCTTGGAGAAACTGTAGCATATAGACCATCCTGCTGTTGATAGTACACAAATCTGTGAACTAATGATGGCAAGAGTAATACATTATGGGAATTATTTTGTTCTGCAATAGTACATTATATTTAGTCTAATAGTAAGAGGAAAATATTTTACTAACAGTGAAATGGTTTGTTCAGTACCTCTGTCTGTTCATGTGACAAGTTGCTGTCTAGGTGCTTGTACATGTTGATGGTGCAGAGTTTACCAAAACTTCAGCACCTGTGGGCAGTAATTAAGGTAGATTGCCTTGGAAGCTTACTCACCAGCCTTAGTAAGACTCATACACATGCCAGATTCTGCTGAGCTCTCCTTTGTTCTTTCCGTCTGCAACTCCTGTGAGTTACATAACTAATGAAGCTCAGCTTTTGATAGATGGTAGAGGAGAAGATCCAATTCTAAAACTGCTTTTGTGATAAATATTGGCATTCTCCACTTGTCTAGGTGAAAACTGTGGCAGTTTTATTCATGCCCTTCAACTGCCGTTTGTGTTAAACCAAATGTTGTTCCCTTAATTTCATCCACATTCTTCTGCTCCTTGGCAATGTTCATAGATCCATCTTGGGCCATCTATTAAATGTCTTTTTGTAACAATTAATTTGTTCCTTCAGAGAGAACAGAACTAAATTTCTTAATGCTTGGGTTAATTAAATTATTGGTCAACGTTCTACGTGGCATTGAAGGAGTATTCCTTACATTGTAGCATTCAAATGTGTTTACTGCTGAATCTTACAATTTTGATGCAATTCTTCATAAATTTCTTCATAAAGCATACATAAAAAGCCTTCTTGGATGCAGAGAACTTTGCAGTTGTAAAGCAAGAAAGTTTTGGATTTGCATAATACATCTTAGAAATTGTTTTCTATTCAAAGTTGTTTGGAGAGTTGAAACACTGAAAGACATTTCTATTGAGGTAGCTCACATAAATGTGTGCTTGCAGTGTGCTCAGCAGTGTGTGCATGCAGCCCAGAAGGCTCCATTAGAAGAGGAGTGGCCAGCAGGGAGATGAAGGTGACTGTCCCTCTCTACTCAGCTCTTGTGAGGCCCCCATCTGCAGTACTGCATCCAGGTCTGGGGCCTCCAGTACAGGAAGGAGCTTTTAGAGCGGGTCCAGAGGAGGGCCACGAAGATGATCAGGGCTGGAGCACCTCTCCTATGAGGAAAGGTTGAGGGAAATGGGCTTGTTTAGAACTGGGAGAAGAGAAGGTTCTAGGGAGACCTCATTGTGGCCTTCCAATACTTGAAGGGAGCGTATCAACAGGAGGGGGAAAAGCTGTTTACAAGGTTAGAGAGTGATAGGACAAGGGGGAATGGATTTAAACTGAAACAGGGAGGTTTATTAGATATTAGGAGGAAGTTTTTCCACACAGAATATGGTGACACTCTGGAATGAACTGCCCAAGGAAGTTGTAGATGCCCCATCCCTGGAGGCATTCAAGGGCAGGCTGGTCTGGTGGTTGGCGACCCCAGGGGGAGTTGAAACTAGATGATCACTGTCGTCCTTTTCAACCCAGGCCATTCTGTGATTCCATGATTCTATATACTAGATCAAATTCCTTCATTGCCGTATTTAGAACTTATACTAGTGGGAAGAAAAAATGTTCTTTGTCCACTTACTATTGAGAAACATCTCATCTCTGAAAAGAGACTAGATTCCATTGTCTTTCTGTGCTAGTTTATAGAATGTTACCAGGTTAACCCCATGGTGTTTCATTGTCCACGAATAAAGGTGTTGGAAAACATTGCGAAAGTTGTATATGGAATGTAGCTCTCTTTTGCTGATAGATGGTGACCAGGAAAAATAAGAAGACAAACTCTAAAAGTCATCTGTTTTGATAGAGATGGTTGTATGGACTATCAGCTAGGGATGCACATTCAAGCTGGTATGCATAGCCACGTCATACTGCCCTCTGCACTTACTCTTGTATTTTGTCTAAGGAGGAGCACTGCCCAAGTGTACAGGGGCTGTTTTGATTCCTGAATTAAGCTGCTGCTTGCTTTAGGCTGCAAAGCTATTGCTATGAGGGTGCTATTGTCACAGTTAACAGGGTAGGATTTTTTTGCTGGCAATTTGGCAATTGCCCATATCCCTGCATTCTGATATCTTTGCACAATTACTCTTTCCTCCTCCATACAGTCTGCTTAGAAGTATTTTTATTATTTGTCTCAACCTTCTACTTTTTTTGCATATTATTGCAGACTGCCAACATGTGTGCTGCCAAATGAGCTAGTTGCAAAGAGAAGCATATGGAAAGCCTTGTGAAAACAGAGGGAATAGTCTCAAGACTGCAGTTTTAACAACTGTACTAACAGTATGAACTGCTATGAAGCTTTGTGAAATAGCTACTTCCACTGGGGAGAGATCAGCCTTGGCTTAGAGCTAGGAATAAATGACAATTTTTGAGCAGTGTGACCAGGTCTTAGTGTGCAGAAGGCCATGTTTTTCTTCCTTGTTTAGCTGAACTCAGCAAAAATTCCTCCTTACTGCTCATAAGCCATGAAGAAGCAGCTTGTTTTACACATGGAAGGAATTTGAAGAATTTCATATCAGTGCTTTCAAAAATGAAGCCCTATCTAATTGCAACCCTATCTACTTAGCAATGCATTTCAGAAAATATCCTTGGAAAATTCAGGTGATCAATCTTGAGATAAAACCTGAGTGATCACTGTAAGTGCAGGAGTCAGAAAATTTAAAGACTGGTCCAATGTACTGATAGCTATATTTACTTTTATTGTGCAGGAAAATTGTGGTTTGGTGAGGTAATAAGTACTTGACTCATGGCAATGGCTGTTTTATAAAGTCATGCATTCTGTAGAGCATAATAGGTTGTTTAAATCAAAAATCAATCTCTTTTTAGTCAAACCTAGTGAGTTCTTGTTCCTGTTTTCTCTTATTCAACTGCTATGGTCATCTAAAGGTATCTGGAAAATACTGAGTATGTGTTAGTTAGGTTTTGTTGATTTTTGTTGTTGCTGTTAATTATTTTTATTTTTTAATTTCCAAATTGGAACTAGGATGAGTGATATCTTTTCTGTAGTGGCTTCTAAAATGTTTTTTTTTAACTACATCAACATAAATACAAATAGGCAATACTTCATACCTCAAAAATATTTCATTACAAGTTGATAATATCAAAATTATATTTTTGATTTATTTCCAGCTATGTTGGTTGCTTGGCAGTTATTATTTTCCAGTACTCTAGTACTACTACAGGTATTCTGTTTGCAAGTTCGGTGTATTGAAAACTGGCTAAGGCTGTTCGATGGTCATTTTTTCAAATTATATATACATATAAATGTATATAAAATTCCAGCATGAGGGCAGTAAGACACTGGAGAGGTTACCCCAAATGGGTTTGAAACATCACTCCTTGGATACGCTCAGCAATTGACTAGAGAAAGCTCTAAGCAGCAAATTATAGTTAAGCATGCCTTGAGCTGGGGCACTGGGCTGGTGGATTCCAGAGGATCCTTCCAAACTGAGTTAATCTGCAACAACTGAGTGTCAGGGCAACATTTTGTAAGCTGCAGCAGAGAGGGTAGAAGTCGTCCTTTAAAGCGGAAGAGACACCATTGAATGTAACTAGTTACAACAATCTTCTCTTTTTTGAATAGATCTTTTTTTTCGGGTACCCAAACCTTACATATGACTCAGTAATAAGATGCTGCTCCATCTGTGCTGCTTTGTTTGGTTTTTCCTCTTGTTTTAGAGTCGAGCAGATATGGGCAGGAATAATTTTGATTTTCTCAAAATGAGGTTCCTGGCAGCTCAGAAAAGAAGAGACAGTTCTAGTTGGCAAGAAGCTGTTGAAAGCACGGGAAGTTCAGACATTAGAGATAGCAGATAAAAATGAGTGAAATCCCATTAAACAATAGAAAAACAGAGCAGGCATGTGGATGGCAGTGAAAGTTCTGCAGAGGTCAGTGCTTTGACCTCTTTCATTTCTGGCCAGCATCAATGACATAAATGTGGGAAATAAACTAATTGAATTTGCTGATGCCACAAAATCAGAAATTGAGGTCACTGCTGAACAGCTGGTAAAATTCAGACAGGATTTAGATCTACTATTTAAGCGGTCTCAGAGAGAGCAAATGAAATTGTATGTGTACAAGTGGAAAGGAATACGCATTTGGCTTCAAAATAAATTCATGAATACGAATTAATGTGATAGAACTAGAGTAAGAGAAAATTGAAAGTGACTTTAGAGTAATAGCTTACACACAGTGCTGTCAGGCCATGTGACAAGGTGGTGTGGTGCACCTTTGAATGTCAAAGAGAAGATCCCTTAAACTTAGTATTTGAAAAAGAGCCTCGGGAAAGCAAGGAAGGCTCAGCAGTGCAGTGATGAATACTGTGCAATGAATAACCACTTCTTCCTTGCCTGCTAGAAAGACATTCAGTACCTAAAGAGGGCCTACAAACAGGAGGGGAATCAACTCTTTGAAATCATAGATAACAACAGGACAAGGGGAAATGGTTTTAAGTTGATGGAGGGAAGATTTAGGTTGGATGTCATGGGGAAGTTTTTTACTATGAGAGTGGTGAGGTGCTGGAACAGCTACCCAGAGAGGTTGTGGATGCCCCATCCCTGGAGGTGTTCGAGGCCGGATTGGATGGGCCCTGAGCAGCCTGGTCTAGTATTAAATGTGGAGGTTGGTGGCCCTGCCTTTGGCAGCGGGTTGGATCTTGATGATCCTTGAGGTCCCTTCCAACCCTGTCCATTCTTTGATTCTGTGATTCTAGGTTACTGTTAGTCAATGGGATGTCTGTAGGAGCACAGAGTAAGAAAAAAGCATGCATGTATATTACTGGGGAAAAAAGGAAAGTCTCATACATCATCATACTGTGGATAGATTCCTTGAGCCACTCTTGGAAGTAATTAAAAAATTCTCTTTCCTTAAAAAAGATCATAAAATTTGGAAGCTGATTGCTTTAATTTGGAACCTTCATCTTTCTGAGTGGGCATAGATTTCCAGAAACTCACTGGAAACTGTCTTCTCTGAATCTCTTAAGAATATTTTGTTTCTTGAACACCCAAATGCTACAGCATGCCTGCATGCATGCACCTAGTACCTCTTTTTTCTGTATTTTGTTGTACAACGTGAAAGCCATGTAGAACTCTTTAAGATGAACTAAACAAACAACTCTGACATGATTCTCTCAGAATATCTATTCTGTCTGCACTCTGACAGCAATGTGCTTCTGTCAGAGGTTGGCACAGCATTGGCGCTTCCTAATGGATAGCTGTTCTTGAAGCCCCTGTCAGTGGTCGATAGCATACTAAAATCTTAGTGCTCCTGATGTGCATCTGAAGTGTTCCTGTATGGAACTTTTTTTTTTGGCTGGCTGGTTTGCAATTGAATGAAGTTTCACGTTTAATTTAGGTTTTCTTCCCTTCTGGGAATTCAGACCAGAATATCCTTGTCCTCATAAGTAGGAATTATCTTACGATTTCTAGTCTAATTTTGTTTTTTATTCTGTTGTTGGAAATGCTTCAATCCAATCTGCTAAGTTAAATAACTCTCTTTCCTTTGTTTGCTTTCCTGGTGACAAACTAGTGAGTTTGCTGTTGTGTTGGAGATAAGGATGCAGGTAATATTCAAGTGTCCAGTCAGCTTTAGAAAGCAGGAAACTGGTATCCGTCACATTCTTTAGTATCTTATTCAAGATATCTTAGTATCTGCTGTAGTAAAAAGTATTAATGCACTTTGCAAGCTATCAGGTACTTCACCAAATATTTAATGATGTTGTGGACATTAGCTGCAAATTTTTAGTACATATATATTTTTTTTTCCTGTGCCAAGCTTCTATAGCATATATTCTGTTTCGAGCTTTTAACATTGCAAAACCTGCATTACATTTCATCTTTTTCATCTGAATAATTTGGATTCAGATTGCATATGCAATATTCATCTCATAGCACAACAAAGAACAAAATGTTTGTGTTGCTGATGAACAGCTCAAGCATGTCTGTTTGGAAATAAATTCTGCAAATCAAGGATACATAGAATAAGTAATAGACTATTGAATTTATTATACTTTGTTAGCCCTGTGAGATATGATGAGCCTGTCAACAATTGCCTGTGGAAGGACCAAACGATTCAGAATGTTGCTATGAATTCTCACAGTTGAACTTTGTTCCAGCTGGTGGTTTGGGATTTTCTCTTTAATCTGCACTAGACTTGTACCTTAGATCATAGAATCATAGAATGGCCTGGCTTGAAAAGGACCACAGTGCCAACCAGCAGACCAGGCTGCCCAAAGCCACATCCAGCCTGCCCTTGAATGCCTCCAGGGATAGGACATCCACAACCTCCTTGGGCAATTCGTTCCAGTGTGTCACCATCTTCTGTGTGAAAAAACTATCTGACCACATCTCCAGTAGAGTTTCTCAGTCCTTACAGAGCAATTCAATCTCACAAAAGTCAGGGAAAATCAGGTATGTTTTTCTTCTTCTTTTTGTATAGGAGAATAAAACACAGTTACATAGAGTAAAATTAAATTCAAAACATCTCAGAGCAAAAGTTAGTTGATCTCTGTTCAGTTGCAATCAAATTTTTTTCTGTATATGATGTTCATATGCTGTTTCTGCTCCATGTCCAGGTATTTGCTTTAGACAAAACTAGAGGCTAGCTAGCTAGCTTTCTGACTTCATAGTGAACATCACAAAATCTATCTAATTTTATATGTGTAGCTTAATAAAAACAATTCAGTTTTCTGATACATGATTGATTAACTTCTCAGTTGTGTTTTTATGAATATTTGTCTATGATAACAGAATAATGGTAGGGAAGCTCAGCCTCTTCCTTTTACATCCACACCTATTCCTGCTTCACTTTGTTTCTTCCCAGTAGACTGGGAAAATCCTCCCTTGCAGAAATAGGGAAGAGTAGAAGCAGGAAAAATTAAGTTAAATGCCATGTATCTAATCAGAAAAATCTTGCTTCTTTAAAAAATAAAATATAAAATAAAATATGGGTTTTGCATATATATATGCATATATCTACCTGTACACACATTCATACAACTAGGACATGTAAAACAGGCTGCAAAACCTTGTGTCCTAGCTGCTTTTGATGGATTAAGGGCTTTGAACTTTTTCCTGTAATCAGTGTGTGGCATAAAAATATGGTTACACAACCATCAAGCTGATGTTGCTTTGATTAGAAATAGAGTCTTCATGCAATTATTTTACATGTGCCTTTCACCTACTGCATTCTCCATTATCTCCATTATATCTCCATTATTATAAAATGCAAGTGCATTTTATTGACACAATTAATGAGATCAGACAACCAGCTTCTACCTGTACAACCTCTATCGTGACCTGGGGCATTGTGCTGCAGTATAAGGAATAAGTGTGCTTGGCAGTGGATGGCTAGAACAAAAAAGTAAGAACAAGCAATCAGATTTCCATGTAGAAGAGTACTAATTTTTCCAGGAATGTAAGAGTCAATCTTTTTCATTAAAAGCACTCATTTTGTCCAGTTTACCTTCTCTGATTGCTGTCACTGCTGTATTGGCTGTACCCTTTAAGTGCATGGGGAAATTCAGAGAGTTTTCTAATATAATAGGAGGAAATAGTGCAGCTATTTTCATTCTTCATCCCTTCTTCTGAGACTGATCCACTGAGCATGAGTTACAGTGATTGTTTCTGTCTTTCACGTAATTATGCTCTAAAGCATATAGAACTTGCTGTAGTTTTTCGTCTGTGGATTATTATTTTTTCTTCGTGAAGTGTGTCATGCCTGGAGATATGGTGTATATGCAATCTGAGATCAAATTAATGCTTAAATGGCATGGTAAGATTAATGTTCCTCTTACATTATGAAGTGCTCTTTAATTCCCCTTGGAATAGCTGCGAATGCAGTTTGAACACAAATACATTTGTTTTTGCTGTAGAGCAAGTAAGCATAATTTTGTTTCAAATGTGCTTGAGCTGCTGCTAAAGAATGCAGCATTCAACGAATAAAATAGATAAGAGAGGTGATAGCTCATAGGAATAGTGTGTGTGTGTATATATTCTTTCAGATTCAGTGCAGAGAGGAAAGGTATTTCTAACTGGCTCTAAGAGAACTGCATGCATTCCCCTTAGAATACACTGACGGTGCAAGATGAAAGATATAAGCTGCCTTATATTTCCTTCTGGGAGAGGACTCAGAATCTCTCTGTTAATGAGTAGGGTTTCTCAGGACCATACCCCCTGCCTGAACACAGAGGCAGGGTCACCTCGGAGCCAGCAAAAACTGTGCATCTGAATTTTAAGTGCTACAAAATAGGTCTTAGGGTATAGCTTTTTCTTTCAACTTACTGAAGACTGAATTCTGAGAGTATAAACAGTTTTTTGGGGGCATAAAAACTTCTTTTTTTTTTTTTTTTTTTTTTTTTTCATCTATGTGAAGGATACCAACAGAAATCAAGACTTATTCTGCACTACGTTTATAATGCTTTATCTGTGACCAAAAAGAAGTCCCTTCAGGACTTCTTATTAGCTGCTTATTAGCAGCTCTCACCCCTCACTGCCCCCCTTCTTATACTTGGGGGGCAGTGAGGGGTGAGAGCTGCTAATAAGCAATTGAAATAGTTTTATGTACGTATTCATTAGGGATTGTACAGGAAGGGGAATCATGAGTAAACTTATTTTATACTGACCTTTGTTTTTAACAGTTCAGTCACTTCAGTCTACCCAAATCATTTGGAGAATTTTGCAGCATATACATCTTTTTTCTAAATTTTTTCAGTCTGCAGGTTTTTGGTTTTTTTTGAAGATGAGGATGTTGACCCACTTGGTCATTTCTCTCCACCTTCTTCCCTGCACACAACCTGAGTGGATCTAATGTTGTGGCTCAGGTTTAGACTCGCTTCATTTCCCTTTATTTCCCTTTGTCACACAGACCATGGAAAACTTAGAGCTGCTGATTCTTTTAGCGTTTCTTTTGATTAATATGACATGATTTTGCATTTGTAATAAAGCTATAGATCAATGTAAACTTTGTGGATTCCACAGTATATATTCCTTAAAGCTACTGTAATAAATTTGGGTATCACAACTTAAAAAACAAAACAAAAAAAAAAAAAAAAACCCTGCAATTTCCTCTTGTTGAAGTCCGTGAAAGGAGGCACAGAAAAGTCGGTACTTAAGTAGTCTCCTTTTTTTTTCCCCTCCTATTAACATCCGCTACCCCATTATAAACCATTATCAACCTGCTCCTATCTTAATGTCTAAATGATGCACTCTGAGTAGCTCAAGATTAACACTTGTATTTTTATCTGCAAATATGATGCCATAGCAAGAAATCATCTTACTGCTTGTGTTTGCTATTTAAAGAATGTGATTACAGATGTGCGCACAGGAGCTTGTAACATTAGGTTTCTGGTAGTCTTGGATCACTTCAGCAGCAGATAACAGCAGCAATCAAGCAGAAAGAGATAGCATGTATGTGTAATGCTTTTGGATTTTAATTTTTGGGCTATGGTTTGGAACATTTCTTAATAAGATTCCAAACAATTTCTTGATTATAAATGCTTTTGCAACAAGTTTGAGGGATATGAAAACATCCTACTCTGAGTGTAGCATAAATATACACGAGCACTCTGTGGTGCGCTTTTACAAATGTTTCTCTCTTGGTGAAGTTTTCTTAGATCTGACATTGTTTCAACTTAATTGTTTGGTATCAAAGATTCTGAGGTTCAGTAAGAAGAAAGATATACCAAATTCTAGAATCTGATATGCCTAGCATTTAACATCTCTAAGCACAAACAGTATCTCCTGTGACAGGAGAGAGCTTTTGATTCTCTCTGAAACTCTGAAAGTCAATGGATGTTGCAAAGGCCAGGTATCTCTGGAGAACAAGTGCAGCACCAAGTTAGAACTTTGACGATGTATGACATTTACTTTCCTGGCAGCAATATGAAGAAGACAGTTTCCCTTTCTGTTCAATTGTATTCTTTGCTTTTTGAAAACCACTGTCTAGAATGGAAAAAAAAAAAAAAAAGAAACAAAACAAAAAACCAAACCAAAACAAAACCAAAAAAGCTTGTGATTTGTGTCAGGGTGATTTAGGGAGACAAATTTTGGAATTCTTCAAGTTCATGCAATTTTGGGAAATGCTTCAAAATATTATTCTGGTGATAGCTGTGTTATTTCTTCCATCTGATTTTTTCCTTCTCCTTTAATTGCCAGATGTATTTGAATGAGAACAGGAGATGTACAGGAGGATTTCAAGCAATTCTTCCCACTGGGTTGTTTCCTAATCTTTCTGGTCCTAATTTGGTAGTCAGGAATGATTCCTATTCAATCTGAGTTTTAGCTGATTAGTTCCTCGTTCTTCATTAGTACTTATGTATGTGCATCCTACTTCCTACCCTCAGCCAGTCTGCTGTTTTATTTCTCTTCCTTTAGGAATTGCTTCAGCACGAGTAATGGCAATGTAGAAAAGAAAACCAAAAGTAGTCATTCACAATTAATATGAAAACTGCATTTCTAGCAGCAGTTAATATTGATATTATCAATATTAACAATCTTCTCTTTCTCTTTTCCCTTTTAACTCATTACTTTGCCTTTAATTGTCTATTCCACTTTCACATGAAAATCATAGTATCATAGATTAACTTAGGTAGTAAAAGACCTTTGAGATCAAGTCCCAAATGCTTCTGTATACATACAATCTGCGTGCATTTCTCTCTCACATATCTGTATTTCTTTCCACGTACACATGTTCACATTACAGCAATGTGCTTAGCAAAAGAGCAAAGAAAAGAGAAGAAAATGAAGTATTTCACTCTATTTCAAAAGGAGAAAACTCCTTGCATAAATTACATTCCTACTTTTTAGTGTGTGGGAATCAAGCTTTTGTCTTAGCCTTCCCTATTTCTTCTATCTTTATGTAAATAAACAAAATAAGAAAAAAACAAAGGAGGAGAGGGGAATATGGTAAGACAAGAGAAAGGTGAGAAGGATGATTTCAAACATGGAAAACAGTAAATCATGTAATGCATAAGATATGTTGTATAACATCTAAAAATGTAAGTGTATAAATTCTTATCTTTTTGAGACAGCCTTTTGACTGATATGAGCAAGATTTGCTGTGTTTGCAGTTTATTTTTGTATATTTACTAGCAACTGCTTATGATGCCTAATTCTGTCCCTGCTTTATGCAATAATTTATATAAACAATTTTTTTTTTTTACTAGATTCTACATTCTTTAACCAACTTGTGTTTGTGAATTTATCCTGTTTGAATGGTATGTAAACTATCCTGGATGCAGTGAAGAATTTGTCAAAAAGCTATATTGATTTCAAGAATGATGATCCCTATATACCCCACTCCTTCTGAAAGGCAAAGATGCCTTGGGGAAAGCTGTGATTTTTATTTTTTTTTTTTTCCACTTATATATATCAGATATGAGGGACAGAAAACTCAATTTCAGCAGAAATAGTTTCTGAGGTCCAAGCAGTTTTGCCAAAACTGTGGAATAGAGCAATAGCTGCTAGTTTAGTGTAATGATTGTGCTGTGTCTTACTGTTTATTTTGTGTGAGCTGCACTGTTGCTGCTTTTCAGGAGTTTTCTATGAATTTCAAAGAAACTTACAAAAAATTTGAAAAGTTACAGATGGCCCCTCCTGTTTTAAGTCCTCTGTACCATAGGTTTTATTTCAAATGCAGCAGAGCATGAATTTTATTCTGAATTTGGTCTGAGAAAGAATTTAGTTTTCACATCTCTGGGAAAGAAAATGATGAGGCATTCATTCAAGAAGCAGAACATAAAATAGAGGTACTTCATCTCTAGCCATTCTTTTTTCAAGTGTACTGTCAAAGTTACAATGGTGGCTTCTACAGCAAACCTTTGCAGTCATAAATATCAGTGGTTTGGAACCTTCTCAGTTTTCTAGCCCCATAGAAACAATAAAGAGAGATGAGAAGAATTCTCCATTTAAACTGGTACAGTATTGGCCAAATAAACATGAGTTGTAATGCAACTGGGTTATCTTATCAGTGATGTTTCTACTTGATGCATTTCCAAGTGAAATTTTTCTGCTGTATTCAGATAGATGTGAAATATTTTCAGGTAAATTCCAATGTCAAATGTTCTTCTGTGATCTGTAAGTAAGAATGTGTGAAAAACAATGTCTACTTGTTGTTTGTATGTAAATTTTCCTTTTCAGCCTACTTTTCATGGCACTCTTAGCAAGGTCTGACAGCAGCTCAGAAGAGAAGACTGAGGCTGAGCGCAGAGCAGCCATGCTTAATTCCCTGCACGACTACCTGTTGGCCTCTGCAGTGAAATAATCATAAGTCATGGAATCATAGAATGGCCTGGTTTGAAAAGAACCACAATGATCATCTAGTTTCAACCCCCCTGCTATGTGCAGGGTCGCCAACCACCAGACCATGCTGCCCAGAGCCACATCCAGCCTGGCCTTGAATCCCTCCAGAGATGGGGCATCCACAACCTCCTTGGGCAACCTGTTCCAATCAAAAATCTCTTCCTAATATCTAACCTAAACTTCCCTTGTCTCAGTTTAAAACCATTCCCCCTTGTCCTATCACTATGCACCCTTGTAAACAGTCATTCTCCCTACTGTTTATATGCTCCCATACTACTCCCTTCCTGTGTTGGAAGGCCACAATGAGGTCTCCCTGGAACCTTCTCCCAGTTCTAAACAAGCCCAGTTCCCTCAACCTTTCCTTGTAGGGGAGGTGCTCCAGCCCTCTAATCATTTTAGTGGCACTCCTGACTGAAGAGATGTGGCCAAGATCATCCAGGGAGCTGCCGATTCAGCTGCTAATAGTCTTCATGTCTTCAGAGTTGCAGCACAGTGTATTTACAGTAAACAACAACAACAAAACATACCTGAGAAAAGATATTTGATGCAACTAATGCTACTAAAACATGGAGTCTATTTCATACCAATTATTTGAATAACTGGGACACACATAGTTAAGGGGAGAGAATTCAAGGCAATGTTACATGCCAGGATTTTTGACTCTTCTGGTGAAAAGGAATCAGACAAACTAGAGATTACCAATTGTACATAGACTTAGACAACAGTTTTCTGAGTATCTGTCAAGAATATAAAGGAAAAATACAACCCCGTGGCATTATCATCTACCATCAGTAGAGTTTTCTGAGGTGACTAAAATTAGGGATGGCTAGTATTTATAACTCTAGGTTTGCTTTGCTCTTCAAGCAATGTGAACTTGACAGATAAAGTCCAGGTAGGGCAAAGTGATGTCTGCTTCAATCTTTATGTAGTATGTTGGGTAGAACTATTCAAATAAAATTTTAGAATTGAATTGATTTCACTTTTAATTCAGTATTCTAATCCTTTCTGCTACGTGAAGGCATTTTTTTAAAAGTTAAGATTAATCCAGACTCAACCTGAGAAGGTAGAAGGCATTAAGTGTATGAATTTTACAGAACTTTTTTACAGTAAGGGTATTGGAGGATTGGAACAGGCTGCCCAGAGGTGGTGGAGCCTCTTTCTATGGAGATATTCAAGACCCGTCTGGATGCCAGTGATTCCACCCAATGAAATAATCTAGCACTGTTTTTGCAATTACGTAATTGCTGCCATTGCTCTGAAATCATCCAGAATACCTGTAGCAAGGAGGATTTTTATTTTAAGAAGTTGGAATTATTTAAACTATTTACCTTGATTTAGATCTTCCGAAACCACTGAGATGGAAGAGAAAACCACAAAGCTTGGAGATAGTAATTTTTTCTTCCTTCTTTTTAAAAATAAATAAATAATTTAAATAGTACTGTGGTGTTGGTCTAAAGTCTTACTGGGTGTTCACCGTGCTTAAAAAATGTTTATTTTTTAACCTGTATCCATTTTAATCCACTCTCAGTTGACTTCTGAAAAATCAGCATAATTAAAAAGCTAGGAAGGACCATATTTAGTTATATATAAATATAGGCTGATGACCTTATATCACCTACTGTGCTTTATTCCTTACTGGAATAATAAGAAGTTACTGTTTAATTAGGATGCTGGCTAAACAGTGAATCATATGTTAAGCAAATTGATTTCATCAATGGTTTAAACCTTATGGACTTCAAGGTTTTGCAAACCTTGCAGGCTGTTTTTACATCTGAGAATTCATTAAAATAGACTTCGTACGTTTGTACTGAGCTTTTTGTTTTGTCTTTTTTTTTTTTTTTTTTTTTTTACCTTTCTGCAACCTTTCCGTGCAGTTAAAGAATTTGTGTGAAGGTGGATTAATATGCAGAAAGTGAAGGTGATGTGCATTACAAAAGACCTGCTCTATAAAAGAGATACTGTGACTTATGTCTGTTGCTGCTGCTCCAAATAGACTATGGGTGAAATTCTGCAACTCTGCTTGCAGGCTGCCAACTCAGCAAGCTGGTGCCACCTCTTTACCCAGCACAGCATGCCTACCTGATGTGATAATGTTGTGCTCTAGTGAATCTGTCAAGCCCTGTGAGTATAAGGATTTGTTAAGAAAATCACTTTGATCTAGGCAGTACTGTTTGGCTCTACATGAACTTGAGATCTCTGGTAACAAACTGTATGCTGTTCAATGTTTTAGCTTTCCTCTTTTACTAATGTATCAGTAAATGCCCTAAACCTTCTGATATGTGATGTGACTTACCTCACAATCGAATTATTTTATTATTATTATTTATTTTTTCTCTGGTACTCACTGTCTACTAAAAAGTGCCATGCTCCCGTGACAGTATCAAAGCTATTCATAAGCTTCACAAAGTTCAACAAGACCAACTGCAAGGTCCTGAATATGGGTTGGGGCAATCACAAGCACAAATAGCAGCTGAATGGAGAATGAATTGAGAGTAGAACTGAAGTATTTGGTTGGTTGATGAGAAATTCAACATCAGAAAGCAGTGGGTGCTCATAGTCTGAAAGTCCAACTGTATCCTGAGCACCATCAAACAGGTAGCCAGCAAGGCAAGGGAGCAGTTGGCTTTTTCATTTCTGCAGATAATGCAAAAACATTAAACAACTGAACTCATGAGATTTGGGAAGCTTTGGAGTTACAAAGCCTTTCTCCAGGAAGTATGGCTTTTTTAAGTAATCTATTAAGATTAAGTATCACTATTCTAAGGACAGGAGCTATTATGATTCAACATTTAGTTGCCTAAAAGCAGTACTCCTATGCATTTGCCACGAGTGACCTACACTGTTTTGTACGTTTATTTGCTGTTTAGAGCATTAAGAAAACTGCACAGACACAAGTTTCTTGTTTTGAGAAGAGAATCTTGAAAACCTGGGACGTGCTGGGCTTGCTGTATACGTGCTGATCTACTTTTGTAACACCTTATGTGCCAGATATGCTCCTTGATGTGGATGCCTGGCCCACAAATGGCAGAGTGCATGTTTCAGATCAGTGCTGCTGAAAGTGTGGTGGTGACACCATTATAGTTGATGTCTTGCTGCAAAATTGTCTGGATGTGGTGCTCAGGCACATGATTTAGTGGAGGGTTGTTAGAGTAGTATGGTTAGGTTGTGGTTGGACTTGATGATCTTTAAGGTCTTTTCCAACCTGAGCAATGCTGTGATTCTATGATTCTATAAAAATAAACCATGTGAGTTTGGATTTCTTGTAGGTGGTCTGATATTTTCAAGGTTTTTGTTTGTTTGTTTGTTGTTTTTTTTTCCCCTTATGTTCTGCTTTTGTCAAAACTGTGGGTAAAAATGATGTTTTATATGAAGGTGTATACTTCTGCTTGAATGTCTTTTGAAATGTGTTTTTGTCTGTATCTTACCTTGGGTAGTTTGCAAAACTAAGGTATTTAACAGGGCGTACCTTAGCATCTAAATCTGTAATTCTTTCTAAATGTGTTGCCCAAGAGGGCAGTTCTCATACTCAGGATTTTCTTGCTATGTCTTATTCACTGTGACATGAACAGGAGAAAGTAGGAAGCAAAAGGGAACCCATGATGGGGAGCATTTTTTTGCCAACTGCATCAGAAGAGACTTGTGGCCTAATCTCAAGTCCTGTTGTGTATACTCCACTGTGAAAGAATTTAGTTGGAGTTCAGTGACCTGTTTTCCTATTTCAATATGAAGGGTTTTTTTTTTCCTCTTGTAGTAGATAATGATAATGTATTACCCTGAAGAACTATCTTCCATTTCATCATCATAGGAATAGTCAAAGAAAAGCCTACAGCAAATTATTTGTCTCTGTTAGCTAATTGTAGAAAAGCATTGGGAAGCCTTTCAACAGTGAAGAACTTCAGAAAATGTTTTATTTTCTTTTAAAATAAAAACTCTAAAAACCATATTCCTATGCATCAAAAATATTGATGCACAACAGGTAGATTCTTTAATATTTCATTTTCTTCAGGAGTTCACATTGAAATAACTGCCTATTTTCATTGTAAAGCAAATCAAAACTGAAATGAAATTGAGACTGGTAGATATCTGTTATCAAAGCTAAGCAGGCTAAAGATGTCTCAGGCCGAGAAGAGTCCAGACAATTTCTGAGACCTGGCATGGTCAGGTTAGTAAAAAAAGCCTACAATCTTTAAGCAGTGGCAAAATAATATTCACTGTGTTAAATATTCTGTATTTCTTGTTTAAAGAAGACAAAGGAAAAAAAATGCTCTGTAGACTTTCTGTTTAAGATTGAGAATCACAGTAATAAGTTTCTTAATTTGAAATTATTCTAAAACATACTAAATTGTTTTAAATAGTTGTGGTAATACTGTTTTGTTCTGTTTTTTTTTTTTCCTTTTTCTTTATCCTGTTTTTGGGGCAATAACAAATAATCAGACTAATACCAAACTGCAATTACAAACCTCATCTTCCAGTGCACTCACCTCCAGCTGAATGTGTAATCTTCTTATCGCTCCATCTGGATAGCTGCAGAATGTTAAATGGGAATCAGTCTTCTAGGGTGCATTTACCGTCTACTTCTAATGTGAAAGGTTCTTAAATCTGCAAAAGTGAGCATTTGCAAATTGATTTGGATGAACCAGCTTCAAGTTAATAGTTAGGGAATATTTATTTAATATTTTGGGCTTTTTACCATCACATGCAATTTCATTTCCTGTTCCAGCTTGCTGGTGTCACCAGTTAAATTGCTACTGAAGCATTCAGAAAACTGGTTTGATCTGGAAGATGGTGAGGGGTTGGGTTTTTTTGTTTTTGCTTTTTTTGGCTGCATGAGTTTCAGTTTGTATTCTCTTGGCTGCCCTTAATAATTAAATAATTATTTAAGTGTTTTGTATAGTATTGAAAAATTGTTCTTTGTGTGTGTGGTTTTGTTTGTTTGTTTGTTTTTAAGAGATAAATTTATCAGTATTTGAATGTTTCAGATATTTAGGTAACTCACAACTGAAAGGCTAATGGACACTTTGAAAATTCTTTTCACTTGCCATTTTATTGCCATCCATTATCCAGCAAGACTGAAAAGCCTGCAGACACACTGTTCTATAAAACAGTACTCTGGTACTTAAAGAAAAAAGCAAAATAGGTAGACTCTGCCCAAGCACAGCTAACAAAAGCCACTTCATTTTACGACCAAGCATGATTTTGTCTTAGTTTTTACTGAAGTGCAAATCAAGGTCTGTGTTAAACTTCCTTCTTGTAGGTAGACTAAAGATGAACAAATTTTAGATGGACCTTTTGGTTAATAAAGCATGTGTTGAAGTAGCTTTGCTTGATAAGTGGCATAAGCCATGCCGACACATGCATTGTTGCTTGCAGAAATATCTGCATCCTTTTGAATTTTGGAGATATATGTGATGGAATTAATTTTTCTGGAACAAAACAAAGGTTTGACATTCTATGAAGCTTTTTTTTTTTTTTTTTTCCCCCTTCAAAAATGTCCTACATGGCAAGGGATTAGTGTGCTTAGATGTGGAAAGAAAAAGCAAGTCAAACCTAATTTTCATTGAAAAGAAGACTGTGGAGAAAATTTTATAGAAGGATCGTAAACCAGAATATGCTATTTTGGTTTAGCTAAGATATTGCTTCCTTTATCTTTCAACATCTTGTCTTGTTTCCTTTCAATTAACTTATTTTTCTTCTTAGAGCTGCAAATAACTCATTTCTATTATCCACATGCAAGTGGCCCTTTGGAAGATGGTTGAATTGCTTCTGGCTTGTAAAATGCAAGCTGTTTTTTGTCACTTGTACCATAAGCACTGTATACTTCCTTCAGCCTCATTTTCATTCTAGCCTTATTACTATTTGCAAACACTCATCTGCACAGCTGTCACTTAAAGGAAATGAAGCAACTGAGGGCTCATTTGTTAGAGGCATGTAAAGAAAAATTGATCGCAGTTTCTGTGTGTGTCTAATATATTGTATATATTTTACCACTTTCTGTCCTCCTGCATTACTCAGGTGATCCATTGAGGTCAATGGGGAAGAAAATAATTTGAAAAAATCATTTCAAATCAGTTGCGTTTTTGATCCTATGGTTGATTTTGGCCAGAAAAATAATTTTAAATGCCCAGCAAAATATTTTTTTTTCCTCTCAAAACGTACATTAAATGGAAAAGACAAACATATAATGCATGCTCCTAAAGAGTACTTTTGTGTTCCAGCCCTCTGATCATTTTTTGTGGCCTTCTCTGGACCCACTCTAACAGTTTCACATCCTTCTCATACTGGGGTTCCGAGGTTTGGACACAGTACTCCAGATGGGGCTTCATGTGCACAGAATAGAGGGGGACAATCCCCTCCCTCAGTTGCCTTTTGTTTGTCCACCAATGCTGTCACTTCATTATAGAAGGCCACCACAGCTTGGTCAGGCCCAATCTACTCTTGGTGAAGCTTTGCTGTCTGTCTAGGATCACCATATCTTGCACATGCCTTAACATATCTTTGAGAAGGATCTGTGCCATGACCTTCCAGGCACAGACGTGAGCCTTACTGGCCTATTGTTCCCCAGTTCTTCCTTTTTTCCTTTCTTGAATGTGGGAGTGATGTATCCCTTTTTCCAGTCACTGGGGACTTTGCCTGACAGCCAGTTTTTCAGATATGATGGAAAGTGGCTTGGCAACCAAATCAGCTGTTGCTGCTTTTCACATCCCTTGCCAAGTTCAGTTCCACCTACACCTTGGCTTTCCCTGTATTCCTCCCAGGCTGCCCACCCCTGCTTCCATTGCTTATACTTTGCACTTTTTTTCTCTCAGCCTGACTAGTACATCCTTGCTTAGCTGTGCTGGTTTCCTGCCTTCTCTGCCTGATTTCACATTCTGGGAGACAGAGAGCTCTTGTGCTCTCAGGAAGGCATCCTTAAAGTGTTGCCAGCTCTGTTCTGCTCCTTTGTCTCTAAGGACAGTTTCACAGGGCATCTCATCCAACAGTTACTTAAAGAGCCCAAAGTTCTCCTGAAGGTCAGGGTCCTTTCTCTACTCTTTTCAGGCCCATGTTCCTCGAGATCAAAAACTCAACTAGGACATGGTTGCTGCCACCCAGGCTGCCTCTGATCTTAACCTCTTACAATCTCATCTGTTTTTGAGCACCAGGTCCAGCAATGCATCACCTCTGGTGGGTCTGTCCAATACCTGAACCAGAATGTTGATGTCAGTGCACTGTAGAAATTTCCTGGATTGCTTGCAACTCACCATGTTGTTTTCCCAGCAAATATCTGGGTGTTGAAATCCCCCATCAGGAGCAGAGCCTGTGAACGTGACACATCTTGCAGCTGAAGTAGTAATACCTCATCAGTGGGCTCCCACTGATCAGGTGGCCTGCAGTAGAGCCTAACCATCAGATGCCCTTTATTGGTCCAGTCTCTAGTTTTAACCCATAAACTCCCAACCTGCTCATAATTATTTCTCAGGAGCAGCTCTCTGCAGTCTATCTACTGCTTAACTTAGACTGCAGCTCCCTCACCTCTCTTACCTTGCCTATCCCTTCTAAAAATCTTATAGCCTTCATCACAGTATTCTAGATACGAAAATCATCCCACCATGTTTCCATGATAGCAATAAGATGGTAGTTTTCCAATTGCACCACAGTGTCCAATTTCCACTGCTTATTTCCCATGCAGTGTGCATTGGTACAGAAGCACTTTAGCTGGATGTTACCTTTTTAGAGGAGCCCTCCCAAAAACCTCTGGGAAAAATCTGAGGTTTTCCCCCTGCTGTTTCCTAAAGCCAATAGTGTTTCCTTACTCTTCTCTGTGTCCTCAAAGTCCCTGAGGCTGCATGCTCAATCACCCATGAGTTGCATGAGGAGCAATTCTGTTCTGTGAATTCTGAAAGGAACAATTTCACTACCTAATTGAAAACGTTAAATCAGCTTGACTATAGGGTACAAATTCTGAGTCTTGTTTATTAGGGTGTGTGCTGTTTCTCAAGCAATAAATAGAAACAAAGATTATATATTTCTGTATAGTAAGCTGTTTACTTTTATGTATGTAACCAGCTTATCACAAATGTTAATGTTAGCTCAAATTAGAATTAAAAAAAATAATAAGAAATTGTCTCTTCAGAGAATATTTCAGTCTGTGGCATTCAGTCAGAGGTCACCCAAAGGCAAGTGCCCTGTGTTTTTAACAGGGTTGATGATCATATGATTACTAATGCTTTTTCTTGTTAGGTGAGATAAAATCAGATCTCATGTTTTTGAATGAGCTGATAATGGCTTTGAAATTCAACCCTGAGAAAGTTTACAGTGCAGCTTTGCAGGGTTAATTGTGAGAAGTTCAAAGGTACAGTATTTTTCTCTTTTTTTTGGACCCGATTTGCTCTTTCCTGGAAAGAATGATAGTGCAATGCCAGTTGTAGCTGTTATTTTCATTTGTGATACAGCTCAATCATTTAGTGACAGATGCATCTCATTTATAGTGATCATGGATAAGCCAGTGGTAAATTTTGGTCACCCAAGAAATGCTTGACTATTCAAGTACTGGTTTTTATTCCCTCCACTTCCCTCCCCTCGTTATTTTAGCCTGTCTACAAATAACAATAGTCATGTCTCCTAACACTAATAATTGTCAGTGTACTTCCATGTTTGTTGAAAAATGAAGGTTGAAACTAGGTCAAGTTTAAAATTGAGTTCTTGACCTCATAAACTAACGGTCAAAAAATGTTTAATTTGGACAACAAAAACAACAACAAAAAATAATATTTTTGAGTTTTGAGAATTAAGAATTAATTACTACTTTTTAAGAAATTATTACTTATATGAAAATGAGACTTTTATGTCTCTGTGGGAAGTTGGAGAGTGGGTGAGGGATGGAGCAAGAGGACTGGACCAGCTCAGGAACCTCCAAACTTACTTTGTGTTTTGTTTCCCCAAAGTCCATGGCTCTTTCTAATAGAATAATTTAGATTAAAAAATCTCCATTGAAAGTTCAGAAGTTTTCCCAAAAACTGATCTGCGTACTTATAAACTCTTGATATCGAGAACAGGTCTTTTTGAACTTCTTTTTTCTCAGGGAATTTTGACAACCGAGTTTTTACTTTTTTTCAGATTAGTGCTTTATGCAGTGAAATATTCTTGTTCATTCTCTCTTTCTCCTCTTGCCTGTCCCTCCTCTCTTCCTACTACCCTCTGATATGGTGACAGGACTGCCAATAAGTTGCATCAAATCATGACAAGGTGATATCTGAATACAGAATAATCTTTGTCAGACAGAATTATTTCAGGTTCATATTATTTCAGGTATGTTTAATCATGCATTTGAGGCTCTTTTAAACTCTGATTGTTGACAGCATTTTATGATTGATTGTTGTTGCTTTGGGGTTTGTTGATGAACCTCGATGGGTTGAATGTGTCGTATAAAAAGTTTTGTCTGCTTCTTCATCAGGTGACTGCTCCGGTATTTCTGGTGTGAACACTGACGTAAGAGACTTGGAAATGAACCTGCACAGATTTGAGCCAGAAAAGATTTATCACAGGGACCAAAGGGGCTGATTTCTCCTATCAGCACCTCTTAGAGAAACAGACATTCTCATGGGTTTGTGATTCATGTTGCAACTTCCTCTACTCTTGGTCAGAAAAGCATAGTCACTGTAACACTGTCATGAAGTGTTCAGGAACACGTATTGGGATTTATTATGATAAAGTAGTGAAAACAGTCAGATGCTTATTAACAGCAAAGGCTGTCTCAGGTTTGCTGCTAAGTACAAATGCAAAGCTATTTATCTTTATACAATATATTGGCTTCCATTTAGTTTTTAGATGTAATTAAATACATTGACTTGGATTTGTAATGCTTTATAGACTTTATGTTCTAGCTGCCTGAGATGTAGGTTGATTTCTTAATGCACTGTCTGTACAGCTGTGATCAGACGGAGTATTTTGTAGCCATCCTGAAATCAGAAAACATGACAGAAAAAAACAGAGCTATCAGGTTTGTCAGTTACAGCCTTACATCTACTCTTGTTGTTATAAAAGATTATTGAGGCAGCATCTACGTTCTCTTCCCCTTCAAAAACATGGGCAAAATAAGGCATAGAGTAAAGTATATACATTTTTTTTCTCCCAGAGAAACTGAACCTGCAGAAGGTAAAAAGTGCCAGGCTCAGAATAAAAAGTCAACCCCTACCAGCACTTATGCAGTCTGTGGAACTCAGGGAATGGGCCATAGGAATTAACAGGACTTTAAGGAGAATAGATACATCCGTTATTCAGACATCCTCCGAAGTCTATGAAAATTCCTAACCAGAAATTTGTAGAAGTAGAGGAGTATTTTGAGGAAATATAGGTAAGTATTGTGCCCTTCTCTTGTATCTCTTAAGCATCAACTTTAAGCTTTTTTACACACTAGTACTCTTCTTGTAATCCATCAAGCCTGCTCATTTTTCATGTTACATCAAAAATAATGTGGTCCTGTAACCAGAACCATCACTCTGGGGAAAAAAATGTAGGGGTTCACTCTTCAAGCATGCCTCTATTGTATTCTTTCTGCTCTCTTTATTTCATAATAGCTGAGTTTTAATTTATTCATTGTGCCTGATACGATAGTTACTTCACAAAATGGCTATTTTCAGTTGTCTCCAAATACCCACAAATCAAAGGCACACTTTATTATTATATATCAGTTTTCCTCAGCATAACAGTAAATATGGGATAATACAATGGAAACAGTATGAAAAGAATTTTGATCTTTTTCTTTTTGATAAGGTGAGCAACAAATTTTTTTTTTTTTTTTTTTTTTTTTTTGTGTGTGTGTGTGTGTGTGAGAGAGAGAGAGAGAGAGAGAGAGAGATTGCCCACAGAAATTGAGAAAAATAAGTGCATAAATTCTTATTCAGTTTTCCTATTTGATGTTGACCCTTGCAGGAAAAAATAGAATGAATTATGCATAGATAAAAGTTTTCATATCTGCCTGCGAGCAGTTGTTATGACCTGTGCATGATATGATTAGCTAGGACTTTTAGCTTTTAAAGGCTTTCTGATAGACATTATCCAATAATCTGAATATAGAATTAAATAAAAGTGATCGTGCACTTTTCTAAACAGAAACTTACCATTAACAAAGTCAGCATGTAATTTTTAAGTAGCAGTTCAATTGTAGTAAAATCAGACTTTGAAAGCAGTGTATTTTCAGGTCAACCACAGTATTTGTAGGTTGTTTTATTGGAAATATTTTGTACTTTCCTGTGCCACCCCTGCTCTCCTTCCCTCCCTTTCTGTAACAGGAAGGCCACACCATGTGGGCCTACCTCACGTCTAGCTCTAAACATTCATCTCCTGTGGGTGAGGTGGTTGCTTTTAGCTTTGGTAAACTTAAAAATAGTCCTCTCCACTTAAGGCTGTGGAAATTATAGTCAGTTACAGGAATCCCTCTCCTCAGAAAGCCCACAGCCAGACTTAAGGGAGAGAAAATGCAGTGTGGTTCTGCTTGCTTGTGCCAACCTGTCTACATGGTTCTCTTGGGCAAAAATGCTGTTCTCCATGTCACTGTGGAACAAAAAGTCACTGAGAGGAGGCAAGGGCTGAAAGCAGGGAATGAGGTCTGCCTGGGCTTGTCTGGCTACAGTTGCTTTCCATGGGGCCATCATGCTACAGCATTGATTCCCACCATCAGCTGAGCGTGAGCTCCTCACTCTCTTGGTCCGAAACATCTCTGTTATCCCACGCAGAGAAGTCTACTCAGGCAGGTATCTGCATCAGCCTGCTTGTCTCAAGAGTGGTCACTGCCTGGTACAGTTTGTTTGTTGTATACTTATGTACTATTTTGCTGTTTAGTTGCTTTACCCTTCTGCAGTCCTCAGCAGTCTCTTTGGTATGACCTACACTTGCTGCCTAGGCACTTTAATAAAGTTTTCAAAGTATCTCTAAAAAAAAAAAATCCCCACAGCATTGGTTTAGCACAATTATTTGCTATGTTGGTGACTGCGCAGTTAATAAGAGGAAACATATATATTAAAGTAGGAGTTTGAAAACTACCATTTAATTTTAGAATTTACTGCTAGTATGAAGAGGTGGAGAGTTTGCCAGAACTTCTTTTTTTTCTTCCTGCAGAACATAGCAGAATCTGCTTTAACATGACAAAAGGCATGCATGCAAATTCTATTAGAAGTTTTCTGGTACAGCAACAAGCAAAAAAATCACTATCAGAAAGGAAGATGTTCCAGCGAACAATGTACGTGTGATAGAAATAATTTTTTCAAGAACTTTCAAAACAAAATGAAAACAAACAAAAAGAAACAAACAACAACAACGACAAAAAAGCCAGCTATGAGTAGCAAACATCTGAGTGACCCAGTTAGAGTATATGGAGGTCTGATGCCCCTGCCTGGTTTAAGCAGATGCCAGAAAACTTAACTTGTTTGATAAATGATACATTCCGTGTATAGGAGACAAGTGAGTGCACAGAAGTCAACAGAAGTCTTACTACATCCAGCATCATCCACACATGCTACAAAGGTCTCTCCACCTAACAAATTAAATTTGGGGAAAGCTTGGAAGAAAGTAGTGGCTGAAGCAGTTCCTGACATTCTGGGGTTCTGGTATCCTGTTATCTATTTGCCTTACATCTTGGAAATTAGAACACAATGGGCATTTCTCTAGCAAGATTATCCATAAGCAGCTTTCTAGTTCTGTTACAAGGAAGTTTAACTGAATTTGAAATAGCCTCAAAATTGGCAGCAAACTGCTGCCTACATTTTCAGATTCTCTCCCTGGTTTTTCATGTCTGAGGAAGATGATGGTGTTGTTTACCCCCTTGCTTTCCTTTCCAATGTGAAAATTAAGTAAGAAGCTTCGTAAAGGGGAAAATAGAGAACTGGCATTTTAAAACTGAAAAAGAAATAGGCCTTTAGCTTCATATATTAATAGTTTCAAAAGTGTTCTGGATTTTGAAAAATATTTTTTCAGTCTTCTTTGAAAACTGGGGATCTTTTCTCAGAGTTTATCATAGATATCTCTTTCAAAGTTCCTCAAACAAAATAAAGGTAAACTAAAAACCAAGTCTTATGTCATAAACCTGGTTTTTAGTGTCAGGAGCTCTTTGTGTTGTTTTGTTTTTATCCTTAAAGTTACATACTCAATAGTAAAACATAAGTTGGGGTTGCTGAAAAAATCAATTTGCTTTTCTTCAGGTGTCAGGAAGTGAAAGGAGATAGCGAGATTACAGCACCAAACTTCATACGTTTGCGGATTTCTTCAGTTCAAGTTGATAGTGCAAAACAGAAGGGCAATAAAATGTAATTTCATGTATTGTACAAGTTGCTCTTCTCTGAGGAATTAAAATATTCTTAAACTTTCCCCATCTATTTATATGATGCTATTTTAATTGCATGTCAGTGGCTTGGAAAAGGGCGGGTGACGAATTGTGCCCACAGGAGCATTTGGCACATAATTTTTCGGACTTTCAATTTGATGCAGCTCACTCTAGGCAATAAACATGACATTCCTGGGAAAGGAGTGTATTATAGTCAACTTGATGTCACGATTATTAATCCCCAATCAATCCCAGGACTTTCCGTGACAACCTAAATTAAAAAAAAAAAAAAAAAAAAAAAAAAAAGGCATTTGGCCTTCCCACTTTTCTTCTATCCAGTCCCAAATCTCAAAACAGTACAGTGCACTTGCAGTTGTTAAACAATCCAGGCAAAGACATTACAGGTATAATTACAGTTTATTGATCTCTTAAGGAGAAAGTAATGTGCTGTAAAAGACAATATTTGTCTCAGAAAGGTTTTTTTCAACAAGGGAGAGTGAAATACAATGACTGAATTGGCAGGAGTGATCTTGCTGAAAAAGAGGGAGTGTAGTTGAATAGTTAGAGCAAAGGATGTGGAATCCAAGTGTTTTTTTTTTTTTTTTTTTTTTTTTTAATCTGTCCCTGCTCCTTTAACAGATTGATTCTGTTTTATAAATACATTGTGCAAGTCACTTCTAAACTGCAGCCTTGAATACTGCCACTGTTATCCTTGCATAGCGATATCTCATATGTCATTTTAATGTGTTCTATAGTGACGATGTACAGAATCACAGAATTGTTGGGGTTAGAAGGGACCTCTGGAGATCACAGAGTCCAGTCCTTTGCTAAAGCAGTTCCCTACAGCACATTGCACAGGAAAATGCCCAGACAGGTCTTGGATGCCTCCAAAGAAGATGACTTCTCAACCCTCTCCGGGCAGCCTGTTCCAGTGCTCTGTCTCCGTGACAGTATAGAAATATTCTCTCATGATCAGATGAAACTTCCTGTGTTCCAGTTTGTGCCATTGCTCCTTGTTCTGTTGCTGCATGCCACTGGAAAGAGACCAGACCCATCAACTTGATTCTCACCCTTTGGATATTTGTAAGTGCTGGTAAGACCTCCTCTCAGCCTTTTCCAGCCTGGACAGTCCCATTTCCCTCAGCTTTTTCTTTTACAGAAGATGTGTCCTCTGCTAGATTCTCTAGAAGTTACACGTCTGTCTTTAACTGGATAGCCCAGAACTGGACACAGTATTCCAGATGTGGCCTCACCAGGGCAGCATAGAAGTGGATAATTACTTCTCTCAACCTGTTGACCCACTCTTTTTAATGCACCCCAGGATACCATTGGTCTTCTGGGCCACAAGGGCACACTGCTAACCTGTTGCTCACCAGGACACCCAGGTCCTTCTCCACAGAGCTCCTCTCCAGCAGATCATTTCCTAACCTGTATCAGGTTCCTCTCTGTACAACTCTCCAATCTGACCAGGTCTCACTAACAGGACAACCTTCTGGTCTGTCAGACATTCCTCCCAGCTTTGCATCAGCAGCAAACTTGCTGATGGTAGACTCTCTCCCTTCATCTAGGTCATCGATAAAGATGTTGAACAAGATTAGACTCAGCACCTACTCCTGGGGGTAACTGCTAGTTCCAGGCCTCCAGCTAGATTCTGACACTGATCACAACTCTCTGAGCTCTGCCAGTCAGCCGGATCTCAATCCATCTCACTGTCTACTCATCTAACCCATGCTTTCTGCATACTAATCGTTCTCACACAGAACTCCAGGAGCATGTGATTGCTCTTGGGCTTGTAAGTGAAATCCTTTACTGCCTTTATTAAAAATGTTTGCATATATACCCAACAAGCTTGTTCAGGTCTGTCTGATGAAACTGTAAGCACCTAGGTAACTATAAGAACTGAATCTTATGCACAGGATTAACCCAGCGACTTTATTTAGTGTTAAATACATCTTCCAGAAGTTGTGTTCCACTCCAGAGGAGGCCAGACAGCAATACATACTTTCTGTACAAGCAGATAAAGGAAGTCTTGTCTATTGCTTTCCTATTCCTGTCTCCCAGTGAAATTGCTTAGGCTTATACAAGGATTACTCCAAAAGTAATGCCACCTATTTATTCTGTTGGCCCAAGACATCAGAAGCAGGTGTTGGTGCTATGGCAGTAGAGGCTGAAACTTCCCAACAATACACTATTGCACTTTATTGCCATGCCATGACAGATGGCAGCAGAGGGGCAGTCTGCCACAATAACATCTGATGTGAAAGTACGTATGAGACAAAAAGGTGTGTTATTGAATTCCTCCATGCAGAAAAAATGGCACCCATTGACATTCATTGACACCCATTGCTGAATATCTGTGGAGACTGAACAGTGGATGTGAGCACAGGGAAGTGGTGGGTGATGTGTTTCAGCAGTGATGGCAGAGATGTAAATGACAAGCCTCGTTCCAAATGGCTATGTAGGTTTGAAAATGGTGGTGAAAATGTATAGCTAACAGTGGGACTATGTTGAAAGACAGGGTTTTGTAACAGAATTTGCTCTGTCAAATAGTGTTATTGTGCTCTTTGTTGCTGTTTCCATGGAAATAAATAGGAAGCATTACTTTCAGAACAACCTAAGTAAATATTAATTGAACAGGTTGCGACTTAGTAATTTTTTTCATAATTATTTGTAAATCTGGACTGTATAATCAAGATGTTATAATCACAATATAATTGTGTATAATCAATAGATATCAAGATGTTATAATCACGATATAATCAAGAGAATTAGGCAAAGTAGACAACGATCACAAAAGAGAATAAGTGGAAGAGCTTACTCTTCGGTTAAGCTCACCAGAAAACACCAAGAGAGGTGATCTCCAGAAGAGATCCTTCCCCTCTAGTAGCCAGCTCTTAAATAGGTCTAGGAGAGGTGCAGCCAGGCTCCACCCCTTCCGGCAGCACAGCAGAATTGCCTTCACCTGTGCTCCTCTGGCTGACTCATGGCTCGCCTCAGGTGATCAATCAGAGGTTCAGGCCGTGACTCAGCAGTTCCCATACACTGGACATCATGGGATTTTTTTTTTTTTTTAGTTCTTTTTACACGAAAAACATTTTTGTGGAAATTCTGTCATGACAAATATGTATATGTGTATATATGTGTGTATGCAAGTGAACATCCTGTTCTGCTGCTGCTAATTTTTCGTGTGAAGTTACTAGATTAAAAAGAAAAAAAAAACACACAAAAAACAACCGTTAAGATTATGGATGAGTTTTCTAAAGGAACATTTTTCTTTTGAGTTTCTGTGCACATTTCAACATTTTAAACACTGCTTCTGGAGATAAAATACCATAAACACTGCTGATTCAAGACATTTGTCATTTCATATACGCATCTCAACTTCTGACCGCTGATCTATATCTGACTGCTTCTGATAGCTGGTCTTCCTTTGTAAACCTCTCCTGAGAGGGGAAAGCAAGATAGGACACTTCGTTTTCTGTGATGCTTGAAGTCTTGATCAGTCAGTGACCTCTCAGGTTTCTTAGGAGGAAGCCTCAGGTCATGAATTTTTTGGGCTGCGCTCAAGCTCTGGATCTGTTGATAAGGTTCTAAGCCTTGTTGCAGAAGTAACACTGCACAGCTCAGTAGAGCCCCTCAAGCATTATAGTGTTTTCCCTGATAAGAAAGAACAACTGGTGTTTATAATGATTTCTCTATTAGTGACCCCCAGCAGCCAGGTTTGAAGTGCAATAAAATAAATCAAATGCTCTACCTCCTGCATCCTTGGATAACTGGAAGAGGAGCCAAATGAATCTTGGTTTGTCTTCGTGAAGGGTCATCTCATGAAAGGTAATTGACCTTTCCAATACAATTATTAAATCTGTGGTCAAACCTAGACACAGAGAGTTTATTATTATACAGAAATGTGCTGAAGAGGAAGTCTTTCGGTTAGGGTACAAGGATACTCTACTGATCCATGACTGTACACTTAATTATCTTTTCTCCAAAACATTAGTTTTGGTTAAGTGCTAAGAGTCATGCTGAGCAAATTTCAAGGCAAAATACGACAGACAATCCCTGCCTTGAAGGGTGGGATATGAAGAAAGTGCAAGAGAGAGCAATATGTTTAAGCCAGGGGGGGCTCCATTTTCTGGTCTTTATCACTAATGTTGCTGGTGCTCAGGTACGAGCTACAGAAAAACAAGGCTTTAGGAAGATTTGCACAAGGAATTAGACTGTGAAGGAGCAGGTAGCCTGAGGAACAGAGAAACATGCAGCTGCATTCATAGACAAATAGAGGCAATAAGCAAGAGGTGTTAGGCAGTACGGGTGAAGGCTTAGGACGATGTTGTTCTTGCAGTTCCTTTCCTACTGAAATGGGGGGATATAAAACTTGATATGTCTGATGGAACTAAATCATGTGTATTTGCTTTCTGAGGCAGCCCCAGTTTTGTACACTGATTGCATTGTAGCTTTTTTTCTCATTGATGATACAGATTTATATTTTCTCTAACTTCCAGTGGTGGGAGTTTCTGAGGACAGAGTTGTTTAGTGCAGGAAGGCAAAATGGAATTGAGATATAAAGTTGTTGTTTTCCTCTGTAACGGAGAACAGGGCTCAAGCCACAGGGCAGAAGTATCAATGGTGCAGTGATTTCACCGTTCCCTTGGCAAGCTGAGGACTGAAAGTCAAACTTTAATTTTAGGTTTGGAGTCAAAATATTGCAGAAGCATGTACTCTGAACTTGTGCACAACTTCATCCATCTTTTGTAAGGGAGGGAAGGTGGTAGTAAGCCAGAAACTTTGGTATCTGCTGAAGTCTCTTTCTTCTTTGCTTTGGTGCTGTTAAGTAAATGCTGTTCTGTTTGGTGTTGCCATTGTAGTGCTGTGACTCTTTCAGGTTCTCATGTGAGGGTTGCAACTTAAATGATTCCCAGCACCTGGGCTGGTCCTTTGTTTATTGCTTTTGGAAATGAAAAATATGGCCTGACTTTTCTCTAGCTGCTGCCAGATATTAAGCTGTCATCTGTCTTGTGTTTATTCAGCACACGTTTTTGGTGAAGCACAGAATGTCACAACTAACTGATGATCGATCCAGAATACCACAAATGCCTTGACTGAATAACACCCTTGCCTCTAAATATGGAGGGTCTTAATCTGACCTTCCTTACATTGATTTTACAGCTCTATTACCTTCTATGAAGGTACTTCTCATTTATACTGAGAGATCAGAATTGAACCATACACTTCTGCTTAGAAGATAATGCTATTGGTTTGGCAACTTTTTTTAAAGTAAAACTAGCAAAATAGAACTTTTGTGTTCCTTATTCCTCTTTAGGTTAAATTCAGTCTTCAGAGATAAATCTACTTAATGGCTATATCAAACGGGTGGTTGTAATGGAGTGCTAATGTTACTCTTAGAGGTCACTGTTTGAGCCTTTTTGCTCATGCCTTGTAGTAGATTTAGGAAATAAGTTTACACATTTTCTTGCTCTGATACACTACAACTGGAATTCAGTTGACACAGTCTTAACTGTTTCTGGTTATACCTAGTACCTGACCAAAACCTGGCCATGGGAGACCTAGAATAAAGCTTAGAAGGTGGCTTCTGCTCCAAGGAGTTCATGTCCTGAAGTGATTTTTGCATGTGTATTGATTGTGGAAATTTAGTGCAGAAACAAATTAAATACTTTGTTCTGTGGATGTAGAACCTAGAAAAATTTAGGATATTATTTGATCACTTGAATTTGGAAGCAGAAAGTGAGAAAATTTCATGAGGAAAAACTACAATAGCTCTTCACGAGGGAGGAAATTGTGGGAGTCAGATCTCCTCTGTTCATGTGTTTTTCTGAGAAAGCAACTGCAGAGATAAACTGGGCCAATTCTTAGGTTTGCTATGCAGACAGCTATCTGGATCTTGCCAGCCTTCTGTGCACCCTATGTTGGGATTTTTATGCAATTGTCAATTTGCTTTTATGATACAAATGCTGCCAGAGAATAGCTGATATATTACTCTTGCCCTGTACTGGTCTTAAAACAATTTCCTCCTCCCTGTGTGAACCTTTTCTTGTAATGTTTTATTCTGTAAAGGGTATTACTTACAGTTACAAATTGGCTGTGTAATCTCCCTTCTCACACATGCACATTGTTTTTATTCCTGCTGGGTTTTTTTATGAAAAATCCCTTATTTGCGTGTCAGCTTGTAAATTGATAGCAGCAGTGTCTTTGTCTAAGAACAATATCCAGAATATATTAATTTTCACTAAATATTCTAACTAATCCAGCAGAGAGGCTAATTTTTTTCTGACATTAAAAAACATCTGATATTCAGCATGATAAAAATTGTTGTCGTCTAAATACTATTCTAATTTAATCATATTATTTGAGGGGGATGGAATTTTTTGGGGTAGTTGATTTTTCTCAACAAATCCTTCAAACCATATGAATGATAAAATATGACTTCTGAAATCTGTAGCCTTCACCTTCTATGTAAATATTGCTGTCAGATTGAAAAGAACAGATTATTTAATTTCCTTGGCAAGAAACTACTCTTAAGTTTCTGCTAAGACAAGCAGAATGCTTCAGCTCTGTTGTAATAGAAAAAAAAAAAGCAAAAACTTTCACAATCAAGACCAATAAAAGCAGATACATCTAAAAACCCAGGGAGATTTCAGTTTTGTGACTGGCAGGACTGTGTTAAGAATGAATGGTCCTTAATTTATGGTTGCCAAAGGTACTTGATAGCTTAACATGAAATATCATATTCTAAGCTCTGCAGCACTTTTTGTGATACTTTCTCTAGAGTATTTCAGAGCAGCGCCCTAACCTCTGCAGAATCAGAAGGATTGGCTGCTCTATTGGGCTGCTTGTTCACTTCTTTAGTATGTGTTTAACTCTGCAACACCTTTAGGGAATACCCTACAAGTTAGCACTAATGAAGCCTTACTGGAAGTTTCATCCACAGGTCTAATGTAATGTATGAAATACTCAGTCTTGTTAAGATGGAGCGATAGTCTTGTTAAGATAGAGCGATCTCTTTTCTATTCAGTGACAAAACCTTCATTAGCACAGAATGAAGACTGTAACGTTCTTCTTCCGGACCTTCCAGAATTGCTGTAAAATTCAATTATCTGCCAAGTCTTTAGCTCCAGTCTCAAAATGAATTTAGTTTTCAGTTAAATTGATTATGTGAGATATACATATCTGCATTGTGTGAATGAGGGATAAAGTGGAGCTGTCTGGAGTATAATCAAAGGCTTACAACTACCCTGAGAGTACGCTTTATTTTGGCATTCTGTTGGATGATAAAGCTTGGCTGCGTTTAGGCATAGTTTGTCATCAGCAAGGTCGGAAATGAATGTATTTGGCATGGATAACTGGAAACGTTACTAAATACTATAACCTTAGTTGTGAAATTAACAATCCTTTTTATAGGCAAGGTTTTATGACAGGGTAAGAGTAGGTAATGATTAATGGGTGAGATTACAGATAATGATGTGGATGTAATCATGTATTCACTAGTCGTTTGAATGATTGTAAGCATGAGGGAAAACATACTTTGTCCTTCACAACCAACCTAACATCTTCCACATTGTTTTCAACTTCAGACTTTTCAATTCATTTACTCTTCTCTGTGAACTCTTGATCTGCTAGGAACACCTCTTATGTGGAAAGGCTCCTTGCTATCTGAAAAGTTCCTGTTGCTGAAAAGAGGCGTGGATCTGATAGCTTCCTAGTTTCCAAGCAAACCAAGCTGAGCTCCAGAAGTTTCTCATCTATGTATTGAGGTAGCAAGGGGCAGAATTTCAGATGTCCCTCTTCTAAGCGTTTCTGTTCCTCAGGTCCTTCTCAAACAACTTGCAGAAGGCTTAAGTCTTCCTAATTTGCTTTCAAGGCATTGGAGAAGAGAGCTCTAGTTTTGCTTTTAGCCAGTGGCTCCACAGATGTTACAAGGAAATCTCCAAATACTTCAGATACACCATTAGTAGGCTTTTGTTTAGAAGCTGCTATCTCTGTTGATTAACCTAAAATTCACCTCCCTCTTTTTACGCATCATTTAAAAACTCTAATATCTATGTAGTGTAGTTACTTCACTGTAAATTTGGCAAACAGTATCAGCTTTCTGAAATGTTTTTCTTTAAGTCATCCCCAACTCTACAGTGTTATCAAATCCATTTTAATTAAAGCTCAGTCTCAGTTCATAGCCTTAAGCTATAAACTCCATAACTCAATTCTTCTCTCAACCATGTTGAACAGATTCTTGCTGAATTTTGAGCTTAATATAAATCTGCAGAGATTTTCTGAAGCTTTTCAGAGAGTGTTTCTTTGCACTATTACTTCTTACCATAACACTTTAAGAGGTGTAATTGCATGTTATCGTATGACTGAAACAAAAACCTTACTAAAGGATTTACTCTGAGCAACTTAAAACATTTATAGCCACATCAATATTGTACTTTTTCACAGAGTAGGATGTATAATCCTCTGTCAATTGTACAGATGATAGATGGGATTGAATTACTACTTATTGGAGGCCATGGTCAAGCTTACCTATAGGCCTAGTTGAATGTAGAATCACAGATTCTGTGATTCTATGTAGAATTTAAAATAAATAAATAAATATGTATTTAACTTGCTAAAAAACCAAAGTTAAATATCAAAGAAATATATTGTTAGTTTTTTGAGAATAATGAAGTAGTGGATAACCATTACCAGGAAGAACAAAAGGAACAAGCCAGTTGGATTCATGAAGAGCATATCATGCCTGACCAACCACATTGCCTATAATGAGATGAGTAGTGGTGTTGACAAGGGAAGCACAATGTATGTTGTTTACCTTGCCTTTAGCAGGGCTGCTGGCATGGTTTCCCACATTAGTGTTGTAGCCTAATTGGTGAGATATGAGCTTGATAAGCAGACAACAAAAGCAGTGGAAACAGGCCAGACTGTTATTCTTGAAGGTTGTGATCAGAGACACAAATGGATGACCAATTGCTAGTGGCATCCTTTGGGGTTTGATACTGATGCCAATTACTGTATGATAACTTCTTTAACAACTTGAATGATGAGGTCAGGGCGCACTCACAACTGAACTGGAGTATGCATTTGATATGCTGAAGGGCAGGGCCGCTCCTCAAAGGAAGTGTGGCAGGTTGGAGATGAGCTTGCATGCAGCTCCAGGGTTAAAGCATGGAAAAGTGCCATGTCCAGTCTCTGGACTGGGGGAGCTCTGCCTGGCAGCATTCTGAGCTCACAGCAGAGAACACATTTTTGGGGAAAAGGACCTGTGGCCCTGGAGAGAGCCAGTCATCTTTCTAATCATAATCTAATTGTAATGTTTGTTTGCCCACCATTATCTCTGCTGCTGCAATTCCATAGAAGCTCAACTTTTCATTGTTTGTTCAGCAAGAATATTCAGCATTTTATGTTATGTTGCTCGCTTCACCTTCCTTTTGCATAGACTCTTAACTGACGTGGTAGTGGGTTTTTTTTGTTGTTTTGGTTTGGGTTTTTTTTGTTTGTTTGTTTGTTTTAAATACTTTGAAGCAATGTATAGCTTCCTACTTTCTAGTACTTTTAGTACTAGCGTAATGGCACACTAATATATTTGGGACTACCATCTTCTCTATGTAGAAAAAATAATAATAATGGGCAAAGAAGTGGCAAATTCTGTTGGGAATACCTCATTTGATTCCTGCCAGCAACTTCTCAACTTCAGAGATTTGTTTCACTGTAAACCTTTTCAAACACAGATGTAGTCATGTTAACAGGCACCCAAATATTAGCCTCTATCTCAATAAACATATTATCAGGATGGCAAACAGTAAAATTACTGTACAACAATTCTTTAGTTTCTGGAATGGGGCAAATTTTATGCTACAAATAGTTAAAGCCTGCTTCTGCCCAGATTACTTACACACCAGTTCCTATGCTGATTCATGCCATGGACTAACTTTCAGCATGCTAGGACTTCAAGAACAGTCTTCTTGTTTTTCTTCAGCAAGTAACAGATTCAGAAACTGATAACACGCATTTCTTAAGTTACTTCATACAGTATTTTAAGTGAGTAATTCTGCTAAACAACCAAGAATCCCTCATTGATGCACTTGTGTTTTCTTGAGCAATCTCGGAATGCTAAAATTCAATATGTGCTGGATAATTCTGATTAAATCACAGAATCGCAGAATCGCAAGGTTGGAAACAACCTACAAGATCATCTAGTCCAACCACCCTCCCATTCCTATTACTACCACAAGCTACTAAACCATCTCTCGTAGCTCCTCCTCCAGGCGCCTCTTGAACACTGCCAGGGACAGCGACTCCACCACACCCCTGGGCAGGCCATTCCAGTGCCTGACCACCCTCTGAGAGAAAAAGTTTCTCCTGATGTCCAACCTAAACCTCCTCTGGTACAACTTCTGGCCTTTTCCTCGGGTCCTACTATTTGCCTGGGAGAAGAGGCCAGACCCTTTTACACCACAACCTCCCTTCAGGAAGTAGTAGAGTGCAGTGAGGTCTCCCCTGAGCCTCCTCTTCTCCAGACTAAACAATCTCAGCTCCCTCAGCCGCTCCTCATAAGGTTTGTGCTCCAGACCCCTCACCAGTTTTGTTGCCCTTCTGTGGACACGTTCCAGGGTCTCAATGTCTTTCTTGTAGTGAGGGGCCCAAAACTGAACACAGTACTCGAGGTGCGGCCTCACCAGTGCTGAGTACAGGGGGACGATGACCTCCCTGCTCCTGCTGGCCACACTGTTTCTAATGCAGGCCAGGATGCCATTGGCCCTCTTGGCCACCTGGGCACACTGTCGGCTCATGCTCAGCCGAGCATCAACCAACACCCCCAGGTCCCTTTCCTCTTCACAGTCATCCAACCACTCATCCCCAAGCCTATAGTACTGCATGGGGTTGTTGTGGCCAAAGTGCAGGACCCGACACTTGGCCTTGTTAAACCTCATCCCATTCACCTCGGCCCAGCGATCCAGCTTATCTAGATCCCTCTGCAGGGCCTCCCTGCCCTCAGGCAGATCGACGCCACCTCCCAACTTGGTGTCATCTGCAAACTTACTCAGGGCACACTCAATCCCTTCATCTAAGTAATCAATGAAAATATTAAACAGGATGGGCCCCAGCACCGAACCCTGGGGGACACCACTTGAAACAGGTCTCCAGCTAGACTTAACTCCATTGATCACCACCCGTTGAGCATGGCCCTCCAGCCAGTTTCTTATCCAATGGAGGGTAAGACTGTGCAAGCCACGGGCAGCCAGTTTCCACAGAAGGATACTGTGAGAGACCATGTCAAAGGCTTTGCTGAAGTCTAGGTAGACTACATCAACAGCCTTTCCCTCATCTACCAGTCTGGTCACCCAGTCGTAGAAGGAGATGAGGTTGGTCAAACACGGCCTGCCCTTCATGAACCCATGCTGGCTGGGCCTGATCCCATGGATGTCCCGCATGAGCTGTGTGACCTCTCCCAGGTGGATTTGTTCCATGACCTTCCCTGGCACTGATGTCAGGCTGACAGGCCTGTAGTTCCCTGGATCCTCCTTACAGCCCTTCTTGTAGATGGGAGTCACATCAGGAAGCCTCCAATCCTCTGGAACCTCTCCAGTCAACCAGGAGCACTGGTAGATAGCCGAGAGCGGCTTACCAATCACCCCCGCCAACTCCCTCAGCACCCTAGGATGAAGCCCATCTGGTTCCATGGACTTGTGACTGTCCAGATGGAGGAGGAGCTCCCTAACGGCCTCCACCTCAATCTCCAGGGAGACATTCTGCATGTCAGCCCAGATATCCAGATCAGGGCACAAAGTGCCCTGAAGATAACTGGTCTGACTATTAAAGGCAGATGTAAAGAAGGCGTTGAGGACCTCAGCCTTCTCCTTGTCATCTGTGGTCACAATCCCTGCCACATCAATTAAAGGATAGAGATTATCCTTGGTTTTTCTCTTGCCATTGATATATTTGTAAAAGGATATCTTATTCTCCTTTACTGCAGCGGCCAATCTAAGTTCAAGATGGGCTTTCGCCTTCTGGACTTCCTCCCTGCATACCGTAGCAACTTTCTTGTAATCTCCCCTAGTAGCCTGTCCCTTCTTCCAGAGGACATAGACTCTCTTTTTCTTCCTGAGTCTTGACAGTAATTCCCGGCTCATCCACACCGGTCTTCTCCCCCTACAGCTCGCCTTACGGTATTCAGGGACAGCCTGTTTTTGCGCCTTTAAGATTTCCACCTTGAGGAGCATCCAGGCTTCCTGGACCCCTTTACCCTTAAAGAGCGACTCCCAAGGGACCCGTGCTACAAGTGTCCTGAGCAGGTCAAAGTCCATCCTCTTGAAGTTCAAGATAGCAGTTTTGGTAATCACCCTTCTGACATCTCCAAGAATAGAGAACTCTACAATTTCATGGTCGCTCTGCCCTAGACAGTCTCCAACCTTCACATCACCTACCGGTCCTTCTCTGTTAGCAAAGAGCAGGTCAAGCAGGGCACCACCCCTGGTAGGCTCTCGTACCAGCTGTGTAAGGAAGCTATCTTCCACACACTCTAGAAACCTCTTGGACTGCTTCCTTTGAGCCATGTTATATTTCCAGCATATATCAGGGAAGTTGAAATCCCCCACAAGAACGAGTGCTGGTGATCGCACAACTTCCGCAAGCTGCTTGTAGAATGCTTTGTCCATCTCCTTATCCTGATTCGGTGGTCTATAACAGACCCCAACTACGATGTCTCCCCCACAGGCCTTCCCCCGGATCCTCACCCATAGACACTCCACTTTATCATTTGCAATCTCAAGCTCTTCAACATCAAAACAGTCGCTAATATAAAGGGCCATACCACCACCCTTCCTTCCTTGTCTATCCCTTCTGAAGAGCTCATAGCCATCGATCTCAACACTCCAGTCATGGGTGCAGTCCCACCATGTTTCAGTAACAGCAGCTAGATCATAGTTAGCCTGGTGCACAATCGCTTCCAGTTCCTCCTGCTTGTTTGCTCATGCTGCATGCATTGGTATGGATGCACTTGAGCAGAGTCATTTGCCTCACTCCCAGCTCTAAAATCGTTCCCCTAGGCTCTTCTCTTGTGAGTCCTGTACTGTCCCCTTCCTCCATCATAATTAGCTTAAAGCTCTATCGATGAGCCCCGCTAGCTCCTGAGCTAAGATTCATTGCCCCATTTGAGATAGGTGGGTTCCATGGTTGGACAGCAAGCCAGGGGCCGAGTAAACTACCCCATGGTCAAAAAACCCAAAGTTTTTGGTTCGGCACCAGCCTCTGAGCTAGTTATTCATTGCTTGCACCTTCTATGCAAGCTCTGAGTCCCAGACTGCCCCTGATAGTACAAAAGAAAAGACTACTTGTACTCCTGCACCTTGAACTAAGCACCCTAAACCCTTGAAATCCCTTTTCATTGCCCGTAGGCTTGTCTGAGCAATTTCTTCACTGCCCACCTGAACTATGAGCAACAGAAAGTAACCAGTGGGCCTCACCAGCTTTGGTATTTTCCTGTTTATGTCCCTGACCCGGGCTCCAGGAAGGCAGCACACTTCTCGGTGGCTTGGGTCTGGTCTGCATATGGGGCCCTCCATTCCTCTGAGAAGGGAGTCACCCACCACAACCACCCTTCTTTCTTTCCTGACAGAGGCAGTCTGGAGGCATGGGGGTGGCCGCCTCGCCTTAGACTCCCTCCTTGGCAGATCCTCCATCACCTCATTGCTCACCTCACCTTCCACTTCCAGCATGTGAAACCCATTTCTAAGTGGGATCTGGGGAAGCGGGGTAGGCAGGCAGGGGGGGTTCCCATGACGTCGAGTAGGGACTCTAGTCCAACCCTCCTCATCAATCAGGTCTGTCCTACTCTGATAGGGCTGGGAGTCCACCACTTTTGTGATGGTGTCTCCCTGGCACCCATTCCTCTGACATGCCAGCCAGTCACCCCCCAGTCTATCTCCCACTCACATTCCCTGATGGTCCTAAGTTTCTGTACCTCTTCCTTGAGCTCAATCACCAGCTGGAGTAACTCATCCACTTGCTCACAACTCACAGAGGTGTAATCCCTACCACCTTCCCCAGGTATCCTCAGGTAGCAGCAGGCTCAAGCAGTCCCTGCAGCTAGTGACTTGAACAGCCACATTTCCAAGCAGCCCCTCTGTCTGGGTTGCCACAGTCTTCTTGGAATAAACTCGTTGCCTGATAGAAACTATATTAGCCTTCCTGTTCTCAATAGGCTGAAACAATGGATCACACCTGCTCTGCTCTGTGATATCTTCTACCCTCTCTGACGCTATTTAAGGATTATTAAAGGGTGTGAACTGCTTATTAGCAGGTGCGAACGTTAAGGGTGGGGTTTAAACTGAGCGGTGAACGAGCCGGTACCACCCCCGCCGAGTGAAGATCCTGCCTACAAGCTGCTAGATCCCCTAAACTTGCCCTAAAAAGAGCTTTTTGGTCAGTCTTTTATTTCAGATCCCTTGTCCAGCGCAGTCTTACTTGCTCTGATGCACGTCACTGCAGCAAAAAATGGACGTGAAGAAGTTGTGAGCTATTACCTCATTAGGTAAGAAAATATCTTAAACCTGATTTTGATTTAAAATTTTGCATTTGTCGTTAGGTACATACATTCTATTAATACTTTTTACTATTTCTGTTAAATGTGTAGTTGAATTAATCTTTATCAATTAAAATTTATTTTTGAGAATACGTGAGAAATCATTATATGCAAAGCAGCTGAAATAGATCACAGAAGCTCATGTTCAGCCTCAATTTTAGAAATGTCTTGTCAGTTCTAGTTGTTTCCCTGGCTTTAAAGGGGAGCTTGGCCAGAATCATCTCTCATATCGCATCCTGAATATCTGTGGAGTTGAAAGAGCAATGTTTTTTTTCTTTCCCTTTTGTTACTCTATGACCTGGTTACTTTAGGTTTTCTCCACCAGCAATTCAAAGTTCTCTGTTGACCCATGGGTGGTCAGTCCTCAAAGCTATAGTCCTATTGTTTGTCCCCTAAGAAAACTCGCATTACCTGCAGTCTCTTCTAGGCTCTTGCTAAGAACAGAAGTGCTTTCCCACATGTGCCATAAGCAGGCATGGCTTCACTGTACTTGAGACCTGCGAGTGAATGGTGCCAAGCTGTGCCTGCTTTCTGGGCACCTGATCAACCTGGCCTGAGTGGTGTCACACTGGAAGAGAAGTTTCTTTACTTTTCCATTCTCCCACCAGTTCTCTTATTGTTTGCCTCGATGATGAATATCTACACCAAACCGAAAGATGTTGGTGTGAGAGCAGAGCAGCAAACCACATACACTGCGGTCACTGCATAATTGCCAGATGGGCCACACTCAGCTACCATGATCATTTCTTCCTATGTTATTTTTTTTTCTGTTAAAATATCAACTTTTTTCCAACCTATCAGTAACAAGGAATTGCTAAAATTCAGTTAGCATACGTAACACCTATATTTCTCTCACTGAGGTCTAGACAACACTTGATGGAAGCTGTGTCACAACTCTAGGTGATGTCCAGGCAAATTATGGCTCTATTTTGTGTGTAAATACACCAATTTTTAACTAGCTGTTCCTTTATTTTCTTCCAGCCCCTTTTGTTGAAATAGTTATAAAAGTGATTTTTAAACTTGTTTCTGACAGCAAGTAAGGCTTATTTGCAAGCTGCTTTATTTTATTTTCCTTGTGCCTAGACACTTCAGTCTGAAATGCTGTTGTTAGTGGAATGATGAGTAGCAGGACTAAATGGGGCTTTTAGTCTCAGAAGAGATTTTATGAATGAGACACTCTTAGTCAGCTTCTGCTTTGAATTAACAATATTTCACTGTCTTGTGATCAAAGAGGCATCAACTTGACCAAACAAATACTGTAGAAGAAGTAGCAATGTCTTAATCAAATGTCCTCATCAGCAGAATTCCTCTTGTGAAGAGGGTGCTCAGGAGTCCTCAGCAAGCACAGTATTGCTGAGCTTAGTGAGCTTCTGTGCTGTAAGCAGAAAAGCTGGCAAAGTTAAAAGGGGCTAAAAATTCTGCCCACCTGGACTGGGGGGTTTACAAATTTTTATACATATTTTATATCCAAAAGGTCTTCATTAGTTAAGATACTTCAGCAATAAGATGACAGCAAGTATCTCAGATAGTTATTTAGAAACAGATCAATTTCCTTTCTTTATCAGATAGAAGTTCTTCACATCTTTGTATTTGGTTTCCTATTACCGTTATCTGATGTTATTTAAAAAAATAACGAGCCAAGTTACCCCACATCATGAGATTTAAAATGTAGAAGATAACATTTTTCCCTACCTTTTTTAGTAAGTTACTTTGTTTTCAAGAGTTTTTCAGCAACTTTGAAACTAAGAAACTTCTTTACAGTGTTGCAAAGTGTTTTAGCCACAACAACAAGAACATCATATAGGTAGGCTCTGTCTGAGTAGGTAGCTGAGTCCAGCATTGCTCTATTGATGATCCTACACTTTTTAAAGCATGAAGAGGAATTGCTGAGAACTGTTGGTCCCATTAGGGTTGTACATTAAGTGTGACTCTTACCGCATATATTCTGCTCAGAACTTCTGCAGTGGACAACAACCTGGGATTAATGAAGTTCAAAATTATTTTCTAGTTCTCCATTTTGGTAGCCCGTGCTTGTAGGAAGAGAATTGAGATTAATTGTTACGTTTCTTGTTTGTCTGTTTGTTTTCCCCAGAATTAGGTAAAAGACATCATAAAGGCATTATTCTAGTAGACTGAGAATCAATGCTACAGTTATATAAATAAAAATCAGCTTGCCTTTCATCCTTATGAGATCATCAAAGTCTTCATAAATGTTTTCCATGTTGAAGCAGGGGGACATTGAGGAGACATAAAGCCACTAAAGAGGATTAAGTTACAGCAATTCAAGCACAATTTACCTTGAAGTGGAAGCAACATTTATAAGTTTAATGCTGTAAAACTAATGCTCCAATTTCCTTCACATTCTGAATTATTTTTCTTGGCTATCTTTCATACTTATTTTAAAACTGGGCATCTCCCTGCCTAACTCTATGATTGCATTTATTAGTGTGGGTGTTATGACAGCAATAACCCAGTCCAACCTTGTTCCTGCCCACTGATAACTGGTGGTGTGGGGCTGATGTACTTAGCAGAGATGTGGTATACCTTTGAGTCAAAGCAAATAGTTGTGTGGTTTTTTGTTGTGATTTTTCCTTTGTTTGTTTTGTTGCTTTTATGGGTTGACTTTGTTTAAATTTTTGTTTGTTTTAAAGTATGGCTATGGTTTATTAGCTAAAACAGTAATGATTAGTATTCTGTGTACAAACACCACCTTTCAAAATCTTATCTCTCAAGCTTATTTCTTATCAGATCCATAATGATCTCTTTCAGATAATGGAGGGATGGGGAAAATGGTGGCACTTTGAGCAAGCTGGTATTCACCCCTTAGATTGGTGGGTTTAGCAGACACTTGTGTTCCTTTTTCTTCTTCACTGGCAAAACCTCAACACTCTTCAGTAGTATCATTCCTGCTTCTGAGATTCTCCTAAAACAATTTTTTCCCCAACTCTGTGAATCCTGAGATGCATAATCAAAAATCATCAAATGGAAAGTTAATAAGATACACTTTGATAACTGTAGGTATATCTCAAGGTACATGGCTAGCAAAGGATAGAGGACAGTGTGGCACATGGATTATGTGAATGACTAAAGATTGCTAATGGGAAAAAATAAGTCTTAATTTATCCTAGTGAAAGTAAAATGAAAATCTAGCTGTATTGTTTCTCATTTTGTACTGTTGCAGATATTGTATGATCTGAGCAATGCATCATTCTTTTATGTAGGCAATTCCTCCTAGTTTTTCCATGGAAACTACAACTGCAAGAGAGCACAAAAAAACTATTTGGTACAGCAAATTCTGAGCTGCAAAACACTCTTTTTCAACACAGTCACCACCAACTGTGTATTTTCACCAGTGATGAACAAGAGCTTGCATGCTGTACTTGTAAAAATCTGCACCAGTGGAAGTGAAACACTGTTGCCACCGCTGAAATACAACTCACTGTGCTCGCATCCACTGTTTGGTCTTCAGAAATGTTAAAGTGTTAATGTATGTCAGTGAGTGCCTTTTTTTCCTCATGGAGAAATTCAGTGGCACCCTTTTGTTTCACATGCACTTTCATGTCAGATACCATGTTGTCAGACAGCCCCTCTGCTGCCATCTGTCTCATGGCTACATGTGACATGTAATGGAATATTGGTGAGAAGGTTCAACCTTTACTGCCATACCACCACCATCGGCCTTCGATGTTGAGGGCCAATATGATACAGTAGGAGAGTTTACTTTTGGAGCAGCCCTCATATCTAGCAAACCAGTTTCTTGCAGTCTTCATTTATAGAAAAGTGACTTCAATTACTACCAACGTGTAAAATGTGTCAGGAAGGACAGAGGTCAGTTGGGCAGTGATTAGCCAAATCCAACCAGAACTGCCATTTACTCTAAGGCCAAAATTTTGAATATTTTTTACTTAGTAATCTGAGTTATGGAACAGGCAAATAAGTCTGAAGGTTTTCCAAGTATGATTTATTTTCATATTTGTGGTGCTTAATGGATTTTGTAAATTTCAATTTGTGTTAGATAATTTATATCACCTTCAATTTGCATTAGTTTTGCTAGTACATGGGCGTCTCTTTATGGCTAAGGGAATTAATAATCTGAAATTACCAGACATTCGTATTAATCAAATGTCTTATTACAAGGAAAATGACTTTTATTATCATACATACAAGACCAAAAGAAACACTAATTGCATTAGTTTGGTGCAATTATTCAGTATTTATCTAGACAACAACAGTCTAGGCAGTCCTTTTCCACTGTTATTACTTCCTTCATCGTTCAGGTGACAAGGTTCATGGAAATTGCCCTTCTTGTCTAAGCTTGGGCAACTCTAATTAGTTTTGTAGTTCAAACATTTTACTAATTTTAGTAATATCTATATGGGTGTGTGAACCTGCACATCTGCAGACTGTGTACAAAGTGTAGGGAATGATGTGTTTCTATAACTACTAAGCCAGCATTTTTAAGATACTGTGCAATCCAAATGATTGTTTTTAGCTGGATTGTAAATCAGAAGAGAACCTGAGGCATTTTGTTTGTTTACACCTTTATTTTTGTATTTCTAGAACTGTGGTTGTTCTATATCACGTATTTCTCCTTTTTCATCAGTAATGGTATACTATACAAAAATAACAGAATACGGTTTGAATTAGATATTCTATTGTATGTTTAATCCTCTAGATTAATGTTTACCATCTCACACAGACAGTTATTGCTACTCACTTGATTCAGTTGTTTTCAAATAACAGGGTCTGGATTTTGTTGCTAAAAATGTAGCTCATTTAGGTTCCCAATCACTTTTAAAAACAGAAAAAACTTGATTTTCTGTAAAGGTTTCTGATAATGCAGCTTAGAAACCAAACTTAGCTGAAAAAGTGATAATGGAAATACATTGGTCACTGATAATTATGGCATGTATATATGGCTTTGTCTCGTGTCCTGAGTGCTATTACAGCTGCTGGATAGAACTCTCACTTCTATTTGTTACATTGGTGAATAAAGTTGATTGGAAGGTTTTCTTGGGGAAATAATTTAAGGAAGAATTAAAATAAAATTTTAAAAAAGCAAATTTGCATTGTAATAAAAAAATTACGTCATTTCAAAATGCAGCATATTTGTTATGCTTTAAATTAACACTTTCATCTAAATAGGAAAGTTTTTTGCTTTTATTACTTGAAGAGAGAACAACATACAGGAGATGGTGAAAGTCAACCAATGTATTCATGTTATTTGTTTCATTTCTTAAACAAAATTGAACATTATTTTTTCCAAAATTACATCTGATGATTTTGATGAACTCAGCCATTATGCATGCTTTTGAGGGATTGTCTGAAGCATAGCTATCTTCAGTGCTTCACTTCTCATGTTTGAAGGTATGAAGGCATTATGCTAACACTTAAAATACTTCTGTATAATTTTTACTAATAGTTTTCCCTACAAAATTGTTTAGGCTACTAAATCTGCATATTAGTTTAATATGCAGAAGTTGTTTTAAGCTTTTAATGTTTGAATATATACTTGTTCTCTTTTCTACTGCTATATTCCTGGGAGAGTCAACTGTGAAATCCTGAATTAATTGCGCCAATCTAATGTCTAACAGTAAGCAGAAATCTCAGACTAACATACAGAAGAAAATGTTTTTACTATTCCCTTGTTTTAAAAATATTTCAAGGTGATTTATTTGGGTTTTTTTTTTTTCCAGTCCAAATGTCGCAGTTTCCGAAAGGTGGAATCATGGGTTTTCATAGCATAATTGTGCTAGAAATTAGAAATCAGGGACTTTTCTCCCTCCATTTACCTCTATTTAATATTTTACTTAAAGTTGTTACTTTATTTTTGCGTTCAGTATTTAGTGAATGTGATTTCCTTTGTCTCTGATCCTATGCACAACATTCAGTTTTACTTTGCTGATTCTTTCAGCCAAATTGTTTGCTGCTATTCTAAGTCAAAAGACGTAAGTCACTCCGAAATTAATACTCCCTATTTATTTCCAAGGAAACTACAGTAGGTACAAAGAATACAATAATATTTGATAGAGCAAATTCTCAGCTGCAAAATGCTATTTTTCAACAGTCGCTATCATTAGCTGTGCATTTTTGTCAGCAGTGAACAAGAGTGTGCATGCTGTGCTCCTAAAAATCTTCACCAGAGCTGATCCACTGTTACGTGCTGAAAGACACCACCCACCATCTCCCTGTGCTCACATCCACTGTTTGATCTCCATAAACATTCAGCAAATGTCAGTGAATGCCAGTGGATGCCATTTCTTACACATACAGGAATTTAGTGACACTCCTTTGCTTCATACAAACTTCCACGTCAGATATCATTTTGTCAGACTCCTCCTCTGCTGTTGTCCATCACGCAGCAACAAAATGTAATGAAATACTGGTGGGAAGACTCAACCTCTGCTTTTATACCACCAGCATCTGATGTCATGGAGCCGCATAATAAAATAGAGGCATTACTTTCAGCGCGGCCCTTGTAGTACAGCTTACTTTCAATTATTGGTCTATAGTATGTTTTCAAATTTTTCATAATATTGTAAATTAAATAATTAGAATTAGACTATGTCCAAATGCCCTGAAAACATGAAATAAGATTGTCACTCATGGAAATTTAAGATTGGAAATGATGCTGCTTTTCTAAAACAGGATGGGTGGACACAAGGATCTCCTAACTGATGTTTCTCTAGCTCATCAGCAGATTATCCAATATTGCAATCTCCCTGAATTACCTGTTCCAAGACATTGTTGTCCCTTGGAGTTAGATGGAATGCTTTGTGTTGTTGTTGCTGTTGTTTTGTTTTTTTGTTTTTTTGTTTTGTTTTTTTTTTCCACTGAAAATTTAATTGTCAGTTCTGTTGCTTTTTATTGTTCCATTTGGGAACGTCTTTCCTATTATAACTTTGTAAGTACTTGAAGGAATGTTTGCCTGTTTTGCCTCTTCCTGCTCTTTTGCACCTCCTTTTTTGTAGAATAAATGAAGTCAGTTCTTTCAGCCTCCCTGCAGAGGTCATGTTTTCCAAACCTCTTGTCTTTCGTTTCTCCTCTAAACACAGTTCTGTTTATCCTTGTCTCTTGAGCAGTGCTATTCCCAGAGCTGGCTACAGTGAATGCTTCAGATGCATTAAAACAGCTACTTCTGTCCTGTCAGGCATGTCCAGAAGATGAAATAAAATCTGCGCTATGTGCTGACAGCATCCTGGTGTTATTACATGTTTTACTTAATAAGCTGCAATTCCAAGATTTTTATTTATTTATTATGTAATAACAATTTCATGCTAGTGTTTTGGAGGTTTTTTTTTTTTTCCCAGTTTCTCAGAGATAGGGTCCTGCAGAACCCAGTCTATGGTTTGACTGAAGTTCTGATGACTGTTTGTGGGCTGCTGTGCCCACATGTGCCCTTCAGCTTTGCAACTTAGGGCAAGTGCTCCTCAGTTCCTTCCAGAAACTTTCTGGATCTGTTCCATGTTCCCTGGGAGGCTGCATGCTGCCAACTACATACCCTAAACCTAGATAATTAGGAAGGATGGTTAATAAGAATGCCATACAATGCATGCGTCAGATTTGTTGAAGTTGTTTCTGCCCTCTGAACTATTCAAACTATCTGTTCAGAAAAATAATTATCTTGATGTGTTTGCTATTCTTTCCCCACATTCATCCGCAGTCTTTCTATCTTAAGTGCTTAGAATGCTCACTTCAGTTTAACAGATTATTTTTATTTCTTTGTGGCTCCGCTGTTTGTCTCACCAAGGATGGATATTTCCATTTCAATGCTTTGGGAACTTAAACTCTACTATAACTTCTCTGGGTAGCTCTTTAGTAATCCAAAGGTTGGTTTACCACATTAGATTCATCTAACTTGCCTAAATATCCTTTATTTTATTGTTAGACAGTGGCTCTATGGAGATGGAGGTCAGTGATGAGTGGTGTCTTCCAGGAGTTTGTCTTGGGACCAGTACTCTTCACCATCTTTACTAATGACATAGGCAGTGGGATTGAATACACCCTCAGCAAGTTTGCTAATGACACCATGCTGAGTGATGCAGCTGACACAATAGAAGGAAGAGCTGCTATCCAGAGGGACCTGGATAGGCTTGAAAAGTGAGCCTATGTGAATCTAATGACGTTCACCATGGGCAAGTGCAAGGTGCTGCACTTGGGTCAGGGCAATTCCAAATATGTGTACAAGCTGGGAGAAGAAATAATCAATGGCCTTGGGGAGAAGGACTTGGGTGTGTTCTGATGGATGAAAAGCTTTATGTGAGCCTACAACGTGCGCTTGCAGCCTGGAAGGCCAACTGTATCCTGGGCTGCATCAAAATAAGGAGTCGCCAGCAGGGAGAGAGAGAGGTGGTTGTTCCTCCTGCCACACTTTATCCTCGAGAGAACTCATATGAGTACTGTGTCCAAAACTGGGACCCCCCCCCATCTCCCAGTACAGGAACAATGCAGAACTGTCGGAGTGAGGAGAGGAGGAGCACGAAAATGATCAAAGGGCTGGAGCACCCCTTTGATACAGAAAGGCTGAGGGTGTTGGGCTTGTTTAATTTGGAGATGTGAAGGTTCTGGGGAGACTTTGGTGCAGCCTTCCAGTATGTGAAGGGAGCTTACATGCAGGGAGGAGACTGACTTTTTACACAGTCTGTTAATGATATGACAAGGGGAAATGACTTTAAACTAAAACAGGAGAGATTTAGAATAGATATTAGGTGTTGCCGAGGCACTGAAACGGGTTGCCCAGAGAAGCCATGGATAGATCCCTTTGTAAACCATTCCTGGATGTGTACAAAGCCAGGTTTGATGCTACCCTGGGCAGCCTGATCTGGTGGCTGGCAACTCTACCCATGACAGGGAGCTGGAACTAAATGGTCTTTAAGGTCTTTCCCAATCAAAGCCATTACATGATTTTAACCTATTCATCTACTGTTTGCTTATCTTACCTGGTTAATGATGGAGCAGTACTTTGCTTTGTTTTTCTCTTATATCTCAGGTATTTATAAAACCTTTGCTTGCTGCCTTTTATGTCTCCTGCTAGTTGTGATTCATTTAAAGCCTGAGCCTTTCTGGTTGTCTGAGCACTTGTGTTGTTTTTCTTCCCATCATTAGCAGCATGCCCTTCTTTTAACTCTGAATACCATCTCTCTTGGTCATTGGAAAGTAATTTTGCATTGATGTGTTTAAAGAACTTTAGAGCTGTTGTGGTGTTATATGCTTGTTTTCTCTCAGTTTTCTATGCGAAGCATTCTGTTTCTCCAGTTGCTGATTTTGAAAGGTTCTTAAAACTCTCTCATTTATGGAGAATTTAGAGCATTTTTCCCAGCAGGATGCTGCTCTGGATCATTAGTTAGATCTCACCTGATCACTAGAGGGTGACAGTACGTTTGCTTTCACTGTTGTGAAGTCCTTAACTGAGCTAATTACCCAATACAGGTTTTGGGCTTCCTCAGGCGATTCTACTCTTAATTGCCTTTAAACAATCATGGGCTAAAAAATGAACTTAAGTCTTGAATGATACTCAGTCTTTTTGCATGGAGTTTGGTTGCCTTATTCAAAGTATAAACGTGATACTGAAAAATGTTTTTTTTTTTCTTAACAATTACAACATTACATAAGAACTGTAGTTAGTTAGTTAGTTAATTTTTGTAAGAGTGATATAAATTAGTGAAGTTAACCTAAGTAACCTTGTAAACTTCAACTATTGGAATTCTACTTTCATAAAGGTTATTTGTGGTGCTATGTATTCTTCTGCTGATTTTTAGAGCATGATGTTGATATTTTCTGCAAATTCACTTCTTTTAAGGTGCCTCAAAATAGGGGAAAAAAAAGTCTTCAAAATAAGTCTTCAAACAAAACTTTGATTTCCAAACACTAGAGAATTTGATCTTATTTTTCATCCTTATCAAAAGTCAACTCTAATTTTCACTGAACAGATGTAGATTAGGAAAACAATGCAGTTTGCTTATTTTAAATGAATGCATTGTGGTGTGAATAGACTAATATCTGCCTAAAAGCACAGATACTGATTTTAAGTGATTTACCTATATAGTGATATTGTAATCTGTGCAAGTACAAATAGTTTTATACCAGTCTCTGCATGTGTTATGCTTTATAGTTTTGATTTCTTTTATTTTTAGACAGTTGCAACTAATTTTAAAGTGATCTTGTAAAGTTTTCAAGCTATGCCATGTCTTTGATTTTCAATAGTAAGTGACAAGTTATTTTGTGTGTATGCCCATGAAATTGCCATTGATACTAGTAAAAGGCCTATGAGGAGTTATTTTCTGCCAAGAGAGCTGTGTAAAGCCTGGAAGGTAACATGGCCCTGAATCCTTTGGGCATCCAAGTTCAGGGAAAAAATTCAGAGAAATCCAGACTTTTCTATAGCTATGTTACAGTGAATATAACCTGGAGAAGACTTACAATTGGCAGTAATGTGATTTAAAAATAAAAGGTCATTCGATTTGTAGCAATTCTGTTTGTGACCTCAGCCTGTAAGAAGACAATGTTATCTAACCACAGGTTAAGAGAGGTGGTTCAATCTTGCATTCTATGAATATGTATGCATCTGAACAATTGAAGTTAAGATGATTCATGCCAACTTAAGATGTGAGAGAGTGTAAAATAGTCCCTAAACCCCTCAGCTGTCTCAAATGTCCTTCAGTTTTCTGTGGCTAAAGAGGATAGATTGAAAATCTTTTTCATGTTTTGCATTTCCCTGCACCAATATAAATCAACAATCCAGAGCTGTTGCTTTTCTCAGAGGTCACAGATAATATTTTCCTCAGATTCCATAAATTATTATTAAATCCACAAGCAAGTCCTCAAAGCTATTATTTTCTATTCCTGGCTTACTAAAACAGCTGTTGAGTGATTTTACAAAAGAATCACTATTAGAAGAACCGATATCAATAAAACTCTTTATGGGAATAGGGAGAAAGCTTAAATTGGTTTGAGGACAGGAGTGGTGTCCTATCAGACAGTGATACATTAGTCAGTAATGCTTGATGATAGCCCTACAGTGCACACAGCTAAACTGTCAGCCCTTCTTTAAGGGTGGCCACATTTGCCATGCTTCATCTGACAAAATGTATTTGGTGTTTAATTTAAAGCTCTGCTCCAGTAATAGAAAAGGGCTCTTAATATTGCATTAGTGAGAAAGCACTGAGCATCCAGTTCAATAAAATAGATTTTTTCCTGCTTTACAAATAAGATGAGAAAGTAGATAATGTGCTATTTACAACTTTTGTTGTGTGAATAGAAAGTCTAGCTTGGCAAGTGCTTGCATTACATTTCCTTTCTTAAATGAATGGAAGATGCCTAGAACTTTTCATTATTTTAAAGATTCATTTACAAATAGTCACGGTGAAAATTCTGCCAAGGTATTCACAAGTGTTTACAGTTCCTTTTGGTAACAAGCGCTGCCAACAATAAGAGAAATCATGGGATCAGCATGGAGACACAGCCAGTTGGGAAGTAGGGAATTATTTTGTAATGTGCTATAATGAGGAAGTAAGGAAGAATTCAGATTTAAGTACCTTGTACTTAAGTACAGAGCTCTTGTTTAGCTACGTTGATATGATATGAGATACATATTTGCTGTTATATCATGAATACAACTGTATTTAACTATTATTTAACATTGTAGGTTTCATCACCCCCGCATGCTTCTGAGCAGAAACTATTAAAATGAATACTACTGACACTAACACGTACTGATGCAGATATTCATACAGAGAAGTGGTCTATTGAATTGAGATGGAAGCACACAGAAATTATTTTGGTGTCACATTCATGTAAAGGGAAAAACAGTTTTTGGAACTTGCCCACAGTTCATTTCAGTATTCTTTATAGGGAGCTTTGAATTGGTCTTTTGCTTAAATTTTTCAATCTCTGCTTTTGAAATAAAATGGCAGGTAAGGCTCTGTGATGCAGAACTATGAGCTGCCTTGTGTAGGGGACTCATGTAGATAGGAGTAACTTAACACTTAATGTTCAGACATCAAGGTAAAAGTCAGAAGTAGGCAGAATCGGGCACACAGTCCTGAGGACGAGCACACACACACAAAAGATGCAGAGAAGTTCAAATCGTATCAGGTGTGTTATGCTTGTAGGTTAACAGCAGAAGTCCTATGTATTCACTGAGAGACCCTACTCTGTTCAGGGGAGGGCAGCCAGGTCTGTGTTTCTTAAGCCACTGTGTGCAAAGTAATGTTTATGCCATTGCTTTCAATCCTGATAGGGAAACAGTGCTGTGGGAGTAAGCTGCCAGCACAAGGACAGGCACTCTATGTGTTACTGAGCCTGCAGCTGGGATGATATTGAGTCAGTTTTGCATGTGCAAAGTGAAGTGTGTGGTTTGCTGAAGACATCCTGTAAACCAAACTGAAGGCAAGTTTCTGCCATCATGCTGTGCAAGCTTTGCAATTAGAAGGAGTGCGTGTCTCTGAAATGTGCACTGCTGTTTTCTAGCAGCACTGAGTAGCTAAGCCGGTGCATTTGAATCAGGAAATAGCAGTTTCTGGTTTTCAATCCCAAATTCCAACTGTGGTCAGTGTCACAGGTAGGTTTTCTGCTGCTCAGTTGTCTCAACAATTCCTAGTGGGTGCCGATTAAAATAGTTGGACTGCATGTTTGTTGAGATCAAAATCGTGTGCTTCACCTACCCAGGCATCCATGCTGTCCACAGTTAGGTTAGGGTACCAGTAGGAGAAGTTTTAACTGATCCTTAATAGTTCAGTAACAGAAAAAAAAAAAAAAAAAAAAAAAGCCAATAAATAAATGAATGATTTCAAGCAGAAAAGGATTGCTTGCACATTTTGGGCTAATTATTTTTCTGTTAACTTTTTTTTTTCTCCTTACAAGAATCCCAAGTTCCTGATAGCCATGGGAAAATTCACAGCTCTGTGGAATTCCTTGCTCATTTCTTTCTCTCACTTCTCATAAATCCTGCTTTTATCCACCAAATGTTACTTGTTTTCTCTCTTGAATTCTACTGTCTATGTTTACAAGCCAAATACTGCAGTTCAGAATAGCCTGAGGTATAACTTGCTAGCAAAAAATCCACCTGCACTGTCCTTTAAAGGTTGGTAAATGATGCTATGCAAAGCAATTGCGTTTTCCTGCTTGAATTAACATCTTGGAACCATAAAGCAAATGCATAAATATCACACAGATGGGATACATAATACTCATAAAATGATTAATGTTGTACTGAGACTCCTCACAGACTCATCAATGGGAAGCAGTATCGTCTAAATGCTCTCTTGCTCATTGTTTGAGGTGAAGTTGATGTATGTGCAGGGTCAATAAGTTGTCCTTTCCAAAATAAGTTGCAAGTTACTTTAATATGACTATACTTGGTGGTAGCTTTCTCATAGTATATATTGATTGGAAGCTTTTTCAATTTATGTATACCATTTTTCAGCAAAACCACTTCACTGTTTCTTCCATACATCCATTTATTCCTTTATTTTATTTTCCTACTATGCTGTGAAAATGATATGTGGAGGAGATGACAGGAATTTTTTGTTTTCTTTCACAAAGTGATATAGGAATACTTAAATTATTCTTACTCTTGGATTCAGCTGCAAAAAGGAAATAAAATAATGGAAGAGAGGAAGAAAAAAGAGCTTTAAATTGTTTTAATCATGTTAGTTCATAAAGTTTTGAGGAAAAGTCTCACTTAAAAAAATACATAGCTATGTCCTTCTGACAGGTGGAGAAAACTACCACGTACAGTTAAACAGAGTTGATGGAGCCCTGCTGCAATTCCCATGTGTGAGGGAGAATGGGTCCTGCTGCCCCATGGTCTTCCTGTTGTCTTCTTGTCTTCCTGCCTCAGCTCAGCTGGCTCTCTGGTTCTGGACCGTGCTCCTGTCTTGGCCTCTGCCCCAAACATAGCTCTGCTCCTGCATGCTGTGGCCTGGCCAAAACCAGCTCCAGATCTTTCAGCTGCAGCATGAGTTGAAGTGGCCACAGATTGAGCTCTCTCGAGACCATGGGGAGAATTTCCTCTGGTGTCCTTTGTTACTCAGTGTGCTGCCCTTGCCCCTCTAGCCTCCAGGAGCCAGGCCACTGGCTGTGTCCTGGAGCATCAATGCAGACCTTTCAGTGTGGCTGAAAGATAGTAAGAATGAGAGTCAGCCATGGCCCACCCAAGGGCACACTGAATCTCTCTTCATTTAGTGCAGAGGGACGTCATGTTTCCAGCCATGCTACATCCTGTGCAGGTTCATGCGGGAGAGCTGCCCCCTGAAGGCCTCTCAGCTGAGACAGATGGCAAAAGGAAGGGATTTTCTGCTTGATTGCTTCTTAATTTCCTCTCCATTATTTCAGACCCAATTGTGCAGTTGCCTGTAGAGCCAAGCATGCAGAGCCAGTCCTGTTCAGCTCCTTGGGATATGTTTTGCTTTTCACCTTGAGGGATGATGAGAAAGCACTATGAGAAGTGTCACCCCAAACTCCAGAGTTTTAAAATAACTGAGAGGTTGATCACATTGCTTTTCTATTTCTTTGTTGAACGGGCTGGAGCGTAAATCCAATTCTCTTTTCTTAACCTCTTCTTTATAGCTGCTTCCAAGTGCCATTACATGTGATCTCGTTGGTTATGGACTTGCTCAGTCTTTTGCATTAGTGTTGTGAAGAAAGTGATTATAAATTTTATACCGCCTGGCAAAGGAAATCATCATGTTCTGCAAATCCAAGGGAGCCTAAAAATGATCGAAGTGTAGATGACCCAGTATCAGCAGGCTTCTGGCATTGATGGTAGAATGAAGAGTCATTATTCAGATCCTGGTTTGCAGTTTGCTTATCAACAGTGTAGGTCTTCCTGAGATGTCCGAATTCCTCTCAGGTCTGCAGTCAAAACAGTCTCTGTGAAAGTGTTTCAATCTGCAGTTGGAATGACTCTAAGCAAGTTAGCAATATTATTATACATGTTGAAAGGTTGTCTCATTCATGGCTTGTACATTCTTTTACTTTTCTTGCAGTTACTTTTTTATGTCTTTTAAAATTCTCTCCTACCCTTATATTGAGGATAATTGTACATAGTGTGCCAATTAGTGTATTAAGTGGATTGAATGAGGCCAGGGCTCTATTCCCAGCTGTACTTTCATCATACAGTGTGACTTTGAACAAGGAACTTCTCCTTGGTTCCTTTGTATCCTTTCCACCATTTGCCCTTGTGAAGTTCACCTGCAAGTTGTTTGGGAGCTCCACTGCTGCAGTAACTGGGAATACTTTTCAAGGTTCTGGCGCATCAGCTCAGCCAGTAGTGCTTTGATATGTGAATATTAGTGTCTTGTTAATTTTCCTTTCATGTTCTGAAAGAAACTTATTTGTTATTCATTCTTTTTTGCTGCAGCCAGTGTGGGATTTGATCAAGGCACTTAGCTGCACAGCACCAACCTGTTTTTTGGCAGTGCTAGTTGTGGTATGCTGCGTCTTCTCTGTGGAGCTAACTTTGCTCCGCAGAGCAAAAAAGAGATAAATTGCTTAGTTCCCTTAACTGGAACCATTTTCTTGTTTCAAGCACAAGATACTTTTGCAGACAGATTGCTATTGCAAAAATTGTGTAACTAGATTAAAATACATTGACACTTTCTAGTGCACTTCTCTCTGGGACCAGAATTAAGTGAGAATTAAGTCAGTTGAACATATATACATGTTACATGTTTAAAACAAACAAGTATCAATCATGTATTCTCTCCCTTTTGAAATCATTCTATTGCTGCAGTGCCTAAATTAAAAATTTCTACAATAAAACCAATGTGTTCTTCCAGAAAGTATGATTTTGAAGAAAGCGTTTTCCTGTAGAATAAATGTGCAATCTTGATTTGCTCCTTAATTCTGTTGTGGTTTCAAGTTGCCTATGGTACCAGATCCATGCAGCACTTAGCACAGAAGGTGAGGCAGTCTCACTCAGGCATCGCTTATCTTCTGCAGCTTTTCTGGGATTGCCACAGGAGTCCAAAGAGCAGACAGGACTCATCATGCAGTTTGTGCAGAAGCATTTTGTAGGATCAGAAGTCTTTGTTTCCCATTTGAATATGATCGCATTGTTTGTGTAAATGATTAGCTGAACAGAGCATGATTACTCTGTCACTAGAATGAAGCAACCTCCAGTTCAGTGTCGTTTGTTTTCTTTTGTGGTGGGAGCATACCCCTTGATGGTTTGCAAAGTATCTCGATCCATAGTGGAGTGCTATGTAATTGATAGCTTGGGGCTTACAAGAAATATGGTGATAGATTTTAAATGACAATGACTAGAAAGGTCTCTTTAAAATAAAACATTGGATATTTTAGCTGGAAGTTAGTTCAGAGTGGTTTAGGCTTTCAGATGTTGTGCTTTACAGTGTTTTTTTTTTTTTTAATTGTGCAGTGCTCAGGCTTCACATGAAAGCAAATGGGAGGCTGTGGCTTAAGAAGTGGATTATATTCAGCCATGTAGCTGAATCAGTGAATGTGTGAACTTGGTTACCTGAACTGTTTATTTCCCCTATGAGCATTAAGAACCTTTAAACAGATCCAGTCAAAATGAGGTTATATGAAGGGGTGATTCTGCTTTCAGCAGTGAGACTTGCTCCAGAGGTTGTAAAAAAGATTGTAGCTTTCTCATCTCTTGCAAAACTGAAAGCATTCAAGAAGCAGGCTGAAGACAAACGAACTGCCAGAAAGGTAAATATCAGGATGGAAGGGCAGAACCACAACTGATATAAATCTATTTAAGCTTTATTGATTTCCAGCCTCCCCTCCCTCTAACTGAGGATGTGGACCAATATATTTAACATCCATTAGTGGTATGTTTAAACAAAACTGAATAAGAGCTCAGAAACATGATTACAGTTTCTAAAATTTCAGACCCCTCAGCACTTTCTTATTTTTATGCATTTGATGCACCTCTGTTTTATTAATGCCCTTCCTGTGGTATTCTAATATACTTCAGGGTACTGCTGAAGAAGACAACAGCTGTCTTTTCAAAGTATTTAAATGAATCTGAACAGGTGCAGTACTTCACAGTGCTGCATATAACTGCAAACAGCATCCCTGTTGTACTGCTCAAAGGTTCAGATTTCTCAGAAGAATTATGGTATTTGTTAACACTAAAATCATTTTTGTTCTTTGTTAAACTAAAGTTATACTAAAGTTCACGTCTGCACAGCAATGGCTGAGAAGAAAAGTTAGATATCGTTTGTCTCTTTAGGTCAGATAGAAGCACTGAAAAACACTTTTTGTGCCATTACCCAGAATACATATGGAATAGCTGTGATCTTCAACATAGAGTGAATGTTAGTACCAGAACTTTCAACTCTACTTGAGCTACAGTTTTGAAACTGGCTCTTAATTTTAGCTACCCAATACATGGCTAGGCACCTGACATTCAGGATAGGAAGAGCTGACTAAAAATCAGGTTGTTTTTACATATATTGTACAAATTATGAATTTTGAATTGGCATTATGAATTAACTTAATCAATGAATGGCTTTGCATATGTGGAGTTTGCCATGCACAGCTAGGCATAACTTGGCCATTTAGCTATGTTTCTTCAAGTCAGCCCTGTTAAACTCCCATGGTTTTCAGTCAGCTGTTTTTCTTGCCTCTCTGCATGAGGCTTTGCAGACTGAGATAATCTCTCAGAGGGAAAAAGAAACAAACTAGATATGCCTTTCTAGTGTAAGATGTGGTAAAAGTGAAAAGAGAGCACGAATGAAAAGGAATAGCAAAAACTGACACATTACAGAATGGAAAAAAAAAGTGTATTTTTGTGGTTGGAGGGGAAATTTAGCTGCAAGGCCATCTGAGGACGAAGGAGCTGTGTGCATAAAACTGTGGAGAAGAGACCATGCACAAAACAAAGAAACCTGGACTACTAAGACAGGTTTGATTTCAGTATAAAAGCCAGTCAAGGCTGACAAAGAAATTGAGGCAGTGCACTGAAAGCAAATTTTTTGGTTTTTTATGTTCCTTATATTACGAATGGCAGTGACTGGATTTTCTTACAGCCTCTGCATGCATTTGTGTCAAGTATTATGTTCCTCCAAACACAAGTACTGTAAAAACTTAGCCTGCCAGCAAATCTTCATGTTTGAGAAAAACGAACGTGCTTAAATAACAGAGTGGACTTTGGGATCAACAGAGGTCCTAGAGATTCTGAAAGATGGGATTTCAGGTACACTTTTCAAGAAATTTTCATGCTTGCAAAGTGAGCCAGAGCATTCAAGGAATTCTCTGTAGGAATATCAAGGAGGGACAGACCCAAACTTCAACTGTAGGATGTGCATTCAACTGTATAACCTATCAGAAGTTATACTGGAGTACTCAAATATGAGTAACCAGGGCAAGAGCTGTCAGATTTTATGCAGGGATTGGCTTTTAAAGTTGCCTTTTGCATTTAATTACTGATTTGTAGTTCTCTAAGTCATGAGTTATTCAGACATTTTTCAATTGAATGTCACTAGAATCCCCTTGAAATTCTGATTCTAAAATGCATAGAAATTCTGAAGGAAACACCTGGCAAATGCTCTGCTTTTTGTTGACTGTGAAGCTGAGCAATACAATTCACACAAGCAGAGGTCCATTAGTTGCCCAGGTTTCTTTAGAGGCTCACTGCAGGTTTGAGTGTAATTTAATAGCAGGTTCATTGTGTCCATTATATAAGTACTTTTCTTTGTGTGTATTTGTTTACATGATTAATATGGAATTAATCACTTAAAGTTAATTTGTGAAACTTAAAATATTAAAACCAGCTAATTACTGTAAGCATTTTTTTTCAATGTCATCAGTTCTCAAGTTGTCTCTCTGGTGGACAACAGGTTGACCATGAGCCAGCAGTGTGCCCTTGTGGCCAGGAAGGCCAATGGTATCCTGGGGTGCATTAAGAATAATGTGGCCAGCAGATCAGGGGAGGTGATCCTCCCCTTCTACTCTGCCTTGGTGAGGCTACATCTGGAATACTGTGTCCAGTTTTGAGCTCACGAGTTCAAAGACAGGGATCTCCTAGAATAAGTCTAGCAGAGGGCAACAAAGATGGTTAGGAGCCTGGAGCATCTCTCATATGGGAAAAAGCTGAGAGACCTGTGACTGCTTAGCCTGGAGTAGAGAAGGCTGAGGGAGGGCTTGTCACTATTTATAAATGTCTTAAGTGTGGGAGTCAAATTGATGGGGGGCAGACTCTTTTCGGTGGTGAGCAATAGTAGAACAAGGGGTTATGTGCAGAAACAGGAATACAGGAAGTTCCATACAAACACGAGGAAGAATTTCTTTGTTGTCAGAGTGATGAGTGCTGGAATACGCTGCCCAGAGAGGCTGTGGAGTCCTCTACTCTGTAGATATTCAAGACCTACCTGGATGCTTTCCTGTGTAACCTGTTGTAGGGAACTACTTTAGCAAAGGAGGTTGGACGTGATGATTTCTAGAGGTCTCTTCCAACTCCTACAGTTCTGTGATTCCATGATTCTTTGATTATGGACACACAAACCATATGTAGCAAACGATGGCTTGCTACAAAAAAGTATCTTAAAACAAGGGACATCTGTGGTGAATCTCATGTATCTTTATCTTAAAAGTATGTCACAGACTAAGCAGTGCTACTCCCAGTGCCTGCTATGTTATTAATGTTGCTCTAATTAGGCCAATCAGTTTTAATTAGTATACTGTCATGTAACAATCTCATAAAATACTTTGTGTAAGAAAATTGATCTGGCTCTAATGCTAATTAGTTTGCTAGACTCCCTACCCCATAAATGGGAATTGATTGCTTCCCTTCAACCCCTTCTTCTTCCTTTTTCAGCAATTCTCCCATAAACTCTGTAATTCTCTTCCTGTTTCTTTCATGTATTTTCTTTTTAGTGTCCCTATGTCTCTTTCAATTATTCTTCCCATTATTCCATCTCTAGTGCAACCTGGAAAGAACAGGGTTTTATCACTTGTCAGAGTGAGCTTTCCTCAGTTAATTTTTCCCTCTCAGGAATTTGCCAGATCAGAGACCATAAGCCTATGTGCTGTCTCAGAGTGAGAGCTGACAGGGTTAGGCCCAGGTCAGCCTGTGTGTAAATCAAAGCTAGTGATGAGCTAAGACTGTGGATGGAATTGCAGATTTATCAAGACAGTAACATTAACATTACAAAAGAAGTACTTCATTGTCTTTCACTTGAGATTTATTTACTAGTAGTAATTTGCACAAGGGTGAAATCATAAGGTTAATAAGCGGATGAGCAAACAACAGTAAAATCAAGTATTCTTTGCTACTCTTTAAAAGTAGGATTAATTTTGTTAATTGTGAATAATACTGCCTAAAAGTCTAAAAATTCTGGTTCTGTAAAGTTATAGATCAGTAAAGTTCAGTTATCTGTCTGGCCTTTAATATAAGCCAAATTAGCAGTCAAAATCTTGCCCAGTTTTGTGTTCTGTTTTCCAATAACTGTAGAAATAACCTCTTTGGATGTTTATAGGTGGAGGAAAAAAGGAACAATGAAATGAAAGTATATAAAAAAAAATAATAAACTTTTTCCTTTAAATTATTTTGATATGTTGGTTAAAACTGGCTTAGAATTACATTCCAAAGTATACCAGAGTGTGATTGGTATTAATGGGTCTAATAACAATGTGAACAGTCTGATGTGCTGTACTGGTGTTTCAAAGGCATATTTGTGCCTAAGTATCTCCAGGCTCCTCTTTTGATATCAGGTGGCTCCACTGCAAGACTGGTATTTCAGATTTAATGTTGAAGTCTGAAAATTAAACACCATGTAACACACACATGGGGCCGGAAAGGATATCTCTGTGGAGTCCAGGGCAGCACATGAAGATCTTAGTTGCTTTTGCTGAAGGGGTGATTTTCTTGCTGTTACTGCCTGCAAAGGCAGTTGTTTAAACATGGCTAGGTGGTTATATGATATTTGTGTGAAGATAAGTTTGTTTCAGAAGGATCTTTTTGGTGCATTAGACACATGCACATATGAGCCATGCCTTTCGCTGTCCATGTGTTTCTGCTTTTGCAGTACAGACCGTGAGAATGAAGCAGGAGAAGAGTGTCTGATTATTGAGTGATCAGTCATTGTCCGTTTTTGCTTACAGTGACATTTGTCATGTCCAAAGGTGAAGTTTTCCATTTACTTCTTAATGAAATAAAAATCTAACGATGATATAAGTTGATGAATGTGTGTGTGTCAGAGAAATACACTGAGAGGCATTATGTATAATGTCAGATTAAATTAGTAAATTGCAGAAAAATATAGGAAACGCACTTTCTTGGTCTTCAACTAATTTTTTGTTCATTAGAAGCTTTTTTTATATATGTTCTAGCTTGTAGCTACTTAGAAATATTGAGGATTCATGTAGCTCTTTGACAATAGTACAGTCATTCTGTTTTTTTTTTTTTTGAGTCCATGAATGTGCCTTTCATCACTTAGATTCATGAAAGATTTGTAGTCATTTTGAGAGGAAGAGATCCTAATTCACTTTTCCTCCTCGTTATATGGTTTCTTTAAGCTCTTTGCTTTACTGTACTAGCAGAATATTGCAAATGATGTCCGAGATAGTTTTTTTTTTTTTTTTTTTTAAGGTGTGTGTTCACTGATAACTGAAAATAAAGGAGTTATTTGAATGTGATTAAAGTAAATTCCTGTAATCCATAACAACGAACTTGGCCATAGCAGTGTCTCCCTAATAATTGTTCTTTCATTAGCATCACATTTATTTTCAAGGTCCGGCAAAAAGTGTTGAAGAAAAACCCTTTGCATGAAGTGTCTAAGTTAGTTGTTATGAAGCGGATTTGATTATATCAAGAACTTGTTTTCCCCTTGTATGGGAACTGCTGAGTCATGGTCTGAACCTCTGATTGATCACCTGAGGCGAGCCATGAGTCAGCCAGAGGAGCACAGGTGAAGGCAATTCTCCTGTGCTGCTGGAAGGGGTGGAGCCTGGCTGCACCTCTTCTAGACCCATTTAACAGCTCTACTGGGGGAAAGAATCTCTTTTGGAGATCCCTCCTTTGGAGTTTTACAGTGAGCCTAGGACGAGGGTAAGCACTCTCTATTTCCTTTTTGGTATAATAGCCTGCTTAGCCAAAACTCTCTTGTTTATTTCATAATTATGACATCTGCATATTCATTTATTATACACCCCTTCATCAGGATTCCTGCAGGATCTGTAGGCTGGTTATCAATTCTCATCATATTTCCCCTCTAGATATTCAAGTATCTTTAAGATCTATGCTGAATATACTGTTCTTGTTAGCTTCTAAATTATGAGATGATACTAATGACAGGAAATATCATGTCTCTGGTCTTAAAAGAGCAGAAACATACCGAGAAGTTCCTTATTCCTTGCTGAGTGTAATGAAAGTTTCCCATGCTCCGTTTATCCAGCAGAATTTTGACCTGCTGAAAGACACAGACACATAAAGAAAACCTGTTAGCAGTTTCTGACAGCTAATTTTAACCCAGACTCTATTTTGACATGAGTTAAACCTTGGCATCTTAAAAATACATATTTTTATACCTTTGAAAAATTGTTTTCATTTAAGTCACCTCTGCTTGTTGTAGACCTTAGCATCACATCACAGATGTACAGATGACAGTAGTCTCTCAGCCAGGTGCCAGTCAAGATGATAGCATGTCACTTCTCTGCAGTTTCCTCTGCTTTGACTGCTGACTGCTTCCCCTCCCAAATCCTGCTGCAGCGGGTGCTGCCTCATACTCCCCACCACCACTGTGTTTCGTCCCAGAGATAGTTCAGTGGTGGGATATACTACCAAGAAATGTCAGACTTTGCCAACTATTGCTAAATGTAACTCTCAGCGGTGTGGGGAAAAAAAAGTGTTGAACTTGAATACCACATGCATGGTAACTGTCAGCAAGTTTTGATTTTGACTACATGATATCATTAAAAATATTTTCTGTTCTGTGCAGTACGAGGCTTGATGAAATATTTGCTCAAAGAGTTTAAGTTTCCTCAAATGAAAGGAGATGTATTATGAATAATAACAGTATAATTTGGTTACATGAACCTCTGAAATTCTCCAGTGGTCAGGAGTTAAAAATGGACTTTGAAAGTATTTTCCTCAAGGCCTGCACTGAGATCATAGGCATCACCAGAGCATGCCTGGGCTGCGTAGAAACTGTGATAAGTACATGGTCTCTGTAGCTGGCATGTGATTCCTTATTTGGGTTTACCCAGGCTGACCTTTGGCATCTTCTTGAATAATGATCTGGAACCCTGCTTACAGGTTATAGGCCAGCCTCCTGTCAAGGGGAAAGGATATCATTCTTTTCCTGGCCCTGTACTCATGCTATCTTTTTTATACTCTCTTCTTTAGATCATCCTCTAATTTTTGTAGTGAAACTGTTTCCACAGATGCACCCATGAGGCCCATGTAGTGTAGGAGCAAAGCCATAGATAAGTGTAATTTTTCATGCTAATTAAAAAGAGCAAAAAGAGCAAAGGTGGAAAGTACTAAAAAAAAAAAAAAAAAAAAGGTAGCCCCCTGCCTACAGATGCAAAATATATACACACACATAAAATATCTGTATATACTAACCCTTTTCTTTTTAAGGAAAGAAAACTAGAGCAGAGGAAAAATTCTTTTTTTAAATAGTAAAATATTGTGCTATCCTGAATTTTATGGTGCTCAGAGCTTGTGAGGTGTTTGTTACTGCTTAAATATTTTAAGCTGCAGAATAGTTCGATTTTTTTTTTTTTTTTTTTTTTTTTTCCACAAATATTTGAAAATATCTTATGGCAAAACATACTGGGTTCTCAGCTTGAGTGTTGTACACTTCTGTTGTGGTGTTTTGCTTTTTTTTTTTTTTTTTTTTTCTCCAAAATACCTAGTTCACTTATGACCCTTTTAAATAAGGAATGAGCAAATGATGAAGTGAAATGGAGAGCATATTGATCCAGAGCATTTTTGCCCCAAAAGCCTCAGAATAATGAGGAGGGGAAAAAGAAAAGAGGGAGTGAGAGAACCACGACTCAGGCTAATGCTCAGCAGTGTTGATGCTGTGACAAAGATATGCTGACTGACTCTTTGAATACAGATGTTAGGCTGAGGAGGATACTAAATTCTGTTAGTTTGAAAATAACTTGTGAGTATCATGTGCCTGAAGCCCTTTTTAGCTCCAGATTGACTGCTGACAGTATTTTCTATATATACCTTCAATATCTCTCTAATCTCTGTATCTGGTGGATATAAGAAAATTTTTACTGCTAGCCAGTAAAAAAATGCTGTATCTCCTGACTGCAATGTCAATAAGGGGTTATATTTAGAGTTATGATACAGCTGTGAACTGTGACTCTATTGAAATGTAAAAAAAAAAAAAAAAAAAAACCTTTTACAGATTTGCAAACAAAAGAACAGCTGAGTGAAAATTAATTTGCTGACTATTATGGTGTCTGGGCTGGTCATTCTTGATGTCATAGCTCTACAATTTGGGAGATGTTTATAAGCTTTGAGTTCAAACAGTGAAAAAGAGCAGACCAATCCCACATCTGAGTATCCATGGATCTTGGAATACCATAAGTGCTGGGGGAGAAGGGGCAGAGGGTCCTCTGTGTAGTAGGATTAACACTGCCAGAGATCCATCCACTATCTGTGCTCAGATTGTGTCTTGGAATGGGATGCAAATGCCAATGTTATAGAAAGAAACAATGGGAGACAAAGGAGAACAGTCCTAAAAACAGCATCTGAACAAATGGGTATAATGTAACTACTTCATTTAGGAGAGAAATATGCTTTTGTTTCTCCAACTGCAGGAGGGAGCGAGTTCCTCAAAAATGGAGAAGAATGGCTTATAAAAGAAAGGGGTAAATGGGATTCAGTTGCTGCTTTGGAAAGTGCAAAATGATTGTATTGTTACATCAGTAGGGAGACCAGGGAGCAAACTCATTGCTCTGCTTTGTTGCTGATTTTATTTCATCCTTTCTTCAATAAGAACAAATTGCTGTTAGGAGCAATATCAGTATTTGCTCTAGCTGGTATATAAAATGTCTCTACTTTTCTCAGTTTTTATTCCAGTTGAGCTGGTTTAGTGGTACTGATAAAAGGCCTTGATGAAAGGAAATAGGGAACTGTGGGAACAGGCTGAGACCATGTCTAGCTGGGAATTGACCTCCAGGCTCCAGGGCAGTTGTTCAGTGCAGGTGGTATTTCCCATGTGAAATCACCCGCTGTGGAGCAAGGATCTAAGAGACATGTTCTGTAGCATCCAGTTTATTCCTTCATCTCTTGTCTTGGTTTCACAGAGAAGGAGAAATTTGTATTTAGTGAGTATAGGTACTGACTTAACAAGAGGGAGAATCTTAGGTTGTAATTCTGTGCTGCAGCAATTTTTTTTCTGTAGTTTTGGTATTTTTTCCCTCCCTTAGCTGCATATTCTGGTCTCTAGGATGCAGCATGCTCTCTGTCAGTTAGATTAGCTTCCTGTAGGCTGTTGATTTAAAAAAAAAAAAAAAAAAAAAAAAAGTCCTGCCTAAGAATTGTTTTTTCAGCCTGGGTCATTTAATTAATCTGATTTAAAACAGGTTGTAGCAGAACAACTGAAGGAGTAATTCAGTGCTGAATAGGTCCCAGAATGAGTAGCAAGTACAAATTAGTCTTAATTAGTCTTAAGCCTAAATTAGCCTTAGTCTTACTACCATAGTTCCTGTATCATGAAACTTCAGTCAAGGGTCACGTTTCTGATCAGCCAAGAAAGGTTGGTATAAAAATTAGGGTTAGTGTAGGTGATTGCATTGCTTCATAAAGACACAAAACTGCTTGAAGAGGTACTTTGGAAATGATCATTGTCACAAAGTGACACTACCAAGATACTCCAGGTTGCTTGAGTCACCTGCAGTTTAACTTGAGCAGACCCAACTGACAGATACTCTTGACAGAAAACTGGCAGTGAAGAGCTTTTTTTTTTTTTCTTCTTTCTCTGCAGTATGTGGTGCCATTAAATCAGAGTTTTATGATAGCAACAGAGGAACATGAGGAACAGGTCACTGGTAGTTTCTGTGGCTTTACTGTGAGTTCAACTAAGATGACTCCACTGAGTCCTACAAGAGCAATGTCCTCCATAAACACTGTGCTTATGCAATGTAAGGAAAGACAGCAGATTCCCAGGAGTGGCTCATTGCATCTCTGCCAAACAACTTTCTCTTACTATATTCTAAATTCTCTCCGTGTCCCTAATGAGACAAAGAAAGTGAATGGGGTAGCATTTTTTTCTCTATGCCTGCATAATTTACTCTCATTCAGAATGCTCTTTTTGTATTCCTATCATCTTCATTGTTGCCATTCTGGATTTATTCAGTTCAGTCTTTTATTTAATCAGGTACACTCATCCTTAGAGATTTTTATTTTTATACCAAGATAGCCTCACTCACATTGTAATCAAATCTGCACTGAATTTGTCATTTGTAGAATGTTAAAAGCAAAGATGACTGTGATCTATCTCTCTCTGTATACTAACATTTTAGTAGAAATTCAGGTTTCAATATTGCCTTTAGTTAGGACATGGAAGCATAACATAGCTGAATTCTTATGTTTGTATTTTACAATAGGGAAAAAAATAACAAAAGTTCCATGTATATTGTGCAACTCTCTCCCAGTAAACCTCGTGCAAATAAATTATAATCTTTCTATGCTGGCCTTCTGACTGCCATTTGCCCAGAAAATGATAAATACCCAGAATACTGGCAATAAAATGTCAAAGTTATGAAGGACACTACTATTATGAAAACATTATGAAAATGGAATAAATTATCTCCTCGTGGTAATAAGTGGAAAAAGGGGCTGCATCTATTACTATGTTAAAGTAACATCTTTGTCTTAATATCATGAGAAAATCTGTTTTTTCTTTTCTTTTTTTGCCTTCTAGTAAGACAGAACATTAAAAGCAATTCTGTTTTCAGAGAGGGAAATTATTATCAGTCTTCTACCATTTTTACTTAGTCAGTGCTAGAATGTGAGATGTGTACAAAATCACATTCATGTATGTATATACATGCATATGGCATATATATGTAGAGAGAGAAAAAAAGAGAGCCTGGTCTAGAACTGATGTAACTCAGAGGCTACCATTATCTTCAACTGCATAAAGGTATAGATTCCTTTGAACATAGCCTTGCAACTTTTCTAACATTTAAATAATGTCACCACTTCAGTGCTTTGTATATGAATGTTATTAAATTCAATCTTGTATACTTCATGGTTGTCTTCTCTCTTTGTCTTTGGTGGTAAGCCCCTTGCTGAATTGCAAGTATATGTCCTCATGTACATTCCTTGGCAGGCAATCTTGTAAAGATGTATCTGAAAGGTCTGCTTGAGAAGGCGCCCTATGGAAATGCTCAGTATTTAGGGCCAGAGAGAATGAAACCTAAGTCAGGCTTCAGTTTTCACAATGAACTTGATGTACATGAACATCCAAGCATATCTTACATCCATTCTCAGCTTCATTGCGGGGGCAGCAGAGAGTGGTTTGAGCCCTTTGGTTGCAGTCCAATTGAGGATATGAAACTCAGCAAATTGCAAAAAAACCATCAGTTTTCTACATCAACCCTCTCGTGCTTGAGCAAAAGCTTAAACATCCCCTAAACAACTTGACAGTACTTAGTAGCTGCTTTCCCTCATATGAATGAGGAGCCCCATTATTAAAAAATTTGCTTTGCTTTATTTCTCTCTCTTTGTTTCTTTCTCTAGCTTTAGATTTATGAGCCATTGTAAGCTTTTCTGACTGCTTCTGAAAAGGATTCATGTCTGCTTGTGTTCATGGCATTCAACAAATCATTCATTTCACAATGTTCATTTTTTTTTTTGCTAACTAGTATTCATTTTTTTTTTTTTTTTTTTTTTAGAGCATCTCTCACAGTTCTTTGGAGTTATTTGTAGGATTTTGGACATTTTCAAACAAAGGGAAATTATTTGTTCTGGAATGTAGGTTCAGTCAGTTCTAGTTCTGTTCTTTATCATTGCAGCATTAAAAGCTGTGAAAGCCACTGCATGGTGAATTGAAGGCCAGTTCTCAGGCTCTATTTTTTGGAATAGTTGATCTTTGCCTTGAGGAAGGAGGATGGACCAACTGACCTAGTGATGTCCCATACAGGTCTATTGTCTATGATTCTGTAATTAGATGAATTTTCATGTAGAAAAAATACATTTTATTTGTATGTCTGATGCTTGGGATTCAGCAATGCTTTGTTTGTTTGGAATTATTTGCAGTTTAGCCAAATGACTTGCATTTTGTTTTATGGTGAAGCTCCTGTTTTGAATGGCGGCTCTCTATGTGAGGCAGTGGGGTTTCAGCAGTGCCAAATGGTGACCATAGTGACAAATGGTTGCATGTAAAACATCACTTAAGTAGAAAAAATCTGCACTTTTTTTGTTGTTTTTTTTTTTCTTATAGAAATCACAGCAAGTCTTCAGTTCTTCCCTTGGGCATATATGTCTACATCTCGGAAGACCATAGCCTTTCTTGAGTCAATCTGTTACCTTAAATGGGAGATGGGAGACCCCTGGAGAGATAAACATCTTAGACTCCTACCTATTTAGTATTCCTTCTTATCTTAAATTTAACAGCCAGACAAAATTACCTTGTGTTTTCTTTGAAACAGGCTCATGATAATTTTTCTCTTCAGTCTCTTGGGTGTGGCTTGATTGCTGAGCTTGGTGTGTTCTTTAGGAAAATGCCATCTATGGCAGAAGATAAAAGAGCAGTCTCCTGCCCTTGTCAATGGCCCATGCCAAATGCCTGGGGAAGGATGCAGAAAACAAATTGTCTTTCCCTTGACATCTCTCTTCATCTTCAGCAAGCAGCAGAAATGAATGTTTCATCTCAATTTTCAGCAACTTACAGTGAAAGTCAGAGCCAGTGTTCGTGTTGGTTTCATCTTTATTATGATGTTATTTCCAAAAAACCCTTTAAGACATTTGGCTTTGTGATTTCTAGTTGGGATGCCTATGGGTGTTAGTTTGGCAGTGTAAGTGCCAGAAGTTTGGAATAACAAAATCTATCTCAACTCCCAACAGCATTAGCTTATTTTTTGTTATATGCCCCTCAGGTTTGTTTTTTGGGGCATCTTTTTTTTAAAAAAGTTTCTTGATTGAGTCTCTACATCTTCCTCAGGAAATATGGTTACAAGATGTAGTGGCTTGTGGTAGCAATGGAGGATGGTTGGACTAGATGATCTTGTAGGTCCTTTCCAAGCTTGTGATTCTATATTCTGTGAAATTTCTTGATGCTGATCTGGTACCTTCTCTGGTTTTAATTTCATGCAATCCTCATTGCAACTCTTTCCTTTTCCTATACTTACTGGTAAACAGGTATCACGTCCTAGCAGGGGCTGTCAAACTAATTCAATATATTTTCAGTTTTCTCTAAAACCGTCAAAAATCAAATTTTTGACTCTCTTTAGTTGCACACTGTGAATCTGTTCAATCATCCATTTTAGGTCTCTGGTGCAGAAGGATCCAGAATTCAATGCAACATCTTACACCTCAGTTCACAGCTGTCCCTTAGGGAACCCTGTAGTACTGTGCATTCATAAACAGATCTGCAGAGCTCAGTACTTATCCAGAGGGTGCAGATGTCTTCCTGGGCATCTGAATGGTGTGCAGTATCTCCTGACACTTTTCTTTCTTTCTTTTAATGACTGATAATTGTAAACTTATTCTAAAATTGTTCTCTCCCAGATCCCCTTTTATTCTCTTCTTTCAAACAAAGCCACCTTATTCTTCGCTGTATACTTTCCTTTTGTTTCAAATCTGCCTTTAAAAAATGACATTCTTTCAGAATGTGGTGCTTTTTCTTTGCACACTATATCTTATTTCTCAGCTACAAATATGCACTGGTTTTCAATATCACCTGGAAATGTAATTAATGGGATTAATGAATTGCACTTTTCTACATCCTTCAAATGACATTCTGAAACTGTTTCTGCAGGGAAAGCCAGTGAATATATTCTTGCAACTAGATATCCTATTGTTTAGTAGTTAATTTTCACTAACAGTTCTTAAGGCAATTCTTAGTTTGAGGCTTTGGTTTGTTTGAAATAACCTTTTACTAGAGGATTTGTGACACCAGTGAGGGAAAGAATAATCATTCCCTTTTCACCTCTATTCCAGCTAATTTTACCATTCCCTCCTCTGAGTCCTCCTTTTTCTGTGTTCAGATGAACTTCTCCCTCAGGTCTTCAAAACCATCCCTGGCTTACTTCCCGCATCTCTGATCTGTGCAGCACTTGCCACATGCCTCTGTAGCCCACTGTAAAGCAAAAGACTGAGATGAAGAAAAGGAGTAGCTGCCTAAGATGTGGCAGCTCCAAGTTCTGCTATTTCTGTGGGAACAATGACCTTGGGAAGGCTGCTTGTTTTTTTTATCTGGTTCTCAATGTCGCAGCTGGGTGATGGTACCAAATGAGCCAGTAAGGCGTTTTCCTTTCTGTGAGACTTCGCAAGCTCTATTAATCCCACTTTTAGAGGCAGGAATTTATAAATCTTCCAGGCCATATGTTAAGCTTACAGCCTCATTTGTTATCACTCACAACAGGTCTATTTAATATTCTGTTACTATATATATATATGTACGCACATATGTGAAAACTGCTATTGCTGGAAAGGTGAGATAGTATTAATGCCGATAGTACTTTGCTTCATTTTAATGGGAGATTGCTAGCTACTATGCAGTGATCAAATACGTGAGTGAATTTGCCCTTACAGTCATGGTTTCATGAAGTATAGAATAGAAACTTTCCTCAACATGCATGTTTACCAGCAGGAAATTTGTTTGGTTTGATGGCCATTGTTGTTAAGAAGAACCTGCTCTAGAATTGAACATCAGCCCTAGAATCTAGAAAAGGCATCTGAGCCCTGTAAAAACTCTAGAATCCTCTATAGGGTCTAGGTAGGCAGTACTGGAAATCAAATCTGGAACCAGTCAACAACCAGAGCAGGGAAGCTCTAGAATTTGATCTAGTCTCTCTGGACAGTCTTTCTGGAAATGTGGCCCAGTTGTAGTGTCACTTGGTAAAAGAAACTGCAAAGATTTTTTCACATTTCATAGCATGAAACTCAGCAGAGATAGTCTTCTGAAGCTCATAAATAAAGAGGGCAACTAGGAAGGATGCCCTCCTTACTTGCTACCTGCTCAGGTCTTCCTTGAAGAGCATTCACTTGTCTTTGTGTGCTGCTGGGCTCCTCCTGTTTCATATGTCAGAAACTACTTCCAGCTAAGGCAAGAAGACCCACTACCAACTCAGTAAAATAAATGCAGAAATTAGTAACGATCACCTTTTTGGTGCTTCTGTTGAGTGTTATGACAAAACAGGTCCAGTTACTATCAGTTTGAATACTTGACTTTTTGAAATCTTGTCTTTTTAGAGTTTGAACTAATGCATTTCTCCCTATACTTCTGTCACTCTGTATTCCAACTACCTGTTTTCTGAAATGTGACAAAGACCAAAACTCTCCTTAGTACTGCTTCTTGATTAAAAAATATTTACATAGTCCTTTCATTCTAACAAAGCATCAGAGTTTTTTAACCCTTAAAAAAATTAAGCTTATGCCATAATTAAAGAACGGTACTGCCTTTCTTTGCAGCTATTGCACTAATATTTGTAATGTTTCCCTGATCTGTTACTGAATCAGTTTTCATAAATGCAACTCTGAAGTGGGCCATTACACTGCTTCTTTTAATTGCATTTTATTTACTTTTCTACAGAATTATCACACTTATGAGTAATTTAATACTTACAAGCTAAATTTTATTAAGATCAAAGCACTAACTGCAGTGTTTGTTCTGTGCCTTCACTTCTATGACAGTTATAGCCTTTAGGTTAAACATGTTTTCCAAGTGCATTTTCTGCCCCAAAAATGTGTATTGACCTTATTGGTAGGTTTGCAGTTTTGTGATATATCTGTACCTGTTTGTAGAGAAGAAAGACAATTGTATTTGCTACTAGAGTAGAGCAAAGACCAGACGAGGTGACTTGAAAAGCAACTGTGGGAAAGTATCCTATTTTATTACACAGCCTTAAAACCTACTTGTGCTGTATGCAGTACATAGAATTCACAGATGTGAGTGGTCCCTTGGAAGCAGTGATACTACTTAAGGTAGAAAGATCTAGAGCAACCAGAAAATGATACAAAATTGGATAGCTGGCACACTGATAAAATGAGATGTAGCAAAAATCAATGGTCTTTTGCCTGTGCTATAGTACTGAGTATTTTAAGTGACTCTGTTTTTTTTCTTCAGGTTAGGGTGATGACATGTGAATAAAGGTATAAATAAAGCTCAACTGCTTAAGGCATTTCCTGTTCCCTAGCTATTGATCATGTGTTTGATGTAGTTGTCCTTTCCTGAAGAAGTGGCTATTTAAAGGAAATGGTGGATTTGACTGCCAGAATTAATTCTGGTGTTTGAAAGTCAGTTTTTTGGGTTATATATGCACCAATGGATACTCGAGAGCCTGTGGGCATATTAAAAAAAAAAAAAAAGTAATTGTGGACATGCTGAAAAAGAAGTCATTGAATGACAGATTGAGAGCAATGACACTGTGTACAAGCAGACAATAAGAAAAATGTCTAGTTATAGGAATTATGAATGAGAATAGCTTTTTGACTTGGGAACAATATGAGCTGATAAAGCAGCACAGAAATAAATGGTGAGAAATGAAGGGTTTGAGCTTGCACTTGCTTATATTTGTCTTCAGCAAACATTCTTTGGTGCTTAATCCCAAAGGATAAAATAATAAACAAGGAAAATCTAAACCAAGGCAGCCATGGATTCATTATGGACAGTAAGCTACCTGGAAAAGGAAACAAACAAACAAAACAAAAAACAACAACAACAACAAAAGGCACTGGAGAGGTTTCATGTCTTGACTGCCAAGAGAGAAACAGAACTAGCTATACTGTTAGTACAGCAGAAAATATTTTCATTGTGCATAGAGAAAATGAAGCTAACAGAGACACAGGCCCATTAGATAGAAGGGAGAGCTGCCAGGACTGTGAAAGAAGGTAACTATTTGGCTGAGATGCATATTTTCTTTTGATTATCACTGAAAAACATACTCTGACTGACGTGGAACGTAAGTCCTTTCTGTGAAGACATTAACACGACATTTGCTGGAAAACTTAGAGGGCTGAATGGTATCCATGCTTACCAGATGTGTTGCAAAGAGAGCAACGCCATCTCTTTTACATAAACAGCTCAGTGCCTGGTTTGCTACTAATAAGGGAAATAGTATGTCTTTGAGCAGTACCAAACCAGATTTCACAAGCCCTTGACAAACTGAACATTGCTTGAAACCATGCGTATATCTTCTGGCTGCTGTTCCTCCTGCTTGTTTTTCTTGTGTTCATTGAAGACATGCTTGGAAACTTCTTGCCACTGATCACAGCTAGCACTTTCCAGGTCCTTGTTTGTTACTGTAGCAGGCTGAGCATTTGAACTTTTGCTGTGAGGCTTTCCTATTACAGCAGTTCAGCTGTAAGAGCCACAGCTCAGGCAGAGCCACATATTTGAAGCTCTTAGAAGATAGTTTATTGCTGTTGTACTTATTTATAAGTATGAATGTAAAGCAGCAGGTGACCTGCTGGCTGCAATGACGTACTGCTTTGCTCATCACCATGTCTCCAGGGACAGGACATTTTCCTCAGTGTGATATCATTCGAAAGTGGGTTGTCCCTTGTTCAGTGGCTGTGAGGACAAGTTTTATCTGAATTCCCTTCTTTATGTATTTGGCAACAGAGCTGATGCCCTTTAGAAGAAAGAAATCTTGGGGGGGGGAAGGAGGAAGGTGGAAGGAAGAGAAAAAGCAAAGTACAAAACTTTACTGTGTAAGTGTGAAAGACATTTAGCATGTAGCTCTGTTAAAGACCTGGCTCTGGTTGCTCTGTACAGCAAAAAATCTCTTCCACCGTCATCCACTGAGGGCTTGGATTTATTGGGAAGCTGCCTGCTTTGCTTCTGTAGCAGGGGTCGTGTTGTATTGTTTCTTTGAAGGGAGGCTTTCTGGTGACACGATGCAGCAGCAACCAGGTGTTTGGCCCTCTGGGACTAGGGGAGATCCATAGTGATGCAGACACCTTTCCTCAGCTATCCTATCTCTTTGATGCAAACCAGCATCAACTCTTAACTGCAGATTAAAGTTGATGTGGGTGGATGATAGATCAATTGAAGGCAGAAGTCAGAATAGACCAAAAAGAGTCACGTGGGCCAAATGCAAGGCTAAAGAATACATGACTTGCTGAACTATCAGAAATACTTTTTTTTTCAGGGTGTAGTTCTGGGTTTTCCAATCCTTTTATTCTGAGAAGATTTAATAGAATAACTATCTTGGTTGAAAGATTTTTATTTTCGAAACTGGTTCAGTAAAAGCTCTAAGGTTGCTGCAGTTGAACAATGTAAAATGCATGTTGTATTATAATAGATAATTTCAGTTTTTTCATCAGAGAAGGAAAAGTACTTCTTTTTCTGATGTCTTTGTTAAAAGTAACTTCCTCTCATCTTCCTAAGAGCAATACTTTGTGCTAAATTAGAAACCTTATTAATGTATCAGCTGCATTAGAAAACAAACTAAAACACCTAAATAATTGATTGTTCTGTGGGGCATCTCCTTGCAGGGTGAGCAGCTCCTATAACTCATCCTGATGACAGATTTCATTGACTTTATTTAGCAAATATTAAATGATTTCACCACGAACTTTGCCAAGCAGTACACCAGTCTGACCTGCTAATAACGTCTATCTGAATTTAAATGTAGGCATGAAACCAAAGAAGCTGTAAAAATGCCGCAGAGCTGCTGCCAAAACAGTAGCCTTTGCATAATTACATCTGTGCTAGGCCTTTGTCATATAAAAAATGTGGAGTGCATATGCTCGAAGTGTTGGAAGCAATGAGAATAATCACAACCTTATCCCGTAAGATGATAAGAGCACAAAAGTCTAACAGAAGCTCAGCCTTCATGTGAGTGCAGTGTAGGTGAGGCTCACTGTAACAGCCCTATTGTCTGCACTGCCTTCCTTTGTGCTGAGCACAAAGGCAATTCAGTCATTTAGGCTGCTAATGTACACCAGAAGAGAGAGGGGGTAACAGCATAATCTGTTAAGGTGCTGGTTTGGCAGACAGTGGGTTATGTTTTCGTCTGAAGGCTGCCAAATCCTGGCTGAGCCCAAGTTTCAGGCTATGGACTGCCACTGGCAGCAAACAAGGATTCCTGTGAAGAGGAATCTGCAATGGGTCAAATACTGTGCCAAGAGCATCTCTTTTATGTCCATCATTAAAAAGCTTTTGTGTGTTATGAGATAAATATTGAAAAGAATATAACCATGTTTAACTCATAACTTACTATTTCAAATACTTGTCCCTCCCACTTCCCCAGAGAAACAAAACTCTAAACCCCAAAACTTGGGGGACTTCTCCCTGCCATGCTAAGGCAAGACTGCATAAGGTGCTGAAATAATACAGACATACCTGGCTGGAAATGGGCCACTTTCTTGGACAGGAGAGGATGAGCATGGGAGGAAAATGAGACAGTTCCATAGAGTTGTTCCACTGTTTGAGAAGCTGATCTCGATATATATATGATAAGATTTTAAAACCTGTCTTGCAACATTTCCTTGATAATTTATTCTAGAAGTTGGATGCCATTCTTGATGGCTACTATTTTTGCATTGACTGTATTCTGTAGTGTCTTTGCATGTCTATTAAGAGACTCAGCATTGGTCCAACCAGAGTCCTATCTTAAACAGATTTACACAGCTTTTACTTGGGTATTGTGGTCTGTTATTCTATAAAATAGACACCATGCAAAACTGAACAGCAGAGCTAATCACCTGGGTCAGTTACACAGTCCAATGGTAAGAACTGGGAATGGTTAATTTTTTTTAAGAATGTTACAAACATTGTCCAAGATCTCATTTACAAACATTTTGTTTAACATAATTATTTACAAGTGAAAGACAATGTTGTACATTATGTATTGATGCTGTCCCTGGCAGAAGTCTGTATAACATTGCTGTGTGGGGCTGCACCTTGCTGTATAGTTGTGCCAGCTCTGACTGTGCTGGTGAGATTTGAACCTTGGACTTGGCTGGGAAAAAAAATGGCAACAGCACTGAAACACTGGCAATCATTATGTGATTTTTTTTTTTTTCTCATAGTTGAATGTTAAAAAGACATTAGAATTAAGTTTTAGACAACAATTTCAGATACACTTTTGGTGTGTGTATATATTGTAACATCATTTGTTCTTGCAGCAAATAAATAAACACATCTTGCTGCATAGTGTGTAGGCTGCTTTGAGTCTACTTTAGTTAACAATAAGAAAATGTGTTAAGTTAGAAAAGAAATCATAAAAATCAGAAAAGAAAGTATGAAACTATTTCAGGGGTAGGAGAGGAGGCTGTGAGGTAAGGACAAAAGCACTGGCTGGTGTTAAGTAGAAAATGTAGTGGTTGCCATCACCTGGTATTTTAGTGAATGCTTTAGAAAGGACAGCTGTATTTCTGACTTCGGGTTAGCACACCAAGCACTGAGCCAGAAGAAAACTGGCATAGAGAAGAAAAGAGAAGTTGTGAATTGGTTTCCAGTGTGCTGTCTGTCTACTGAGTCTGGACTGCTAAATAGAAGGGTAAGCAAACTGTCTAATCCAGAGTGAGAAGTGTGAGACTAAACAATAAAATATTATTTATTCACACACACAAAGATATGTATGTCTCTTCAGAAGCATGTGTATGTATAATGTTCAGAAGACTTCTTGGGCACCCCTCAGTTACAAGTAGGGGGTTGTGGAGTCATGGAATCCCAAACCTTCTTTAGAGCGTCCGGTCATGTTGTTTGACCTCTCACTGCTCTGTCAGAACAAGGTATTTTTCAACAGTTGGTGTTGTGCACTTCACAGTTCCTTTTATTCTCTATCTTAGACTGAGGGCACTCAACAGAGTTTCCTCTTGCTTCTCAACTGGGCTTAAAAATATAATATCCTCACCAAGAAGTGGTGGTGTGTTTAAAATCTTAAAATACAGACAAGTCAATTTTGGAAGAGCGTATTTTCAGATGCCAACACAGATTGGGAAGTGGGTTGTCAAATTGCAACAGAATGTGCATTTTGAACTTAAGTCACCTCTAGAAGAATTCTGGTTTTGGTTTGGGCAAAATGGCACTATCTAATTACCTCCTAGAAATCAGCTCGTTAGTCCCTTGTCTGGAAGATGTAGGTGATATGATCTCTGTGGAACTGCTGTGAGAACATATACTGTATTATTGGAGCAGATGCTGCTTTCTGTCACAGTGAAAAGTTGTGCTAACCCTTCGCAAATACATCCATCTTATGTTTTCCTTCTACTCAGTCAGTGCTAGGTGATCTGTTTCTCCTGATGCTCTTCTTAAATAGGAGAGTACAGCGTGGCTTGCAGTAACTTGTATTACAGTGCAGAATCTGATTAATTTTCTTGTTACTTAGATAAAACTTTGAACCCTCTTCTGACTGAGCAAATACGGAAGTGAGTGGGCCATTTGAGAATGGTCAACACCATCTTGAGATGTCAGCACAGGAATGTACCTCAAGAACTGTCCCTGATATCTGCCCATGGAGATGACTCAATGGACAGTAAACAGATGGCTCAGCTCAGAAAGCCTTCCAAACAATTGGATTGTTGAGACAGTGAGGTTCTGGCTAGCTAACTATATCTAAGCTCCTCGTAAGAATGGCCATCTGGCAGTTGAATGCTCAGCCCTGCCTTTCTAAAAAAAAAAAATAAATAAATAATCTTAATCCTTGAAAGACGATTTTATAAAAGGAATGTGTTAAAATGAGTGGTTGTAGCATAGATGACTGCTTGTTAATAACAATGGAAAATAGAAGCACTTGAGAGCACTTCCAGCTTTATGGTCCCAGACTGTGTGTGAAATTACTTTCTCAAAAAAATAAGTGTTATGCAGAGGCTATGCTAAATATGAATTATTAAAAACAGTCAATAATTAAAGTCTACCTGGGAACAGTAGAGCGGGTACTTTAAATCTCAGATGTGCACAAAAGAAAAGGATATATCAACATAGTACAGTTTGGGACGACATATTAGATTTGCCTTGTTTGGTTGAGTCCATATCAAGCACTAGTCTATACACTGTCAAGCATAGCAAGTCTCAAAGCTATACAGACATGTGCATAACTCTCAGACATGTGGCCTTAGTCTTCACAGAAGACAAGCAGTGCCTTTGAAATGCAGTGTGAGTATGCTACAACTCCTGGGAGAACTACTCTGGCATTCCCATTTGTATGGGTTATTGCAAACTAGAAGTTTCATTCAAGTCCCATATGTTTTGTGCCTCCATGTACAGTCCCTAGCTGATCAATAAAAGGAGCAAGTTTGTTCTTGAAGACCTGTTCACACAAACAGTGTGAACTTGTCCAGGTGCTTCCCAAGTGGAAGGTTCAGGCATATTTTTGGCTGCAGTACATTTTTTTTTTTTTTTCATCTACTTTGCAGGTGATGTTTCTATGTTATTTGTGACTTGGGTATGAAGAATGACAAATAATGTATGTGAGGGCTCATAAGAAGAATACAGGAAAAGACAGATGAGATGCAAGATTATCATTTTTGCAGTGAATGATGACCTAAAAATATAGGCTGCTAAATTTGGGTATAGTGAGTCAAGCCAAGAAATAAAATTATACTTGACAAAAAGAAGCTAGTGAACCTGATTGGTTTCTACAGCTTAAGCACCCTAGTTTTTGCATGGGAAAAAAAAAAAAAAAAATGGAATTAGTATAAAATATCCATGTTTGCAAGTCTTCAGTTGAAAGAAAAGGAAGAAAATAGAGCAGTGTTTTTATGAAGAAAAAAAGATTTTTAGAAGTCTCTGTACATGAAAAACAGGTATGTTTTCAAAAACTCTACTCTGCATTTAGTTTGTTTGTTTGTTTGCTAGGGAGTATGTTCAAAAACTTGCTACAATATCTTTACACAGAAGAACAAGAAACAAAGCATTAATTTATTCTCCAGTATTGTTTATGTACTACTTTAAAGGATAGCACAGGCATTCTCATTTGCACTTAGATGAACTACAGATGTCTGTTACGTGGAGTAACACACATGAGCAGGTAGGTTTGTGAGGAAAGGAAGTAGGAATTTTTGCACAATGATGTTTAGATATTAAAAAAACACCTGGTTCTACTGTAAAATGGATAGTTTATTTTCTTCCGAAAATAGCAATTACACTTTCTTCTAAAAAGAATAAAATCTTGTTTTATTCAGGGCTCAGGGCTGCTTGTCAATCCTCACTGAATTTAGAAGCTCATCAACTCCATTATGTTTGTTAGATATAGTGTTGTTTTGAGACATACTCCTGGGATGTAGCTCAACTCTTATCTGTCCTGTGGGAGTAATCTCACTGGAGTATCATACCTGCTGTTTTCTTCTCCTTTACATTTCAGCTACAGAAATCAAAAGGTTTACTAATTGCTGCCATACCTTTGTCCTAGCATCTTACAGATCAGAAAGGACCATGGAAGGGATCTTTGTGCCTTATAGAGAACTAGAGTAGGCTGGAGGAGAAGCTGAGTTGATGCTGATTTCTAGCAAGACCTAAAATACTGGGAAAAAACATCATTAATTCTCTTTTCTCTTTCTAATTTCTTACTGTTTAAGCAGATTTCCTTCCAGGTATACTTTCAATTTATCACAGCAGAAAATCTTAGATAAACTTGTGTATCTTTTTCTTTCTGACAGGAGATGAACATTTGAATCAGGCCAGCATATCAGGGCCAAGGCAGTTCTGCTGCTGCAGTCCCATACTCCATATTGGTTTCCTACAAACTTGTCCCATCTTTTGACAGCAGCTCCCTGGCCACTTCTTTGTCCAACAGCAGGAGCAGGGGAGGAGACGCAGGTTCCTTGTAGCTCTCTCCTTTCTCCTCACATCCAGCATATTTAATGCTTCACATTAAGCGCAAATTTGAGATGCCAATCAGTAGAAGTCACTTTCTTTGAATTGGTAAGTTTTGCATGCCTGAGGGAGGCTTTCTTCCAGACAGATCTTTTACTTTAGTATCACCTTTTGGAAATAGATATGGGAGTCCATTTTCTTGTCACATACTAATATGGAAGTAATTCAGCACAAGCAGGTTTTCCAGGATCCAACCCTGCAGCTTTCATCCACAATATGCTCAGCAGAGGTACTACCTATTTCCAAGCCTATAAAGTCTATAAAGCATGTACTTCCTCCTCTCTGTGTGATGTACAGCATCTCCCAGGACTACATTTAGTGTGCAGCACAAATCAAATCCCTGAATAGCCAAATCTGCGTTCCTACTTCACTTGCTTATAAGACAATAATTCATTTTCCATTAGCTTTCACACAGATTATACTTCCTTTAATATTAACATAAAGAGGGATAGAATTTAAGTATAGTTCAAATTTACAGCAAATGAAAATGACAGTTTTTTTCCTTTCTTAGGTCTTTGAGTCAGTACTATTCATAAAAATATGTATCTGGCAGAATCTCACAACTTCATGCATCTGTGACAGATGTAGCTTTACACAAATTTCTCCCTCCTCTCACCACATTATTAGTGCCAAGAAATGAGCACTAGTGATCAACTTGTATCTTCTTTAGGAAACCAGATTTATTAGGTTGTAATGTAGGGTGATGAGATGGGCACGCAAATACCCATTTCTGTCTGCTGTCAGCGGTAGCAATCCAAACTGACAACCTCAGGCAAAAGTGCTCATTTAGAAGAAGCTCTTACAAACTCAGCTGCTCCTCGCCAGTGCGTGCAGCCCCACTGGCATCTCAGCAGCCCTGAACATCACCTTCTGCACAGGGTAGGGACCTGAATGCAAATGCTTGCTGACTGATAACAATTGTATAGCATCTTGTCTATCTGATATTTTTGTCTGAGAGGGTAAAATGGAAAAAATGCAAGTAAATATGTTAAAAGTTTGATATTTACCCTACTTATATATGTTTTTGCCATAGCAGGAATTTCCTAGTTACGTTTTATTTGTTTTGAAACAAATATAAAGTAAAAGTGAAGGATTAGTCTTTAAAGTGTTTCATTCAGGCATTGTGATTATAAAATTTCCATGAGGGCAAATATATTCTTCTGAGAGTCTCAAAAATATTTCAGGAAAGATTCTATTTTTCAAAGAATAAAAATATTTCTCTCTCCAACTAGACTTGAAAGGGTTTCCCTCAGGAAGACAAACTTCTGACCAGTTTTAAGACTCCTGCTCGAGACCCATTATATCAGAATATGTTAGCATATCAACTTCCCATCTGTGAGTACTACAATTCACTGCTCACACACTTGCTTACTTGTTTCCTTGTATGTGTGATTAGATGTTTTATTTGGATGATGATTAATGATCCCTCGTTGTTTTAATGTAATGCTGAAAGCAACAACAAATGGCACAGGAGCACTACTTAAATTCCCACCCTATCTGTTCTAGCTCTGGCCTCAGGCTTCTGCCCCATAAGATAAAATTGTTACTACATCAAAAGCTCCACATGGCAGGAATTGTGTTGTATGTGTGTGGCAACTGCAGGCATATGTTGTCTTAGGATTTTGTTCCTAAATACACTTATTAGAGGGGATTTTGGTACCCTGGTAGATAATATTTTAAATAAACAATATCCTTGCTCTTCTCACTGACAAGTTGTACAACAGTAGCACTGGCCAGGTGCCCAATTCCGAATCTTTATGGATGTTGAATGGTACAGACTCAGAGCTTGCTGCTGTGGTCCTTGTAGCTGCTGTGATGTTTGTAGGCTCTGCGTGCCCCTGCCTTCAATTTGCAGTCCTTCAAAGTGCTTTGGGGTTAAAACCAAAAACTTCTGTAGACAGTGCAAAAGGAGCTCCTTTGCAGTTCTACTGCTGGAGTGGAGAGGGATATCTACTTATTCCACAACAAACGGAAGGTGATGTTGAAATCTGTTTGCAGTAGTAAAAGTATGTACACTATGGTGTCCACGGGGTTAGTTTCATGCGTCGTGGCTGATACCGTGTATCAGGAAAGCCTGAACTCTTACTTACTGAATTCAATGTGCTATTTTTTTTTTTTTTAAATATATATAGGAAATATTTAATTCACCTGAAGCAAACAGACTTTTCCAGTTGTTCCATGCAAAGTGGAGCAAGCTAGTTGCCTTCTTTAATATGGTAGTCGCAGGTCCAGGTTCTCTTTTGAAGAACAGAGGACTTGAACCACAATCTCTGCTATTCTAAGCCACTGTGTGAATGGCCTGAGGGCAAGAATGGCACTACAAGTTGTGTGTGGGAGGAGAGAAGATAAAATCAAAGTTCTGCTTTGGCAATGACTTTCCACGGTCCAGGTGCAAGGTGCTGGCTGAGCCCTACAGAGAAGTAAATCCTTTTTAAGATTTGACCCAAATGACATCCCCCTGCAGGGTATTGTGTGTAAATGCAAATTGCAAAAGTAAATTGAAAAAATAAATTGAAAAAAGGATCACTTTTTGTTTTAGGTGCTACTAGTAACAAAACAAACAAACACAAAACCCAACAACCTGACAAACTGATAAATAATAATGTGAATCAACTGAAATGAATACACAGACATGTCTGTAGAGCTTGCATTTTAAACTGAGTGAATAAGACAAAGAGAAAATGTACTTAAGCATCAAGGTCACTTTCATTGAATATCTTTAAGTTTGCAAAGTCACTGGGGAAATAATTACAGTTGATGGAAAGAAAGAACAAAGAAGTGAATGCTTGTGAGCCCAGATGTGCAGGCAACAAATGGCAGTGAAGGTGCAAACAGCAGCAAGGTGCTTGCCAATGAGGTAATGCAAAGCTTGTATCATGATGAACAAAGGTTGAGATTATTGGCATTTGAAACACATTCATCATCAGTATCCATGTGGGGGAAAGCTGCATCAATAGTACTTGCCCTTGCTTTATTTCCAGTCTTCAGTGACTTGAGCTTAGCTGCTGACCTGAACAATGACTCCTCTCTCTCCCTGCAGAATTTGAGCTTATGTACAGCTCAGGTATGAGTTTCTGAGCAGGCGTCCAACTTTATGAAGATGTTGCCACAGTTTGGGGGAAAACAAAACAAAACAAAAAAAAAAACACCTCTTTTCTTTAGGCTATGTTGTATTATCAAAACTGCACAGCTGAATATTTGAGTTGTTCTGAATGCCCAGAGGATAAGGAAAGATGAAAGTCTATGCCAGTTCATTATGTATTTTGCCATTTTATTTTTCAAAAAGAAGTTGAAGTTTTGAAAACAAGTAGGAGTGATGAGCACATGGGTTTACTTTTAATGGGATTTGTGTATCTAAGTTTTCCACGCTATTTGGAAAATACTCAGGGATGATCAGCATAATTATAGGCTTGGGAGCAAGGCTTTGAGGGCAGTGCACCCTGTGCTGAAACAGCACCTGCTTATTTCCAGTTTTTAATGAAAAACTGTACTATTGGCAGGCATCAGTGCTGTCCGAGCTGTACCCATGATGCTGCGCCCTGCACAAAACTCTTTTAGGTGTCCAGTTGCTGCCTGTGAGCAGGGGTATCCGGGCCAGGCTTACTGTGCTCAGGAGTCAAAGCACTTTTGGGTCTGTGCAGCTGCTGTGCTGTGTATGCACACTGAGCCCCATTGAAATCCCATGGCTCCTGGGAAGCCTTCTGGCACCCTGTGGTTACAATGCATAGGGCCCATGCTGGGCAAGGCCACTCAGCTTCAAAGGTACTCGCCTCCCACCTATATGTGCATGGTTGTTAAAATATCAAACAATGCAGTAACAACAGTTGTGTGGTTCTCTGTGCTTCTCCTGAACATCTGCTGAGCGTTTCTGGCACAGCATGGAAGAACATTATCTTGTTTTATGGCTTGTCTTGTTCTAACAACATCGGAAATACCAACCATCAATATGCTCGCTCTTGAGAGCAAACCAATCACAGGTGTGTCAGCTGCCTACAATTATACTCGCGGGCTCGTATTCATCTTGTGTCAGCTCATCATAACTGCAAATCTGTGTATTTTTAAAGTTATTTATTGTCATAAGGATGAGCCAGATGACCTAATCAGTATGGGTTTTATGATTCATATGATGTATAGTAACTGATGTTAGTCAGAAAAGAAACATCTGAGGCTTTGAACAAATTTCCATTAAAATATGTTTTTCATCTTACGACATTTATTTCATGAAACATTAACTCCATTTTCTTCAGACTATTTTAATATTTAGAGCTAAAGGTTTTTCTCTCATTTTTGCATTACTGGATGACTATAATAACGCAGAATATATCATAAAGTTTACAGAGGGCTGTAAGTCTGAAACAATGTTACAGCTCAAATATAGAAATGAAACAAAGTCCAAGGAGAAAACTGTCAATGAAAATTGGTAGAAATTGGATATGTATGTAAATTACAAAAACTAATCTACTGAAATTCATAGGGCAAATAACCCCAGCTACTATTACTTGGCACCAAGTAGAAACATTTCATTGAAAGTGCTGCTGCTGGAGAAATGAACTGATGAACATAAATTGAACATAAATGGCTGCAGGCAAACTGGAGTACCGGGCTGAAAAGGAACAGAAAACATTGTTGAGCATTTGTACCCATGCCTATGCAAATGTGTGTGTTTGTGCACACATTGCTTTATACATGTGGGCTGCTCTGAAAGTACTCTCTCCTATTTTATTATGTTGCCCCACAACATCAGAGGCGGATGTTGGTGGTGTGGCAGTAGAGCTTGAACCTTCCTACAAAAATTCTGTTAATTTTTGTTGCTGTGTAACAGATAAAACAGCGTCTGACATGGAAGAGTATATGAAGAAAAGATGTGTCACTGAATTCCTGTATGTTGAAAAAATGGCACTGACTGATGTTCATTGGCACTTGATGAACGTTTATGAAGATCAAACAGTGGATGTGAGCACAGTGAGATGGTGGGTGGTGCATTTCAGCAGTGACAACAGTGACAGTGTTTCACCTCTACTGGTGAAGATTTTTCTGAATGCAACATACAGGCTCTTGTTCATCACTGGTGAAAATGCAAAGCAAAAAGTGGTGACTATGCTGAAAAAGTGTCCCTATCAAATGCTGTTATCATGCTCTTTGTAACTGTTGTAGTTTCCATGGAAATAAATAGGAGGCAGTACTTTCAGAGCAACTAACATACATACAGGCAAGTCTGGGGCATGGTTTGGAGTTCCACCCCAGCCACTTTCCCATGTAAAACTCACAATTGCTGCAGGCATGAAACTCAACCAGAGTAGGGTCCTGGTATTGATCGGAGTGGAACACTGCATGCTATCAGAGGTAACAGGAGTGGAAGGATGAAATCTGGCTTTCCATTGCTTGCACTGCTAATTGATTAATGCAATGTATTAGGTTGCTAAGTAAGTTCTTACGCAAAGTCTTAGGCCAAAATCTGATATCATTTTTATCACTTTAAATTTGGAATTACTTCATTATTTCTAATAACAGGGGAAAAATGAGGTTTTATTTTATCCCCCTCTCTTTCTAATCTTTGCTCAAAGTTCCAGTTGCTTCTTTGAACAAGATATTTTTTTCCAAAGATTCCCAATAGTAAGCATTAAAAATTACATTTGTGTATACATATGCACACATTAACATCCCTCCACCTCCCACATGCATAGATGGCTTAAATCGTTCTATGCAGTTTCCCAGAAACCATACTACAGGCATGGTATATGGCTAACGTTTATTAGACTTGAACTGTATTGTGGGTAATTGTCCAGTAATGACCTTTGGTAAATTATATGAAGTCTTTACTTTACTTAACAGGGAAAGCAGGGTCCCCAAACTCTAATATTATCATCATTCAAGATAATGAGCAATACAAACCATTCTATTACCAATCTAAAAGCAATAAATGTCAAAGTAAAGAACTATGCAATATTCTGGCCTGGAAGAACAAAGGACAAAAGTAATGATAATGCCTTTTTATGTTTGTAGTCTATTATATCATGCATAACAAATGACCCTGTAATTGTAGACAGTGTTATTTTAACAGGCTGTAAGGAGAAAATGGTTGGGGTGGGAAAGGAATGTTTTCATCACTATCCTGACAAATGCTACAGAGCTGGAAAATTGAAATACCTGTTGATTTGGGTTTTTGTTGTTGTTGATATTGTTTTGAATTTTACTGTGGTTTGTTCTGAGGTTGTTTTGTTTCTCACCACAATCACCCAGGGCTGTGCAATGTGACACCGATCCTTGTTTGACAGTCTGATGGCTTTTCTAATGACTTTGTAATGGACTAAGTTTTGCTCTCAGACAAGCAAAAGCAAGGACAAAAGTATATTTTTAAACACAGTTTATTGATTTTATGGAAATTCCGAATGTGGGCATTTGCAGAACATTCAGAGATCACACAGCTTTTGGGCATTTATTGCCAACCAGAGAGCTCTGGGTGAGTGACAGGCACTCCGGGTACTTCTGTGCATATTACTGTGCTATAGATTCAGAAAGATGTGGATTTGTAGAGTAACTGCTTTGAGCTATCTTTAAAATTTTATAATTCAAAATAGAAGCTAGTCAGACATTTGATCAGTCATTTTTTTTTTTAAGTTTGAGGTGAAGGAAATTGCCTGTAACTCAGACAGTCAGTGCCTCAGTTATTCTTTGGTAAAGTACAATAATTCTCACTTTCTTGTTCCTCACATTCATTTTCCCTTCTTGCTGAACAAATAATGTCTCTTAGTTTTCACGTCCTTCGTATCAAGAATCTAAGGGCTACAAAACAAGGCACTTACTGAAACAATTTTTGGTACTTATCTTTAGGTGGTTGAAAGACTTTCTTCATGCAGTTCTGATGACAGGAGGTAATTAGCATAAGTGACCATGTTACTTTAGGTGTACATGGTCAAATTCTGCCCCCAGGTACCTAGACTTGAAGTAAATCCAGCCATCTTACTCTTTCTCTTAATCTGTGCTTTCAGACTTCAGAACAAGTTTTAGCTGTGGGGAGGAAAGCAAAAGTTCTTTGCCCAGAAAGGGACCCTTTGCTGACATTATATTGCCTTATAGCTCACGTAGTTCTTTATAACTTCCCTAAAATGTGCTTATTTTATACTCAACCTTGCACAACAAAAAGGATTCCATCAGATTCAAGGCCACATAGAGTCAAGCCCTGTGGGATTTCATTAGATGAAGTTCTGTTTTGACTTGCACTGGTGCTTTTTTATCAGCTGACATGTAGACCATAAACAACAAATATTATATTAAACTGAACTAACCTTGCTTGTATTATCTTTATTAATGCTATTTAACAAGATGTCTTCAGCATATGTTTTCTGTTCTAGGGTCACATTTTTCAATCTCAGAAATTAATCCATGGAAGTATTTATCAGATAGAAAACCAACCCTTGAAACAAAATTGTAAAATGTAGATCTTTGCTCGTACTGCTGCTTAACAGAAGTCACAGGAAAAAAAAAAAAAAAAAACAGCAAGCAGTTATTTTACATATCTCTTCCCTTCTCAGAGAAAACAAATGATTAAACTTCTCAATATTTGCATTTTCCCAACCAGCATACATCCAAAACCCGTTAACTGAATGGCAGGGGTGGTAGTGCCTGTCATAGCTCTACTTTTGGAAAAGATTGGAACCAGAGCTTGCTGATGGCTCAGTTCCCTCAGACTGCAGTTCCCAGTGCAGATCCAAAAAAAGATGTTCCACATGAGAATTAGTCTGGAACTTACCTGAAAACAGTTGTATAAACAAGAAACATAGCTTGCTTTGTTTTTTTTTTTTTTTTGCTCTTTATTCCTCACTTCTAAATGTGTGCTACGTGCGTATCTATATATATGTTCATCTGTTTCTGTTTGTCTGCAATTTTATGAGGCAGCATCTGTGAGAAGTAGTTTTGTATAATAACATGCATATAAGCAAAATCAACAGTTGGGTTTAAGGACTGTGTTCTGTAGGCAGAACAGTCTTGGGTGACTGTTGACAGTTGCTGTGAATTGGCTGCTATAGAGCTGAGATATGAAGAGTGATTAAGTGGTTTATCTGAGGTGCCAAGGCTATTGACCTCTGTCTTGGATTATTACAGAAAAGAAATAAAGCTCATTTTGGTCTGAAAATAGTTATTCACATATGTAATAGAATTGCTTTTCTGCTTACTGCTGATTCCCCATCCCAAATGGGAGTTTGTTACTCTACTAAGTTTGTCAGATTCAAAAGCTGTTTCTGAGAGAACATATGTGGATACATCCTCAGACAAAAGTGTAAATGCTCATGCTGCCATTGAGCTGTGAGCAAGTGAAGTGACGATGTTTAAGGTAATCAGTGTGAAATAATTAGGGAAAATGTTTTAGAATGGCTTATCTATTGGGATTTAATCTCTGATATATTGTTGGAACTGAGTAAGGGGCTGTGTGAATGTTCCAAACATCAAGGTGAAGGCAGTGCAAGGCTTCAAATGGTACATCAGAAGCACAGGAAGTTTTGAAAAAAGTAGAAATCCCCAGTCTTCCTCTGGGGAAAAAAAAAATCAACACAACAAAAACCAACAAAAAGTAGGAGTAAGCTATTGCTAATCCACCTTTCAGCTTATTTGACACTCCACAGATGAGATTTGGCGTATTACTAGTGAAACTATAATGTAAGGATTAGCACAAACTAATTTACATATGTGATTTACCCTTCTTGGACTACCTCTGCAAGGTTTAGGGATTACCTCTGCAAGGTTTAGGGATTGCTTCCAAGCTACTGAGCAAAGTAACTTTATTACAGCCTTGGAGAATTTTCGTGTTTGCAGTACTGTTCTGTGTAAGAATAATTGCTCATTAAATCTTAGCCCTGTTGTGCTGCATCTCCATACGGGCAGGGAAGCAGTCCCATCTGAACTGGATTATCCATTCTCCTACTTGTGCTCACAAATGTCTGACTAATCACAGTATCTTCTCACCAGTTGTCCACTATCTCAGGAAGAGGGAAAAATCATTCTCAGCAGTTCCCCATATTGAACATAAGCTGGTTTCAATAGTTCTGCCTCTGATTAGCAATCCTGAAATTAATATAAGTTTATATCTTTAGATGTGTGCGGTACATGAAGACAAATTGGTTGCTCCTGGTGCTTATCTTATCAGCATGTTGTGCAACCCATCAGCAGAGAAAGAAACTGCTCTTCTTAAACTTGTTTTCTGAAACTTACTACTTTTGAAATTCAATATGTAAGCATCTCATACACATTTGTTTTACAGAATACGGGTTTTACCGACTACACAAATATTTTTTCGTCAAACTGAAGAAAAGTAGCACAACTACAAATTTTGCCTAAAAGAAGTTTGATTTAATTTTACTGAATAATAGGATAACTTTCATAAATGAATATGCTACTTTAGTTCATTTATGCTAGGCAAACTTCCAAAGCCAACATTTTTCCAACCTGAATTTCTGCAAAGATTAAAAACTTTCATTAGACTCAGCAGATAATATATACTGATTTTTTGCACGTAGTGCATAATTGTGAAGTAGAAGCCCTCTCTTTCTATAACAGGTCCCAGCAAGATACAGGGAAAGCATGGGAAACACAGTGAAGGCAGAGTAATCTGTCCATAATGTATTTGTTGTTTTTTTTTTTTTCCTTTTTGACTTCTTTTCACATTAAAACCTGAAACCTAAAAGGTCCAGCTAATTGGGAAATTAAATATGCTTCAGTATATAGAGAGATTGCATTTTGAAAAGAAGTTGTTTTGATCTGGAATTCCTCTTTACCCATTTCATTTCAACTCCCCCAAAATAACTTGTAAATGTTTTTATAACATTTAAATTTAGGATTGAAGACAGTTGAATCATTTTGAAGTGGCAAAATTTTGCAATTATAGGAAAGCAATGTACTGGCACAGTATTTTATTCAACTGTAGTAGCCCTTAAAAAATATGAAAAGTCAATATTGCATCATGTACTGAAGTAGACTTACTTTTCAGATAAGAGTGTTTTTTGATCAAAGAGATATGATCAGTCTTTCATGTATGTCTCCCAAGCATGGTACCAAGAAAGGAGGTGAAGACGTTGTGGACTTTAATTGGTTTTAGTGATTAGCAAACCTTGTATTTCTGTCTCCAGAACATTCTTAAACTCTGCATGTCACAGTTATGTGACAGTGACTTCCACTGGTTAGCTGTGCTCACTAATCTTTCTATTATGAAGAAGATAAAGTACTACACATTTTGTGCAGCTAAATTCTTATTAATTAATTATTAATGTAATCATTGAATTCAAGAGTGTTTTTGGTCAGTACTTCAAAAGTTGTATTTCTTAACTAATATGAACCCCCTTTTACCACCCGTCAAGTTGGCCAGGAGGAGCTTTAGTTTTAGGTACTTCCTGGCCTTCTTTTTCATGAAGACCAGTGAATAGTGTGATCTTAAGCACTTACTGTAAATTGAGGGAATATGATGGCATGGTTGAGAAGTAAGATTCATCTCAGCCAGTCTACATGGACATCAACCAATACACGCGCGCTACATGTAACATCTTTGAGCTCAGTGTGTGCTGTTGAGACAGTGATGCTCCATGGGCAGACCCATTTGAGAAGACTTGAAGAAATCGCAGGCAAAATGTCTAAAAGGCTGTTCTTCCTCTGATCCTTGTGCAACTGGCTATGAATTTTCTACATAAATGGAGGAGTCTTGAGGTCAGTGCATTCTGGAGGAAAGGACTTGTGTTAGTGAGGATGGAGGAAGGTGCAGTGCCGGGTTCTGTGGGACTCCACAATTTCAAATAGTCCCATCACATATATTTCAGAAGGAAGTGCTAATTAAAAGTATGAAAGAGCATATGAGATACTTGCAAAGTTGTTAGCCGAAGTTGTATTTATGCAGCTGTTATACACAGTAATTAGTCATAATTTAATGAGAAAGTAAGATACCGAGGTTTGCACTTCTTAAAGTACAACTGTCTCCCTAGAAAATGTTAGTGAGTACTTGTAATGAAGTAGTGGAAAAAGTATTTATCATTTCAGCAGGTGCATGAGAACTTTGCTGTTGTAGTTTTGCTTTGATCTAAATACATCACTGAACTGCTTTTCAAGGTTTTGAATGTGGTGGTGATAATTTTTGTGTAGAGCAGAGGGGAAGATGGGACGAGGTGTTATATATAGATGCTCTTTACATGGTTTGCATTAATGTGTCTCTTCATATGACTTTGCCATAAGTTCCTGCAGTACTGGGATATTTTTAGTAAAGTGGAAGTAAAAGCATGAAAAGTGCATCTTCTCAGTGTAATGCAGTGCAATATCTGATCCTGCTGGCATAAAGATCTAATTCACTGAAAAACTTTTAGATTTACAAAGAGAAATCTTTTGCCTTTACAATGACCTGTCTTACCTAAAGTGCTCTATATGCCCATAAATTTAGTATATGTGTTTTATTAAACACTATCTAATAATTATAATCACTTTGGCTTTACTCTGTAGTGACAGTTTTACTGTTTGTTTTTCTTCTTCCTCCCCCCCCCCCCCCCCCCCCCCCACTGTGTGGGGAGAGTTTAAATAACTTAGTGAGAATGTGAAACGTTAATTATCTTAACTACAATGCCAAATTTTATTGCCAGGCTTCGTTCTAACTAACTTTGTCTATTGTTGCTATCCACAGTTCAGAGAAATAATTAAAAGAACTTGGCCATTAGCAGCCTACAGGAATTCTATCTGTTTCAGCATTACCTCATTACCTCAAATTACAAGAAGTTATTTAAAAAGTAACATTACTAATGTAAAAAATGTTTCTAATATTAGGAAAGACAGAATGAAATAAACCAACTACATTGGTTTTGCATTGTTACCCTTTTGAAAACTTAACTGCAACACTGTAAGTTAAGTTATGGTTTGTTTTGGGCAGTATCCAGTACCTGCACCCTCCACTTGTGTATCCATGGAAGTTGCAATAGTAGAAAAGGGGAGAAAAACTACAGTAGCACAGTGTTTTCTAACCAGCTGTTTCACCATAGAATCATAGAATTGAATTATAGAGTTTCGAAATATAAAAGGAAAGTGTACTTTGAAAAGTGGTTTGAAACTCTGGGTTTCATAATGATCTACATTAGCAATGTTGATTTTTTTTAATTTTCAGTTGGATTTGACCGCATTTCATGGTGCTTATTTTTGCCTATTGGGTTGCCTCTCTCCAAGTGTTCCTCTCTTTCCTTTATGAAATATTTTCCTGTGTAAGAGAGGATGGTTCTATCATAAAGAGGTACATAGGCCTAAGGGAAAAAAAGTGTGACCTCCCCAGAAAGAGTCTGAATTTTTTCTATTCCATCACATTTTGCTGCTAGTTATTTGCATTTGCACATGCATAAGATCCATTGTAGTACTCCTATAAGGACAGATGAGAGTACCTATACAATTTTTTTAATGTGGCGTTTAGAACTACATATACCAGATTTCTTTTTTCCATTAGAGGCTTCTGGAATGCATGAATTGTGTGTTTCAGAGCACTACGTGCATAATTAGAGCTGGGTGAATTATTCATCCCAAAGAATGCTGACTGTGAATTTTCTACAAAAGCTCTAGCTGTTATGCTTATTCAGTAGAGTGAGATTCTGGTTTCCAAGGGCTCTTTATTTCAGTTGCACTGTTCACCTATGAAATTTGTATGCTTAATCTTTTGTTTTCCCTCTGAGATGATAGAGTATGCTGTTCACTCAGCTGATGTTTCTCCTGTCAGTGTGGCAGGTCTGACTGGCCATCTGACACAGAGAGATTTCTGAAGATGCGATCTTTCCCCACAGGCAGATATATTCCATCAGAACAACTCAAAACTGATAATCGGTTTGTCACTCACGTACTTTAGCAGTTTGCTGGTACTGTTTTGAGCTAGGCTAACTTGGCTTCATGAATATCATTCATTGTGATCTTAGCCTCCTCTTGAGGGAAGCCCTTTTTAGTAACTGGCTTCCAGAGTGTTTGCAAACAGAACTGACCTGACCTGACCTGACCTGGAGGTGTTGATGTGGCCTGACAGCTTGCAGAGTGAACACCCTGTGACTTTCTGTGGATGATTAGGCTTGTGAACATGTGTTTCCTGCTACACCAAGATCTGATTGTATTTTTCCAAAAGCTTCCAGCAGCGTCACTGGTCAGGCTGGCATCACCACTGCTGCCCCAGCCACCCTGGGAATGCTGCACAAAAAAGCACAACATTCTTCTCTCCTTGTTTTGCTCAGCAATGTTCATTTCTGAAGTGAAGTAATTTGGACTTTGCTTTGCCCTTGTTGGGAAAGGAAAGTGTTTTAAATGTGAAAAAATTGTTGGCATTGGTTCTGCTGTGACTGTGGGAAAACCAAGTCTGAAGCTTAAACCATGAATCTTGATTGCTCCCTGATGAGCATTCCATCTTCTGGTGCCTCCAGAACACGAAAGATGAAAAGGCCGAGAAGATGATCAGAGAGCTGGAACACCTCTGCAGGAAAGAGAGGCTGAAGGAGCTGGACTTGTTCACTCTGAAGAAGAATCTGGAGAAACCTCATTGTGGCCTTCCAGTACTTGAAGGGAGCCTAACAGGAAAGCTGGAGAAGGACACCTGATCAAAGAGTGTAGAGATAGGACAAAGGGGAATGGCTTTAAACTAAAAAAGGGGTGTGTTAGATAAGATCATAGGAATAAATTCTTTACTGCATGGTTGGTGATCCACTAGAGCAGGCTGCCTGGAGATATGGATGCCCCATCTCTGGAAGTGTTCAAGGTCAGGTTGGATGGGGCCCTGGCAGCCTGATCTGGTGGGTGGCAGCCCTGCCTATGGCAGGAGTTTGGAACTAGATGATCTTTGAGATCCCTTCCAACCCAAGCCATTCTAGGATTCTATGGTATACAGAAATTAGTTTTCCTAAAAATGCATGAATTAATAAATAAATTAATAAATGAAATAAAACCAATCCCTTGAGTGCTAATAAAGTAAAGATAATTCTCTTTAAAATATATATTATGTATTCATATTTTTAATATACTTGTTTGCTAAATTTGTGAAAATTTGGGAACCGGTGCATATTTCCTTATAATCTAATTATTTTACCCAGACTCTCTAATGCCAAGAGTAAATAATTAAGTAACTCTAATGGTTTCACTTATGCTTAAATTTTTTTTATTATTAAAAAAAATCTGTTTACTGCACATACAAATTACTTTATATTAAAATTTAAAGGTCTAGATTTTTTCACATTTTTTCCCCTCACCATTACTTGATCTACCAAAGATCAAAGATGTTAAATGAGGTATATGCTGATCCTTAATAAGAAAAAGTAAAAATAAAAAGGGAAATGCATCTCGTTAGCAACCAAATTGCTACTTTGAGCAAGTCTAATAAAGTCTGATAAAATAAACACCGATTACCACTATAGAAAGGAAAATTACTCATGCTTAAATTATTTGTTCCCTAGAGAGTAGAATTCACTTCATAGCATCAGAAAAAGATACTTTTTCACCTACATGATGTAAGATATTCATGGTCTCCCAGAAGATTTATGTACCACATAAAATGTGTTTAGTTTCTTCATAATAAAGGTTTAATAACACACCTCTTGTAAGCAACAGCATCTCTGGAGATATTGTCAAATGAATGTATGGTATATGTTTTTCCATTGATAAGAAAAACATCATGCATGATGAGAATTTCACCTATGTTTGTGCCTCACTCTGGTTATAAAATGCTGTAACAGTTTTTCTAGCTAATCTGTACTTATTGATTCCATTTTTTGTAAGAAATACAGTTCATTCGGGAAGAGTGTGAAGGAATAAGAAATTTTGGGAACCAGGATGTGGAATAAAATTTTTCACTTTACAGAAAATTGAGTGTCTTGAAAATCTGAAAAATTAGGAAAAAGGACTTCCTATCAGTTTTGGTGGAAGGCAGTGTGTTATAACAGCAGTATACAGCTTGCATAAAAGACCATAGGTTCTGCCCATCAGCATCAAGAGTTAAAGCTGCAACACTGGGAAATCCAGGTTTCTTTCTTGTGTTATTTTATTGAAGATGATACTAAGTTATAATACTAGAGATCTGAATTTTATTTCTGGCTTCTTCCTTTGACCTACCATGGAAAGATCTAATGTGATCTGTTTTTCTATTTCTTGTGTCTTGTTTAGTTAATATCCAGGAAAAAGTCATCTCCTCCTGTATTTAATATAACACAATCTACCACAGAGATTCTGGTAGATCTCCAGGAAGACAGAAAAAAATAGATGCTGTGAAGTAGATGATTTGAAGTTCAAATTTTTTCTTGCTGTAGTTCACATTATGTGGAAGCTATAAATAAGAGCAGATGTTGACCCAGGATGATCCATGTAAAACAGGCATAGATTTTGTCTCAGGAGTAGTATTCTATTTAAACTAGTAGATGAAGTCAATTGCAGTCTATCTGACCACACAGGTTGTTGCATGTTTTGTGATGCTCCCTTATTATCTTGCAACTTTACTGAAATAAGTTATCATAAAATATTTTTTCTCTCAAAGTTGAAACAAAGTCAGTCAAGGCACACTTCATAATAAAGGTTTAATAACATGTTTCTTGCAAGCAACAGCATCTCTGGAGATATTGCCAAATGAGTGTATGGTATTGTCCAGTGACTTCAATCAGCTCTGAATTAAAGCCAGGCCATACTTTGAATTATACTGTTATCAACAGAAAGATTAAGCTGAATCAGGAACAGAGGTTTTATTTATTTTCAGATGTATTTTATTTCTTAGGAATAAGATCTTAAAACATGGAAATGATCTATGAAATAGAAAACTATTTATATGGAACTGTGGTACTATTTGCAAATGTTATGCTCATCTTAGACTCAAATGACTTTTTATATACTCCAGTTTTAAAAATATTAAGGATGGTATCTTAAATTGCATTATCTGCCACAAGTTACGGAAGGAGCAAGAGATCCGATCTAAGCCACTTGCAGTATTTTGTTTTATCTTTCATGGTAACAAGTACAGTAACATTTAAGAGACAGTGACATTTCCAAGTTTTGACTGATGACCTACACCTTTTTTCTCTCTCTCTTTTTTTTTTTAACAGTAGTTTTCTTTATTAAAAACCTCAAATGTCATCATTCTCTTTTTCACTTTTTCTCCCTCCCTCTTTGCCTTTATCTGCTACAGAGCTCATTCTTCCTCCAGTCACTAGGCTTTTTTCTCCAGCTCTCTTTCCTTCTACACACAGTCTTTCATCCTTTGCAGTGGCTTGCCTTTAGGCAAGTTCTTGGGGGATGAAGCTGTCATCTTTCTTCAGAACAACACCCAGCTTTACCTGCTTGTGGCAGCCACACGTATGGAGTCTCATTGCTAAAAATCAGGTTTTCTACCCCTGAGCAGCAAGCAGCTTTGTCCCATCCAACAGAGAAAGAGTGTACACCCCACAGTGGCCCACTGAGTATGGGGACCTTGGGAAAGTCAGTGGTTCCCTTATGAAGACTGGTTGCCTGAGGAATACTAGAAATTTACTGGGCCTATGGACATCTGTATAGCTACTTTACAAAGGTATTCTTTTAGCTTCTGTCAAATTATGTGGGAGTATTTTTGCAAAAAGAATTGAGAATGCTTGGAGCATTTGATGTGACAAAATCCTTGCAAAATTGATACCATAAAACTTGGATCTGAGAAATACTGAATTTCATTTCAGCAGAGAGAGCAAATATTTCTTTAAAAAAAAATATAGAATTCACATTTCACTTGATTGTTCTTCGCAGGAATATTATTGAAAGGAACGTACTTATTTGCTAACTTGACTGAGAGTGTAACATTGTAAATAATTAGCTTAGCATTGCCTTAGGGGATGTGTTTTAAAGTGCAAGCAAATTTGGTAATGATGTAAGGAATTAGTTCCTCTCCTAAAGCTTCTGTATAGTTCAGTATTTGAAGCAGAGAAAACCATTTTCCTGAAGGCCTGACACTTGCATCAGGAATGAGATCTGCTGAGAAACAGCATCTCACTAGAGAGTAATGAGCTCTGTTTGATGCCAGCAGCATTTTAGGTTTTGTCTTTGAAAAACAAACAGAGAAACAAACAACATACCAGTCCTGAAATTTACTGTATTGCTGAGGAGAATCTGAGGAATGACATGTTGGTACTTCTGACATAATTCACAATCTCTGCCAGACTGTCACTTGTACAAAGCCATGGAATGATTAGGTATGACGGTTGTCAAGGCTTTGTTTGCCACCAACACTGCTTTACAATAGACAGTCACTGAGGAACAGTTTCTCGTTAAAGAGGAGATTCCTCAGCTTTCCATAAGTAAATGGCAGTTCGAATTGTCAGTCACTAGCATAAGTGAAACTTATCTAGCTGCAAACTTAAGTATTATCTGGAACCTGACTGATTACTGCACTGTACTTTGGGAAGATCAACTCCTTTTCAAACAAAAACTTGATACTTTTTCTTCATGGAGCTCTGGACACATGATGACATTTGAAAAGAAAGTGCCATTTTCTGTCTCCTGCAATTGTGGTGAGGTGTACTAGACTGGTGGGTTGGAAGCTAGCACACAACCAGAGAACTGGAGCATTAGAGTTGATTAATTAAGTAATCTCATGGATAATCCTTGTAAATTTCATCCTGACTGGGGTTGCTTTTCCTGCAAGGCAAGAACAGGTGTGCTTTCAGTAACATTGCTATTTTCCAGGGAAGCATCTTGTGTAAATGAATCACTACAACTGGTGAAACTCTCATGGAGAGGATTTTGAATGTTTCCCTTTAGAAATGAAACAGTATGGTTATTCCAGGCACATTTTATCACATTTATAATTGTCAGTTAATAATTAAAGTTCTCAGAGTGAAGGACTTGCACAAAAGATGATGCACCAGTACCCCTCACTATATATCAAGTACTAAGAGCTTATTTCTAAGGGCAATAAACTATAGGCTTGTTTGAAATGTAAACATACATGCCAAAAACTGCTGACTTTGGTGTGAGCTAGATAGGATGAGTTAAATAGAAAAAGCTCAGCTTCATCTTATATAATGTTTGCACTGTCTACAGTACCCTCAATAATCTTGCAAGCATCAGGCTTTTTTTCTTCTCTCTTATAAAGGCCTCAATGTTATATAAAATATACTATCAATTGCCTTCACTGCATTTTTGAAAGGTTGTTGCAGACTTTTTCTTTTAAATTCAATTCATACTTGTGTGTTTGCAAGTTGTTTGCTGATTTTCCTTTCACCTTGCATGACGTACCTTTTCCCAATTTCAGTGGCTGTTCTCACATTCCTTCTCATGCTCCAATTCAGGGAAGGAGAAGTGGCAGCTCTGTAGCCTGGGCAGGTTGTTAGCTAGGTGGACAAAAGCCTCTTGGCTCAACTCCAATTTATAAAGGGCAATGCAGGATGATGGTAACATTCAGCATGGAAAGAGGTAAAGCTGTGTTTCTGAATTTTAGATTGGAAGAAATACACATGTCTGTGAGTATAGATTGAAAGAAATACGTGTCTTTGAGTATTGTTTTTATAGAATCATAGAATGGCTTGGGTTGGAAGGAACATTATAGCTCACTCAGCTCCAACCTGTGGGTACAGCTGCTCCCCAGCAGCTCAGGCTGCCCAGGCCCCCATCCAACCTGACTTTGAGCACTTACAGGGATGGGGCACCACAGCTTCTATGGGCAGCTGTGCCAGCTCCTCACCACCCTCTGAGTAAGAATGTTCTTCTAACATCTAACCTAAATCTCCATTCTTTTAGTTTAAAGCCATTTCTCCTTGTATTATCACCATCAGGCTGCGTATAACATTGGTCTCTATATTTATACTCTCCCTGTACAGGCTGAAAAACTATTACAAAGTCTCTCTGGTGCTCTCTTCTCCAGGATGATATATGTATACATGCACCCACCTACATAGGTATATATACATATACAAATAACACCAAAAAGGCACTGGAGCAGGACTTAAAGACTATAATCACATCGTCTCTTCAGAACTGTAATTTTAGCTCCACCAAAGCAGTAGCAGCAGTACTAACTCCTGAAGCATTGCCATGCTGCCAGAATATGGACAATTGCTCCACAGATGTCGTAAGCTGGGATGTTTCTTGCTTTGACCTCATTGCTGGAGGCTCTGTCAAAGATGTCTAGCATTTACTACTATTGGTCTTGAACTGTTTATGCATTGCTTAGCATACTTACCTTGAAACTGGAGAAAATCATGGTGCGAGGGAAGGAAGTTCAAAAGAGTGTCTGCCTGTGGCAGATCACTGAGGGATGCTACATGCCTCAAGAGCAGCACCAAGGCATGGCAATGCATGCTGGTGATTTGATCTAGTCCCTACTTTGGGACTGGTGAAATCTCTTGGGAAGACTGTTGGCCTTCATTTTGCCTGCCCTGCAGCAACAGCCACAAAGCTGATGAGCAGCAGTTTGTGGTGAGAGCTTTGCCTGTGTAGGTAACTGGTTGCTAAGATCTCAGAGGATGAGTCCCCCAGATAAATATATCTTAGTCTATACTCAGAATCAGAACATAACACATCTTTCATAATGATCTGGTGTTCAAAGAACCCGGTTGACTCATCTGAACCCAGCTTGTGCCATGCTGTCTGGCAGAAACACAGCTTTGAATTAGCTCTGCTCCACATGAGCAATATATTTATTTATTTATTTTAGGAATATAGAAGAGTATGCAGACTATTCAATTCTGACATCCTTCAATATCTGACACTTTCTGCAGTCCAGGCAGAGTTATACTGTATAAAATTGTATCAGCCCATTGGATATTTTAGAACATAAACACACAAAAAGTTGGATGGTACCATAGTTAGAGTAATCAAATAATTTAGAATGCAGAAGCTGTGTTCCCACAGAATTTTCTTGCTAGGGGAATACCCAGTCTTAGCTACAAAGTTGGGAAGAAAAAGAGTGGAGATGGCCAAGAACTGATAGTTGGATAAATGTCATGCTTACCTTTACTTCTTATTTCCATTTAAAAAAATATTAATATTGAAAAAAGATAACTAAAAAAAAGATATTGCTCAGGATATTAAAAAATAATTAAGGTATTAAAAGGCTAAAAATCTTCATTATTAGAATCATAGAATGGTTTGGGTTGGAAAGGACCTTTAAGATCACCTAGTTCCAATCCCCCTGCTACAGGCAGGGACACCTCGCTCTAGACCAGGTTACTCAAAACTCCATCCAGGCCAGCCTTGATTGCTTCCAGAGAGGGGGCATCCACAGCCTCCCTGGGTAACCTGTTCTAGTGTCTTGCCACCTCCACAATAGAAACTTCTTCCTAATACCTAGACTAAACCTACCCTCTTCCAGTTTATAGCCATTATCCCTCATTCTGTCACTACCTGCCCTTATAAAAGGTCTGTCCCATGCTTCCCTAGGGGACCCCTTCAGGTGCTTCCCTGGGGGACTCCTTCAGGTGCTGGAAGGCTGCTATAAGATCTCCTTGAAGCCTTCTCCAGTCTGAAGAGCCCCAGCTGTCTCAGCCGGTCCTCACAGGGGAAGTGCTGTTCCCCTCCAGTCATCTGTTATCTATCCTTTCAAAGAGTTGATTCTCCTCCTGTTTGTAGGCTCCCTTTAGGTACTGAAAGGCTGCAGTGAGGTCACCCCACAGCCTTCTGTTCTCCAAGCTGAACAAGCCCAGCTCCCTCAGCCGGTCTCAGTGGGGGAGGTGCCCCAGTCCCCTGATCATCTTTGTGGCCCTCCTCTGGACCCACTCCAACAGCTCCATGTCATTTTTGTGCTGGGGGCCTCAGAACTGGACACAGTACTGCAGATGGGAACTCATGAGATCAGAGGGGCAAAATCACCTTCCTCTACCAGCTAATCATGCTTCTCTTGATGCAACCCAGGATATGGTTGGCCCCTCTTTTAAAACAAACACAGAGTTTTAAGATTGTCTACTGTGATATCCTATTTCCATAAGCATTGAATTTACTAGGATAAGAAAAAAACAAAACAAAACAGAATTTGAAGAAATAAAGAAGCATTTTCTTATCTTAAAAACTGTGAATACATGAGATTACTTTTTGTGCATTTCAATGGAGAGAGGGAGGTTGTAAGAGTTACTAGGAATGTATTTTTCCTTTTCAGACACGGTTGACATGAAGAGATACAGATATACATGCTTATTTTCATCCATAAACCAGTCATTTACACCAAGTCTATCGTAGTGCATTAAAACTTACTGGGGGGAAAAAAAGCAGCAGCACAACACTGAATTTACTGATTCAAAGGGAGGAAGAAGCAAACAACCTTACAGAATCTGCGTCTCTACCGTGGGTAATTCAGGGCATGGTCCAGTACTATTAGCTCTAGGAGATGCTGCCTGAGTAGAGAGGGGTTGAATTGGATGACCTCCAGACTGGATGACCTCCTTTCCAGTCTCAACCATACTGTCACTCTATGATTATATAATTTGATATACTTTTCTTTTTTTTTCCCCCTTTCTAATAGATTAACATGATGATTCTTTATCTAGTGTGACAGACCATTCAGGATTTTAGGAGATAGCATGCTGTTACTGTCCAAGGACAATTTCTCATGGTGGAGGAAGGGGAGAAATGTGCTTCCAAGCAAAGATGAACTAGCAAAGTATTATATTGGAGGAGGAGCCAGGAGAAAGGGTCTGATACAGCATGAAAATCCTGACTTTCATTTCTGTTTCATTTCTCTGAGTGTATTCAAAAGAAAGCCTTTTTTTTCCCCTCCATATTTATCCATTTACAACATATACAGTTCTTTTATATATATATATATATATATGTAAAAAGACGTGCTTACAGACAGTTCTGTAAATGCATACCCCTAATCTATCCTTGTCTATTCAAAATATCTACCACAGCTGTACTTTAATATTGCATCGTACTTGCCAAGTCAACTAAGTGAGGAATTTATTCTTATCATTTAGTTCAAGTCTTTTTATCAATTGAATTGTCTTTGGATTAATGAAATAATGACTACCTTCAGGAGTGCACTCAGCATCAGTTTTGTTGGTTCTCCTTTAAATGGTTGCTTTCAGGTTTTAGTTGAGAGTATAGACAAGTAGTATTTCAAAGGGAGCTAATTTGACATTTCTAAAAGAGCAGCCTTTTGTAAGATGTTTTGATTACATGGCAGAGCAGCCATAAAGAATAGCAATAAAGAGCTATTTGGCTAAGTAGAGCTTAAAAAGCTCCAAACAGGGGAAAAAAACCAATCATAAAATGACTACTCAAGTATAACATGAACAAGGGAGTTTTAACAAGCCCTGGGAGACAGACCTTTAGCTGAAATTCTCATGTCTCTGTACGTGTGTGCTGCATGATTTCAACATCATTGATGCTAGTGGAACAGGGGTGAAAAGTAAGATATAAGCGTTGCCCAGTTCTTGTGCTTCTCAATTTGAAGCAGGGTACACTCTCCTCCTAAAAAGTGTTACTTTAAAAAAAATGTTAGAAGTGGTGGCTGTGGAGATCTACAAGAGATGCTTTGTGCTACAGCTTATGTTTTTTTCCTTTTGGATTTGTACTAGTTCCTTCTGTCAATCTCTATTTCATAAGAGTAAATTAGAGGGATGTGTGGTGCATGTTGCTCAGTTTACAAGTTTCTACAATTTCCTCCCTAAGTACTTTAAATCTGATCTGTTTTCCATTTTATTAAAGCATCTCTGTCTTGCAGATGGGTACATATTTAAGATGGCAGAATTGTTTGGTAGGCTTGGAGAAAGGGATGGATATAGGGCAGTCTGAATATTTTCTCCTTTCCAAATGTTTTATTCATGCAGGTAGGCACAGTGATAAAAGGAGCACTGGTCTGCATGATTTTCTGAATGTAATTTGAATTCTTTCCTTTTCATAGTTGAAAAGAGGAAATCTAAGAGAATGTAGCTACTTATCAATTTTCAAATTCCTGTAGATGTTGAAGAGAGATGAGATCTTGTAACAACTAGACATTTTGTTTTGTAATATTGCTAAAAGGAGGAATTCTGGAGATCATGGTTTAACTTTCTTAGATGTATGTAGCTAGAACAATCTGGCTGCATGAGTGTGACTTCAGACCACTGATAGTTAAAATATGCATGTTGCACTTGAAAACCAATTTAAAAATAAAAGTAATGATAATTAAAAAAAAAAAAATCCTTTCTCTACCTCCAGAAGCTCTCCACTGCATTTTCTCTTTCACTCTGGAAAGTGAAGAGAAACACATTGTTTCAGCTTTGCAGTATTTAAAAATCAATCAAACAAAAACCATTAAAGAAAAAAGGCTCTTCTCATTAGGTCATGTTAATATTCTCTCAAAGGAAATAGTTGTTAATTCAGCATTCAGTTTATATTCCCAAATATTAAAAGGGGTGGTGCTGGCTCAGAAAAATAGTCCTGTTCCAGCACTCTGGTTCTGGTAGGGCTCAAAAATAGGTGCCAGGGGAAGAAGGTAAGAATATGTTGATCTGTCATGGGTATTTCACTCGTATACTTGCTCAGCCTTTGGTAGTGTGCACCTGAGAACTCTAGATGAGTTTTGCCAATATATTTGTCCCACTGCTAATTGAATCTACTAAAGTCTTTGATATTTCAACTATTTATTTTCTGTTCCAGAGTTGAGTTGTGTACAGTAGTACCTCTTGGTTTGTTTTCAGGCTGCGAGCTGCATCCTGGCTAACTCTCACACAAAACCATCCCATGTTTAAACACTCTTAATTTCCAATGTCTACCAAAAAAATCTTTTAAGTTCCTTGAAAATGTACCAGAAGTTAACATCAAAATGATCTATACTAAAACTATGCCTCTGTTATCATTATTGGGATGTCGCTATATGTGTAGCAGAGCACAGATACTATTCATTTAATCTCAAACTGATCTTTGGCAGAAACTTCTCTGATCTGATTACATAGAAGTATAGCTATAAATAAATGTATGCATACATATGTTTATATTTTTATGTAGTTGTGTATTTACTTCAGAAAGCAAAACATTGCATCTTTTACTCATACTGTTCTCTAAAGTTTTCTGCAACTTCACATCCTATTCTGCTTCCCAGCACTATTGCAATCTTTTTTTCCTCCATTTTTCTGGAACTCTATTACTGCTCTCAAAATATTCAGATTAGAAAAGAGGGAAAGGGAACTGGGAGTGAGCTCTTGAAGTGAAGGAGATGTCTACAGAGAGATAAATTCGTTTTCCATTTTCGCTTTTATCCTGTACAAAAAATATCAGGATTGTGCAGTAAAACAACACTTGAGTCACAGATTGCTTTTGTATAATCAATGAATATTAAGATGTTATAATTATGAAATAAGCAAGAGAGTTTGGCAAAGCAGACTACGATAACAGAAAGAGAATAAAAAGCTTACCCCTATCCTGGGCTCACTTACAAAACTCCAGCAGAGCAGATCTCCAAAAGAGATCCTTCCCTACTGGTAGCCAGCTCTTAAATAGGTCTAGGAGGTCTTCCAGCAGCACAGGTGAAGGCAATTCACCTGTGCTCCTGTGGTTGACTCATTTCTAGCCTCAGGTGATCAATCAGAGGTTCAGGCCGTGACTCAGAAGTTCCCATGCAGCTTTTAGGTTGTGGATTTCTGCAGTAAGAGAATTCCTTTTTGTAGCATGACTGCTCTAAAATTTGACTTTGAAAGCATTGTTGGCATTAAAATATGTATTTAAGGATTTTATTTTATTTTATTTATTTATTTTTTTTGGCATGTTACCATTTGAGCAAATTTGATCTGAGGCTGTCCCTTGGAAACTGAAATCCAGTGTTTGAATTAATTTCTTAACAGATTTTTTTTCTTTCTCCATCTCCAAAAATAGCCACCTCAAGATAAAAGCAAAAAGCAAATGAACTCCACTGCATATTCGAGACATTATTTCCTGCTTATCTTTTCAGATTAATTTTTTGTGTAATTAGAAAAAGCGATAAGGCATAGGCACAATGGATTAAATATATGAGGAAAAATCGCATGGAAGATTCATATACAGAAGACCTTACACAGCACTATTATGTGCACAGCTGTGGACCTATGATCAATAACAATCTCTTTTCAAAGAATCTGGCTGTCCTTTGAAGTTAATATCAGGTCTTTTTCCTCAATAGAATACCAAAAGGATGAAACAAAATGAGGAAATAGCCTCCCAGGTGCTGTTTTGATATCCCACTTGTGGGTATCTCCTTGGTAATACCATCCAAATTAGATCGGAGCAACACAAATGTATATGAACTTGATAAATGCTGCAATTATGGATTGATTTCTTCAGCAGGCCTTTTACACATTGTTAATGGCTGTGGTCGAAAGAGGCTTACCTCACAATTTCTGGTCAACTGTAATTTATACTCTGGTATTTCTTCAGAGTTGATTGACTCTTGCCTGAAAGTATGGCTCACATCCTTCTTTTACACCCTGGTTTTAATATATCTCTACGTGATCCAGTTACACAATGCAGGGAAGCTTGCAGCAGTAAATTTAACCTCTTCAACAGTGCAACTTTATGTGCCTCACATGCACGTATGTAATTTGCTGTAAGTCCTGAAGTCTTGTAGAGAGGCAGCGCTGATTCTTTGAAAGTAATGAATTCTGACTTCTGAACTTGCTTTAATGTAGTTAAGACAGAGGATATAGCAGCAGAAATCTGAAAAGGGGGAATACTGCATTACTGCTCAGAGTAACTTCACTGCTTTTAGCATCCTAAAAATGTTCTGCATCTGCCCTATGCTAATCATCTGGGCTTTTTCTATAGCAATGGAAGATGTCAGTGGAAGTGTGTATTGTTTTCCATGCAATGGAGGGAACATAAATATAAACAGCTTTCACTAGACTAATCCCTCTTCAGCCATGTTGGATAAGTTTCTTGCAGAAAAAGTTCATTGGATAGGATTTAGGAGACATACAAATGGTGGAAAGGAGGAACAAACATCTATAATACAATTATAGACATATAGGGCATCAGTATGCTGAATTTCCATTTGAGTAATCATGTAAACATTTAATCATGTAAACATTGTAGGTCCCCTAAACTGGCAGGCTTGTTCCCTGCCTCAGACAAGTGAAAGATTTGCTTTTCTTTGAGTGCAGAACTGAATGTCTTTGCCTCCTTAGCAGAAACTGAAGTGCTGAGTGCCTCTCCACCATCACTGATGTACCTTTGTCAAAGTGAAGCTTGATAAATAGTTCTAAGGCACACCTCAGAAGTTTGCCACTCAACGGAGACGCTCTCTCAAAGATGAAGACAGACGTTAACCTACATCATCTTCATATGTGAAAAGATCACCTTAAAAAGAAAAGCAGGAGATTTTGAATAAATAAGCCCTGCAAATTTCTGACTCCAGTTTGGTGCAGAGCTGACTTTTCAAGAGTACAGGGCACGGAGATTTTCAGGGCTTAAGAGTTCTCATCAGACTTTTGTCATTCTAAGGAACTGCATAATATGAGATTGATTGATATTTTCTTTTTTATTGGAGAATTGAACAATAAGAAACTCAGTATATTTATTTATTTATTTATTTATTTTAAAGGAAAAAAAAAAAGCATACATATGAAGTGAGATCCTGTACTTTTAAAATGAATTAAAAAAATAATGTAAACAAACCTTTAGGAGCTTAGCTTTTGAGATGCTGCAGAATAGAGGAACAAGTGAAACATGAGCAGCTCGAAAATTATTCATGGATCATTTTTTTTCATCCTTATGAAGAAACCTGTAGAAGTGCGGAAGTTAAGTATTCAGTATTCAATTGGCAGAATTGTACAGCTGTAATTTCCGTTATAGAAATTAATTGAAAGACTCTGTGAGAACTACAAAGAGCAGGAAAATAAAGCATTCAGGATGGAGAAGTTAGATGAAAATATACTGAACTTCATATCACTAGTTGTTGAAACTTTATGCTCATAAACTCATTACCTTGCTTTGCAGCAAAAACTGAGGAAAACAAAGATTTTCTATCCGTTTGGTGAGAATTTCAGCTAGTTGGTCAAGGGGACAGAAATAGAGATTACTTTAGTATGTGTACAGGACTTTTTTTACCAAACAACAAGAAAAAAAAAAAAAAACAGATAAAAAAGAGAAACAAGTTGAATAAGCTTCAGTTTATTATTACACACTTTCTATTACAGAGTTTGATCATGTCATCTTGATATGGTAAAGTCAGAGCAAGAGTGTGTAATTCAAATACTTATGGTTTAAATGATCAAGACATGCAGGAAATTACAGTAATCCCTTTTCTTATTTGCACAACAGGGATTTGCCAAACAGATTTGATGGTGCCGTTTAAAATTTGCAAACTCTTTGTCATATAATGACCCAAGGCTGAAACTTCATAGCCTGAGTCTTCTTTCTCAGAGGTGCTCCTTGACAGAAGGATGCATTGTATTATTATACCCACCATCAAGCAGTGGGTAGAACAATGATCCCTACTGTGAAACCCTCAGAGGTCGATCTAGCTCTAGATGAAGAATCAGTGGAGGGTCCCATCGATGCAGTCACAACAGCAACGTCAAAGGTCCAGGTGCACAGCTCCCTATCCACTCTCATCCTCTGCACCCAGAATTAGCAGGGAGGCCATCCATTAACTTGTCTACCTTTCCACCCCCATCCCCGCCCCTCATGAAAGAGGTGGTATCTCTTCTGCATGGATTACTGAAGAAGGGGGCAAGCATGGACTTGGTTCCTTTTGGCTGCTACGTTGGGGTGACAGGATTCCAGCTTCCAGAGAGCTACTGGAAGCCTGGGGTCCTGGAGCTAGGGGCATCTCAGCTTAAAGACAAGAAAGCTATCCTACAAGTGCTTGAAGATGAAGTCAGACCCTCCATGGTGGTACATAAAGAACAGCAGTAGATTAATAAAATCAGTTTAAGAGTGAGCTGTTCCTTTGGAGCTGATGAAAAGATTGTCCCCACAAGGGTGTTCAGATAAAATAGCTGTCCAGAGGGTCTGCAGAATCTGTCCTTGGAGGTATCTAAACTTAAAAGGAAGAGACTGGGTGCTCCCAGATATCATTGTTTCCTCTGTGTGCCTCGATGTCATTTTCTGGCAGATATCTTAGGAGGGCAAGAGTTTCTCCTTGGAAACCTGCCTGCAGGCTCCCATTCAGGGCCTAATAATAATTCTTACTACCAGACAGGGAGTTCATCCTCCAAACAAGGGAACAAAAAGCCACAAATGCAGTGGCCAGTACTCATGCAACCAGTGACATTCAGGTCACAAATGTGGATCCAGCAGAGAATGGCGTGGGGCCTAGGTGTGTGTCTGTTAGCCAGAGAAAAGTGTGTGGCCAAGACATGCCAATCATACAGAGAATGGCAAGGGGCTCAGGTGTGCCCATTCACCTGAGGATGGAGAGCAACCCATGGGGGTGGATCCACCACAAGACGAAGAAGGACTGATGGAAAATGGAATCACCTGTTACAGACATGACCTTGCATTATCATCAGTGTGCCTTGTCTTTCTGCCTCAACATCAGGAACAGGATTGTAGAAGAACCAGGCCAACTCCCTGTCTGCATCACAGTGTCTGCCCCTACCTTTGACTTGGAAACAACAAGCAATTTAGGCATCTTGAAGGCTCACGTATTGGATTACCAAGCAATAAGCAGATCTTTTGTTGATTGTTTGATGGATTCTTCAAGGCCTTCTTTCTCAGCCCTCATGAAGAAATTGCATCTCTTTTTCATGGAGCCCCAAGAGAGGGGAGAAGATCAGGCTAAGTATTAGAAAAACATTCATCTGTCAGAGGGTGGTCAGGCACTGAAACAGGCTCCTCAGGGCAACAGTCACAGTCTCAAGCTGCCCAAGTTCAAGAAGTGTTTGGACAGTGCTCTCAGACGCAGGATTTTAATTTTGGGTTGTCCTGTGTGGGGCCTGAAGTTAGACTTGATGATCCTTGTGGATACCTTCCAACTCAGGATATTCTATGATTTTTAGAGAAGCATTCTCCAAAAATACACATTTTTCATTCCACTCCTATCATATCTGTCCTATACGGTTGAGGTCAGAATCTTTCGGTTATGATTGCAGTTATACCTAGTGTATATCCATCTTTGTGGATGACACACAGCTTGTAACAGTCCATCTTCTCAAATAAATATGAGAATATAACCTCATCAGATATATTGTTCAGCAGAATACCACAAGGAAGATGAGATCTGGGTGTATATGTGTACCATGTAATAGCCCAAGTTACTGTATATACAGATAACTTCTTTTATTTTGTGTTCTGTTCATGCATACATATTTTACTTTTAGTGGCTATAGTAGAGACTTTCCTTGAAATTGGTATTTAGTATCCAATTAACAAAAGACTGAAGTGCAGCTCTGTCAAAAACATCCTCTAGTTCTGATGTGTCTACAATGAAAGGCTGCTTGGTAAAATATGTATTGATTTCTTTGGAGCAAATGTGCAATTGTCTGAAATGATAATTCTTTGTGAGGAAGTTACTGGGAAACTGCTTGATTCCATGTCTGAGGTGTAGGTTCAATACCATCCATCTTATAGTAAGGCTGAGAACAGCCAAGACTTGAAGTTGTAATGCATTGACCCTTCATTCTCTCAGCAATTGCTGCAAACAAATTGCTGGAGTTCTGATAGGTTTAGCTTGTTGCAGGTTAAAGATCAATGTTCAATGAACATATAAGGCTGGGAGACTAGCTTCTCTCTTTTTCCCATTAATTTTGAAAAAGGGCTGTCTGCAGGTGAATTGTCTGGCTTATGTGAGAATCCATAACCAGTTGGAGCAAAATTCCAGGTGTAGTTAAGAGACACTTCAATAATGTGGAGCAGGTATGTCATAAAGGCAGCTTTCTCTCCAGTGTGCTTCAGTGTGGAATAAAAAGAGCTTTGCATAAACATAATTTGCAAATCACTTTTCATTGGACTCAGTGAGAGAATTGAAAATGGATATTTTTGAGGAACTTACACTCTTAAGAATGACAGAGGGAAGAGAAGACTCTTAACACAGACAGAGGGAAGGGAGAACTCTTTTGGTGGATTATTAAGGTACTCTAGACCCATCTGAACTTTTTATCACTTAATTCTAACAGCAAATATTAATAATTATATCTGCTGCTTTTCTCACTGCCAGTGCTGTCCACAGATCCACTGGGGCGCAGAGATTTGTAGAACTGCTGTGTTGTGCAACACTTTTTTTCTGTTGTATTGTACAGTCATCCACTAGACAGCTAGAAGTTGCATATTTCATCTACAAAAAGCCTAAAAAATCATAGATGTAAGTGAAGAGAAAAACTTTCACTTATCTCTGAATTGTATGAATTTAACTGATTTCTGTCTCTTGTCTGCAGCTGATTCGCGTTTCCAACTTCATTGGTTTTCTTTATTATTTTGATGCACACTAGCTATCTTGCTTATTTCAGTCCTCTAGCAAGTTAAAATCTTCACCTCCCATTTTCTTCTGAAACAATTGTTTCAGATCCTGTATGTGTCCCCTTTTTGTATCTGATGTAATTGTTTTTGTATTACTTTCATTACTTTCCCAGAAACCTTCTTAGATATATTCTTGATCAGTTTCAAAACTCATTCAGGTCTATTAAAGCAAAGCTGGTATTTCATGTTAACCATTTTAAAAATGTATTTCAGTAATTCCCAAGAAGTAAGAAATGAAGTTCTATTGTTTTGTTTGTGGTGTTTTTTGTTGTTGTCGTTGTTTGTTTTTTCAGATTTATATTGAACATAGTCTGATTATCTCTCAAGGGTAAGTAATAGCACCATATTTTAGGTAGTTTTTCCCTTACCAGATTTCCTCTCATTTCTAGCTATCTGCTTTAGTACATCTAACATATAACTGCAAAGTTAGATGGGTTGCTTATTTTGGTTTTGGTTTCAACTGCTGGAAAAAAAAAAAAGAAAAAGTATCAACCTTATGGTCTATTTAGGAAAAGAGAAGTGCTACATTTTCAAACTAGCCTAGAGATGACAGTTTGGTAATGCATCGTACAGTTAGCCAGAAGCAAGAATATTATTACCAGGAAAGCCTGAGAAAGAAAGGTACAAGCAACAAGAGAGATGCTAAGATCTTAAGTAAATTATTCAGCTTGCCCTCAGGCCTTCAAAAAAACCCCAGCCAATTCACAGGTACCACCTTAAAGTCAGTGAAACAAGTTTTGATCTACAGTCATCTTGATTGTCTGAGAAATACAGAGCAGTAATGCTGTTTCAGCTGCCTCGCAGTCCATTGAAGTGTCTCAGCTTGCAGATTTACACTGAACAGAATTTGGTTCTCTAAGGATAGTTCATAGCCTTCGGGCACTGGTACTTTCAGGTTACAATGCTTTTCTTCTTTCTAGTTACCTTAATAGAATCTTAGAATGGCTTGGGTTTGAAGGGATCTGAAAAATCATCTAGTTCCAATTGTTCTGTCATAGTCAGAGTTGCTATCCCCTAGATCAGGCTGCCCAGGTCCCTAACCAATGCGGCTTTGAATACCTCCAGAGATGGGGCATCCACAACTTCTCAGGGCAGCCTGTTCCTGTCCCTCATCACATTCTCAGCAAAAATTTCCACCTAATATCTAACATAAATCTCCCCTCTTTTAGCTCAAAGCCATTTGCCCTTGTTCTGTCACTATCAAACCACATAAAAAGTTGATAACTGTATAAACTCTCCTTAAATACTGGCAGGCTATAATGAGGTCTCCCTAGTGCTTTCTCTTCTCCTAGCTAAACAAGCCCAGTTCCCTCAATCTATCTTCACAAGAGAGGAGCTCCAGCCCTTTGATCATCTTTGTGGCCTTCCTCTGAACCTGCTTCAGCAGTTCCATATCTTTCATCTACTAGAGCCCAAGGCTTCAATACATTACACTGAGTTGGACTCAGTGATCTTTAGAGATCCCTTCCAACCCCTACAATTCTGTGATTCCGTGAATTCTGTGAATTCTGTGAATTCTTGGTCTGACAGCCACAATTTTTCAAATATAATGAAGATTGGCTTGGCAACAACACAAGCCAGTTCCTTCAGGACCCTGTGGTACCTGTTATGATAACTGTTGCATTCATTTTTGAAGCTGAGTGAGTAGGGGATTCCACATATCTCAGCACACTCATGATCTGTCATCTGTCTGCCCTAACACCTCACAAATTCAACTGTTAGAACCTTCAGTTTATCTTTAGTCTCATGACATGTCAAGAGATAATTTAGTAATTATCTGACAGATATTGTCCATCCGTAAAATATATTTATATATATAGAGAGAGAATGCTGATACTAGGTGAAATCACTGGTAAAACTGTCTTCATAGAAGTGATCTTTTACATGAATTTCTTTGTGAAAAATCCAGCAGGGATCAAAATGGGAAGATACAAAACTGTGGTCCTATATTCCATTCCAATACCATTCTTTCTCAAATCTCCCTCTTTTTGAGACATGTTTTCCTGGTGTTGACACTGTCTGTAGGTCGGGTAGTTTGCTTTATGGTGTCCATAGTGAAGAAGATAAAAGTGTTGTACGGGCTGGGTGTGCTGGTGTGCTATAACATGGTGATTTACTCCTTCCTCTTCAAAGAGTTTCTCATATGCCAAGATCAGAGAGGCTAGTTGAATTGCTGACATCTAGCAAATAAATAGCTGCAGGATAGCAGATGGCTGTTCCAGCCACTCCATGTTTGTGCTTTAGAGAGCTGTAAATACACATGGCTGTGCTCATCATCTGCTGTTGAGTGCCTTTTCTACACACTGCAGTGAAATAATAATGTGCAACATTGTACCCTGATAAGAGCCAATTTTACTCTTGGTGTACCACTCCAGTGCTTTATAAAAATTTATCTGTTCTGGTAGGATGACTTTTAAAATAGAACCACAATAGGTACCACCTTCTTCAAAACATTTCTTATTGCTGGTGAGCTCATAAATCCAAATTGAATTGGTTCGAAGAGTGCATGAGCTATGTGGGGTAGCCAGTGTGAACTGAATGCAAAGATTTGAAATTCTTTGGAGAGAGCCACTTGCACCGATTTTCTATCAAATACTTACATACCAAACATAAAGAAATTATGCTGTCTTCAGTTTGGCGGATTAACATTTGTCATTAACACTGTTTTTTTAATTCACTGAGTCACTTGGAGGCATCTGTTGGTGAGCTGCAAAGCTTAATGAGATAGGAAAGGGATCAGTGTTACTCTAATTGACCACTCAGCACAAACTTCACAGTTTTGTTAGTACATACCTTTTCTTACTTAGGAAAAAAAAATAAAACATAAATAAAAGTGGGAGAATTCTAGGCATATAGAACCTTCTTTACTAGCTAATACTGCCTTATTTTCTGAGACGGTTTCAAAACAAGATGTATATTGTTGCTTGTCTGCTGTTAGATTTCACCCCTATTCCTTTCTCCTGGCACTGAGAATACTTGCACATATTTCTGGCCAGCAGCCTGGGCTTGTGAAGTGTTGTCTTCCACAAAACAGCACAGTAATCTTTGTGCTGCAGCATGAAGCTAACTGAAGTGTGTATTATTTTCAAAAGATGTTCTCAAAATTAAGCATTTCACCTCCATTTGGTGCCATTCTTCTTCTGTTGGCCTCAGTCTGGACCAGAAACTCCCAAGTGTGACAGAGTCAAAGTTTTTGTGACTGTAAGATGCTAACTGCAGTTTAGTTTCAGCTGCTAATTTCTTTTTCTTCGGCTTATCTCCCTAGCTCTTTTCTCTGTGATGTTAGCTTGATATATTTTTTTTCCTCTCCTGCAGTGTTCCTCTGATCTGAGAGGCATCAGATAGAGAAGACATTCATTCATCTGTTCTTTCATTCCTTATTGCTTGCCTTAAAAGATCAAGAGCCAGTGTCCAACTCCAAATCATATATGAAGCAGATTGACAGAACTGCAAGTCCTTGAAAATGAAAGTTTTGTTTTGACCAGTCCTATGATGTCTCTTAAAGCCCCTATCTTGGTATGATCGTACAGTCATGATGGAAAACTGAGCCATCAGTTCACAGAAGAGTAAAGTATTAACTGCTCAATGTAAGGCTTCAATTATTTTCTCCTATAAAGTGAATATTACCATCTCTTCTTCAACCTGCAAACAACTGTTGGGTCTTCTTTGTTCATTTCAGTTGCTCTCAGTTCCCTCTAAACATCACCCTGCTTATGCACAGCCTGTTGCAACTCTGTCCTGTGCCTGAAATGCAGAAGCAACATATGCTGAAAGAAAAAGCTATTACCAGTTTTAGCACTGGATCTCTAGACAAAATTGCACAGGTAGGTGTCCAGGAAGGTCTTGAACATCTTCAGAGAAGGAAACTCCACAACCTCTCTGGGCACCCTGATCCAGTCCTCTGTCACCCTTATCATGAAGAAGATCTTACACATGTTTGTGTAGAACTTCCTTCTGTTCCTTTGCTTCAGTTTGTGGCCATTTCTCCTCGTTGCCCATAAGGATGTTAAATAGCACTGGTCTCAGCATCAGTCCCTGAGGAACACCAGTCATTACCTGTTTCCACTTGGCCCCTGAGCTGTTGACCACACTCTGAGTGCCAGTTCCTTATCCAGTAAGCGATCTGTCAATCAAATCCATTTTTCTCCAATTTAGTGACCAAGATGTCATATAGGACAGCGTCAAATGCTTTGCACAAGTCCAGAAATATGATATCAGTTGCTCAATTCCCTTCCTCTTTTTGGCTTTCACTCATTTCCCTTCATCATTCCTGTATTCATTTGTCCTCTTTATTTTTTCTATATCCAGTCTCTGTTATGACATTACTTACTACTACTGGTTCACTTAGCTTTTTTTTGTTGCTTCTTCTTTCCTCTTTGATCTGACCACCAGAGTACTATGTAATCATAACTGAAAAGATAATCAACCAAAAGGTAAAAGTACAGCTATTGTTTTCAAAATAAAATTATCAAAGACATCCAGATCTCCTGGTTTCATATTTTCAATTTGTGTTCTTTGTTATTACAACAGATTTTTCTTACAACCAGGAAAGGAGTAATTATTAGGAAGGAAAAAGGAAAACGAACTTTTTTTTTGAAAACAAATGTGTATGCACATGAGCACACGCATGTACACAAATCTAGTTGATAAACTAGAAATAATTTCTGTAATTGCAAATATATGTTTTACAGAAGAAAAATTTTTACTTACAAGTTTGATATGTTACTGCAGCTGTATAAAGCTCAAAAAGAGAGGAAAAAATATTCGAATATATTAAATTGCTTTATTATCTCTAAAACAGGCTGAAATAGATTAGAGAGAGAAATAGAGAATCAAGAAAGAAATCCACTCTAGAAACAAAAAGACAAGGTCACGTTCTATACTGTAAGGACTTGTTTTGCGGTTACACAGTATGGTTTTTACTAAAGTTGTTTCTGACTTTCTTCTTATCTAAGAGGTTTTACTTGGATTAGTAAGCCAATGTTCTGATCCCATCTGCTGCTTTTATCTTTATTATCTGCATTTCACTGACAGTTAAAACATTTCTCCCAGAGAAATGCACCAAGTTATATCTGAGCTTTTGAATGTGGCATTCAGTATTTGGCCGCAAGCCAAAGGTATGTGTATGTATCTCAACAGTAATTGAAACACCTTGATGAAGCCTTTCCTTGCTCCACTTTATTTCTTTGAGAATTTACCACCTCAGTGTATCTTTGGGTAAAAATCATCAGTTTTCTTTTGGAAGAATACACTTTTTTGGAATACAGGCTTTCTGAATATTTAGCCCTCTGGCTCATCATGTCATTCATTTTCATGAAGTTAAAGAATCTACAAGGAACTTCCGGAGCTTTCTAAAATTATGTTTGCAGCATGTGCGTTTTCACAGGTCTAATTGATCCAATTCTTTTGTTGATTTAGAGAGCTATCAAATATTTTTAAATAAATTGTAGATAATAATTTATGTAAATATTATTATATGTAACATATGTAATAATGTTGATGAGCTGATCACAGTAAGTAACTGTATATTTTGCATCTTCCCATGCTGAATGATTTCTTAGAAAATTAAAAGTTCATGGGGACCTGGCAATTGAAATCCTTTAGTAAGGCACTAGCTCATCACTAGTGGTGTGCTTTGGTGGCCACCTGCCAGGGAGAGTAGTTTTGACAAAAACTGTAGCACTCCAGGGATGGGAAATCTCTTTCTCCATGAAAGTATTGTCAGAACCTTGTATCCTAAGACGTACAGCTTGAGAAGATTATCAAACCATGTAACATGATCTTCTCCATCTGTGAACGTAGGCCAGGCATAATCATGTGAAGGGTACAGAAAGGTATTTTTTGGAAGAATTGGTGTGAATGTCTCTTGTGAAGTGTGCTTCTCTCTCTCAAAACATTCTGTTCTAAAGTATGAAACCAAGCCCAGAGTTAATAATGGCATAATTTTTAAAGATTCCTTCCAACTCTAAAAATTCCAATATTCTATGATTCTATGGTAACTCTTCAGATATTTTGCACTCATATTTTTAGAACTCACTCCCCAAAACCTTCATTTCAGTTTTCTGCATCATGTCTGTAACATCAGTTGTCTTTTCAGTAAAAAACAAAACTGCTCTCAGACCATCAACACTATGTTTCTATCAGAACTTATTTTCTATGTATCTTAAAGTGTGTACACTCTCCTTCATCATTGCTTATTTTAGTATACTCCACTAGGCTATTTATGTGTACTTAATTTAACTCACCATACATGACTGAGAAGTTTTTTTTCTTTCTATCACACAAAGTCAAACTTTTAATTTTAAAACAGAATAGGGAAGCCAAGTTCTTATGCTAACGGTGTATTATGTATCACCACTTATCTTTCAACTGTGTGATCTTAGAAAATCTTGATGTAAAGATTTTGGTTAAAGGAATCTACCATAGCAACTTTCCAGCAATTGGATCTCATCTGCCTGTTAGCTTACATAACAACCTTCTTGTTAAACACTTCTGCAGTGTATTCATGGTTTATGATGAAGTTACTCTTGAACCTTCACTTTGATAAAGTGCGCTTTGCAGTTTAAACTTCTTCCTATGGAACTGCAAGGTAATACAGGTAATGCAGAGATGACAAAACATATTCAGTCTTGTTAGGAGCGTTTCTACTCTTTTTTAAAGTCTTCTCAGTTTTGTCATTTCCAGTTGTTTCACATTTGGGCTCTGTGCTCAACTTAGATGCAGGAGAATGCAGAAAATATTTCCCACATGTTGTCATCTATATATCATCAGAGAATTCAGTAGCCTTGCTAACAAATACTTTCATATTAAATGATTATATCATATCCAAAGATGGGCATGTCTTTACTCATGAGGAGTAAAAATAAGTCATGATCAAATCTCGCTGTTTGGAAAATTGCAGTTGTACACTCTGAGTACTGTAGTTTGCATCTCAGTACTTAAAGACAACAATGAAAGTTTTCCTAGAGGTAGAACTTTGCAAGTCTGTCTGCACAACTTCTTTGATGGAGTTTTTGAATGCTCAAGTTATGCTATAAATAGTTGTTTTTAAGGGAAAGTTCAATAGTAATTAAACAGTCCCAAGATTTAATGTCAAACTAGGACATATGAATAGTGATTTAGATTAGAAGTTCTTTTGGATGCATTACTAGTTCAACAACTGGTAACCTGTTTGGTATGAGGTACAACTCTTCTACTTCCCCTTAAGATTAATTAGCTGTGTAGTATATTAATCAAACCAGGTTCAGGAGAAAAATCAGGATGTGAATTCCTGCATGGTTTTCAGATATCTCATTTGTTCAATCTAGACATTTGGATAATTAAGATCAGCACAGGCAATTTAGCTAAAGTGCAGTCTACAGGAAATATTATCTAGCAATCTAATTGTGTTTATCTCAGGTGTTTTGTTTTGTTTTGTTTTCTTGTTTTTCTCCCTAGTTATTTATACACATAGCACAGTAGTTCAAAAGGCTTCTTTTCTGAAGTGCATGGCATAAAACTATGCCAGATTTGCATCCAAGACCAACCTCTTAGAGCAAGTTGTTAAGAGAAGGCCCCCTATCTATATCCCTGAAAAGCATCCTTGCTTGGCTCCCCTTTCTTCTGAAAAAACAGAATTCATATCAGCGCTAGTATCCAAGTGATGTGCTTCTCTCCTAGACAATATTTTTCTGTAAGAGGAGAGGTTTCAGACTGACAACTCATTACATGCTGCCATAATTAGTAAATGTAGAAGAAAGTGCTTTTAAAGGACTATTTGGAGCTGCACCCTCACATAACAAGAAGTATTGTGGTTGAAATTTCAACACCCAACTGGAATATAACAGGCAATGCAATCCTTTGTTTGTGGCTTGACTCTGATGGGCTGCAGAACAATTGTTCTTTGAATTTTTAAAGTTTATATATTTGTATGTGTATTTCTGTTGTGTGAATTATGGTTCCAACTACCTTAAACATTCAATGCAAACAGTCAATCTGGCTCGCATTCACAAATTTTCCCTATAATCTGTGGAGAGACCCAAGCTATTATTCATGTCATAAAATGAGGGGATAGCCTCATTTGATGACCTGAATTGCTCTCAGGAGCAGCAATTTTTTTTTTTTTTTTTTTTTTGGCTACTTAGATGGTAAATAAGCCAGTCTGTCATCTAATTTATGTGCTAATTCACTTGATGTGAGTATCTCCCTTTACATCTTATGCTTTTGTTCCTAAGGAGAATCCCTCCACACCAAGAGCATATCCATAGATTTCAGCAGCATTGGTCATGGGCTAAAATACATATCATCAGTATCTGTAATGCTATCTGGCCCATGAAGATTCGAAATGCAAGAAATTTCCATCCACAAACTATTCATTATTAGAGGTAGACATCACCACTGTGCATTTTAGGCATTTAAGGAAAAATAAATAAATTTTAAAATACACTAAAGTAAGTGTTCAGAAAGGTTAAATTAATTTCGTTACTTGTGGAAGTGTGGTTTTGAGAAGCTTGCCATTGCCAACCAGAAGACAATGTCTGACCAATATTAGTAGCTTTGAAAATCATTTGAAAACATTTTGCATGAATTTGGCATTAATTTAAAAATGAAATTGAAATGCATGATTTAACTACTTGCTGAATACAAATGTATCAATAGTCTAATAATTAACATTAAAAATGCTTGTAAAAATGCATCAGTGCCACTTAAATGAGATTATTGAAAAATCCACTGCTTTTTGAAATATGGCAAATTAATAAATTAGAGATTAAAAAGCATTTCAGTCCACAGAGCACACCATTCAGGCACATCTAGGTATTACAGTAGTGGCTTCATCTTTCAAAATTAGCAAACATGCCTTGCAAGGTAAGGATTTGGGGCAGCATATGGAAATTTGTTATTCCAGTTCAAAAATTCAAAACCTGTTCTCAAGCTAATAGATCCATAAAAGCTGTTAGCTTGAGCCTTGCTGCTGCAATTCTGACTACTTGAACATAATGTTCTTTTAACAATCTGTTATTAAATGCATTGTACACAAGTGTTTGTTTGACTTTCCAAGGTTTAGGAGTTGTTTACACTGTTGGAAAGAAGAGGAAGCTGCTCACACAGTATTGGCAGGCAAATTGTCCTGTTAAGTTGAAAGCTGGTATTTCTAGATATGGTACCTGTTAAATCTCTACTTATGTAATCTTTACCCCCAGTACTCCTTAATAATTTAGTGATTTAGCGCTACAAGTGATGACAATGCTTCTACACTGGGTGCATTTCTTTGGGACTATTATTCATGGTAGTGAGTACTTACATGCAACAGTAAGTATTGGCAAGACTAGCTCTTTATATTTTAAGCGTAATCAGAATCAGACGGGATACTGGGCACCTCTCAGCATTTTTAGAGTGCTCCTCATTTGATGCTTTTCAAAGAGGAGAGCTCAGCTGCCTACTGCTCATATATCAAGCACAGTAAGCATGAGGCAATAACAGAAGATCCAGCTAGTGGCTAGGGATGTACATTTGGTCTGTTAAATGAGAAAAAACCACATTAGGCTTGGTGCTGGGGGTGTATATTTGGGCTGCAAAGCATCAGTCACTGTAGAAGTAATAAAGATCTAAGTGACAGCAGTTCTTAGTCTCTCTGTGTGTGCATGTATGCTTAAGCCTAGACAATGACACAAGTAGGTTATTATTATGGCTGTGACATTCGTTGCTGTGTTAGTAACAGTGTCAGTACTTCCATTTAAAACCACTATATTCACAAGTTTTTAACTCAGCAAGATAAAATAGCTAGAAGCTTTGGAGCAATTTTTTCCCTTTAATAAAACTCAACCAAGGTTTTACAAGATAAGTGTAAACTGCCTGAGTGCACTGTCCTACAGTGCATATTGATTTGGATGCCTTGAGAACTACAAAATGCAAGTTTTAAGAGATTTCATTTGGTTATCGTGCTTTTAAACAATCTCACTGATGTTCTTTAAGCGAAAGTAAAAATAGAAATAGGAGTAGGAGTACTACATTAGAAGTCAAGTTATTGGCTTCATATTATCCATCTAAAAAAACTGCTGTCTAGCATTGGATATATATATTCACTGGAGTTATGAACTCTTCAATACATGCTCACTACTGCAATATTAACTGCCCTACCGTGACACTACGTGACCCAGTATTTGAGTGTAAGCTGAATATACTGCAACACGATTTCATATTCTAACCCCTATGAATATGCCTTACCATCTTACCATCTTTTATTTATTTTTGGTTTAATGCTTAGCTATGTAGCTGCACACACTGAGTGACTGAAAGATGTGGTGAAAACACAGGAGATTGTAAAAGAAACATAAAGAGTTCAGACTTAGAGGATCTACTTACTGTTATTAGAATTTAAATAGGAAATTGACTTTTTTTTTTTTCCAATAGAATATATATTTTTAATCAGATAACTGGAAATATATGACTTTAATCAGTAAAAACAAAGAGGAAGGGTTTGAAAAATCTGAATTAGGTGGGCTAATGTATGCCTTATTATAACCAAGTAAATATCAGATAAACAGTTCTGCCTGTAGAAATTGATTCTGAAACAAGAAGGAGCTCTGCTGATTACGCCAGCAGTGTTTTGAATATACACTTTTGTTCCCAACTGGAACCAGGAACAGCAAAGAAGGCAGAAAATAATTAAGTTATGGAGTAGATGGAAGGAAATCTTTGGCCGGTTTTCCCCTAGCTTGAGTGCTGCTTGGTAATTTCCATTTCTGTTCTATCTTGCTGTTCACATGTAAAGAGCATGTGGTGTGCCTACGAAGTGCTCCACTATAGAACGCAGCTGATGCACTGTGCTCTAAGTTAACACTTACTAGCTTGAGAAAGGGACTACGGTGTAACAGTAGATAGCTTTCTGAAATATTTATATTAATTCTCAGTAGTATTCAAAAGCCAAGATGTGATAGTCTCTGAAAAGTAAGCCTAGAAGAGTGTGTGCTGTGTATTTCTCACCTCAAGGAAGATGCACTAGAACTACATGTCTGGAACTGAGGAGACTAGGAAGGGTTTTTCAACCTGGAAAAGAGATAGTGGTGTTTGTGGCTATGACAGAAGTGTATCCAATTGTGATAAGTGCCGAGGACTAAAAACCAGAAATAATTATAATGTTTCATGAAATAGTCAGCTGAAGAGCTCTAACAAATGGCATGTGGTACCACAACAACAACTAAATTTCTCAGGATGTAGGGGCTCAAATTTTACATGGCTCCAAATAGTAAATTGCTTTTATGGAAAAGTTATGAGGGCAATTAAACTCAGCTTTACCTTTTTAAGAGATTTTAAACTGCGGATTGTTAGAGGCTGCAAAAAGTGGGAGAAGTATCTTGTGTCTTCAGTCTTATGCTATTTCCAAGGCATCTGCATCCTCCTCTTCTTACATGTCGTTGACAAAAGGTAGTGCTCTAAGGGAAGTCCTAGTGAGTATTGATGCGGGTTAGTCGGTCACTTGACTATGGCAAGCATCAATTTGAACAAGCTCCTGAGGGAGAGAGATTTCAGTGTGATTTGGTAGGAGTAGGTATGCTTGGTATTGGAAAATACTTTCTCGTACATGGCACTTGGCTATCACCTTGTAGATTTCTACTCAGAGTGTGAATTATGTCCTTATATTCAACTGAGCAAGCATTCAGCATGTAAATCCCAGAGCTGATCACATTTTTACTGTTCCTTGAGTGTTTGCCACTCGCCTTCTCACCAGAGGGAGGCCTGAGAGCACAGTGGGATCCCTTTCTGCAATAGCGCAAAGCCTTGCTGATGCTCTGACCCACAGAAGCATTTCTGTCTCAATCAGTGCCTGTAACTCTGTCTGTCATTCATACCACTAGCAGATTTTTTCCTTCTTGGGGTCAGGAAGGAGAAGTGTAGAAATGACAGTAATTACTGTGGCTTGCAGATATGTCTGTTACTCTGACAAATAGACCTTGCTTATTCTGAACATTTTGATGCAGCAATAAGAAGTTGAAAACATACTCTTTTTTCTTTTCAGTCTTCTCAGCCTAGACTTAAATTTGATCAATTTTGAAGCCCAGCTTGTTTTCTGTATCAGAAAGCAAGGAACAAATGGGCTGAGGGTTCAGTCCATAAAGTGCTGAAGATGTATGAGTTATAGTGCAAACAAAGCTAGAACGGCTGAGCCACGAAGAAATCCTAGTAAAGAAGGTGCTGGGAAATCAGACAGGTCAGATTTATGCTGTAGAAGGCCATGGATTCCACAAGGGCTGGAAATGAATTTCCCACTTTTTTGGGGTCCAGCAGCACTCCCTGGCATCTAGCTGCTAACTTGTAAATTGCAGGTGACTAAATAGGAAGTGTAGAACAGATAATATAATAGGAAAAGAAAGGGAGAGAAGGAGAGGGAAAGGCAGAGTTAGATTTACAGCTTCTTCAGGCTTTCTGAGGAAAAGAATAGCTACTAGGGGAAGGAACAGCAAGGTAATTATCCTACAGGAGAGGAAAAATGCCTTTCTCAAGGCAGACAAAAATCTGGGCTGGCAGTATCTGTGTGGTATAAATAAGGTGAAAGCATTGTTTTGGAAGGAAATGCTAGAATTTTGAAGGTTATGAGACTAAATTTCCAATTTGAAGAACAGTTCAGGGTATTATATCACTGTTTCGACTCTGGCTCTGTTTGAACTGCGTGGCCAGAGTTACACTGACACATTCCCTATTTAGATCAAATTATTTTCAAAACTAAATATAGAGCAGCTGAAAGGAGGTGAGCGGAAAATATCACCTAAGAATGTTGTAGTATTGCAATGCTCACTTTGGTCCTCATGGTCCTCATTGAAGAGATAATACAGAACCACACCTGCAGGATTTCACCAATTGACCACAGACGACAGCACATTAATAAAATTTAATCGCAGTCCAATTTTCTGAATAAATAATGCAGTTTGTTAGTCCTCACCCACATATTTCACTAGAATGTTGCTAGTGACTCATGGCTAGAAAAAGATTTGTACAAAAGGTAGTCAAACACTAACTAGGTATGGAAGTGAAATAGTTAAGCTTTAATTAAAAACAAACAAACAAAAAGCATTTACTAAATGTGGGCAATGGTTTACCATGAGAGGAGAGAATTAAGCATCAGATCCTGTCAGGATGATAAATTAAGTTTTACATACACTCTTTTTTGAGCTATAAATGTTTCTGTATAATGTATTTGTCTGACATTAGGTAATTGTACAGTACAACAAATAAATTGTGTAATAACATTACCCTCAGATGGTGTTTGCCCTGTTACTGATCATGATAATTTCTGTACCTATATTTTGTGGAAGAATAAGCCTTTATCTAAGGCCTCTTCTCCCAGTTGAAAATGATTGGATGGGATGAGAGGGAGTGGCCTCAAGTTATGCCAGGGGAGGTTCAGATTGAATATTAGAAAATATTTCTTCTCAGAGTGTGGCAGTACACTGGCACAGGCTGCCCAGGCAGGTGGTGAAGTCACTGTCCCTGGAGGTGTTCAAGAAGCATGTGAATGCGGCACTGAGGGACATGGTCAGCGGGCATGGTGGGGATGGGTTGATGGTTGGACTAAACGATCTTAAAGATTATTTCCAACCTCAATGATTCTATGATTTTATGATTATCTTTGGCCATTGCTGATTTACTTCAGAGCCTCTCTGAGAGCATTTGGAACTGGGTGGGTTACACCTGGATCTCTTTCTCCCTTATATGTTGAATCTGTGGAAGAGCTCGAATGATCCTGAGGTACATACCAGTCCTTTTTATTAGCAGTGAAAAATTAAATAAAGACACTATTCTGTAAGTAAAAACATGAACTGCAGGATTTTTTTCCAGGAGAAGCTCTCAGTCTCAGATTATTTTTGCATTTCAAATTATTAAATTAAGCCAAAGCATGAGTGAGTTTAGTGCCAAGTAGACTTAGAAGCTTGAGAGAAATATTTAGAAAGGATGGACTTTGGTAAGTGAGGTAGACATCCCTAGGCTTTCTGTCTGGACTGGGGAGAGTGCCTTGACTATAATGAAAGAGGAGTGAGACTAGAAGCTGAAATATCAGGTCTCTGAATTGCCTGTGGGGATGACGGGGGATTGGGCATCTCTTAACTGCATAAGAAAAGAAGCCTGCAAGCTTTCTGGATACTTAAAGCATCTTGAAGTTTTTTACTGTCTCTTGGTACTGTTAATACACCTGAAAGTCTTTGAGAATGAATTTGGAAACCATCCTGATACCTCTTAGCTGAGAGAGGAATTGCTGCTACAGACATTTTGCTTTTAAGAGAATGCAAAACCTGGTTTGTCTGTTAACCAAAGGCAAGGTTTCATTTCAGATTGCATGCAAATGTAAGCCAGTATCATTTGTGGTATGTTATTAATTTCACATTGGAAGAATTATACTAGGTTAGTTTTGCACAAATCACATTGTGGTTATGATAGAAAGACTTCACATAGTTACTGTGAGAAAAATAAATGCAAATAAGAGTCTGTGATTTGCTGATGGTTATAAATTCCTCTGCCTCTAAGTGGCATAGCTGGAGAATTGGGTTAAGCTGCTGGGCGTGAGCACAGTAGGTTTCTGTGTTTATTCTGTGTAATCTATTTTTTGTCTCTTTTTAATCTTTGTTTACTTGCCAAACATTCCTTTGTGGCCTCCTTTCTACTACTGCATGCTGGGTTTTGCGCTCTCATGTTGTTTACTGAAGCTTAGACATGAAAGGACAACAAAATGGACGTTTTAATCAATTAACTGTAACCTGATCAAAGTTTAATTCTCCCTTATTGCTGCTGCTATTGTTTACAGTGTTTTTATTTACAACAGCATCCAGTTGAACCTTCAATTCATGTGGTGTAAGAAAGTCACTCTCTTGCACAGTATAGCAAAGTAAGAGTCTGAAAGTTGCATTTGATCAAGGCCTGCCTTTAATGGCTGTTCATGTCAGAGTCGTGAACAGCAGCTTGGCATTCCCAGTGGTCTAAAGCTGAAGGCAAGAGGGGAGGGTGTCGGCATACCAAAATTTATGCTTACAGTAAACATGCAGAAAGTGACTGATCATATATATATTGGCCTTTTATTCAATTCTTCTTGCTTTCAGAGGCCACCTGCTCTCCTTTATTCCACTTGAAGGGAAGTAACAAACATCTTCAGTCTGTACATTTATAGAATAGAGGATTTATTTGTCCTTTCTGGAAGGTAACTATCCAAATCTGTTGAAGGTATATACAAAAAAATAATATCCTTTTATATGAAGTCATTTTGCTTGGTTTTGGTTGCTTAGGGCTTTTGGCAATTTCAAGTGCTGAGGTTACTTTTTTCTCTTTGATGGTGGAATAATCTTCTCTTTAAGGATGCTACTTGTCTCAGACACCTTTCTTTTTCTTTTCTTTGAGTGTTACGCACAAAGTAAAAAAGAGTACACATTCTGTAGTCTATCCAAACAATTATATTTGCAAATTTTGACAACTCTTTAAAGTTCTCTGTACATGTAATTTGCTAAAGGAATGTGAAATCTAGGAATAAAGAAGTTTGGATCAGGTACATATCCCAGGAAATCTGACTGATTGAGGATAATTTGGATAAATTTGGGGAAACCTGCTGCTTTCGTGTATCCAGGGTTGCCTTTTGTATGCAGTGCCTGATTCTAATAATTTTAACCTTCATTGATCATGATCAACAGATTTCACATTTGAAATCAAGCTACTGGGAAATTATGGCCTTTAAACTGTTGATGGAATCTGCTACTGGTCCTATCAAGTGTATCTATGAGTACATGAGGGAAGACCAAGAGCACATTCCTGTTGCTACCATGGTTTGATTAGGCAATGCCAGAGAGAAGGCTGATTTGATTTCAGGGGTCAAGATCTTAACAGTTGAATGTAAGTCAAATCATTGAGGGGATAGAATGGCAAGGGAGGATGTAGTGGATTGTATAAAGATGAACTGGCAATTCAGGAAGGAAGAAAATAAGGAATCATACCAGATAATTAGCAGACCTTACAGATCTTGGTCGGCAGGCGTTAAGTCATATCTTGTTCAGCAATAGTGGCACATGGGTGAGGTAACAATCTGAGCTCATGAAGTTGGGTTTCTTGAAAGTGCTTCCAAAATGGCTGAAGGCCATACTCTGAAGCAAAAAGCAGGTGAGGGTTAGGAATGGCTTTGATTTCAAAGTACTGGAGACAAAGTTCCTGTCTGCCTTTCTATAGGTGTAGATTCAGCTGAAGGTTCTCTTGGCCTAAGAAGGCTCTTCCTCTCCAATTGTCTGTTGATATTCAAGGAACTTGGCCTGCACAGGCAGTTTTAGTAACAACAATATATTCATTCTGATTCCTTCACATAGGAAGTACATGATTAGTTTTACTTTTCTTATTTTTACATTTGCAGAAATGCAAGTAAGGAAGAAAAATATCTGTTTTGTTTTCTGCATGTTTTTTTCCAATTCATCTTCTCCACTGGCAATGGTTAATGAAAAAGATTATTTTATTAATTAAACATTCAAAACAATGCTGGCAGCCACTTGTTTGGAATAATCTTCTATGCATCGTAACCTTCTAACTCTGTATTTAATTGCTTTTTTTCCCCTCTTCCCTCCCTCTGGAGCACTCTTTCAGAAATCTTTGCTGACCTTTCATGCTTCTTTTGCATTTCATGTAATTTCAGTTAAGAAATCTTTAATTAGTAAAATAATCACTTCTGCTTTTAATCTGTTTATGCTTTTCTGCCTGACTCTTGTTCTTCAACTCTAATTCTTGCTGATTGCAGTGATGCCTGTGTTAAGGGAAAAGTTCATCTTTCCTACTTCTTAGGGGAGGGCTCCTTCATAATTATAATTCATAATTATATATCATCCTTTCATCTAACAGGTGTTTTAATAAAGCACCTGCCATGACAGATTCATCTTACGATCATTAGATTTGGGCCATACTTGGGGCATTTAAGTGGTTTGTCTTATGGCATCAGACATCAGATTTGGGGCCAATAACATTTACATGCAACCAGATACAAGAATACTTGCTGAACTCCAAGGGAATCATCTCACAATATCAACGTAGACAACACCTTGCTACCAAGAGGATCACTGCATGTACTGGCAGAAAATCTGTAGAGATAAGCAGAGTGTTTGCATCATCTTCAGTGATGCAAGCTGAAGGACTTAAATAAGCTGCTCTGTTTAGCACATCTCTCTGGGTTCCCTGTTTCATAAATGGAGAAGCTCATCCAGAGAATGTCTGAGACCACCTGAGTTAGGCACTGTCCTCATGAAGGCAGCCTATGGATAGCAGCTGCAGCTCCATTAGCTTAGCTCAATAGGCATGTGGCAAATACTAATCCAGCTCCACTTTTGTGTGCTTGCATTGTTGCCTCTGAGAGCAGTCACTCATGTGGAGCCTGATCCAAACACTTAGCAGTCAGAGTTTTTCTACAGCCTGTGTGGGGTGGAAGCAGATTGACTGGAACAAATTCTACATGTCTTTACACTCATCTGTGATGAACAGACTTACCTCCGATTTACAACTTTATCACTGTCAGCAGAAAGTGGCTCTCTGACATTAATGTACTGGTGACAAAAAGCTCATAGAGTCAAGTCCATCAGAGTAGATGGATGCGAAGAAGGTTAATTATACATGACATAGTTGCCATATCTGGAATAAAATGGATATAAATTTGAGTCCCTTGAATTTACGCTGGTTACACATCCATGCAAATTCTACTCAACTTGAGCAGCCAAAGTAAGTAAAGTCAAGGTGTTCAGTTAGGGCTTTTCGTTTTTTCTTTTTTCCTTCCTATCTGCATATGTGTTTGTATGTTGATAACTTGGTTTATTAAACAACTAACAAGTACCTGAAAATACATCCTCTGGTCACCTTGGACGAACCAGAGATCAGTGTCAGGGAAGTCAAATAGATAACTGAAAATGGTGAGAATAACTGGGCTGATTTCCTCTGCATCTGTTTCTCTATTCAGAAACCCTGCTGCTCCTACCAACACCAGTTAGTTCACAGTCTTAGGCATCACCATCACATGGATTTCAGCACAATGCACAGTCTGTGCATTCATTTGCAGGGGCAGGGATATATGTTCTCAGAATTGAACTACAACTCTTGGACGAACTGCTCATTTGAATTTCCCCTCCTTCCCTCACATCCCCTGCTGCTGAGATGGCACTTGCACCTGTGCCCACTCCTGCTCCATGTGTTCATCAACAGCTGGAGGAAGCTACTGCTACTCCCTGCCTGGAGCAAACCCTATGACAGAGTTGCCAAGGTTTAAGATACATATATATCAGCCAGTTAAGAAAGCTTAATTTACCTATCTGCTGTCTCTGCTTGCTTCTCTCACCCTGCTCTATAATTTTGAAGCCAATTTGATCTTTTCATTGAGTTTATTGAGAGCCTAATGTTATACTCAACCAAGCACAGCTTTTTAGCCCAATGACCTCAACATTATACAAAAATGAAAAAGAAGAATGTTTAGAAATCTAGCCCTGCATAATCAGCAAAAACCTTGGCATTCCCAAATAGCACATAACTTCTGCCTCAGTGGGTTTTCTGTTGACATGTATATATGTTTTCTTCATGTTGCTACCCTTCCTTCTTCATATTCACACCACTTTTAACGTCTTTTTAGTCTTCTTCTTTTTTTCTTTTTTTCTTTTTTTTTTTTTTTTAAGGAAGAACAAAGTGAATGAGCAGTGTAGCTACTCACACATTTCTGTTAGGAGCAGAAAAGCTATGCAAGTTTGAGAAGGTGGGAGCAGACCCCAGTTACCTTCTTTCTCTTTGTGTCAAGAAGAAGCAGCAGATGCCTGACTGGAAGCCCTCAGAGTGCTTGGCAAAGACTGAGACTTTACAAGAGGAGCAAGGAACAATGTCCAGCCCAGTGTGAAGTTGTCAGCTATTTACTGAGGATGCAAGGGGGAACTGCATGAAGCCTGCTGGATTAAATGCCAACCCGAGAGAGAACACATCCTGCATAAACACAAAAGGAAGTGGGGAATTTGTTATCCTCCACATTAATTTTTTTTTTCTTCTCAATTGCCTTTATTTTTTAAGAAGTCATATGCTACCCATATTCTTAGGAGGTTTTCTTAACATCTTGGAAAGTGAGTCCCTGACTCAATGGAAAGAGGGTATGGAAAAGAACTGCATGGACACTGTTCTTCTCCGTACTGCAATAGCTGATCTGACTCAAGTGTATGTGTAGTAAATCTTCTAATGAGCTTTAGCTCATCTCTTGAGTACAGCTACACTGTGACCTACCAGGGAATTTTGGTCCTTCATGAAAGATGCTTCTTGATATCTTTTGTCAAGGCTGTGAGTAAGGTAATAAATCAGTTTTAAGTTTTGCAACTTATGTACAGTTGAGCCTAATTAGAGCCAGATATTCTGAGGAACATTTATTTACTAATACCTGGGATATAATTTAAAAGGCAGAGCTGCCTGTTGTTTGTTATGCTTACTTGGGTTATTTTCTCAGGAAAAAAAAAAGTTTGAAATTGAAGTTCGTTAGGAAGCAAAACAAAGTAGTTGGCCTTGGCAGAAAAGAAACTGTGATCCCCTAGTGAAGTTATTAGCTTCCTGTAATTTAGCTTGTAGAAGTGGATTTTCATAATGTGTAGTTAGTACATGTTTGTTTACCACTGAGGATGATCTACATTTTGTTTTAGATCTCATCTCAGAAAGTCTAAAAGTGATTATGTGGTAGCAATATAGCAACAGACTGATGATTAGCTTTGCTTCCATGGTAGGGTCTTGGTTCCCCTCATTTTCCCATGAAAAGAAAACAAATATCTGTCTGCATTCAATTACAGCTTTTTAAAGGTATATGTTTAAAATTGATGACAAAGTGGTGCAAAAGTACTGAAGGAAAATCCTCTAGGTCTATTAATTTTAGTGGTAGGTGCTCTGTAAGGCATCTGCTGGGTGGATGCAGAAGAAAAATGGTTAGGGAGCAGAGGGATCTGTACTTGACTTCTGCAACCCCATAGATTTTGTACACCAGACTGTAAAAATAAGGCCCAAAAGAAGAACAAGGTTATACGAGAGAAATAGCAGAAACCAAGTCTTGATCCCACAGTGAGAGAACATATCTTTGATCCCACAGTAAGAGAATGTATCTTATACAGCTCTCTGAAGCAGTTCTTTGTTAAAAGGAAATGATTTGAATGTAAGTACACCAAGTGCTGCGCAAGAGAGAAATTCATTCGCAGATGTGATGAAATCCTTAAATTCTGCCATTTTTATATAGATTTATACAGACAACTTGGAATTTTCTTGATGGTCCTTAAGATTTCTTTCTAACTTCAGAAATTCTGTGACTCTGTGACTTTTTCATCTTCCCATAGGAAAGGCCAGAATCTTCTGAATACATTTAGCCAATTGATGTACCCAGCAAAAGATATATCTGTTTGTAGGTAAATAATGTAAGTGAGAATGTGCAGGTCATAATGCAGTATTTTTGAAGTGTAGTCAGTTTAGATTCACTTGTGTTGTCATTTGCTTAGAGTTGTCATAACTCCTCTACACAACGCAAGTAAGCGTTTCTACCAGTGATTACGTCTTTTTTCTAGATCACTGCCTGAATTTCATGTATGACTGTTATTTATTGCAGTGAAGAAGTTCAATTAGACGTATAATTTGAGTATACAATTAACTTTAGGTAGAAAATAAGGCTTTAAAGACCACAGCGTGTTTAAATGAAGTTGTTCTCTGTCCAGTGTTGTCAAGAAGGGAGAATACTTCAACTGGGGAAAAAAAAAGTTACTATCTCACTTAGTGGGACTTCCCAAGCTTCTTCAATTCCAGCACATCCAGTCTGTGATCTAAGCACTCCCATTCTCTTAAAGATTTGCAGTGATTTATTTTCAGTGTCACTAACAGCATCATCGTTACTTGGAGCTCCAACTGTACCAAATGTTACGGTAATAAATCATCAACCCTGAAAACCGATACTCCAATGAATTGAATGAAATGAAAGTGTTTCTGTAGAGCAGTTTCACTGACAAAGTTGAAAGCTCTGCTGTCCAAGTTCATAAAATTTCCATCAGCTGGTTTGGCCAAAGCCATCAGACACAGCTTCCCTGACTCAGTGTCAGACAAACGTTATCAGCTGATGGATTATTTTTTTTTCTCATGTCAACCCATCAATGTGTCTGGTGTTAATGATTTTTGCTTCCTCTAAAGCGACACAAATTGCTACTTTATTTCATGGCCTGAAAAGATACTAATGGTTAGATCTGACCTTCCTTTTCCAGTTTGAAGAGCCCTAGCTTCCCTTTTGCAGCTGCCTGTTTCCTCCTCCATCCCTTTTTAAATGCACTCAAACACAAAAGCTAAGAGCTCTATTTGTTTTTGCAAAAAGTATGCAAAAGGATACTTGCCATGGCATTCATATGCTTGTGTTTGAGTTGTTGAATCTTTTTGCAGTGCAGTGCTCACTACATTCACCTGCTTAGTTCTTCTGTCTGTGAAGCTCAGTGCCATTTAATATTTAAGCTGTCATTAGTCTTGTGTGTGAAAAGAAAAAAAATTCTTGTGATTGAATGATTCACTTTGCATTTGCACACCTTCTGCCACAAATACCAATAAAGATAGAAAGTTGGTTCTTTATGAAACTTCAAGATGGCTCCAAGTCTAGCACTAAGGCTGAATGCAAATAAACTAGCCAAGCAAGAATGAAAACAGGCTACTTTTTAGACATGGTAATAAAGATTTTCCTTTCCTGTTTCCCATCATTATTAAAAGCAATCTAAAACTTATACTTACATATGTTACTCAGAGATCGTACAAAAGTAGTAACCATTGTAAAATAAATCCAGTAATTTCATCCATTTCTTTAAGTGAGTATAATGTAAGTATTCATCTTGCATTGGCCTCAATGCAGTGATGCCACGACTTCATCAATTAAGGTTTTTGAATCTTGTGAAGAAAATAGAGGCCAGATTTCTTTTTCCTTTCCTATCTCTAAATGTTTTATCTATTACTGTTTTCAGTAAGAATACTAATGCAACCCTGAATCTAAAAGAGTAGACAGCCCAATTTTTTGTTCTCCTGAGGTCAGTTTTCCAGCTTTGGTTTTAATTTGACAGGAAATAACAGAAAGTTTAGGAAGTGGATTTTGCTGTGCTCAGAGGTATTGATTTTTAGACATTGATGCTGGAGTGTTTGATTGGGGTCCCTTCTGTCTTTATGTCCAGAATGACTAACAGTGCTTAAGTAGCTGAGAAGAGGCTGAGTTCTTCAAGTAATGATGATCATTTTATTTTAGTATCTCTATACTTCCTTGCTCTTGGCTATCACCTCTGCTTGCAGGGATAGAGATATGCATCCACAGACTTCACAGGGGCCTGTGCACCCACTCTTCCCTGCCTGTCCATCCCCAGTGCAAAGTCTTCCCAGTCTGGAACCCTGAAGTCTTCCTCCCGCTGTCATCCTGCCTGCTCCTACTTGCCATTTTGCCTTCTGGCCATGCTGTGATGGAGAGGACTGCCTTAGGGCTGTGTGGGCTTAAAAGAGATACTGTGAGGCACTGGAGCCATGCAGATTTATACAGTTGTCACTGGACATCTGAACTCTGTGAACTTGATAGAGTTTGCCTTAGGGTTGTGTGGATTTAAGGGCTCCACAAGATTTCAGGATATAAAAATCCTTCTAAAAACTAGGTAATTCACCTTCAGATCTTACAAAAATAAATAAATAAGTAAATATCTTCAGGCTGTCCAGCTAAAATACATTAAGACAAAACTATCTACTTTTTCCAAAGCTTTATAAGAAATTCAATAGCTCAATGTGCACCAAATTTCTTAGCAATATTTACATTAATTTGATGCAATTGGTGGGGCAGAGGCAGCAGTAGTAGCTATTAGCAGCATAATAGAGAGGATAAAACTTGATATTTCTGTAGCAGACCAGTAGTGACTTATGTTAAATAATTTGAAAAAATCCAAAGATCCTCATATCTTAAAAAATAATACATAGCAAAACTCTTATGTTTATTTTCCTCCTAACCCATATCTGGACTATGTATTTCGTCTTTGATATTTCCCAGGGTAGCAACTATCACACCTATCGTCCAACAACGCTTAAAGAAGAAATCAATAAATTATCTTAGGCATTAACTGAATTTATAGGTTAGTTAAGCCCAGGCTAAAATGATGGAGATTATCAATTACTCATGTGTGCTGATGGAGATTATCAATTGCTCATTTGTCTGAGGACCAGAATACTCTTGCAAATCAACATCAGACAGGAGTCTTATTTTAGAGTAATGCTGAGGCTCAGTGTGACCTACTATCACAGTACCATGGTTGTATATCACAGCTTCTAGCATTACTTGATATGAGCTCTTACAACTGTTATTTTCTTTCTTGGTAAAAGTTTGATTTACAGAGTCATTTCTAAATATCATAAAGTTCAGGGCTTGAAGTAACAGTGGTCATTTATATTATTTATAAATGGAGATATTGTTGAGCTAATTACAAATGCAATAAAATAATCCTTTCTCCTAGATGTTTTGAGCAAGGGAGCTAAACAGAATCAAAGAAAATAACTGTCAGTGGTTAATTATAAGAATTGAGTTAAGATTGCATTGATGAGTCTGATGAGTGGATACTGAGACGAGGCACTGAACTTTGTTACTTGGACAAATAATACAGGAGTTGAGTTTCAGTTTTTGACAATAACACTTTCACCCTTTCCGAGGGAAAAATGATCCTGTTTCAAAGTCATACAGGAAATATTTTGGTAATAGAAGTTTTAATATCAACCTGAGGATGTTAGATTTGCTACCTCAGAAATTCCACAGAAAAAAATAACAAATCAAACAGTACACAAAATGTTTTAAAAAATTCCCCAGCATACTCTTACCTCAAATAAACATTTATTTGTACTTTTTCCTCATGCCAAAAAAGACCTAACAACCTGTAGTTTATTATGATCAGAGAGACCTTGGGTCTTCTCTAGTCTCTCTAATAAGGACCTGATCTCATTTAACCTACTCTTCTAACATAGGTAGGAGTAGTAAAATTATGATAAAGCTACACTTGAGGAATTCTGTCACACATAGCCTTCATATGCCTCTTTTTGAGCAGCTATTAATGCATAGCAGGCTTACTTTGTTATCCTAAGGCAACTAATTCTCTGTGAGAGCCTTTGATAAGGGTCACTGTCAAAAAAAACTTGTCAGTGCTTTCATTAAAAAAAGTAAGACCATGCAACAACAAAAACAAAAACACATTCAAAACAAATAAACAAACAAAAAATCCACAAATGCAATCCAGATGTTCCTATAATTCTTGATGGTAGGAATCTGAAATCACATTTTCTGTATAGAAAGTAAAGCACAGAAGAAAGACAGCCTTTTAGGTGTTTGATGAACTGGGTGCCATACAAAACTCTTTTGAAATTATAGAGGTATGTGAGAAAGATGTATTTTTTAGGAGAAAGGGAGTTAATTCTCTCTGAATAAATATCACCATGGGCTGTTTGCTTTCAACCGGTAGTTCTTAAGTCTGCAATCTCTTATAGCCTTGTGCATAATTAGAAGTTAAAAAAACAAAAAAAAAATCATAAGGCAAAAGAAAGATGAATATTCAAATATTTCTAATGTCACATCAGCTATATCAGATCTATCAGATATGATGTAGGATGTTATAGTCAAATTAACATTTATGCCACTCTGTTCCTCAATCTGCTAATGAAACCTGTAGGTAAGCACAGATTTATGGGAAGGGAGAAAGCTGCCTTGTGCTGCCAGCAAAGCTGTGATAGGAAAAGAACATAAATCTTCGTGAATGAAGGAATTAGCATTTTCTGCCCCTGACCCTGAGTTTCTGAGGCATTCTTTTCTTGACACTGCATTCTTGCTTGACTCTTGCTTACTTTAGGCAGCTAAAGTGGCAAATCAGTAAAGAACCTAAGAGCCCTCATACAGCACAAAATCTGTTCTTCCAATATGGCCCTGCTTCTGCAGTGCTACTGCCTAATAGTGAAAGGATGTTCAAAAACTTGACTGTACAACTTTCAAATGACGGTACATGTTGAATCTGTGCCCTGCTAAAATTCAAAACAATTTCAAATATAATTTCCTAAAGAAAAAAAGCAAATGCTAATATTGCAAATAGAGATGCACAGCAAATTAGATTTGAATGTGAGGTTCTTAAGATGCAATAACATCCCTCACAAGACAACCTGATGTCTTCTGAGCAAAGGAAATATCTTGCCAAGATTACTTTCATTTCACCATTTGTGATTTCTTTTGTATTAACAAGGATTGAAACAGAGCATTCAACTTGCCTTCAGAAGAGTTGTTCTGTACATTCAGCAACTGTTTAGCAAAGTATTCCCTGAGTATCTGAGTAGCTGTTGCTTGCTTTGTTTCTTCCTCTCCTGTCTTCATTTTTGCCTCTTTCTGAATAGTCACATTTGTCAATTTGGTCTTTTTGTCCTTATTTTAAGGTTTTTGACGATGTAGTTTGTCACAAGAATTATTATGGTCCCCAATAAGTGTTTAAAAAACAAACCAATTTTAAAAGATTAGGTTGTACTGTCTTATTTTCTTATGCTGTACTTCTGTATATTTATTTCAGAGATGAGCAGCTTTACCTTTTAGAACCCATAAACTCCCCCATCTGATAGAGAACAAGCATGGCAAAGCATGTTTCTCTCATAAGGGAGTGGGTCAAACTGGGCTCTGGACATGGCAAGAGAAAAGGAGAGACATTCAAGATGTTGTTGACTAAAGGAATGCAAGTGATTTGAGAAGTCCAGAAAAAAATAAGTTGAGGGCTTTTTTTTGTCTCCACAGCACTTCATTTGATATTTCATTGACATATTTCTGAAGAGGATGAAGTCATGCTAAATAAAGCAGATACATCTAGATATAATTTCCAAACTACAAATTTGTGCAGATGCAGCAGATCAAGACTTTCCCATCTCAAGGACTCGTTTAGTAACATTGCCAGATGCAATAGTTGAGGAGCAGCACTTGTTACGTGGGGCTTTTCTGCTGAGAGAGTTTTTAGAGCTGGCTGGAAAACCAGCTTCCTTTGGGTGCGTGGAAAACTACCACTCTTCATGTCTGTTCTCTTATAAATTTCTCTATTTATTTTATTTTATTTTATTTTATTTTATTTTATTTTATTTTATTTATTTATTTCATGGCAAGCAGAGAGAGTTGTACAAGTCACAAAAGTGTAAATGCTCTTCTCCTTGGTACTAAAAAGAAATAGGTTTGAATTGAAGAGTTCATATCATTGAAGCAAGTTCAGATCATTCATTCTTATAGCACTTGTGATTGGTAGGCAAGTTACTTCATGAGTTTTGACTTACGGGTTTCAGCTCTATGTAATATTTTTCAGTCACAGTTATTCACAAAGCTGTATTTTCTAGACCAAACATTTCTGACTAATTTGGAAAACCTTTCTCTGCCCTTTAAATATGTAAGCTCATCCAGTATCAGCACCTCTCCAACTCAGAGGTTTACTTACCAGGTAATGTAGTCATAGAAATGAACATAACAACCGTCTTTGTTAGAAAATCAGACTGATGAGAAGAAATGGGGAAAAAGATGTTGGTACAGAAATCTTCAGGGAAGCAATGGTTGATTTTACAGTATAATGGATCACGAAAGGTCTTTCTTAATTTCTCTTTCTGTGCAAGGCTAAATACAGCCTCTATCCTTCCAGTTTCTGGGTAAGAGTGTTAGGAGCAATCTTCTGCACACTGACTCTGAGCCAAGAAGACTTTAGGACCCCTTAAGCCCCTCTTCACTTCCTTCTGTTTCCACATTTCTCAGGATTTTAGAAAAGCAGTATATATGTGCACATGTCCTAGTTACATCATGGCACAAAAGTGTGCCATTCTTTTTCTGTGGAGGCACAGATATTGTGATTCAACAGGACCTTTGCACAGTTTCACGTTGAAGGAAAAGCATCAGATCTCCCACACTTCTTCACATCTGCCTCTCCCTATTCGTGATGTCCAGAGTATTTATAGGAGGTTCTCATAATTTCATGGCTTCATAAAACCTTGCTTAGTATTACTCACAGAAATTATAATTTAGGTCTTGTGGAACCTAACCTGTTGCACCAACTTTAGTTAGATCACTGCAGTACTGATATTCCTAATGTATAAATTGATGAGCTCTGAACCAGTTGTCCAGTAGGAGGTGAGATTTTGTGAACAAAGAGAATTTTAGGCAATTGGGATAATATTTTATGACAATTTGAAACAGAATGTGTTTGAGTCTCAATTATGGTTTATAAGTGTGTTAATTTATAATAGCTCAAAAGATCCTACTCCATTCACATGATAGCAACTCACTTTTAACTTCAGGCTGGAAAAGATCTGCATGCAAGATGCCAAAAGTTAACAATTGAGGCCCGCTAGGCTCTCAGAAAAGCCCTCAGAGCCACAGCATGCACACAGCTAATGCAAAATTGTTTTACCAGTGCTTTAATTATGTGCTAATTATTTATTCATTACATTGTTTATCCTCAAATTTTATCAAGTCTCAGGTGTCCCTGCCTAGAAGCCACAGTTACATCAGTGATGGCAGCACTGCACTCTTGCGTGAATACGTTTAAGCCAAATTCTCCTAGATTACAGTGTTATCAAGAGATGGAGACCTTGAATCCAAGAATCCAAATTTATGAACTTTCAAGCTTCCAGTAGTTGAAGGAGGAGGAACAACTGTGTACATGGGTTGATGGTGATAGGGCTAGGGGGAATAGTTTTAGAATAAAATGGGAGACTAATATCCTAGATTGGATATTAGGAGGAAGTTTTTCACACAGAGAGTGGTTACACACTGGAACAGGTTGTCCAGAGAGATTGTGGATTCTTCATCCCTGGAGGCATTCAAGGCCAGGCTGGATGTGGTTCTGGGCAGCCTGGCCAAGTGGCTGGTGACCGTACCCATGGCAGCGGGGTTGAAACTAAATGATCTTTGAGGTCCTTTTCAACCCAGGCCATTCTGTGATTCTATGATTGTATGATTCACAGAATCACAGAATCACAGAATTATAGGGGTTGGAAGGGACCTCTAGGGATCGTCGAGTCCAATCCCTCTGCCAAAGCAGGATTCCCTTACACCATAACTGCAAACCCAATATATCATTATAGAGTAAGTGCTGAAGTGTAAGCAAAGCACTTCAGATTGCTTGTTTGGGCTGGATATTAGGAAACATTTCTTCTCAGAATGAGCAACGAAGTACTAGAGCAGGCTACCCAAGGAGGTGGTGGAGTCCTTTGGTGTTCAAGAACCATGTAGATCTGGCACTGAGGGGCATGGTGGGGGCATAGTGGGGAAGAGTTGGTGGTTGGAATAGGTGATCTTAAAGCGTCTTAATGATTCTGTGATTTTATGATGATATTGTATTTAATCTTCAAGTAACAATAGTTATGGAAAAGGATGCGTTTCAGTGACTTTTTCCCATCCATGAGATAGTCCTCGTATTGAAGATGCCAGTAATCTAAGAATGGTACATAACCTTTCAAGAGTTTTTTTTTTTTCCTAAACACGGACAAATTAAACTCATTCTGAAAGTCCGTTGAAGCATTAGTAACAAAATCTGTTGTGCTTCAACACTGCATAATCAAACTGATCTTCTGAATAATCGTGAGGTATCACAATTTATGCCTTCCATGATTCTATGATTATAAACTGTATACTGAATACTTATTTATAATCCATAGGTAATCTGTGGGTTTTACATCACTGACCAAATCATGCTGTGTTCTTTCTTTGTGTCCTTCTTTTACACTTTCTCATGGAGCTTTCTCTTTTTAAAGTATAATATGCAAAAGATGCTGGGACTTTATCCTAGTGAATTACTCCATATTTCTGCAAAGTCAGAACTTAAAGCAGCTTATTTAAAAGTAGCATTATCTTCCATGTTTTCCTGAATTTAATAACATATATAGTGGTCTTACTTTATTATGGTTAGTTCATGATCTCAGGGTGATCTTATTTTTATTCAGGTTATTAAAAATAAAGCCAGAGCAACATGTTGGAAACCGAGCTTTATTCAAATGCTGTCATTCTTAATTTTCATGCTTTATTGCCTCTACTTATGCTCTACCATAGGTATGGTACAAATCAAGACCATCATAAAATACATTTGATAATGCATTTCGGTTTACAAATATCCATTGAAATCCCTAACAAGAGGAACAAACCAGAACATAGGAAGAACATGAGGAAAAACTTTTTTATTGTGAGAGTGACAGAGCAGTGGAGCAATCTGCCCAGAGAGTTTGTGGAGTGTCCTTCTCTGGAAATATTCCAAGCCTACCTGGATGCTTTCCTGTGCAACCTTCTGTAGGGAACGGCTTTAGCAAGGGGTGATGATTTTGATGACTTCTAGAGATCCCTTTCAGCTAATAAATTAGGTGATACTGTTTCAAGGTTTGCAGTTTTTTTGTTGTTATTTTAAAGGATTTTTTTTTTCCTAAACACTTTGATAAATTTATTTTTTTTTTTTCACTAGTTAAGAAGCAAGCTTTTTCATGAATGTGATAACTTAGTTCCTCAGCTTACATAAATTGAGAAATCATTATGCAGTCTGTAAAACTGCATCTGTCGTTTGCAGAGACCCAGTGGGTGAGTGGTAAAACTGTTCGTTTGTTCTCTACTCGGTCTGATTATAATTTTAATATTTCTAGTTTTTTACTACCATGGCTACCATTTGCTGCTGTATCCTGTGAGCCTTTCCTCCCTCTCCTAAAAGAGGTGCAAGAGGGATTACTTTTATGATAATAAGCAGACAGGACTTTAAGAAGCAGAGTGGTGCCACTGCCATCCTGTCAGCATACACATGACATCTGCTTGGACCCACAGTGCTCTTTCAGGTCATGTGATCCATCCGTTTTTTTGTATACTTCCTTACCAAAATTGGTTCACTTGCATTCTCCTCACCCCTATTATATGATGGACAGATGGCTGTTTATTGAAGTTTCAGATCCGCATCATTTCCTCTACCTTAAGTTTTATGAATGCCTGCAAATTTTTAATTGCTTGACAAGCAGGATGTTGTAAACAACCCATATTTTATGCATATATGAAACATAATCATGAGTTTAATGACTTTATTGATTGATGGTCCTGAAAAGTTGAAGAAAGAGGATGGGAAGGTAGAAGATTTGGCAAGAAGGTATCATGTGATACTTTTAGAAATTTGAAGTTTTTGTGGCATGCTTTATGTGTCCAAAGTGATTCCTAGAAAGAAGTCAGGTCTGTGATTGCAAGGTCTGTGATCTTCAGCAAGCCCTAATTTATTGGTGAATGAAGCAGCAGCCCCACATTTCAAAAATGGTGACCCTAAGAGAGGTGTCAGAGGTGATGCCTTGTATTCTTGTCATTTCATCAGTGCCCTTTTGCCACATTTTATTGTATGATTATCATTCAGTTTTCTTTGGAAGGCTACTTAGTTATCAAACTTTGATTGACTGTTACAGTCATGACCTGTCAATGGGAAGTTCAGGAGAACTCTAAAGGCTCTGTTCAAACTTCAGAGGATGGGAAAGATTCAGTCTCAAGAGCACTAGGGATATTGTATTTCCACAAAGGGTGGGATGGAAGTTAAATTTTGTTGCGACTTACACTGTGTGTAAATTACAGGACTGTAGCTCATTTATTTTAATAGATAATTCACATCCTATGCATCTGGAAATAGGATTGTCAGGGCTGGTCGTATTAACAAGGTCTGTACTCTACAGCTAGTAAAATTGAAAGCTGAGTGGAAATGCTTAAAAATATCCTCTTTTTTTTTTTTTTTTTTAAAGAAGTTAAGAAGAATGCAAACTATTTCTGTGTTAGGATGAGTTTTGTAAAGTGTAGAAGAAGGAGGAAGCAACCATGGTATTTTTTTCTGCTCTTGCGCAAAGGTTTTGTATAACTCTCTCTGTCTCTGGTTGTGTTGTTACTGTCATTGAATTCTTTTTTTTTAACCAGTCCTATGTACAAAGAACTGTTTAAGTTTGAATACAGATAATTTCCTGAGGCAGATATATTTTTAAAGTTCTGGTGAGGCTGCCTGCAGGCATTGCAGTTATGTGCCTTTCAGATGTAAATGAACACCATTCTTCTACCACTCAAGCAACCCTTCATACTTGTATCAATGTATTTAAATACAGAGGGAAGCAGTGTTGAATTCACTCACCAAAGGGTAATTAAAGAGATGTATTTAGGATGGCAAAATGAGTACAACTAGTACAACAATTGGACAGACTCTCCTCTCAGTTGAAGTATAAGAAAACTGACTTCTTTTCTTTCTGAATTACTTTTATATATTTCTTCAGACTGTAAATCTAGCAATCATTCTTTTTCAGTTTCTAGTTCTGTACTGCAGACATCCTTTAAGATGCTTTTGCTGGGGGAATAAGAAGGAGGGAAAGGAGAGGGAAAAAAAAACAAAACCATAAAGAGAAGGTTCAAGTTGGCTGAAGAATGTAATTACATTCTCTAAAAACAGTTTTATTCCATGACAAAGTCTATTGTTGATTTTTTGTTTTGTTTTTGTTTTTTTGTTTTTTTTGTTTGTTTGTTTTTTGTTTGTTTTTCAGAGAACTTCACTAACTTCAAAGGGATGAGTACTGAATTTCAAGTATTTTTTTTCTTTCCCCTCTTTTTTTTTTCTTTTTCTTTTAGTTATAAGTCCTATCTTATAGCAAGAGAGGTTTAGCTACTATTAAGTTTCTTTAGTGTTTTTTTTTATTATTATTTATTACAGTTGAAAAAAACTAGGAGTTGAGTACACCTCCACACTTTAGATAAAGATAATGGATGTTCACTCTTTCATTGAAAAATTGTCTTCAGCCAAGCATCTATTTGGCAATTTTGGAATGCCAGCATAGCAGATTACATTGGTCCCAGTGCCCTTTTCATTCCATTAAGAGCTAACATGTATATTTATAAGAAGAAACATGCAGCAAGCAATCATGTAAATACCAATAAGGGTTTCTTAGTAGTAAAACTGATTTCATATAAATAACTCATCTTCATCTTTTTTAATTAAAAAAGTTTAATTAGAGAAATCAGTTTACACTCATCATTATGTACAAATGAATTCTGGTATATGTCAGCCAGAAATAAATAAATAAGAGTGAAATAATCAATATAAAAAAGTCAAAAAGTGTCAGATAACAAGATTTAGTTTACCGGCAATTAATAGGTATGGCTGGGTTAGACCCAGCTGATTAGAGGGTGTAGGACAGCTGAAAACACTTCCAATTAAGAGAAGAATGGAAAAGAAATTGACATGTGGAAGTGTATAAGAAATTCCAAATGTAAGTGCATGTGACTGACTTCCATCAGATCACATCATTTATGCCTTGTCCCTGTGTCTAAAGAAGCTCCCTACAAGAGAAGGGAATAGTAAGTAAGGGTTCCTTCCTCCTTTCCTGGCACACAGCTCAGGTTAAATTATGTATGTTACCATGTACCTCTTGGTACTGAGGACTTTAAGCAAAGGCTTACTCTGTGTGATGCAGACTTTCAGATATTTAACAAATAATAGTGAACAAGAAGTAAATAGTGATTTGATTATTATTTGGAAAATAATGGAAAACAGGAATTACTCAAAGACAAGGAAAAGCTATCAGAGCAGAATGGATTAAATGCTAATTAAGCAGATTGTCTAATTTCTGCTCTTATAATAATTGAAGTATTTTAAAAATATTGAAAATCAAATACAAGCAGAGCAGTCACCAGTAAGGACAAACAATATGTAATGAACAGATCAAGGTATTTTTCTTTTTTCTTCCCAAGGTGGATTAAAATCTACTTAAGAACAGATAAGAAAAGGCTCTTTAATTTTAAATGGTAAATTTTTTCCTACTGTCCTTTGAAGCTAAGATTTATGTGATCACATTGTCTGTTCATCTCCTATCCAATAAACTTTTGACCTTGCTAGCAATTTTAAGCCAAATTTGACAAAGGATTAGAGATCTCACATGCTTTATTCTGTTCCTTAACAAATTAAAAAGAAAAATCATACAAGGATGGCAAAGGAGAAAGAAGTGAACTTGAAGCAATTGCTAAACATGAGAGAATAATGATGAACAAACAGCACATGTCTCAAATTTGATTGCTCTCATATGATTGCTGCTCATCTTTTAATATGTGTACTGTAAAGGGGAGGTGAAAATCCAATAACCTATTCCAAAAAAACACTATAAACTTGTACATTTATGATTTAACAACACCAAGGGATTTTTTTGAAAAGGTGCACATTTTTGCTGCAGCAGTGGTTGGTATTAGGTAATGGTTCAACAGAACTTAGAGGCTGAAAGCTTCTACATGAAGCTCACAGAATCACAGAATCACAGAATTGTAGGGGTTGGAAGGGACCTCCAGAGATCATCGAGTCCAACCCCCCTGCCAAAGCAGGTTCCCTACACCAGGTCGCACAGGTAGGCATCCAGGCAGGTCTTGAACATCTCCAGAGAAGGAGACTCCACCACCTCCCTGGGCAGCCTGTTCCAGTGCTCTGTCACCCTCACTGTACAGAAGTTCTTGCGCATGTTTGTGCGGAACTTCCTATGCTGCAGTTTCCAGCCGTTTCCCCTTGTCCTGTCTCCACTCGCCACTGAAAACAGTCTGGCCTCGCCATTCTGCCCCCCACACCTTAGATATTTATAGACCTGGATCAGGTCCCCTCTCAGTCTTCTCTTCCCAAGGCTGAACAAACCCAGTTCACTCAGCCTTTCCTCATAGCTCTGGCACTCTCAGAGGGGAAAGGCTGGAGGAGTGTTACAGTCAAATTCTTGCTTATCTTTTGTTCAAGCCTAGTGTTTTCCCAACACATCTTGAGTTCCCTAGCTTTCTAGTCTGTAGAGCCTGTCCCACTAGCACTAGAGCATTTAATTGTATACTGGGAATAGAATAGTTTGAAAGGTACAATATGCAACAGTCTCCCTAGCACCACAGGTGCAGCATAGGAGGTAAAAAACACAGGGAAGAAGTAGCTGAAGCAATTTGAAATTGCTGAGGTACTACCCCCAAAGAAGTCTATATTTCATTCTAAAAGGGAGAAGTTTAGAATTTCAAAGCAGAAGGAAACAATTTCCTAAAAGACCTCCAAAAAGCTGACAACTCTAAATTCAGCTATATCGCAATACCACCCTTGCCAAATATATATATATAAAAAAATAAAATAAAATAAAATAAAATAAAATAAAATAAAATAAAATAAAATAAAATAAAAAAAGTGCATTTGTACTTCTCTGTTGGTTACTCTTACTTAAAGCGTGTATGTGTGTGTGCGTGATGCAGCTGATAATATATGTTGGTTTAGTTGCTATAGGAGGAAAGAATCATAGAATCACAAGGTTGGAAAGGACCTACAAGATCATCTAGACCAACTGTTCCCCCACTACCTATTGCTACCACAAGCCTCTAAACCATATCTTATAGCTCCTCATCCAGATACCTCTTGAACACTGCTAGGAAATGGCCACTCCACCACTTCCCTGGGCAGGCCATTCCAGTGCCTGACCCCTCTTTGAAAGAAAATGGTTTTTCTTATGTCGAATCTAAGCCTCCTCTGTTACAGCTTGCGGTCATTTCCTGGGGTCCTGTTTGTTACCTGGGAGTAGAGACCAAACCCCTCCTCATCACAACTCCCTTCCGGAAGTTACAGAATGCAATGAGGTCTCCCCTGAGCCTCCTCTTCTCCAGGCTAAACAATCTCAGCTCCCTCAGCTGCTCCTTGACCCCTCACCAGTTTCGTTGCCCTTCTCTGGATGCACCCCAGGGCCTCAATGTCTTTCTTGTAGTGAGGGGCCCAAAACTGAACACAGTACTCAAGGTGCAGCCTCACCAGTGCTGAGTACAGAGGGATGATTACCTCCCTGCTCCTGCTGGCCCCACTATTTCTAATGCAGGCCAGGATGCCATTGGCCCTCATGGCCACCTGGGCACACTGCCAGCTCATGTTCAGCTGAGCATCAGTCAACACCCCCAGGTCCCTTCCCTCTGCACAGTCATCCAGCCACTCATCCCCAAGCCTATAGCACTGCATGGGGAAGAACAAGTGCTGAACTAGCTAAGACACCACAGTAAGGAATAGCCTGCTGTCTTTCCAGGGGTATCAGCTCTGATGGGGGAGCTCCTTGGTGTGAAACAGAAAAAGTAGTCATTAGGATAAATTAGTAAGGGGAAAAAATCAGAACTGAAAAATTTCCTGCCAATAGAACAGACAGCAGCCTCTCTAGAAGTCCATAGCTAAGGCTTTGTTGTTCAAATTATTATTATGTTAGACTGAAGAAAAAAAAAAGCTTTCAATCAAGGCTACTCCTTCAGTGGCAGAAAATTGAACAGGTTACTGTTTTATATTTTCTTCCCAGGTATTATTATCTTCAGCCATGTGTCATCCTCCTATTTCTCCACGCAGCATGATTGGTTTAACATGATTTAGGAGACAGATGAATGTTCAGTAGAGTGATTGCTCCAGCAGGCTCATGGGCTGTGCTTAGGAGCTGTGGGAAAACTCAGAGCTTATTTAACACATTGCAGAATTACTCTCTTACGTGGATTTGTTTTGTCAGGAACAAAAAGAAGTTGTGTTTTCTGTTTTCAGACACTGTCAACTTTTAAAGTCGTTGCCCCTCTTCCCCAAAACCCACCCAGGTTCTGATGCACTGAGATTTGTGTTTGCGGTAAATTGCAGGTGTATGTACAAGCTGCTTGTAAGCCTCCTTCTGTGGAAAGAAAAAAGGAAGCTTTCTTGTAGTTCCAGTGAATCTGAGAGCCAGTTCAGTGGGATAGCCTGAGTTATGCTCTGCTGTGTAGTGTGACCAATTGATTGTATCTTTGAAGATGAAGTCATACAAAAGCACAGCAGTTTAGTTCTTCTATGCTTCATACATTTGCTGACCCAGATTTTAGTACTAACATTTCATTATGTAGCTACAAAGCATTCTCCTATCTTTAAGGGTCATCTAGAAGACTAAACACAACCGAAAAATGTTTGCAGACTACTGAGGAGTTAGAGCTGACCTGTCAAAGTTGGGAACAATGCTACCTTAAAGTCCTTGACTCAACATGTATATAGTTGTTGACAAGAGGTATCACTCAAGGAGAGAGAGAATTTTTTGCTAGAAATGTGAGGTCTTTCAAAGACAGCAAGTCATTCTGCTGCAAGCAGAAATGTATTGTGGGTAGCGGGGAAATGAATCTTTTGATTATGAGCTCTTACTTAAAATAACATTGTTGCCATTCCCTAGGATGGAAAAAATAGCAGCTGACTCCCTCTGTCTCAAAGGAACAACCCAAAAAAAAAAAAAAAGCCATCAGCATGTTCTGCAAATATAGATGAGAAATGTCCAATATAATAACCATAAACATCCTGTACAAATATAGGATTGCAGTACTAACAAAGTAGTGTAAATGCTAAAACTGTAGAACAGATGAAAAAATCAATCTCTGTTTTTCCCCAGGAGTGTAGGTCTATGCTGAGTGCTGTCTCTAGGTACCTATCACCTTTCAGAGTGAGCTTGTGTGGGGAAGGGCGGATGAGGAGTGTTTTTTGCCAGTAAGCAGCACATTATAAGCATTAAAAACACCAAATATGAGATTTATCTCATTCATCTGAACTGGCTGTCAGCAAAAAGGCCATTCTATTTTTATGTTTTATAAGTCAGAGATTTTAAGAGCTGACAGTCACCTACCTATTACCTAAAGAATCTTATGGCATTCAGTTTGTTCTCAAGAGCACTAAAAGAGCAAACAGCAAGCAGAACAAAGAGGCATGTGTATTTAAGTGGTTTGCCCGCACGGAACCCATAGACGCTTCCAAAAAAGACCATGCTGCTGCACTTAGTAGCATTTTGTAACATATAAACCTGTAAATACACAAAATACATATTATGATGTAGTTTTCAGTCTGAGCAAATACTGTATTTTGGAAACAGGTGAACAGAAATTGAGCAAAAAAATAGCAGTATAGCTCCTGCGTAAACATTCCTCCATCCAAAGGGCTTTTTATTGCTCACGGGTGTTAGAAAGGCACCGGCTGTCGCCAAGCAATAAGGAGTCGTCAGCTCAGTATTACCCCTAACATTTTTGACCCTACGGGATAGGTTTTCAGCAGGTTTTCAATCACACTTAGTCTCCTACTCTCTCTCTGCTTGTCTCTGAGCTGTATGCCTATCTTTTGCTATAAATGAAGTGAGTCAATCATACATTATAAATGCTGATTGCAGCCCCATTAAAGGTTTTATATGTAGATATTATCTACATAAATAAAAAAGGTATGATCTATTCAAATGCAGCTGTCTTCGTTTGGACCATGCACAGTTAAATAAACACAATCTTATTCCTGCACTCTGTAACAGAAACAAAAAAAACACATTTCTGTAGCTATGATTTCAAATGTACAGTGCCCAAAATGTTATGTTTGCAAAACTTTTGACACAATTATGAACTCAACTTCAGAGGCCGCTTATTTTATAATTGGGATAGGAATGATACTCTTCTGAAAATCTGTCCTTTCTCTGGGATGCTGAGCCCATCCAAAAACTGATACATCTGATTCCTCGTAGTTTAAGAAAAGCACCAAATTCAGAAAGGACCATAGTGCTAAATAAAAAGCTCATTTGATTGATTGCTACTGACTGTTGAAGATATACCTGAACAATTACCTTCTGTTAAACAGGAAGCTAATCAATACTAGCAGGTAAATTAAATGCTGGATAACTCCAGCAGAATTTGAAGATGCCAAAAAACATTAAATAAACATATCTGGAAGAAATGTGGCTCTTCCACAATACAGTGAACAGCTGTAACGGAAGCAGCCATGTTTGTGAAGTGCTGCACTTGCTGTTGATTATAAAGGGACCAATGATATAAGAGTGAATGCTTCTTGACTGAGACCGATAATAAAACAGCCATGCATTAACAAGGATGGACAGTTTTGGTAAGGTTCAGTTTCGTGGCTCATTTTCAAAACTTCAAGAGTTTCAGGCACTTTTTCAATTGATCATTGCTATGCTATTGAAATCAATGACTTGTCACCAGTGGCTCTGTGGTGATGCATTACATTTTCTCCATCTTAGTCAGAAGGGTTGATTTCTTCTTGTTCAAAATCATTTCAGAAAGGCTATGTAATTTATCTGTTTTTATTATTTAAGCATTTTTCCTCTTTTCTTTAAAAAAGCCACACTAGAAATGTGTGATCCTTCACATCCATCTATAAATGTGCTCCAGTCTTACGATGCTTTATTTGGAGTCCTTTTTTTAACTGGAGCATATATCACACAGTAGAATAAAAATCAAAGAGCATGTGAGGAAGCAATGAATAAAGCCACAAAGGACTTACAGCCAAACTAACAAGCAGAGCGGGGAAAATCAAGATGATGGTGATCTGGGTCTGAACGTTCATGACTGTTTGAGATTGCTTAATCTTAACCTTTTAACATCCGTGTCTTTTTTTTTCTTCTTCTTTTCAGTTAACATCCTTTTATTTTTCCTCCATTCTTGAAAAAAACTTTGGCAGCATAACTTATCAAAAAGGCATTTTACATTATTCAAGTTATAAATTTCATCCAGGTTTTTCTCTTTCCTTCACTTCATAAAGTGAAATAAATGAAGCATACCCCAGCACCCATCAAATTCTGACTAGATCAAATTGATCTCCAGACTAGGCTCAATTATTATTAAAATGGGTTTTCTTATTAGAAAATGGCACATAGTGTGTACACTTCTCCTTCTGCTCTTACTGACTCCTCCAAATTATACTGAAGATTAAGGGTATGCAAATATGAATAGTCCCATCAGAAATGTAATTTATTTACAAAGCACTGAAAAAGTAACGCTGAAACTCATTTGAACAGTCATTAATACTTTATTTCAGTGTTTAGTTTAGTTTTGTTTTCCTTTTTTTTTATTATTATTATTATTATTTTTAATTTGCTAGGTAAAGGAATTTTAGTGCCAAATTTGCAATTCTTTACTGTTTAGAAGCATCCACATTACCATTTTTTTTTTTTTTTTTTTTCTTTTCTCTAGGACATTGGCTTGGTTGTAGGATTTATTTATCTGGCCAGACATTCTTGTCACCTTACCCAGAACTCCACACATGTAAAAAGTTGTTTTAAAATGAAGTCAGTCCATGTGAGTATGAATAAAGATCTCAACCACTCTACAGATAGGTCAGCATATCAATGTTTTTTTGGAGAGGACGTGTAACTTATTAACTTGGGTTACATCAGGCACCGTTTTTTCTTTTGAGTTACTTTTTCTTGTCACTAACTCCTTCTTGATAACATTTCAAAGCAGCCAAAATGTTCTCCTGACCCTAAGGGAAACACAACTAGTGAGGAAACCTCTTATTTTATTCTAGCGTAGATTAATTAGATGCTGCCAACAGGTAACTCTTCAAAAAATGAACTGCAACGTGCTGATAAGAATCTTAGCAGCTGGAGTAGCACAGCTGAAGTAAACAGCAAAAGGTGGTGAAGTTGTTCTTGCAAGTGACCCATTTGGCTCATATTTTCCTTTGTGCATCTTTCAGTTTATTGAAACTGAAAATATTTAATTAAAGTTGCATTAGGAAAAAATCAGCCACTCTTCCCAGTTTTGTGTCATCAGTAAACTTGCTGACAGTGCACTCTATTCCCTCGTCCAAGTTGTTGATGAATAGATTGAATAGTATGGTCCCAGTACCGATCCCTGAGGGATTCCACTAGACAAGGCCTCCAACTAGACTCCTTCCCACTGATCACAGTTTCCTTCAGCCAGTTCACAATCCACCTCACTACTTGATTGTCCAGACCACACTTCCTCAGTTTAGCTGCAAGGATACTGTGGGAGCTGGTGTCAAATGCTTTAGTAAAATCGAGACTGACCATGTTCACTGCTTTACCATCATCTATCCACCTGGTTATGTCTTCATAAAGACATATTTTGTTTTGACAGGCTACCTGTTATGTCAATTAAGCTAATGAAATTCTCTCCTTAGACATTATTGGCAGTAAATCAGAAACACATCTGATTTCAAGACAGACCTGCAGGAGCAAGTCAGAATTACTTTCCTACTATCCTGATCCGTTTTCATAAAAGTTTTTAAAGCACACTGATGTTGAGAAAGTTCCTGCCATTGTATTTGACTAATCAAAGAGTACTAATACTGCTTGTCAGAGCCTTAGTTACAATATAGCCAAATATAAATATTGACATTTGATAATTTTTGTTTTCATTAGCAGCTTTGTGTGATTTTTGAAGACATTCTACTGCGTTAGGACACCATTTTGCTAAGTATCCTCCTGTATTCAGTGCAGAGGAGATTGTTTTGGTATTGAGTTGTATTGAGCTACGGACTGTACTCCCACTTCCAGCATTCTTAGCTATTTGCTTATCTCAGCAATTTATTTCTGATCTATTCGTATTTATTTTATCAGTGTGAAATGATAAATGCTGGCTTTGCTGCCAGAGATTCCATTTGCGTATGAATTCTTTACTTTCATTTCCTAAGTTTGATTTATGACTTGCTGTTGAACCTTATCATTTTGTCTTGTACTAACTGTGAATTTGAAATAAAGCTGTAGTAATTTGTCATCTTTTGCTACATAAAGCTTTCATTTGTTGTGAAATGCATAGCCTATAGACTGACAGTCCACTCCGCCAACTAATGACAGCTAATGAAGCTAATGAATAGCTCTAAAGTCTGTGTGTGCAAATACAGGTCTGCATCATAATGGCTGTGCTGGGTTTAAACTTAGAAGGAGTTCCTAAATGAGAGGAAATGTAGAGACGCTTTTATAAGTTATGTGCTTGCAGAGAGCACCATTTGCCAATTTTTCTTGGCTGCAAAATACCCAGCATATGAGAAAAAATTCACCATAAACTCCATGAAAAAATTTCTTTTATATGTTTGATATAAAAATGTTTTCTTTGAAAAGAGCAAAAATTTGGTCAACCTAAAAACTTTTCCTACATAAGTAAGAAAATGAGTTGCTTAAATATTACAAATAGCAAAAATCACCGCTGTAAATGCTGTAATGCAGCATTTATATAAAGCTGTTTTGCACAGTTTTATATAAATGCTGCATTAAAAAAGCAACACACAAAAGAAAACAAACACCAAAAAAAGAAAACAAAAAAAAACAAACCAAAACAAAAACCCACCAAACAACAGATCTCTGGATGCTGGATGCTAATGCTGGAGAGGCAGCATTACATTTTTAAAGTCAGAACCTTTCTTTCAAGAGTATGTTCCTCTGTGTTAACCTCTGTTTTATCCTAAAAAAATTTATTCTGTGATTTCTTTTTGATTTCTTATTTGGATGGGCTTTACTATTAGGCTTATTACTTTGATAATAAATTGCATAATAATCTGGAAAAGCAAGGACAGACAAACAGAATGAAGGACAGGACAAAAATACTGGTCCGTTCATCTAAAAATCTGAGATCATCATCTATATTTTATAACTTTAAACTCTGTTAGAAAGGATTTTGTAGAAACAAAAGTCCTTGAGAAAACTTTGCTTAGTAAGCAGGTATAGAATTAAGAGAAAATAATTTGTTATAGCAGCTTATTATTGACCCTCCTACTGAACATAAATATTTCAGAAGTTCTGTATATTTCAATGGTATTTTATTCAGCTATAAAGCAGTCAGAGAAAATGATACATATTTATTTGGAAATTACTATCCATCCAGTTTTTGAAGAGCAGTTTTTACTTTTGTTGTATTTGAGATCTTTGTTCCTAGCTGAATACCAGTACGTTAAAAAATGAGAAGGTATTTACAGATTTCCAGCGCTGTTGCTGATTCCTCCTTCACATGCAGACAGTAAGCAAGCTTCTTTCCTACTTGTCAAAAATAGACTGTGAAGATCATAGGCTTCTTGCTGAAGCTTCTTTCTTGTGCCTTTGAAAAGGACTGAATTGGAGCCTGTTAACCCAGTGACAGCAGTAGCTGGAAGAGGAAGTAGAGTGCAAAAACAGCCCCAAACCAGACAGTGAAACTCTTAACTGTGGTTTGCCCTTAAAATCATGCTGAAGTCATTCTTGAAGAGCCGTGACAGAGCACTACTGTGCACATGGCTTTTAATGTATACCCCTTATGATCACTGTGCCCCAAAGGTCTGTACTTGAAGAGCAAGAAGCTCTCTGGTTCAGTATTCAGTAACCATGCATCCATGCACCATTGTCAAACTACTGCTAAAATTCAAAACTTAAAAAAAAAAAAAAAAAAAAACAACCACATTTTTGCATTTTTTCCCTTTCTTCTCATTAGAAAAACATTTCAGTCAGTGGCAGTTTAGTTGAGGTGTACCTAGGTCTAGCACAGACATATTTACCATGTGTTTAATGGAAAAAGAACCATGCTGGGCTTTTCAGTTGCACCAGAGAATCCTCAGAGTAGCAAAGATGTTGTGCACATTTGGACAGGATTTTCTGCAAGGTAAGAGAACAAGGCTGATCAGATCTGACAGTGCCCAGTGGGGACAGGGTAAATTCTTGGACAAAAGTAGAAATTGAGAATTAGTTACAGCATAAAGAAAGAATATGTCTTAAAGCACCTATCTGTTTTTCACCAAAACAGGTCCCTGGAGATGTTTCCCTTCACCTTTGTTAATCACATGCAAAGGACTGGAGTTAGACAAGCAGATAGCTGATCTTTGCTGGCCACAAGCTATTGCCTCAGGTCTGTACTGCAGTTGCTTCTTCAGCAAATCTGTTGAGCTTATTCTCTCTATTTGCATTTAGTTCATTGCTACTATCTGTTGGATTATCTGTTCCCCCCCCCCCCCCCCCCCCGATTAAAGCAATCATTAACATTCTGTGTTGGGCTTAAAGAGTGCTAGGATATTTTTGATCCTGCGTATTCCAGACATCTGGACAATATTAACCACAAACAATTTGGGTGCAGATGGCAATTTCCTTTTCCAATTTTAGATTAATCCTATATATATTTTTTAATTAGGGTCACGTATCTCACGTCACGTAAATACCACAGGGAGACCTTCTGTCTGTGCCAGAAATGCTGAATCAGGACCACATTAAAGGAGGCTTTAATGACAGAGAGCACATGGCTTGCCAATGGGCAACAAGGCAATCAGATTCTGACTTTCGGTCTCTGCATGGGTCCAGCAGCCGGCCTGCCCAGAGCAGAGAACAGTCTGAGAAGAGGCACCAGGACATTAACTGATTCTGTTTTATTATTGCCCAAGATTTTACTTTGGTCACTGATAACAATAAAGAGGGGAGGGGGAGGATAAGGTCTAATTTAGGGGAGGAAAAAGGCTTCAACAGAAGCAGGTGTCATTGCAGTACAGGGAAGGTGCTAGACAGCATCGTGTGATGTTTGCTTGGCAGGTCTCTCCATACTATACTTGAATCTATTCTGTTAAGGTGTCAAGAATCTCAATCAGGTCTGATTTACCTTATTAAAGGTAAGGTATTAAAGGTAAAGGTATTAAAGGTATGATTTACCTTATTATTACCATAATGAATGTATTTTGGGATGGCACAACAGGCATGCACATGCCATAAGAATTGTACATGAATGTATATGAAAGAGTTTGAAATGCCTGATAGTGTGGGATACAAATTTTGTGCTGGATCCTTATGATTATTTTTTTTTCTACTGGACCAATTTCCTTTTCCTGCATGCTTGTTTCTTGAGAGCAGTGCTGCAAGATACGTTGAGCTTCTGCTTCCATTTATGAACTCAGAGGTTACAAACAGGACATCACAAAGGAATATCAAGCCTTAAGACCACATTAACGTAGAGTCTCAGTGTAATGTAGTCTCAGTGTAATAGTACAAAAAAATTTACTTCTTAGCATAGCTGCCTTTTATCTTTCCTGTGGTCCTGAGTGGAAACCATTTACTGGCATGAAATCCCTCTATCACAATGCCCCTGTGGGGACCTGAGTGCAACAGTTTTTCTCTGTACAACCACTAGCCTTTCTGGTATATTTCCCTCCTGAAGCGTAACACTGTAGGAGGGCTGGCACACAAGCGTTTGTCTCCTGAATTCCCAGGAGGTGAACTGTAGGTATAGCAAAGGAACCATAATGAGGGTATGCCTGAACACAAGCCCAGGTGTCTCTGCTGATGTGTGACCATATTGCTGCCAGGCATGCTTGTATTGAGCGAGGGGATCTGTGAAGGTCTCCCTGTGCCTATAGTCCTGCTGCGGGGTTAGCAGACTCATGGGTTTCAGTGTCCTGTCAACATGGAGAGCACTGCTGTCCTCACTGGCCTATCTTCCATAGCTGTAACACCAGCTCTCCCTCCCTGACTCATATTTCAGATGAGTTGAGAAAGCATTTAAGAGTTTTAATGATGACAATAAATGATCCCAATGGAACTGATATGCAAATATTTTTCTTTAGTACATTGCTGAATCACGTTCTCAAGTCTCATTTCTGACCACAGTGGTAGAAACACACTTATACTGTCACTAGTCACTTCCTTCCACCAGATTGCAACTGAGAACAACTAATGCTCTCACAGAACACTGCGAGTTCTCCAGCTGAACATTTCTGTGCTTAGTAAATATGCTAGTCAGTTGCAAAGAAGAGTAATGAATCCTTAAGTGTGCATGAGAATGATTTATGGTATAATGTGAATTTACAGCCCATTACAGGAAATAATTACATTCCACTAATTACAGAATTTAATAGTCACTCCAGCCTAGCAAGCAGCAGTATGAGCAAGCAGATTTTCAGCAGTGCAATCAGAAATGTGAACTACAGGAGAAGCATTTAACTGAAAATCAGGTGGCCATTTAATACTACCTCATTTCAGAGATCTAATTTATGACAAAGTTGTTATTTTTTTTTTTTTTCTGGTCAACTTTTCTGAAACTTGAAGGAAATGGAATCCTTATGGAGACTGACTCAAAGTGTATTAAGATTTTTGCTTAATCAGTCTTTAACTCCAGCATGTCCAGCATATCCAGCATATCCAGCTGATAAGAATTCTTTGGGAGGAATAAAAAACCTTAACTGCATCTGGCTGGCTTTTGTAACAGATATATGATAAAGTTGTATGGGGTGCAAAACTATTCCTTTTTCACATGCCATCCCTCACACAGTGGATGAGCGATGTAGAACTTGCTTCTTCAAACTGTGGAAATGATTGGTAACTGTCAGAATCAGTTCTATACATGTGGACAATAAAGCCCACCATGTCTGCCCTGAGATTTTCAGCTGGGAAATAAGAGGTCTTTGTCTGTGATACCTAATTCACCTTTCTGGCTCTTGACAGGGCTGCTCACAGTGAGGCGGTCTGCAGTCTGTGTATGTGACATATGAGACCTAGGAGGCAGAGATTTTGTGTTAGGATGTGTTTAATCAAACAGAAAAATCAACAAGGCAAATTTTGGTTTGAGAGAACAGCATCTAATGGGAAGAGGAGCATGTTAACTGAAATGAAGAATTTTATCCATCTTGTGCTATATTATTTGTTGGTCTGAGAGCAGTGCAGTGGGAAAAGCCACTCACTGTATGTATGTGTTCTATTTAACCTTCAAAGTGGCTCTTGTGGTTTTTAAGAATAGCCTGTTGATAAATATTCATTCTATGTTGGATTCAGGAAAGTAAAAACATCTTTCACTGACCAAAAAAGTTTGAACTTAACAAGATTCAGATGGGAAGAGCAGATTGTAAGCAAATTGTCAGTCAGTGGGCATATAATGAGAGTGTGTTGCAAAACTGTTATTTTCGTATGTGTGCATGTTCCAGAAGAGATGTTAAGTGACAATGCTGTCCAGAGTTGATGAATTTTCTGGGAGAGTGAGACAACTGCAGGAGCACAATCAGTTAAATAAGGGCTCATTTAAACACAACTACAGCTTTTCCTTCTGTAACTTTTCAAATTCGCATCAGTGTGAAACCAGAAATGCAGAGTGTCAGCTAGTAGTGGATACTAGATTCTCTTCTCATATTCACAGGGTTGAAAGGGATGCTCTTGATCTCAACAAGACATAGCAGACAAGAAATGTAGTTTCTTTCAAAAGCATAGAACAGCAAAAATCTTTCTTTGTGTTTCAAGTCATAAGAATTGTGTTAAAAATTAAGTTCTTCGATTTGTTCTGTTTGTTTTGCAAAGATCTAATCTGAAATTAGAATTGTGTTACTTTTTTTCCCTTTCTCTTCTTGAACATTTTGTTAATTTGAGATGGTACTTTTTTTACACTGTTATTTTGGAATGAAAATACCCATGCTTCAGTGGCACTGGGCCTCACTGTTTAGTCCTAGCCAAGCTGATTGATCTAAATATCTTTCATGGAGGCTTACAGACTGCCATCATATAAGCTGATAGATTTCTCTCAATAAAATGCACACCAGCATTTTGAAAAACTGATTGTTCTTCTATCACAGCACTGTATTACTTATTGAACTTGAATCTAATGTTCTGGATTTTTAACTCAGGTCCATCTCTATTTTGAATTATGTGATAAAGAAAACTGAAGGAAGGTAGAAGTGGAATCATATTGTTTTACTAAGGAAACGGTCAATAGCAATTTGAGGGGTTTGTTTGTTTAGTTAGGGATTTGGTTGATTTTTATGCTGCTTTTTTGGACTATATAAAAGGAGATTTTTTTTTCTGTGTCAGAAGGAAAGATATCGTCTTGGCAATTGTGTAGAAAGCATGCCTATCAAAAAAGTAAAGGAAATTCTATTTTGTTCATGTCTGTAAATTTCATGGATCTAACTTCAAAGGAATTGTAAAAGCATGAAAGCAGCATTAGGTCCACAGTATGTGTGTGTATGTGTGCGTTTACTACCCTCCACATCCTATTTGTCTTCCAGAAGTCTTCACTCAGCATTCTCTGCCACCTTCTACATGCCTAACCTACTTGCCTTAACGTTATCAAATAAGCACAATTGTCAAAAATTATCTACCTATAGTTTACAGTTAATGAATCCTATTAATACAATTCTGTCATGTCCCATGATTTATAGATTCTATATGAAAAATATACTCATTTTCTTTTCTACCTGCTAATACATACACACGCTGAAAAGGCTGCAGTTTTCCTTCTGCACTGTCTAGCATTGTAAATTTTGGAGGTTGGCTGTTTGGGTTTTTTTTTGTTTTTGTTTTTGTTTTTGTTTTCCTTAAGGAGCCTTTCAAAAAACAGCAGAAGTAAAAATGGTGCATAGAAATCGGGAAGGTATTTAGTTGTAATTGAATTTCTGTTTTTTAAAGTCTAATGTTATCTTTACTAATAGCTATACCTTTCCAGGATTAAAAACAAAACAAAACAAAACAAAACAAAACAAAACAAAACAAAAAAAACAAAAAAAAGCAAAAGTGGCTTGGTTTCTACCTCTGTTTACAGTCTGATTGCATAAAAATTCAATAATAAACATTCAATATACTTGAATAAACATGTTTATTCACTTAAATAAACATTTGCAAAACAAAAAGGCCAGATCCTGAGTTTCCTAAAGTAATTTGAAGTAGTAGTTTACACCATCTGGCCTTAGATTGGCAGTTCATGACTACCTGGTGCTTGAAATTCAGACTGCTTGTAATGACAAGCATGGAAGGCCAAATAAGATTATCACAGTACAAGGTAACTCTACCATAGACTTCCAAACCGTCATTTTGGTATGCCGAACTTTAGAGTTCTTGATATCAAACTCTTTATATTCATTTAGTGCTCCGTGTGATAAGCTCTACCTTCTCCTTTTGGCAGATTGTGCAGGTGCTCTGACCAGGACAGCCATTTAATCATACTCACAACCAATCTTTTAGAAGACAAGCCTTTGATGATTGCGTACTATCAAACCAGAGTTCAATATTAGAGCAGCATGGACACACAGTTATTAATCAAATATTAATTAATTACATTTATGAGAATTACTTTCTTTCTTTTGTGATCTTATTCTTAAACCTCTACTGCAAATGTAACCACATCCGCAGGTCTTGTATTATCATAATATATGTTACCAGATCCTACTTCTACTCAAGAATGATTTGATGTTAATCTCTTACATTAATGTTCTTTGTGCTATTTTGTGGTAAGACTCAGAGCTGCTGTGCCTGAAGCTCTTCACAAATGCATATTTGTTTGTGCACACACACACAACAAATACAACCACAAAAACACATAAGGATTTTTTTTTTTCCAGATTCTAGAGCTATATAAACATGGGCCAGAGACTTAGCAGGTTTAGAGCTCAGTTTTCTTTTAATATTTACTGGAATGTATAAGGGTTTTTCAATGTGTAAGTAATCAGTAAAGTAAATTTACAGTAAATTTGTAACTGATTTCAGAGGATCTCTCTACACTTTCATAGGTAATGATTCTTGGAAAAAAGGTCCTTATGTAACCTGCATCCTTAATTAATGAAGGTAAAAGCAGAGTGTTGGTGAAGGCAGAGATGTTATTGACTGAGAGAAGGACTTTAAGAGGGCCTTGAATTGTTTCTTATTGTTTATTGCCTATAAGGCTTTTTTTTTTTTTTTTAATTCTGAAACTTTCGGTTATGTATTTGAAAATATGCTTACTTACAGAACTTCTTTTACTCTTTCCTATGTTCACAAGCTCAATCAAACTGAACTTTCAGTAGACCTGAGAAAATTCATTCTCAGTGCTCATTCAACCTTACTTTAAGAATGGAAGTTAAATTATTAGCTGGTTTCATATGTGCTTCCAGGCAAGCATCAGATGGTCAGTATAACTTCACTACTCTGACAAATAAAACAGGTCCAAGGACTATTTTCTTGTGACTAGGTCAATCGTGTCAAATAACTGCAGATCTCTTGGCTCCTCTGGCTCCATGCAGTGTGTTATGTCCCTGACATAGTATTTGTACATATATGTGTGCATTCTTTTCTTTTCAGTCCAAAGTGATGTCTACATAGTGCGAAACTCATAGATGGTGTGTGCATGCATGTGTGTGTGTAAGCAACTAACTTCCCTCTCTGGGCCACAAGTATTTGGGCAACTTTTACAATCAATTTCTGTGGGGAGGGTATGCACAAATTATGAATATAAAGCTTTTTGTTTGTTTGTTTATGAATGCACACAGTAGCCCTGACTAATGAACTGCTAGGCTAAACATTAATGTGCTCATCGCTCTAATGAACTGCCTGATAGGGCTTTACCAACCAGGCGGCCATCAATCAAGTGATGACAGGTCAGTCTCCTCTGCTTCTTAGAATGAGCAGATCCTCCTGTATTGTTGAATTAACATCTTCTGGGGCTCTATTTCTTTTACCTTACAGTTTTATGTGTTTTTCTATATGTATTTTTCCTCTTAAAGTCTTGAGCTGCTCACTGTTCATATCTCAGAAATTAGACAAATCTCAGCTGAGGAACACAGCACCAGCTTACCAATGCAGATGATCATCTGGAGCAGTACTAGAGCTTGTTCTCAGCCCTGTTTTCCTCAGAAGTACAGATAAAGGGCTCCCAGGGCTGGGCTTGCTTTGCATGGAGCAGCTAGAGGCTACCAACATCTTAATTTATTCTCCTAGCTTCATTGAATTTCCCATGAGTTTCTTTGGTTAGTTTATGCTTCAGATCAGGTTGGTGATTTCCTTGCACTACAGGAGGAAACCTGACAGAAAGTGCCTGAAGGCTCGTGCACTTTGCAGGCTTTTGAAACAGTTATGTGTTGGAGAAGCTAGCTGTTTCTCCTGTAAATGGAAGTCTTTATTCTCCAGGACGCAGTATTGAATTGCGATTGCATGCTACAGTATCAGTCCTGTAATCTTCTAAAGGACAGTTTATCCCACAATGATTATTTCTGAAGAATATTTACTTCAGTTTGATAAATGATAATTTGTCTGCTGTTAAATTTGTGCTATAATTGTATTATTATTACTTCATAACACTTTAAAATTCTCTTTGTCTGCTGATTTGTGCCAGATCATTTTTTTCAACTCTCCTTTCTCAGATGCCCTACTCTTGAAATCTGAGACACATGTATGCAAGCTACTGATTATCTCAAAAATCCATTATTACTAGGTAGATTTTAATAGCATTACAGCTGAGGTTGGCAAACAAATGATGAATTTTCCTCATTAAACACTGTTTCTGTAAATTTTGTTCCAGAATTTCAGAGATTAAATCTAGGATTCAAAGCTAGAGTAAAGGAAGACTGGAAAGAGTTAAGCCTTCCCTGGCTCAGAACTACAGCCCAGATAGTGATTAAGACAGAAATTATTCTCCAAGTTTCTGAAGGTTTTGAGGTTCCTTTGTTTTCTGATGCCTGGATAGGGTAAAGGCCTCAGATTGCTTTGGTGTTATATGAAACATGTCTTCCACATACAGCAGCATGGAAGAAACTTCTGGCAAAAAGAAGAAACTTGCAAGGCAAATTGACCAAATTCCTTACTGCTCTGCAGGGATTCTGCTATAAATTTTCTTAGTATTTGAGTATTCTTATATTACACTGGAGTTTTTAGTACATTCTAAATGATTAATAATACCTTTATTACTGTGGGGCTGGAATTTAGCCCTCAATGGAGTTCATAGAATCACTGTCATGGAATGGTGTAAGTTGAAAGGGACCTTAAACATCATCCAGCTCCAACTCCCTGCAGTGGGCAGGGCTGCCCCCCACCAGCTCAGGCTGCCCAGAGCCCATCCAGCCCAGCCTCAGATACCTCCAGGGAGGGGGGAACCCACATCTTCTGTGAGCAGCTTGTGCCAGGGCCACATCACCTTCTGAGTAAAGAATATGCTCCTAACTTCTAGCCTAAATCTCCATTCTCTTAGTTTAAAGTCATTCTCTCTCATTAATTACTAGAATGTGTAAAAAGTCATTCTCTTTTCTGTTTGTAAGTTCCCTTCAGGTACTGGAAGGATGAGTTGAAGGAATAAATGTTTATTTCCCCAAATCTTGTTCATGCTGGGTAGTGAGTTGCAAGTTGTGTCCTCATGAATCTGCCAAGGCTGGCACAGTGCCCTGACACAGTTCTGCAGCTTGTGGGAAGTGAAGTCTGGATGGAGCTGTCAGCTCTCTTGGGAGAGAGTACACAGGGCACTGAAACTGCAGCTCTGATGATGCACCACACTGCCTGGTGCTGGATCATGTTAATGTCAACTACCCTGGTTTTGACTGAAAAATGTCAGCATTGCATCCAACATTGGAGGTATTTTTTGATAACCTGAGGGCTTTGGAAGTACTAACCATTTTAAATTTTGTTTTAGTCTGCTGCCATTACATGATGAGATGTGATACTACTTGCCTGCATAGTGCTGCTGCGCTGTTCTTGAGGCACTTTTAAAAGCCGTGGTAGCTGGACTGCAGAGTGAGCTTTAATGAAAGTTTATTTTAGACACAGTGCCGGAAGAAGAAATTTAAAAAGTGCAATTTCTTTCAGTCTTCTAAAAGAAATCTACTGACTGGGACTTTTCCTTCTTGATTTACTGCTATGGTTGTTTCTCTATAGGTCTTGATAGGGCAGCTCTGTCTCCAAAATCAGAGTCCCACTGACACTTGTTAGCTGGGGGGAGAAAGTAAGTCTCTCAGTGTGGAACAAGAGAGCCGATGCTCTCTGCACAGCAAGAGCTGAGCATCTGTAGTGACACATGCTGGGTGCAGGGGAAGTGGAGGCCCTGTAAGTGATGCAGTGTTGCCAAGGTGCATAACATGGTTGTCTGCCCACAGACAGCTCACAGTGCTTAGGGAGCACGAGGATGAGGGTGGGAGGTGATCAAACCAGCCTTGATAGCTTAAATCGTTCAAGGATTTTTAGATTCAATCACTGGCTGAAGCTTTCCCCAGTGTAGATATAAACACATCCTGATATGCTGGCTAACGGGGATTGACAGCTCTGTGTTTAGTCTCCAGTAAAATCTCTTCTTTATCCTCCTGAATATACCTTATAAAAGTGTCTTCATCTGTATACCATTATCTGCCAGGCAAGATACCGTCACATTCCCTTTTTTCCCTTGAGATAACGTTTCTTCTTAAAAGGACACAGTGGACAGGGTATCAGAGCTTACAGTACTGCTCTCCATGACTGCACTGTGCTTTGATAACCTATCTCCCAGCAGCTTTCTCAGGTGAACAGCTGCCAGGACCCTGCCAGAAATCCCCTTCAGCAACAGGCCTGCCTCCCGCTGCATGCCCGCCCATCCCGCCATGGGGGAAATAATAGTGTGCCATCCATGTGGAGATAGAGTCACCTTGGAGGATTTGTGCTGCCTTCACTTTTTTTTCCTTGAAAATACTGTCTCATGCACACAAGCCTATTATGGAGATCTATATTTTTTTTTTCCTGAATGACTAGCAAGCCGCAATTTGGTTTCACCTACATTGCTGTCAGAAATAGAAATGTTCTTGATGCAAATCTTAACCTTAAACTGACTTGAAACAAAATGAAACAGTTCAGAAGAACAGCAAATACATAGAAAAAGAAATATTTTGCTAAAAAAGTGACTGTCTATAGTTATATGTAGAAGTTTATAGAAGTATAGAAATATAGAAGTTGTAGAAGTTTATGTGTATATTTATTTGGAAGAATTGTACATATATTATCAAATGTTAACCAGCCTTTATTTAGTAGATGATTCCTTTCTACTTGTGGTTTTCATCAATCTTTGTCCAAAACCTTGATTTTAACCAGGAAAGCCTAAAATAGAATTTTAAGTTTGCCATTCAAGCTTACAATTTAACAAGAATCAGACTTTCCTATGACCATCGTATCTGGGGAGACGGGAAGAGAGGAACTTGCTTACTTAAAGGGAAGTTTTACTATCAGTTAGTGAGTTATCTTTCTGGGCTTCAAATCATCCTGAATGACGGGACTTCTACTGAGTGACTTCCCACTCATCTACAGTCGTACTATGTCAGAGTAAAAGAATCTTCCCATTTTCTCAGTTCCTCATACATTTCTCAATTTTATGTTAACAATGAACACTTGAACAAACTGACACACAAACAAAAAAGCTACCGGTAAAACGAGACTGTATGCAAAGAAGCTATGGCTGCAAAAAAGTTGGTTCAACTCTTCTAACTGTTTAAACCCCTCTGTTTCTAGGACTTTATTGCTTAAAAAATCTATAAAGGTCAGTACGTAGCTCCTGAATTACTTTATTTCAGAGAACAGGATAGGATAGGATAGGATAGGATAGGATAGGATAGGATAGGATAGGATAGGATAGGATAGGATAGGATGGGATGGGATGGGATGGGATGGGATGGGATGGGATGGGATGGGATGGGATGGGATGGGATAGGATAGGATAGGATAGGATAGGATAGTAATATGATGAGTAATAAAAAAGATAACAAAAGTTATATAATTTTTGAAATAAAGCTCATAGTTTATTTTAAGTGAAAGAAATTGCTTTATTTAAATGAATAAAACACACTTGAAATACTAAATAAGTATTTTTGCATTAAAACTATATGTTTCTTTTGCGAAGTTGTTTTTGGAAATAGGTCCCACATTGCAGACTGCATAACTTTGTTATTCATTTACCTATGCACTGTCCCTTAGAAACATCATTATTTCCAGCCCACAGGCACTCACTGAAATTGATTTATTAAAACAAACATGCAAAACCCATAAAAGCCTAGAATCATGTTTAAATTCATTCTATGTGAAGTTTAAAGCACACAAATGCCACCTGAAAGGTGCTGAAGCTTTTATTTTAAATTTAAATGAACATTAGCAAAGCAATAATAATAAAGGATTAACACTGTATAATGAAGTAGTCACATTTTGCAGTGCAAGAGAGTCATAGCCTCCGTAGTGAATCATTGCTATGGTTACTAAGGATAGTTTGTGCGGTATGTATTCTGGAGAGGTTGTGAGAGTAAAGCAAGAAGTCATAGAAATTAGTGAGCTCTTCATTATTATCATTGTAATGGTTCCCTAGTGGGCAATGTATACTAGGAAAAAACTCAGACACTCTGAAAAGTAGTTAGCATGAACACACACTGTTAGGTCTCTCCCAAGGTTAATAATTCATCTATATACATGTGAAGTACCAGAAGGCCCTAATCTGTACTAAACTAAGCAATTTCATTTTGAATCTTCCTTTCTTTCTAGAAAAACTTCATGATAAAAGTGTGCTATCTAATCCACAGGCAACATTCTTTTCTTACTTGAGTCACTACAGTGACAAAAAAAGAAGAAAAAGTCCTGGAAGACATCCCCGAAGAAGAATCATAGAATCATATCACAGAATCACAGAAAGACCTGGGTTGAAAAGGACCACAATGATCATCTGGTTTCAACCCCCCTGCCATGGGCAGGGTCACCAACCACTGCCAGGCTGTGATCAGGCTGCCCAGAGCCACATCCAGCCTGGCCTTGAATGCCTCCAGGGATGGGGCATCCACAACCTCCTTGGGTAACCTGTTCCAGAGCATTACCACTCTCTGTGTGAAAAACTTCCTCCTAATATCTTATCTAAACCTCCGTTGTCTCAGTTTATAACTATTCCCCCTTGTCCTATCACTGTCAACCCATGTAAACAGTTGAAAATGAAAATGAAGAGCAATGATTAAATTGAAAAAGACAGTTGGTGAAGTAAAGATTAAGAAAGAAAAGGAGAGAAAGGAAGAGGGAAAAGGGGAGAAAAATCAACACAGAAGGAAAAAGCTAACTTTCTTTCCCATGATGGACCATACAACTCTTGCTGTTCAGAAGTGCGGGACTCTTCTGAGCTGTTCTGCCGCTTAAAGTTGCAGCTACTTTTGCAACTGAGGTGAAGTGAAAAATAATCACAGACATGCTAAGAAAATTCACTTGCATGAATTCATCTCTGAGACCTGCTGGACACAAGACCAGGAGTAAGCTGAAAATAAATGGAATAATTAAATATACTCAACCTTAGATATTCCAAGATCATGGCTGATTTTCCCTCATCCTATGCCCTATGCATATTGCAACTTATTTTTTGCAATGTAATGGTATTGTTATTATTATTATTATTATTATTATTCCTAGCTAAATATGTGGACCCTTTTATTTCACACAAGTTTACTTCCAAAATATTCTCAGTTCATTGATCTGGAAGTATTTTTTTAATTAAATAATGTCAGTAGAGATCCTCATAAGCATGTGGGAAACAGTAATTTTCAGGAGGCTCAGAAAAATTACCTGGGAGATGGCCACATCATTCCCAGAGTGACTCTTACATATCCCATACAATATCTTGAAACACTAAAAGATTTGCATTGGATTTCTTTTTCATTTTAAGTCTTAAGAATTGGATCAAAGATTCTCACACTGAGTTGCTTGTCTTTACTGGTCATGACGCGTATGTTTGCGAAGTGAAACAAAACAGGAGCAGCCATGCCTTGAGGTAGCAGGGTGTTGGGGCACAGTCCTTGGGCTAGTCGCTGTTCAGCCTTAGGAAGGACTTCACAAAGGAGATGCTGCTTTTACCAAGGGGGTTTTGAAACAGGAGGTTGCTATAGCTAGCTAAGATCAGAAGGGCAGTATAACAACAGAGCAGTTGGTGGTTGTTAAGGGATTTATGACAAAGTTAAGTAGCAGCAGGAGATTGGGCACAAATTCCTGTTTCTCCTTGATCTATTAGTTTTCCCTAGCTGCAACAGCAAAACCCCCCAAAAACCGGCAAAGAAAAAAAAAACATTTTGGATGAAACACGAAAATTACAGTCCTATTATCTATCAAAAAATGGTGCTCTTTCTCCTATAATAAGTCTTGTGTATGTTTTAACTTGCTCATTCTCGTTACTTTGTTAGTACTGATTTCAAATATATAAGATATGGGACAGTCTCTTTTAATTTTATTATTATTATTATTATTATTATTATTATTATTATTTATTAAAGTGAATTTTAAAACCATACGAATCATGATTTAAAGCAATCCAAATGGAAGAATTAATTTCCAAAGCTAAAGCAGGCTGGGCAGCATATCAGAAAAGAACCCACGTTTTGTAGAGATGAAGAATGGTAAATATAGTAAAACGCAGGATAAAACAATAAATTGCTGAGAGTCAAATATGTGTTTTGGGATCTCCTATCAATCATCAGAACAGACACTTCAACTTTGTTGTGCTGAGGTTAATGAATTATAATAGAAGACACCAACAGGATAATAAATCCCCCTCAGGGAATGGCCTCTTTCAACTCTGATAACCAGAGTGATTTGGTTTTTGTAAGCGGGTGTTGGAAACTCTATAAAACATTTTGACCATATCTCACAGGGAAGCAGACAATGCTTTCTGACACAGTCATTCAAAATATCTTTGCCAGAAATTAATGTCTGAATTACATATTACAAAAATACTGAGATGAGAAGTAAATGAGGATACCATTAACGTATCTTACACCATTCTTCCTCAAAAATCAGATCTTCGTTCTCAGAAATATACTGCAGTTTATAAAGTCAATATATTATGGTTAAGAGAGTGACTTAAATCTGCATTGTCCTTCATATTGCTGGTATTAAATTCTAGAAGGCAGTAGCTACCTATTGTCACTTGCCTTATTTCACATCATCATCACAACTTTGCTCATTCTGCAATATAATAATCAGAGACGCACAAAACTTTTATCCCTAAACTGGAAGTCAGGGCCGAGCCCCTCTGCCATAAAACCAAAGCAAATTCAGAAGCTGCCAGGCAGCAATGTTATGACTGGAGGCATCCCACTTTTTTCTCACACCCATCTCATCAGAAGCAGTGAGCTGCCCCTTCTCCCTTCCAGGGGTTTCTTTATGCCTAGTGCCTGGCTCTTCCTACCTTTTCTGTTAGAAGAGGCAAAAGCTCATGGTTCTTTAATTTTGAGCTTTTCTAACAGTGTGATTGCGGTCAGTACGTGCTATGCACAAAATGCAGTGCTCCATGTAGTGCTACTTAAGGGACTGGTGGTAAGAGGCAGAGGCAGACATGCATCCTCCCCACGGAAACTCTGTGGGCTCTGTTCAGCCCCCATCACAGCATGTCTGTAGTAGCTAAGCTGTTACCTCTTACATACAAATCTGTCTCATTTCAGACTGAAAGTGCATATTATTGGAGACCTAAGGAGAAAAAAGTGCTGCCTGACTCGGTGACAAAAGCATGACAGGACAAGGCTGTCTGCTGATATTTAAAGCTCAGAGGTGGAGAGATGGGCTTCATCCAGAACGAGCGAGAAGCTGTAAATAGGAAAATGGCACACTTTTAAAGAGGTATGATATTGCTGAATGCAGGAAAAGATTCGTGACAATGAGATTTATTATGGTGTGGAGCAGTCTCCTGGGGGAAGATGTGAAAGCCCCAATCTTTTAGCGCGATTTGGAGCACAGTGAACAAAAGATATATTGCATGGAAAAGTCTGGCTCTGACAGGAAGATAAAACAGATGGACCGATAGATCCTTTACAACTGCAAATCTCTGATTCTCTGGCTTGGAGGTCCCTGTTGCTTAATTAGTTCCATTAGTTTCAGCTGAACTGTTATGATGTGATAGTTATTGTGCAAAGTTAAATCAACAGATGAGTGTCTGTACCACATTGTAGCCTACACTGCATGCAGTATGAGTCAGAGGAGAAATTCAACAGCTATGTAAAATTGTCACCTTTGAATTTAAATAAATACGGGTGGAGGGAAGCTGCTAAAATTTAAAAAGTGGCAAAGCATCTTTTACACAGCAAGAGCATACTGAAGATCATACAACTTTGCTGTTATGCTGTCTAGTATCATCAGGTTCTGACATGACTCCTTGGAGGGAGATTACAGCTAGGATAGTGAATACTGTAAATAAGACACCAATTGCTGACCTCCAGTTTCTGAGAAGGAAAATGAGGCAAGTGTATAAATAACTGTGATTTTAATGCAGATTGAACTACTATATAAGGTTTCTAATACTTACAAACTGATGTTTAGTTGTTGCGCAAGTTTATTTGTATGGCAATTATAGTAGAGTTATCTAAGGTGCAATGACTCTGTTTGGTCCCGGTTTTGAATTCCAGTGGAAAACTGAAGGGAACTTAATGATCATGTGTCACTGTAGTGAGGTCTTTGTTAAATGCTGAGGTCCTACTGAGTGCCAGCTCTTCCTTTCAGTGAGCTTCAGCTCAGGCCAAGTGCTGAAGACAGCTCTGCTTTCCACCTGGACAGTGAAGGCAGACACAAAGACAGAAGCTGTCTGGTTCATATTGCAACTGGATAACTGCCATCAGTAAAAGCTCCTTTCCCTACATATTTTTTTTACCCCTGTGTGTGTGTGTGTGAAGAACAAAATAATCTCAAACAGGAGCACAAAGTTTTTGACTCATGACTGCTTAATCAAAAGGATTTTGCACTGAGAGAGATGGTGACTAGTGGTTGTGGTCCCCATCTTTGCTCAGTACCTTGCTTCTGAATTGAGATAAGGATGGAGTGGTGCAGATTTTGAGGTCTTCCATATTCTAGACTATGTTTCATTGCATATGCCATAGTTCTGTTCTTTACAAGTATTGACAGAACAACTGCTTTGTGCTACTTCCATGGAAAGGAAATAAAAAAAAAAGAAAGCAGGGTGTTTCATGAATTTAGGTTGAGTGCTGGTTTCTAGTCCTGTCTGGTGCACATTTTTTAAGGAACTCTTGATCAGCCTGTGCTCTGTCTACTAATGAAGTTTGTTTAAAGAGTATTGTGGAGTTGTGTGTTTCTGGGACTCTTAAAAATATCTAGGATGCTTGAACTCAAGAATCTTCAGACTAATGTGTTATAAAGGTTTCTGTAAGGTGCATTCACATCACTTAGACTTCCTAGCGTTTTCTGATTGTAGCTTGTCTGAATTGCAGATAGTGTTATAGAATTTGTTTTTTAATCATTGTGTTTCAAAAGGTGACTTAAAAATGCAGAAAGTATTATGAAAAATAAGAAACTGAAATTTCTTAAGGTTATCAGATTTTCTTCTTTTGCTTTTCACTTGCTTATTTGTGAATCAGGATCATCATTTTAAAACACTTTCAATTTTTAAGAAGTTTTCATTTAGAAATTTGAAGTTTCATCCTTGCATTTTTATCACATTTGACCTGCCATGAGAATTCAAAATATCAGAGGATACAGATCTTTAATGAATGTATGCTATTTTTCCTTATAACTTAATTGCTCAGATCATTTTGATGCTTCAAGGCAATGTTTGAGCAGCTGTGAAAAAATTTGCATGTCCTCAGAGTAAAATACACAGTACAGGCATCTGTAGGGATGCCTGGCTGAATGTACTTACAGCTTTGTTCAATTAAATACGGTATGCATCTATTCTACAAAATGTACTGTTACGCAAATAAACAGTTTTCCAAGATGGGTGAGTTTGCAAAGAGATGACCTACTTGCAAATCTTTGGGCTTCATGCCAAAGAGATCTGGATATTACAGACCATCTAATATCTTTTACAATATTTGGAAGGTTAGAATGACATTCAATTTGAACAGTTGTTTGGAGAAAGATGCCAAATTTTGTCTCAGTGACATAAAATGCCTTAACAGGAAGAAAGAACAGTAATAAAACTGTAAGAAAAAGAGATAAATTGAGACCTATATCAACAGAAAAAAATGACATCTCTTTCCATTTACTGCTGGTGCTGTGTTTGACAATTCTTAGCCTCTGGAAGATGTTTTTTTTTTTTTTTAAGGCAATCTGTTCCTCTCCTTAATTAGGTAAGTGGCATATCCTATTATACATAGGTTATTCAGATCTGATACACATATTTAAATTTAGCAGTATGTCAAGCAGAGGCTAGACTCCTTTAATGAGAGACTGTAGAGAAATAAAAAATGAACCAAAGCTTTATACTCTCACATCTGCTTCTAACAGGCTGTCCTGCAAAACAGGTGCCCTAGATCGTGCTGCTGTACAGTTTAAACAATCAGTGCAAGCTTCTTGCTCAGTTCCATTTAGCAGCAGCCATGGACACACGTCCTCCCCCAGCCACAGATGTGTTTGCTAATGAAACACTGTAAGCTCTATTTTGATGAGGAGCTTAGCGGAGTTTCCCTGTTCCTGATTGCCATAACAGCAGGTATAATGGGTCCTGTGAGCACTCTCTAACATCTATTTTTGAACATGTGTCGGTTAGTTTAATGCATGGAGCTGCATCAGAGGAGATGGAGTTGGGAGTTAAGATTCTTCACCAGAGGGTGTTGAGGCCCCAGAACAGCCTCCCCTGGTCAGCGGTCACAGGCTCAAGCTGCCAGAGTTCAAAGAACTGTTGCTGTTCTCAGACATCTAGTCAGATTTCTGAGTGTTCCTATATACAGCCAAGATTTGATGATCCCTATAAGTCTCTTCCAACTTGGAATGTTCTATGATTCTATGATTCTAAATAGTTGAATGAGAAAGTTTTGCTAATATTGGCTAATTTTCATCTGTCTGATAAGCAGAAGAAAGGGAGGGGGAAATTCCTCAGGTTATTTCAGGAGTGTACATTCACAGTAAAGCTCCTACAAGAGATGCTCCTTGAGACTGTAAGTGGCAATAATCTGATATATTCTACACTACAAGATTAAAGTACTCCCTGCACACAGCTGTCATCACTCAGCTTTCCTATACTCTTCTTTTCTTTACCAGTTCGATTTGTAATGGCTGAAAAGCTTTTGAGGATAGCAAACACAATTCTGAAGCCAAAAGGTAGAAGAAAATAAAGATAGAAGAGGTGAAATGATCAAAGTAGCATAAGAAGAACAGATGAAGATAGATAGATATTTCTTCTATAAAGTAAAAAGTATCATTTCGCTCTGCACCAAATAAAACCATTGGCTAGCTCAAGAAAACATAAATGCCTCAACAAAAAAACATAGCCTGTAAAGGGGACAAAATTGGGAAGGAGGCATTTCACCTCTTCATTCATAATGTTGTTTTTGGTGACTTTAAATTTCCTTATACTTCTGTAAATTATGATTACTATTAAATTGTAATTACTATTAGGATACTGAGGGACATGGTTTAGTGGGGAAATATTGGTGGTAGGTGATGATGGTTGAACTGGATGATCTTGGAAGTCTTTTTGTGACCTTGATTTTATAATTCTATGACTCTTTTTTTTCAAGATAATTTGTAGGAAGATGTGACTTTAACCTTGTAGCTGAAAAAAAAAAAAAAAAAAAGGCTTATTTTCACATTCAGATTTTTTCCATTCATATTATCTTCTGTTTCACATACTTTTGGCCACACATAGCATAGTTGCACGTGCCAGTACAGTTTATGACATGAATTTGGAACACTTTTTATTTTTTTGTTTTCCATTAACATTGTGATTTTGAGCTCTGATAGTCCCTAAAATTACTTTATTTTTGTAAGGAAATATTTTAAAGTGCTACAGATTTTTCATTTGTATTTTACTTTTGTTAAGTCTCATGCATTTCAATATTTAATAACATTAAATTGATAGTAATTTTAATGACATGCACTGTTTTCCAAAAAGTGCATTTTATCTATTTATTCTTATAAATTTTTGAGAAAGAAAACCGAAGGCAAGACGAATTGAACACCAATTTTGTGTGTCCTATCTTTTATGGCCTTTTTCTGATTCAAGCTAAGTAGGTTAATCTATTTTGTCTCAGAACATTATTGTGAATCGCTTGCCATTAATTATGTGACCCATCAGGAACTAAGAATAAAAATAATAACATTACATCTACAAACACTACTGTCTTGACACTTCACAGATTATATTTGCAGTGATATTTGGGGTCTGATGCCTTCAGTATGTTCTAGAAAGAAAGTAAATTAATAAAATTCAGTCCAATTCTGCTAAATAATTCTTCACGTTTTCTTCAGCAGTGAAAAAATAAATAAAATATTAATTTTGCTATACATTGGGCTATTACCTCTGTTGAAGAACAGAAGCTTTGGCTTTTCATTTGAGTAGGCAGAACTGAATCTTTCTTTAGAGCAAGAGGACTACAAAGCCAGAGAACAGGAACAACATAGTAAATAATGTTAATAAAATAAAAAATAACATGCTATGCTAATTATACAGGAAGTAAGAATAAAATAGCAATTTATATATATATATATATTTAATTACTTTTGACTAGTCAGAAGTCTGAAAGGAGAGAGAAATCCACTTAGGGGAATGCTAAACATACAACATTGACAAAGCCACACCTGCTATACCAGAGAGAATAATATGCTTGTCAAGAAATACTTGCTAAATAAAGAGGGAGTCAGTGGAAAAAAGGGGGACAATGGATGGCTTTCTGATGAGACATCTAATTAATAGCATAGCCAGTTAAGAAAATACAGGCAAAAAGCAAAACAAACAAACAAACAAACAACAACTGATTTAAGGAAGTTAAAAAAAAATGATTGAAACATAAATGTTAACAAATAATTCTCTGAAAACTGTTTTCTGGAACGCTTAGTGAGCACTGAACGCTTAGTGACTCTCTGAGATCTGCTGGTCAAAGTATAATCAAGTCATTGTGGTGTGCACAGCAGATTGATTAAGCGATTGATCAAGCTGGGAGCTGAACTCTGGTATCCAAAATCATATGTACTTTGTTGTCAAGAAAATTATCTTGCATAGGGCTGTGTGCTGCCATTCCCCAAATGCTTTCAATGCTTATTCAATCCTGCACGCCTTTATTCTATGCTGCAATTTAAAAGACAGATCATCCTTCTGACCCATCTGAACAGCGTACGTTTATCATCCAGCACTCTGTAAGTTCCAGTCCTTTTTTTTCTGAGACATTTCAGTGACACCATTATAAAGAAAACAGGAAATAAAGCATGTGCATTCATTGACTATTTATCAGCTTAGAAATGAAATTTCTGTCATTTGGAATTATGTGAAAAACAAAATAAAATTCAGGAATGCAGAGGAAATGAAGAACTATATCTCATTTTGGCAAACACAGAACTACATGCTCATGTGCATTTTTTCACCATTAAGAAGGTAACAAAGGAATCGCTGAAAAGTCTATGGTGCTTCCATTTTCAGTCTGTGTTTTTTTTCTTTTTTTTTTGTTTTTGTTTTTGTTTTTTTCTTTCTAACTTTGTAAGTCTTGTACATCTCAAGCTACAAATTATAGGCAGTTGGTAAATGATTTGAAGCAGTAAGCAGTTTGGGTCATTATTGCTCAACTATTGTAGAACAGTCAGTAACATGCAACATTACATTGAGTATAATCATGTATCATAATAGACTAATTCCTTGTACTCTTTACTTTCCCTCTTTAAATAAGCTGCTCACGTATGTTCTTCCTCATAAAATCTGTCAGCTAATAATTAACACTCTATTGAAATACACATCACACTTTTTATTAAAATTTCATTTCCCATGAAATTTCATTTCTTATTTCTCACGAAGAAAATACAACTGTCTGTTTAGTGAGACTTTTCAGTGTATATTTTTATTCCAACAAGAATAACACCTTTGATTATAGGAAGTCAAACATTCAATCTCTATGCCAAAAATTAATAGACCCTTCTGTTTCATTTCTTCTTTGAGAAGCTATTTTAAGCATGCTGGATCCTTTATATGATGTTTGCATAACGTATGAAAAAAGCTTAAAAAAAGAAAATCCTTTCTGTGGAAGAAAAATTCCTTTCTTCCACCAGAGCTGCTTGAATGCTTTTTCTACATGTACCTTTAACCAGAACAGATTGAAAATGTTAGCCCTGGAGTAAACAGATGGTGTCAATAATGACTGATACTCACTGGAGTTCCATGAACACAGGCATATTCATAGCCTGTCAAGCAGCCCATATTGTGATCAACTGATACAAGTTACCTACAGGCATATAAAGTGTGAGCAAGACCAAGACATTTTAGAGTCAAGATGCCTAAAGTTGGACTTTTCACTGCACACTGTTCTAATGTAGTTTGGTTTGTTTTGCATGGGATTTGTTTCAGTGCTTTTAGTAACTATATAACAGAAAGATAATGTACTAAGATGCCATCTTCTCTGAACCTTACTAAGACTTTGAAGAGTACCACCCAAAACTGAAGTTGTGTCCAAGCTGACAGATGTGAACTGTTGGGCAAGTTGAATGTATGCATTAGCATCCTTGCCTACATAACCACTCTATTCCAACAGACAGGAGGGCATGGTGTTAGGACAGATTCTCCTATTCTATGTACAGCTCACTTTCCTCACATACTAAACATCGGGTTTCCAAACAGCAGTGAAGCAGGTGCTTTCTTTGGAAATCTCTTAAGTCAGTGAAATGAGTGAATCCATGGGAAGCCATTCCAGATGAGGGTAATGCAGAGTTTAGTTCATGCATATCACTGGAGAAGTGTTATTTAGTGAAGCAGTAGTTATTGAAATTGAAGTTAAACAATGCAGTCATTTGGAAGTCATTCTGCTGAATGAAATTAACTTAATAATTGATCCAGGAGAATGTTTAAAATACATTTTCTCATATAGGGTTCTATATGAACCCTATATATATGACTGATGTGACATGTCCTGATTGCTAAATCAGATTTCCTCTCTCACAGATTTATAGAAAAGCCACTTGATATTTTGATACAATCAAAATAATGATTACTTAAAAGTCTACATGTATAAATAGATTATGCTCTGTTATTTCCATTATCAATACAATTCTGTGAAACTAACATCCCAGCAACTCAACCAGTCCTGCTGCTTGCTCTTCAAAAGATTATTCTATGACAGTAGGCAGACTCATTGTACAGCACAAAGTTATGGTGTTTTAAGGCTGGATATAGGAGAGCCTCTATGTGTATATGCAAATGTGTCTGCTGAAGCTGCACTGCAATTAAAGGTGTAACTGAGTTCAGATTTTCATGCAGGAGTAATACAGTAGGATACGACACGAGAGCAAGCAGTTGAAAATGGAGGCAGAAAATTCTTTGCTAACCTGCACCTAATTAATTACTTGCTGTTGAGTGCATTCTGTCTAATGCTTAAGTCTTAGTTCCCGTTTTAAAAAGTCATAAATGACTTCACAGTAAAACAGACAAAGGAGTATTTCAGTTATTCAGATCAAATTACTTCTGTAGTGGAGACATGAAGAAGAAGAGCTGAATTTGATGATGAGTGCTTTTATTCATATATTCAAATGAGTATCATCTCTATTTTGAGCAGATTCTGTGATTGTATGTGTTGATTGCTAATGTAATCTGATTTATAACAGAAAACAAGCACTGCCCAAAGCTTAATAACATAAAATCTTATTTCTTAAGACAGCTTTGTACAAACCTGCAACACTATGCTAGCTTTTCTGTAATTTTTTTTTTTTTTTTTTTAAGTTCAGAAGTATAATCTCCTACTGCTATTGGCTTTTATACACTTTTTTACTACATGAATTGCTTTATCTCATTTAGTTTTATTTGACAAAAAATAAGATAGGTGGAAAAAAAGTTAAAATTTTTAAGCTTCTTGAAAGATATACTATTCTGTGAAAAAATTGGTTCATTAATAATCCTTGTGGAAGAGCAGAATTTGGAAATTATCAGTTTTTGCAGATAGTATGAATTAGGTTCTATATAAGAATGTATCTTCTTTGTTTTTTCTTTACAGTAATGAAGAATTATAAGAAATTAATGTTGACATTACTTAATAATAAGTACCTCTCTGTGTATTTTCTTTCATGTACGTAGGTTGCTCTGAAAGTAATGCATCCTTTTTATTTTCATTTTTATTTATGGAAATTACAAAAGATACAAAGAGCACTATTTGATAGAGCAGATTCTCAGCTAAAAATCACTATTTTTTTTAACATAATCACCGCCTTTAGGTATGAATTTTCACCAGTGATGAAAAGAGCCTGCATGCCACATTTTTGAAAGTCTGCACCATTGGAGGTGACCTACTGTTCCACAGCTGCGATGATGACATTGTTGCTAAGAAAATGTTGTTCACGCAGTCCATCTTTCATCGACCTGAACAGATGGAAGTCAGAAGGTGCCAAATGCAGACTGTACAATGAATGTGGTAGGACACCCTAGTCAAGATTGTCACTGTGCTCCCCCATCTTCCAACTGGTATGTAGTCTGGCGTTACTGTGTTGCAGGAGAAGAGTTGTCTTCTTCTCTGTCCTGGCTCTGGAAGTCTGAGCCTTCAGCTTAGTCAGAGTCTCAGTGTAGTAGTTAGAGCTGACAGTTTGTCTGGGTTCCAGGAAATCCAGAAGGATCATTCCTTTCCTATCCCGGAAGACAGCACACAACACTTTACCTACTGAGGGCTGTAGCTTGTCCTTTTTTTTTTTTTTTCTTCCTTTTTTATGGGGAATGCACATTGCTACTCCAGGGACTCCTGTTTTCACTCCAGCTCATACAGGTGACACCAGTAATGATAACAGTGTGATCCAGGAAATTGTCACTTTCAGCCTCGTATTGGTTCAATAGGTCCTGAAAAACTTGCTTATGTTCTTTCTGTTCTGTACCTGTGCGAATGTTCATGAGACCCACTTGGCGCAAAATTTATGATATTCCTACATTGCCACCATCATTTCCAATGCACTGAGGCCAATATTCAGCTTCATACACAATTCCCTGGTCATGATCAACTCAGATGAGATGATCAAGAGGCATTTTGTGGTATGGCAGCTGTGCATAACTGTCCAGAGCATGGCTTGTGTTTCATATCACTGCTAAAATGAAGCACATACCGCTTCACTATGCTAGCATTCCCTGTTTGGTCTCCATCTGCCATACAGCAATAAAATGTAACAGAATACTGTTGGGAAGTTTCAACCTGTAGCACCATCGCACCAACATCTGTTCTGACTTTATGGGCCAACAGAATAAAATAGAAGGCATTACTTTCGGAGTATCCCTCATACATTAGGCACAGTAAGGATACACATAATACATATCTCTCCAGTAATGGAATATTATTTGCATCATAAGTGGGATTACACTTTTTTTTTCTATTAAAATGAAATAGTAAATCAGCGCAACATCAAACTAGAAGACCAAGCAAAACAAAAAAACTTCTGACGTTCCTGTATGTATATATACTGCCTACACTCACAGTAGACACAGTACATTGGTCCACATTAGATTAGAGGGTGACAAGATATTTGGGGGACAAAGCTGAGGGTCTTGGGTATAAACTAAATTCAAGTGACGTACTAGAAATTGTCTGAAATAGTGGCTTGATAATCTGGGTAAACTTAGAGTCATCACTACAAAATCCTTTTAGTTGACAGTGAAGTTGATGAGGAAGAACTACCCTGAGATCTTTGTTTCTATTTGTAGCAGGTGGTACATTTGCCAGTGAAAATTACAAGCACGAGATTCGTATTCCCTTAAAACTAATTAAATAATAACTCTGGAAAAATTTCATTACCTTTTTACGTGCCTCTGACTGATCTGAATCAATTCTGTTTTTTCTATTCTCTTTATTTCCGTGCACAAAGTTGACATGGAGTACAATTCATCCACATGGGTAAGACCCTTTTACTCACCGCTTTCATTCCTACCATTTTGTTTGAGATTGCCAAACCTATCTTAGCAGAGATACTGAAGTAGCAAATCTCAAGCAAACCTCACTGTTTTCCTTTCTTACGAGATTTGACTGTTTCCTGCCTGCCACCTTTATTCCTTTGAATGCTGTTCTGCTTCATAGTTGTACTCAGGCACTGCTACTTCCCTTCTGTTCCATCTTTCCTAGTAAACACTGGTTTTGTATGTGCTATTATAAATGAGATATAGTTCACTGTTGTTATTAGATTATAGTTTATTTGTTGATGTGTAGTAAAAGCATTTTAAAGATTCAAAATGTACTAGGTAATGGTACTTACCATTTTTTATCTCAAATTTTGAAAAAGATTCCACCTGAAACTGGATTTCCATTGCATAAGTATTATGAAAAATTGTACAGTAATTTTCTTAGGCATTTGCCCTACCTCTGTGGCACATTCTCCCATATGTTCATTCAAAGTGTTTCTTACAGCTTTCTTCTCTTTAATGCTAGGGTTTGGTTTCTTATGTACTTTTCCTCTAAATGTTTCTTTGCACACATATTGTACTTTCCTCAGTCCAAGATTTTGAAGCATAGTGCTTTCATGCTTTGTAAGAATTTCCAGAGGTTTATTTTGAACCTTGTTATTTTGATAGTTCTTTCTTCTGTCAGCAATGACTGGAATAGGATAGTACTCAGGGGAAACAGAGTTATGCACCATTACAAAGTCTGTATATTTTTCAAGATCACTTATGTTGGGGTTATGACAGTCTCTAAATAGACTTGTCTAACCTCACACTCTGTCAATCATTCAAAACAAAAGATCTACATTCAGCTTTCATTCAGTCCCTGGGAGAAGCCAGGCAAGACACCCTAACAAAATAAATATAGGAAATAGCACTCTATTGTACCACTTAAGCCTGAAAAAGTATAGCAAATCAGTAGATTTCCTATTATTTTTCTTCTTTCTTTGTTGAGATGGATGCAATACAATAGACATTTGCAGCTTTCCCAAAATGCTTTTGGCCAAATTCATCCTTGGTACAAGTCCATGAATTAATGGAGACACTTTTGGAATTAACGTGATTCACTATTCCTAAAAAAAGTTCAGGGGTACTATAATGAAGCAATACTGTTTTCTGTGACTAAGAAATCATGAATAAATGGTAATAATTAAATTAGAAAGACTAAATTCCAGCCTTTAATAGAAAAGGAAATGTATTTCCATTAGAAGAATGATCACAAGAGTGGTTTCACCAAAAGCTAACACAGTCACTTTTGTTTTCCCTCTGTTCATTATACACTGAATATAGTAGACACAGGAACTTCACTGCATCTAGTTGGATGCAGGGGGGAACTACCACAAACGGAGCATATAAAAGGCCAAAATACTTCTGAGATCATTGCTTCAACAAATCCAACAGATCTCAATACTAATCTCCATGTGTTAGCCCATGACAAATTAGTATCTTCTTGTGTTGCATGGGTACACATATAGAGTACCCCCTTCTTCTTCAGACATGGTTAGTAAGAGCATCTGCTATTCAATAATTCCTTATCAAAATAAAACCTGAACACATTTTAACTGTTCTCCCAAGACAGAAAAGGAACAACAGATCCCCAGGTGCCTAAGGCTTGACAAAAAGCTCTCTTCAAAACTGGGTGACTTCATGTTAACTGGGTAGAATAGCTCCAGCATGGTAAGTGTCAGAAACAAGATAGATCAAATTAAGACAAGAAAAGATTTGGGGAAAAATAAATAAATAAATAAATAAATAAATAAATAAATAAATAAATAAATAAATAAATAAAGATAACTGAAGGTGAGCAAACTGAGGGGAAAGGATTTTGTTAGCTCGGTAAGTTTTTTAAAGCTGCCTTGCAGTGAAATCCCCATCACAGTAACAAGCAGTGAGCACAGCAGAGCATATTAACATTATCATTTTCTGTGCACTGAACAGGTAATACTTTTTTAAACTGATCTCTGAATGGACTTGTTGCCAGAGGACACTGGCAACTGGGAAGTTATTGCTTCATTTGTGTTTGACTGGAATTGTTTTTCTCCTTTAGTTTTGCTGTAGAGTCTCACTGCCTTATCCTATAAAAACACTTCTCCTTGTGCCCTTCCATGATGCCTTGTGCTTACTGTCTTCCTGTCCTGCTGTCTCTACTCTCAAAGGTTTCTTTCAGTGAAAAGGGCATCAATATCTGTCATATTATTTCTATCTAATTCATTTATGGCTTCTGCTTGTGAATCTTTGCTTTCTCACTGGAAAATAAATTTCAAAATCACTGACCTAGCAAAACAGTAAGGAGATGAATTAGGAGAGTGGGAAACAAAACCAAAAACCCCAAAGCAAAGCCTAACTGGTATAAGAATAACCTGTAAGTTAAAAAGAAGAAATAAAGTGTATGCTTTCATATAGTTATTAGGAACCAAAAGCTCCAGATTTTTTTGGGGTGTAGTGTTTCTCAGTTTACATGCTCCACGCATTTATGTGCATGCTTTTGTGAACCAAGCTAAACATATCCCAACACCCTGTTGGCAGTTCAGGTCTCCATCACCTGTATGATAGTGCAGATCATAGTCCCACAGTAATGCCTTGCACAAATGTGATGCAAACAAAGCTTTTAAAAGTGGTTTTCCTCTATATGATGAACAGATCACTGACAGAATTGGTAAGACTTTTGGGCACAATGTGAAGTAATACCTGGACATCCTATAGCTGTGCCAGTTATAGCCTTGCATGGATTTGCCTGCCTTGCTTACAGCTAGGCAAGTTCTTTGCCCTCCCAGTTATGTCTTTGTGGATCTTAACTGCTTCTTGGATTTCAGGCAGCTTTTGGGGGATAATGAAAAATCAAGTTTTGAGAGGAGAGAGCTGTAGGCAAAAAGATGATGAAGAAAAAAAAGAACAAAGAGATGATTTATAAAGAAAAGCAAAAACCTGGGCAGCTATAGTCCTGAGGTAAAGGTCAGTTCTGCTCCTACTTCCACTCCCCAAGCTGTAAGCAATGCCCTGATCCCACTCTTCTGCTGGCTGAAGGCTCCAAAATGAGTTTCTCTAAGCACAGGGGAGCGACAGGCCAAAAGCAAGGCTCTCAAACTTGCTAACTGAGACCTTCCAGCTGACCAGTGCACCTGCAGAACAACAGGGCAGCCTGTACCAAATTCAGGGCAGCACCAGGCTTTATGATCTGTCACAGTTGAGGGACTCACTGTGGAACAGCAAGATGAGGCAAATCATTATGATTTACCTTGTGCTGTAAAGTGAATTGGGGAAAGTGATGTTTTCATTGGAGTAGTCACATTTCTGTAAGTGAGAATTTCCACTCATCTCTAGAAACAGAAAGTTAAGAGGCTAACCTTTAGAAATTCAGAAGATGCTAAGTATTTTCTGCAAAGACTGACAGATGTTTACATATTAATATCCTGGCCTTTTAGCTTATGCATTAGTCCACATTTAACGTATACTTATTTTAGCCTCTGACCGTGTGCATAATTCCCATTTCACACATGCTCAGTTTTCGTATCAACTTCCTCTTCCAGAACTTCACGCCTGCTTTAGCAGTGTTGCTAATCACTGCTTTCTATAAAGACACCACCTCCCAGAGGAATTTGAGTTATGGGAAGAAGCAAATACTGTTACTTGGAAAACTGTGCAGAGAAGCAGAGTGATTTTTAAAGTGATTATTGGTGATATTGAGTGTTGAGTAACTGTACCGTTTATCATCTAAATTACTTTTAACTTGCACTTCAGGTCATTCACAAAGTCTAAATCTAATAGTGCTTTGCCTTCTGTGTATCAAGCATGCTCTGTATCTTAAAGTATGCATTACTTTAATTTTGCTGGCTAGAGTGTATTCTGCCAAGAATAGGCTTGATCACAGAAAGAGAGCTTCTTAAACAGCAGATTAATATTTTGTCTCTTAGACATTCCTACTGTCTTTAAGCTGAAATGCCATTATGGTAAATATGCTTGTAATTAGATGCTATTTTTAACCTGTTATCTATAATTCCCAAACTTTCAAATCTTGAGATGTGACCTTCTCAGTTGAACTGAGAGCAGCTTGTCTCTGTACAATGCTTCTGTTAAATACGCATGCATCTTCTGGTTGATAGAGATATGGTACCTCACATACCTTCCTGTTTAAGTGAAGGGTAGTCAACTGTTTTTAGTGCCATTTTGAAGTAGAAGAAATTGCATATTTTCAAATGAAAGCTCTCTCTGATATATTTTCCTTGAAGTAATCAGTTCCTCTGAGCTGACTCACTTTCCACTATTTATGGTTGTTGTTTATTTCTCCCTTCCTTTTAGGAACAGTCAAAAGAGAGCTGTCCTACTTTTACTTGCAGCCAGCTTCTAATCAACATCGCTATCAAGTTTTCACAGAATGCAGCAGGCATTTTCTTCTGTATTGAAATCAGTTGCCAGCAGTAGCTTGGTATCTTTTCAAGCTAATGGCTTTAAGGCAGCAGAGAGAAAGACAGAGATGGCAAAACAGCAAAAGGCCACCTTGCCATCTATCACATGTAGATAATATGGCAAATGTGGCTGCATGCTACCATGAAGCTTTCCTGTTGTACTTCTAATGTTGCTAGAGAGGCAGAAAGGAGATTGCCAAAACTGTATAATTTTGAAGAACAATATATTTAATCTTAGCGTAATAGTGAATTACCTTTTATAGTTTCAGGCTGTCATAACTAAGTGGGAGAAGGGAGAACAGAGAAAACAAGATGGCAGTGAAGCTGAGAACAGACTGTGTAGCATTTCAGCAATGCAATCCAGCAGACCAGTGGTAGTTTTTTGGTAATAAGGATTCATAACAGATAGGATTCCACAATGTCACATGTGTTGCATTACAAGCACTACACAGTGTTTCACTTTAGCATAAATAAAATCTAACACAGTATGTGGGACTTTGCACCTGGCTCTTCTGTGGCGAGTTTCAAGGCTGATGTATTCCTTTTGTTACAGTAAGGAAGACAGGTAGGGGGAAAAATAAAAAGGTGAAAGTGATTTCTTGAGTAAGGTGTAGGTACAACTGGAAAGCCCTGGGAGTAAATAGTATTTCTGTTATGCAAGCCTGACAGGGTAGTTTCATCAGGTTTCCTGTGATCTGGTGAGTTTAACCTTTTCACCTCTCAGTTATATGTGTAGCAGGGCACAACTGCATGGCCCCAACCAACATGCCTAGTGCCACTGAGACCACTACATCATTATTATCCGTAATATGTAAAGAACCCAGTTTTCTTCATTTAATCTGGGCTTCTGACACCATTTCATCAACTCACATACCATGTGCGTGCATTTAATGTCATTGAATATTCCCTCTGAAATGAATGGGCTATTTCCATGTCTACACATAGAAGGTAAAACTTGCCTGAATTCTTGCTCTTAAAGATGAATTAACAATAGCTTGATAATATTTGCAAATGAAGTGACTATTAGGGCAGTGATTGAGAGTTCCTTTTGTGTAAACTAAGAATTACAGTTATTGATATGTATTTCAATCACGCATTATTCTCTGTCGTTTACTCAAATATTTTTTTAAATGATCACTCCCTTTTAAACATGTACATGTACACAATTTGTAACTCCAATTGTTCTAATTGCATATAATCTAGTTAATCATTTTTATTAAAGTTCACACTGTGAGACTAATGAACCTGAAGCACTGGGATCATTTTCATTACACATGATTTGATCAGTTTACCAGATCTACATTGTCTCATACCCAGAAGGAAACAACAACAACAAAAGCACCGTTGAGATGCAAAATGCATCTTCTTAGTTATGTCCCCTACAGGAAGTAGTTTAAATTAACTGTCCATTAGCAGAAATGGGAATGTAAGCTGTGCTTTCCTTACTGATTTTTAATAGGAAAGGTGGGTGACTAAAGAAGAAAATTTCAAAGGATTGTGAAACTAGAAGACAAAAAGTCAGCTGATAGTGATGGACTATCTTGATAATACAGTTACAGGCAGCTGACGATGTATCCAAAAGTTTAAGGAAAGATACAATCATTTTGGACGACAATTACTGATCTGTTCTTGTTTTTTTCCCAATGGCCTGTAAGGAAGGAACAACCTTTTAGAAATCATTAACAAGGCCGCTTTTTCCTTGTTCATCTTCCTTCCAAACATGTTCTCTACATGCAAGTATCTGGCCAATGAGTAAAAGGAGGCTGAATGGACTGTGTAGGTGATACATAGGTAGCAAGGGAAGTGGCCGTATTTCCACCTCTATTAGTCTTGACAATAAAATACACCTTTCCTTTGAGGGATTGACAAAGATTCTAAAAAGTGAAGCAAAATAAAACTTCACTTTTTTCAATACATGATTTTCATCACAGTCTCTTTGCTTGATGGTCCAAGGAAATAGATCTTTCTATGTGATGTTGAACAAACTTTCTGAGATTTAGGGACCTGTTTCAATTCTCTCTTCGAAGAAGGCAACAGAAGACAGACCAGACTGTAAAACTGAAAATCACTATCAAAATGCATTTTAGCCAGCCTTTTCCCCAGCCAGGAAGGTTCCTATTTATCTCACCTTGGCACTACAGCTGTCTTTTGAGATGGGAACACAAACAGCGTACACAGCACCAGCATTTTTAAATGAAAGCTCTTCTACAGTAACATAATAAATTTTGCCACATAACCTATGGGAAGGGGTTCCTTCTTATGAAAATGGCATTTTTGCACCTGGCAGAACAAAGACCTCTCTTCACTCTGTCCTCTTGGTTCCTCCAGTATAATATCAATTTTTCCTGTGGCTTTCAAATTGTGATAAGAGATATCGGAAATAGCTTATCTCTCCACCTGCCAGAAGGGAGCAGCTTTAATATCACATTTAAAATTGAGCAAAATACAAATACAAAAACTCTTTTTCATCACAATTTTCATTGACTTTTTAATGGTTGGTTTTCAGTCTTTTTTAACCTCTGGTAATTATGCATCCAGCACAAACTCATGAATAAAGTATTCCAGATAACTCCTCAGTAATGAGAATACATAAATCCCCCACTCGATAGGCTATGCTGTCAGTTCACCCCTCCCTCCTTCCCTCCAAATAAACACACATTGTTTGAAATACTGCAATCTTTATGACAATTCATTTAAAGTGGAATTTGTTGATGTTGGATGAGATTCTCAACTGCAGTAAATCAGCACTTTCTGAAATCAATGAAGTAACTCTGAATTGCACCAGATGAGAATCAGTCTGCTGCTATTTGTAAACAGGGGTTCCTTTCATTAAGCACTGTTGTTATGGTTACATCTATTTTCAGCTTAATTAAATACAGTTTTTTTAATTATTATTATTTAAGAAGTTAAATGAGTTGTAGTTGTTTTGTTTTGTTCTTTGTATTTAATGACAAAATATTACATCTGCTTTCTATTTTTAGGAGATAAAAGTACACAGGTTTTACTTATATAATTTATATTAGTCAGTCTCCTTCTTTTATTTGGATAAGAGGAGATGTAAAATTCTGGCTCTGCTAAGGCGAAGAGATTGTCTCTCTAAAGGTGGTTCTCTAATCCCCAGACAGGGGATCCAGTCAACTGCATTTTGCTTCTATCATACATGCCAGATATCCTTCTCTTAGAAACTGTGGTGGAGAAGAGGCAGGTCTCCTGCAGGGTGAGGACATGATTTAAGCTCTGAAGAATGTTTTACAGTTTTACAGTTTAAACATAGTTTTTCTTCCCCTTTGCTGATAGCCCTCAGATCATTTCCCTCTCGCTTTGGATAGCAGGTGGCAATTTGACAGTAGGCCTTTTCTATCATGGGCTGCTTCATTGCTCACTTTCAGACCTGCTAGTACAGGCAAAGACTTAATTTCATGAAATCCCTAAACATATACTAAAAATGTGGCACTAAGTTATGTCTTGGAAAGGGAAAAAAATATATATCCTTGAGTGATGACTTTTTAATTTCTCATGTCCTGTCATTCAGAAAAACATTGGACAGAAGAAAGCCTGCACTGTGGTCACTTGGCTTTCTGCATTTAGCATTTCCATTTATTGTGCTAATGAAGTGCATGTAAAAAGAATTTCTATAAGTAAGTAAAAATAACAGGGAAGGTTTGATACTTCTGACACAGTCTGTTTAAGGCCCTATGGCATATGAGACTAATAGCATCCTGCTTTCTTTTTTTATGATTTGATGTACAGAGGGTTACCAAATTGCTTTTTGTATGTGAACTTTCAATTAAAATTTCCAATTTCCAGGTCCATTGCTTTGTCTCTAAGAGTTCCAAAGAGAACCAAAAGCAGGGAGAAATGGCTCCACAGAGTTCAGCTTCTGTACTTATTACAAGCTGGTTAGGAGGCTCCTGCTATTTGCTGGCTTAGAAAACAATTTGAAATTCAAGTAACTCTCAGCAAGCCTAACAAAGACCGTCAGAAAGCTAGGCAGCTAGCCAGATTCATATGCCTTATCTCTGAAAGATTTTTTGCTCTGATGCTCTCCTGTACTATCATACACCATTTTATTTCCTGCTTTTCTTTCTATATTTGAAGTGGGAACATGCTGGTGTTTTAAATATCTCCTATGTATTTTTTTAGAATTGAGATTTTAATGCTTTATAATGGTAGAAATTATTTAGTAAGGTAGGGCTTAGAAATAGAATAATGTACTCATGTAGAAAACCGAGCCAGATTTTCCATTCAAAGGAGCAAATGTAAGTATTAGTGAAAAATGTGCTTATCCAAATTAAGTTGAAAGTCTGGCACATAATATAAAGACTCCAAGTGCATCATCTTCAGCTTTCGTAAGGTATTCATCATAGTAACAATGTGAAATTAACTTCAATTATGTAGCAATTTTAAAAATGCTTTATGATGATGATCCATTCAGCATTTCTAACTTCTTAGATTTTTGTTTTCCACTTTACAACCTCTATTTTCTAATAATTGAGCTCAACAGACAGATGACTTAAATCTGATGTAAATTCATAATTTTTTTCATAATTTTTGACCATCGCAATTCTGGATGTATTAGGAGAGATGCTGCTTGTGAGCTCATGAATGTTCATAAAAACCTCACACTGTACTGTTCTAAAATCAATGTTGAGACAGGTTCACGCCAGGCTTTCTGACATCCCTGGATCTATAAGGCTAGATCTTTGCAGTTTCAGCTGAGCCTTTCATTATTACTATGGATTACATGTACAAATTTTCAAACTTTGGTACTTGTCCAAGTGATTTGATTTTCACTTGCAAGAGGGAATGGTACAATTTTGAAGCCACTGTTTGGTTTTAGAGTCTCTGAATTTGAAACTTTCCTTGACTGCATGTATTATGGATTTCATACACTTGTTTTAGTGATGGAATGAAATTTTTTACTTTTAACTCAACCTGAAATTTTAGCTATTTTTTCAGTGCTTGTTATTAATCTAAATTACGTCTGTCCAAACTTGTGGCTTGTCTGGGCTGTGCTTAGTAAAGAGTAATTCCCATGGATCGCACATACATTGGTTGCTTTGAAAGTAATGCTTCCTATTTATTTCCACAGAAACTAAAACCCTTACAAAGAGCACAATAATCCTATGTAATAGAGCAAATTCTCAGCTATAAAACACTATTTTTCAGCATATTCAAGGCCATTAGTGGTACATTGTCACCAGTGACAAACAAGAGCATGCATGCTGCACTTGCAAAAATCTACATGGCCATCCAGAATGTGGCTTGTTTTTCATGTCACTGCCATCACTGCTGAAATGCAGCACTCACCACTTCACTGCTACATCCTCTGTTTGGCCAGTTTATCTCACAGAAGGCTATGATAAATGGTGTCAAACACTTCACCGAAATCCAGATAGACAACAAAACATAGAATATCCTAACTTGGAAGTGACCAATAAAGATCACTGAGTCTAACACCTGGTTCCAGACAGGATCAGTCAAAATTCAAATCATGTTTTGGAGACTGTTGTTCAAATGCTTATTGAATTCTGGCAGGAATCTTTTCCTAAAATCCAGCCATTCCCTTGGGTCCTATGGGAGAAGGTATTCCCTCTCAGCTGCTTCATAGAGTCTTTTCTCCCTTTAGCTCCTGCTGTTTTTGAGAAGGCCACTGAGCAGACTACATCTTTAGAGGATTGCTTGTAAATTCTTTGGCTTAGATTCATTGCACAAAGAAGTTTGTGTTATAATCCCCCTCTGGTACTGATGGGGAAACATTTCACTTGATGAGGTTGCTCCAAAGCCCCACTCAACCTAACCTTGAATACTTCTAGTGATGAGGCATCCATAGCTTCTTCAGGCAGCCTGTGCTGCTGTCTCACCACCCTCATAATGGATTTCTTCCTTACATCTACTACAAATATACTCTCTTTCAATTTAAATCATTGCCCCTTATCCAATCACTACAGACCCTGAGGAAAAGTATTTGATTTCCATCTTTATTATAAGCCTCCTTTATGTGTCAAAAAGACACATAAATAAGGAATAAAGAATGCAACAAAGAATTTCCACAGCCTTTTCCAGGCTTAATCCTCGTAAAATCGTAGGATGGCTTGGGTTGGAAGGGACCTCAAGGATCATCAAGCTCCAACACCCAAATTCTCACAGACTTTCTCTCACAGCCTTTCTTCATAGGAGAGGTGTTGCATTCAGCCAAGCTCAGTAAAGTTTGAAAACTGTAGGGAGATTTGAACCCCCTATCTTCTCTGGGCATTACTTCCATACCTGAGCACTTTTATGGTGATAGACTTTTCCTTTCGTCTAGCTGCAAGTTGTCCATGCTGCAGTGTGGGCCTGGTACCTCTGCTGGACTTCTCATGTTGCCCCAGTGCAGCAGCTCAGAAGATGCCAGTTCCAGCCCTCCCTTTCTTCCTCTTGTTGAAGACACGACAGGTCTTGGTGAGGGAGGGAGGTAGTGAAAAGAAGGATGGGTTCACAGCAGCCTTGGTTGTCAAAAGTATTTCCAGGAAATGAATCTCCCATTTGAGCCTCCAGGGTGATTCTGGAATTAGGGCTTTCCTGGATAGGGCGGTTTAGCACCATCATTGAGGCAGCCATGTGGAGGGAGGTGAACAGAACCCCATTCTCCTGTGATGGTAAGGCTGGATTCCGGGTCTGTATCTCCTCCCGCACTGAGAGTGATGAGCTAATGATGTTCCTGCCCTGATGGAGTTGGATGCACTTTCATAACCTCTTCCTCTGGCTCTGGATCCACCTCCATAGGTTTCTCATCACTCTCAGATGATGAGTGAGACCTCTTGACAGTATGGAGCCTCTCTATCAGACACCTCTTCTTGGTAGGAGTGCAATCTAACCTGCCTCCTTGGCAAAAAACAAACAAACAAACAAAAAAAACCACTTGGCTATTGAACTCAAAGTTGCCACTGGCATCCCTTGCTCAGTAACTGAAGTTCTGCACACAGGATTCCCATATTTACAGGGCTCAGAACCAAAGGCTATGAGGTGACTTATGAGATCAGGAGGCCATGGTGATATTCTAACAATGACCCCTGATAACTAAAACATGGCAGTGTTGGGAGATGTGGCCTACAGTCTGACAGTTGCCCCAGTTTTGAAGGAGAAGGAAGGATGGGGGTGCTGAAGGCCCCTTTCTTTAGGATAGCTCCCCTGTACTATTTTGCTTGCTAAAAAGAATGTCTTCTCCCTGGACTTGGGAACCCTCAGGGGCTCCAGCCACTTCTTCCTCCCATGTGTAATGTGCCTTCCATGAGAGGGTGGTGAATGTGTCTCAAGAGGGCTAGGGGGACCTCTCTCTATCACTGCCTAGCTGCCTGCAAGTGATTTCTGACAACTTTCCTTTCTCTCACCTTATCATACAGGTAAGATAAAAGTATGAGGAAAAAGTGTCACCAAATCACAGAATTGCAGGGGCTGGAAAGGACCTCTAGAGATCATCTAATCCAACCTCCCTGCCAAATCCTAGACCAGGTAGGTGTCCAAGTGGGTCTAGAATGTCTCCAGAGAAAGAGACTCCACAACTTCTCCAGGCAGCCTGTTCCAGTGCTCTATCACCCTTACTGTGAAGAAGTTCTTATGCACATTTGTGCAGAACTTTCTATGCTTCAGTTTGTGACCATTTCCCCTTGTCCTATCTCCACACATCACTGAAGAGTCTGGACTCATCCCTTTGCCTCTCACACCTTAGGTATGTGTAGACATTGATCCGTTGCCCAGTACAGTCTTACCTGCCCCAAAGCCCCCCACAAGTCTCTCTCAGTCGGTGTGTATTAAGAGCCCACAGAAAAACAGAATGAAAGACAAAGTAAATATGAAAATAGGTGTGTTTCACTCCTTGCATGCAAGCCAGACTGAAAACAGCTTTCTGAACAGAATAGGATATGTGGGAGGACTGTGGCCTATTTTCAGTCCAGTGTTCTGAGTCTATAATTTATTTATTTATTTATTTATTTACTTATATCAGGTAAGAAAATTTTTAGAGCATACCTCCTTAAGCATGACACTGAAGACCTATCAGATCTAGTGAGTTTTCTAGCACTCCAAGAAGTGATGTGGAATCTGCTTTCCCATATAATCTCCAATATTCTATGATTCTATGATTTGTAGTCTCTCCCACCATTCTTAAGCACAGGATCCAGCATCTCATTCTGGTCTCATGGCATCCTTGGATCTTCCCATTACCTACCATGACACTGACAACAGCTCAGAAAATTCTGCTGAAGCTACAGAATTTATTCTGTCTTACAGTGCTCCATCTGGCCTCCTCAAAATTCAAAAAGGAAGATCATTTGTAAGGAATTGTTATTTTTTTTTAAACTTTCTTTCCACTCCCCTCCCCTGCCATAAGTCCAGGGGGAAAGTGGAAGCACTAGGAAAGAACTATGTCTTCTAACTGAGAGGATATCCTTAAAGTAAAGGATCTCCTTTAACGGTTTCACTGAAGTCAGCATTTACATAACTTATTTCTGGTTTCTGTGGTTACAGTGCAGACATCCCTTTCTAATTTCCAAAGCCCTCTACCCACTTGACTCAGAAATATATCTACTGTAACTCTTCAATCTTGTTTTAAGATTAAGTGGGAAAGTTGAACTTTTAAAATTCACACAGCGCAATGAATGAGAAAAGTTGCTTGTCATTCATTTTAACGAAGATTGAGATGGCTGTAACATATAATCACTAAATTTAATGAAGTAATTACTTTTCAATTTGATTTCTAATTTTCTTAAAAAAAAAATAAATCCATTGTTATTAATGGGATGGGAATAATTAACAGTACCTACCAATTAAAACTACTCATAATATACTGCATATTATAAGATGTTTTATAAATTTGCTGCATTTTTCATAAGGAAACGTGTTATGTGTTGAATGAAATTGAACCTATTCATTCCTTTCTTTTGATGTTATCAGCTAGCAGTATCAGTTTATACTATCTTTCCCCTGATCCAGCACCTCACCACTCTCTCCGTAAAATGCTTACACTGACATCTAATAAATATCCCTTCCTTTAGTTTAGAAACATTCCCACTTGTCCTGTCACTATCTATCCATGTAAAAAGTTGTTTTCCACCATGTTTATAAAATCCTTTTAAATGTTGGAAGGCTGCAATGAGATCTTCCTGCAGCCTTCTCTTTTTCAGGCTGTACAAGACCACTTCCTTCATTGTATCTTCATAGGAGAGGTGCTCCAGCCCTTGGATCATTTTTGTGGCCCTCCTATGAATCAGCATCCAAATCTCCACATCTTGTGTTGGGGGCCCCAGACGTAGACACAGTACTCCAGATGAAGCCTCACAAGGGCAGAATAGGGGTGCATAATGGATGGTACAATGAAAACATCTGCTGACACAGTAATGAGAAAGGCAAGGAAAATAATATGAGTTTCTGTAAGGCCAGAAAAGATTGCTGAAAATATTCATTAATCATTATTGGAAGTGGCCTTCCAGTGCTTGAAGGGAGCATATTAAAAGGAGGGGGAACAGCTGTTTACAAGGGTGGATAGTGGTAGAACAAGGAGGAATGGTTTTAAACTGAGACAGGGGAGGTTTAGGTTAGATACTAGGAGAAAGTTTCTCACACAGAGGGTGGTGAAGTACTGGAACAAGTTGCCCAAGGAGGAATGCCCAATCCCTGGAAGCATTCAAGACTAGGCTGGATGTGGCCTTGGGCAGCCTGGTCTGGTGGTTGGTGACCCTGCACATAGCAGGGGGTTGAATCTAGATGATCACTGTGGTCCTTTTCAATCCAGGACATTCTATGATTCAATGATAAGTGACCACTTCAGTGGATATGCTAAGTCATGGCTTGAACCAGTAATTGAGCACCTGGTAGGAAGGCATGGCCAACCCAGGGGAGCTCAGGTGCATGCCGTGCACAGAAGTGATTGGAAGGGGTGGATCCACTACAGTAAGCAGAACGTTTAACATGTATTCCCATTCCTATTGTTGTTAGCAGCAGACTTCTTGCCAGTGCTATTCCACAAATTGTTAGCAGCTACTGTTTTTGTGTCTTCCTCTGGCAAGTCTTATGCTCCTGACTTAGCTAGGGGGATTTATATGTGATAGAAAATCCTGTGAACTCCATTTCACTTGTATGTTTTAGTGTGCAAGTGTAACCAAAGCAGACTGACCAGATGCCAGTCTCCACCACAGGAGTTGTGTTTCCCATGGAGAGGTTCTTCTGATCTAATCTGTGTGTATCATCAGCCATGAGATTTTTTCCCATTCCTATTTAGAATTTCATACCACAGGAATGTTGTTTAGTAGCAGTGATGGACATTTATTTGTCTGATTATGTTGCTGTGGAAAAATATTTATTCTTCACTGAAAGTAAATTTCTTTGATTTACAGTCTAATGCTCAGAAGCACAGTGTTTGTTTTGTTTTGTTTTGTTTTGTTTTGTTTTGTTTTGTTTTTTCCTGAGACAGAATCTTATGCCAGTTGCAAGGATGGATGCAATGCAATGCCATTACTATATCTTCAGCAGACACCGAGATTTGTTGTGACTGCTTTTCTTTTCTTTTGGTACAACACATTTGTGTTACCTCTTCAGCTTCTCTCTTCTGTCTGGGCAAAGACCTACTTTTCACGCTACCTGTCCCTGTTTAATGTTCAGTCATTTGTGCCACAGTGTCCTTTCATGCTGTCTGAATAACACAGTTGTGCCTTCTTACCAAACTATGACATCGAGCAGACATAGGCTCTCTGGAAGTAATAATCCTTTTCACAAGGAAAGATGTCTTCCATACTCACGTTGTTTTCAGCATTGGGAAGATTCCAGTATGTTAACATCAGCGCTTCAGTTTTTATTAAGAAAAGTTTTTTTTCAAACTTCATTGCCAAATTCTGATTGAAACTCAAGGATAGCCTAAAGGCTGAGATTAAAAAATGTCCCCATATACTTCCTGTTTTATAATGTCAAGAAACTTTAAGAATAAGAACTTGATATGTAAACACTTATGTTTGGCAATACTGCAAAATATGTTGCCTTCCATGTAAATTTGTTAGAAAACAAACCCACACAAAGCAGAGTCTTCTTTTTATTTCCCCCCCCCGATGGAAAGAGTTACTGGACCACTTTTCTATATTAGCTTAAAACGCTAGCATATCATATAATAACAAATCAGTGAACAAAACACATTCCAGTTAATCACTTCAGGGTTACTTGATTGGGCACATGTCAATTTCTTGAATAAATCAAGACCTGGTTAGGAAGTTAAGCTTTTGGGGGACTGTGGGATTGTGTTCAAGGGAAAAGGAAAAGCAGGGGAAAATCACACTTGAAAGAACAACAGCACTGCTGTTCTTTCTAGAAAATAGAATACTTCACATTACAAGCACTTGCTACTTCTTGACTTTAACACTACTAGCTCAGGAAAAAAAAACCCATTTGGTTTGCAATAGTTAATATTATTGTCAATTATATTTTCTTCACGATATTTCATTAACTCTAATTTATGCAACTAAAAATAGGAAATCTTTCCTGAGAGACAAACAAGTTCTACTGCAACCTTGATAGCTTTGTGGATGTGATTTGATCAGATAGGTTCACAGTGAAATCCTGCAGGCAGGATTTCTGCAGCCTCAGATTTGTAGGCTGATGAGATTGCGGCCCTGGCTCTTTGGCTAGTCATGCTCTGATCTGATCATGGCTTCTTTGTTAGGTGTGCTAACCTGAACAAAAGATTCAGCCCTATGATCAACCCTAGGGGCAATCCTCATATGGGGAAACTCAGTCATTTTAGAACATTAATTTATGGGTAAGCTTGGGACCGTATTAAAGAAGCAAACCTCATTGCTGAACTCCTGCTCAGCTTTTATCTTGTGCTCTAAGGTAGACTACTGTGCACCAGCACACAGACTAGCCCTAGCTTGTGAGGAAAAAAAGGCTATTTTTTTTATTATGGTGCCTTAGAACTTCAAATCGAGAAGGAAAAGCAGCATATAATAGAAGCATATTTGCCCTCCTTTCAGCTTCACAGAAGCATTTGAGACAAAGAAAAGTGACTTTAAAGCATGTAACTTCATTTGAAGATGTTATTATGCAAGTAACCTTTCTGAAATCAGCTACTACTTGCATGACATGAAAATCAGGCAGTATGGCTTTGGCTGCTCCCTAGGTGACTCCTAAGAGGTGCTGATGTGCACAAGCTGCCCAGCACCGTGTTTCCAACACTGACATCAATCCAGTCTTCTAGTGGTAATACAAAAGGAACAGACTGGATTTTGCTCTTGCACACAATGAGTTTCTCTGCATTCTGCTGTCTGGCTTATAAAGTCAGTTGGAAGAAATAGGACTTGGGGAGTTTGATTCATCTCATCTTGAGGTAGATGTCTGAGACACATCAGATGACTGTCTTTTTATCACTGGCTATTCTTTGCAAATGGAGGTTAGCACAAAGCTTACAAGTCGGTATATGCTTTAAGGACAAATATTCTAACCCTATCCTTGGTCAGGTGAATCCTAAAAAACAAACAAACAAAAACAAACAACAACAACAAAAAAACCAAACCTGTAAATAGCATTGAATTGATAAGTGAATATTTGTCTTTTACATAAAGCATCCCAAGGAGATGTTCCTTTTTGGCTGAAAAGGACAATGGTATCCTGGGATGCATTGAAAAGAATGTGGCCAGTAGACTGAGGGAGGTTCTCCTCCCCCTCTACTCTGCCCTGGTGAGGCCACATCTGGAGTGCTGTGTCCAGTTCTGAGCTCCCCAGTTCAAGAAATGTGTCTCACCTACTCTGTGAGATCTCTGCTCTTCCTCACCTTCTGTGGCACTAACCTCATTTGTCTGATATGAGGTCAGTGAAGCCATTTTACTAGCTCAAGAGAATGGAAACAGCAGAGACTTAAGGTTAAATTTACCCTGACTGTAGTCTTTCCATGGCATGGAAACATTGTGACATATATTATTAGTATTACAGATTAAAGTGGCTGTGAGGGAGCTATTGTCTTGTTCTTCCGTACAAAAGCGTGTCTGTAGAGCTCTACGAGAAAGCATAAAGTTTTTGACAATGATCAGTCTCTCAGGTAAGAAGATAAAGATTCAGTCTTTTTCCCTTCCTAATTGCACTTAGCATCTGTACTTATTTATTCAAGAATGGCTTTTTGGGAGTTTGCTCCAGCCCCTTTGATAAACAAATGGGGTTCTGTTTCCCTTTTTAGAGACTAATTATGCATTTTAGGATGCCAGAAATATGCATCTTAAAGAAAACAATTTAAAAAAACAAAGAATGCCATGGAAAGTACATCCTTGAAAACTTTGATGTCTGTTTTGCTGTTAAAACCACGAATGACCAAACCATTTTGCATTTCTGCCTTCCCCTGCTTTAGTTCCAGGTTCCAGGCCCTTTGCTGGGGTACCTCACATTTGAAACACAAGAAAGAACAGCTCTGTTCAGCTTCCTGCCACTGGAAGTGAGTCTCTGTGCTATTCCTTCAGCATTCAGGCATTGAGAACTGCAGAGGAGCTGTGGCCAAACTCACTCCCAGGCATCCTCAGCAATTTTCAGCTTTCTCAGTATTTTGATTCCCCATGAGAAGAAGGAAGAGAAGGACAAATGGCTAAAAAGAATTCAGTAAGTGGTACTCTCAAACCAGGGTCATCTTCAGGCATTCTCTAAAGTCCATGCAGATATTAAGGACTTGGTGTTAATTAACCTACTCTCTGTTCATCTTCACAGCTTTTGCACACTTAGAAGCTAAGCTGAAAGTCAAGTAGCTAAATGGTCCTAAGGGTAAATACCCATGGAAATTACACTTTCAGTAAAGTAGAGGGCCAAAGAAGTGTATGGTTTTCACATGAAAATGCTGTAATAGCTATTCAAACCAAGTGAAGTGTTTTCAAATCAAGTTTCAAAGTTCAGAGTGGATACAAAATAGTTAAATCAAGATCAGAATTCAAATTTGGAATTTGCATCTCAAAAGAATAAATAAATCAAGACCTTAAAGATAGATCTGAATAATATGTGTGAGTGTGCGTGTCTGTGAGGGCATATATACATAGGAACAGCTGGAAAACTGTGAGGATGGCCATCAGGCAGCAGAACAAATGCTGGAACTGTAGGAGGCAGCACCTGCCACTAAAGCAGTCCCACAACTGCATCCACTGAGCAAAGCCTCAGACTGGCTTATAGCTCCTTACAACAAGGCTGTGGAAAAGTGAAGATGCAGGCTGGCTGTCCCAGGTTTCTGGTGGCTTGCCACTGCTCACACATTTCCTTTAGTGTTTGTCTTGCTAGAGAACATGCAGGTTTTCAAACTCAGCCAAGAAGATGCCTGAAGTGAAGTCAGATCAGTGGTGAGTATATATGGCAAGTACTGACTTTACACTGTGACAGGAAATGTTGCACTCCTGAAGACAAAACTTTTGCTTCTTAAATAAACAGTTTTTAAATATGCCTTGTAGAAATGACTTGTGTGCGCATAGTGGGTAATGTCTGCAGTTCTTAGGGAACTGACTGAATTATAGTAATTCACTATTTCAAGCATCTTTGTTCTTGCAGTGCAAAGAACATTTCTGCAGCTGCAAGACATTGCTTAGAAAGATGTCCCTGTGCTTTGCTAAGAGGAGAAAACGTGGGCTAGGATTCATTGAATTTCTCAATCCTCTCCCCACACAGCAGAGAAAGCTGCTTCTAAGAGAAGCTTAAAATAAGAACTCTTCAATGATTAATTATTAAAGTGCAGATTGTTAGGCTGGAATTCTAATAACTGTAATTTGAAGCCATCTGTCTGACACAGCTAACCCTATCATTAAATTCTTTCTAAAAATTGTTCTTCAAAAACCAGAGAAGGTGCTGAGCAGACTCTAATGGAAGGAAAGGAATGCATAATGGAGCTTTCTCTCACAGCTGACTGTTTCTGTGTTCAAGCCATTCAAGCCCTGTGAAGGAACCAATATGCCCTGTGCCCAGTGCTTGTCTGCTGAGGCCATTGCAGCATAGCCACAGGCAGAGCAGCAGGTAGAAAGGAAACTAGCAGAAATCAAGCAACCATGTTAAGGCATTGAGCAAACAGAATGTATTTTGTAATTAAGGTGTAATAAGGGATGCAGAGCTCTTAGTATCTCCTGTGGTAGGATATACTGCTATCTAATAAGATATTATTATAAGGATTGTGCTACAATGGATGAGAAGAGTGACTTATTTCAATGCATTTAGAAGATGCTATTTGACAATGTTGAGACTCCACTGCAATGACGTTTCTGAATGGGAATAATAATTAGGCCAAGGGACAGTATGAGTAAAAATGTAGAAATTTGCAGATATGCACACGTGACTATACACATCCTTCCATACATCCTATGTATGCAAATAGGTTTGTACAGTATTTTTAATGTATCTCTCTTCATTTTATCTCTTGTCACTCTTGTGGAACTGTGTTCTTTTACCCTCAGCTAATCACACAGTGTATGTACTTATACTATACACCCTACAACAATAAAATACAGACCTGCTGTGGTTTTTAGTAGTACTTTACTTACACTTAGGAAGTTCTTAGACATATAAATCAGAGAATAGGTGTAATTCTGCCTACAAATGCATACACAAGTATCTGGGACCATAATGCCAAAGGTAATTTGTTGGATAAAGATCATTTTACTCTTTTATTTGTTTATTATATATATCAGGAGTAGAGGTGGTCAGAAATTATAAACCAAACTCAGAACAAGCAAAGCTCCTGGGATAAAATTATAATAGATGCAGACAACTGTATTCAAATATTCCTTGGAGAAATGCTAAATCCTTCAGCAGTCAGTTCATACTTGGTGGCAGGAGCAGGTCTCTTGCAAAGACTGTGAGGGAAGTAGGTCTGCCAACAAGTGTAGAAAGATATTGTGGAAGTATCACTTTATGCCCCTCTTACAGAATGTTTAAGACATCAGCAAGGCTACTAACATCTTTAAAAATAGAGTCCTTGAATGTAAGAAAACTACTTTCCTTTCAAAAGGGAAAGGCTGGTGACATCAATATGTACTACCTATTATGTCAAAGTATGTATTATGTAATGAGTTTGTAGGACAACAGTGACTGTTTTCAAACAGCAGAACTGCATGTTGTTACATATTTTGATTTTATATCCGAAGTACAAATATAGGTTGCCTCTGAGTGCAACCACTGGAATGCTGGACACAATAACCTTGTGTTCACGAAAAGAAATACTTTGAAACTTCTTAAGGTGAAGCCCTGTACCATTTCTGTCTTGGGGCACACTCAAGTCAGATGCTTCAAATACAAGTGTTGGAAGTTCCTCAGTAATAGCCTTCTAAATAATCTCTGTCCGATGAGGTATCTGTATTATCTGAGGGCAATTTGGACTGAATTTAGGGATGATTGGGAAATCAAACAAAAAATCTAGCAATTCAGATCCAAGATGAATGACATTTCTGCCCTTACTGAAGAGAAGATCAAAATAATGAAACTTACTCTCATGCCTGAACCTTGGCAATTGTGTAAACTGAAGAACTGAGGCTTTTCTTTTCACTGAAAGTTATTTCTAGCCATCAGAAGGAACTTCTTTAGTCTTTTAGACCAAAACATGTATTTTAAGCACTTCTCAGTGAGTTGAAAAGCACTGATTTAGGGTTCTTTGGTTGTTATTTTGTTTCAAAAGCTTTCATTCCAGAAAATTAGATCCAAAGCAATGCGAATGGGAGTCCAGACTGGGCTAATGGCCTTTGCAGATGTTTTTTGTGTATAATAATTATTTTCACCTTATTTATGCTATTGAGTCTAATTCTAAAGACTGGTTGTATAATAACTGTTATTAATGTTTGTAATTATGAAAGATAGCAGTGGTATTTTCTGATTTGTTTATATTTCTAGGAAGATGCCCTTTTCACATTGTTAATGTCAAAGCTGCCCCTATTAGTATGGTGTTCTACACTAAAAACAGTACTTGAAGCCATGGTCAGATTAATAATATTTATATGATCATTAGCTATTTTCTGATTATGATCCCATGCAGAAACAGGACTTTCATACTGAATAGATAACATGATTCAAATCCCACAGTGGCTCCGAGGTTTTTAGTTTCTTTCTTGTTTCAGATGTGATGTTTTACTAGGGGAAAGAGTAAGAAGAGCGGGAATTGTGCATCCAGCCTTCCTCCCAGCTACATTCCAGGGCTGTAACAAGCAGCAGTCCTGGTGAGCGTAGACCACACTAGGGAAAATACAGCCATAATACAGTCATAAATTGAGGAAAACAAAACAGCCCCAAAAATAAGGGCAGGGTAAAATTAGGAGCTGGATGTAGCTGTGCCAGATCTGTGCCAGGTGGGGATTTGAATCAAAATCTCATATAGTGTTTTGAGACCAACCGAAGCTGCGTCCGTGTGCTAGAGCAAACTTGTCCCATCTAGAGGGTAGAAATGTTGCTGCTCCTTCAAATCACTGGGAAATGATTAAAGACACTCCTTGCAATACTGCTGGCAGCAAGAGCTGTGGCTCAGCTTGCTGGACATGTTTGTCACTCTAAATTGGAAAACTCTCTTGAGTTTTAAGTGTGTGAAACTGTTTCTCTTTGTGAGTCAAGGTCAAAAATGCTTTGTGCTTCTTCTCTCATATATATATAAATAAAGCTGAGCTGGAGATGCTACTGAGTCTTACGTACTGTACACTGTATCTGCCAGTTTTTGTTTTGTGACTTGTTGCATAGGCATTTTCCATGCCATCTACCTGCTGTCAGTTGGAGTCTTCCTTTCTTTTTAAAACTTTCCTGTGAAGAGATTGCCTGATTAGTACTGAAATATTTCAGCTAGTTGACAATTTGACCTGCTGTGAACGCTGACTTCTCACCAGCTTGAAGCATGACTAGAACTCTGCTTCTGCTTTTCTACTTTGTATTGCTGATGCCAAATGATGCCAGAGAAGGGGCTCTAGATTTTCCTGGTGGGCCATATGTAACAGACTACACAAAAGATACAGGGAGCTTATGGGACAGTGTGCAACATCCTTTCATGGCAGAGGAATATGACAAATTGCTTTGCCTTGCTGATTTCCAGTGGGCTCTCGGGTAAGTATTGAATCCACAAGAGCAAAAGGGATTTGTTAGAGAATGTAAGAATCGATGGCTGAAACACTGAAAATAGAGTGGCAAGGAGTTATTTTTAGCTCTTTGGTTTTGTTTCTGTTTTTCTTTTTTATTAGGGGAAATGAATAGGGAATTAGATCTGGCATTGCTAGGTCAACCAAACGTTCATGTTTTGCTGTAATTTTTGGATTTTGTTTGGGAACTCCCCAGAAAAGCACAATTAGTGCTATCCAGTACTTCCTCTGAACTGAAAGGTTTGGTTTTTGTTTTCTTTTTTTTCATCGGGGATTTGATTAGGGTGCTCTTCTAACACTTACTGTTTTCTCCTTTTCAGAAAGTGTCCCATGTGATGCTTCAGAGGTTCAGTGCTCATTCCTATTACAGACATTTTAGCACTTTCACACCCCTTTGATAATGAACAAGACTCAAAACATCATTGCTTTTCTCACTGGTAGCTAACTGTGGGCAAGGTTTCAAGGATGACATGAGCAGCTTCCTATTTATGGAGTTCACTTTACAGGCTTCTTCATCAACTCCATTAATATTTATGTAAACTCAAATTGCTTTCAATGTCATTATCACAACATATCATTTTGCCTCATTGCACATATTGTAACTCCAAAAGGTAATTTGACAAGGTTAAGTCCTTGTATATGCTTAATGATGTGTACATGATTTCAGCATTTGCTTAGATGTGTATTTGTATTTTGTATGCTCCTTTTGGCACTCTGACTGCCTATACTGGACTGAATGTTCAAAATGAGGATCCCTCCACATATCTTGTAATTGATGCTACATGGAATGAGTGAGTTGCACTGATCACTCAACAGGCTTAGAGAATAGGGAATCTCAGCCATCCAGGAATCTGAGAAATGATTATGAACTGACCCAAAGGCAAATATTTCAGAATATTGCCAGAAGAGGAGGTGGCACATACTGAAGAGGCTCCACTATGTTATGAACTGCTAGAAAATGAGAAGAAATATGCCTTGTTCACTGATGGTCCTGTCACGTTGTGGGAAAGTAATGGAAGTAGAAGGCTACTGTATGGAGTCCTATATGATGATCTGCAGAAGCTAATGAAGGAAAGGATGAATTGAGACAATTTGCAGAAGTGGAGTCCATCTAGCTCTACCTTTACAGTGACTCTTGAATGGTGGCAAATGCCCTGTGGGGATGGTTACAACAATGGAAGCTGAACAGCTGGCAGTACAGAGGAAATATCCTCTGGATTGCTGCATTGTAGAAGGGTATTGCTGGCCAGGTAGATAACCTAATTGTGAAGGTAGGTCATGTAGATGCTCATATACCCAAGAGTTGTGTGACTGAAGAACCTCAAAACAATCAGCAGGTGAAAGGCTGCTAGGATTGAAGTGGCTCAGGTAGACTAGGACTAGCAACATAAGTGTGAACTATTTTGGATCTCAGTGGGCCCGTGACACTTCTGGCCACCAAGGAAGAGATGCAACATATGGATGGACTTGGGAGCAAGGGGTGAACTTAACTATGAATGCTATTGTACAACTAAGCCATGAATGTGAAACATACTATAATTAAGCAGGCCAAGCAGATAAAACCTTTTTGGTATGGAGAAAGATGGCTACAATATAAATACAGGGAGGCCTGGCATGTGGGTTACATCACTCTCCCATAAACCTGCCATGTCAATCACCACTTGTTTATGGTGGATGAAGCAACCACCAGATGGCTGGAGACATATGCCATGCCACAGCACAAAATACTACCTTGAAAAGGAAGTCTTGTGGTGACATGGCACACCAGAAAGAATTGAGTCAGACAGCTGGACTCATTTACAAAAAAATCTCATAGACACCTGGGCCAAGGAGCATGGTATTGAGTGAATATATTACATCCCCTATCATGCATCAGCCTCTGGAAAAATTAAATGGAACAATGGACTGTTAAAGACTACATTGAGAGCAATGCGTGCTGGGACATTCAAACATTGATATACAGAGTTAGCAAAAGTCTCCTGGTTCGTCATTACTTGGTGATCTGCCAGTTAAGCTGGTCCTGGCCAGTCAAAACTCCTGCATACCATAGAAGGGGATAAAGTTCCTATGGTGCATATAAGGAACATTCTGGGCACAACAGTCTGAGTTATTCCTGCCTCAGGCAAAGGCAAACCTGCTTGTGGGCTTGCTTTTGCTCAAGGGCTTGGGTGCATGTGGTGGGTAACACGGAATGATGGGGATGTCTGGTTTGTACCTCAAGGTGATCTGATGCTGGGTAAGAACAACCAGGAATTCTGTGATGTTAAATTATTACATAATACTGCATGTTATCTTTATTATGGTCATTATATGTCTTGTTAACAGCAGTACAGTGAAAACTACCCAGGTTAAGGAAAAATGGACTCAGATGGAACCAGAATGATTTTCTACATGCAGTAATCCAATTCTGTGAATCCCTCCTCCTACGTAGAAGGACAGATAAAGATAAGGCCCGAAGTTATGAACAGAATGAATACCAGGGGCAATTTACGTGAAGGGCCCATAGACTATGGGAATAATATGAATGTGTATATATATATCGAAAAGCAAGGTAGATTATAGTAATGAGGGCAGTTAGGATGTGTAGAAATTGTAATGTCTGAGTATGATGGAAATAGTATGGAGTAAAGGGTGTGTACTGTCTTAGTTTCAGCTGGAACAACGTTTCTCTGAAACAGTATCAGCTGTGATGCCACATTTTGGTTCTAGGAGAAAAACAATGTTGACAACACACTGATGTTTATAGCTGCTGCTAAGCAGTGTTGTACACAGCCAAAATCATACTCAGAGAAGGACCCAAGGAGCTGGCTGGGAACAAAATTAGGATGGCTGACTTAAACTGGCCAAAGTGATATTCCATATTGTATGACATCATGCAGGAGGAGTTTTGAAAGGGGTAGGAGTTCATCTTTTGCTTTTGCACTACTCAGGGAGCTATCTGGGCACCGGTTGGGGGATGTTGAGCAATATACATTACATTCATATGTATATGTTTGTAATAATTTTCCTTTTCTCTGTCTTAGTAAATAGTTTTATCTCCAACCATAAATTCTACTTTCTTTTTTTTTTTTTTTTTCCCCCAATACTTTTCCTCCATTCCACTGGGAAGGGAGGAGGTGAGTAAACAACTCTGTGGTGCTCAGACACCTACTGGGATAAACCACATTGGGCTTTAGTGGAAAATGCTATAAGACATCCACCTTAGTCACTGTTGAAATACCTTTCAAACGCAGTCTCCCACACTGCATGCTACATCATTCGCAAACAAGGTGAAAATGCAGAATGTCTGAGTAGCTAACAAGTCCAAGCTCACATAAACCTTCACAGCTATGTGTTAAGCCAACTTGCTGCAGTTACTGTACCTAGTTAATTATGGCTGATGGTATTAATTTGGGGATTTTTATTTTGAGTGTTTTCGCTGGAATTCTCATACACCTCTGGTTACTTGGAATTTTCAATGTTCATTTTTCTATTCAAACCTTGACAATGACCTATAGCACTCTCCTATTCTTTTCTAATAGCCATGTCTGTGATATCATAAACCAAAACACCACATTAATTATATGAATATCTTGTATTGTCAGGCTTTGTGCCGCACAATTACAGGCAAACTGTGGTAAGTTTTAATTACTTGAGCTGTGATTTGAATTACTGTTCTTTCAGTTTGATACTTGGATCCGTTGGAATTATGAGCATCAAACATACGCAATGTCACTTTCAGTCCTGCTTAAGATCATTTGCAACAGGAGAAACACTCATTGCAACAGATTCTGCACACATGAAACATGAAGTGATGCTTGAGCTGCAAGGCACATAAGTTTATTTTTATGCTGTTCCCAAATATATGCCCCTAAAGCCCATTAATAAAGTTCTGAACTGACTGCAAACCTGATGCCATTTCTGTTTTAGCAGTCACCTATCAAATCATGCTAGAGAATATTTGATTTGCAATTAAAGTCTCTTGGAAGAAGCTCTTCTGGCACTTTATAGAAAACATAAGACTATTTATCTACAAAAGCATTTAATTTAGTGTGAAATCCAAATAAATCAACCGTATATATTTTTAAATCAACAATAAGAATGTGATTTATGAGAAATTAAAAGTGGTGAAGGCATAGTAAGAGAGATGAAAATACCTGAAAAAGTCCTACTAAGTTAAAACTTGTTCAAGCATTAGGAACTTAATGCATGAAAAATGTCTAAAATCCAAAATGTGACACTACAGGATGTTCCCCAAGGATGCATGTTAGCCTGTGATCAGCTTTTAAAACGGATAATTTCCACCCACTTTGGCAAATACTTTGGCTTTTTTTTTTTTTTTTTTTTTTTTTTTTTTTTTACTGTCAACAATAGCTTTATATCTTAGTTCTCCAAAATTCATCTCAAATAAGATCATTGTATCCTGTGAGCCATGAAAAGTTGATATGGAAGGAAAGAGAGACAGGAGAAAGTATTTTATTCTTTTGTATTGGTTTGGGATTTTTAATAGAGTTTCTCTTATTTCCTGGTATATAACAGATGGAAACGGGCTCACAAAAGAGACAGCTTTATGAGTAGAAAATTTTTCTCCTTATGATTTGTATTATTATGTATAAAATAAATCTTTCTAATAATATTTCAAGAATTTAGGTCAGTTTACACTTTAAATATCTTTCAAATTCACAGTTATAACAAGTTAATCTTTTTGTCTACTATTTTAAATCTTCTCTTTGGCATTCTGCTCAGCTAATTATGACAAGACAGAAATATTCCATGGTTCTGGGTTCTCTTTTTAGATAAGTATTATTATTATTAGTATTATTTAATTAAAATATGTGGGGTTTTTTCATTGTAATAGGATATGGGCTGGTGTCAAAGCGCTTATTGCATACTGACTCAAGCATTAGGCAGGGAAAAGTGTGTAAAGAGAAAGGCCAAGGGACGGTTTATTGCATATGAAACAATCCTACCTCCTCCATGAAGCTTTGTAGGAGTGCTTCTCTGGAGACTTGGCTCCCAGTGCCAGCACCATGCATTCTTGCCCTTGAAAGAGTTTCTACTCATGTCACCCATGTGCCAGCCACACAAGGGAGATTGTCCCCTCTGCTCTCTGCCTTCATGACACCCATCTGGACTGCGTCCAAGTCTGGGGGCCCAGCATGAGACAGATGTGGAGCTGTTGGTGCAGGTCCAGGTAGACCTAATTTCAGCCTTTCATTATTTAAAAGGAGCATATAAACAAGCTGGAGACTGTCTTTTTTGCAGGCGCCATCAATAGGAGTGGTGACACTACTCCGTTACAAGATCTGCCTCAGAGTACTACTGTATTTCCAAATTTCTAATATGAATGGAAAAAGGAAAGAAATGTAGTTGTGTTAAATGTCAGCACAGCAATATGTTGGTGACCAAGCATGGTGCATGACTAAATTTCATGCTTCCCTGAATCACAAATAATTTACAGAGCTATTGGGCCACTGGTTTAATTTTCCTATTAAATTGGCAGTCATTTGACCCAGGAATTTGCCATTTAGATTGTTAAAAAAAATAAATAAATCTCTGTTACAGGATTTTTTTTTTTCCATTTATACAAAACAATCAAATGGCGCAAAAAGTTTTATTGTTTAAATTGAGAGCTGTATGACACTCATTATACACGAAACTTTTTCACTGCAGGACTTGTACTTGCAGGAGCACTATACACATAGAAAACAGCATTCTACTTGCTTACCTTTGGGTAGGCTTAAAGCAGCTTGCTCTCCTTTTAAAAAATTAAAATGGAAAAACTACCACAATTTGTGAAGGAAATTACTGTTTTACTAGAACTGCAAACACACTAGCCTGAAGAATTGCTGGCCAACAAACTAAAAAAATGTACAAAATGTAGTAATTTGTGCAATAGCTTTTAGCCTATATTTATTTTAATTTAGATAAACACATAGCAAGTAATTTTTTAGTATGAATGCTTTTCAACTCCATCACTTGGTGCCGTGCCCACCGCTCTCTGGTGCAGAGCCTGTCCCTAACCCCCAGCTGCCCTCCCCTAATGCAGCTCCATGCCGTTCCCTCTGGCCCTGTCGCTGTCACACAGAGCAGAGCTCAGCATTGCCCCTCCACTCCTTGTGAAGAGCTGCAGCTGCCATGAGGCCTCCCCTCAGCTCCGTTCTGGGCTGAACCAACCAGGGGATTTCAGCCACTCCTCATACATCTTGCCCTCCAGACCCTTTCTCATCTTCCTAGCTCTCCTTTGGATGCTGTCCAATAGTCTTGTCATGGCACCCAAAGCTGTGCTGGAGGTGAAGCTGTACCAACATAGAGCAGTGTAGAACAATCCTTTCTCTTGACTAGGAGTGCTTTGAAGTATAGAGGAAAAAATCTAGATCTGACGCAAGAGGAGAGAAGAGGGACTGAAATTAGGCAGTCAGCTCTGTGCCTCTAATTCGAGAGAGAAAGGTCTTGACCTAAGCTGCTAAATTTACAAGAAGACTGCAATAGATTTAAAATAAATGTGGTATGGTGCCCAACAAGCTTAGCCAATGGAGGAGAAATTGATTTGTTGTTGCACCATTAAAGGAGATATTGTTCAGTTTCTCTATAAAGCACATTCCTATCCCAAAGAGGCATTTTCCCAGTGGTATCTATGGAGTGGTGCAGCTGTGCTGTAGTCCTGAAAACAGGACAATGTCTAAATAGCACAGACAAGTGCCACAATGAGGTTTTGAGGCCTCAAGTGCAAAAACAAAACAAAACAAAAGACCCTATCATATTTTCTTATTCTCCTTTATTCAGTGCCAAAGAACAAGGACCAGAAAAAGAATCAATCCCCTTAGGTCAGTGGAAAAACAGTCAACAAGAATTAAACATTCTCAGGATAACTGCTTTCCCATAGACTTCTCTTCCAATAGGAGTGCAATTCCTCATCAATCTGTTCTCAACATTTTGAGGCAAATGGTTATTTTAAAGGAAGATCACCCTTATATAAGATGAGCACTCATTTGTTTGTCTTGTCTCAAGTATGCTCTTACCTTCTTCAACCTCCTTTGTTTTTTTTATCTTATTTTTGCATTATGCCATGCTTGAATGCAAATTCCCACTCCCAAACACAACTGAGGAGAAGCTGGAGGAAGAGAAAAGTGTACCTACATGATGTTACTTGCAATATCCAGGACACCAATGACAAATGACAATTGACTGGAATATGCCAGTAATAAAAGCTCCAAAATATACATCGCCTGAGTGGCCACTACATAAAGTGGCATAAAGGATGCTATCCTGATCACCTTCATCTCACTAACCATTCTGACAGTGAAGTACAGTACCCTGAAAGTCATTGGGAGAATCAAATTAAATTACAGACAGCATTTACAGAAGATGAGTTGTATATGGGTGATATATATATATATATATATATTTTTTAATAAAGAATATCTGATCTAGTGGGTAGCAATCCTTCCTACAGTAGGGGGTTGGAATAGGTAATATTTAAGATCCATTCCAATTCAAGCCATTCTATGATTCTATGATATTGAAAGATAGAAAACAATTGGAAGGACTCCTGCTTGCAACAATTGCATGTGGAATATAAGGGGATTAATACTGCTCAACTGCCACAGTAAGTAGTTATTTCTTTTACTACATTACAACATTAAACAAGCAAGAAAAACAAGCTTTTGGCATGGAAATAATCTGCATAATATAGGCCTTCAGTTGTAGTACCTCATTCAGCTGCCTGTTCTTCACTACACAAAATAGAATAATATAATGAAATATAACAGGATTGCCTGTTTTTTGTGAGTAGGTGCACAAATATAAAAACATAATAGTAATAATAATTGTAGAGCATGTCAAATAATGCATCTTCTTTTTAGCACCTCTTAAGTTTGTTTGTGTTTTCTGCAGATTGTAGTGTTTGGAGGAGATATAAGAATAGTGAATTAACTCATAAACTGTGGGCTGCAATGTGCCTGCTAAGCTTGCACGCATGTTTGAAAGACTGTTGATCAAACTATATTTCCCAGGCCAAGATTGCATGGATGCTACACCAACAGACCCAGGATGGATTTGTAGCAGAAAGGATGGAATTGGCACTGACCATCACTGAAAAACTGGCAAATCTGCAAAAAAAAAAAAAAAAAAAACCACCAAAACAGAACTGGTCCAGCTTTCAATATTGACCTAATGAAGAAATTTTTATTCTGAGATCCTGAGAGTATCAATTACCATATCTGCAAGGCTTTAATTCTTTACATTCAATCTATTGTCTGCCCAATAATTTTTGTTGTCAGAGGATGAACTGCAGGGTTCTGTAAAGGATTGTAAACTGCATGTTTACAATCAAAGGAAAGTTCATGATCCTATAATATAGGCACTCCTTTGATGCTAATTTTTCCCAGAAATAACAACTTCACTTAACAATATAATTGTACATTATAAAATCAGAGCTGTGCTTCTAGTAGAGTAATGCAAGAACAATTTACTAGTAACATGAGACTAATTCTTCCAGCTATCTCTTGTGTTAATGGCTGTAGGTCACAGCAGTGTGGGTACTCAGCCATGGCTCTTTCAAAACCCAGCATTATCCAGGGAAAGCATCAGCATTGCTCAGGGCTTCCCAGAACAAAATTTGCAAAGGGGGTATCTTTTTCAAGCAGCTCTTCTTCTTCACTCCCTCTTGCTTGCTTTTGTAATATGATATCTAAAAATGATTTGAAGAGAGAAAAGAAGAGGCAATTGCTCTCTATTAAGGCTTTTTGACATTTCATTTGTTAATTTTTTCATTTTTCTGTTACATATAGTACTTATTTGGGTTGTACTGGAGGCACCAACAAGTGGACAGTACTTCATATATATGAAGTATGTGGGTGCAAGCACTGCAAAGACCAGCACTGATCTGAAAGCACTGTGTTTTTTGTAGTTACTTAAGCTACAGCAAAGTAGGAGAGGGAGAGGGAAGGCAAGGGGGAGTGGCCTAGATTCACTTGAGTGCTTTGGTTTATACTTACATAGTAGGATTGATAAAAACTGTCTTCTTTAAGTGTTTTAATGGTTTGGGATTTAAGCAAACAACTACAGTAACACATAAAGAGGCAGTACCTTTCTCCAGGTTCCTTTCTTAAATCTTTCCTGTTTTGAAGTTTATCATGAAAAGCAGCTCCAATAAGTTTAGGACACTGCCTGGAAACAACTTATGTTTAACCTTTACATCAGTTTGAATGACTGACCAGAATGGGGAAGAATATACTAGACTGCAGACTGCCTGTGCTGATCACTAGGGCTCTAAACTAGAGCTGCTGAGGGAAGGATGTGTACTGCTGAGTGACAGAGCAGGGAAAAAAAACTGAGATTTGTCCCAGAGGTTTGTGGGAGGGCTCCTCTAGGAAGGTAACACGGCCAAAAGCCCAGCTGAAGTGCTTCCATACCAATGCACATAGCATGGGAAATAAGCAGGAGGAGTTGGAAGCCATGATGAACTTGGAAAACTATGATCTTATTGCTATCATATAAACATGATGGGATGGTTTGTGTAGCTGGAATACCACCACTGAGAGCTATGAGCTTTTTAGAAGGGATAGGCAAGGTAGGAGGTGTAGGGATTTATGATTTTAAGCTAAAGGAGGGAAGATTTAGATTAAATGTCAGGGGGACGGTTTTTACTGAGCAGGTGGTAAGGTGCTTTAACAAGTTACCCATAGAGGTTGTGGATGCCCCATCCCTGGAGGTGTTTAAAGCCAGGTTGGATGGGGCTCTGGGCAATCTGATCTAGTACTTGATCTAGCTGTTGGCAACCCTGCCTGTGGCAGAAGGGGTTAGAATGAGATGATCTTTGAGGTCCCTTTCAACCCAAGTCATCCAATGATTCTCTGATTCTATGAAATCAGTGATGATGTTCTCAACACCTGTTTTGTTCAGCACATGAACGCAAGCTGGCTCTGGTATGCCATGGTCACAACATCCAAATAAATAGAACTGCTACAAATATTTTTTCCAACAAGAAACATAATTCAATTCCAGGAAAGAAACATATTGAAAGGCATAATGAAATGTAAGAATGACAGCATTGGTATCTGATACAGACTGAAACAAATTTGAGGTTAACAAATGAAAGAATTAATGGAAATGGAATATGACTACATTGGTTCTCCTATGTGTTTTATTTCCCTAGGGTTGAATTTGCATTCAAACTACGTTAGATATCTCCCTGAAAAAATTACAGTGCAGAGAAAAAATAACTAATTTCATTGAAAACGAATCACACTGTGAGCTATGTCTTTAAAGATACATCTCTGACAAATACATCTGCTACAATCAGCTTTCTACTTAATTCTTAATATACAGGAGTAAGTTCATACTGCAATCAAGTATCTGACTTGATTTTACTGCAGTCAGAAAACATATACTTTCTGTCAGATTCTTCTGAAATAAAAATCAACACTAGAAGAAAAGAAAGCTATCCAGCTTTGCAATGAAATGAAGAAATGGCATCAAGGGAAGGAAATGTATACACAATATTGTTCGTATTTGTAGCTCATGGCCTATATTTTTGCTTTTAAATAATTTCTAAATGAATGGGCATCTATAAGCAAAAGCTGCAGCATTGTTTTAGCAGACACGAAGTCCAAAACAATAACAATTCTGACTCAGATGTGATTTTATTTTTCTTGTTGTTGATTTGGTGTACTCATTTAAAAATAGACAAATGTACAGTTGACAATGCAGACCCTATCAGCTATTGCTACATTATACTATATAAATACAACAATAAAATACATACAAAAATATCGTTTAAAACTGGAGAACAGGATGATGTCTCAGGATTAATGTGAGAGGACATTTGAGAATGGAAACATATCATTGCAATCCTTCTAGAGTAAGTGGGATCCTTTCACTTGCACTTGAAAGGTCACTAAATCACTTGTTTGCCTGTACCTCAGTTGGTCAGTTTTCAGCAGAACCCATCAGAATAGAGGGGATCAGCATCACTCATTCACAGTGTTGTCGTGTGGAGTGGCAGTATTCTAACTATAGTAAACAACTCAAATTGTATTTTTATTTTTCTTCTTGGACTTTGAAGTTCTGGCATTTCTCACCTCTAATGATACCATCTGCTTTTATAATTGCTCAGTATAGAAGTAGAGGGCTTTTTCCTGCAAAGGCAACACCCCTTAATAAAAGAACCTGCATTCACTGCATGAAAATTCTCCTTATTTTGAACATGTATCTGAAATAATATGTTGTGATGGTCCAGTAATAAGGATTTTGAAAATGCCAGAAACACAGAGATCAAATTATAAGGGCTTTTCTGACAAGTTTTTCTTCACATACATAAAATCCCACAAAAATCTGAAGAAGAAATTTTTTTTTTTGTGAAGCTTTTGGCTGAGAGGAAAGAGCAAGCTTAGAAACCACAGATAAAGCTCACCATCTAGGACAAGTGGATCATACTGTGTGCAGTGCACCTGCACGCAAATGGGCCTTCCTAATGCCAATGGACTGCACTGAAAGTGTAATTGGAATGTGAGTGATGCAGTAAGCCTTGCCCTGTTGATGTGGTGATTGATGTTCACTAGTTTCACTCATTGTACACAATTTGATCATGACAGCGTGGAAAAGAACTATTTCATGGCTTAATATGAATCTTCCGGTATATCTGATACAGTAAAATGTGCTTTTCTTTTTAATGGAAGATGTCTCAAATAAATGGTTTAGAAAACAAACAGACCAGCTTTCTTGGAAAAAGGCATTTATTGTTCTTGCAGCAACAAGAGATCACAGGCAAGCAAAACTGCAGTGACATTTTGCACTCTCACTGATCTCTAAAATGTAGTAGAGACCCTGTAACTTAAAAATAAATTCCTCTAGAAAGGGGTTTTGTCCTGTCATTTCACCTTGGAAGTCACAGGTGTCTCAGTGTGCTAAATGAATTTAACCGTATTAAGGATACAGTGTCATGGAGAAATCTTCACTTCTGGGTAATCCTCAGTGGATTTTTTTGGTTTGTTTATTTATTTTCACATTCCAGTACTCAGCATGTTGCCAAGTCTTGCTTCCTTTTTATAGGATCTGGTAAATCTGATAAATGGTCTTAGTATGAAGGCTATTTGGTTATTTCTTATCATTGCATTTAACTCGCTCACAAAGTGATGGAGGAAAAAATGCATAACCTCCTGGTTAACATAAAATCTATAAGCTAATTTTCTGACATATGCATTGCTAATGTAGAAATTCAAAGCGTGAAAAGTTAGGGAGGATATGGGAAAGAAAATAAACTCTTTCTGTGGACAGAAGCAGCAGTTACCAAAGCCCAGAACGCCTCACTGCAATATATGGTTGATATGGAGAAAATCTCCTAATATTATGTGGTTTCAATCAAATTGAGATCCAATGAATTATTGGTTTATTGACATCACATAAATAACTGGCAACCTGTGACCTACATATTCAGGATTGATACCAACAGGGAAGATCCATCACAGTACTAGAAATTTGCAAAATATTGACACTTGACAAGCATTCCACAGCCTTCCATTTCCTATCTCCGAAAGGCTGCTCCTTGAAGCACTCCTGAGGCACTCAGACTCACACACATTTCATGCTGCTTTATTACTTCTACCAAGCAAGATCTTCCTTTTTCTAAAGGCTTCTTGTAATTCCCAAGCTAATGTTTAATCCAGCTAATGTTTGTCTTCTTCAACTACTCCATCAGTTTTGGCCAAACACCCTCTTTTTTGACATTTTTAAGTGAGGTGATTTCTGCTCACTTTTCTCTCCGTTCAGCTATGGTAATTCGCACCATCAGACCAAGCAGAGGTGCTGTGTGGGACCCCAACATTCACCCTTTGAACACCCTTTGACACTAATAGAGTTTCAGCATCAATTTCCACTCATTTTGTATGTATTATTATCTCACTGCTGTAACTCTCTTCCACGACACAAGAACTACCATAACCCATAACCTTAGGTTTAAAGGTACATGCAAAATTGCTATTATATCCAAATCCAATTCCCTTCCCTGGCAAAAATACAGCTGAGTGATCTTCTGCTCAGTTTGAACAGTCTGTATATCCAGTGATACTTCTCTCCTAAAACTGCATTTATTTGGGTAGCTCTTGTAACACTGTCCTCAAAAACTTTTGGTAAGCTTGAGCACCTCACCAGCTGCTGCTACCCAGCATATTTGACATGGAGGAGGGACCAGGTAACACTCTTTTGACAAGACAAATGGCAGTATGATGTGGGGTTCTTTTGCCTTCAATTCCAGTGAAGTCATCTGCTTTTACATAAAATATGCTGGGGTTCATCAGGTCTGGCACTGTCAGATGAGTGAGAGTTTTGCACAAGTACAGCCTCATCTGCAGTAAGCAGCTTTGAGTGCCATGATATAAAAAGGACAAAACTACTAGAAAGAGTCCAAAGAAGAGCTGCAAAGATGGGGAAGGGTCTGGAGTGCAAGACATATGAGGAGCAGCTGAGGTCCCTTGATTTGTTCAGCCCAGAGAAGAGGAACTGAGGGGAGGTCCCATGGTGGCCTGGAGCCCCTCATGAGGGGAGTGGAAGGGCAGCGCTGAGTTCTGCTCTCTGATGGTATGAAAATATTCTTCACCAGAGGCTGGTAGGGGCCATGGAATAGTCTCTCCAGGCCAATGGGCATGGCCCTGAGCTGCCAGAGTTCAAGGAGCCTTTGGACAATCCTCTCAGAAGTATAGTTTGCATTTTGGATGGTCCTGTATGGAGCCTGATGTTAGACCATCCTTGTGGAATCCTTCAAGCTAGGGATATTTAGTGATTCTATGAAAATGCTTTCAAATGCCCGTGAAACCTTGGCAATCTTGAGGAGAGCATGGTGAGGACAGTAGTTTGTGCATAGGGTTAAGAAACATGGAGGCTAAATTCACAAGTGCAAAGTGTTTGCAAAGGGTTCATTACCATCCATTATTTGGAATACGGTGCCTATGCTGGCAAATTGTTTGCACAGAGACTAGTGCAAGGGCTGTGTTTCTCTGGCTTTCCATGTGGAGACACTATATGCCCTATCCTTTCCTCAGCCCAGCAGGATATCTTCTTTGCATGCTGACAGGAGAAATTGCATCATCTGTAGTTAAAACTGGATGAGGCAAGGAAATAGGGCAAGGAGCCAGGCTGTCTGGTAAGACCATGCTGGGCCCAGGAACTTCTTGTGCAGTGCTCTCCACTGGTGCACAGGTGTTTCAGAAAGATTAAGCGACAAAAATTATTGAAAAGTAAGTCATCATTTAACACCTGGAAGATAGTTTCAACTATACATTTGAACACAGCTCAGCAGTCAGAGGCACCTCAGCTTTCCACTTATGTCCATCAAAGGTTTCCTGAAGCAGGTAAAGCATTCACTACTAAACTCATAATCATCTCTCAGAGGCCATATCATACAACTTTGTGCATTTCTTCCAGAACATATATTCTGTGCATCAGAATGAGTAATATTTCTGACAATCTGTGCTTTAAATACATAACTTGTTACAAAGGCATCTACAAATATTTTTTTGTCATTCACATTATGATGACAAAAATACGGGTTAAATAGAAATTGCAATATAAGAGGGAAGGAGTGCATGACACAAATAATTACTCAAACAGATTTTGCATTTTCTAGTACGTATTATCACTTGAAGACAGTGCAATTTTTAAATTATTTCATTGAGAAGGGAAATGTATGTAGGTGATTTATTAAAATTTCTTTAGCACTAGTCATTTCATAAGAGTCAAAACATCTCATCTAGCAAAGCTAAGCATTGTATTTCAGTTTAAGCATTTGGACTGTGCTGAAATTCATTTAAAAAACGCTCAAAACGTTCAGAGATTTAGAGTTTTAGAGTAACAGTTTTATTTCCAAGGATTTGCAAAGTCATGTTCACTGAACCAAATTGTGGGTAGATGGTTGGTTGGTTTTTTTAAGTATTTAATTGATTTAATACTTGTATAAATTTCAAATTTCCTTCTAAGAAATATGAACTACCTTATTACAAATGTTTTGTGCAACCAAATACTGGCTTGCAACATATTTGTGTTATAAATAATCATCCTTTGTCCTAAACCCTCTCATAATTTCTATTCATTAAAAGCCAGTTTTTGTATCAGACCTGCACCAAAATTACTGAATACAGCAGAAAAAACAGAATGGTCTCATTTTCCTCATCTCACCTATGTTACCCTATCAATTACACAACAAACTCAAGTTGCATTTCCGCCCACCTGGAAGTGGTTACAGCATTACAAGTCAAGCTCCATTTACTAATAGCTCCTTCTGACTCTTTCCAAGGTGTCAGGCACTGATTTGCGTGGCGTTTTTTTTTTTTTAGAAGTAAATAGAAGAATTTGCCAGTAACCACCTCTCCTTCTCAATAGACAGATGTATTCCAGTTCAAACATTTAAAAGCTTATTCTGATTTACAGTGGCAATGTCTAAAGTAATCTTGGCTCAGATGCATGCTTTCTAAAATATCAAATGTAATAATAGTGCCTCAGCATATGCTGGCATTAAAATGAAACAAAAAGATAAAACAAAGCTTTCTCAGCAAAAGTTTTAGCTAGATTTTTCATGCTGACTTGGGCTCATCCAATTTAGTAACTTCCATCACTCTAAATATTGGAATATGTAGCCTGGGTCACTGCATTAATGTCAAATTGTCTTTGGGCCAGGATGACTCGTGACTATGTATCAGCAAAGAAACTCATCCTCATCTCAATTATATTTTTTGCTGCACGCAAAAGCTGTAGAGTTGCATGCATTTTGTCTTCCCAGCAGAGACATTTAATCTGGATACTGAAGTGTGTTTCTCCATCTCTGCAGCCATTGGAAGCACTTCCCTTAGTGTCCCTGTCAGGTGAGAGGTTCAGCACTCAGGCTTTACTGTGCACTGCAAACCTAAGAGGCAAGCAGGTGGGGAAGGCTTGCAGGCAGCTCACCTGCAAGCTCACCTTTTTTTTTTAATTAAGATTCCTCTCTCTTTCCTCTTTCTTTTCTAAAGTATTCTTTATTTTTAGAAAATTGGATTCTGATAGAAGATATATGATAGGTAATTCCTGGGGAACCAGAGCACTTCTTCATATTTATCTTTGTTCTCACTAATCCTTATTAAAGGATTATTTTTTCTCCTATAGACTATCCAGAGGGATGGAGTGATCTTTGGAATTTGGACTTTACCTTTAGTAAAAGTAAAAGCTACACATAGGACATTGCTTCTGTTCACATTAACATTTATAGATGCATTAATTCTCCTCACCTGAGTACAATTAAGAGCTTGCACAAACATTTGCAGAACTAGGGCCAAAATAATTATAGTTTACATAGGAGTGTGACAGGGAAGTATTTCTTACCACAATTAATCCTTTAGAGCACCACAAAAAGGCCAATTTTTCAGTTAGAATAGAACAGATTATGTGCTGCTAATCAAAGGTAAAGTTTATGTAATACAAATAAACAATATTTAATATTATAGGATTATATAATATTTAACAGCTCCATAATTCAAAGCTATTTTTATTTCACAAATGCTTATTGCAAGTGAAGAAGAGAATGAGAAAGACTTTCCTTATATGTGGAGACACTTGGATAACAATTTTACATTAGGTGGCACTAATTCCCTATTAACTGGTATTAATGTAAAATGCAAGAATACTGCAATTCATTAGAGCTTATGTATAAAAATTGGCAAAGCATATATTCTTTGTATGTACCATATACAGGTTACATTAGCCTTCAGATGTTCTTCAGCACCAACTCAGATTAAATTTTGAGGTCATGGACAATTTCAGAATTCTGGGTTGTTCCCAGATTCTCAGTACATGTCTCTGTTAACTAACATGATGAGTGCTGGCATTGAATCAGAGAAATAACCATTCTTCAGTGGGATAGATATTTGAGAGCAATCACTAAGGGTACCAAGGTTTTTTACTTGGCAATGACGTAACCTTATACTACACAACACAAGATTTTTCTGTCAAATAGAAGATACAAAATGATGTAATCTACTTTAGATGGTGATGTGGCACACAAAAACAGCAATTCAGATGCAATTTCTCAATATGGCTTCTTACAGAGTTCACTGTTCTATAGGGTAGATTCCCTTTTTCGTTGCATCACATACTCTGCCAAGCCCAGGAACAAATTCTGGTTACCAACAGTAAGCTGTCTGATTTCACTGAAGTAACACTGGGCTGGGAAGAAAAGGGAGGAAAGAGAAATTTTCAAAGAATAGATTAGATATGCAATGTTTATACATTCACAGTAACATGGGAAACCTCGTGAGATCAGCTCCTGCATATTAGGCACATAAAGTGATGTGTTACCATTGTTTGATACAGGCGAATAAATATATTTGTGCTTGCGGGTGTAGGCACTGACAAAGGAACAAGGAAACACATCCTTGTAGAAATTATTTAGCAACATTTCCAAACTTGGTCATTTTCTTATACAAATAAAAGCCCAAAATAGGCATAGCAGTGAGGACTCTGCCTAAAATGAGTAAGTTTTCTCAAGTGAAATGGAGCACTAACATCATTCTGCATAAGGATTTGGATTGGAAGAGATGTCAAAGAGCATCTAGTTTCAACCAACTACCATCCACAACCTCTCTTGGCAGTGTGTTTAAGCACCTCACTACCCTCTCAGTGAATATTTTTCCTGTGACAGCAAATCTAAAGATCCCCTCTTGTAGTTTAGAACCTTTCTCCCTTGTCCTGTGATTACCTAACTGTGTAAAAAGTTGATCCTGTTTACAAGCTCTCTTTAAGTACTGGAAGGCCACAATGAGGTCTCCCCTGAGCCTTCTCTTCTTCATGTTGAACACATCCGGGTCTCTCTGCCTGCTTTTGTAATAAAGGCTCTTCAGCCCCTTGCCTGAATTTGAATTAAAGGACTCCTGTTTTCATCTACTGATCCACATAATTAAAGAAACCCTGTCATACACACTGGAGCTGATATTATAGGCTAAACATATGCATACACCTCTATATGTATGCATGCATTACTCCTTCTCTGTGGGGCTTGGAACATTGGAAGATCAGGAGATTGAGCTTTCCATTGCCCAAGCGTGTTGTCTGCCAAAGGTTCAAAGGAGTCAGGTGGGCTAACCATTTTACAATCAGATTTTCCTTAATTGTACTGTAAAACTCATTGCCTTACGGCTCCCAACTCAGCAGTGTTTTGTTATAGCACATGGTGTTCGCTATTGATAACTGTCAGTTTAATTTCTCAGGAGAGTCTGAAATCCTATGTGCCAGAGCTAACATGGGAAAATAATTGACACAGTGGTGAGGGGCACTGTTCAAAGGAAAGCCTTTTAATGGATTCATGAATCAGGAGAGAGAAATCTCAAGAAGAAGTGGTAAATGAGCAGTTGATACAAATCAGAGGAAATGAATTTTCTCAAAGGTGAAAGCACATCTCAGAGAATTTGCAAAATTAATTAGAAGATGCAAGGGAACTAACGTATGAAATACTCTTTTTAGCAAATTCCATGCCAGTGTTCTCCTAAAGGAAAATGCTCCCAAATCAAGACACATTTATTTAATTTCCGCGTTTTAAAATATTTGCCATTGATTTATTGTCAAATGAACTAGAAGATAATTTAGCTGCTGATTTTTGCCAATCCAATTGCATCTCCAGCTAAGCCTACCTGGAGATAACCATAGGGACATGTTTCTGTGTTTCACCCACCCCATTGTGTCACTACCCCACATGCCCCCACAGGCCAACACTTGTGGGTGAATCCTATGAGTTCATCAGCATTACCATCCAATCTGTCCTTCCACATCTGCCATATGCAAACAGCCCAGGGAGGTAAGCAGCAGAGAGCCAGAAGGCAGCAACACATTCAGGGCTTCCTAAGATCAAAATCAGCATTTATCTGCATGTTGTTGGGTCTTTTACTGGGAATCAGTGTTTTTGTTATTTGACCTTGTTGCTTTTCACAAGATCAATTTTATTTTATGATTTTAATAATTTTCTCATCATTCACCTATACCGTTTTAAAGGGTGTTTATTTTGCTGTCAGTCAGGCATTTGACCAGAAATTAATTTAGTGCATTGTAAGCCATTTTGAAGAGAATGACGTTTGTAGAATAATCATGTTATTGGTACATTTACAGAGATTTTCCATCTCAAACATCTCCCAGATAGAAAGAGGGAATTACCAAGCATTATTCCAAAAGGGTCCGGTAGTGGACAAATTGGATCTTCTCCGTGTTATATCTACCTCAGGATGGGGATCTTCAGATGTTTAAAAAACAAACAAACAAAAAAGAAAAAAACACCAGCAAAACAAAACCGACCCCAAACAACAGCAATGTCTGCTTGTCTGGCACTTGGGAGGCAGTCTGGGATGAAAGAGGGATTAATGAGTAGCCAGGACATAGGCACCATCCCATGGGTGATGCCAAAGGGCCCATCGCCTCTGCAAGTATAGTAATGCTTTATTTACCCTACAGTAGTATGATCTTCATACAAAACTAATGAAAGTCAGAGCAATAGCTAAGAGAAAAAGGATTTTTGCTTGTTCTCTGGTTTAATATCATTAGCAATATTAATTGCATAGTTATACAAGAATGCCATAAATTCCTAGAGCAATAAAAGGCTGATCTGTTTCCACTGTAGGTATTTTTCAGTGAACAGCTTATTTTCATGGAAACAACTTGCTAGTCAAAGCAAAAGAAAATGTGGAGAAATTTGGGAGGAGGTTGGGAGAGACACTATTATTCACAGCTTTGTGCAAACTCAAGTTACTATTATTCACAGCTTTGTGCAAACTCAAGTTAAACCTGAGTCCAAACCTTAGATCTGGATTTTAGGATCTCCTTAAATTCCAGAGCTTTGAAGAATAGCTGCAAATCCCTACATAAACCATCCTAAACTGTGCCCTGGGTATTCCAGAACTTGATTTGAAGGTTTGCAGCTTAAGACTGCCTCTGCTATGAATGCTTTGAGAACTGCCTTTAGCTGGCATTGAAGTGCTCTTTACAAATCTGTGGCTGAGCTCTATGCACAAACGTCCTACCCTTGCCCATATCAGAGATGCAGAACTGTACTCTTTAGGTGTGATTTTCCACTGCTGGCTATCCAGTAAAACCAAAACATGAATTTTGTAACCCACCAGAAGGTCAATATTGTTTTCTGCCCTTGATTTAAATGAGTGTACATGATTTTTAATAGAAAAAGCAGTTTTGTACAGCGCCTTTGGCAAAGCAGATCAAGAGTGAAGCTCCATCCCTGCTTCTGTGGATGTGAGAGGACACATGCAAGGACAGCACTGTGATGGCTGAACAAGGAACATTGCAGAGAGTTCAGGAAGAGCATCTGAAACAAAATTAAAGTTTGACCAATTTAGCTTATCAGGTCATGTGGTGGTTTCCTTGGGAAGGTGGGGATGTTTTTAAGAAGGGTAGAAAGGACGAGTGAGGGAATTAATGACCTGTCAGCCTAACCTCTCTGATGAGGATGATCATGGAGTAGATCCTTCTAGAAGCTGTACTAATGCACATGCAAGAGGTGGAGGTGATACCAGACAACAATCATGTTTTCAGCAAGGGCAAGTCCTTAATGACCATCCTGGTGGCTTTCCATGGCGGCATAACTGAATCAGTGGACAAGGGAAGAGCCACTGACATCCATCTGGATTTCAGTGAGGCTTTGGACATGGTCCGGCACAGCATCCTTCTCTCCAAATTGTAAAGATACAGATATAATGGATGGACTCAGCAATCAATAATCATCAATGACTTGATGTCCAGATAGAGATCAATGATAAGTCGTACCTCATAGAGGTCAGTACAGGAATCAGTGCTCTTTAATATTTTCATCAATGACATTGACTGTGGGATCGAGTTCACTCTTGGCAAGTTTGCAGGTGACAGCAAGTTGTGGTGTGGTTGACATGCCTGAGGGATGGGATGCCATCCAGAGAGACCTAGACAGGCTTGAGCAGTGCACCCAGGAGCACCTTATGAGGTTCAACAAAGCCAAGTGCAAGTCTCTCACCTGAGTCACAGCAACTCCTGCTATTAATACAAGCTACAGAATGAAAGGATTGAGCACAGCCTTATGCACATAGTAATAGAGATATTACAAATTCAGTCCTGTAAAATGTTTTCTAAAACCTGTAAGAATGCTACAGACATGCAAGCATTAAACTGCAGTTATCAGAGCACTGACTCAGGAAATGATAGGAAATGTTCCATGTGCGTTGATAAAGGAATGACAGGATTTGAACTGCCCCAAGAGCATGGATCCTCCAGTACTCTGTTGACCAAGCACATGGGACCACAGCAAGAGTAGGAGCAATGCAGCTGCACTATGAGGTAATTGGGTTTGCTGAGCCAAACAAATATCTCAGCAGATGAAGCACTGACAGCATTACAGTTGTAGTTGTACACCACTTTGAAAAGTCCTGGGTGCAGTTTCTTTAACTCCCTGTCACATTTCATCCAGAATCAAATCAAGGAGGACTCAGCAGAGCCTCTCTGTAGCAGCGACCTTAGTAAATGTTTGAAACAAAGTCTACAATGTTACAAAATACATATTCAAATAAAAGAAAAAGCAACAACACCCCTTTCTGTTTACTTGGACCTCATTTTTACTGGAAAGCAGAAGAGCAGACCATCATGATGTTTAAGACACCAGCCATCAACTCACAGAACTCTCTGAGATACCTAATTCCCTGGTACTGTGCCTTTCTCTCATCATTTGAGCAGTGCAGAAGATCAAAGAAGTAGGTGATAACGTACTAGCAGAGTGACATTAAGGAAAATTAGGTTTTATGTAGCAGAAAAGTGTGTGTGAAATGTGACTACCGGAGAACTTCCAGTGACTAGCCATTTTGCATAGATGGTTGGGGCAATATTATGTATGCAGTGTTCTCTTTCATAGGGGAGCACAGAAATAATCAGCATTTTTTATGTCCACACTTCTTTATTAGTGTCTGCAGGAATAAGGATGGCAGTGCGGCTTAAACACTATGTATTTATGCCCTAAACCACAAATTCTCATGCTGCTTCCTGCTAATACTTGCACTGCATGGCCTCTAGAGTGCCTTGAAAAGCTGTCTTCAGCATGTAAATGTTGACAGTAATGGAATGAGACAGAAAAACGAGGCAGCAAGAGGTGCAGTATGAATGCAGTGTCATAATCAGTCACTGGTGGCAGTCATTAACAGCGCCAGTGTGGATATAAAGCGCATTAAAATAATTTAATGCTTTACACAAAGCATCCCCAAAGGTGAGTGACTGTGGTGGTGTAAGACAACAGGAAAAACAGACTCCCTCCTACTTATGAGCAGTCCCCCCTGAGAGGGAGGAACTGAAATAGATCTTTATTTGACTCTGAACAGAAGAAAGTCCAGTGGTGCTGCCCATTTTCCCATTCTAACTCATGTTCTTTATCCAGATATAGCAGACACAAAGATATTGCTAAAAGCAGGGCTAGATATAAAGAGATGTTAGGAGAATGTTGATATTTTCATTCAAAGTCTTTTCCATCTTAATTCTGACAGGTGAGGGGAGAATGGGGCAAAGAAGGAAGCACTAACTACATTAAATGTATCATTACTTTTCAATCATTTCATCCAACCCAAATGCGTAGATACAAAAGCACTCTCATTGCACCCAATTTTGTGCTGAATCTGTATTGAAAAAGAGCTTGGATTTGAACACTATTTCAGATATGATAATACATGCTACTGTCCAACTTCTGCCTTGTATTTAATTATGAATGTGTTTATATATTACTCTGTAAGGCAGCAAAAAGTCTTTCAGATATCAAAACAAGCACGTTATTTGCTCCTCTTTTGATAACTGTTCTCCTTCTCTCCCCCTCATGACACCTTTCCCTTTTCCCTCCTCTAGCATCTCCCCTTTCTACACTTACCAAGAGAACAAAGGAAAGTCTCCAGACCCCCTTACTGTTGCCAAGCAGCTGCAGAATTTCCACGCCATCAGCTCTGATGCTTTGTGAGTTGAGGTGTTGTGCTAAAAAGGTCTCACTGTATGGCTATGTTAAAATTCAGCATCTGTACCCCATTTAGATTCTCAGTAGTGGTAATCACTGCAGCACCTGAGCTATCCTTACAAGCCAACTTAAACATTGATGTCCAAAAGTTCTCTCTCAGTGCTTTGGTAAAAACCAGTGAAGTAATATATTTGCATCATGTATGAGTTAAAAACTAAGTGGATAAACAACTAATTACCCAAATTCTCCTGCTATGGACTTTTCTGGTAGAAAACAGCAGCCTTCAGAATTGATTCAGTGTTTGTATTTGGAATACATCATCATTGAGAAGTACAATTTCACCTCATCACTTATCACAGCAACTGTAAATGCAAGAAACTCCCCTCCCCTCCCTTTGTATGGGTTATCAGTGCTGAGTCAATATTCCCTACGCACAGATCTCAGCAACAGGCTTAGGTACAACATTTTTTATTATTTGTTCCCTAGCATTTCCAATAAATGGAAAAATTATCAGTGCAACAGCCTGCTCAGTATACCTTGCATCTAATCTTTCTGTTTTGTATTCTCATTTGATGGACAAAATTGTATTTGGCAATGTTGGTTGTAAATGTATGTCCATGTTTCTGGTTAGTGCTGATGACCTAAGTTAATGGAATAACTTATTTTTGGAGTAGTAGAAGGAAATGGCTAAGAGCTATGGCAGGGAAAAGCAGTACAGTGTCTCAGCACAAACAAATCTTCAAGGATTGCAAATGCTCTTATCCTAGTGGTTTCCTGCCCTTTCTGAATCATCATAGAATCATAGAATGACCTGAGTTGAAAAGGACAACAATGATCATCTAGTTTTAACCCCCTGCTATGTGTAGGGTCACCAATCACCAGACCAGGCTGCCCAGAGCCACATCCAGCCTGGCCTTGAATGCCTCCAGGGATGGGGCATCCACAAGCTCCTTGGGGAACCTGTTCCAGTGTGTCACCACCCTCCATGTGAAAAACTTCCTCCCAGTAACTAACCTAAATCTCCTCCAGTTCCCCAGATCTTCTCTGCACTTTTTTTGCATTTCCATATGTATTAAAAATGCAGGGATATTTATTTTAAAGTATAGCAAAGGACAAATGTAAAGATGTGTGATGAACTGTTATATCACCAAGAAAACTGATCTAGGCACCAATTCCCAGTTTTCTGGGAGAGCTATACAAATGTTATTTGGGGCAAAGTTATCACAGTTCAAATGCAGCTTTATCTGGAGCAGACATATGTATGAGAGTAAGGAAATATTGAACACCATTTCAAGAATTTATGTGCTTTAAGAGAAGAAGGGTGAGAAAGATGTAAAATAATTGAACTACAAAGTGAATATAGGCAGGGAAAAAATTTAATTTCGCAATCTGAAATGTGAGCAGGGCATCGCTACTTAACAGGCCTTTAAGGTGAGACCTGCTGAGGGATGTTTAATAAGTGTCGGGGGCCAGGATCCCATTGGCACCTCACCCTCTGGCAGCCCAGATGCCACAAGCGGAGAAGTGGAGGAAGATCCAGTACTGACTGTGGTTGCGTAGAGTGTGGAATGGATGCACTGGTCATTCACCGATAAACATCTCTTCCTTCACATGTGAGGGATTTCTTTCACCAGCTTTCCTACTGAGCTGCTAATAAGGTAAAGCCTGCCTTAGCTTGAAAACTGCCTTAGCTTGAGACTGTGACTCAAGTAGATATTTCACGCTATCTTCATTTGACTTTGGCTCCTCAAGATCAGTCTCTGATCAGCACTGCCAGCACAACTCTATTTGATGCCAAAATAATGAAATAGTGCCTCTTTCCAAGATTTGCTTTTTTTTTTTTTTTTTTTCATTACATTGTTGTGCCAATCTCTAGCTTTGGGTATTTTTTGCTACTGAATTAGAAGCATAAAAAATCTTTAAATCACACAACTTCCATTTTTCTACTCTCTACTAAGCTGCTACTATTAAGATTTAATACTCCAAAAGGAATGCCATGTAGGGAATTTCTCTGCTTTGAAGGGAGGTAGAACAGCAATATTTTTTCCCTCCAAACAAGCAGATGAAAAATGGAAATTCAAATGAAAATGAAATTTGATGGCTCTTTCTCATTAGGACTGAACTGCTGAGATGCCATGCTCGCTTCCACCAGTACTCTGAACACCCACTTGTGGGAAGAGCAGGAGTTACTTTCCCAGTAGGACATGAGCTCTCACATAAAAGTAAGGGCTGGGTAATAGCTGCTACGATTCCTACAGCTGAGTGTCTTGGAAAGGAGTTGCTTTGAAAAAGAAAAGCACCTCGCCAAGGCTGGACCTAAAATAAGAGCCCTATATCCTCCTGATAAAGTAGCACAATAACCGGGAGGAAGGAGAGCCTGAAAAAAATGGCATAAAGCCCAAAATTCACACAAAACTTCAGCTCATTTTTTTTTCTATGAAGGTCACAGAAATTTTATTAGTGATATCATGAGTGGAAACTGCTGAAAAATGAAGTTGTAACCCTGGTATAGAGGGCTGGATAAGAATGAATGTCAAGAATCCCAAAGAATGAAGGGGCTGTTGTGGAATCCCAGGCTATGGGTAGTGCCTTCTTCAAAACAGTTTCTGTCCTCCATAAAACATGGTAATATCTTTGCCACAAGCACTTTTCAGTACAAGCCATTGCCTAGTGCTTATATTTTGACATTTGTGTGCCTGAATTTCATCTCAGCATTCAGGTACAGGTGAGTTTTCCTGAGATCACACAGGCATCACTCTGCTTCAGCTTTCTGCCTCAGATACTTGCAAAAACACTGACAGGGAGGAAGACAGAAGAATAGGTTGACAATGGAGGGAAAAAATGAAATGAAAAATGTTTTGTGACGGCAGAACTGTAAAGTCTCTGTCCCTGATGGGGGAAAAGCTCACCTCTGTCCATCAGCAAGGGGCACACAGCACCCAGGCCAGCCCTGGGGACAGGTATCCTGCCCTCCCAGCAGGGAATGGGCTCCAGGTGCTGCCAGGGAAATGTCATCTCCAGTATCTGCATGCAGGGCAGTTTTGTGTGGTAAGCACAAACTTTTCTGACTTTTTCCCCAGAATGAGCTGAATGAATGTTTTATGTGCAGATTTTCTGTTAGTCTGTGAGGTCAATGTGCCAGATGCTTGCTGCCAGCAAAGAACTATCACTGTTTTACTTTGTTGCTGACTTTGCAAATATATATTGTACACAGACTACATTTTTCTCACTTCAGTACAAGACCCTGTGAACAAAATAACAAGCAAATAAACCCAGAAATATAACCCTTTCATATTCCTTAATTAAAATATAAATGGCATGTGTTCCACTAGGCTTAAAGTAAATGCGTACCGAATAATATCAATATCATGAGAAATACCATTTTTTTCTCCCTATGTTATAGTTCACATGCAACTACAATCCAGAAGTAAATTATTGCTGGAGGAAATGGAGTGAGAAATGCCCTCTCAGTTCCTTTAACATTATACAGTGCATTAAGAAAAGAGTCTAGGGAAAAAAATAATCTTTCCTTTTTCAAAAATATTTGTTCTTTAGAAAAATCTGTCAGAAAGACAGTCTGCTCAAAGAAAATATATACTTAATTATTTATTCTGGTAAAAAGAGTTGGTTTGACAAAGTGTCAGGTTTGTTACATGAATACTTTAAAATGGAAAAAAAAAATAATCAATATGTTGTATAGATATTTGTTCCTGTAATCTAAAATTCCTTATCAACTTCATTCTATGTCATTCTAGGTAGAGGATGTTCACTCTGCATTACAAGATCACAGAATCACAGAATCACAGAATCACAGAATGGCCAGGGTTGGAAGGGACCACAAGGATCATGAATCTCCAACCCCCTGCCACATGCAGGGCTACCAATCTCCACGTTTAATGTTAAACCAGGCTGTCCAGGGCCCCATCCAACCTGGCCTTGAACACCTCCAGGGACGGGGCATCCACAACCTCTCTGGGCAGTCTGTTCCAGCACCTCACCACTCTCTGGGTAAAGAATTTCCCCCTGATGTCTGACCTAAATCTCCCCTCCCTCAACTTAAAACCATTTCCTGTCGTCCTACACATATAAACCCTTTCAAAGAGTTGATTCCCCTCCCCTCTGTAGGCTCCCTTTAGGTATTGAAAGGCTGCAATGAGGTCACCCCACAGCCTTCTACCATAACAATATAATGCATGTCATATATTGGATATTGGAATTATCCTGTCACTTGTTTTTTAAGAATACTTTGAAATTCTACCAAGTCTTCCATATGATTCTCAAATGTTATGTTCAACCGTATATTCACCCAGAGAATCTGTAGTCTAAATATTAAATCTACTCATAATCATGAGATTATGAATAGAATAGATAGTATTAGTTCAGGCTCTTATCTCTCTCTTCTGATATTGAAAGTTTTTTAATGCATACTACTGGACTGTTCAATGGGTCTGGATCATGCACAACCATATAACAGAGAGATGATGTTTGTCCTACACAGATCTGTAGAGGGACAACAGGCAGCTACAGACAAGAGAACAAAAGGTAACAAGACATGATTTGGCAGCACAATGGACAGTAGTCAATAGCCTGCCAGCTCGTTGATTGACAGGCCCTGATAAGAGTTTTCTTTCCATGTTTGTTCCAAAAAAAAAAAAAAAAAGGGAAAAACCTTGTTTAATTTCAGCTGTGTAGATTGCTGTCCTCTTAGAGACAATATTGTACCATTTTCCCATTTTCTGAAAGTCCCTGTATGCTCGTATGCTATGTTATAAGTCAAATAGCAATAATTTCCTGGAAACATCAGCTTAGACCTTCAGTTTCCCAGCATGCATTTACTTGAGCATTTCTGTGCATTTGAGTAGTTATAGACACCAGGATTAATCAGCTGGATACAAATTCATATGCATGTATGTATGAATCTGTGATTTAGCACCTGACAGCGGATTTGACTTAATTATAGTGAAGAAAATGATTGATCCTCTCTTCTATTAGTCAATAAAATCTTATAGTTTATCAAACTTCCTTTTTTTTTTTTTAATGCTTATAAATTCTGACCTCTTCTTGCCCCTTAGCACCTTCAGAACAATCACAGATACAATAAAAATACATAAATTTTATAGTGGCAAAATTCATTTAAATAAAACTCAGTCAAGTTCTTTAAATCTTTCTGAAGTAGGTTTGTAATTTATTAACGCACAGCAGTAGGAACCTATGTCCAGCTCTAAAAAGCTTGTCTGTCTGGTTATGAATGTAGTTGGAAAAAATCTTCTAAACATTGCCTGCCAGATTTTTAAAGACAACTCTGAGAGGCGGATGGTCAGAATCACGTTCATTTTTTAAAATATTTTCCCTGACTATACAACATAATAATTTCAAGTTAAGAGAAGAAAGCTTACACTTGTGTTAAGCAGTTTTAAACTACAGGGAAAATACTGAAATAAAATAATATGTAAAGGATTTTTTTTGTTTGTTTTTAATTCCCAAAGTAGTGCAAAGCCTAACATAAACCTGATTTAGAACACTGCATACACTGATAAACCTCACAGCCCTGGTCAGAGGCACATAACTCACTCAAAGCATAAAGATTCTCAACCCTTCAGGCAGCTTGAAAAATCTTATTATTGATCATTTCTATGAAAAAGAAGACAAGAATAAATCTGTACCAACTTCTACCTAAAGTGAATTATCACTTTACAACTAGATCTGAAACAAGAGATTTCAAAATTGATTCAAAATGACATGTTATCATGTTTAATGTCCCCCCTCATTTTATTGATAAGGTGACAACATTCCTGGCTGTGCAAATACATCAACACTGAAGGATATTTTGAATATACTCAGCCTTAATTCCAAAACGGCATCAAGAAGGAAATGCAGTGCAAAAAGTTTCTTCTCTTATTGTACTGGGGAGAAATCCTTGCCTAACAGGCAAATCAATGAGCCACTCTAACTGCTCCTCCTCTCCTTAAACCCTTTGACACAGAAGTGACATTCACACTGTGAGTCAGGAGAGTATCATCAGTAAATAGGGGTTCATCTGCAGCTAGTGCTCCAGCAACATTGCTGGAATGCCAACGTCCTGAAATAAGAAAGGGTTTTGAATGCTCAGCTCAACACGCCATAGACATTTATGATTCTAAGAAAGTGGCAGAAGGTCTCTGTGAGCTAAAACCCTAGTGCTGCCACACCCAAACAGTGGCAATAGAAAGCCCCTGGGGAAGTGAGACCAAAGCTCCAAAGCCTAAATTCTTTTGTTGTGCCTAAGGTACTGATCCTTTTTTCTCCCAGATGTTGGTTCAACAACTCCCCTTCTGGATGTATGAAATATGCAGGGCAGTCTTTTATGTGTTTTGACATTTCCACGCAGCTCCACAAGTAATCTTTTACCTGCACAGGATGAGTGGCAGAACAATTGGCGTGCTTTCAGCTGGGGTCAGATATTCATTGAGATAGATGCATTACCGCTTGGATTCTTCTACAGTTGTACAGAAACATTCTCTCAGAAAATTAAGAACCATTGCACGGCTTTTGTTTTTGGTTTTTTTCCCCCGTGTACAGATAAATTAAAATGCGGCTATTAACAATTAATTGTTACTGGGAATCCAAAGAAGAAAAAAAAAAAAAAAAAAAAAAAGAACAGAATTAGAGAGGATGTGAGGTAGAATTAATAATGTACTGGAAATAACAATTAAAATGAATTGACCACATGAAAAGAGAAGTTTGAAAATAAGGTCTATAATTCTTGTCCAATAATGTTAAGTGATAATTATTATTGTAGATGAAATTGACCAATATGTCAAGTAATTATCCCTAGATAATTATACTTTCCTCATCATCCCTCCCTCTCATTTTTCTTCTAAGCTTTCAAACCTCCTGGCAGAATAGATCCATGCAGCTCAATTTATGTCCAGCTCGTGAATTCCACACTGCTGAGGTTACAGCCCATCATCTGGAAGCCAACATGAACCTCACTCACTCTTGCAGGTTTACTTCAGGAGGGAATAAGCTGGAGGTGAAGAGAGAGTGTAGGAATTAGCTGCAAACTAGTCACAATGCATAACACCAAGCAATGTTAAAAATTGCTATTTTCAAGGAGAACAACCTGCCACTGCAATATGGAATGATGGAAGAAGTGTGTTGACCTGCTCTGGCCAGCTTTAGTGAGGAAAACTCATTGTGAACTCCCACTGTGCCTGGAACAACAGAGGCCAACTCCATCTTTCAGCAACTGTGCAGTATGCATGTTTGCTAGCTTGCCTCTCTGATGTGGTAATATCTCCAAAGAAAAACAGCAGCCTAGCTTATGTGCTAAGTGTCTGTTTTCCTCCAGTGCCTGTAAGCCTTAAATTCATTCCCCACAGACTACTTCAGTATTTTATGTGCAGGCAAGCTACATCTAAAATAATAATGAATATAAAATGTCCTAAATATCTCAACATCCTCTATTTTAATGTTATTTTAATGAATATATTATGACTTTAAACCTTTCTGAATTTCTTTATATTTAATGTAATTCTCCATTTTCATCAGACTTTATAATCAAATGTAATTTTCATAAGAGACAGAGACAGTTTGCCAACACTGAAAAGAAAACACAGTAATAATAACAATAAATATCATTGTTTTCTGGAACCTTAAACCATTCAACTGAGCTGAGCTAATCAGATTTACCTGTGCTTTAGATATTTGGTGCTAGGAGAGGAAGTGTTCCTTACTACAGAGCTACTGTGTTTGCTGGGCAAAATTAAAAGAGTGAAGGAGTGAAGAGAGATACCTGAGAGATGTGTAGTGAGCCTTTGGAGGCAGCCCTGAGATAGGGTGGATGTTTATGAACTGAGAGGGAAGGAGGTTTATGGAGGAGTCCCAGCCTGACTCTTTTCTATCTTATGCCATTTTTCCTTCTCTCTCAAGCACTGGGCTCTGCATCTACTTGTTTTTCTCTTTCCTAAAGTTTGTTGTAGGTTTTCCTTTTTCCTTTTCTTCCCCCTTTCTCCCTTTCCCCATTCTAGAGGTCTCATATCTTTGACAATTTGGTGCCTGGTTTCCAGTTTCAGATTTTAGAACAGCACAGCACCAGCTTGTACTTTCAAAATAGAGTGCAGTGGCAGCTGGCCACTGTAATCAAATGAATATTTTTACTAGCAGCATGGATTTGAAGCACAATTCAGCTCTACAATGCTTACTCTTTTCGAACTTGAGAATTGCTATGGGTTGAATATTTGAAACTGTTAAAAGCCCATTTAAATAAAACATTGGCAAAGGGCCAAAGACAAAGCTCAGGGATGTCAATGAGAGCTTTCCTTGGCTTCAATGCACTGCATGACTGGCTTTATAGAAACAGATTTTCCAGTCATACAAAAGCAATCTGGGGATAGTCATTTGATTTTCAATAAAATCAGTCTCGCAAGCCTGGTATCTTAGCTCAAACAAAGCTCACAGGTGAGTGTGTGATCACCTATAGGTTACTAGAGGAAATGAAGGACACATATCTGGCTAATAATGAGCGAAAACTAAGACACTCATCACGATTCACTGAAGATCCATTACACAGGAAGGCAATAAAAAGAAGAACAGTAAAAAGAAAATATGTTAAAATTTATTTACAGAGTAAACTTTAAATATGACCACTACAGATGTTTATATGGAAATACTGGAAGACTATTCATATTTAAATTTTGTTCTTTGGGCAGCTACAGGTTAAGAGACGAATGATGAAACAGGCATGCCTTGATTGTTATTTGGTTATTCCCACATTCTTCAAAATGGTAAGGAAAATATCTGAAAAAAAATGGGACTACTGTGGGTCTCCTTAGACCATTATACACTGCTTCGTCCATGAGCTGGTGAATCTAGATGGCTTACCCTGACAGCATAGTTATATATAATGTGTGATTGCTTCTCACAGTAGCACTTAATCGAACCCTCTCAGATACTATGACAATATTCTGATGAACAAAAAGAAGTTGTTTATGGCAAACTTGGACAAAGAATTCTAATATCCTGAAGGCTTGTGACTCATTTACGCTGCAGAAAACAACTCTTTGAACTTACAGGTGGTCGAAACAGTCATAAAAAAATCACCTGAAGTTGATCAGATGTGCTGACAGATTAATACAATACATGCTCATAGACTTTTCAGCCTTTTGTTGGTAGCGCTTAGAAGATGAAATTAATTATGATATGCAAATTAAGTTGCAATGACATTCCAGTCCATGACGCCAAACTTTGTAGTTAAATCTGCCTATAAAGGTACAGTCACAAATTAAGATGCTACTAAGTCATAGAGTCACAGAATCACCAAGATTAGAAAATACCTCCAAGATCATCTACTCCAACCATACACCTATGCCAGTATTTCTCCACAAAATCATGTCCCTTAGTACAACATCGAAATGTTTCTTGAACATTTAGGGACAATGATTCCACCACCTCCCTGGGCAGCCTTTTCCAATACCTCATCACTTATTCTGATAAAAGACTTTTCCTAATATCCAACCCGAATATCCCTTGGCAGGGATATCTTGAGGCCATTACCACTCACCCTATCACTAGTTAAATGGAAGTAGAATCCGAACTTTACCTCCTTTCAGTTAGATGTAGAGAGAGCAATAAGGTTTCCCCTGAGACTCCTCCAGACTGAACAATATCAGCTCCCTCAGCTTCTCCATGTAAGACTTGTGCTCCAGGCCCCTGATAGTTTTGTGCTCTTCTCTGGACACATTCCAATACCTTGACGTCTTGTAGTCAGAAGCCCAAATCTGAACACAGTACATAAGATGCAGCCTCACTAGTTCTTAGTATGGGGGAACCATCACTGTCATGCTCCTGCTGGGTACACTATTTCTGATAAAAGCCAGGATGCCACTGACCTTGGCTGCATGTGCACACTGCTGGCTCATGTTTAGCTGAGCATCAACCAATGCCCCCAGGTCCATTTTTTCCATATAGTCTTCCATCCACTCTGCCTTTGTACATGTCAAAGCTTAACAAAACAAAAAGTTTAACAAAACAAAAGTTATTGTATTACTTGTGCTCCCCTCAATAAAACAAACAAACAAATAAATTAATTAATTAAAAAAAAAGCAAATTCTTTGTTGTGATATTACATTAAAAAGTGAGGTATTTTATATTCTTTCTTAACATCTCCTGATGAGAAAGGCTGATTAGAATGAAAAAGACCAATTCAAGTGCTTGGGCAAAAACACTGTTGCCTCAATGTCAGTTTTTCTGACACATACTCAATGTTTCAAACTTATCAGACAAGAAGGTGAAAGCCCTTTCATTACAGTTCCTTATGAGCTTAGCAGGCAGGCTTATTCTGCCCCATCATACCTGACAAGTACTTGTCAGCGGTTTTTTTTCTGTTACTGAGATAAAAACATCCCATTCTGAATGGTCATTATTGTGAAGCCTACAAACATTTGAAATGCTTAGTTAACATACAATACTACAATAGTACTTTGCTTGTGTGGTATACTTCACTGTAAAGACGTTATGTATTTTTGGGGATATATTTTCAAAGTGCTTTTCTATACTTATCACCCACGGGTTTTGGCCAGTGTTTTGCAGCTGGAATTCTATCTACAGCTCTTTTCACATGCACACAGGAACCTCGGTGGGTTTGAGCTATAGGATCCTTCAGAACTGCTGGACTCTGGGGATCTTCTGAGGGTCCACATGATTGTAAAGGGTGAATACTAAGCAACAACAGCTTTCTTAACTTTCTTCCCTGAAGCACCGCATGTTGGCTGCCGGACAGAGCCATGCCCTGCATGGGGATGTTGGAGTTGACTGCAACCACGTCCTTCATGACGAAGCCCTGGCCTCACCTCACACAGCAGCCCCACAGCCCTTGCTGCCATCACCTCAATACTTGCACCTAATACATCCTGAGTCTTGGGAATAAACCCACAGCACCAGTTGAAATAGCAGAGGATGATCTAGTGGCCTGGATGTTCTGGCAGACACAAAGTTGACCATGAGCCAGCCATGCACTCTCATGGCAAAGAGGACCAGCAGGCTCCTGGGCTGCACTGTGAAGAGCAATGGCAGCAGGCTGGGGGAAGCCATCCTTCTCATCTTCTCAGTGTTGCCTACTGGCTCCACTGCTGGAGTATTGGAGAGTATGTGGCATCCTGGAGTGTGCCTAAGCCCATCAAGATGATGAAGGAACTGGAGCATCAGTCATACATGCAGAGTTTGAGAGAACTGAGATTGTCTAGCCTGGAAAGGAGAGGGTGCAAAGAGACCTTATCCATATGCAGAAACATCTGAATGTTCAAAATGAAGACAGAGCTTGGTCCTCCTCAGCAATGCCCAGTGAACAGACAATAGCAAATGGATACAATCAGAAATGCAGCAAATTTCATTTAAACATTAAAACAAATAAACAACAACAATGAAAAAAACACCTTAAACATCTACAACACTTTACTGTAAAGATAGCCAAACAATGGCACAGACTGCCCAGGGAGATTGCAGAGTCTGCATCTTTATTGGAAAGTTGTTCTTGGCCCTGGGCAAATGGCTATAGGTAGTTCTGCTTCAGTGAGGGTTTGGACTAAACAATCTCCAGAAGTTCCTTCTGGCTTTGGCCATTCTGTTATTATGTACTATAGCAAATCTCTAGAAGTTTTATTTTAGTTTTTTGTTTTTGTTTTTGTTTCTCAAGCATCCTCAGAAAATCCTAAATTGCTTTCCAGGTCATTGTACTTTTTCTTACTAAATGAATGCAAGTCACCCATGCAGCAGAAGAGCAAAAGGAAAGCTTTCCAGATCGGCAGAGAAACTCCTATACAAAATCTGGCTGCAAATTTATGGGCCAGGTGAGAGATAAATAAAGCTGAAAATCATTCATTGCCACAACATTGCTTGTGTATGTACTGTATGAATGAAGTTGTGTATGCCTGTGAATGAAGTTATTTTGGAAACTTGAAAGCTATCATTATCACAAAAGGATGGATGTTCACATTGCCAACTGGGCAAAGAAGCAAAATTCCCTACTTTGGAAACAATGCCCACTGAACTAGTGAACAGAATCAGAAAAATAATTTGATACCATACCAAGGGTTTAGATTTTCACGTGCTTTCAAGTCCTCTGTTTCTGTTACACATAAAAATGTATACAGAAATTTATAACAAAGCTGTAGAGCCACATGATGATTTGATAATGTCTTAATGGTCTTTGCATTCTGTATGAAAGCAAAACTTCACAAGGCTTCAAGTAATCTATCATTTTCATGTAAATCAGTCTGCCACAGAAATGCTAGCATTTCTCTTTTAATTTGTATGTTTTTCACTTCTCTGTCCAACATAGCCATGTCCCAAGGCCAGCCAGAAGTGCAAAGGAAGAGCAAAATACTGACTTGTGCCTTATAACTTCTTTAGTTAGAAAGTTAGTTAGTATTTTGTGGTGAATGTTATCAAAATGTTGAAATTTTAAAATTTTCCAGGTACTAATAATGAATGTAAAGCCAGACATCAGAGTTAGAAATACCGTCTTAAATTCAACATTGAAGAACTACTAGAAATAATTTATGAAAAATGGGTTCATGTTTCCATTCTTTGAAGATGAAAAGACATGGAGTTATAGAAATTTCACGTTTTTTTTTAGAGCACAGCACCATTTACAAAAGTTATAATATTGCTAATATATAACCAGTTATAAACACTGATTTGCAATGACCTGCATCATTTACTTTTGCCTTTATGCTCCCAAACTGACTATGCTAAAATTTTTGCAGTATTACAAACTGAATGTGCCCTACTCAAATAAACACTATTAATATTCTCATCCCCAACATTTACTCACCTCAGGGGAAAGAAAGTAGCTGTGTTGCATTACATGTAATGAAACTGCACATGCAGATTGCAAAAGAGATTCCAGTATCAGTATAAAGAGATTTCAATTTGCTTCTTCAGTACCTCTTGATGAGCTATAGGAACAACAGAAGACCTCTTCTCCTTTCTCTTGGCTGACTGCCCAACAAATTTTGCTCACTCACAGCCCTGAAGACAGCTCTTGATTGTGTTTTGATGTTTCTGCTGACCTATTACTGTATTGACTGTATGGCAGCCAAAACATACATTTGTGTTCTCATTTTTCCCCTGCACTCCTTCCACTCAATCAAACAGGCACACACACTTCCACCAAACAGGAGAATGCTTTTAAGCCATCTCAGTGCTCCTAAGAACTGTGTCATAAGAAATCTCTGTGCTCTTCAAAGGAGCACACTTATCTGACTGCTAAGACTTGCCATTTTCTCCTTTTGCTTTGTTTTGCTTTGCCTCTCCCCACCCCTACAGTATAACATCCATATTCACTTTAGCTTGGAAATGACTATTGTAACAAATATTCCCTGTGTGGCAGCTCCTTCCATTCTCTGAAATATTTAGCAGGAGCAGTGTCTTTTGTGATGTGAAGTACTGGATTTTTAATTTGTACTAGATTGCTGGGGATGATTTTTTTATAAGGTGCAACTGTCCACTTGAATTACCATCGGGTGACATTTCTTGCTGAAGACATGAAAGACCAAAAATGTCTCCAAAGCACTTCTCATCCTGTGGAGCACATAAAAAAAATTAGACCTAGGTTTACTGCAGGTCCTTTACACAGCTTTATAATCCCAGAGGTCCCTTATCCAGCATTATAATCCTTCACTGCCTTACATTTTTAGCACCACATGATTATGGTTATGAAATTGGAGTTCTTGAGAGCTGCTGTACATCAGCAGAATTACTTCCACTCTGTAAAGGTAACTTGTTTTGCAGTTGCTCTAGCCACCATTTCCCTCTCTGTATTTACAAACATTTGCAATACCCCTGGCTAGACAAAAAAGTCCGTTCAGGGATAGTCCTTTCTCCGTTGGTCCTATAGCAACACCAGAATCTGCTTTGGTGTCATCTCCTTTTGGATGAACTGTCTCTTCCAGAGTTGGGCTGGAACTGAGATATCTGCGCCAAACTCTGGTGTCTCAGTTGAATTTTCAGCTATGCTACTGGTCTTTGGGGTAACCTTAACCAAGAGAACTTAGCCTTTAGATGTTTCAGTTCACGTCTGGACAAGACGGATTAATCGAGACAGATTAATCGTGATGTCTCCGATTCACTATTATAATGTCAGCATTTTGAGCAGGTAGGATATGCTGAAAGCCAGTCCCAGCTGGCTCTTTATTGGCTTGATGCTGACAACTTTCTTCACAAAATCAGATTTTTACTGTGATTTACACCAGTACTGGAAGCATTTAGCCTATCTAAAACCATTATGACTCTTCAGTCTGTTCATCAGTGGCATTGCTCTGCAGTTAATTACTATAAAGACTATTAAGACACATCTGCGTACTTCTATAATAGGCATTTACTCTGTGCTTTCTAATAGCACTTTACTAAAACAGATAGATCTGATTGTACACTTTCAGATGTTAGACATAGCGGGAGGCATGGAGCATAGAAGTAGCACAGTTAAGCATTTCAGCACTGACACCTAATACCACTGTATAGTCTGTTTGGCGACATACTGGGATGTGATGCAACATTTAATGTTTTAAGATGTCTCCATAAAAAAATCAAGACTGGTGGAGTGGTGCTGATATCACAGCACAGACCCTAATTTTGTCTACCTTGAAATGGTTCCTAATTGATGCTTGTTGCTTAAAGACAGTGACAAATACAGAGCCTCTCACTTTCAAAAGTGTTTCTTTCAAAACATTTTTTTAAAAAATGAGGACATTGGGAACTAGTATGGAGCATATGGGGAACATGCACTTTGCAATAAACTTTGGGCCAGATCCTTCTTTGTCATAGTTTTTACGAACGTTTCAAAAAACATTTTTTTATAATTTACTGCCATTTGATCATAATAGGAAATAATGTCTATAAATACCTCTGAGTTATGTCGTTTGTCTGTATTTAATGTATTTAATAAAAATATTAATACAATGCATTTTTTTAAAAATGTACTTTAATGTTTGAAGAAAAAATGCATAGGAGAGAAAGAAACATGAATTATTTGCTGCTTGGCAACTGCTGAGTACCTGAAGGCTAAAGCAATAAAAGGGTTAGAGAAGTTTGTAGTCTATTTAGCCAGGAAAGTAAATTATTTGTTTTTATTGGTTTTATTAGCTACCATGGATGCATCACACTTTTCATCCTAACCTTTGAATTACACAAAACTTGTATCACAACCTATTCCATGTCAAGCAAAAATATTTTGGAGCTGCTGAAATAGTCTCACCTCCTATTGACTGCTGTTAAATTTGGGAACTGATATCCTTCCAGGTTTAAGCCCATAATGAGGTAAACAAAATGAACATTGTGTTATGGAAAAAGGTAAACAACCAGAACAGCTTAACGAAATCAAACAACAGCAGCAACAACAAATTCCAGACCCAAAACTCAGATTCTTTTGTTGTTTTTGTTAAAAATACAAACCTTTGGTAACTGGCATATGTCAGAGTGAAGATTGTCCATGAGTCCCTGACCGTTTGCATTATGGTGAAAATATTGAATGATGTAGTCTCATTCCCTTACAGGCACCTGGACTTTTAGCTTTTCTGAGATGGTGGTGGCTGAGTAGAGCTCAGAAGCCCACAGATATGGAGATGAAATATGCTCAATTCAGCTGAAACTCCAGGTAATGAAGGTTCCAAATCTGCAAACTGCTGCTGAGTGGTTTTCTCAGGGAAATCCATCACAGTCAAATTTGCATGGCATAGAAAGTCAATACTGGTGATTGAATGGCTTTAAATAAAAATCAAATCACCAAATCTGTTCAGTGAAGTGCTTTTTTAAAAATAATTTTAGAAGATGCTAATGCATGTGTTGTAGATCTTAGTTAGAGGATATTTTTCTCCTCATTTTATATCTATCTAAATAGATAGGTAGATAGATATGACCTCATATTATGTAATCTCATTCAGTACACTTTATTTGGAAATCCCTCAAACAACTGCCTGGAGCAGAAGCTCTGCACAGCAGATTTCCCTCCCAGGTGCTATGGTGAAGGAGAATTAAAAACAACTAAAACTGGCCTTTGTGATAAGAATTAGAGAGTAAGTAAAGCAATCAACACTGTTCTAGTAAAATTAAATGCAATGGTAACTTGTTGGCAAAAAAACTGAAGTACTTGCAGCCAGCAGGACCAGGGGCAGAGAGAAGGTAACTTATATTTATAAAGCCTGGTGTTACCACATTTATAAATTCCACTGATCAACAGATTTCTATCAGCCAGCCTGATTTTTCTCCAGAGTGTAAAAAGATTAAAACATGACAATTGTCTAATTTTATTAGGAACATTTTAATATTTTTTTTCAACGAATTGCTCTCTTCTATTTTTCAAACTAATGAAACTGTAATAATAGAAAAGAGAATACTTACTCAGTAATTATATTCAAAATGCCAAGATAGATGAACATACATGTTTCAGCCACTGAGGTTTGTATTAAGCCATAGAATCACAAAATATCCCTCGCTGGAAGGGACCCACAAAGGCCATACAGTTCATTCCTAAACATAATTTATTTTCCAAGCTTTTGAGTGTGGAATAAAGGAACCCAAACCAAAACAAATAATAAAATACTGTGTCCCCGTTTCAAACTATTTTGACACTAATATGAAGAAGTCAGTTTTTACCCAGTGCTAGTTAAATAGGCTGATGTCATGACAGGAACACCAGCTGCAGAGAAAAATGTTTCTTTTAATGTTTGAGATTTGTTGTGGTCTTAACTCAGAGCAGTGCTTCCAGGAGTGTATAAAGCATGAGTTTATGCCTTCTTCAGGGCTCATGAGCACGTGCTCAATGTTACTGCTCTGGAAACACAGACTTTATCTGTTACACACAGACCATACAGCACCATCAGGTCTGAAGGTAGTGTCACTTTTAATGGGATCACGTGCATGAAACACTGCTAAAAAAATCCAGGAAAATCTGCGTAGTCCACTGAGGTCCATATGCTTAAGACTGATTTGAAATAGTGTCAGTGTAAATGCAGATCTAGTATTATTGCCTGAGTAATACCTTCTTTAGCATGAAGGTTCAGAAATCTGAAAAAATATTGGCACATAATTATAGAGCTGACAATCTTTTAATTTGGATTTGCCTCTCACAAATACAAATTTCTCTCTGTTACAGTACAAACACAATAGGTGGTATTACTATTTTGTGATACCAAGGTTGACAAATAAAAAAGAAAATCTAATAACTTTAATGCTATTAGAAGAGGCTACAAAGCTCAGGCCAGTTACATTATGTCCTAACCACAAAAAGACTATATAGTAAATATAGCAAGTATAGTTGTGGTGTTTTTTTTATCTCAAGCTTGCAAGAAAGACTTGAGGTTCTAAAATATTGTTGCAATGGAAAAGAAAAGAAGAATAAAAAGGAAAAAAGAGGCGAGGTGAGGCAAGGAGAGCCAGATTTTAAAAATATTTTCAACTGCAGATAAAAATCTTCCCCCCCCCCAAAAAAAAAGTCCCTGAATTTTTAAAAATGGAATTAAAAATTTTTTGATTTCTAAATTTTAACTGCTTACTAAACTACAGCAAATGAAATCAATTTTCACCAAAAATATAAATGCTGTAAACAATTACATGATTCTGACAAAAAAAAATCTCAGTATGACTCTTCCAATATACATTTATTTCATCTTCCAAATAATTTTTTTCTAAGCAATTTTTTTTATAATACTACTTCAATAATAATAATAATGTATAAACTTAGCGTGAGATAATGAGTTTTATGACACACGTAGAATAATCTGTAGCAGTCTTTATGGCTTGGAGCAGTTGTGAATACACTATAGAAATTGTAAAGACAGAAGACATTTGATCGTCCATCAACAGTAAAACATAACATTCTCTCAATAAGATACAGCGTACAGAAATAATTGATTTAATATTTTCATTTAAAAAAAAATAATTTATTTTTAGAAAGCGTGCTTGCAGAAAATTTATTTTCTGGGATGAGACCAAACTTGAGGCTTTCCTCAGCAGGTCCAAAGGAACAAGGTGAAAAGTTATCAAAACTATACACTGAACTATAAAGGCAGCCATACTCATACTCTCTTTTCAAGAAACAAGCATAGCTTAAATCTTCTTTTCACATTGACTGCTAGACTCATTTCTGCTATATCTAGTGTAAAGCCTTTTATGTTCTCAGAAACCTACCGAGAGTTGAAAAAGAACAACTACTAGTATCTCCCTCCTGTTTTCTTTTCGTCCTGTGAGTCGTGACTGAGCCTTATGTAGGCATGTAGCAACTCATCTTCTGTTTGCCTGCTTATTTGTTATGCAGACCTCGGGATGGCTTCATTCACTGCTCATCATTTCTTCATTTATGGATGACACAGCAAATCACACTCATTTGCTTGACAGAGAGTCAGTAACTCTACTGAAAAAGTCTCTTGATAATGCAAGTATATCAGTGACAGGAATACCACAATGCAGCAGTGTAGTAACTGCAACAGAAATATACCTGTAGTTGGGGTTAACCTGGGGTTAGATGGCATGGTGCTCCTTGGGCACAGGACTGACTTAGTCAGTTCTGCCACAGAACTGGTTTTGCAGAGGAACACCATGCTTTGCTCTATCATTTGTATTTCTCTTGACTACTCTTTTTCAGTAGCATGGACTTAATGTACTTGGCATTCATTAGTTTTCCTTCTGGCACCTCACATATTTAAGTGACTCATATGCTTAAACACTGCGTTATGTAAAAAGCTTAATCTGTGCTCTCTTACACATAAAAGAGAGGAAACATTCCCAACTCCCACAGTAGTGCAGCCCAGTATGGTTAATGTCACCTGCTAGAAATGCAATGTAATATTAGTATTTTTAAAAACGTAATGCTTATGAAAAAACACTGTGCAGTTGTAAGGATTTGGAGTAGTTTACCAACATTTAGGAACCTATTTTTCTGTGCAGACTGTTGTTATATCTTTCTCAGAAGCAGTGTCATTCCAGAAAGGCAAGAAGAAATTCCTTTCCTTTTGAAAAAGAGCCCTCCATTTTGCCATCTGTCTTCATGAGACTTCTCCTGGCCAGAAACATTTCAAATAATTTATCTAATAAAGCCTCTTGAGGAAGCCCTCTCTTGGTGTGTACTGGCTTTGAAGACAGTTTATTGGTGGCATGTAGTCAGCCAAATTAGCAGATGATACCCAGAGGGAAATTCTGCTTGTTTCCATAAAGGTCAGTTCAGCAAAGATGGCAATATCTTCCACCAGGCACGTGACTTGGGTACTCAAAGGCACTGCAGCAACAACTTCACTGTTGCCATATGCTCTAACCATCTGGATTCATCATATGTGATGGATGTTGTAGCTCACTTTTTTCACTTAGGATTGCTAACTAGAACCATGCATCTTTTGCAAAAAATCTTCATTACTGAAAAATAATGTATAAGTAGTAACATAAAACCCACTGTATTTATAGCAAAAAGAAAAAAAAAAATAAAAGATTTCGTGGCCATTCACTGAACATTCTGCTATTTGGGCATAGTAGTACTATTACAAGCTCAAATCACAATATAGAAATGCTTTTCTTAAAGTTCAGCAGTTACTCCGTGATTCTAATTAACTTCATTAATTGATAATAAGGTCCTCCAGTGGATATGGGATTTAAAATGCAGCTGTGAAACAAAACAATATATGAAGTCCAATAGTGAGGGCATGGATACTGTAAGTTCTGATAAGGTCAGCAAATCCTGGTTTACAGATTTTTGGAGCATGCTATTACAACAATCTATATTTCAGCAAGATTTTAAGCAGGAAAAATAGAATGCAATTTAGTTTGAGGCTAATTGTAGAGACATCGAAGAATGTCAACTTATGCCTTACTTATTTGCATGACTGTATTATTTTTAAGGGAGTATTTTTAAATGAAGGTACATAACTTCCATAGTTTTTAAGAATACCAGCTTTTTACACATGACAGCTGGAGTTATGACAGAGTTCAGGTTTAATAAAGTAACTGATAAAGTAATTGAAGAATTATTTTAAATGTAACTTTACCATGTATAATCCTAGCTAATTTCAAAATTAGCATTTGTGTGCTTGACATGTCATCAGTCTGATCTCCGTACTACACAGGTTGAATTCTATGGATTTCTGTTGAGTATTTTTGACCCTGGCAAGATTAAAGGAGATACAAGATGCTGTCCAGAGAAAAAAACGTAAGAAAAAGTAATGCAAAGTATACGAATCTATAGAATCTATGATTCTATGAATCTAATGACTTGAATCCAAATACTGATGGAACTGTGAGATTCATAAAATTTAAATCCTCCCTCCCCACCATTTGGAAATCAGTCATTTCTCAGTGACATTTCAGAATATTTTCTGATGGGACAATTTTAGTACTTTGGTCTTCAAACTGATGTATTCATTAATAATTTACTCAATTTTCTTCTTCTCCTCCAGCCCCCCTCTCTCCAGGGATAAACACGTCCTATTTGCTCTGCACTTTTAAGAGAGTTCCTTGATATTCTAGCATGAGAAACCTAGAAAAAAAAAATGAATAGTGAACTTGGAATCTTGATCTTGACATCATTAATTTAACATATATCAAAGAGAAGGACAAAATGGAATATGTTAATTTGGATGAATTGTGCTAATCAAGTAAAATAATCAATTAATCTATTTTGTATTCAAAAACAATTTAATATACATGAAAATTATTTTCAGAGTATCTTCAATTGACATCCATAGATTTATGGTAAGTCACTCAAAGCAAAGAATGAATACACGCATCAAAAGCATTCACGATCAAGCTCAGTCAAAACTATCACACAAATGATTTGCACTTTCAAATTATTACTTAAAATTCTAATGAGTAGGGAATAGGAAATAATTATTCACTGTCTTTTACAAAGAAAGAACCAAGAAACTTAGAGATGAAAGCTTTAAAACAGAGACAATCTCCTCTTCACATTTTTAAACTTCTTTATACAATAAAGCTGTTGTAAACCTTGTCAGAAGATGTTTTTCATTCTTAGATTTTAGAGACTGAACGGTAAATGAGCAAGCTGACAGAAAAAAAAAAAAAGAATCAAATCAATGCTGTTGAATATGAAAGGATACCCCCGGGTCCTCAGAAGCATCTGAATTATCAATAATTGAAGCTTTAGTATTTGTAGGTTTTCAAGAATGCATCGTTTCTCATCCTGTACGTCCACTGAAGTATGTAATAGTCACTGTTAAAGGTAGACATTTAAACTGACTCTATACAGCCATTCCAATGGGATGTTTGTCTCAAAATACTTTTAGAATAATTTGAAACATCGTAAGATATTCCACAAAAGCAGGATTATGCACCATAGTCTCCTAGACTAAGACTAAAGTGATTTTTACTAGATTAAAAGCTACAAAGGCAAAGCCCATTTTCACACTGTTCATTCATTTCTATGAGGCAGCAGCCAAACTAGCAAGAACTGCATCTATGTCAGCAAGAAGATCCTTGGGCAATCAACTCTACAGCAGCCCAGTTAGCTTCAGTACCATCAGACAGTGACCTCTCTCTTCCTAGAACAGGACAATTTTAAGCAGTTTTACTTGTCATGAAATAGTTGCTCAAAGATAAACACATCTCCCCTAAACCCACTCAAGTGTATGTGAAGAACCAAAAGATGAATTGATAAATACATGAAATCTAAGAGAACATGAACTATCAATAACTAGAAGTGATAATTTAAACAAAGTTTATATTTTCAGATAATCAGAAGCTATTGCAGGCTGCTCTGGAAGGATGCTGGCTGTAGATTTAATATACATGAATGTCTTTACTATTTCCAAATCAGTATCTGTTTGGAAAACTGTTAATACCGTGAGCTGAAATAAATTGGTTAAATACAGTGTAATAAAACATTTAAATAATTTTTGTATATCAAATGCACAGTTAAATGCATTGGAACATAAAAATAGGCATTATACATATATTTTTTTTATTCAAAGAACTGAATATATAGCACAGTTTTATCTGGATTGTGAAAATAGATTTTCTAAAATAATACCTTATAACTGTGAGATACTTGATCCTCTATGAAAAATTGTTTTAAAAATGTATTAGAAATAATGTGCAATTTCTAAGTCTAAGCAGTGTGGATATTCTGAGCCTTGATTTAATAAACTGTTTTAACATTAAGGATCTCCTTAAGCAAAAATGGATTTAAGAGGAGTGTGGGAAGAGGCAGAAATTATAGCAGTTCCTGATAGGGTGCAGAAGTATGAATCACACCGGTCCTCTTTTGGCCTCTTTCCAGCCCTGGCTTTCATATTTGTTATATACAAGATCTTGATCAAGAAGCTACCAGGAACAGATTTGTCAAGTCTGCTGCAAGTAACGAGCCTATTACTTCAGAATCCTTGGTAGAAAATCAGCACCCGTGTTGGCAAACAATTTCATCTCTCAGGGGCATCATTACAGCACTAAGACCCTGATTTTACAAACACACTCTTTACAAGTCTCAAGTTCCTATAATGTGCCGTTTGCAAACCAAACCTTTGGTGCTATTAATGATTATCTTCCTAGGGGGCAGAAGCAACACAGCACTTGCTGATGTGCTATGAGTCATGCCTCCAACTGTAACACCCCCTTTTCCAGGCCTTCAGTAGTAGTTTCAGCTTTCAGTATTATTTTCAGCTTTTTATAAGTGCTAAAAGGTGCATTTTGGTGCAAGAGCCAAAGATATCTCTGAGAGATATTTCTTATCTCTCGTAAGAAATATCTCCATATCCATGGCACAAAAGGACTATGAAGAATAGATACACTACTGTAAATTGTCATGTGTACTTGGTCTTGCATGAAGTGCAAAACTCTTATGTAAAAACATGAATACAAGTTATTTGGCTTGAATGATCTCCTGGAAATCTTTAAGACAGCTATATGGAGAAAATTTTGTTTATGGCATTAGTCTAAAACAATTTTAATTTCCAAATACTTTTAAACACACTGTATTTCACACAGTCTCAGTTTTTGCTGAAATCTGATGACCCAAGAATCAACAGAGAAAAAATCCTTAAACATTACCAGTCTAGTCGATAACAGAAGTAGAATTTTTCCCTTTCCAAAAAGTGCACTACGGATGTATTGCTTTTTTTTTCCTGTGTCCAACATTAGCAGTTCACAAAACCTATATATTTACAAATTTCATGATGGCTCTTGATCCCTTAGCAGAGAAATGCCATGTAGTCTATTTTAGTATTTAGCTAGCTGGGCCGTGGAGTAAAGTAGAATTCCGAGTCAGGGCTGATTATCTTCTGGTTGCATTTCCTGCTATCCTTTACGAATCCACAGAAATCCACAGAAACCCAAATGCAAAGATAGAAATGATCTGTGATGAAAAGAGGGAAAAATGCTCAAAGCATTGGAAAGTAAACAGAAATAGAACATTAGAAAGAAAAAGGAGCACCTATTTATTCTAGATTAGTCAATAAATTGCCCTGTGTATACACTGGTAAAAGAAACAAGTTTAAATGCCTGGTTATGCAATCGTAGATTACGTCCAAAAAAGCAGTAGAACTTTATGTAGTTATCACTGACACAAAACAAGACTTCTGAAAATATCTTTAGAATTGTCACTATTATAGGCAGCTGCATATGCACACAGGTATGACATTGATTAATTGTGAAGTCAGCTCCACTGGTCACAGATTTAAAAAGCCTTCTACCGAATGGAAAATTCAGTTTTTTTGACAGAAGTGATGTTCGGTCTACGTAAGAAAAGCCTTTAATCCAATGCCTGATCATTTTGTTCATCTTTGGATTTCATTTCAAATATGACTGTATCAATCAAGTATGATATCTCTCCTGAACTGCTTCATGTTTAGGACCCCGAGGGAAGCATCTCATAATGTTCAATGGCTGACCTCACTAATAAGTCTCATTGTTCTTTAGTCTGATTTGCTGGAGCGATAAAGACTTTCATTGACTAAAATAGCCAGTTTATATAGATTTAGTAGCACTAGGGAAGAGAAAAGCCTATTTCATGAAAAATAAATCTGATATGATCATAACAGAATCTCAATGGGTTTTATAAAGATTCATTTTAACCAGGCAATTTAACAGAGTGAGTGGGAAATAGGTGGAGAAACGGAAAAAAGATAAAAGAAAAGAAGGGAAACAAAGTGCTTAGCTGACTAAATTGTAACATGAAAGAAATTCAAGAAGCTTTGGAAAGAAGACAGGGGCACATGGGCTCATTAAACGCAAAAGATCACAAGGCGTAACTTCCTTACAGGAAACCTTAAACCTCTGTAGTGAAACAAATACTTGTATGCAGTTATACTTTTCTGGAATTGCTCCTGATCACAAATTGTTCATTGCTTGCTACACATTTAACATATTCTTCTTGCTTTATAAGCTATGTTCAACTACCAGCACTATGTACTTCATGCAATTACCTTGATGTTTTCCTTTCTCTCCTCCATTTGAAATGAAGCAAGATTGTTGTCTACTTACAGAAATTTGTTATTGACTGTGACATACAGCATATAAGTTAGACTCAACTTCTGGCTTGGAAATTATCACTGAAGTCTACATTTTTATGGATTCTGCCACAACTGCCACACGCATCATGAATCCTGCTGGCCTCTAGGAGCTGACATCTACTTCACACTAAAATCAACATTTCCCTATATTTGGTCTCAGAAAATGGCTTTCCTGTCATCCAAAAGTAACATAGATTGTCACTAAGGCTTTTCTCTTTAAATCCCGAAGTTCATTGGCAGAAGCAAGTATATTCAGAATAGTTAGATCCAATTTCCTCCATTACTTGTTTATTCAAAAGGAAATACCTGAACTCTAAATCCCAATTGTGATATATTTCATAAGGAGCTAGAAAAATTATGCACTGCTTTTTGAACATATGTGCTTTCTGTTTCAAAGGTTTGCTGCTTAATGTAAATGAGATAAATGCTTTTCAAACTTTTCTGTTCTTCAAACAGAAGATGGATATCATGAGTTTTAAAAACCTAGCTCACTTATAATTTAGAGACCTCTTTGTGAGCTATTTTACTAATTTATATGAACCTTAAGGAAAAAGAGGGAATCTCTAATCCTACAAGTTTTTATATAAGCAACAGATTTTATGCCCATAATTAGTCCTATCGGGATATGTGAAACTGCATATAAAGAGTTCATACAGTACTGATATAAATATATTTGGCAGGGTTAATAACTGCTACAAATCATCATATCTAGTTCTGAATTTAATGTGTTCAAAATGAAGTTGATTACAGATGAAGAGAAGAGCAGAGCTGATGATCAACAGAAAAGCATTTTTTTGTTTCTTAACCTAAGTCCTAAACTTAGAATCTTCTCCTTCTTTCATTCCCTCACTTCTTGTTTTTATTCTCTCCTCTCCTTCCCTCTTATGATCTAAATGAATTTTCTTCCATCACACATTCATTTACCAACATGTAATGAAAAGCGTATAGGGAAATGAAATATTTTCCATAAATAATATTTTGTCAGCAATACTGAGATTGCCTTTAAAAAAAGAGATCCCCTCTCTTAACTTTGAAAAATGGGCAAGAATGATTAATATGAGCACAACTATATAACAAAAGGGTCACAGTAGAGAAGTGAAATATACCATCATTTCATTTAGTATTTTCACTTACTAGAAGTCTCAAATTACAGATGAAGTTGTATCATGTTGTCAATTTCAGGGATTCTGAAGTTTTGCAAAGCTAATTCTGATTTATATGAAATCTATTCTCTGAGAAAATAAAATATAATTATTTCTATTTTAAAGATAAGCTAATCTAGAAATAATTCAAAGTAGGTTAAGTGGCTCATGCAAGGCCATAGAACAAGTTAATGTCAGAGTGAAATTAGTATCTAGATGGTGCCAACACGCTATTTAAGTATGTATGCATAGCTTACAATTTCCAGCTCCAGAGAATGGCAAGATATGTTACACATTGTGGAATGCATCCAGCTCACAGACTCTCATTTAAAGCTACTTTAAAATGTTAGCTGCAGTATTGTGATTGCTTTTGTAAAAAAGCACTGCTGTGCACAATTAATCCCAGATATGACATTTGATCAAAGATAACTGTCAGAATGAAGATCCTTTTATTTTTGCAAAGTGCAAAGGTATTTGAAACAAGATTTTTGATGGCGGCCTAGAGGTATAACTAAATGATATCTTCTGAGCCTTCTGTAATGGCTTTCACAGTTAGTGCCACCATTACTAGGAGGAGAAGAAATATGTAAACTAGATCAGTAGATGTCAGAGGTTAAATGGAGATCACCCTTAAGGAAAGAAAACTTTCTTGAAACTTAGTCTCTAATCTGCAATATTCTTGCTCTAGTCTGCAAAAGGACTCTGATGAAAAAAGATGTACTCATATAAAAAGATTGCCCACAGATATTCACAAAATATGTGCATCTGACAGTGACTGATATTCTCTTTCAGAGGAAATGATGCATTGTTATTTATAGTATGAGCAGAAAGGCACAGAGCATTTAAACATTTGCCATACCTGCTGTAATTAATTCCACCCCCAAAACTTACAAAAGCTACAGAATCAAAATATTTATTACGGTATAATGGCATTTTCTTCTCACTTGGAGGAGCCTAAAGCTATCAGAACATTTTTAGAGTTATTTTTCAATTTTCAAGAGTCCGTCATCAGAAAATGCTCCATTAAGCTTAACCTGAGCAAGTAACACTAGGCCTATATATAACCCACCTACAGGCAAATAATGACTATCCAAGTTCTTGACAATGAACCAGAAAAGAACAAATTTAAAGTAAAGCCAGTGAGTGACTCTAGAGCCACCATTTTCAATATCCTTCTCTGATGTGGTTATTTTATGTTACCAACATAAACTCCCTGCTCCAGCTCTGCATCTTAATGGCTGTTGAAATCATGGTAGAAATACCAGAAGTTAGGCAGCTCAGTATCCCTCGCATGTTAATTCTCCCATGAGAATAACTATCATGAGACTAACAGCACCTGTGCACCTCAGAGGCATATACTGTGGATAAATAAATACTGGAAAATCTAGCTCTTCAGATATTATAGCTAGGTAGAGAAAACAAGGCCATGATAGAAATAATGTAATTATCAGCCATTTGGACCTGGTCCAACAACTGGACTTTGTATGGTATCACTATGAACCATACAATTCTTTGTTCACTGTGACCTTATCTGTATTTTCATAATATGTAAGGGGTTACAGTGAAACGGCAGTGGGACACAGGAGGGAGGAAGACAATTGCAACAGCAGGGATGTCTCCGTGAAGTACTGCTCAGCATCATGGCCTCCTTCCTATTACATGATTATAGTGTTCAGAACAAGCAGACATTAAGTGAAAACAAAGTTTATGACATAAGTAACAGGCCAAATTTTACTTCTTGAACTCTATTGTTGATGGCTGAAATTTTCCATCACGATGATGATATGAATAACTCATGTTCCTAACAGTGAAAGAGGATGGCTTTCACTGAGACTCTTCAAGATATGCAGAACAAATAAGTAGGTTGATCCTAAATGCCTCCTGTTTATTTCCATGGAAATTACAAAAGACACAAAGAACACAGTAACACTATTTGGCAAATTCTCAGCAACAAAATATTATTTTTCAGCACAGACACCATCATTAGCTAAGTCATGTGAATGAGCTGATTATGATGCTCTTCATTTTGTGGTGTGACAGCTGTACATGGCCATCCAAAACATGGATTGTGTTTCATGTCACTGTTACCACTATTGAAATTCATGTTCTACTACCTCACTGTGCTCGCATTCACTGTCTGGCATCCATAAACATGCAGGTGTCAGTGAATATCTATGGATGCCATTTTTTTCTGCATGAAGGAATTCAGCAACACATTTGTGCTTCATATGCACCTCTATGTCAAATGCCATTTTGTCGAAATCCAGACATATAAATTATGCACTGGACCTTGCCAATGATAGTGAGAGCGTGTACTACTTTATATGCAGAACATAAAGATGAGTTTGTGAAACCTTGCCTTATCATGTGCCTTAGTCTGTCGTTGAATACTGTTAGTATTGCTGAGAAGCATTGTAGAGAGAAAATAGTGAAGAGCAAGTGACCCAAGTGCCTTACAGTAACCTCTACATAAACCACTTCTGACACTCACCATTCATCCACCACTGTTAATGCAGCAATGTAAAACATACAACAAAGGCCTATGAGTGAGGTTGTTCATCAGTATGACAGCCAAACAGGAATCTAGGATATCTGGAGGACATATCTGGCCCTCGTTATTAGGGACATAGTACACATTTTTATATAGCAATATTTATCTTGTCTATAATTTAATAATGTCAACTGTCAGATTCATCTTCAGAGATCTAAACATAAAGGGAAAATGGTTAATTTTGTCTTTTCCCAGTTATAAAGAACAGTCTTGAAATTATCCTGCACCCCTTCTCTTGAAAATAACAAAGTTTTGTAGGCTTTCAAAAGAAGGCCATTTTAGCTTCAAACTATTCAGCTGTGTCTGTAAAAGGAAGAGCGTTAATCTGGCAGTAGTAAGTGAAAAGGACATGGTCTAATTCTCTTGAGGAGAATTATTTTTTTAAATTTTGTTTCTTAAACTTTCTTAAAAGCCACAATAAGAGGCAAATACCATAAAAACTGTTCTATAAAGGTAAGACAACTTTTCCCACATTAGAGTGCAAATAAATCTTTGCCCTCCAGTGGCACTTCTTAGGAAGGTGTAAGAAATACCCAAACAAGTAGGCAATGAACTGAACTTTATCAAAGGCTTTAAATGTTTCACACGTCCTATATGGTGAGAAAAGCTCTCCTGACAACATATGTAAGAGTTAGATGCTGAAAGAAACAAGTACAGATAGGAGGTCTGATGCTGCAGTTATGGGGAAAATTCCCTTTGAAGTCCATAGGAACGTGAGCAAGGATTGCAGTTTCTATCACTCTTCTGACATCCTATATCATGCATCTGATTTAAAAGCAAAATTTCCATTTGAGAGGTTAATTCTTATCTTTCTTCCCTTCTTTATACAATTTTCCCTTTACTAGCTATTTTTAGCCCAATTCAGCTGCCTATGTGATATAACCAGATCACTCGGCAACTGTCATTCAATTATAAAAGGGAAATTTATGCAGAGCGATGTGTTACAATTTAAAGGTAGCATTTATACTTTAAAAGGCAAAGAACTCATACTGACACTCATCTGAGAAGCTGCTCTTGAAATCCTGCCAGTCTACACCCCAAAAGATATGATAGAAAATTGAATGCAGTGGCAGTAATTTTGATTTCAAAGACTAAAAATTAATAGAGGAGTTTTAATTTTCTATCTCTAAAAGATTTAGAAAGATTTACTTTCTAAAAGTAAGGGGATTTCACTCTAGCAAGAATGCTGGGTATGAAAGTGCTGAAAGCAAACTGCAATAAACGCTGAAGAAAAGAGCGTGTTTTAGATTTCTTACTGCTTCTACCATTCCACCTATTTCATTTTCTGACTTTTGCTTGAAGAAAAAAACCTCACTATTTAAGATCTGATGAACTATATTTCTCCAAGAAATAGGCATTTCTCTGAAAACTGCTTCCATGGCAGGGTATGGAATGGGGAAGAGGAAGGAGACACTATGGTGCCAACACTGATTCTTTCCTTCTTTAAGTCATTGATGAGAAATCTTACCCTGGGTGCAGATGAACTGAGCCTGCTTGACCTGTGTGCCTAAGGGGATCTCAGTAGGTACATATCATGTGCCAGGGGAGGACTTGAACCAGAACAGATTTTTGTGCTGTGACTTCTGCAGGGGGAAGATTCTGAGGATCCCTATCAGACTAGGTATTCTAATAGGACTAAAAGGGGATGTCATATGGATCTTGAAAGATTCAGAACATGGTACTGCCTCATCAGGAGTTCATAAAATACCTTTAATCCAAATGCTGATATATTGTTGATTGTGTTTAACCAAGAAAAAAATAAAAGTCCACTTCTTATTGAATAAAAAAAATGCATATACAAATACTTAGGCTTATTTGAAAAGCCACTCATTTTATTAAACATTAAAAGCGTCATTGAAAAGAGAATGCATTCTCCTTAGGATTAACAATTGAAAGGATATCTCTGGAAATACAGTATTGGGATTTCTATGTGCCATTCTACTACAAAGCTGGAGTGCAGGATTGTGAAGAGGTGTTTTGGTGTTACTGTTACTGGTGTTACTGTTCCTACTAATAATAATTCTTATTACTTTTATTATTATTATTATTATTTACTAAGGGAATCTTAATCTGGCAAAATAACTTCCCTACATTTATTTGCTTTTCTTTGAACAGTATCTACTCTTTTGAGACTATACTCATGATAATCAACATTACTTCTCTACTGTTAATAGCTCTCTTCTTGTATGAGATGGAAAGATGCAAAAACAGATTTTAAATGAAATGGAGAAAATATGTGTGTATTGAGTGAGTATCTGTAGTTTTTCTTTTTTGCTCATATTTAGAATTTCTTGCCCATAAAAATGCTATCATTCCAGATTAACAGGTGAACAAAAAACACACAGTGATTGTATTCTGAGTTTCTAGTATTTGATAAACTGGGGACTTTGGAATGATATTTTATAAGTTCCTCTCTTAATACAGCAATAATTATGAAACTGGATGTTAAGCGCTGAATATACTGTTCATCTATTCTCAGTCCAAGTTGGTTTGAAATGTCTCTCTAGATGACTAGGTTCTTTATTATAATAAAAACACACTGTAGAATATGAGGCAAATGTAATAATTTTGCTTAAGTGCCAGTTAAACATGCTATTTTTGCTAGATTATTGCTCTACCATAAAAAATACTAGTCAGATGAGACAAGCCAGTCCAACATGCAGATTACCATCGTGAAAAAATAAAAAAAAATGTACTTATTCTTTGACAAACAGTTGGAATCGTCTACCTAAGGTTCACAAAGGGCAGCAAAATAAATTAGCTAATAGTGAATATAATTTAAATTCTATTTCTGCATAAGATAAAAACAGTATGAGGCCTCAGTAAATCAGCAACATTCAAGACAGATTTAATTTTTTTTTCCCAGTAAAAGTCGTGATTTTTTTTTCATTTGGTGATTGTTGAGTTATCATAGCCTACAATAACAGTGCTGAGATCCATTTTCTAATATTCAGTCTTTTATGAAGATTTTATGCTCAAGTTTAGGGATAGCCACTTTAAGCCAAGAAAATGACTGAAATGTTTTCAACACATTAATATTGTGTTGGCAGTAGAAAATTGGAAATTATTTGACTTCTCAAAAATTCACAAGAAAAATAAGCTTCCAAGTGCTGAAAGTTTCTCCTGTCTGAGCTAGCCATTGTCTGTTCTGCAGTTTCAGTGTTCTCTCAGAAGAGCGCACCTTGGTGATTTCAGGTCACTCAGTAGTAGGACAAAAACTGCAAGAATGTTGCTGTTTTCTGCAGGATAAACATTTTAGGTAAGTACTGCACCTGCCTTAAGAAGATACTTAAGCCTAATTTCTCTCTCCAATAAAATTAGCATGCACCGTCCATAACCACACTTTCAGTTTAGACAGCAAGACATTTAGAGCGATCTACATATTGTTGAACAAAAAAATAATTTAAAGTAGCCTTCTGCCTTCAGGGCTCACACACAACTTTTGTAAAATTGCAAAAAGCAAAACGTTACAGGAAAGCAGTGTGTATTTTGCCACCTAACTTCCAGAAAACTTATCATATCTGTAACATGTCACATTTAGTGAAAGTTAAACTTTCCAGTAGTTCTTGTTAAGAGAAATCATCTGGCACAGCCAGATGTTACACTGATACTGATTTCAAAAAATGATTCAGCTTGAGAGGAGATGGCTCTGTTTTTGTTCACTGAGAAGAACTGACATAATTTGGATCACGAAAGACCACATCAATGGTATTTGCTAAATAATTAATAATTAAGCAATTCTTAATTATTACCCCCTCAGAAACTAAGGAGTGGATAACATTTATTAGTGGTAGACAGTTATGGAATTTGGACCTCAAACCAAATTGGAGAGATGTTATTTGAAAAATGCACATACATCTTAAATTCAAAATATTAAAAACAGTTCTTTTTTCACTTTTAGAGCTGACAGGCTATACTATCTGTATCCCTTTTCAAGGACTTTTGTTCTATCCCTTACTCTTACCCTTGGGATATTTCTACGCCATTCTAAGACTGAAAATATGTAAGGTCCCCAATGTGACACACAGGATATGTGTTAAACAATATTATTTATCTCGCAGACACTGGAAAATAGTAGGTCAACATTTTTGAAAATATTAAAACAAAAGAGCACCTTTTACTATGTAGTTTCAAAAAAACTGTGAAGTTTAAACAGTTTTTTACTACCTTCAGGTAAAAAAGATGTTTGTGGCAGACCTCCAGGCATCTAATTCCATGATAGAATCCAATTTGAACACATTATGCCTTCTATTTTAAAAAGTGTAAGATTTAATTTAGATATCCATTTTCAAACAGCTAATCACACATGACGTATTTTACATTCTAAACTATTTTTTTTTCCATTCTCCAAGATTGAATACAGTGCACTGTAAACTGTCTATCTACAGCACAGGGTTTTGCTAGATTAACTTTGGGTAAAACATATACACAGGTTTTTGGTTGTCATCTTAGATACTGGACACTGATATGTCATTCCTGATTTACTGAAGCAGCTAACAATGTAATAATGTAAAGTTAAACATCTCCTATTCTTCCATTATATCTTTTGTTTAGGAATTCTTAAATAAAACTAAGCGTTTATTAATGATATGATTATGTCAACAGTTTATGGGCCAATTTGGCCCAGTTCTGAGAACCAAAAATCATAAAAGCATGACAGATTACTACAAACTTCTCTGAGCAGCCTTTGGATAAAATCCATTTAAAATATGTATTAAGTAGATACATAGGAATAATGAAAAAAAGCAAAGGGAGTATTTGTTTATTACTACACTAACACAAGAGTTTTTCAATAGTGTTTTGCTTTCAAGAGATTTGCTTTTTAATATTCTGATGACAAAAGCTTTGAAATGTGTAACATAGTACATACCTGTAGCAGCCATTTAGTTTTTATCTCGCTGTGTATGGAAATATTTCTGTTTTATTTTTAAATAAAAGTACAAATAGATAGTACAAAATCAGTCTACTCAAACATCTTTTTAATCTTATGACCTGTATTTGCATTTCTGATACAGGGAGCATGAACTAAATTGTCTAATAATATTGTAGTAATTTAATGCAGTATACTACAATATTAATAAAGTGCACATCATACCATCGTAGTGATTAATTTAAATTCCAATAAAGTCATGTCATTAAGGAGAACGTATTACATTATGTAATTGGTTTTTCCTCTGTTGCAAGAATTGCCTTTTCAAGTACACACAATTATATTAAAATGAGGTTTCAATTTAATCAATGCATAAAGTAATGTCTTTGACTTTCAAATATGTTCTATGAAGGGCTAATTTGTCAACAGCAATCTAAAATTGATGAAGAATCTGTTTCAACTTTGCCATTGGAAGACAAGATAAAATCAGGGTTTAATTCTTGATTGCCTTCTAATTTCAGAAAATCAGAGACTATTTACCCTATTGTGAATAATCACATATATAAATAATCGTTCCTTGGAATGCTGCAGCAAATATTTATTTTAGCTACTCAGATGGATGCATCTCCTGTGCTTTTGAGAGACTTGATTTGATAAGAATCAACTACCTCTCACAAGTTTTGTATGTGCATATTTATGCTATGCAGTTGTACCTCTCTCTATGACAGTTGTATTTGGGTATCCTCCTATCTATAGCACAAATTTTACAGTGAGGTATGTTTGTCTTTAAAACAAAGAAAAAAAAAATTCCAAACAAATGAAAATAGTGAAGGGGAGTCTAAATCAGATTGAATGTAAAATGTTTTAGATTAATATTTAAACATTGCCTGAAGAAAGAAAATAGAGAGGTCAGAGTCAAAGCTGCCTTACACATCTTTTCATAGAAACAGAAGAGGAACATGGGACACCAAGGTGTTTCCATTAGAAACAAAAAAAATGGAAGAAAAGCAAACTCCCTGCTGCCTGTATTTATCTTATTGTGGATTTGCAGACACAGCATAAAGAAGTCACAGAATCACAGAATCACAGAATCACAGAATCACCAACGTTGGAAAAGGCCTTCAAGATCATCCAGTCCAACCATCCACCTATCACCAATATTACTCACTAAAACCAATAGTACTCACTAAAACTAAATAGTACCTCACCAAAGTGGGGATGTACATCAGCTGTTAGTCTGACTTGTGAGACTGGAACTGAATCCTAATATTAACTAAAGCCTTGTAATTGTGTGGAAGTTATCTGAATATTTTAAGATCAAAGAATTCGAGATACAACCTTGATTTATGCATACTCATGTGTGAGTATACAGATGTACAAATATATGTATATACAGATACACAAAAATATCTAATATTTAGTTATTAATCAAAATAATCCATATTTATATAAGAACATTTAATGTTCATTTCAGAGAAGCATTTTGGCTGGATTCCTAGTTGAGACAGGCCATGTACATGCATTCCCCAAACAAGCTGTAACAGATTTCTCACTACAAGATGAAGCAAAGTACATCTGCAACATTATTATTCATTGTTTTAATGAAAATGGTTTCAAATCGAACAAGAAAGTAGTGTGAATTAGAAGAGAACTGCCGAACACAGGTATTTTTCATTTGCTCCCTAAGTATAAAACTACAACTCATGGGAAAAATGTATAATAATAACAACAATTAATTAAATGCAATATGCATCAGTTGGCTGCTCACTTTGAAAATAATGAACAAAACTAAGCCTGTGTAGTTTGTAAAAGACAGCTGTAATGATAGGCCACTCTTTTCAACTATTGTGAAAGTGGCTGGTTCATTTATTCTGTTTAAAAGACTTAATTTCTAATGAAGCCTGCAGCTATTTAGGGTTAATAGACTTTCCTTGTGTCATTATGCTTTTGTGAACTGTAAAAGTTTTCAATATGAGTAGGCTAAGAATTATTCACAGATGTTCTCAGCTGAAGATGACAACTTCTACTCTTTCCTTGCCACTTTTCCGCAGCATATTAGATGTAAAGCTGTACCCAGCAGCTTTCAGCACTTTTCGCATTGTTCTTTCTCCCAGTCAAATGAAAAGTTGTCCATAGCATCATATGCTGTCCCCTTTGTGATTCACTGCTCTGTTTTCTCTGAAGAAAGTAGTTGCATATGTAATCTAACCACTCACTCTCCTCTCAAAAAAAGCAGAAGAGATTTTTCTTTGGATTGAATTGCTCATTTATTTATTTTCCATTTCCATACGTTGAACAAAAAACCCTCAACAAATTATTTTCACATTTTAATCCATATGAAATGCGATCCACTGTTTTGCTGTGGTGATACTGTAGGATTCAGTGTTTACAAATAGGATTGTCCAGAAGTTAAAAGATACGATGGTTTTCTGAAACTTGAAGCTTCTTCAATTTAACACAATTATCAGTTAACTGTAACACTCATGAAAGTCAGCTATATCTTGTTTCTTTCTTATTTAGAAAGGTGTCAGCCCCACCACTCTCTTACTAACCATTCTCAGTAGGGCAGGCAGAAAATTTGAGATGAAAAAACTCATGGGTGAGGATGAGGGGAGATCATTTGCAAATTATCATCATGAGCTTTTAAAGACTGTTTTAAGTAAGATTGACTTATTTTCTTGTCAGTTAATAACAGAGTAGGATACGGAGAAGCAAAGGAAAACTAAAAACCCTTTCCCTTCACCATTTTTATTACAGCACTGAACAGTGAAACAATGCTGTGTATTGTAAAAACAAACTAAAATGTAAGTAGAATGGAGCAGAAAGAATCAAACAAGTCTTATAAATCATGCAGCTTCAATTTTTTCTTAGTAATCCCTGCTTAAATACCTTCTTTGCTTATGAGGTCTGTACCTACATCACATCTCTGCCTGAGAGTTGTCTGAGCAGCAGTGTGCTGAGCAGGGCAGCCTATGATGGCACTTCCTGCATCTCTTCTGTCAGTACTTGTCTGCTGCACACAAATCATTTATACATGCACCAGAACAGAGGATGAAGCTCAGGTGCTTCATTACAAAGAGAAGTGCCCAAAGTACTAGGTTATGAAAACATTTTCAGTTTCAATCTATGTTATTTAATGATACTCTAAAACATTCCGCAGAGAATGAAAAGAAAAAAAAGTCAATGAGAGGAACTCCAGGAGATGGAGCGTTTTCCCCAGCAAATGGCAGTCCTAAAATAGTTTAGAAGCTGTGCAGGAAACAGAGTTTGATTTTCCATACTTTTACAGGAGTACATTGCCAAAGCTATTGAGTGAGGTAAAAATAGCAGAAGAGTTTTAGAAGTCTAGTCCAATTTTTTTTTTTTTTTCCTCTCTTTTTTTTTCTGACCAAATTAATTTGGCAGGTTTTTGTTCAAATAGAAAATATCACTCTCCATTTTTGTAAACAGAACATTACACAATTATCTTTAAATCATTCATTTTTGTTCTGGGGAAATATAACAGTACCTCTAAATAACCAGCATGGTGTAAATGTTAATAGTTTTTATCATTAATTGTTCATTTGTAATCAAATCTGATAAAAATGCTTGCTCTTAGAAGCAATTTTACTTTCTAAGGAAACAGTAAAGGAATACTTCTTATCCTGGCATCTAAATGTTACTGCCTTCTCAAACTGGTATTAGGAAAATGGTGATTTTTTTCATTGGTACACAAGTTTTCTCAAAGATCAGTGACCCTGTTTTGCCATACGATTACATCTGAATTTCAGCTTTTCTTTAGAAAGTAAATTTTTAGCCTCAGGATACAGGAGACAAGACTAAGAACATAAACCTCGAGATCCTGGAAGATAAATAAAAAGCCACTCAAAATTATTACTTTTATCTTTTCCCACGAGTCTGACTCATGTTTGGAGATTGGTACTATTGAGGCAACTTGAGGGACAAAAGCAAGAAAGATAACATCCAGTCTAGATTCTGCAACAATAAAACTGTACAGTTTCATTCAATAACAACTGCATTTAATTCCTATTCCAAAAAAACCTGAAAACTCTGCATTTATTCAGAAGATCGTAAGAAGAATGCAAAGAATCTTCACCCTTTCATGGCAGCACAGGACAGGTTAAGATAACAGAAATGCATCTGCAATAACTGCAATTTGAAATACAAGCAAACAATTAAAAAATATGTTTTCTCTTTTCACAGATTTAGATTACTGAGTTTAAGTTTACATTAAAAGTGTATGGTGTTGTTTTGGAATCTTTAATCTGACAGCACAAGGGAAGCTGAATAAGAGGAGCACTCTGAGTAGAAGGCTATCAGGATAAAGAAAGCTGAATTACACATACTTTCTATGAAACCACATTGAATAAGAGTAGGAGGTGTATTTGACAGAGCATAAGTGCAAAAACAAGTGTCCTAGGTTGACCATCAGCATACACACATGCTAGTGTGAGCTAACTACGGACAGATGTGCATGCAGAGCTGAAATGGGTCTGAAGGAATACACATAATAAACCTTATATGAGAAAAGTTTTATTAAAGATTTTTTGGTTACAGCTCATTAACCCTGAAGTATTAAATATCACTTAGGGAAATTGCTAATCTATGGTATCTGACATGGTGAAAGAATAAAAGAGGAACTCACTGCGACTCACACAGCTTTGAACTTTCCTTTCTAAATACCACTCAGCTTTCTGCACAATAGCAAGTAACCCATGAGGTGAAGTTTAGCCCCCAGGATAATGGAGTGAGGATAGGGTTTCTGCCTTCTCAGCTAACAGAGCTACAAAAAAAGTCACTGCGTGTAATTACTTGTTTCAGTCAGGTCTTTCTGATTGGCAGAGCTCTCTTACTTGGATGTACAAGTTTTGGTTGGAATAGAGTTAAATGTTCTTCACAGTAGCCTGTATGGTGCCATGTTATGGATTTCTGAGCAAAACAGTGTTAAAGCACATATTTTAGCTGTTGATGAACAGTGCAAAAACCAACCACTATCAATACAAAAATAATCCCAACAAAACAATCAACCAACCACCCAACCAATCACAAACAACCAAACATTGTATATCTGTTCTGCCGTAGCATGGTCACAAATGGCAACTTCCTTGAGGTGTAAGCTGATGTGTATGTTTCTAAGATACTAATATATATATATGTGTGTGTGTGTATGTATGTATGTATGTATGTATATTACAGTTTCTTCTGTACAACAATGGATGTACTTCTGGCTCAGGACACTTTTGTCAGTATTGCACAATTCAGGAAATTCTACTTCATACTAGAATCACTATAGATGAAAGCTATTAGAGTGCCATTCCTCTTTATTACAAAAAATAGGTTTCAACAGAGAGTCATTTACAGTATGCCTTAGCTACAATTGAAAAGAAAACAACAGCTTACTCTGGTTTGAGGCAGAGGGTGTGATAATAAAAATGAATCTGGTAAATGAAACACACAGTAGCAGAAAAATAAGTAGTTCTTTAAAATATGAAAAAAAAATATTTCTAACAGAAAAGGCTCATGTGATCAACATAACCCTCCCTGAAAGTAATGCCTCCTATTTATTTCCCTGGAAACTAAACAGGTACATAGAGCACAATAACACAGAATCACAGAATCATAGCACTGTAGGGATTGGAAGGGACCTCTATAGATCACTGAGCCCAATCCTGATGCAAAGCCGGGCCCCTGCTGTAGGCTGCACAGGTTGGCATCCAGGTGGGTCTTCAATATCTCCAGGGAAGGAGACTCTACAACCTCCCTGGGCAGCCTGTTCCAGTGCTCCATCACCATTACTGTGAAGAAGTTCCTTTGCATATTGGTGCAGAACTTCCTATGCTCAAGCTTATGGCCGTTTCCCCTGGTCCTGTCCCCACAGAACAGAGGTTGGCCATGTTCCTTAGTCTTTTGCACTTACAATATTTATAAAAATTAATAAGATCACCTCTCAGTCTTCTTTTCTTAGGGCTGAACAGACTTTCCCTGACTTTTTTTGTACCAGGAATTCCAGAACTGGATTCAGTACTCCAGGTGAGGCCTCACCAGGGCAGAGAAGATGGGATCACCTCCCTTGACCTGCTGGCCATGTTCCTTTTAATGCACCCCAGGATGCCATTGGCCTTCATGGCCACCAGGGCACACTGCTCACTCATGGCCAGTCTGTTGTATATCAGGACCTCCAGATCCTTCTCCATAGTGCAACTCTCCAGTAGGTCATTTCCCAACCTGTATGGATACTCGGGTTATTCCTTCTCAGGTACAAGACTCAAGACTTGCTTTTGTTAAACATCATCTGTTTATTGCTGCTATCACACTATTTGATAAAGCAAATTCTCAGCTGAAAACACTATTTTCCAACATAGATACCACCATTAATCAAGTCACATGGATGAACTGATTGTGATGCTTTTCATTTCATGGTGTAACACTTGTGCATGACCATCTGGAACATGGCTTGTCTTTCACATCACTGTTGCCACTTCTGTGAAATTCACCATCAACCGCCTCACTGCACTCACATCCACTGTCCCATCTCCATCTGAATAAACATTCAGATAGGCACCATTTTTTTCCAAGTGGAAAAATTCAGTGACGCATCTTTGCTTCACATGCACTTCCATGTTTGATGCCATTGTACCAGAATTCTCCTCTGCTATCATCTGTCACATGGCAATGAGTAACAGAATATTGATGGGAAGGTTCAACCTCTACTGTCTTATAATATATAATTATATATTACATATATATAATATATATATATTATATTATATATATATTATATATTATATATATATTATATAATATATAATAACACTCACCTCTTATGTTGTAATCCAATGTAATGAAATAGGAGGCATTACTTTCAGAGTATTCCTCATACAATCACCTCACAAACCTTTATTTTCAGAACGCTCTTATTAGCTCTCTTTTTTCAAGCTTTCTCTTAAGTTCAGAGTTGCACTCTCAGGGTCCTTACAGAGTGTCTCCTATTTCACTTTGTTAGCTATCCCAACCCAGTAAATAAATCTGTGCTATATAGCCCCATCTCCATTGAGATATATATATAGCCATATAGCAATATATTCATCATATATAGCTCCCTCCATTGTCACCCCCACTCAGCAGAAGTTTTTCCCTGCCTCCTGGTTGGAAACAGTTCCTTAATTAATAGGTGTTTTTTTTTTTTTTTTTTTTTTTTTCCTTCATTTGAAAAGGAAGGAGGGATTTCTAGCATTCAAAGCTCTCTTTATACAAGATTTTTTGTCTAGGCTTCTAAAAAGTGTCTGTGAACATAGCTTTCTTGAAGTCGTGAGCTCTTATAACCTTAGTTGTGGCACTGGGTTTTTATGAGTTTGCTCCCCTCATTTCAGTGGTCTCAATGTAATCCTAGACAATTCTTCAGAATTCAAGGCGGTCATCATGCACAAAACCACATACACAGGTGGAATATACTCCTCTCATTCACTGGAATAATTTCTTCAACTAACAAAAATAATAAAAACATTCTTTTCTGTGAGATTGAATCAGTTAAAGCTTTTCTCTCTCAAATCCTGTATAACATGAATTGATAGCTTTTTACTTTTTTGTGATGCATTTCATCTCTTGCTCAGTGTGGATTTTTAGATATTAGGTCTTCACAAAATCTGATGACAGTTCAGACATAGGAGAAGTCAAAGCCTTCTGTCCTTGCAGTACAACAGATCTCTGCTGCTGTCATTCTGGGTAGACATTTTCCCAAGATAGCTTTTTGCTCTGTGATATACTGATGTGTCTGTGTCTATTTACGGACTACTATTTGTAAGCTGTCCACTTCTCATGATGACACGAAACATAATTTGTTATTATTATCACTTTTTTTTTTTTTTTTTAAATACAATTATTTATTATTATTATTTTTTTTTTTTTTTAGAAAAGATAAGCTATTTTAAATGTCTTTCTGTTTTAAACTTCGTTTTGCTAAAATGCATCACAGTGTTTGATAAATATAGTTAGTCCTCATACATTCATTCAACATTTTTATAGAAGATTTGGAGAAGGAGGTACATTGGAATTAGAATTTTTATTTCCCCCCCCCCCCCCCCCCCCCCCCCCCTTCTTCTTAAATGTGGCCTTTCCTATTCTGACAAGCTCAGTGTTTCTGGAAGAAGAATTCTATCTCTCTGCCCCTGCTGTTCATTTGTGACTTAACAAGGATAAGTTATGCCATAAAAAAAGTCAAGACATCAAAATGAGCAATTCATTTGGTGTAGACAAGCAGGAAATGGACTGCTTTATGCACTTGTATAGATAGATATTGCTATATCTAATAATATTATAGCTGAGACTATATATATGTCTATATGTATGTATGTACGTATGTATATATATTCTTCTTATGGTAAAAAGCATAAATAATTTGGGGTCCTTTCCCCTTAAATGCAAATTGCAGAACTACGTCGGAGGATTTACAATGACTTTTACTATACACAAGTTTCTGCTCAAGTGAAAAACTTCATCCTGATTGGTTAAAATTGCACCATGCTCATCATATGACTTAAAAGGAGTTTATTTATGGTATCTTACTCAGAGAACAATGCCTTGAATTTCATTCTCCCATAAAAAAATAAACGTGCCATTGCCTTTCCCATCTATCTTCTCTCCTGCTTCTCCACATTAGGCTTCTCACCCTGATTACACAATGTATAATCAATGGATATCAAGATGTCACAACCACAAAATAAACAAGAGAGTTAGGTGAAGTGGACTAAGATAACAAGAGAGAATAAATGGCAGTCTTACCCTTATGCTGGGCTCACCACAAAACACCAGAAGGAGGGATTTCCAGATGAGATCCTTCCCCACTGGCAGCCAGCTCTTAAATAAGTCTAGGAGGGTTGCAGCCAGGCTCTACCCCTTCCAGCAGCACAGGAGAATTGCCTTCACCTGTGCTCCTCTGGCTGACTCATGGCTCGCCTCAGGTGATCAATCAGAGGTTCAGGCCGTGACTCAGTAGTTCCCATACACACAAGAAGTTCTAAAACTTTTTTGTTTAAGTCCTGGTTTTCTCTGGTCTTGCTTCTTATGCAGGGTCTAATTTATTTCTAATCTCACTATGAAAGTCTAGCGAGTTTTTGGTTAGGAATGGCTGTAACCATCATTGTGTGTGTGTGTGTGGCTGGGGAAATGTGCGTGAATCTGATGGGTTTGCATTTCTTTTATTTTTTATTTTTCTTTCTTAATGAGAAAAGTGAAGTAGTGTAGATCTCCTTGTGCTATGGAACAGTGGAAGTTCTACTGTATTTTTCAAAAAAAAAAAAAAAAAAAGGCTTACCAGTACTAATTTTTTCTGCTCTAAAATTACCTAGTGTCTCATTTTTTTGCTATTGTCCAGAGAAAAATGTGACCTTCCCATTCACATTTTCATGCTTGAGACTACACAATACTTACTCTTATCTGTTTATATTTAAGAGATTCTGACTTGTTTCAAACATACATCTTCGAGTTCTGCAATTTCTTGACATGTAATTTGTCATGAGACTGCGTGATATTCTGGAAGAAATATGAGGACTGAAATGTATAGGCTGTATCAGAATTTTTGCTCCATGCTGTCTTTTGTAGAAAGCGCGTTACAGTTGCACAGAAAACTTGCTTTTGGCCGTACGTCCACCCCCACACATGCACAAATAGAACAAGGATATTCCTTTCTGTATCTTGGTGCCACCATAGTGATGTCATGAAGAACTTTCTACCAGTTCTGCACATTTTGTCTCATAAATTTTTGGTTTTTGTGAATGCATGGTTTCTACCATCTGAAGGGACGTAAGATTCACTCACTCTTCTCTTCTTTTTAGTTCTTTCTTATTAAATCAACTATTTCATTATCTCATTTGACACCAAGCATTTCTTATTGAGATTTGGGAAGAACTCTGCACCATTCCTCTTTCTCTCTCTCATTCTTTCTCTCCTACCCCACCCTCAGAGCATAACTAAAGTTTATTGGGAAAGAAGCTGGCTTTTTTTTTTCCATTCTCCATACCAGAGTGAGAAATCTACAGCTAGCATTCAAAGCTGCCTGAGGTTAATTTGCCTTCAAAATATTGTTCTGAAAGACTTCAGCCTGGACATAGCTGTGTAAAAACAGTTGCACGTATACATGTGAGCAATTATTCTGAATTCCTTCTGTCTTAATCCAATGGTTCAGATATTTTACTTTTACTTCAGCAATTTCTGTGCAATATTTTAAAGATAATTTTCTTGATTGTCAACAAAGAAGCATGGATTTTTTGGCTGCATACAAGTTGTACATATTCTAACATTATGCTAATTAAGTTTTACAGGCTGGTCATCTAATAGTCTTGAATTCCATGACAACTTAAGTCCTCAAAAGGCTTTACAAAACCTAGATGAGTATTAAATTATCCTCTTTCATAACGTTTTTCCAAGTAATTTAAAAACTGATTTACATCAAAACAATATCACTGCATCTCGGGGGATCAACAATTGATACGATATTCAGGAAGATTTATGATAATGTCCTCAGTCCAATATGTCTCAATTAGGCAGCTAAAAATCATCAGTCAATTGGAACATCTGAATTTAAGTGATTTCATTAAGCCTAGTATAAAACAAGTTTGCCAAATTAATATATATCTTTATGTTAACATTGAATGTTTTAGAAATAATATTTTCAGAAATAGATGATTATACTTAATTAAAATAATCTCATGGTTCACTCATTTTGATGACCATTAAATCATTCCAGTCCTGAATTTAATTTCAAACCTGCAATTATTATTAAATGGTCTTGAAGTGTATAATCCAATACCTATGGGATGGTAATGTTACTAACCTCTCGGAGCTAAATTGAAAACAAATAGGCTTTTGCACTTGTTGCCAGTGAGAACAGTACATCCCCAGGATAGCTAAAAAGCAGAGCAGTTTCAAAAAGCTGCTATTATTATTTTTGTTAAAACATTTCTGAAATTCACAATGAGCTTCTACAAAAAATCTGTGTTATTCTGCTACCATGTTTCCCTATCAGAATGTATTAAAAACATACTTGCATTCATCCAAAGATCTTAAGCATTTTAAAGGAAATGGGGGGCTTACAGCATGCAACACGAGGCAGATAGATCAGTTTTCAAGAGACTGTGCATATCCATGTTCACAAGTACCAGTATCTTATTTTTATTCTATTTCATCAGAAGCTATCTTGCAGCTAAGCTATCAATCATGCATTTTCAAATAAAACACTGCTGCTTTTTGTCAATTGTTAAGTAGTATTTAATCTCTGTAACTGTAAGGAATAAATAATTGTTAAGAAATTCTAGTCCTAAAAAGTTGCTAAGTTTATGACTGAAGATCACCACTACTAAATTTTCATCCATGCTTCTGTTTTGAGCTTTCTTGTTCAGTGATCACAATACATGCATTTTGCATATCTATATCTTTTCAACTTCACATCACTTCAAAGTATCTGTGATCACAGCTGTACATGAAGAAAAATTAACTACCTGGTACCTATCAGCCTATTGATTAATACTTATAACCATCTGATATTATCATCACTCAGGTAGGATTCCCTATCAGAGTTAAGCAAGCCCTTGTTATTCTGATACAGGCTCAATCTCTGCTCACTGCAGCCCACATCATATTTTAGGCAGGAAGATGTCCATCCAGCTCCTGTGATGGTAGCTCCTGTGGTTGCCCTTTCTTCCATTCTAAGAAATTAAATTCTTTAGTAGAAGTTTACTCTTGCTACTGTTATAGATCAGGGTTGTTCGCTACATTACTTGTTTCTGCAAGCAAAAAAATAAGGAAAAGAGGCAGCAAAGAGTCTGAACTAGGCAAGAAGAGAGCATAAATCTATCCTGTTCTTCTCAGAGTAGCTAACCAGGCACATAAAAAGATAGGGAGAGATAACATACTGCCAAAATGCTTTCATTTATTCCATCCTCATCTTTCTTCCTGAGACCAGAAAAACCGTGGATACCCCACCCTTGGAGGAGTTCAAGACCAGGTTGGATGGGGCCCTGGCAAGTGGCAGTCCTACCCACAGATGGGTGTTGGAGCTGGGTGGGCTTTGAAGTCCTTTCCAACCCAAGCTGTTCCATCTTTCTACAATTGTTTAGACTTAACTTACATTTGAAATAGTACTGTTTAATATAATTAAATTCCCTAAATGTAATTTTTTTTCCTCTCAATCCTGAATCATTACAAAATATCTGAGATCTCAACACTTTCCTGTAATTACAAAGATTTCAGGCATCATAACATCGTAAGATTTACTGTTTCTGATTCTGACCCAATATGTAGCGTAGATTTTCTTAATTTCACTTGATTCTTTCAATTTAATGTAACAGTAACATCCTGAAATAATCTCAAATCTTCATCTTACTCTGGATTGTAGATAATCTTATGATACTTTATTAGAAGGTATGGTGTTTTAGTTTTTATGAAAATTATTTTTCTTTCATAGTTTGCCTTAAAATTATTCCCTAATACATTTTCTCTCCAGCAACATAACAGAGTTGGCTGAGATTTAAAACTTATCTCTCTCATTTTTATCTTAACATTTTTTCTTGTTTTTATTACAGCTTTCTAGTGGGGTTTGAGCATTACTGAAGAATTATAAATCTCTAGGAAAGTTATGACTGAAAAAAACATTTTGAAACAAATTTGACAGACTGCAGTTTGCTGTTTAGCTTTGTGACTACTGATGAGAAAAACAACCCAATTTCTGCTGTAAGCAGATAAGAGACACTCTTATCTGCCTCATCACTTTCAGACAACAAACAGAACCCAAGAGATGCAGAGCTTAAGTGGAACTCATATTAGAACTGTTTTAAGTGCTTGTGAAACTGCTATCAATGTTTTAGCTATACTGATTATTTTGCTTTCACAGCTGAGAACTCTGAAGGGTAGGGTTTGAAACTTGTATAGGCTAATTAATTAATTTGTATTTTCCAGATACAAGTAAAACTTTCTTTGCTAGTAAACAGAAACAGGCTATTATGAAAATGAATTGTCCAGATGATCCTCACTTTTCTTGAGGACTACTTCACTAGCTGTCCAAGCACTGAGCCTACCCAATGCAAACATTAACTTGTATAAACTGTTATATTCTGTCAAACCATCAAAGATTTGTTTTTAGCTCTCATTTCCACTTGTTCCAAGTTTTTGGAGGATAAAACACTTCTTTGCTGTGGATGTCTTTGCATGTGCTGCCCATTGCTAGCCAATTGTGTAGGACATAGGTAATGAAAGACTCACCTCTCCCTCTTCTGTGATTTTGCCATTCTACAACAAAAATGACTGGAATCTAACCTGGAGAAATGTCCAGGACTCCTCACCTCTATTATCTGGTCTCATGCTTGAAGATATCTCCCAAAGTTTTCCTTAACATCATTAATGTTAAGCATCAAAAATATAAACACAGCTAACTATAAACCAGATTTGCATGACTTATGTGCTAACCCAGGAAAATCTGCTCTGTCACACTGACAAAGTGTGTTATTTATTATTGTTATATTGTTATTATATTGTTTTCACAACATTTCTTTACAGTTTATTTTGGAAATATCTCTTTATAACATTATCTAATGAGGTCACATCATTTTTTAATTCTATGCGTTTCCAGTTTTACAAAATATTTTTCCCTAATACCTTAGGGATATGTCAGCATATTTAATCAGTCTTGTTCTGGTCTGTGTTATTAGACTGAAGAATTCATCAGCTTATATTTCAAAAGGTTGCCTTGAAAATACTAACTGAACATTTACTTAATTTTTCCGTCTTTTTTTTTTTTTTCCAATTTAATTAATCATGAGAAAGCTGTTTCTTACTAAATGAAATAGTTTATTTTTTCACTATTTAAAACTGTCAAATGTACCTTTTTTTTTGTTATAGATTATGTAGACTTAAAAAAACTGAATTACTTGTTAACTTGGTTCCAGTCTGCCAAGACAATTCATTAATATTAGTAATATAATAAAGGTGGATTCCTAATTCCGTATAATAGTTGTTCTGAAGTGTTTAATCAAGATTTGTCTCACAATATTATAGCTTTCTACTGATGCAGATTTGTTATCTTTGTTAATTCTGCAAATCTGTTGCAACAGACTCCTTTTTCCTTGCCTTATGCATATCTTCAGTTCTATGGAGAAAGAATATGTCAACAATCAATTTAAAACTGATTGTGGAATGAGAAGATTTTCCCTGTAGAAATGAAGAATATCTCATTTGGAAAGCTGCATACTCTTAAAATCTACACTTTGTGAACACTGGAGGAAGAATGGCTTTCTGCAAGTTTGTTGAGATTGAATCACAGCCTATATAAAGCACACTGGTTATGAATCATTAATGTAATAAGCCAGAAGGCTTAAGAATAAAAGCTCTCTGCTCCCCCTCTTGAAGGAAAAAGGTAGTGTGGGAAGGCCTCATTTACATAAATTATTATTAGATTCCAAGTGCATTTTTTCAATTTTTTTTTCACTTTTTTTTTTTTTTAATTAAAAGCCCATGTTCTGAGCTTTGTAGTACCCTGTGATGCCTGTGAGCTTGCAGATGAGGGGAAAGGAGGATTGGGAAAGACATAGCCTAGCAAAAGCAATTGCCCTGAGCAAACTTCTAGTTAGAGGCATCAAAGGCAGTAAGACTGACTTCCTTGCTGGGGTGTTCCACAAAGGCGTCTTTGCTGGAAAAGATTAGTGACAGCAACTTTGAATAGAAATTGGTGGTATGAATTTGTCTAAACCTGTGGAAACCAGGGAGAAAGAGCAAACCCTGCCCTGAGAAGATCTCATATTGACTAAATGAATTTGAGAAAAAGGATTTTAAAAGAAATTCGTAAGAATCTCAAGAATGAGATATTTCAGAAAGCCAAACAATTAGTAATTGGAGCACTATAGAGTATCAGCCATGTATCTGTCAAATTATTTTAATTATATATTCATTCAAATAGAAATATAACTCTTTACTCCCACTTAACATATTATTTCTGCTACTCGCTCCCAAGAAATCATGAAAGAAATCAAACAGTGATGAAAAGTCTTATAAGACCACTACTATGACTGACCAGTCATCAAGGTGGGTTTTATTAAATTCAAACTCTAATTTTTGTTGTAAGTGACTGCGGGACAAATTTTCAGTTATTTCTCAATGTGCTAGAGTCATTGGTGACTTCTGGCTGTTAAATTTTTCCTCTCTGCAAAGACATTTCTGAGTGCTCCCAAAACTGTGCTCTATGTTGATTTTATTTTTCTTGGATTCAGAAAAGGCAGATGTTCATTTCATAAATAAATTTCCATTCTTTCCTAATGCTCCAATTCAATCATGGCATTGTCAGCTCGTTAGCAAAAAATAGTCTACAGGTTTGTTTTTTTTTGTTGTTGTTGTTTGTTTGTTTTTTAGCTAACATTACTATGCATGGAGAAGATGTATTTTAAAAGTATCCATTTTTTTCCAGCAGCTGTTTCTATTTCCAATAAGTAAATCTGAGTATTTGTAGAATTCATTACACTTCCCTACAGTTTCTGCAAATGTTAAAGCAGCATTATTTAATTATGTAAAGCAGCAGGAAAGCTTTTGTGTCTTGATACTCATAATAGCATAAGTCAATATCCATGCTAATACTAATTGAAAAATTAATACCTGTTTATTTTTGTCGTCAGAAATAATAAATGTAAAGACTAAATGTAAAGACACAACCCAGTTTCCCCATTTGTAAGATTATTTTCAGTATTTCTTTATACTGACACAAGTCATGGGTCAAAATCCACTGTGCTAGGTAATCTGCATTTAAATATGAAGGAGTAGGCTAAAAGCTTACCTTTGGTCTCCTCTCATCTCTGGAAGAAAGAACAGTGTGCTCCTCTTCACACGTAGACCACCACTCCTACTTCAATTTACCTCTCTTCCTCAAGAGCTGCTCAAGTAGCTCTTAGGATACGCATCTCAATTGGCATTAAAATCCATAGACTGCATCAAAGATACCTCCTAGAGGCTTAAGGTTTTGTACTTTCTATTAATTATATTTCAAACGCATACATTCATATCATTCAGACTCTTGCCCAATCTGGATTTAATTAAAGCGATTATAAATACATGCATAAATCTGAGAACACCAAGGGAGCATTGCAGATAGAATTTAGGCTCTTGGAGTCTCAGCTAACTAAACTCTAACTCATTAAATTTACTTTTAGCTATGTAAATTATAGAGAAGTAGTAAATTATTAACGGACATATCCACAGACCTCTCCATACTGATTTTAAACACAAGTGTGTTGTGTTTAATCACCAAATTGGAAAACATAAATTAGGGATTGGTGACTCTCCTCTAGAGAGCTGAGGGCTTGCCTTCCTATTACCCTAATGGAATTTCACAGGTTGGTGTGATGTTCTTGGTTTTCATTATTAAAGGAGACTCAAGGTCAAGGAGTGAGGTTAAAGTTACACCTTAAAAGACAGTGACGAATAGTGGAATCTTGATTTTTATTGTGGATTTTAATCTTTATAATTTCATATTTTTTGTAGGAGAATTATTATTGGCTATTTAAAAAAACAAAACCATAACTGAGAATAAGGCAAGCTTATTTTATATTCCTGCAATCTTGTGGTTACAACAATTGCATTTTCTGCAAAAGAAAAAAAAAACACATTAAATATATCAGAATGCATACATATGTCCTTCTTCTCTTTTCTTTCTTCAATTTTTCTTGTACATGTGTAATGCCAAAATTGTTCAGCATCTTGTTTATTTTGATCTGTAGCATTATAGATATGCATTTATTACCTCTTGTAATAACAATAAATACATATATGCCTCATTTCTGTGCTTGGAAAGATCATGGAGCAGATCCTCCTAGAAGCTTCGTTAAGGCACATACAAGACAAAGAGGTGATTCGAGACAGCCAGCATGGCTTCAACAAGGGCGGGTCTTGCCTGTCCAGTCTGGTGACATTCTATGATGGAGTGATGGCTTTGGTGCATGGGGGAAAGACAGTGGCTGTTGTCTACCTGGACTTCTGCAAAGCCTTTGACATGGTCCCTCACTGCATTGTTCTCTCTAAATTGGAGAGGTGTGGATTTAAAGGATGGACTGCTCGATGGATTAGGAATTGGCTGGCTGGATGTAGTCAAAGGGTTGTAATCAATGGTTCTGTATCAGAGTGGAGGCCAGTCGTGATGTCCCTCAGGGGGGACAAGTTTTGGGACTGGTGCTCTTCAATATCTTCATCAACGACATAGACAATGGCACTGAGTGCACCCCCAGCAAGTTTGCAGACAAGACCAACCTGAGTGGTGCAGTGATACACTGGAATGGAGAAAAGCCATCCAGAGGGATCTGGACAGGCTAGAGAAGTGGGCCCATGAAAACCTAATGAGGTTCAACAAGGCCAAGTTTAGGGTGCTGCACTTGGGTTGGGGCAATCCCAGTTGTTTATACAAACTGGGGGAAGAACCCTTTCAGAGCAGCGCTGAGGAGAAGGACTTGGGGGTCCTGATAGATAAGCTGGACAGGAGCCAGCAGTGTGCGCTGGCAGCCCGGAAGGCCAACTGTGTTCTGGGCTGCATTAAAAAGGGGTGGCCAGCAAGGAGAGGGAGGTGATTGTCCCCCTCTACTCAGCTCTTGTGAACCCTTGGAATGGGTCCAGAGGAGGGCCACTAAGATGATCAGAGGGGTGGTGCACCTCTCCTATGAGGAAAGGTTGAGGTAAGTGGGCTTGTTTAGCTTGGAGAAGAGAAGGCTCTGGAGAGACCTCATTGTGGCCTTCCAGTACTTGAAGGGAGCTCATAAACAGGAGGGGGAACAGCTGTTTATGAGGCTGGATAGTGATAGGACAAGGGGGAATGGTTTTAAACTAAGACAGGGGAGGTTTAGGTTAGATATTAGGTGGAAGATTTGCACAGAGAGGATGGTGACGCACTAGAACAGGTTACCCAAGGAGGTTCTGGATGCCCCATCCCTGGAGGCATTCAAAGCCAGGCTGAATGTGGCTCTGGGCAGCCTGGTCTGGTGGTTGGCGACCCTGCACATAGTAGGGGAGTTGAAACTAGATGATAGTTGTGGTCCTTTTCAACCCAGGCCATTTTATGCTATATTTCTTATTTATTTAACAGAAAATGTATTCAGAGAACTTGGGGGGGTGGGGGGGGGGGGGTGGGGGGGGGAAGGGGAAATCAGCATTTTAAAACTGGCAAATAAAAGAACATAACAACTGACCAAGTAACAGCTGCTTGTGATAGATAATACATACTAAATGACATTAAGAATGAGGTACACAGTGGGTGTGGTGGGATCTGTGAGATTTTCTTCACTTAAGAACCAATAGTGAGGTGCTGTGTGCCTCTGGAAAGGCCTCCTTTGCTTTGTTTCCCACCCAGCCGTTCTGTATAATACGTATACTCCTACTGGAAAACCCCTTTGCACATGATGGCAGAGCCTTTGGTATTAGTGTCTGATCTCTAAGAACTGGAAACCACCACTTTTGTTCCTATAGTTTTAGAATTGTTTATTGTTTTATTTTTTTCCACAGTTATTGCACTGAAATTGCAAAAAAAAAAAAATTAAAAATACATTAAAAAAAAAAAAAAAAATCTCCAGGGCAGTAGAAATTGCTGCTGATAATGGCTAAGTGATATTACTTTCCTGTGGAAGATTACTTATAATATAAACTGGATGTTACAGAACACAATGTGTTTAAGGAAAATGTCTTTCAGAAAAGGCTGAAATACAATATTCCTAAGAGCATTCAGTTTACAGTTATGGTTGGACAAAAGAGGACTAACCACAGACTAAAATTGACTAATTCTTTCTGTCTGAATCCCTTTGTCATCCTGGATAAGCATGTAACAGTTTATGTGGTAAGTGTGCTACATGGTGCCATGAGTCATTAATCAGTTTGTGACTGCAGCAGAGCTGCCTTTCAGAATTATATCCTATTTCCAAACTAGATCTGTGATAACAGTACACAGGAATAACACTGAAGGAATAAAAACTGCAACATGTCTGTGTTGAATTGCTGAAATCCAGGCAGTGGACATGCAGGCAATCTGTATTTCACGGCATCTTGTGACTTCAGCACACTTCAGGGCACAAAATGTACCACCACATTGCTGATGCTTCCAGCAAACACTTTATGGCTTGGTTTTCTCTGCAGAAGGAGGGTGATTCAGCAGCTTGCAGGCATTCTGCAGAAACTAAGGTCTGGAGGCTTCAGATGCAATTCAGTTAAACTTTCCACCTATAGAATAACCACTTCCGTTGTCTTTCTTGTGCTGGGGGCCCCAGGCCTGGACACAGTACTCCAGATGGGGCCTCACAAGAGCTGATAGAGAGGGACAATCACCTCCCTCTCATCCCTCTTTTAATGCAGCCCAGAACACAGTTGGCCTTCTGCAAGCCAACACTGCAAGCGCACACTGCTGGCTCCTGTCCAGCTTCTCATCTACCAGGACCCCCAAGTCCTTCTCTGCAGTGCTTCTCTCAAGGGGTTCTTCCCCCAGTTTGTATAAATACCTGGGATTGTCCTGGCCCAAGTGCAACCCCTTGCACTTGGCCTTGTTGAACATCGTTAGGTTCTAATGGTCATACCTCTTCAGTCTGTCCAGGTACCTCTGGATGGCTTCCCTTCCCTCTAATATATCGACTGCACCACTCAGGTTAGTGTCGTCTGCAAACAGGTATCAACTGGAAGACCCTGCCAGAAAAAAAAACAACACTTGAATTCTCCTGTCTTTTACTTGGGATGAAGCCGCAGAGGAGATGCTTGACCAAAGTTTGCAAAGGTCTCTAAGAGCAGACTTTACTGAAAAGCAATATGATAAATTAACTCCACATTATTCAGAACTCACCCTTGGATGTACTTGTCCAATTTCAGCTTAGTTCTAAAGGCTAAAAGTCACTTATATTTTATTTATTGAGATGAAAAATTTACATTTTAGACCAAACTAGCCAAGATTTAAATGCTTCAGCACTGAGGCTGCATAAACTCCAGGAAGTTGCTATTCATTACAGTTATAAGGAAACTCGCCCACTCTTATTCACTACGCTTCTGCTAAGACTGTATTTTTTGTCACCATTGATTGTGAGAGAACATAGCATAAAAGCAAATGTCAGCTTTTTGTGACTCAGAACTCACTAATATTTCCAAAGTCCTTCATATATCATTAAATTAAAATAGAAATTGTATCTTTTGTGATATTGCCTTAGAAGGAAAATTAAATAAGAAATATATCTGGCTTTATTTATTGGTCAGTGAAAGTACATAGATTTCCAAAACAATGCTTCCTATTTATTTTCATGCAAACATTGCCACTGTGCTGCATAGTCTTCAAAATGCTTAATCTGTTGCATGACAAAAAATTTAATAGAATGTCAGTAGGAAGGTTCAACCTCTACTGTCATACCACCAACATCCATCTCTAACATCGTGGGCCAAGGTGATAATATAGAAGGCATTACTTTTGGAACAGCCTTTTATTAAACTTTCACAGTATTCACAGAAGACACAGAAAGGCAGAAACTAATTCAATTTCAGCTTCTGGGAATCTTTCTCTTTTTATCACTTTGTTCCATGAAATTTAAGGAAAAATGTATAATGGAAATTTTCTTAACCTCATTTTACGTACTTACTCTTTATGATGTCTAAATTTCAGTTATGTCCCAAATTTTATATAATGAAATTAATTCAGCACAGAATAATATTGATGATTAGAAACTGTGTTTAGGTTTGGATCAGAGACATGAACTGGACAGGTTCAACAAGCTCCCGTGCTTGAATAAAGCTCAGTTCAGCTTCCTCACCCATTTGCACTATCAAAAAATTTAGCTCCTGGGTTCACTGCCCTGCTCTATACCTTTGACCTTCTACACTCCGTATAGGTTCACTGCTAGCTTCTCTTTTGATAGTGAACAAATTGTTCCCTCTAAAATGGAATTTGAGTGTTTTTCTGGGAGCAGTTAACAAGTTGTGTGAACAGCATAGTTTTTTAAATGGGAAAGTAAAAGAAAAACAAAATTCTAAATAATCTTCTAATGCCAGGAATAATCCCACATGTGGTTTTATGTCGTGTTTGTAGGTATGCAATTCCTTTCATCATAGCATAGAATGGCCTGGGTTGAAAAGGACCTCAAAGATCATCTAGTTTCAATTCCCCTGCCATGGGCAGGGTAGCCAAACACTAGATCAGGCTGCCCAGAGCAACATCCAGCCAGGATTTCCCTAGTAAGCTATTAATAAAGAACTGTTCATCAAGACTGTGGTATGGTCTTCATGGTATTTCAGTAGTTTTAAATTGCAAAGATACAAACTAAAGTAATTTAGGGTATAAAGATCTTGCAGAGATCCCAGATGTCTGGGCATCCAGCATTAGAAATGCAGCTGCAATGCAGTGGAAAGGATTAACTGTGAGCAATATGGACACAATCCATTCTGTACCACTTGGCCTGAAGGTAAAAGGAGAGTGGAATGATATCAAGTATAAATACAACAACAATGCTGTTTTTCACGTTTTGCAGCATAACAGGATTTTGCTCTATAATATTCACTTTTAAATCAGGAACAACATTTTTTAACTAAAAGAATCAAACAAATAAAGAAAGTTTCCAGAGGGAAGACTAATATCTTACATTCTTTTTCATTCAAGGGTACAATTAAATATGCTTGAAGCTTACCTAAAAGTTTGCTGGACTGCAGTTTCCAGATGGGGTTAATAGATTGCTAGGACACATACTTTGGTATAGAAAAAAACTTTAGCTTCATAAGACAAACAAGGTCACATGCATTTCAAAAAAGTTTTGAGCCTGTTTGAAAGAAAACCCAGAGTGAACTAGGTATCTGAGCTTTAGAAGCAGGTAAAAAAATAAATAAATAAATAAATTGGTCAAAAGACAGTAAAAACAGAAAGCACATACCTGTTGTGAAGATTAAGCAATGAATAAACAAGATATTCATCTATGAACCAAAGATGAGGTAACTTCTAAAATGCTCACTTTAAAGTGAATCAGAAACCAAAATAGTCTCCCTCTAGACTTATACTGAGAGTCAATTGCTTACTACTAAGTGAGTCAAATGTCTTTCATTTTCTACACAGTACCAGAACATAATGGTCAACAGAACCAGAGAAAATGTGAGGGGGTCTGAGTGTTTACATCACAGTGCTTCTCACACTGGCCTTCAACTTCTGTGATTGACATATTTCATGTTGATGAATTTCTCTTGCCTCTTTTTCAACAAGTTAACATGAGTTCAAGGAGTTCCAGTTCACTGAAGGAACTAACTGCAAGAGTAGGTTCAATTAGAGGAAAAAAATGAGTTGAAGAGGACTGAAGAGAATCAAGACACTTGTGAAAAACAAAGTGTCAAGTAACATGGTGATGGATATACATCATGGGAAAGTTTGTGTATTTTTATAGGAGGTAACTACTGAATTAAGGAAAAATCAACTGTGGTGTATGGCAAATACTACTAGATTCTAAACAAAAAATACATACCAGTAATGTATATTCACAATTTTGTTTCCGTGAGTCAAATAAAGTTGAGCTACATTTATAAGGAAAAGAATATAAGATAATTGTCAGTAAGTTATCAGAAATTTTGATAAGTTTCTAATCTGCGGACCTACCTACAAAATAGGAAACAACACAGTACATCCCAGGAGATAAGCAATACAGCACACTGAAATGGGACAGAGTGATAATGGTTTCAGATAGTAGAAATCTAGGTTCAGTTCCCCACTTTACTGTGCTGTGTGAAATTCAGAAAGACTTTCTGCCAAGTTTTGTAAAAGAGTACTTCCCTATTTCTGCAATCCTTTCTGTTGCCAGCTTAAACATTTCAGCATGGACAGATAGATAGTCTGTTGTCTAAACCAACACCATGTTGTTTTGGAAGAATTTGTACTGGGCTTTTTAGCAGCAAATGATAACTCAAAAAACATCACCTGTGAATGCAACTCAACCTTGAGGCTCAGGCTGCTGATACTCCTGAGAGAAGGAAGACGTGGAAACCATTACCAGGAATGGGAATAGATGAGCCTTTTCCAGAAGAAACTCCAGACTTTGACTCCATACACCAACCAAAAGCATCCTTTAAGTGGCACAACCCTTTCATAGGACAGTTCCAAGACCCAGCTTAACCTTTTTTTTGTAATGTTTAACATAATAGCAGAGACTTACCAAGGCTAAAATTTCCAGTGATTGCTTCTGTAATCATGAATGGGATATTTGTGTAGACATATATGTCTTCTTGGAGAATGAAGAAGGAAGACAGACTCATAGGAAGATTACAAAATCCAGATTAAGGCACCACAGCTCACAAATGTGGACTGCACTGTTTTCAGACAACATTTTCAAGAGGCTTCCAGCCAGACTTGTTTCCCTGGGTGGCACGAATGAGATGTGAATCATCCTCTTCTCTTTTGTAATTAACCATAGCAAACTTCTGCACTTTTCAACATTCATCCATTACTGCTTTCATTATGACACCTTGTAATGGACATACAAGATGGCAGGAAGCTGCTTCAGATTTCACCGCATGGAATAATGTGTTCCCACTTCTGCACACAGACAAGAAAATTAACAATCGGAAATTAGATGATAGAATATGTATTTCTCATGAATCAGTGACAAAATATTTTACGACCTCCTGTGAGATAAAAGGCAAGACAATGGGGAAATTAGTGGATTTGTTAAAAAGGAGAATAGTTTTGGCAGAGCATCATTCTTTTCCATTACAGCAGCACAGAGAAAAAAAAGGCTCCCTAGAAAAGAGATGGTAAGGCCATCAATATGCTCATTCAATGACTCTGATAAATATACTCTTAAGCATGGTGCTTTGATTTCAGATCTGAGCATTCTATGACACAATTAAGACAGATGCTAGTTCAGATTTTCTTAAAATTCTTTCCTTTCGCTTAGGTATTTAGCTTTCAGAGTAACATTGTTACTTTATAGAAATGGTAACAATAGTAAACCTGAAGAAAATATTGTTCTTGTGTTGAAAACACAATTTTCCAAAGGCTGGGCAGGGCATGGGAGAAAGATGACCATTAAGTTACAATTGAATGCTTTTTTTATTATGCCTTTTTATTATTAAAACTTTTGTAGAATATTTTCATGAATGCCACAGACTTTTTCCATTGCAATAGAGTGCCGCAACTGAAGGCATCAGTTTCTTTTTGATATCTGAAAATCTAAGTAGAATATCTTATTTTTCACTCTGTCCCTTTTATTATTTTTTTTTAAATTTTGTGTGCATGCATTTATCATTAGATAAAAATGCAAACAGAAATACATTTTCTCTTCTGGCCTTTCATTGGGTAAAGAAGTTCTGACCCTCCAGGTAAGAAAAAGAAATGGAATGAAATGATATTGACTGTGGATTGATATAGATTAACAATGGTATTGAGTTGAATTTGATTGGCCTTTAGTACATTGAAGTGGTGGTGATGATAATGATGGTGTAGTGAAGAAGATTTTTAAAAGTTAACTTTCTAAATAACATTGAACTTCTAGGGAAAAAAAAATTAAGATACCCTTTTCAAAAACAGCATTATAAGAAAAAAAATCTTATAAATCTCTCTTTATTCAATCAAATTTAAAACGTGAAAATACAATTACGAATACTACATTTGCCAAATATGTTAGCTGCCTTATGCTACTTAAACTGAAAAGAAAAAATCAGCTGGAGCCTTCTATTCAGTTAGCTTTCCTTATACAATGAATCTGTAATGAGTCTTAGGCTTCAAGAAGTAAATCCATTTGCTAACTAACCAGAAGATACCAATATCAGCACAACACCTGCTCTACAATACCTTGGACTGACCACCAAAGCTGGTGAGTGACCTGCTGCAATATGAGAAATACTACCTTACCAATTTGCAGATGGGTAATGCAAACACAGAGATGACTTTCTGAAGATCAGAAATGATTATTTGGCAGTAGATAGTATGACTATTTTATTATTTTTTTCTAACATCACTTCTTGGTCAGTGTCTATTTGAGAAAGTTTATACTGGAATTAGGGAACCCATTACCTCTTTTTTGATCACCTGTTATCAACAGTTTTTCTCAGCACTGGTAGTAAACGCTGGTGAATCAATACGTGGCCCAAATCCAAGCAGTCATTTTCACATAAAGAAGAATTGTAGGACAAGAAATCAGAAAAGGTAGATAATTTCTTCAGCAAGTCTGAGCACAAGCAGGTGCCCATCTCCATCTCACATTTACATCAAGGAAAAGTATCCCTTGATGTCATAAGAAATCTCCTTGAAAATTGACTAAAAGCCAACTAACTAAGGATCTTTAGAAGCAAAAGGTCTTAACAGGCACGTGAGCAACAGGCACTTAAGTCTCACAAAAGTGAATATGCTTTGATAATATGGCTGGCAGCAGAATTTAGAACAGTACTAGTGTGCACTGCTCACATCAGGAATTTAATAAAGTTTACTGTGATATTAGCTTTAAGCTGAAGACAGGTGATAGTATGACCCGTAAGTCATAACATGCTTAAAGAAAAAAAAAAAATTCTCTTTGCTGCCTGGAAGGAAATTTGTTACTAGCAGTAAATAAAGGAATAGATAATGACAGAAAAGACAGAAAAGAAAAACTGAAAGGGGATGCTTCTTGTGGGGGATGATTTGTTGTAAGCATTTCCCTGAGATGAGAGCAGAGCTGGTGAAGGGGTAAGAGGAGATCTAAAAATTTAATTTTTCATTATCTGTAACTGAATTTACTATTTCACACAGTGAAAGTCTGATACAGTCCTCTCTGGTCTCAGCCACATCTCCATTTCTCACTTGCCCTTGTACTCACTACAAGCACCATTAAAAGGGATTTTAATCTATTCTAGTTAACAACATTTCCTTATGCCTGTCTCGGGCTCCCCTATGAGAGTTCCCTTAACTAAAAGTCACAGCATTCAGAGAAATCTAACACAAACCTTATACAAAATAGTACTGACATCTGACTTGCTACCAATGCCTTTCTAATGCAGCAGCAATGGTTTCTGCCAGAAGGAATGCCATCTGTGACTTACCCTCTCTGCCAGGTTGCAAGTTTCATGGAATGATAGTGCCTTTCTCTAGCAGGTCTGGTTCTAACTGCTTCCTGGCTCCATCCTGGACCATGAATGATGATGCTTTGGGAAGGAAACGTGGGCAGTGTTACCATGAAAGACAGAGTAATGTGATTCAGTTGTGTTCATGGTGAGCATCTCAAGAACTGCCATAGCATGCTCCTGACATGCAAACAGCTGCTGCAACAATCACACAAATTCAGAGGTGAAATACCAGCCCAGCTTGTGGAAACAAACCTGTGCCTAGTTTCTACCTGGGTGTTGTACCAAGGAACAGGTAATGAGGCTGTACACAATCCTAAAAATGCATATTTGTCTCATCTCTTCTGAGCTGTGCTTTATTGCTAATTAGCTGTTACGATGGCCTCTGCCCAAATAGTATTATAAATGGAGAGTCCCATGATTATCTGCTACTCTGTAACTACTAGGGAAGAGACACACAAAACAAGAGTGCAAACATTTTTATTATGGAGAAGACAGCCTAATGAGACAGAGATGGGCACAAGGAAGGAGGCAAAGAGCTCTGCCTCACGGTGCACAAATTTCCCTAGCCACCAGAACTGAATTGAATGACTTCAGATGGCTCCTCCTGATGGAAAGAGGTCTTACTCATTTCTACCCCCAATGGCTCCACAGATAATAAAAACACCTCAGATCTTGCATTGACAGCAGTTTTGCTCCATTTTTTTTAATCATGCATATGATTATGACAAGTCCAAAAGGCAAATGACTCCATAGACTTTAGATGACAAAACAAAGGAAGAGCAAAATCAGAGCAAAAGTGGAAACATTTTAAAAGAAAGAAATCTTTTAAGAGATTCAAAATTAAAAATGCTGCTACCTCTACATTAAAAAAAAAAAAAAAAAAAAAAAAAAAAGCACTGAAATTTACCTCCCCTTGCTGCCTTTTGATAGATAATGTCTCTAGAAGATTACAACACTCCACAGGGCAAGTACAATTTAGCTATCACTTCCTTCTTTTATTCAAATTAGAAGCCAACATTTATTTTCAGTTTTGCTATATCTTTTTAAGCTGATCTCAGACTGGAGGGAGGAAATTTCCCTTTAATTGTTTACAAAAGTACAGAAAGATGTGATTATTAGAATGTCTGCCCCATGCATTTTTTGTTTGTAGTACAGTGAGATAAAACCAAGCACAAAACAGAAGATAGCTGAAACTTAATAAGCCTTGTTCCCATTAGCAGACAATGCTCTAAGTTTAGCTTAGAATGTTTTATTTCCACACCAATTACTTCCAGGAAAAAAAAAAATATGTCCAGGAATATAGTAGAAAAAGGATAACTAGCATATGATCACACTTTCAAGAGTGATTTTTAAGGGAGAAACAAACTAAGAAATAGGCATCTATAGAGAGTATATAATGAACTCAGCCTTTTTTGGCTTATCATCCATGAACAGCAAATTACCTCTATGCTAGCTTTAAGACTGTTTTCAACAATATGCTTTGTTCCCACAGTTAAAATGAACAAATGTTTGGTTTAAGGGGAAGGGCTGTTTTCCAAAATGTGTAAGCCAATGACTGCAGATCTCTAAGGGAGCAGTCCTCATTCAGTCATGTTAAGAGTATGCAATACTTAACAACACTGCAGCTCTCAAAATAGGTCTACCCCACAATAAAAGGGAGACTGACGATCATGTACCCAAACTTATTGTAAATTAACCATTGCAGTACAAAGATCCTTGGACACTTACACATTTACATAGCTTCTCAGAAGCAGATTTAGCAGTCTGCACCTAGCGCTATTGTTTATAACTATAGCACAATCAGTACCTGAGATACCTATAATGCTAACTCAGTTGGATGAATATATGTTATATTCAAAAGACAGAAAAAACATCCTCCACAAGAAGTCTGAGATGAGGTACACAAGAAGAAAAGCATCGTCCATTCAGAGATATCGAGAAAATAAAAGAAAGGGTGTAGTCAGCCCTATAGCTGTGTCACTTTCCAGCAGATTCACATGCGTAAGACTGTTTACTGAGTTCTCAGCCTTGCATATACAAACACTGTGGACAAGAGCAGTACAAAGGTTCTTTCTTTGATATCAGAAGATCAAAGCATTTTCACAGACACACTGGTTTGTCATTTTGATATTATGGGACAGCTTGCTTGTGCATGAGACTTAATAAGCTTAAAAAGCTACCCCTGCATTTCTTTACTTGACTGTATCTGCTTATTTCATTTTCCTTAAGGCAGCAACTATGGATGTCAGAATGGGCAGGATGTTGGGCTGTCTCAGCACTCTGATCCTTTCATCACATCATTACAAAAGAACCGGGTGAAACATGGGTCATGGGAGAAAAGTACTGCAAAAAGATTCACTCTACCTGATTTATTTCTTGCTATATTATTGAGTCATCATCCTTTGAGCTGCTCACTGTTTATGATGTGTAAAAAATACATAATTAATTGTCCGATTCAACACTGCTAGCACTGTGGCCTCTGACAGACTTTCATTTATCAAGATATGTTTTGCTTTCTTTGTATTTATGATGTTGCTTAAGAAAATTAATTTGTCCAAATTCCACCAGAGATTCAAGAAGGCAAGCCACTCTTTCTTTTCCACTGAAGCTATTGTCATTGGATTTGAAATTTTCTTTTTAACAAAGAATTCATTTACATACATTAGAAGCTACCCAGTTCTACAGTCAAACAGCTGTAAAAATGCACTGATAAATAATACAATGTTTTTGTACTTTTCTCTGCATTTCAGAGGTCCAGATACTCACTGCATAAACTTTGATGTGATTACCCATCCCTTTTCCTGCAGAGGAGATGTAAAAAACATGATCTGTGTTATTGGTCTTCTGGAAACATTATCTGCCCGCAAAACAGAAGGTTGTATAACATTTTGGGCTGTGATGTCAGAAAGAATTGTCTTTTATACACAGCACATTAGAACAAGTTTTCCAGAAACAGAGAATGATATGAACCTGCAGAATATACAATTTATATATGTATAATATATATATATGTGTGTGCTGAAAGTGTATTATGTGTTATACTGAGAGCATACATGCTTTTATCAGTTAAAAAAATTGGCCTGAAATTATTGAAAAGGCTTGCTATTCAGCTAAAAATGCCTGCCAATGGGAAGCAGGTTCTCATTATGATTGCTGTAGGGATGAAAAAGCTGCAAACAGAAATAATTTTCTATATCTTTTTGATGAAGGTGGGGAAAAGGCACTTTCTGAATGCAACTGTGACTTTGCATGTGATGGAGAGTTACAGGTTCTGGACTATGATATACTAAAGTATAATTTCTGTACTTTTGGAGGCAGTTCAGATACATTTTTTGTTTCAGAATAAAAGCTGACAATATGGAGAAGAGTACAGCAGTACAAGTAGCAGTAAATAGATATAGGTATATATTAATAACAGATATATTAATAGCTCAATTCCTCTGTGTATGCCCTTTAATTAAATAAATCAATCATTTCAGGTGTTTTCTGAAACTTTATTTACTTCCATTGAATAATTCAGTGATATGGATGAATACATTCAAAATTTAATTGCACAATTTCATACTTCTGTCGTTCTCACCAATCCTTTACAGTCTGTAAATACTAGATACTTAAAAACGTAACACACTAGGCGAGGAACCAGTAAAGGAAGATATGTGCATATGATGGAGCATTATGTACAGCTATGCTCTGCTTGCAGTGGGATTACTGCTATCTACTAAACCTACACCACTTTGCAAAATCCTACAATCTTGACATAGACACAGCAAACAAGCACTAGCCAAAATTAATCGTGCATTAAACAAATTCAAGTCCTCCCTTGTCAAATGTTGGAGTCCGCCATTCAAAAAAAGTGTTTGTGAATTTTAGGTAAATCACATTTAGGCAAATGTTTTAGGTAAATTTTTACTGCAATAATGACAGCCAGAACTAAGTACTGCCCTTGATGAAGTTAATGACAAAATCAAGTGAATTAAATGGGGACACTGGAATGCATTTCTAAGTTTTCTGAAAGCTACCTACACCATTGACTTATTAATTCATACCCTCTGGACTTATTGTCAGACTGCAATTTGTGAGCAGCTTTCAACAAGTGACATTTTATGGCAAAAAGTAAACCTAGTAGAGGATATGATTCTTGTTATTCCCTCCAACAGCTGAATCCAAGATTATCTTGAATTCATCACAACAAGTTATACGCATTTGTGCTGTTTTTTTTGTTTGTTCATTTGTTTGTTTTTTGTTTTTTGTTTTTTTTTTTAACAGAAAAAATATAATACAGTGCCATATGTGCCATTTGCCATGCTGTGTGATTTTAGGTTGATTCAACTTAGCTTGAGATGTAGTTCAAGTCCAACAGTAAAAGGATACTACTAGTAATGTGCAATTACAACACATCATCACTTAGATTCAGTTGGTCTAATTCTGTATCATGAAAGGGTGGCATTTGGCAAACAGGTTTCCAAGACTGTTCTCCCAGTTTTTTCAACATACTGGCACTACCAGGCAAAAAACAACAAAAGGGTACTTAGAGGCTCAAAGCCCTTACAAGGTTTTATTTGCATTACAACACTATAATAATGATGAATTTAATAACCACTATCAAAGGACTGGAGAAATGATGTAGGACTCAACCACTGTCCATATAGAACATTAGTTTGAAACATACGGCACTTTGTTTCCATAATGACAGTGCTTGTCAGATAACGCTGATGAAGCCTTAATGTTATTGTGCCCTGAAATACATTTCATCCCAGCTAGGGAGTTTAAGATGAACAAAGGTTTTTCTTTGTTTTTAAAGAATCATGCTCAGAATAGCTTGAAAAAACAAGCTTTTAGCAAATGATTATTACTCCAAAGTCAGAGTACTGTGTCTAGTCAGACTAGTCATTAAATATCTCCTAAAACAGCAGCTCCGGTGCCATCTTAAGAATGTACTCTTCAGGCTTAGGTAGGCTTATTTCTACTCCCATTCCCTATCTTTTACACCAACTCAATTTGGTAGTTAGATGCAAATGGGAGCTCTGTTTAGGGAAGAGCGAGTCACATCACTGATGCAACATCAATACATGGTAAAATGTGTGGAAGGGATGGTCTAATGGTGCACAATCTTTTCAGGGTTTCTCCTGGTGTAGGGCTGTTTAAAATCTTGGAAGGCAGTGCACTGCTTTAAGCTGTTATGACAAGTTCTGCAGCTTACCAGGAAAAAAGAAGAGAAAGACAAACAAAACATTAAGCACTAAATGTTTTTATCTTCTGTTGTAAATTACTTAGTCTGGTTTAACCTTGACCGTATTGTGTCCTATTGATGTACACATGCAAGCTCTGACATACTCTATGGCTTCTACCAAGTGAAATCAGTACTAAAATTAAAAAAATACTAAAAAACTTACTGACATATGCAGTTTACCTTATCATTTCACATTAACCTATACTTAGTATTCTTACCCACTATGGCTGTTCATAGAATTTATCTGAGTCTTAATGCTAAATGAGATTATCACAGTAGATATCAATACTGATACTCAGTCAGAGACTTTCTGTCCTCAAAATAGAAGTTTTGAAATCAAATGTATGGTGAATAACGAGAAATGTGTTTCTACTACCCCTAGACATGCTTTCTTTCTCATGAAACAAAAGTATGGACACAATCCAGGATTTCCTTAGTTTTTGCCATGAATTTTTCATCTCTATCTTTAAATGCAAAACTTTGCTGCAAAGAAAATACACATCTAGACTGGTAACTTGGATCCCTTTATTTTCTACGTGAGTGGTAATTCACTGAAGCTAAGGTACAGACCTCTGTATTTGGCATATTCAAGTCCACTCAAAGTCAAGTAATTAATTCCAGACTGCATTCTTATTTCTTTAGTTTGCATGAAAAAATGACATTCATTTTTGCTGGAGGCACCTGGATTTTACTGTTGCTAACACATATGCTGCCTGAGTTTTGTACAGCCATATGTTCTTTATGACAAGAGGAACTTCAAGGACTAGCTATACATTATTTTCTGTGGCAACTGACCAAATCTCATAAGGAATAAGCCTGGAGGAAATAAGAGAACACAAACAAAACAAGAGAACCAACAATTACCCATACTAGAGGGCTAGAAGTTCTAACAAAAATGATGAGCAAAGAACCTTCATACTGATAAGAGCAGGCTTTAAGCTTAGAAAGATGTATCTAGTCAAAATACAGTGCTAGCTAAACCAAATGCTTAATGTGAAAAGAAGGAAACCTAAATAGTAGTCTGTTATTGAGAAACAAAACAACAACCTCGTCTCCTCCCAAAAATAAAAACAATAAGCAAAATGAAGGAAAAGTTCATTTTCACTTTTAGGGCAATCCTTGTCTTTACAGGAAAGAAAAATCCTTTAAGCTAAAAATACCAATGCTCTTTGGAGGATTAAGTTTAAATAAGATACAATACCTTTTTTGATTTCAGTGTACAAGGGCTGCTCCAAAAGTAATATGTCCTGCTTTATTCTGTTGGCCCCCAACGTCAGAGAAGGATGTTGGTGTTACGGCACCAACTGCCAAAGCTGAATCTTTTCATCCATATTCCATTACATTTTGTTGCCTTATGACAAATAGCAGCAGAAGGGCAGTCTGACAGAATGGCATCTGACACAGAAGCATATATGATGCAAAGGTGTGGAACTGAACTCCTCCATGCAGAAAGAATGGCATCCATTGACATTGATGGATGCTTGCTGAATGTCAATGGAGACCAAACAGTGGATGTGAACATAGTGAGGTGGTGGGTGGTGTGTTTCAGCAGTAGTGACAGTGTTTCACCTCTGCTGCTGCAGATTTTTACAAGTGAGCATGCAGGATCTTGTTCACGGCTTGCGAAAATGCACAACTAATGGTGGTGACTGCCGTGAAAAAGTGTTCTGCAGTTGACAATTTACTGTCAAATAGTATTATTTTGCTCTTTGTATCTGGTGTAATTTCCATGAAAATAAACATTAGGCATTATTTTCAGAGCAGCCCACAAACAGAGAAGCTCTTGGTTTTGAAGAAATTCAGCTAAGGCTTGTTGGTATTCTTAATCAAATAAATGCTCATTTTTTATCTGTTCATATGGTAACTAAAAATTTTACAGAAAAAAAATACTCTTTAATAAGGAAATACAAAATAAATGAGCACAAATGAGGACACTGGAGATTTCTGAAGGATAAAAGCTTGTCCCTAATTGATAGCAAATTGATGACAAAGTGAAAGCTGGAAGATTTGTTTGAACCAGATATTTGTTCTAGACCCATTAAACCATCAAAAACATAATGCCTCCTGAATATTTACCAAATTCAGATTGATGAAAGAATATTAAAGATGATCAAAGCCATTTACCTCTGCTACCAAATAACGGTTCAAGAGGACTGCCACTAAACCTATGGACTCACATTTTGGTTGCAGTCACATTTTGGATACATGCATAGGGAAGAGCAATGTGTGATTAGCAAAAAGCAAGCTTGGAAGATATCAGGAACTCACAGCTTTCACAGGGCAAAGATTTAGGAGGCAACTAAACTATAATTCAAGATTTAGAACAAAAAACTGTGCATCGGAAACACAGTCTAAACAATGGTTTTCCAAGGTTCAGTTTCAGGGAAGAATCAAAATCCCCTGAAGTGTTATGAAATTTATTCTCCTTTTAAGCCACTAAAACTGGCTGAAAATTGCATAGGGATAGACTGTATCTCAGTTTCATGCAAGCAAAGTTTTCAGAGAGGTGAAATGGGGCTGTTACTGCTTTCAGCTAACAAAGCGAGGAGAGAACCAGGAGCACTGTGGTCAGTTCTGGAACATACACATGGCAGCACAGAGACAGGGCAAGTAGTCAGATTCTGGTGCAGCCAGGAGGTGGTGTACTAGTCAGATCCTGGTGCAACTCTGAGAGACGGAGTGAAAAGCCTTGCTAAAGTCAAAGTTCACAACCACCACTGCTCTTCCCTCATCTATCCAGCTGGTCATGACATCATAGAAGACTACCAGTTTGGTAGGGAATGATTTGCTCTCATCGAATCCATGCTGACTACTCCTAATAATCTTCTCTTTCAATTCCTTGGAAATGGTATCCAGAACAAGTTGTTCCATCACCTTTCCAGGGACAGTGGTGAAGCTAACTGGCCTGTAGTTGTCTGGATCCTTCTTCTTGCTCTTTTTCAAGATTGGAGTGATGCTGGCTATCCTCCAGCTTTCGGACACCTCTCCTGCTCCCTCTCTTCTCCTAATTAACAAGGCCTTTTTTCCACATTTCATAGACTTTCTTCTTTCTTTCGATTTTTTCCATGAGCTCTTTGCTCATCCATATAGGTCTTCTGCAATATTTGCCTGGTTTCTTACTCTTAGGGATACACTGATCTTGATCTTGGAAGAAGTGGTGCTTAAATGTTCACCAATTCTCTTCGGCCCATTTACCTTCCAATGCTCTAGCACATGGGATACCTCCAAGGAGATCAAAGTTGGCTCTCTTGAAATCCAGGGCTGTAATCCTACTTATTGCCCTGCTTCTTCCACCCAAGGCCTTGAACTCCACTATTTCATGGATGCTGCGTCCAAAACTGCTCTCAACCTTCACATCCCCAGTCAGTATGTTTATTTAATGGCTTAAAAAATCCCAATGCAAAGATTACTAGCCAGATTTGCCTCCTAACTCTTCAGCTTCACACATTCCAGACAACCATCCAGTCATGGAGTCACTTTAATAATCACTATTTGCCAATAATATGCTCACACAAGACTGTAATGATTACAATTCCTGTCCACTCATCACCATGTCCCAGTTAGCACTAGGCATGTCATGACCTACCAGAATGGCAGCATAATGGTTCATTATGAGGGTACAAATCCAAAAGGATTCAGTATAGATGCGTTGTCCTGTCAGAACCTCAGCAAGTCACCACAGTGTCCCTCTGTCACAAGCAAAGTCATTCGGAAAGCTTTTGGAGCACTCTGACCCCATCTATGCCCCCTTGGCTTCCCTTCCCTTTCCCAAGCCATCCATCTGTTCCCCTAGTCATGTGTTTCTTATATGGGGAAGGGAGGCATGCCCAACTTGACCAAGATAATCACAAAGCAGGTAACAATCACTATCCAGCCAATCAGGAGGCCACTAACAAGGCACAGGTCATAAGACCCCAAACATTCTAGAACCAATTGTCTACTATTACAAGAAACAATAGTATGAAACAGGTTTGGAAGTATCTGTTCTGAACTAAAGTAAACAGTAAGAAGTTTATGTTGGGACCAAATTTCTGATCCATGATGTAAAAAATGTTTAGTGCTCTTACGAAACTAAAATGTCAAGGGAAAAAGATATGATGGCAAGTTGTTTTGGTTGAAAAATTTGTGAATTTCAGAATAAACAGATTGGAAAAACAAACCATTTCCACCACATATTTCATTGACAATATACCAAAACAGACTAAAGAATTTAGCACACATTTCAGAGAGCAACGAAGCCTTGCTATCTTGCATATCAACTCAACTCCATCCATACCCAAAAATAAGAAATTTTGTCCAGCTTTCAGGCTAATATACCACTGGAAATCAAGTATTCTTCCTTCCTGGCTATGAAAATTAATGTTCAATGACTGGAATATTCATGAATGGGAGAAAGAAGGGAGAGAGGAGAGCAGTGTGCTGCAGATCCTACAGGATCTTCCAGTAGGCCAGTAATTCAGTTTTCTCCCATTGTGATGTAGCATTCAGGACTATTTACAGAGAAAAGTTTGGATCTGTGGCACAAAAAGTGAAGAAAAATGTTCACTTCTACAACTTCACAAAATCAGACCTCTTATTGACTCATCAGAAATGAATAGTGGCATTCTTACAATGGAATGGAAAAAGCAAACTACGAAATGGACTGGAATGTTACTTTTGAGGGTTTTTTGAGGTCAATCTACAACATTTTACAAGATGCTCTAAGTGAGTTCACCATGGAAATCAGGGCAGTTTAATGAAGGTGGCTCTAAGGGATGGATGTGCTTATTCTATCATGTCAGTCACTTTGATAACCACGAACCATCTGGCATATTCCACAGATCTGGAGTTGTACCTTGTCAGAAATACATACTTACATTGCAAGAGACAATGGTATGCACAATGGGTTATCTAAAACAAATTGCAGATGACAGCTATATAGTATCCTGGCATTTATTTTTGAGTGAGGAGTGGAGGAACAGCACACTAGAGTATGTGAAAATGATTGTCTTGGTTAATAGATGCAATTTTGTCCACATTATGCGAGTTTATTATAATTTTATGTATGTTATGTATTTTCTATTCTTCTTCTCAATATGATAGCTAGGCCATTATGAATGATTTGTGTTGATTTGGTATTAATGCATACATTATATGTGATCACTGTTCTGCCTCTGGGATTAAAGGTGTAATGTGCTGGTTAACATTTTCTCAAGCCTTTTTCATTGCTTCTTCAATGTGCATAATCTTTACTGACCCCCACACTAATTTCATTTTAGAATCTGCCTGAAGGGAATAGCTAGAGGTGTGAAATAGCTGGAGGAGGATAATATAACACCTTATTATGAGACAGTCATTTGAAACTTGTCAGTTTGGTCCTTGGTTTAAAAAATACAGTATGAAAAGATGAGCCTAGTTACAGTATGAAACTGAGAGACAGCCTCAGATAGAATTAATAAATATGATCCCCGTCCAGATCTATGCATATTATTTTTGTTTACATTACAATCTGTATTCTATTACTGTGGTAAATATTACTCTCAGCCATAAACAGGATTTTCACCATGGGAACCAATCCCAAAGCATTCAACATCCATGAATGAAATGAAAAAAAACCACTAACAAACTCAAAAATAGAGAGATACAGACAGAAGAGTAAAGAGAAGCACAAAGACAGTATTGATCGCTGTGACCAAACAGTTGGTGGTTGATGTACCCACAGCCTGAGTGTGTACTCAATTCCCACTGGACATTTAATACACTGCTGTTAATCAATTGCAGCACAAAACCACACTAAAGGGCAATCCTATTTAGTGGCTGGGTATTTCTGAGTGAATACCTTTAACTTCCACTATCAATACTTGGAGATCTGCAGACCATCTAAACAAAGGATATTTGCCATGGACACTTAGCATAGCTATGTGTCTTTGTCATGTGAAGAAGCTGAATGCCACAAAATACAGCTAAAATACACATCAGTGAAATTTGGGTCTAGACCAGTGACTGTCTCATATTAGTAGCTTGCCTGGGAATCACAGTTCCATCTCCTTTCTTTTTCCCCCTCTCTCTTCCAAGTTCTTTTCTTCCATTCTCCTTCCCTTCCATTATTAAAGATTTACAATTTTCATAATTTTTAATAATGTTCAAGAAACTACATGAAAGACAAGGCTGAGTTAGCAGAAGTCTTAGCTATAATCAGTCATGTAATCACTTAGGAATACGATGCTTCATTCACCTGATGGCTGGAGAGAAGCCTGTGGGGTGGAAAGGCAGATTACTGCACCATGAGAAGCAACACCAAAGGAACACAGTTTGACTTCTTAGCATGCAAGTACATTTTACACCATACTCTGCTGAGCATAGAGTCAACAGGGCTAGTCTGCATACATGAGGGTTGCTCCAAAAGTAATACCTGCTACTTCATTATGTTGGTCTACAGCATCAGTGGCAGACGTTGGTGATATGGCAGTAGAGGTCGAACCTTCCCACCAATATTCTGTTATGTTTTGTTGTCATGTGGCTGATGGCAGCAGATGGGCAACCTAACAGAATGGTATCTGACATAGAGTTGCCTATGGAGCAAATATGTGTCACTGAAGTCCTCCATGTGGAAATAATTGCACCCACTGATATTCATTGATGTTTGCTGAATGTTTATGGAGACCAAACAGTGGATGTGAACACAGAGAAGCAGTGGGTGGTGTGTTTCAGCAGTGGTGATGGCAGTGTGAAAGGCAAGCCATGTTCAGGATGGTCATGCAGATTTCTCCAAGTCTGGTATACAGGCTCTTGGTCATTGCTGATGAAAATGTGTAGCTAATAGTGGTGACTATGTTAAAAAAACAAAAAAAAAAAAACAAAAAAAACCATAATGTTTTATAGCAGAGATCTTTCTCTACGAAACTGTGTTATTGTGCTCTTTGTATCTGTTGTACTTTCCATGGAAATAAACAGGAGGAATGACTTTTGGAATGACTTGTATGTACAATCACATGAGAATTTTATGTAAAAAGTGACTTCCCTCTGAATGAACCAGTTCACCAATCTCTAGATTCTCTATTCTTAACGTTTTTTTTCAGCACAATAGCTTAGAAATCTTATTTCCACCTATATTTAATTTCAATAGTTAAACCAGTTAAAATGGAAACAAGATCAGCAAGAAAATAGCAATGAGATGTGCTTTTGGGATGCATCTCTTCCATCCCACTCAGAACATAATTGTGAACTGTTTTTAACATTAACTCTGAAAAATTAGAACGGAATTATAACCTCTATCCTCCAAATGTGAATCCAACTCTTATCATTTACTCCACATTTTGGAGCAAGGATAGCTTGCCAATGGATGTCTTCATTCATTGCTGTTGCATCCTGGTACAGAAGACATAGAAATTTGTATTTCTTTTTCAGAGAGATAATATTTGACAAAATCTGAAATTAAGGAATAAAATCATTAATTAAGGTATAAAATCATTAATTAGAAGAGATGCCTGAAATCTTTTATCAGGATTTCTCAGAGAAAAATCCTCACATAATGCAAGAACAAATAAGGAATAGTAAAATGGTAATCCAGATAGGGTCTGTTAAGCTTGATTAAGATCTCATGAAAACCAACTCAGAAGGTGAGCTGAATATTAAAGTATTCAAAAGGAAAGCATTTAAGAAAATTATTCCTATATGCAGCAACAGCGATGTGTTACAAGATATAAAGTCAGAAAAATCTTGGCATAAATTGGATGAAGCAATTAGATAGCAACAGATTTATTTCTGTCATTTAGAACACAGCAGATAAGTTACTTCTAAACCCAAGTTATCTGTGTAGCCTCCACACTTTTCTGAATGAGAGATTATACATCATGTTTTACTGTATCTATCACTGCAGCATATGACTTAAATCAGAACAAATTCCCTTTTTGCTGAAGAAAAAAAAGTGAAGAATCACTGAAAAATTAACAAGGCTTCACCAGCTCTGCTTTGCAGCCATTGTGAAATGGAAACCTATCAACTTCACTAGAGCTACACTAAAACATGTGACTTTTCCCTGTCCAGAGCTTTAGAATAAGTTGCCTACAAAGAAATTATCATTTTACACAACCTAAGCTTGAGCCTCCTCCCCAATAAACAAAAGGCCTAAACAGTAACACAGCGTTCCTTCATTTACCTCAGTCTGCACACACCTTCTTCAGCCATCTCACTATCCTCTGGGAAAAAAATAAATAAAATAAAATAATAAAATAAAATAAAATAAAATAAAAAAACCAAAACCACAAACCCCACTTTCCTATTACATGAACTGCATTTATTTCAAACACTGGGACAAAATGAGTATTTGAAACCAGTGATGCACACATTCTAAAATTCAACACGAGGAGTGAAAACAGCCATTCCAGTTGAATTTAAATGATATTAACAAAACCACAGGTAAGCATAAATGCTACGTCTTCATAAAACCCACTTCTATTTTTAATTAAATACACCTTTGTGTGCAGTAAGTCACCATTCAGATATGCCAGACATAAACTCATACAAGTAACAAACCATGATAATAAGGTAATCCTGTTGTACCTGCACATTTCTGCTGCTTGAAAACCTACCACTGGAAGAATCCCAGGTTCTGAACCAGTAAGGTCATAGAGTGTAAGCAATACAAGTATTTTCTGATTGCTTATACAAGTGCCAGTATGAACCTGGATCATGCTTGTCACCACTCTGCCAGAGTTCAGGAAGTACCCAGTAATTCCCTAGAAGGTAATGGCAAAAGTTAATGTAGCCATATCAGAGCTAGGGAAAGGTGAGAAAGTATAACAGTGATGTCTCTCAAAACTAACAGTTAAAGTATTTCATTTTTTACAAAAATAAAGTTTGGAATGTGGAGGGGGGAAGAAAAGTCAAAGTCAGTTTCTCCCAGTTACATATCCACAGGGATAAAAATTCAGATCATATTCTCACATACTCCATCATGTTTCTGAAAAAGTCTTTTTTTTTTTTTTCATTCCTCAAATAAAACTGCTTTTCTGTCATCTTGTGCCTTTTTTAATTACATGATAAGCTTTCGGAGATACTGATCTTCCTCCAGTACGTATTAATGTAATAAGAAAGCATTAAAGCACATAAAAGGACGCTAATGCCAGAAAGTCCAGGTGGACATTTAGTTTTGCCAGCAGGGAAAGATCTTGCCAGTTTTCATAACAGTATGCTACAGGTAAAAACCTCTGCAACCCCTGGTGACAATTATCAGTTGTTTTTTTTGTTTGTTTGTTTTTTTAATAAAAATAAATATGCATAATTTTAAGTGACTTTAAAAAGAGTTTTTACTGACATAAATGCATTGGTTCAACAGCGTATAGAGGCTTATACAAAGAAAAAATTCCATTCTTGATCTGCTTTTGCAAATCTGAAATCCAGTCATGCAGAAGAAGCAGAACGATGAAAATAAGGCATTGAAATAACATCTATTTCCTTCTGCTGTTCTTCTGTTCCTTTAAATATTACCTAGGTATTTCTAAATCCTGACATTCTACGTGCATAGATGTTCCCTTGCTCTCATGAATCGTGAGACAGGTCACCTAAAAGCAGTTATTTTTCTTCTTTCTGAGACTAATAAAAGAATAGACACTTTTTCAGTTACAGCTGCCTTTATCAGCAATCCTGCTAATGATATCTCAGTCATTTAAATAAACAAACAAACAAACAAACAAATAAATAAATAAATAAATGCTAAATTATTAGAAGAATTTATAACATAGTTAAGAATAACAAAATGGAAAAGATCTAATCAGATAGACTTATTCTGAACTTGATGTGACTCTTGGCATAGCTGACAAAAGAATATATCAGACAGGGAAACATGCTCTGTTGCTTCTCTGTATCAGGTGCAACATTACATGCTGCAAATACTTGCATCTTAATCTGTGCAGAAAATGAGCGATTTACAGAGGTTTTCCTCAATGCTTTTATGTTATTTCAGGTTAAAGATAAATAACAGAAAAAAAAAAAAAAAAAAAAAAAAAAGTGATCAAACTTAAGTCTTCTGTTTATACTATTTACTCATCAAAATTTCATTTTAAGTCATCTTAGAGGAAGGAAATTTTACCTGATCATCAAATTTGATCTTCCATTTACAAGGACTTTAAAGAATAATGCATGCTTGACTAATGCATTTTTTGGAAAGGTACCCATCTCGGAAAAACTGTTTTATAATATAAATATATTTAGCCTATCAAAAAAACATTTTTACAACTTTTCTCTATATCATCTTCAAATGTCCAGCAGTTTAAACAAATGTGTGCAAACTTGATTTGTGCTTTCAAACAGCATTTTTCCTTTACTTGGCCTACCCTTTTATAATCTGTTACTCTCTTAAGACTGCACATATGACTCCCGATGGCCCACTCTTGGGTGAGCTGGGATCCTGCAACACCTCTATTACAGCGCTTACCAATCTTTCAACATTATACTGTCTCTGGCTCAAGCCATAGCTGATGCCAAAACTGTCACCTTACCCACAGTGACTTCCAGCCACACTCTTTCCTAGACAAGGCCAGTTGTTCCAATAATCTCATGAGTAAAGGTGGAAACTCATTTACTCCTGTGTACACTGTAGTAGCAGCTGTGCGGTTGCCTATAGCTTATACCAACCAAAGAGCTGTTCCACATGTCTGGAGCCTCCTCACTACCATGATCAACAGCAGGAAGCTTTGGCTCCATAGCATGATAAGGAGCCAAGAGTCTGCAACAGCAGCAGGCACATTTCCTCAGGTGACACCAGGGTGACAATATATTGGGTGGGGCAAGCATCTTCTCATGGATATTGGCCTCGAGAGGCCATGAAGATTGAAACTGGACAGAGAATTTCCAACATTCATTTTAGCAATGGTGAGTTCATGAAGAGAAAAATGGTCTATCAGACCACTGCACAAGTCTCTAAGGAACACATTAGCCCCTTTCTGCCACGTCAGTGTTGTTTTTTTTTCAGCATCATATTAAAATACTTCTTACTGAGTTACTGCTCTGATTTCTAGAAGTTTGCACTCACTCCATTTTCATCACTGCAACCAGCTATAAAAAAAACACTATATGACTGGAGCCATCTTACTGAGTGATACGTACAAGTCTGTAAGACTTTGGCTACTATTAACACTTTATAAATCTGAGCAATGAAGAAACTTGATTGCTAGGGATTTTACATTTACTTTCAAACTGATGTTTGGTCTTAATAAGTTGTAGGCCAAGTATCTTCTCAAATAGCATTAGAATTTTCTCTCATTTCAATAAAGTTTCTCCATTTTCAACTACCTTAAGAATAGCCAATTGCCCAGTTTTATAATAATACATTTATTCCCAGTGTGCAATCTAAGTACAGTAACTGTAGGAACTTACTTTTCTCAGCCAAGATGACAATCCAATCAACAAATAAAATTGTATTTACTTCACAAGAACTATTTTCATGCAGCCATGAGAACTATGGTCCTTAGATCAAAGTACACTATCAAAGAATGCTGTCAGTAGTAGTGGCAGTAAAATTATGCTAACACCTGACACAGCCATTCTTAACTTGAGTGCTAGATTTGCAGCTTTTCTAGGCAAAATATTTAAACCCATGAAGAGTAGATAATTAAACAACTGAAAGTTACAAATGGTTGTCACATCTAAAAGACGACTGTTGCATTTATTAGTAGTCTGTAAGCTGCTTTTCACACTTTGTTATAACAATGTTATTTAAGAGAATGTTTTTAATCACATTATGGACGTGATCACATCATACTTTTTGAGGAACTTTACTTGTTGGATTCCACTGTATCTTAAATATACACCTATACAATATGTTCGTGTAGTGAGATAAAATGTAGACCACAGTCAATTATTGTTAGTAAGAAGCCTGTTCAAGTTTAGTAGCTCCACTAACAATATTATATTGAAATTGCTCAGAATGGTATTCTATTTTGTTTTATTGAAAATGAGTTCGTCTTTCCTTCTCTTTCTTCATGGCTCAATTCTTGTATCTAAATCTTTAATGGAAAAAAATCATACAGGCGATCAGTAAAAATCTAACAAACTTTTACATCTTTTCAGCACGTGCAAAAAAAAAGACTCAATGCAGTCTGAAAATAGCATTTCATAGTATTACTAACTGGCACTAGCATGGAGTTTAAATTTTACATTGCAGAAGTATGGATGCACAAGGATGTAAAATTTTAGTGCTGATTTAGGGCTTTGTGACAGTATGATGTGGCTCCAGTTCAAATTTATGGAAATGAAGCAAGTCACTGATTTTGATGATTCTTCTCTGCATAAGATAAATAAAGCCTAAACTGTGAAAGGGACAGAGAATCAGTTTGGGGGGAAGAAAAAAAAAAAGACAGCTTAGCAGATTTTCAGTGTCAGTAACTATTCACCTCTGATTTGAAATGGTTGAAATAATTTTTAACTTTTCTAATATAAAATACAATTTATTCTACCTGTTCAAATATTGAATTAACTTTATGAGGCATTATACATCAGATAGAGAGTCTCAATTAAAACTCACCTTCTCTTGAAGCAATGGAAAATTGACTCCTCTAAAAATTAGCAACAATCTGATTGTCAGTGAAACATATCTGATAAACTCTCTTGCCCATGCATGTTTGTGTGGGCATTTATCTACTTAATACTAACAAGGGGATTTGCATTGCATTGCAAGGACTACCATTTGGAAGAAATGATGTGGCATCTGCAGAAGAATTCTTGTAGATGCTTCTGAGTCATCTACTTCCACAGGATTTAAAAAAATAATAATTATATGATTCTACCAGTTATACAAAAAATGAAAGGACAAAAGAAAAAACGTAAGGTGTGAAAGCAGTGGGATATAAAAGAAAAATGTCTATGATGTAAAGCAGATATAAACACTGCTGCTCCAGAACAGCATTAGAAACAATCAGATCATAGAAGAGGAGGAGGAACAAAAAGATGATATATTCATAGATCCCTGGAATATTTTTCTTTAAGCTTTCTGATTCAAGCTTGAAACTAAAGAACATCAAAACATGAAAGCAGGCTATAGTAACACAAATTGTGAGAAGAAGACCAAGTAATTATTGCTCACTTACTATATGGAGAAAGTAAGTCATGGCTTATGAAGCCAGAAGGCCAAAATTTTCCTGCTTGTCTACAGCATTCATCATAAACAATTAGGCTGTTAGTGATTGTAAACAAGCAACAGGAAAGATTAAAGGTTGAGGCTAGATTACAGGATAGGGTTGCAGTCTCATGGCTTGCTGTCACCAAGAGATGTTCCACTTCCAGCTGCCTTGCAATCCCACTCCCTCTAAAATTCCCAAGCATGAAGTTCTGCAGCCAATCCCTCTCACTTCCTCGTGCATTCTTCTGGCATCTTTGGTTGGGCAAAAAGTCTCTGCAAGCAGGATATACACACTTTGAAAGCATACACTGATTGGTTAACCCTCAAAAGATAGCTAAGTTAGAACAAATATTAATTACCCTCTTCCTCTGATAAATCACTGGAATGCTATTTTGTGAGGCAGGCATATGTCAGGAGGAGAAACTGGATGTGCAATGCTTGCTGAGAACAGTCTGTAATGCTGTTGAGTTGCCGCATCACCAACCACGCTGACACTCCACTTTTTTTGCTTGTTTGTTTGTTTCTTGTAGGATTTTACACCTCTCCACCTTGCTATTTTTTTTGCGTTACTGAATCCCTAAGCAATTCAGTAATCTTAATTATGTGCAAGTGAAGCCTCAGGGTTGTGGGGAAAGATTACAAAAAAAAAAAAAAGTTATAGACTGTTGTCCCTTGTGTTTACTGATTTACTTCACCGATATGATAAAAGAAATTGAGATCTTGTTTTTTTTTTTTCCTTGTTTTTCCAATGGTTTGCCTTCTTGTGAGGTAAGGAATTAAGAAAATTTACAATATCTCAGAAGTGCTGTCAGAAGCTCCTTTCTGATGCAAGACTGGTAGGGGAAAAAGGGAAATTAGCAGTGGGAACTCCATGTTTTGGTAGCAGTAAACTTAACTCCATTTATGCTTAAGGAACTGTATGAAAGAAATTCAAACATAAATTATTTTGATAACCTGTGGGAGGCAAGTAAAGTTCTAGAATGACAGGAAAGTAAAAATACTAGGTACTTTTAGGGAAGTGAATAAGTGTAAACATTGGAATTATAGACCAGTCTGTTTAACTTGGGCTCCTGCAAAAATACTGGGATATGAGAAACGAGCGATTCATAAGCACCTTGAATAAAACAAGGTAACAGCTAACATTGATTTGTCAAGAATAAATCATATCAAAACAATTTAATTTCCTTCCTTGAAAGACTTCATTGAGAACAACTAGGTTTCTCTTGTGTATCTTCTCTTTAGTAAGTTTTTCTTTACACAACATTCTCACAATCCAAACACAATCTACACAAAATCTGCTGCAAGACTGAAACATGATTAGAATTGCCAGTTACCATCAAGAATAAAGAATGTATTACATAGTTATCTTCACGAAGTTTTAGACAGTATTTTTATTAATGGCCTAGCTGAGAGTGTGTTTATTAAAACCACAGATACCAGCTAGTATGAATGACAAGTGTATTAAATTCAATGAAAAAAGGAACGATCTTTAAAAACTGGAAAAACACTCTGCAAAACTACTGAAATAAATAAGCACTAGATTCTACACTTAAGCAGGAAAAATAAGCTGTACAAATTCAAAATGACTAATAACTAGTGAGGTAGTAGCTTTGGAAGATCTAAAGGTTTAAAAGGATCATAAACTGAATATGAGTCAACATTGTTAGGCATTATTAAAATGTACATTAGGAGGTATAAATACAGCCTGCAAAATATTCAGCGCAATCCTTTTCTCTCAGCATTGATCAAACCACATTGTATGAAAGATGTGGGCCAATTGGACACTAGAGGGGAACAACAAAAAGCAGAAAATGTGATTTGACAGAGATGCTTTGTCTAGTAAAGAGAGGACAGTGCTGAGACTGAACAGCTTTCAGCAGTAAAAAACTGCTGCAGAATTCTCAGTGCCTGTGGCAATAGGACAAACAGTAACGAGCTTAAGTTGCATTAAAAAAGATTCCAGTGAGACATGATAAATTTTCTAACATTGAGATAATGAAGCCAACTAGAATAGACTGCCTAGGGACTCAGTGCAATCTCTAGCATTGCATATATTTTTAAGAACACATTTAGATAGATATTTATCAGGAATTACACAGGTGTTGGGCAGGAAAAGGGATTAGATGTCCTATGGATGTTCTTTCATTCCTGTCATTTGTTATTCTCAAATTTCAAAAGGACCATTCTGAACTAAGTATGGTTGTAAACATAATATTAAACTACTGGTGGTCTTAACTGTTCACTTCAAGACTGTAATGTATTGTGATTTGTGATTAAGAACCTTTGCATTTCTGGGATTCAATAGGAGGAAGAGAGGATTAAAGCCTGTCTGCAGTATTTTTCATCTGTTAGTCTGAGAAAGGTTCCATCAATTTTAATTTCATCATAATTCAAAGGGGAAAAAAAACAACACTGAGAAAAACTAAAAAAATGTTCGCTGAAGACATACCACTGCTCCATGAAGCTTGTGCTATGTGCTTACTCAGTAGAATGAGAATGTTCAGAGAAGTGAATAGTGTTTGGAGCAAAGAAAAAGTACAAAAAAAAAAAAAAAAAGAAAGTCTTTAAAAGCTCTTTTACTAAAGGGAATCAGTAATATTAAGCATTTCATGACTTCAGCCAGGATATTGAGATACTGAGTGTTGGAAAAAAAATATTCTACACTGACAAATACACATTGATTGAGAAGTAGATAACAGTAATAAAAACAGATGTGTTAATTCTTTTTTTTTCTTTTTTGCTTTAGATATGAGAGCACTGTGAAGCTGAAACAGATGCTGTAAACTGTTAATCTGTTACATTTGGAGTAAAAATGTCATATTGCCCCTACACAAATGTATAAACTGTGTTTCAAAGTTTAAGGTAAAACCTAAGAAAGGAAACTGCTGGACAAATCAAAAGCTCTATGGTGTGCTAAATCCCCATCTTTCCATCAGAAACCACCCACAGTAGCTAAGCATGGTGGTCATTTGCTACTCCAGTGGAAGGAAAAAGTTAGGTGAATAGTAAAGAAAGAGTTTTGAAAGGGCTAAGAATCATAAGAAACAGTCAGATTGTAAATGTTTAAGAAAGACATTTAAGAAAGCATAGCAGTTTTATTACAAACTAGCTTTGGTGCACTGGGAAGAATGTGTATCTATAGACACATATGAAGCATATGATATAATAATCCTCCTACTGGGAAATTAGGTATCCAACTCTCTGAACTCAGCTACACAAATTATAGATTACTTACATCGATATAAAGCAGTGGACTGTGGGCCAGGCTTCCTGCTTCATTAAGCATATATTTGGCAAACAAGAAAGGGAGAGGCAGTCAGAGAAAGTTGTGATGGCTTCCTGGTCCTCTGCCCAAGCTTTTAAACAGGCCCAGGATAAAGAAGGTGCCCTCCAGGTAATCACCCAGCAGCCCAGTACTGCTGGCAGAGTGCTGGATGCAGCCACTCCTCTCCTTGACTGCCTTCTCTACAGTAAGAGCTCGGGGAAATGGCATATGATTTAACTGTGCTAGCTCTCTACCTTCTGGGAACTGCCTTATATTTCATCATATTTGTTATTGTCAAGGAAGAAGAAATTCACTCTTGAGAACAGATCACCAGTTGGGTAAAAAAGGCAGGAGGAAATCTGCTGAAGAATCAAATAAATGCAGCTCCCATTTTTCAATCATTTTGTCTGATGGACTCTGGAAGATAACCACTGTTTTGCAGCACAAAACAGAATTTAATGTTGTTATTCAAACTCAACATAGCATTGTTAACTATAATTCCACAAGTTCATAGTGTTAAAACTGCCCACATGCAAAGAAATACATGAGAATACTGCAAGTAGGCACACTAAGAAAATGACTAATCATAGAAAGTTAATGAATTTTGACACATTCTTCCAAATGATACTACTAAAAATGCTTTGAACTCCTATTTTTCTTTCACTTCTTTCATTTTTTTCTAGAATGTAATTAATTAAAAAATATGATATTCTCAATAGATATTTCAAATACTAGAACAAAGTATTTTAACGTTTTACCAGATATCTCTGCAATTTAATCTAACATTTAGTGTCATTAGAGAAAACACAGTCTTTCCTTGTAAACAAATGTGCTTCTAAATTTGACCTTTAAATATGTTTTATGAAATGCTTCACTTAATTAAAGTCTGAAAACTGTTTACTGAAGCTGAAAATTTGAAATTTGCTGTTTTACAGATCACCTAATCTATCTGAGTATTTCTTTTATGAAATTCTGTTTTGAAAAGCTAACAATCGTGAACCGAGGAGGATGAGGGAGAGCCACAATGCTTCTGATTTTTCAGTAAAAATATAGTTTTGAAATTAATTGTTTCAGCTTAAGCAGACCGAAGTTTCTTTATCATATGAGAATTTTATTAACAGATTTAGGTATACACATTGCTCCTAGACTTAAATTATTTTGGTTAATGTCTGCAAGTATCAGATACTTTGCTGTGTTCCTACAGTACTAGATCCGCAGCCAAATCTGAAAGATCAATGCAGAGAGAGAACAAACAACAAATTTTTTTAATCTTTTTCTGAAGTTTTTCAATTCAAGCCTTTTTTTTTTTTTTTTTTTAATTATGCAAATGTCAATGCAGTGTATAAATACAGCAAGGGAAATAATACTCATCACTGTTATCATTTGAAATGCTAAAGCACTGAAAGTCATGAAGTGTTGAGCAAATACTGTGTCACAGAGAATTTTTTGAAACTGTATAACCAGACCAATGTGGCTTTGTATCTTTTAACCCATTAACTAATCTTTGGAGCAAAACTTGCAAATTAAACGCTGAATACTTATACTAGAGGTAAACGTGGATTAGTTTTTACATTCAGTTATTCCCTTATATGAATTCTTGCAATTCACTTTTTATGAAGGACAGTGGTCTTTTTTTTCCAGTTTTGCAGGGAGAAGCACAACACCCAGTCTAAAATTATTTAGAAATAACACTGTTACACACTTATTACAGAAAAAAAGAAGAATCAGAGATGATTATCATCTTTCATTTGCCTTTACTGTAAAAGCTAAATCCCGGCTCTCAAGAATTTTTAAAAATATTTCCATCAAGACAACTTAAAGGTTAAATACAGCCTGTAAATGTGGACACATTTTCTGACAGCAGTGACAGAGAGTTTCTTCAATAAGATGTTCAGGTTAAGATTAGATGAGAATACAAGAAATGTTTTATAACTCTTCAGTGTAATGGAAGAGAAGCCAGACTAACCAAATCAAAAAATACCTGTTACCTTGCTCATCAATTATATGCCTGTAGGGAAAGGCAATGGCAGATAACCAGATTTAAATTACCCAAAAAAGGGTAATGATTACAATCCAATTAAAGAAAGACAGATTCGCTTTTCAATCCCGAGGATCAGTGCTCACTGAATACTCCAAAAGGAGGGATCTCCATGTAGAAATCCTTTGCTTGTGGCAGCCAGCCCTTAAATGCAGTTTAGGGTTGGGAATGATCAGGCTCTACCCCTTCTGGTCACACAGGTGAATTGCTTTCACCTTTGCTCCCAGGGTTGGCTGTGTTCCTTCAACTGGCACTCAGTCATTGGTTCAGGCCATGACTTTGCAATTCCCATACACTCCACTGCTTCACGGCATGAACCACTAATTGAGCAAATCGGGGGCAAACTATTCTGTACAATTTATAACACAGCAGATGTTATATCGCGATGTGGATACAACTTTTCCATTGTGATATAAAGAGTCCAGAGTTTTGGATTGTATCATTTCAGCTTGAAAGATGTTCAAAAAGTCCATCACTTGATGCCACTGAAGAACAGGATCGGGATCTTGTGAATATCCTTCAGTGGCACTGGAACATATCCATGTTCGCTTATGCCACCTGCCTCTGCTGGTGGTTTAGGTGGGTCACGGATCTCACGAGGAGTAGAGTAAGTGTTTAGCTGGTACCAGTATGAATGCACGTAGTATTTCTGTTTTGAATTAATATTTTTGCTTGTACAGCAGCATGCCCAGGTCTCTGGTACCATACCCTTTGGCCTGATGTTGATGGTTGCATTACTATATCAGGAACTAAAAAGGGAGGAAGGGGGATTCTAATTTGCCATAACAACATGATTAGTGTCCCCTTAGCAATGAAAACTGGGGTTTGCACTATAATTTTTGAGGGCCATTTGTCAACTACTTGTAGGATGACTGTTCTGCCTACTTCTAACAGTCTCTCACAAGGTGCAAGTAGACCACACCACTTAGGTCCTAGTTGCACCTTCAAAGGCCATTTTATCTCATGTGTACCTGGTTCCAAGGATCAGGGCTCACTGATACTCCAAAAGGAGAGATCTCCAGGTAGAAATCCTTCCCTTGTGGCAGCCTGCTCTTATATGAGTCTTAGGGAAGGGTGGGACAAGGTTCTATGCCTTTCAGTCCCACAGGTGAATTACTTCCAACTGTGCTCCCAGGACTGGCTGTGTCACTCCACTGGGTGCTCAGTCATTCCTTCAGGCAGTGAGGCAGTGTCTTAGCAATTTCCGTAAAATAACGATCCAAATTTATGTCAATCTTGCATGTTATGTTGTGCCTAATGTATCTTCCTCATTCATCAGAGAATTAGAAATCCCAAATACCTAAGGGTTTATTCTCCTAATTATTTATTGTCTCATAATAAACAGGAGCCTCGTTGCTCTGAGGGGTTTTGTTTGTTTGTTTGTTTTGTTTTCACAGAATCACAGAATCACAGAATCACCCGGGTTGGAAGGGACCTCAAGGATCATGTAGTTCCAACCCCCCTGCCTAGCAGGGCCACCAAACACATTTAGATCAGGTTGCCCAGGACCCCGTCCAACCTGGCCTTGAACACATCCAAGGACGGGGCATCCACAACCTCCCTGGGCAGCCCGTTCCAGGGCCTAACCACTCTCCTCGTAAAGAACTTCCCCCTAACATCCAACCTAAATCTTCCCTCCTTCAACTTGGATCCATTTCCCCTAGTCCTGCTATTGTCAGCCCTTATGAAGAGTTTACTCCCCTCCTGGGTGTAGGTTCCCTTCAGGTATTGATAGGCTGCAATGAGGTCGCCCCGCAGCCTTCTCTTCTCCAGGCTGAACAAGCCCAACTCCCTCAGCCTGTCCTCATAGGGGAGGTGCTCTAGCCCCCTGATCATCTTAGTCGCCCTCCTCTGGACCCTTTCCAAAATCTCCATGTCTTTCTTGTACTGAGGGCTCCACACCTGGACACAGTACTCCAGATGGGGCCTCACAAGAGCCGAGTAGAGAGGGACAATCACTTCCCTGTCCCTGCTGACCACCCCTCTCCTGATGGAGCCCAGGATCCCATTTGCCTTTCGAGCTGCCAGAGCGCACTGCTGGCTCATGTTGAGTCTCTCGTCCATCAGGACCCCCAGGTCCTTCTCTGCCGAGCTGCTCTCAAGGACCACTCCTCCCAGCTTGTACGGGTGCCTGGGGTTCTTCCGGCCCAAATGCAAAACCTTGCACTTTGCCGTGTTGAACCTCATTAGGTTCACCCGAGCCCAGCTTTCCAGCCTGTCGAGGTCCCTCTGAATGGCATCCCTTCCTTCCACCGTATCAACCGCACCACTCAGCTTGGTGTCGTCAGCAAACTTGCTGAGGGTGCACTCAATTCCCTCATCGATGTCATTGATAAAGATGTTAAAGAGCACCGGTCCCAAGACAGACCCTTGGGGGACACCACTTGTTACCGGCCTCCACCTGGACATAGAGCCATTGACCATCACCCTCTGTCTGCGGCCTTTCAACCAATTGCTTATCCATCGGGTCGTCCACCCATCAAATCCACTTCCCTCCAATTTGGAGATGAGGATGTGGTGGGGGACCATGTCAAAGGCCTTGCTCAGGTCCAGGAAAATGACATCGGTCGCCTTCCCTTCGTCCACCAATGCCGTCACTCCATCATAGAAGGCCACAAGAAAACAAGTTTTGTTTTTGAAGAGGGAAATGAGAACAGAACCGTTGAAATTTTATCTGTAAATACATAAGGAGGACATCAGAGCAACGGGACCCAGATGACACATCTGTATACAAAAAGAAGTCCTGTCAGGGTTTAAGAATTCTTGGCTTATTGCATTGGTCATATGTTTATAGCATATTGCTTATGGCATTAAAGCAGAACAGGCTGCAGATCACCAATTTGTGAGACAATATCAAATCATTGTTAAATGAGACTTATAAGCCAAAAGAGACCTGATGGTAACTGCCAGAGAGAAATGTGTTATATACTGTGGGTTTCCAGTCCTTTAATTGCTGTGCTGAAACATGACTTCCCTGGAACATCCAACTTGTATTGTCTTACCTCTGTTGTAACCAGAAGATATACTTTTTTTCCATCTCTCATATTTGTCTTTAATGTTTGCTACACTTCAGCTGATACACTTATGACTCACTGTTTTTATAATTACCCAAACTGACTTTACACTAATCATCACGTGGTAATATCAGAAGGTAAAACTATAAAAGCTGCCATTATTGCTTAAGTATTGACAAATTTCAACAGAGCATAAAAACGTGCAACTCTGGAAAGTATTCTGATTGTCTGAGTTTAGTACTTCTGTTGCTACATTATCCAGAATCCTAACATGCAGGAAGAGCATTCATTTGCATAATTATGCCAGCATTAGGTTAACTAAAAATATCGCCATCAACAATGAATAATAAAGCATAGCTGTACAACTTCTCTCCATCACTTCTCTATAATAACATACAAATTCCTGGATGAGTGCCTTCTAGTAGTAATATTCTCTGTTCTTATTTTACTTAAATTTGAAATAGTACTTTAAACCCTACTGCAGTAATGTCACTAATAACGAATAATATTCTTGATGACAGTTCTTAAAGAGAAAGCTAATGATAAAAAATCTGCCTGAGTAAAGATTAGATTAGAGTTAAGTATCAACTTTCTCATCAGGACTAAACTGATCTTGTGACTTAAGGCTCTTACGTTAGTGAAAGTAGGAGAACTGTAATTACTCATAGATCAATAGGCTGCATGATGCTTTGAAAATTCCAATTTGTGTCTCAATTTTCTCACTGTTCTAATTTTCCTTTGCATTATCATTTTTAAAATATTCCCCTATAACTTCTGCTTTTGTAGCAATATCTTCCTCTTTTTTTTCTCCTGTAAGCGGACATGCAAAAAGGCTAGATGGAACAAATCACAACTTGCTTAAAGGTAAAAGAGGTTACACATTGTAACAGAAAATTCATTCTTGTACTACGGACCCAATCTTCAGCTGAATCAGACCCATGAAATGAACTCTCAAGTGAAATTTCCATGTATTTCCAATGCAAAACTGGGCTATGTATCTGTCAGATGTGACAAATGTGTTTCTACAGCTGCTTTTATTCCTTCTCTTACAGTTTTACTAAACTGACAAGAGAAAGCCTTTTTCATCTTTTGAATACCCACCTCCATGTCTGGGAAAATGTCAAAAACATAGAACCAGATTAGACTAAGAGGGGGAGTGGGAAACTTTGCTGAAGAAAAGAAAAGAAGAAAAAAGAATATATGCATACAATATGTAAATTTTATGTTGCCCTGAGAAATTTGAAAGTTTGCTTGTTTGCTTGCTTGAGGAATACAAAAGTTCCTTTAATATGTATCAGACTGCAAAATAATAGCCTCAACAACTGAATTTTTCAAACTCTAAACCAACTAGTGCTGAACCTCAAATAAACATGTGCAAATGAATTCAGTGTTCTTGATCTAGGAAAGAAACAAGACAAGACAAAACAAAGCGCCAGAATGCCCTGTGCATTTTAATACCAAGTGCAATAATTACTGTTGGAACAGCTACCCAAACCTACTAAGATGGTGCATTTTCTGTTACGGAAAATCCCCAAGTCAAGATTAGTGTCACATAAAAACATGAATTGGTAGCTTTAAATTCAAGCTGTAGTCTTGCAGCATAAATTAATTGGATTAGGTACTTAGTGTAGCTAATACAGGAAGTCAGACTTAATTATCAGCATGCTCCTGTCTGCCCTTAAAATCTATGAAATGCCAAATAAATACCTTAACAAGAGATCTACTACAAATGACATTCCCAGGAGAGAAATCTAGCCTTTGATTTTATGTATCTATCAATACCTAAAAGAGATAAGTCTTTAATATATAGTTGCGGTCAAGCTAAGCAAATCTCAGGTGTATAGAATGTAAAAGTCAAATGGTACTTAATAAAAACTCCAACATTGGAAGACAGGGAAATTAAGTTTGGCTTATAACTGATTTCCTGCTGCCCAAATGAACAGTTGGATTCTACACGCTAAATGGGCATACTAAATGGCTTTGCCTTAGGAGCTATGACAGATCACAAACTCTCCATTTCACTAGGCTGGACAGCCCAGTAAAGTGCTACACTTAAATACTACATGTTCTGCAGTGAAAAAGAATTTTACCTCCAATGTGCCAGTACAAGGACATTTGCCACAAAATTCAGGAATAAGTTTTTAAAGTTGAGCAAAATTAGCTATATTGTAGTATTTAATGTAGAAAAATGTAATGGTCTCATCATACCACTTAAAAGATGCATGATTATCATTAACTGAGTACTAACCTCACAATTATGTGACCTCTTAGACTCTTCTCTCTCCTGAAGACAGATCTGTTTGCATTATCTTTCTAGTGTTAAACTATACAAAACTGGAATACAACTTCTACTAGCTTGCAATCATAGTAGAGCAGAGTTTGGGTGGGAAACTCAAGAAAAAAGGGCACAATATTTTGACTTCCCTTTGGAGAAAATGGGAGATGAACAGAAAGAACTAAAGGACTGAAAGGGCTTATTAGTTGTTTTGTGTGCCACTGAGAAGCATGTCTGCAAAAGCAGAAGGTACATAAAATGAAGAAACATATATAGTTGAATTGATGCACAAAGCCAAGACACTTGACTGTTCCTGAGCTGTGTGGATACTTGGACTATAAACATTATAAAGCAAATGTTATACAGTGGAGAAGACATAAAGCTTTGAATATACATCTTGATTGTGCACCAGACAGAATAAGCTGCTTAACAGTCCCATACCAGCTAAGAGACTGTACTCAGACCCCCGTCACAGGCACTCTTCCAAGAGCTGAAATGAGGCAGCTGTTAACAAATGTGAAACCAAAATAGCTAACGTATAAGGAGTGGCATGATGCAGGGCTAGTGAAAATAGCAAGTGTAGCAAAGGTAGAACTCAGGAGAGGATAACAGAACAAGCACTGGATAGAAGAATGACTAGGAGAGTGAGGACTCCTGCAAGGAATCTCTGCCATGAGCAGAGACAGAAGCAGGTAATGAGAGCAGTCATTGAAGAAAAGATAACAGAAATAAGAAATAGTAACAGATAGATCGGCATATCAGATGCTGGTACCCAGCAAATCTCAATATTTTTTAACTATGATGGATTACAGTAGTACTACTTACAGTAGTAGGGAAAAAAAAAAAAAAAAAAAAAAAAAGCTTGTCTTCATAAAGAAAAAAACTGTGACATTGCTTTAATTAGTCTTTAGAAACATTAATTGCTACTGCTGATTTACCTTGCATGATTTTCTTTTCACACAATCAAAATATACTTTTCAGTCATTTCTCACTGGTGACAGTGACAGAACCTGAGGGAACAGCATGGAGCTGCACCAGGGAAGGGTGAGGGTTAGGTAACTGTTCTTCACCCCAAGGCAGCGGGCATGGCCCCCAGTGCCGGATTTCTGGAAGCACTGGGATAATGCTCTCAGATACAGGGTTTGGATTTTGGGTGGTGCTGTGTGGAGCCGGGAGAGGAACTCGATGGTCCTTATGGGTCCCTACCTGCTCCAGATATTCAGTGATTCTATGAATTCCCAGAGTGCTAGAAAATTTTAACATAATTTTTCATGATTTCTCAGTGGTAATCAGTATTTTGAATATTAATCTATTTAAACTTTAAACAAGCTCTCATATAAGGGTCAGAGCACTAACAAGTAAAAGAGTGATAAAAGAATCAAGTGTGTCATTCTCCTTTCTCCATGGAGTAAACTTCTGTATAGTAAACAGTAAATGTACAGAATTTACTTACCTGCCAATTGACAATGGGAAAAACAAGAAGTTTAGAGAAACTGGTAGCTTTCTCTTCAGCCAATACATGCAAGTTTCAAGGCTGTAAATATGCAGCATTGCAGCGTATGTTGAGTGAAGTGGTTTAGAGGTTTAGAGGGAAAAAAAATCTTGCTTACCTTAGTGAAAGAAGGGTTTGGTTTTGAATAACTGGAATAATGAACATCTTTTTCATCATGATGATAAGGCCAGGTGCCTTTCAGGAAAGTTTCAGATGAGGGCAGTTATCAACTGGCCATTACAACATATGAGGAATTAACTGCCCTTCTGGTAGCTTTAGCCAATAATGGAGCAGAAGAAAGTAAGTGATAGCTTTTCAGTGCTGCCAGCACATGACAACATGACAACCATGATAACTTCTTGAAAATACCAATCCCAGCTTTCTCCCTGTTCTTGATAACATTAAATGTAGACTAATGTCACACTTGGACTGCTGCCTGTTCGGAGGATATTAACACCATATAATCTTTGCTGATGCACTGCACATATATACAGACATCTTTTTAGAAACATAATCACATAAGGTATTGCATGTTTAAAATAGTGGAAAGTAAATGCAATTACTAGAATATCATTGCAGGTAATGACATTTTGTAAATGTTTTGTTAGACTGCATGGATGGATAAATTACTCAAATGTTTCTTGAAAGTCTTAAAAGAGGAAAAGGAAAGATTACTATTTGAGGACAAGCTTAGAAGTGGAAAAGATGGGAGAGGAGCAAATTAGAGCTAAAGCAGATTTAGAAAACTCATTTTGTGATTAGGAGAATCACCAGCAAGTTAAAAAATCAGATGAAAGATAATGTTTCCGAACAGAATTTTAATGTTTTAATAATTTTAATTTTAATACTAAGCAAAAGAAAAAAATCTTTGTTTAAATAATTGAACATTTTCCAGTTTTCCAGCTTTTTGATGCTGTCCTCATCTTTTCGCGTTCCCTCATCTTTATCAAAAGTCATAAGGTGCTTGTATCTTCAAGGAAATTATGAGGAGCACAACGACTGCAGCTAAAAAACCATATTTTATTCCTTGAATATTTCTAATGAGTTTAGGAAAAAAAAAAAAAAAAAAAAAAGAGCTGAATAGCTTCAGCACCCTAAGAGATATTTAATGACTCCTGACATGCATTCCTTCCAAACCAAGGTTTCTCCCATTTTGCCTGGCAGCAATGGCACTAAAAACAAAGTTACAGCTGATACTCAGAACTCCAAATTCAGTAAATGTTGAAGTAAGTTTAACTTTTTCTAACCCCCCAAAAGCCACCTATTTTAAAGCTTATAAGAAATTGCAGTACAGTCAGAGTAGCTATATACTGTTTCAATTAATTCCTGTGCCTGAAGGAAATACTATGGCATACTAGTCCCAGAAGCAAAAGTCCTTTCTCATGTATGTCTTTAAGTATTTTTGCCTTCTTTTTTATTCTGAGGCAGTGAAGAAAAACAAATGGGAACCCACCTGCAGCAGTTTTTGAAGGAATTTGTCAATTCTGTGTATTTAATACATTTTTCTGTCTATATTAGCAAAAGGACACTGTCAGAACTATTGATGCATACTTTTTGATCATCAGTGCTAAAATGGGCAAGTGACAATCAATACACATGGCTTCTACAGTTTGTCATAATTTATGAAATAGAAATAAGCAGTTTGTTTTCAAACGTGACCTTAACCATGGAGTGCTCATTGCAGGAGAGAAGTGTTTTTGACAAGAACTTGATATGGAATCAGGGATGGCAAATAACCAGTGAACAGAAAGATGTTATTTTTCAGCATGGCTTGACCAAAGTTTTGCACGACTGATCTTTCATCATATCAAGATTGTATCAGGTAAGATGTACCAGTCTCTTCACTGAAGGTAGCAGCATGTTGCCTACCTTAATCTAAGGAATCTCAAAAAAGAAATTGATTTCATTATGTGCAGTAGTGTATCTCATGCTGACAAAGACTAGCATGCTTAGTTTGAAGAGAAAACATTTCACTTTAGTGCACTGATAGGACCATCACCAATAATATGCCTGTAGCTCCACAGACTACAGTATCAGGTTCTTGTTCAACAGCTTAAAAATTACTGCAATAAAAATGAAAGTATTATTGCCTTGAAGTAATTAGGGGAAGGATCCATTTATTGTATAGTAACACACTGGCAATCATTAATGATTATTGATGCAACACTTAATTCCCTGCAAAATTATTTTAAGCTGTGTATATGAAGTGAATAGTATTAAAACTATATATTTTCTATATGTAGTTATATATATATATAACTATATGCTTTATGCCTTTGAAAAGAAGTTTTAAAATATGCAGCATGTTCTTTGATTTGTCACAGAGTCTTTCATGTACTTTCTGACGCATTTTTAAAGAAGTATTTTTACTCACTTTATATGATCTTTGTAAACTTTAAAAACTGGAACCTTTGAACAAATGGGAAGAACTACATTTCTGTTTCCCCACACAGGATGCCAAGCTGGAACTCCTTGAGCAGTGTGAGTACCATTGCAGCTTCTATAGCTGCACTTGCTGCTTGTTTGGCCCAGCCAACCCAGCTCCACACTAGAGGTAAGGGATCCCTGAGGGGTATGGTAAGACTTCTAAGAGTTCTTTTCTCCTCTGTGATCTGCTACATGCAGCATATGGCTCCTGGATACATGTAGACAGTAAAACTATGAATATTTTCATACCTTGACTTATCAGCATTCTAAAGCAAAGCTGCACAGCTCCAAGCACATAATTAGAACTTATTAAGCCCTCAGGAAGTTGCCCACAGGAACCACACTATCTCCCCCTAGTAGGTAGCACAATATACTGCTTATATATATGTAATAGATATAGCACAATGTAGTAGGTAGCACAATAATATCAACACCTAACTAGAGAAATCCATTTTCTTGTAGCAGTGTGACAAATATTAAGTTCACAGGGACATATGTCTTTCATTCTCTTTAGTATATAATATGGAATTAATTAACCTGGAGTGAAATGACAAAAAATAGCACCATTGCAGTTCCAAGGTAAGATATATATTCTTTCTGATTCTTTCTCAGACTTTATTTATGAATGACAAATAACTTCTCAGATTCCATTTAAACTCATTATTATAATACAGTTATTTGTACAGTCTGTATCATTCAAACTCAGGTATATTTTCCCACAAAATATTGGCTGAGAAAAGATTGACTTGAATCTAGAAATCAAAAAAAAAAAAGAGGATCCTTAATCTTTCTTGCATTTTGCTGATAACAACATTCAACCTGATGAAAGAAGAGTCTTTCTACAAGGTAGCTAAATGTTTCTCCTCAGACGTTTGAAAAAAAATGGAATTTCCCTTTACAATGGTGATCTGTTTAGTCCTTGATTAATCCAACTTCACTGAGATATTCTTAGAGGAAGATTATTGTTTTATATTTCTGAATCAGAACATAGAGTGACTGACTGTAGGCATCCAAGCAAGAAGAGCACAATTATCAAGAACTGCTGAGACCAGCAAATTCTGAAAAGGGGCCACTAACAAACTGCCGTTGTATGTGGCTGGATTTGTTTTGGTAAAGGAGCTTAAACATTGATTTAGTCATTTAACTATATATATATTAATTGGAAATGGTTGGCATACATACCAATTAAAAATTTAGAAATGCTGAACTTCTGATGTGTAATGCCAAGGAAAGAGTTAAACATTAAGTGCATTCATTTGGAGGACAATCTGTTAAGAGCCTCACTATGGAATGATTAGACCTTCATTATGTTCATATGTAACTGCTATATGACGCAGTAGTTTATTTCAAATTAATTTTACATGTGTTAAATTCTATTTGCATAGTATCTCATTGTGGTGAAATCCAGAAATCTGTTTAAACTGCATGGCTAGATTTAGTACTAATACACATTTTTTGCTATCTTTGTAGAGCGCTGTTTAACAGAATACATAAATACAACAGCATATAGCCACTTGTTTCGTAACTACTCTAGGATGTTTGTATAGAGTAGACAAATAGTATATAACCTAACATTTTACTTCAGTAATGACTTAGATACTCAGGGTGATAAATTTCTTACTTTTTGTGTTTAAATATTCACATTGCCGTACATTTAATAAAAGAAAGTTCCATGGGCTCTATTTACAGCCTTACTGTTTGGCTGTGTTGGGCATTTCAGAACTGTAGCAAAAAAAAGCCCACCTCAGGAAGTTACAGTAACACAGTAATAAATATGCCAAGAACTACCTACATAAAGAATACACTACATCATGGAATGCAGCCCTAATTTATGTATGGTCATCTTTATCTCTGGGCTTTATGGCTTCATACTTGTTGAGAAAATAAAAGCTCAACAAGATATGAAAAGACCATGACTTTCCTCTTCCAGCTGTTTCCAGGTCATTACTTGCTCCTGAATGCAAAATCAGTCCCCAAAACAGAGCCATGTTGTCATGCTTGCTCACTGCTCAACAGTTCCAATTGCTGGCCTGCTCCAATGGTTGGATTTCTGTAATGGCTGGATGATTCCAGCAACTGAATGTCTACAATGGCAAAGTGTGGACTCACTGTTTCCATGCAACTGCAAGAAGCCCTTAGCTCTCCCCTTTCAGGTCAGGCCTTGGCTTCTCACCCTACTCCTGCTCTTGGACTCTTTCCCAAAATCACAGATACAGTGCAGCAGATCTCTGCAGAGTGCAACAACCCACCAGCATTTTTCCCGGGCATCTCTTCAACAGCACTAGGACAAGCTGTCTTGTCTACCTTCAACAAGTCTACTTGCCTTCTCTCACTTCCAAATGGCACATTTATGGCAGACATCTCAGTCAGTTATCCAAAAGAATGTGACCTGGCAGTATTTAATTCACTCCTTTTCTGTTACTTGTTGGTGGACTCTGTCCAGCACCCGTACTTAAAGTTGGCTGATATCTTGTTAAAAAACCAAGGTCTCGAATTTCAACTTAATATTTTGTTTTGCTCAGGTCAGGCAGGTACTCTACATTATTATAAAATACTGTTGTTTTTTAAATGATAATCTGATCTACTAAATTTAAAGAGAAATGTGAAGTCTTTTGATGCCATGGGGATAATAATTGTTACTTAACTGTTAATTAACGTCTTCATCACTATTGTTGAGAGACAGTCTCTGAAGCATCAGGTTTGAAAATGCTTGGTGCTAAAGTGATTTCCAATTTCCCTTTGAATTGGTGCTGTGAACAGCACAGAATTCCCATACTCTGTTTCATAAAGAATCAAGAGTATGGCACATACTGTCAAAATACTTCCCAATTGGACTCAACATATGTTATTTAAAGATGAAAAGCTGTGTCATTCCAAGAACAAAAATGGAGCAAGTAATAGCTTACAAGAGAACTCACAATTTCCATAGTGGACTCCCAAAAAAGTGTTGCTGAAATCTCATCCACAATCATTAAGAGAGTATGTGTTGCTCCCGTTTATGTCAGATCATCATATTGAGGAAGAGCTACAGATCTTCTGATTTAGAATTATTTTTCTCCATTTTGAGACTTCCACAAAAGTCTACCCTCTCAGGATGTTCATGTTGCTCCTGGGTAGTGCATTGTTGGGACTTCACATGAGATCAGCAGGTTGCTAATATAGCCAAGCTGTGTGTCACTGGGAGAGAACTCAGTTATCACTGGATATTTCCTTTTGTGACTACCGTAGAGCCACAGGAAAAGTCAGCACAGTGTTAGGAGTTATTCTGTTTATTGTCCATATATGATTCAATGATATAACCCAATCCAAAGCATGCTAATACTACAGCTGCATTTCCAGTAGATGTGGAGCACATTGGATCACATCCCTTAGTGACCTCTTCCAGAAGTCAAGCTCTGTGTGTTCTTGCATTCAATAGTATTAGTGTTGCAGAATTTCTTTCTATAAGCTAGGGAAGGATTAGCCTGGAAAGATCTGCATAGAAGGAGATAAACTATGTGGGTAAAGAGCAATGTAAAGTTACTCATCAGCTTAAACATTAATAACTATTTTGAAAGGCCACTTTTTTCTTTCCCCTTTCCTTATCTGACTATAGAAGTTGCTCAGGAATGAAGAACTGGAGCACAGTTCTTGCTGCACAGCAATCTTTCAAATACTTCTTAAGCAAAACTGCATAAGTTCAGCTTTACAAAGTCATGAGTAGACACTTGACTGGGACAGTTAAATAGATCAACAGAAGCTGAGGAATTTAGTAAAATACAGAGAATTCATAGAGACATAGAAGAGTAAGAGAAGTGACTGTCAGGTCTAATATTAGGTCAGTCATGTTGGAAGTCACTAAGTATAAACAAATTAGGAAACTGCAGATTAGGAATACTGAAGTTATGACTAACATTCTTTACTTTAAAACATTCTTTACTTATAAGAATGTCCCACTGTACACAACTACTTTCACTCTTGCCAAATATTTTAAAAAAATCCCCATTGGAAGTGGATAAGATAACTGCATATAGTCTTAATTACATAGCATACATTAAAGATAAATGGCACTCTCATTTTCCAAAGAAAATAATCATAATTACTATACAGACTTAGAATCTTTAATTGCTTTTGAGTAATTATCCATTTCTCTTTACAATGTGTTCAATGTAATTTGTGCAATAATTAGCAGAAATAAAATGCAGAAGTAAAAATAGTTTTTTTTCTCTTTTATTATTTATTTAAAATTGGAAAGATAAATAATCCCAGATTTTAAAAGCTGTTTTCATCATCCTGGTTATTAATTTCCTGATCTTTATTTGTACTTACTGTTGTTAATCACCTTGCGAGTTCACATACTAATGAAGATAGCAATAACCATTGTAACGGTTTTATGAATTAGTAAGGTAATAAACACTAAATAAAGATATTCTGCATCAGTGAATTCTTCATTCATTTTTCTTCTACTGACACTAGTTTAGTTTTTAATTATTATGCTATTTTATGATGCACTGGCACCATCACTAGAAAAAATAATGAAGTCTTCTTAATGGGAGACTTTCCTATGGCGTTTCACTATTAAACAGTCTCTAAGAAGCAGAACAGAAACTGCCATATACGTGTGAGAGTTATGAAGTATACAGTTTAATGAAGTGTAGCCTAGCTACATTTTTGTGTGTGGTTTTTTTTGCTTTGTTTTTAAAAATGAGATGGAGTATATTTCATAAAATCATCTTGAGTTTTGAGTGTCCTTTAACTTCTCCATAAACTAAACCTATTTACCTTTGTGGAGAATTTTATGGCTGTAATTTGCCGCTATCTTAAAGTAGAAATTTTATTAAGCAGTTCCTTTTCAGTTGAATCTCTTGTTCTTTGAGCACATTTTCCCATCTTAGCATAGTTCACTACCAATACACTTACTGCATACAGAGTAAACATACCTCTATGTAGCAATAGGTGCTTTGAAACTAGACAGATACAGAATGCAGATCTCACGGCTCAGGCAACATACGACTGCAGTATTCTTTTTCACAAGAGTAGAGCAGCAAGTAATCACAAGAAACAAGCTGCTTCCTGTCCCCAAGCCCCCTCAAAGAAAATCTGTTGGGAAGGAAAAGGCATTTCTGTACATACTGACCTTGTCAATAAAGTTTAAAAATATCCATAAAGTTTAGATACAGCTCTTCTTCTGAAATTAGTTAACCAGAATTCAGGTGGAACAGATTCTGTGCACATGGAAATGGCTAGGACATTTTCTGTAGGTCTGATCTGTTAGGTAGTTCTAGTAGAAAGCCCTGATGGCCAGCTGTAGTCTCACAGTAACAGCCTCCACATACCAGCAGAAATACAAACATACTTTCAACTTAGATTCAGCTCTTCCAGTACTATTGAGGTATACAAAGGTTGCTTTGAAAATAATGCCTCTTATTTATTTCCATGAAAACTACAACAGAGCAAAATAACACTATTTGCTAGAGCAAATTCTCAGCTACAAAACACTTTTTTCAACATAGCCACCACTGTTAACCAATTTGCACAGATGAGATAATTGAGACACTTTTCATTTCACGGTATTACAATAGCTGTGCATGGCCTTCCATAATGTGACTGTCTTTCCATGTTGCTGCTGATGAAGTGCAACACCCACTGCTTCACTGTGCTCATATCCACTTTTTGGTCTCCATAAAAATTCAGCAAGTGTTACTGAATGTCAGTGGGTGCAGTTTTTTTCATGGAGGAATTCAATTGAACCTTATCTTCATACTCACTTCCATGTCAGATGCTATTCTGCTAAACTGCCTCTCTGCTGCCATCTGTTACACAATAACAAAGCATAACGGAACATTGGTGTGAAGACTCGACATCTACAGTCGTACCACCAACATTGTCTCTGATGTCATTGGCCAACATAATAAAATAGGAGGCATTACTTCCGGAGCAACCTGAATTATTTGATGATCCTTTAAGAATGAAGAGTACCATAATTCCAACAAAATTACTATGCTGCATCTTAAACAGGATAAGTGATTTGTATTTCATCAAAATTTGGTGAAGCATTGGTTTAATAAATCTTTATGTAACTTTCTTTCTGACATAAGCTATGCTAATTTCTTCAGTAAGTTTACAATGACTGGACTTAACTTTTTATATTCTGAGTATAATTCCATAAGACATAACACACTTCTATGCTGAAATAATAGAAAAAAGCAAAAATAGGAGCAGAAACAAAACACAACAAAGCAAACAAAAATACCCTAGTGACTATTTGATCTGAAAATGACAGCACCCACTCTTCCCATTAGTTTCAAGGCCAAAGAAAGCTTTGGTCAATTTTGCAAGTGTGCTAAACTGCCATGCCACCAAAAGAATTCATGAATTAAATACAGAAATACATTATGGAACAATAATAAAGCTTGAATTTAAATATAAACACAGTACAACTGAATCTTAGGCAGTCAGTTGATCATTTCAGGAAGCCCATCTGTACGTATTTGCTAAAGTTCAGTTTCAAAGCTGTGTATTTCAGAAGGGAATGAAATGGAATAAGGTCCCTTGACCTCACTATAGAGCTAATTCATATGCTGTAATTCCTTAGTTTCATTATGTGAGAACATTTTTACCTTCTAAGGCATGTTAATATTGGTTTATCATGTTCAGTTGCACAGGCTGGTTATCCAAAGGGAAAATTCATGTCTTTCACTAGAGGTTTTTTCATGTTCTGTGGAAGCATCCAGTGCTTATAAGATCTACTAGCATTGCTTAGTGTGGTAAATGGCTGAGAGATCATGAAATATGGAACTAGGACAGGCTGTTACCCTATTTTTAAAGACAGTATCTGAAAATGTTTCTAGTGCAATTAAAGCGTTCAGCTGCACCCTGAGGCATAGCCCTGAGCAAGAGTTGGTGTTTAAACTACTCTACCTCTGTCCTTGAGATGTCTGTACAATGAAACTCCAACCAGACACCTTTTTTTTCCCCAGTTATCACAGGTTTGCTACAGACCGTAGACTAGAAGAAAGCATAAAGTCAGAGAAGAAGTGAGAGCCTGCAGGTGTTACTAATTACACAATCCTGTGGGACATTACTCTCAATTTTCTCTACTTCTCTGATTTTGGATAGCTGGAATGATCCTATTACAAACCGAGATTAACACAGCTTTATCTCTTAAAAGTCTGTGATATCTGCTCTAAAAGTTCAAGATCTATCATTTCAACTACAGAAAAATGTTCATTATCTATTAATAGGACATTGTTCCTATCACACAGCAGTGGGTTTAATTAAACAACGTCTTATATTTGATGTTATGTCCATATACTTTATACACACTAACCAATAAACAGCCAAAATAAAGTTAGTATAGCTTTTGTTTTTCCATAAGGTAAGCAGTAATAAACAATTGTATTTGAAATGACAAATGATTAATCTTAAATGCAGCCTCATGCTTGTAAACTTTGGCATAATTAATGATATTCAGTAATCTAAGCAGCAGTTACCTGTACAATTTCATTCACATTACTGTATTTAAAAATACTTTACTCAATTAATACTTATTACAGTGCATAAGACTGAAATATAAGTGAGTAAAAGAAGTGAGTGTGCTGATACACCTGGTGCTCTGTCTTACTGTAATTCCAGCTAACTTACCACTCTGATTTTGATTTTGTCAAAGTAAAGAATGTCACTTATCAGACATTTCTTCCTGCATTACTCAGAAGAAGAAAAACAAAAAAGTGTCACAGCAGATGATAAGGTGATAAATCGTTTAATTATTTCCACAAAGAACATGATGCATGGAACTTAAAATGGACACAGAACGAAGTCCTAAAAAGCCAAGAAACATGTTATTTATACGGAAGAGAGAAATAATCTTTCCTCTTTGATATTTAAAATTGCACTTGATGCATTTTTAGGTATTAATGAGAATCCAGCAAAATGCTGAATTTCTTAGGAAACAAATTAAAGAGAGGCTAATGATCCATAGACTTACAACAACAATTTAAGGGAGATAACACTGCACTTTTTTCACATCTCAAACTAAGAAAGGCCACTGCAGTGACTGTTGGAGGAAACAGTGGTGGAAGGAGGAGCAACATCAAACTCCTCCCAAACACACCCCTCGCTGCTCCTGGCCTGCAGCCTCAGATGTCATGAGATCCTAGCATAGTGAGACCATATCACATCAGGTTACCCTTAGAGCAAAAAGCAAGGCCTAAAAATTACCTGTGTTTTATAAACTTCACAGTAGATCAGCACATCTTCCTTGGGAGAAGATCCCTTGATTCAGGGATTATTTATTGCCCTATTGATCTATTGCATCTGTATGTCTATCTATTGCCTGTTCTTAGCAAGTGGTACATTCCAGAAGTAGGAAATCTAGAATTATAGGCAAAAATGTAATTTTTGTTTGTGTGCATTCACTGCTTGCAACACAACATTCTATCCTTGGCAGTTTCTTTTATAAAAATAGTAGCTACAAATGCCTGCAAAAGTGAGCGGAGCTGGTTTTGATGCAAATTGTTAACTTTCATCTGAAAAGCTAAAGCTAGTGGTCTTCACAAGTATAGCATATTTTCTCTGATTTACAAGTTAAGTTAGAATAAAAGGTTTAGCCCTTATTTTTTAGTAAAATCACATAGTATAGCTGTAAAATGAGTATAGATAGCACAAAAATCAATGAGCAGAAATTGTCAGATACCCTTTTGGAGAGCAGCATGAAGAAGAATGAAAGTCAAGGAATTGAATTCTAAAGTTTTGGATATCCTATGAAAAAGAAGTCACAGATAACCCATTGAAGAATCAATTATGAATGTAAGGTCCATGATCCAAAAGCATTGTGCCAGCAAGACGAATCTTAAAGGTGTGATAAATTATGATAATATTAGGAGGAAAATATGTAGCCCAGGAGAAAAGATAAACTGAAAATGGCTTGTAGGATAGTCTCACTCTATTGTCACAGCTTCTACAGAAGCCACAAAAATTGCCTGCTTATCATCCTCCCCCAACCCACCTCTCTGCCTCAGCTGGATCCAGCTGCTTCTGTATTCTATGGATCTGCCTCAAGTAGATAGAAGTTTAATATGTTGTTGGATAAAAAACATTATCATTTTTGGTTGCCTGTACTTCTCAGGGAAACCTGGACAGATGCAGATGTGGAAGTGAGGAAATGCACTCCAAGTGTGCTTTATTTCCCTGCATTTAATCTAGCCAAAAGCAGGAAGAAAAAAAAAAAAAAAACAATGGAGAAAAATTACTGTTTAGAAGGTTTTCTGTTCCGATTCATCTAGTTTCCTTTGTGTTTCCATAAAATTCTAAACAAAAATAGATAAAAATTCATTTTTAAAGTCAATTTCATCTCTGTTTTCCATTGACTAGAACAACAGTTTTAGGTTTGCAAATTGCACTTTACAAAAATGTCTGGTTCTCATTGCAAATCTGGATTGCAACTTTCTGAAAGCTTGCACTTCTTACTTTTAACAGAAAGTTGAAATTTATGACTAGAATGTGGCTGGAAACAGTAACATTGTCTTTGACATAATGGAAAATGATGTGTTTTTCACCCTGTTCATTAATGTCAGTTACACATTGATTCTTCATTTTAGTGAAATGTTTGGTGCTTTTCTTGTATGACAATAATAAATTAATTAATTAATTTTTTAAAAACAACAACAACAACAAAAAAAAAAAACAACCTACCACAGTAGTAATCAGGACACACACCAAAAATATAGAGATAATTTTACTCAGAATTCCCTTGACAAGTCTATTACAAGGTTGTAGTGGATCAGTAGGTACCTACGTAGTCTATGCAACATGCAAATGTATCAGAAGAATGAGAACAACCCTTAAAAGTCTTACCTTGAATGGAGAATAAAAAATGAGAGTCAAGAGCAATTCCACACATAGCAATTGTGTCTTTGATTACAAATTTATATGAAAATACATCAGCATTCCATAAGTTGCTAATGTTATTTATAGAAGTGCCCATCTCATTTTAGCATTTTCTAAACTGCTAAGCGTTTGTTTGTTCCCTTTCTAAAATGCTTCATTTTCATTCCAGGTGAAACTTGAAACTTTTATTTAATTTTTGCCTGAACTGAGTATGAATTCTGGCAATTTTGACATGGTATATTTCAATAAATAAGTTATTTACTTATATGTATTTCAGTTTTCATGTGTAGTACTGGCCATGAAGCTTAATTGGTGGTGGACTGTCAATGAGGAATAGGGTGAGAACAGGCAGAATTGGAAAATATCAGAAAATAGAACATTTTTATAGGAAGCATGTTTCCTTATGCAGTGAAGTCAGTTCAACCAAAATGACCTGAACACCAGATTGCTTGCTCTTATTCTTTCTGTCAAAAGTAAACATGGTTATTGACACCTCATGAATACCAACAGACCATCAGAAAATATTCCAAAGTCTGCAATTAATTTTTTTCAACTAGGAAACGGATGTACTGTAAAACTCCCAACATCTGCTGCCATCCAGCTTTGGGGCAACAATACACTATTTTTGCTGCTGCTCAGTAAGAAGGAAAATATGTAATTTCTGCAATTTTGTAACTACTATTCCTTTGTTAAGGTTGATTTTTCTACCACAGAAATCCTAACTTTCTGCAACTGGAAATTCTGTAGTAATAATAACTGAGGTTATATGACAGTACTGAGCAGGGACCTTCTGAAAATCACTCCTCTTTCATTTCCACAAGCCAAAAGTCTTTTAGTAAAAAGTTTTACAGGGCCACGGATCAGCACAACAGACATTTAACCTCTAGATTTTGGAGAAAACATTCATTCATTCAGCCACTGGCTCTATCTTCTCTTCTATTCGTAGATAAACTGAATATCTCAGTTATGTTCAGTAGGAAGATTTAAAATTTAACAGGCATTGAGATAGTTAATAAAAATAAGAATAAAAAAATAATAGCAGATGTGAGAAAGCAATGAGAGAGGTCTAGTGTGCACGTACAATAAAGAGCATCTATGTAGAGGGAATGTACAAAATCAGAAATCAGAGGCTGCAAAGGAGCAAGCAACATTTCTCCAGTTAAAATTTTTTGTTAATTCACAGCTGCCTTCAAAAAACTAGTTCAGAGGATAAAATAAGAACAATTTACTCGAAAATATATTCCAAGAAGTGTGGAGAAGGGAGTTCTTACACGTAAGTTACGCCTGAAACACACAGTTACAGCATGAGAGAAAATCTCAAAGTCATAGGGCTCTGCTAAGGTGTGCATCTTAAACTGAATTTATAGAAACACAGTGTTGTAGAAGCCCACAAAATGGTACATGTCAGATATCAATCTGCATGTAAATAAATTACAAAGTATCCAAACTTTTTCGACGTAGAAGTTCAGCAGTTCCGCATAAACAGCATTATTCCATGAGGCTGAATCTTAAAATAACATTTAATCCAGTTCACAAAGGATCTAATAAGTTGTTGATGGTTGCATTGAATACTGCCAATTATAAAATAAAAAAATAAAAAATAAAAAAAACCACTCCAGTGTATATTAGAGTTTTGATTTAATTTTAGTTTTGGAAGCTCTCTGATTTCATATTAACTTGTTAATGGTTCAAAAATCACGTATGAGCAAATCTGTTTGTTTGGTTGGTTTGTTTTTATAGTTTGGGTTTTGTGTGATTGTTTTCAGTTTCTTTAGGAAGCATTTTGTTAGAAATTTGTGTTAAAGAGGTGTAGAGTTTGCCATCTCTGTTCCTGCTCTTCTTCACCCGTCTTCTTCTCTCAGTGAACAAGCTCTTGTTCTTCTCAATTTATAGCACTTGCTGAATAAATACATACTTTCATTCATGGAAAGTAATAAGTAAAACTACTCTTAGGTAACGTTAGAAAAAAATTGTATTTAAAGATTGTAACATTACGCAAAGGGACAAAATAGGTTGCACAGATTGCTGCCATGTGCCAATGTTGTACTCTCACAACAGATGTGAGGACTCATTGTCACACTGTTCAGGAATAGCTCTATTTAAATCAGACAGGTGCATCCACTCTGCATAGTGCTTAACTCAGGGGTCCTCTCAGTTCTCTATGGATAGTCTCTGTAATTATTATTTCTTCTTTTTTCTTGAATTCATAACAATAAGAGCTGGGTTGCTGCCCACTGGAAGGCTGCTTCACTTCCTTCCTTGTTCATTTCCAGAAAATCTCGTTGAGCACCATTCTCTGCTAAATTGTTTCTCTTAGCTCTGCCATACTTCTCTAAACCTCTTATGCACATCTTAACAGATGTCTCAGTGACACTGGAAGAGCTTCACTGCCTAAGACAGTAAGACAACTCAGTTTTGGAACAACTGAGTCCTACAGTGGTAGACTGCAAATTCTACTGCAGAGCCCCAGAACTTCATGTACTAAATCGGCTTTGCTGGGGCTCAGGTGTGCAAAGAAGTGGTATACAGTTATATGTGGTATGCTTCAGAGATACCATCATTGTTAGAGGCTACCAAAGAGCCCAAGAAACATTCTGACCACGCAGCGTTCCTTATTAGAAGGAGAAATATTGCCATCAGTGGATTGATGGAATGAAAGTGCAGTTAAGACTTAAGTAGTTTATCTATGATTGATTTAATTGTGCAGTTAGCATTAATTGATTCTCATATAATACAGACAACAAGTATATCCTGACTGGAAAGTTAAGTTTTACAAGCTTGTTTGTTTCTTCTAGGTTTTGTATCTGTTATTTGGCCTTCTGTACACAGTAATATTCTGTTAGATTAACATCACAGTGTTGTATCACCCCTACTGTGGCCTGATTTATCATTCCAATATACTCTAGTCATACAACATTCTTAAATATGTAAGTGGAGCTACATCAATGGCCATAAATCTCAATAAGTAAGGCTCGTAGCCTGAACTGGAAATTACTGTGATACAGAGCAACTAGAGGACTGGCTACATGAATGTCTACATGAAATAATGACATGAGTTATCAGGAAAAAGCTAGACTGTAATTTTACAGCGTATCAGCTACTCCAGTGTAAGAAGTCTGTGTGCATTTCTTCCTCTGTGACATAGAAGGGTTTTCCTACCCTAATTTCTTTAAACTACTCTGTATTTGTGGTGGAATAAGAGCTCACACAAAGAATACTGTTCAACATCTATGCGTTATAAACCACAGTCCTGTTAAACTCACAGTCATTTTTTCCTTCAGCAGTGATCAAATTTTTTTTGTTTGACTGGGACATAGACAACTGTGTGGGAGAATAATTTTCAATAAAACGAGAAGCTTCTGCAAAGTCAATGGTGCAGTATTGCAATACTTTTTTTTTTTTTTTTTTTTTTTTTAAAAAGCTTTGGTGCTATTTTTAAGAGGTTCATAAGAAAATTACCCAACATCAGCAAGCAGTTCTACATGTTATCATTCAGTGCTCTCATCATATGGAAAACAGTTGTCATCATTATGTTGGCAGAAAAGACGGTGTTGTGCTGGTTAGATGTCAAGAAGAAAAAAATACTAATTTTTCTGCAACTTTAGTATATTAAATGTACTCGTAATGTAATATATTAAATGTACTCGTGTATACCTCTGGGATCAGAAAAGGGTGACTCCTTACGTAATTCCTGGGTATATGCCAATTTCAATCAGGTTTTTACGATGAACCACTTTTTCTGTTACAGGTACTATGACTTTTGGAGTAGGAAACTTAGCAAGGAAGGATTCTCTAGTTATGTGTTCCATAACGTAAAGACTAGGAAGGACTTTGCTATTCAGAAAAAAACCTCAAAGTAGAAAGCAACAAATTGGTGATGAGGTGTAGGGGGAGAGGAAACCCTGTCCTACCTGAATGGAGATGTTCATTTCTGAGGTGGTTGTATAATCAATGGATATTAAGATGCTATAATCACAAAAAAGAACAAGAGAGTTAAGCAAAGTAGACTAAGATAACAAGAAAGAATAAATGGAGAACTTACCCGTATGCTTGGCTCACCCACAAAAAACACCAGAAGAGGGGATCTCTAGACAAGATCCTTCCCAACTGGTAGCCAGCTCTTAAATAGGTCTAGGATGAGTGTAGCCAGGCTCCACCCCTTCCAGCAGCACAGGAGAATTGCCTTCACCTGTGCTCTTCTGGCTGACTCATGGCTCGCCTCAGGTGATCAATCAGAGGTTCAGATCGTGACTCAGCAGTTCCCATACAGGTGGTCAAACACTGGAATAGGCTTCCTAGAGAGATGGTTTTGCCACATGCCTGTTAGTGTTCAAGAGACATTTGGAAAATGCCCTCAGAAATCCTAACGTTAGCTCTGAAATGTTCATGCAGTTGGACTCAATGATCTTTGAAGATCCCTTCCAAATGAACTATCCTAATCCACTCTTCTCTACTCTATTCCCATAAAGATATTCAGAAGTGACTGAAAAAATGCTAAAGTTCCCACAAATTCTGTATAAAGCAAGACAAAATGCATTAATTATGTCCAGATTAATGTATAAGTTAGAGGAGTGTAAGTACTTGACACTTTTTTTTTTTTTTTTCAGAAAGAAAAAAAACACTGCTATAACAATAAAATTGAGAATGTAAGTAAATCAAGTTTAATTGCAGATATCAGGACACTTATCCAGGATAAATATATTAGTTATCATGACCCATTTTCAGTAAACAGTAAAAACAAAACCTCTATTGATTTAATTTTACACAGTTTGAATTAATATTTTCTTGAGCACTTTTACTGTATTAGTAATCTTAAAATATTCTTAAAAGATATTAAACCAACAAACAGCTTCTCTGCCAATAAAATTAACTTCTACCATTCTTCCAAGAAAGTGTCCATGCACTACACCTAAGGTAAGAACAAAGGGAATATTTGGCAGGTTTCCAATAACGTACATGATTATACATGCCAAATACTCCCCAAAATGACTTGCCTCTCATGGAAAGTGTTGTATGAGGTACAGCACAGAGACGTTCCATGAATAAAGACTTACTTGGCAGTAGTTAAGTGCCCAGTATTTACATTAATCTGAAGATAATGCAGCCTGGGATTTCTCACTGATGACAGTGTAGTGCACATTAAATAAAGAAAATTATCTCCCAGTAAGACCCTTCCAGATAGAGAATCAGTTTTAGAACATACCTATATAGATACATTTCAAGAGAGATCAGGCCTGAAAAACAGCTGAAGACAGAAGTTTTACAAATGCCATTTCAGAGCTGGGAATAGAAATGTTGTTGTTTTTGTTTTTTTTTTCCCCCTCACTGAATACTGCTGGCAAAGGGTCAACTTAGATACAGTTACAGTACACGAAACATTACACATAAGACTAGACTGTTTGAATATCTTATAAACTACATGAGTAATGCAGACAAGACCTGCAACTGCTATGCAAAGGAATGGAGTGTCCGGACTATGGCAGGCCTCTAACTAGCAGGTCAAAGATCTTTATCTTGTACCTCAGAGGAAACTGCATTGCCAGATATATTTCCATTATGGCTTAAAATGCTTAATACTCCAGATATCTTTTCTACTGTGAAGTGCAGAAGATACTGAATAAAAAAAAATACCGTTTTCCACCTTGCACTTAAGATTTAAAGATTATATTATTTATTAAAATGAACACGAGCATTTTACTAAAATTTCAGATTTGTTTATACATTCATCTTTTTTCTCTGGAAGACTTAACAACACTGTTGGCAAGAGAATGAGTACAGATAAAAGCGCATGATTCATACTCCCATGATAGAAAAAATACTTTAAGTTCTCTCATGTCTACTTTTGAGTATGCAACTAGCTCGGAAAGAGCAATGAATTAACTTACTTCTCACTGGTTATAGGAGAATCACAAGACAATTGGTCTACTGTGAACTTTGAACAAAGGTTTAAAATAATAAATTATCATATAAAGTAGTTCATTCTCATTTACAGACCACTTTTGTAGTCTGTAAACGGCTACGGATTTCTCTATTGCCACTTTGTATTATGCAGTATATGTTATGCATTTTACAATATGCATTATAAGCTATATGAAAGCATTGGGCAGCAAGTTAGACAGGCAGGACTCTCCATTCATAAATGATACTATCGTCACTGCAGATTGAATTCAGATCTTCATGACTTTCCCAGATAGTGGTCTCTTAGAAAAGAGGTCCTTTCTCATCAGCCATAGGGCACAGGGAAAGTGAACGTGGACAAGTAGAGAAAACAACAGCAGAAAGTTGATTTGAGACCTAGAAAGTGAAAGAGATTTGATAGTAGAAAATACATTAAAAACCACACTGCAATTCCCCACTTCAGTCTAATGCACTCAAGGTGGTAGGATGAGAATGGAGAGACTGCTCTAGTACATTTAAACAACGCAGAAGTAGCTGAGATGTTACCCATCCCTTGAGTGGCCTCTGAAGTACTTTCCAAGGGAGAAGAACTGGTCCTTCCCAGGGTTGTCTCCATGCAATGTACGGGACTTTATGTTGGCAGCTATTCAGGAAAAAAAAAAAAAAAAAAAAAAAAAAAAAAAAAAAAAAAAAAAGAAGCAATGGAGTTTCCCTGACAACAGAACCACAGCTTGATGCATGATGTGTAATTAAAAGGGCCAGAACATTTCCCTTGCAAGCCAGCTCTCTTCTCATTATAATGCTCCACATCATAGATCACACGTGTGACCAGGCACCTGTGCTCTGTTTACTTTTTGCTTTCCCTAGCCATGCTGAGGAGCAGCAAGTAGAAATTGTGTTCCTCTAATTAGAGAGTTCACTCACCTTTCAAATAGCAGCAAAGCTGCTGAGGTGGAATCTGTTGTTTATAGAACTGCCTCTACACAAGGAAATGAGGAAAAAAGAACCTAAGATATTAAGAAGCCAGAGAAAAAGGCATAATCAAATATTTTCTTAACTGGCCTGGCTTTTTGGGAACGCAGGCTTTGAAATGCTTTCCTTTATTTCATAGGCTGAAAAAATACATACAGCTTCATCACCTTCTCCTCTTTGCATGAAGAAGGTTCAGTGGTGCAAGTTCTGCACAGCTGCAGCAAGTGCAGCTTGGTCAGAAACACATACCTTCCAACTTTATAATTAAAGAGTTTGGCTGCATCCTGACATTAGCATTACCACCCCCAAATTATCATTCTGGCAGAATCTGGCACACATTTTTCTATGATTTAAGGATCCTTTACTACTATTTCTTAATTGCACAAATTCCTTCATTCATTAAAATTACAACACAATTATCCTATTCTGCTATTAATTAAAAATAAAAAAAAACACCAATTATTAAGATCAGAACTCCAACTCTCACTGCTACTTATTTATTTTCCTGTCTAGGAAGAAAGAGAAGTAATATCTTTTTTCTCAGGAGAAAAAAAATATTATTGAAAATTTCAATTTAAGACTGGGGAATTTTGTAACAGAGTCAACTCTAAACTATTTACAATGTAAACCCCATTAAGGAGGGGAAGGTGAATGCTAATACTGCGACTATGGGACAAAATAAGCAACATGCTGCCAGAATTTAGACGAGCATACCAGTGTACCATAAGAGATACTGAAATTATACCTGATCAGAATATCACAAGAAAGCAGGATTTATTTAAAATCTTGTTCCTCCCAGACGCTTACATTAATTAATTGAAACTGAAGTTCAAGCTCTTACCTTGCACTAGAAGTTGGCATTTTCTTTTGGAGGTTTGATTTTTTGGCATTATTGTCAGCTGTCACATTTCATAGCCTTATGGTGTTATTTCCTTAAAAATTGCACAATTTATGCATATAAAAATGAGGATTTCAGAGTATTTTATTTATCTATAATTTGGGTATATGAATGTGTGGAAAAAAAAACACAAAACAATTAGGGGAACAAAAATTTGAGGTAAATAAGTTCAAAAATGGGAAAAAAATCTTTAAGAATGTGCTATTTATGGCATTTTATTGTATTCTGTGTACTCCCAACTTGCAGCAAAGGCTCTGAAATTCAATGCACTTTTACATTTAGAAAGTAAAATTAATGTAGATATTTCTGATTACATTTGACGTCCAGAGGAATTTTAAAGAAATAATAAAAAAAAAGCTTTTATCTTCTTATTTGCAGAAGAGATATTTCTTCAAGCTTCCTCCAGTTCCTCACAATCTATGAAGACTCACCAATTTACAGCGACACTGAATTATCTTTTGCTGAATTGTATGATTGAATGAGCTCAGAATTTTTTTTCTGCTTAAGTGGTAGAAGTAGCTGAAGATTTTGAAATTAATCCCATGTTATTGCTTCTAAGGAATGAGAAGCAGATTCAAAGTTCATAAAATTCACATGAATATGTTTATTTTTAGATTTTGCTCAAAGGATTTTTTTCTTTTTTCAAAACTACAAACTCTCAGAATCAAGCAAGAATGTTGCTGGAACAGTGCCTGTTTTAACTGCTACTGCCATGGTCACAAGATTATTTTGCTTTTTTTTTTTTTTTCCTATAAAATAATCTCTTGAGGTAAATATAAACATCATTAGGGAAAAGAAGCAAATAAAAGTTTCTAAAATGACAATAATCCCTAGTTTTTTAGAATTGGCTCCCCCAGGTTCTAATTGTGCATTTTTAAACCCCTGAATATGTATAAATACTACACACAATTTCCTTAATCGCTTTCGTTGATTTTAAATCATGGTGTTGCTAGAACGTTTGAAGTCTTACGGTGAATGATAAAGCAAAAGAGAGTGGGTGCTTTCTTTGCCTGCTGACTTCTAATTCGAGGAGAAGCAGTAGCCTCTGCTGCTTTCCTGAAGATGGCAGAAAACTTGCTCTTTCAAAGGTGTTTCTCCAACCAGACTGGATTTCCTCTGTCTCATCTCAAAAACATTTTTGAAACACAGCATGAATTAATATTCTTCAAAGAAAAGGTCACATGAATCCTTTCTAATGGGAAAAGCATGAAGTGACACAGCTGCCCCAGTTGGTAAACAGCATCTCCCATAATATTAGCCAGCAGTGGTTGCACCTTAACTATCAATAGCACTTAAATGTTCACTGGCATTTATATTGTGATTAGACCTAGTGCTGAGTGGAAATACTATTATTTGGTACTGGAGGCTGAGCACAGACTTACTCTTCTTAACCATCTTAGGCCCTAGGGGACTGACTAATATGAACTGGATCCCCAGACATCACTTAGTATCATGTTTTCAGGGTAGTGAAAGCTGTCACTTTCAGTTTTTACATAAAGCATTTTTCAATACGTTTAGCACACTGTTCCTCCATGTTACATTTGTCTTCCTTTTCAATTTACCACAAATACTTTTCTTTTATATTCACTTCCTAAAATCAAATGGACAAATATTCTGATTTATCCATGTCACTCACTAAACAGGAAAGGATTAAAGTAAGCAAGGACCAAATCTGAACAAGTATGCAGTAAATGCCTTAAATTATATATTGAAAATGTGAAAGCATCGTCACAAACTGTCAGTCTATAGAACAGTCCTCCTTCAGTCCTCTTCTCAGCACAGATGACTGCTCATCATAAACACTGTGGAACTTTGGCTTTTCATTACGCCCATTCATTTATTTGTTAATTCACAAAATTTGGTAAGCCTCTATAAGTCTCCAAGTGATTCATGAGAATTAGAGAGATTGCAATGTGTTGTATAGCATTGTTCGCTGTATATCAAAGAATAAATTAATTAAGCAGTACTTTAAATATATGGTCAAGCTTACTTATCAACTCTCTTAACAAAATAGTTCTTTTAACTGGATTTTTTTTTCCAAGCATCAAACTGTCTTTCATTAGTGTAGTGTAGATGTGCTCATTTAATATAATTTGTGATAATTTCATTTACATTTTTAAAGTCAAGGGAAACTCAACAGTTCCTTGCTCCAAAGTGCACTGTATATTCATTATTGCACATGATACAAGCAGGTTTGCAAATTTAAAAAAACTTTCAAGCAATAGATATTGTCTTCAGTGCAGCTGGACAGTGCAAGTATACTAAGAGATATTGCTCTTCTATCCAGTTGCATAATAGGTTTTGAAACTCTTTAGGATACTAAAAATCTCTACGTTTTTAAGATATTCTTTTTAGTATAATAGGGTCATTACAACACATGAAAGTGAAAATTTCCTCTACATACTGTACTTCAACTGCCATAAATATGTTTGGTTGATGGTGACTCCTAACCTCAATAATGTGTCTGTTTCTTCCCTACCAAAAAAGTGACAGTATTACAGGCTTGATTATAAGACCAGCACTGCTGGAAGAAGCCTACATGGAAGAGGCTTCTTCATCCTCCATACAGGATGAAGGAAAAAAAATGGCAAGATTTATGATGTCTGTAAGCATATGCATCTCAAACAACATCAAGTGGGTGAACCAATTGTCTTCCAAGCCTAGAACATTATTACAGAAAAATATAAAAGGTGCTTCATCAATAATATATGTAAGAACAAGCAAAACTACTGAGGACACATGCTCTGCTCTTAATCTCATTAAAAGAAAAAAAAAAAAAAAACAACAGTAAAAATGTGTTAGAGAATTGAGAGGCAGCAGGTTTCCTTTTATTCTCTCTCAGTACTGACTTCACTGGACATAAGTGATAACAGTTTTCAAACATCTCAGTACCCTCATCATATTGCAGAACTGTACTTCCTGAATGCTGAAGCAAAAATCTTCAGATAGAGCTAGATTTTCTGCAGTGTTGACTGAGGTGTTAGCACATTTAGATGGCATAATCAAAAATACAAATAATGTCTCACAAAAATAACTGGGATATTTTATCAGCCCAAGAATTCGCAGTTACTAAATCTCTGATCCCATGAGTACTCTGCAGTACCCTATGGCTGTAAAACGAAACAAATAATTCTTTCTGGTGTGAAATACCATGTTTTATTCAAATTACTGGAGGTGAAATCCATCTGAAGCTGCCCATATACAAGCCAACTATCCACATTGCTTTTACACAGGAACAGAGGCAGAAAATTCTGGGACAGCATTTATCCCATTCCATAATAGCTGCGGATGACTTGGCCCATTGTTTCTTCTCCCCACAGCAGAGTAGGCCTGGAAGCTTTTGTATTTGTCAGAATTACAAACACCTTGAGATTACAAACACCTTGAGATTACAAACACATTTACAAACATGTTACTTCATCACCTTGTTCTTTCTGAGGTTTATCTTTTGAATGTGTAAAATGTTAATGAAATTATTATATCAACTATAAATTAACTTGCCTTCCAAGTTACACTGAAATTATTTATGTAAATTGATGTCGAAAGTCCTTTGTATGCCAGCAACATACAACTTTAGGCATTTTGTCACTTGCATTATCTTCCATTGCGGTTACTTGTTCTCCTTATTCATATTAGATACGCAGTGCTTTGATAAGTGATTGAGTAACAGGTATAGACCAAAGAACACCAAGTCATCAATCTGATGCTATAAAGCATTCTGTTGCAAATTTGTAAAGCTCTGATCATCACTTATGCTTGATATAATCCTCAAATGGTGAGTAAATTGAAACCTCAAATAATATTTCCCCTGTAAATCAAAAGGCAAAACTATAGGCAGATTGAAAAAATACTGGAAATCACATATGGAAAAACAATAATGGAGCTTTGTGGGTTCATCTCTCTAGATCATGCTACATTTTTTTCTGATAGTCAAAAACTTCATGTTCGCAAAATTCATGCTATTATTGAACTACAGTGTTTAGAGTTAGAACTTTTTTGTACACTTTAGCAGAATGTTACTTCACGTACCTGATTTTATATAATCCTCCACTACCAATTCAAGCTTGGGGGAAATATCCTTTCTGTATTGCTGTTGTGCTCTTCCTTCCCCTTAAGTTTTTGTTTTGTTCTGCCTTTTCATATATTCCTGCATAACGTTGGCCTTAATTTAAATTTAACATTATTAGTCAATTTTGTCTTCCCAAAGAGCTTCCCACTCAATTTTACAGCAGCCTTAGTAAAGCTGCATTTCTGCCAACAGATGAACTTAGGTGTTGTTTTTATAGTGCTATTATGTTCTCCATGCATGAAACATTAAGCTTATGACAGGCTGCCAGTCTGGAGGCAACAGACTGGTTTAAATGCCTCAGGGGTGTCATGCCAATCAATTCTCTTGTCTCTTTTTTTACCAGCCAAGATACGTATTAATGAAGGGTGAATAATTAAAAAGAAGGAATGGATTATAAGGGACAAGACAATGTCAAAAAAGTAGAAAATCAATAGAAAGGAGTTGAAAAGAGATCCATTCTATTGTATCTCCAAACTGCTGTAATGTGTGCACTGTACCACCTATGAACTGCCACAACCTTCTTCCTCCTCTGCCTCCTTTTGGAGCTTCAAAGCATCTAGTTGGATCTGAAGATGTCAAAAGTTGATAAGGGGTGTTACAGAGAACTGCAGACTCTCCATTCATGCAAGGCCTGTAATATTTAGGAGTAATTCTGATTACTGTAACTGACTTCACAACAGAGAAGCCCTCCCATTTTCTTCAGAATCATGAGACATGAAAGAAGTGTTCTCCAAATTCTCAAAATTTCTAAAGGAGAGGCATTTCAAATACAGAAGAGAAACAGCCAAATTCTTTTTTTTTTTTCCTACTTTGAAAACAAAATCTGCATGATATTATACATACACCTTAAGAAAAAAATATTTTTCTTTTTTTATATGTAGATTGGTCACAAAAGCTGGGAGCTTCTAAATGTAATAGTAACTAAAATTCCTATTTAAAGCTTGGCTCAGGAAAGACATCTGTTTGAAGATGGTGCTTGTGAAACACCTAACAGTGGGTGTCAATAGCTGGTGACTGTTTATTGGACACTGGGATGTAGAATTCAGAAAAGGGCAGAAAAAATAAAGTATTGAAGGTGGTGTTTTAAAGGGATTTTAGATTATAGCTGAAAAAAGTATATCCTAAGGTGTTAAACTGACAAAATCAAAAAATAATTGTACAAATTCCGAAAAATCTAGCATTTATTTTCAAACAATTTCTTACTTTTAGGCCATTCCTTTGTCATTTCAGTTGCTAAAAGGCTAGTGGTGTACTCAAATACTATATCATGAGCTTCATTGCATATGGAAAATCTTAACTGTGTCCTGATTTCAATTTGTGCACTCATTTTAAAATATGTTAGTTGCAGTAATTTCAGATAATACATTGTTTCATTCATTGCCAGGTAGAAGACAGTAATCTTTAATGGATTTTATTTCCCTACAGATTATTTTGAAGCTTTTGGCTACAATTATAGGTTACCATTAGCACTGAAGTTACAATAACTTGTACAGAAAATGAGCAACTAAATTTGTCAGTAATGAGTCTTAGAGCACTCAAGGCAGTCAGTTGTGAAGTGTAGCACTATGAAACTGCGAGTGAAATTTCTCTTTTTGTGCTTAAAATTTAGCTCATATACAAAACTTCAACATCTGGAAACCACGTAGCTGCAATCTTACTTAGAATCTTAATGCATAGTTGTTGTTTTTTTTCTTCAATTTCACTTGCATTTGACTCAGTGATGGCAATTGTTAGATTAGTTAGCCACACTTTTCATTGCTATTCCAAAAGGACAAGCAGTAGCATTCAAAACTTTGCTTACCAGCATTGTGGTGAGCAGCATACTGAAGATCTAGTAATTATTTATAAATTGCATTTATGTCCCAGATACTTTGTACTCGGGATTAAAAAACAGAATAATATGCTCAAATTATAAATTAAAAGAAAGAAAAGGATAATGATAGCAGTAACGTAGATTGTCTGCAAAGTTTTCTTCCTTTCTTAATCTTTTTTTTTGGAGGGGGGGAGGGGCAGGGGAGAAGGGGAGGTTAGTATGTAAAGCATTCAGTGTCATCTGAAGAGGTAAAACAGGCTTTCTACAAGTATATCAAACACACAGAGTATAAATTCTTAATAGAACACGGAACACAAAAACTGAAATCCCATTGCAAGTACTGTCAGGGATTCCGTATGCAATTAGAGATAACACTTGAAATAATATTGACTACCAGAAATAATTGACTACCAGAATTATCACAGCCACAGAACTGGTCTGTAATCAGATGTAAAGGATTGTTATTTTTCTCTTTTCCCTTACCAAGCTTCAGAGTATTTGGACCTATGTGGTCAGAATTGCTGTCTGAAGCAAAAACTGCACCTGGCTCTATTATCAGAAGATGCTGAATCTTGATCACCCTTCTTTAATATCTACATATTTTGTTTTCGTTTGGGTTTCTGTATTTGAAAAAAATTACATTTGATTATAATGACCTTCAGATTATTTACTGTCTCCTTCTGAATTTTCTAATATCCCACTGCTTATAAATGCAAATATTTTTATCTATACCTTTTTAATTTCATCTGATATAATTTTATACTAAACTACAATTTCATATGTCCATTTTTGAATTGCTCTTTTCAAATTTTTGCACATAACTTAGAACATCTGTTAAATTTGCAATCAATGTTTATTAGTTACAAGCTATCATTGAAGATCTACTGTTATTTACACCTGGTTTTCATGTTTCTACAAAAATAAGTGTAAAATTAGTCTATTTAAAAAAATTATAATTGAACTGCTTTGCTTAGTATGCTGATATAATTCTGGAGGAATACTAAAGCTGAAGTGGAGGAAAAATGTATATGAAAAGGGTAATTTATTCCTTCAATAGGAAAAAATGAAACAGTGATGTGTTAGCAAGGATGATGTTCTTAAACACTGATAAAAGTTTGAGAGAATCACTGCATTTAACAGTTTTCTGATTTTATCATTGACTCTAAAATACAAAGGAGAAATATAAAACCTTTACAGTGTAGCATAAAGTTAATCCCCGCAAAGAGGTAATGAAGCTGCTAATGTTTGGCTAAGTATCACCCTTATGATGCAGATATAGAAGAGCAAATGATTTAGCTCAGCGTCTCACACAAGTGAACATTTATTACAGTAGGGCTGAAAAGGCCAGTAAGAATATTTGTCAAATACTCTGACTAAGGTTGTTGCATAAGACATAGAAGAGCAGAAACTCAAAATATTCTTTCTAATTAAAAGCAGAGGAGACACCTACACTTATGATGAAATCTCTACAACAGGTTTTCTGCCTGCTTGATCTTTTTAACTCCTTTTAACTACCAAAAGTGATTTTCTCTATTCAAACTTGATTATTCACCAACTTATACCTAGACTTGGAAGTTGAATCAATGTTTCCAATAAGTTGCCATAGAAAACAAACCAAAGAAAAATAAAGTAGACAAAAATACAAACAGTGATTATCTTTTGATTGCTATTTACTGCTATCACATTTTGTAGAGATTATCTTGTACCTTTCAGTATTACAAGACAGCAGGGGGCACTTAATGTAATACAGAGGAAAATGTCTTAACTCAAAATGGATCATAAAAGGCAGTCACAATAACTGAAGAGAACAATCAAATTTTTGAAGGTAGTAATGTGAAAAAAATGATAGTGGCAAGGAAGTTTAGATTTTGAGATTTACAGTACTATCATTTGAACTGTCTAGAAAAGCAAATAACTTTAAAAATTTAAATTCTGCTTGTCACATATAATTAAATAATACAGCAACACAATCTAAAAGGACTCCATTGTAGAAATGTTTTTAGATTATTTGTCATAAAAATATATATATTTTAGTTGAGCTTCTCTGCAGTCTTTTATGAACACGTGTCATCAAACTCTTTTTGCAAATTAGGTATTTCCATTGCCAAATAAGTATTTATTCTTCTCACAAGTTGTTCCAAAATGACCACCACCAATAATGAAATATGTCCTGAAATATCTGACCAATCATAAATGAAATATAGGAACTACAAAACAGACAATTTTCTTTAGCTCCTAAGGAAACTCATAAATTGAATGTACTGCAACCAACAAACACTTCTGTAATCATCACAGTGAAATCAGAAAACGCAGACATAATTACCATGGTTTTCAAGAGGTTATATGTAAGACCTCCTTCCTGAGAAAACTCAACTCTGGAATAACAAAGGCTCCTTCAAAAATCATCTCTCAAGTGTGTTTTGTTAGTAAGTATGAGAACCTTACTAAAAAAATATATTCTCACATGTTCAATTCTCCTTCTCACTCATTTAACAACAGTACTTGAACTGAACAGGACTATTATACATTTATTTCTCCGTCATACTCAAACTTCTTACAAGAGGATGTAGGGTCTATTTAAGATATATAGTGGGACTGGTGTTGTTACTAAGGGTTTACTTACTTTTCAGTGATTTCTTTAGCTAAAGTTAACAAAATACAAAGACTACACTGGAAATAAGTTGTCTACTTATTTTAGAGAAGAATAGCAGAATAACAATATATTAATAATCAACAGAACTTAAATACTGGATAACAATAGAAGTAAGTGAAACCAAATCACAACACCTTTACATTCTTCCTTGAAATCTTGAGAAAGAGCTGAATATACTAAAATCAGAGCAATTACTCTGCAGTCAGGTGGATAGGAGTCATGATGAATAGAGTGATAAGGAAAAACAGTTGCCTTATGTTGGAGCAACTTAAAAAAACATAATTTAAGAGATATTAAATTTTGAAAATAATAATGAGTAACTTAATGTCATTGAGGAAACAAATGTGATGTAAACAAAGATAGCAAATTCCTAAATTGTGGTTGGGAGTAGTTTTCTAAACAAAGAATAAGTTTTCCAAAAAAATTCAAACCATAGAGGATACTATTGTTGGTATTTTGATATAAACTTTATATAAATGAAAGCAATCTAATGCTCCTATGCTCAAAGAGAGGAGATAATAATGCTGAGTTGTTAGAAAAATGACCAGCAATCATTTCCTGTATTCTTGAAAGTTCATATGCTATTTCAAGCTGTAACATCTGTAAATGACAGAACATCTTTACAGTTTATTTTGGAAAGTTGAACAAAAAAATAATCTTGTTATCTATTCCATTTTACAGGACTGCAAAAGTAACACTTCTGACACTAAAAGAGAAGATATTTTATCTAAAAGTATAGTAGATTGCAAATATTTATTTTCTTCATAGTTCTTTTATTAACTTTCTACTTTATTTCAAAATACAGAATGAAATGGTGACTGGATTGTTAATTTTCCTGCAAGTTTAAAATTTGGCTACATTTCACTATGTAGTTACATTTAATAACATTTCCCTAAGATGTTATGAAAATATTTCTATCTGGTATACTGACTGTATTTTCACTGGATAAGTAAGTATACAATATGCATTGGCACAAATATTCAAGATACATTAATTTTATTTATCAATTTTCATTATAAATACATTTTATCAGCTTTATCTTTGCAGCCACAGGTTCTATTTTATTTTCACTCTTCTCAAAATGTACCAGGCTAATATTGTTTAATAATACAGAGTGGGAAACTAAAGAGGAAATGGAAAAAGATGTACACAGCTCATCAAGTCAAATCTGCAAATATAAACCAGATCCAAACCCAAGTCCTTTCCAAATTTCCAATTTATACCGGCCTTTCAACGAACAGCAGAAAATATTTTCAGAGAAAGCTTATCTCATACTTCTATTAGTTGTTGAAAATAGACCAATTCAGTGATTATGCAACATCAAAAAGAACAAGGGAGTTCTTTGTTAGGTTTTTTCAACTTGTAAGTTTCAACTGAAAAGTAATTCAAGTAATTCAAGATGCAACTGCATTTCAAAATAGAAAGGTCTTCATAGACTTCAGTATGAAATGCAATTCTTACACAAGGTGAAACATTTACCGCAGAGGTGGGAAAATATTATATTAATAATAGCAAATAGAGAAAGAAAAATGTATTTCCTAGAAATTAATATCACTTTCAAGTATTACAAAGCCAAAATGTTGCAGAGAAAATGTACTAGCCTTGTGAACTATATAACAAAACCTTTTAAATCCCTAATACTAAAACATAGAAATAATTATATTTTAAAGAAAAATTAGTACTGTTTTAATCACTGAAGAACTAAAACTGTTTTTAATTTCCATCTGATTGCATGTTTTCTATGTATTTAATTTGACGAACCAAAGAAAACAAGTGCCAGAGGAATCTGCTATGATAGCAATAAGTCTGAGTCTGAAATGACAGATGTATGTCTACTGACTTTCCCTATTCTCTGATATGGAAAAAACTACTTTGTTTATTAAAATTCCTTGTAGAAGTCAGTACCACATGAACATTCAAAAAAATCTTGATGGCTGTGATAATATTTTCACAGTTGAGAGCACAGTGTTTCAATACCAACTATTCACATCAACTGAGAGTGCGTATTCATTATTTGTAATATACTCAAAGGTCACATAGTAATTTGGCAGGAGTAAAAGAGAGAGCTAGATAGATCAACAAATAAAAATGCTAATTCTTCAACAACTACAAAATCAATCAATACAGGTCTGTTTGAATGATTCAGAAAGAGAGCTAATGGAGAAAGATTTGAGAATTTTTACTCCTGGTTAGGTATATTTTAAGGAGGATAAAATTAGCAAAACAACAAAAAACACATACACATTATTTGTAATGAAGAAAATCCCTTGTCAAAAAGTTTCCTCTCAGAATAGTTACATATGATAGATTCAGTTTACCATGATTAGTTAAGAAACACCAGTTGGTCTATATTTTGATAGGTGCATTGTTTTCCTACAGTGAAAGCACCTAACTATTTGTACAATTTTATAAAGTTCAGCTATCTGTCAATAGTAGCAATGAGGTCACAATAGTGCATCTTTTTCCCACTTTTGCCTTAGACTTCAAAATCAGTATCACATTCAAAATAATGTGTAAGTAAAATAAAACCACAGAGTTGTTTTTTTATTCCTTTCACAAGAAATAGGACAATCTTTATTCAAAACAAGCACATGAATTGATTTGATATTTATATTGCTGGACAGTGAGCCACATACACAATTTCCAGTGCACGAAAATACAAGAAAATATTATGGAAATAAATTTCTGTAAGTGTAGTTAAATGCTGGAATAGATTTCTTAAATAAATTATCAGATCTCCATCTATGGCAGTACTTAAAATTTGACTTATCAAATAGCCTAATTCATCCACAAAGTTGTCCAGGCTTCGAGTAAGGGTTTGGATTAGATGATCTTCAGAGATTCCTTCCAATCTAGAGGAAAGAAGTGTACACTAGTGGTTTTGTAACACAATAAGAAAAGCTGGTAATGATTCTGTTCTCCGCTTGGAGGGAATTTTAGATTTCCGAGACAAGGAGTCTCAGAAATCTCTACTTCCTCCTCATTCATTTTACTCACAAAATGGACAATGCCAAGGAATTAAGAGGAGGGAGAGAGATATATTTCCCACAGAAGATGAGTTTCTCCATCAGTTATACAGTAAACTTTACATGCAAATCTTTTTGTCTTAGTTTAGGTTAAAAGTTCAGTAGGTAGCCAGTGATCAGGAACAAGGCAGTATCAGGGGTGCCATCATTTTCTTGCAAACTGTGAATGAAAAATAGTTTCTGATGACTATTTGAGTATGGACTAATGGCAAAGAATCCACGCAGGCCAGGAATTCTTGTGAGTTTTTAGTGTATATTGTTTCACAGAATCTTTCCACAGCAGAAGAGGAATTATCTGAGTAATGTCTTCCGAAATAGAAGACTAAAAAAAGTAATCACAACTCTCAAACAGACTCGCCAAAGGCTTCTTAAAGGAAATCATGTGCCAGCAATGAGCATTAAAAAATAGTGTCAGCTTCAAAATTTGTCTTTTTAGTATCTGAAGACCCAACTCTTTTCTTTAAAAGAACAGGGTTCTGACATTACATTATTAAATACCCTGACATCATCAAGTAGAAACAAAACAGTATCTAGGTTGAGTTTATGTAGAGAAATTAAGAAAAAGGATTTGAAACCTTTACCCATTTTGACCATGAGTAAGGTAAACCTGAGAAGATATGTCACAGTTTTGGATAGGACAGAGTTTCTTCTCAGAATCTTGTATGATGTCCTGTTCTGATGAAAATAGGGATGACGGCACACAGATATTTCAGTTGTTGCAGAGTAGAACCAAAGACTTGTTTTCACTGAGCAAAATTATTTAAGGCTATTGATAGGAAACACAGGATATAGACTGCTTCTGAAAATTTATGTTGCATAGCCTTCCCATGTTTAGCAACTATTCCAATTTAGCACAGTAATCTTAACACCAGTTGCAAAGGGTGGTTGACCACTAGGTTATGAGGATAATGGGGATAATCTATGAAGGTATAAGGGACAGAAGCAAAAGCCAGAGGTTTGATGGCCTGGCATAATTATTAAGTTCTTGTTTCATTCTCTGAATGACAAAAAGTGAATAATTCTCAGTACTGTGGAAGGTGCCCAGAGGCAACTCTGAGGCCCGATATAAACAGAGTATTTTACACCTTGTTTAAATGATGGAGTCTTCTCTCCTCTTACTGTTACTTCTGAAATGCTAAGTGTAGTATGAATTCCATAACAACGATGAAAACTTATTTCAAAGTAATAGATATATGATGTCATTGACATTTTCTCCATAATCCTAATTACTAACACTAACAATAGTTTCCAGTCCTGTTATAATGCATTTATGATTATTCTGTTTCTGCACCTGCTTAAACTCTACCCACTGCTGCAACTTGGCCAAGCTGCATGATTACAATGGCCCCTGCCCTCCAAGAATGGCACAAAGATTGATGTGTTCCAAGGGCCAAGATTTCATTAATTAATGTTGTGTTTTGAGGAGAAATTATTTATCCTCTGACATTTTGAAACTTCAACAACAGAAGTTGTGTTTCTGAGTATCAGTCTGGGATTGTAAAACCCATCCATACAGCTGCTTTCAACAGCAAAATCTGCTTTTTCAATCTTTTTTTTGCTAATAAAATTCTAAGGTATGGCAAATAAAAACAAAACAAATCAATCAAAGTGACATTGCATCTCCACATTGTAGTTCACATGCAATTGCCCTGTCATGCATTCTAAAGGTTTATCATATCATTTTGATATTGTGTCATGTCTTGATACTAATTCCCAATATCAGAGCATGTTTGCATGCTGCTTCTTTTGTATCAGTGTTATTTAAGGTAACATAAAACCTTTATTATTCGTGGGTCATCTATTTGTTTTCCTGAATTAGCATAAAACTACTATGAGTGGTAAATAACTTGGAATGAAATTTAAGGCACATTAATTTTTAATGATTTTCCCACACTTCATTTTAATTTGGCTGTATGCATCATTTGCCTTCTTAATTTTTCTGTTTAGTGAATTTGTTCACAAACAAATCCATAATACTTCTTTTATAGGGGAGAGATATTGAGTAAGTTCTTTCTTGCATGGAAATCATCGATCATCTATTTACAAGTTAAGTAGTAGGTAGTGGAAGAAGATTAACACAGAAGAAATCCTGTTACATGTAAATAAATGAATATTTTTGTCTTCTACAACCTCTCTTCTTGTTGAAGTAATTACTTTTGGGTCTACTGTATTAACCATAATTATCAGCTAATGTGTAGGAACATGCATTTAATTTGTAATTAAATGGCATTTACCAAGTCAAACCTATTAATAGTTAGTACTTAAAGGAAAAGTTCTTCTACTAAGTCTGTGATTATAAGTTTTCAGTATTAATCTAATATTTCTGGTATAACTGCACTGGTTTTCCAAAACTTTTGGGAACACAAATTTTTGCTGCAGTAAGTAGGTTTACACTGGCAGAGGGAAAAGTTTTGAGAAAAAAAAAAACATCCTCATACAAAAAAGATGAAAAGGTCTTAAATGTCCTTTTTTTCTGCCTCGTGAAAATTAAATAAAAATCAAGATATCAGCAGCATTTATTTAGTTATACAAGAATAACTTATAAGAAGACTTCATTTCATTTGAACCTATTCTTACAAAATTGCATCTGGCACTCAGCTACAAGAACTCCTATTTTGTTGTCTCCAAAGTACATAATATCACGTTGGTCTCAGTATGAAAAAGTGCTTTCTAATCAGCAAATTTCATTGTTACAAATTCCCGTCTTCATTTCTCAGCTGCTTCTAATCCCTTATAGCTATTTTACTCTTAGATAGTTCTAGAACAGTCAAATGCATTAGACATTATCAAATCTAAAGGCCAGCTGCACAACAAAAAAGACTTGGTTCATTTAGAGTTTATTCTGTCAATAATATTTTTATAAAAACATGAAAGTTCCCTCCCATTAAATATTCCCCAGATCATTCTATTTTATTTTTATTTTTATTTTTTAATAAAGTATAACAGAGAATGAAAAGAGAAGGAATGCTCAAAACAGTAGTTTGATCTTTTAGCAGATAATTGTGAAACGTTTTGAGGCTCATGTGAATTAGATTTACCCTCTTTTATCAATGAGTTTCTATAAAATAATTTCTTGAAATTTGGTCTTGAAGAAATGTAGTATGTTCAGTTTTCATTATTCATGCTTTCATCAGTCTAAATTCATTATATGTTTCTTGAGACAAGGCTCTGCATTTTCTGCACCTAGAGAGCACACTACCATTTTCTCAGACATCATTTCTTCTTTGAATCAAGTTCCAAGCTTTATGACTTTTCCTCAAAGATGTTTTATGCTTCTGGTTCAAGGGTTTGGAAAAGATACTTAAAGCTCGAGGTTATGATTCAAGTTGTTCTATTCTCCCTTCTATGCAAGGGAACTCCTTCAGAATAGTTAAACTCATCTATATGATAATTTAGGATTTTTCCCAGATTTTTCAGATTGGCAGAACAAAATTCCTTGTTTAATACTTACAACTCAGGATTAATTTTCCTAACCCTGTTTTCTATGTCAAATATTTTTAAATTAATTAAAGCAAGCAAACAAATAAAACTAAAACAAACAAACAAAACCCACAGAGATATTCCTAACATCAAAGATCTTTTCCTTTGTTCTTGATTTCAGAGGACAGGAGAACACAAATCCATTACAGATGTTAAACGTGCTCTCCTGAACAATAATTAAATGCATTAATAACAGTGGTGACCGTTTAAGTTTATAAGAGATTTTACATAGTACAAGAGAGAAAATAATGCATGCTTGATATATCTTCAGTCCGGCACATGCCTAGATAAGAATAGTGTTTTCTGGTATTTTACCAAACTTGAATCTTTCCAATTTTAATATAATTGGAAAATTACAAAGACAAGCAAGATATGTAAAAAAAGGAAAGAGAACAAAAAAAAAAAAAACAATAAAAATATGATGATTTTGAGAATTAAGAATGAAATAAAACTGATTCTGTTATGAAAACACTAAGCTAATTTTTTAATACATATTCAATTGAATTTCAAAAATTCCAAACAGACTGTATTTTATGTATTTATTTATTTTTAAGACTCCTTACATGAGAAAATTGCAGTTTCTATACTTTTTAATACCATTTCCTAGAGGGAAAGAACATTTGTTAAAGCTGACCTTTTCTTGAGAAAGGTGTTGATTTTGATGAACTGGCTTTCTTCAACAGAAAAGTACCTAATCAAAAAAAGAATCTTAATCAGCTCAAAAATGCAAGCTATCACAGATAGTAACCCTATGAATGCAGCACAGTTCTTTAACCAGAGAATGGTAGAACACCCACAAGCAGTCCTACATGGAATTTCAACACCCCTGAATACTTTGGGATTATTTCTAACTGCAGATTGATTTGTCATGTTCTGCAGTACATCTTTGAGGTCAGAAGACTGAAAGGTAAGATAAAATATAAGATTCTCATACGTCTTTAAGGTTACTCCCTTAATTCTACTGCACAGTCAAAATTCACAGAATTATAATACTGAAGAACATGGCACTGAATTTTACTGATCCAATCTGCTCTGCATAGATAGACACACAACACTGACTTAAGTGAGTTCTCTAAAGTATTTTTCAGCCATGCAGTTTCCAGCTTGGTTTTACACCAAAGAATTCATCTAAACTTGACATTCTGATGTTTACCAAATGCAGACTCTAAATCATTAAGGACTTTTTTTACAAGATACTTTAAATGCTATTAAAAAAGAAAAAAAAAAAAAAGTCCAAGCTAAATTATTTTCAAAACTAAATTTGCTGTACAATTTGAGAAAGCCCATACCTGCCATTCATTTATTGAGTGTGTCAATGTCACTAAGTAATGTCTATCAGTAACATTTTTAGACTAGATTTCTAATCCAACTTAAATAATTGACTTCAGGACCACTTACTGACATAAGAAGGGCAAAAACTTACTAAAATCCTATGCCATTTCAAGAAAAATAAAGTGGTACATGATTGAACAATTTAAAAAATCATGCTAACTACTATATTCCTTAGAATTAAATGTGGAGTAGTTTCAGAAATATTAATTTGTTAAAATGTGGAATAATTTCATAAGGATCATTATTCATTCTTGTATTTTTTAGCATCTTTGTACATATACATTTCACCCAGATTTGCCTTTGTGTACATATATGATATATATGCACAAAAAAGTGTGTAGAAATCCATACATGTACATTCATTGAATCATAAAATGGCTTGGGTTGGAAAGGACCTCAAAGATCTGGTTCCAATCTGCCTGTCACAGGCATAGTCGCCACCCACTAGATCAGAGCCCAGAGCCATATACAATCTGGCCTTGAACACCTTCAGGGATGGGGCATCTACAGCTTCTCTGGGCAACATATTTCAGCACCTCACCACACTATCAGTGAAAAATTCCCCCTGGGCATCTAATCTAAACCTCCTCTCTTTTAGTTTAAAATCACTTCTTAACACTTATCACTTTTTACCCATGTAAAAAGTTTATTTCCCTTCTGTTTATAAGCTCTCTTTAAATACTGAAAGGCTGCGTTTTTCAGCAGGACCTAGTTAACTTCCCATTCTTTCCAATTCCATTTCTTACCCTTCAAGTAACATCTATTATCAGTATATCACAGTGCCTAGTGATTTTGTGACTCTCTTGGAGCCCTAAAAGGAACCTTTTTCTAGAGGGATATTTGTATTATTTTTTCTGCTTAAAAATGATGTGATTGAAGAGCAAAGTTAAAATGCATTATTTGTAGAGACTTTATACACACAGCAGAAGTTACTCTTGGTATAAAACGAATTATTTCATTATTAATGTCTGCAAATTAGATTGGGATAAATAAAACAATTTTTCATAACATTTAAAACACATCAAAACAACACACACTGATTAGCATAACAATTTACAAATGGCCAAAAAGTAGTTATTATAAAGTTTTCCATCATCCAGTCACTTAATATTCTCTAATTAGTACAGTACAAACTATGTTAGTTTATTAAAGAAAAAATCCCAACATAGTTCTACTAACAAACTCATGAAGTTTTTGAACAGCATCATAATGTAATAGAGTAGGATGTCAAGACAGCATGCTTTAAGCTACTGAGATATAACAGAAAGGAGCAGAATTATGAGCCTCAGTACAATCCAATGAAATTTAGGAGATTTCTGCAATGGATATAGTCCTGTGGATACTCATGACAATGTTTACTAATCTCTAGACTGCTGCTGAAATCAAGAGAACTGCCCAAGAAGTAGGCATCTGCAGCATCAGCCTTTAACCATCCAGTTTTCCAGAATAAGCTAGTACGTAAGATGTAATTAAGCAGATTCATATATTTTTCTTCAGTTTGGATGTTTAAATTTGGCTCCTACATCTATAAATATGACCTAATTTCTAACTATGCTGAGTGCTTACAATTCCCAACAGTTTATGGAATCAGTCATCATTAAGTTGTATAAAAATACTGATGAAACCAAAGCTGCCTGCAGGCCTTTACTTTTGCTCATTGTTATTACTAAAGCAATTGCATTTACTCTAAGAAACACTCTTCAAAACTAAGAAGCAAAAATGCCTTTTTAAAATGTTGAAAACTTGAATATCAATGTTAAATTTGTTTTGGGAAGGAGGCAATTCTTATGTTACTTGTCTAAATGTATCACTGAATAAAGAAATTGATCTTATTTTTTTCAGATTAAAAATCGTGAAAATATGTAGGGTAATTTCCAAATTCTTGAAGCGAATTATTTTTATACTGCCCTGATCTGAATACAAGAGACATGTGGAACAGCAGGACATATGTCAGCTTAGGCTTCATAAAACATATCTTCATCTTCTCTCCAAAGCATCTTAAGATTCCCTTCTCCATTTGGTGATAAGTAACTAGAAAGCAGTTATGAGGATCACGGAAATGTCCAATGGAGTCAGTTTATGGACTCTAATGCGCTGATTACAATAGTGGTATACTTCAAAAATTAAACATTTAAATGAGATTTTGGCCTGGAAAACCATCCTCTAGGATGCAAATAACATACACACCTATGAAATAATTTCCATATCAAAGCAAGCAGTGTTTTTTCTTCATTTTCTAATTGTTCTACATATACATTTGAAGACTTAGAAAACTGAAACTGGATTTTTTGAGATCCCTGGGAAAACAGTTCTTCAGGATGTGGCATAAATACACAAAGTGTATGTAGTTTTTTGAGGCAAGACAAGAAGCATTCTCACTCTGTACAAGCCTGATAAGAACCTATCTCCTTGACATGGGAGGTTGCCACCTTTGAGGCAGCCTGAGAGATTGCTCAGTGAAATAGGAGGGTTAATGAGTATTTCAAATGTTCTCCATTCAAGTGTCTGAATACCAGCACATCTTGGTCCTGGTGGATACACTCTGAATACAAAAACAAAGTTAATGACATTTATTTACACCTGTGCTGACATTTTTGTGTATGCAGAGGAAAATCATCAACATATTCTCTTAAAGGTCAAAGCCTTTGCATAATGTATTTCACAGCATGGAACGGATACCTTCTGATGTAATTCAATTTCTATGTTTACCATGAGTTACCCATTAAAAAAACCCAAGTCTTTAACCTTTTTAGTATATTAGTGTATTTTCTTTCATTTTATTTCCTTTTTTTTTTTAAATGGACAATAGAGGAGTCTTATTCTTTATAATCTCCACCAGGTAGCGTATGTTCACTGCTCAGTTTAAGTTGACTTATTTTAATTTTCATGGTTCCTCTATCCAGTTTCTCTGCGATTTATTCTGCTGCAATGAATATTGGAAGCAATACATATCTGTGTCTCACATATCTTCAAAGACTGAAGTATTCTAGCTTCTACCTGAAAATTTCCTTACCCATTCACATATTTATAAATTAAAGACAACACCGTTTCCTTTCATATGGACATAGGTAACACTATGGATTTTTTTAACTTGCACAGAATTTTTCTTTGGCGATCTCACTTGTGCACTTTTTTTTTTTTTTTCCTAAAAAAGCATGCTGCAGTGAAAAGTTCTGTAGTAAGCAGAACATTAGGGGAAAAGACTTGAATGAGTATGAGTACAAGGCTGGAATTAGATATTTTTATTTTAATCAGTTGTATTGTGCATGATGATGTTTCCAAACCTGCTGTGACATCTGTTGTTATATCAGAAATTCTGTCATAATCATCTCTTGCATACAAAACAACAAGGAGAAGATCATTCTGGATGACTCGGAAAATGAATTTAGCTAGGATCAGAATTTAACAGAGGGAAAAAGAGAAGTGTAGAAGATATTACTCCATGTAAAATACCTGTCACCCTCACCATTTTAGGATAAACACAAGGATTAGTGACTTTAAACTCTGTTTATTATTTTTGCATTAACCTTTTTTCTTTAATTAGTCTCTTTTCTGTTTTACATACTGCAACAGTTGTTATTTCCGCTGTTTTATTTTTTTAATAGTTTTATAAGGCATATATACATAGTATTATTTAATGACTATACATTAAATAAAGCTTTTCAAAGCCTGTCATCTGAGGAGCACTGAAAAGCTTTTGACATATATATAGCTCTCTACTCTTAAACCTAAGTTTAATCAAGATACCTTTGTGCACTTATGTGAAAGTAAAGTAATTGTTAGTTCATTCTCCCAGAGCTATATTTATGGAGAGATCATATTCTTATCTAAACAGCAAACACAGTAATTCAGCTGCAACTGAAGCTGCAACTTAGGCCAACAAAAGTGGGGTAGAGCTATCTTAAACTGTTTGACGTGAGGTAGTACTCTTCTTCTTTTCCAGTTCAAAGATAATTTCAGTAATTATTTTCAGTGACAAAGTTAAAACCACCTAATGTTAAACAGAGCGTATTCTTCTCACTAATCCCTCATTTCTGCAGTGCATGTGCAGCAGTTATTTTGCCAATTGCTTTCATATTAAATGTCAGGGAAAGCATTAAACTGATATTAGTAATTGGCTAAGTAGTGTAAGTCTTCATGGTGGTTAAACGAATGGTAAGTTTTGGATAGCCTTTAATGAAATAATGTACACATTGTATTAAGTGACTTCTCATCTGATTTCTTCCATATCTAATGGCAGTCCTTGGTAAGCAACCACCTAAGATTTATTTCCTCTTCTAGCAAAGGAGAAAAACCATGATATGAACAAGTAATAAGGCAATTTCTGGGGGATATGGAATTTAAAAACTTGATTTGAACACATTTTAATTTCTATCAAACCCAAATCAGCTGAGAAAGAAATAAGGACTTGAGTTTCTACAAGTCAAGGCAGAATTAATTAGATAAACAGTTGTGATTTAACCCAGCAGGCAGATAAGCACCACACAATCATTCACTCACTTCCCACTACATAATAATACATGGGCTGCACCAAAAGTGATGCCTCCTATTTTATGTTGGCTCGTGTGGTCAGAGGTGAATGTTGGTAGTATGGCAGTAGGGTTAGAACCTTCCCACCAACATTCCAATTCATTTTGTGGCTGCACAACGGATAGCAGCAGAGGGGGAGTCTTACAAAATGACATCTGACATGGAAGTGTGTAAGAAGTGAAGGTGTGTCACTGAATTCGTCCATGTGGAAATAATGGCACCCACTGACATACATTGATGCTTCTTGATTGTTTATGGAGATCAGTCAGTGGACGTGAGCAGAATAAGGCAGTGGGTGGTGCATTCCAGCAATGGAGACAGTGACAGTGTGTCACCTCTACTTGTACAGATTTTTGCAAGTGCAGTATGCCAGCTCTTATTCACCTCTGGTGAAATTGCATAGCTAGCAGTGGTGACTATATTGAAAAAGAATGTTTTTCAACTGAGAATTTGCACTATCAAATAGTGTTGTTATGCTATTTGTATCTGTTGCAGTTTTCATGGAAATAAATAGGAACACTACTTTTGAAGAGAGCTACCAGTTTGGAGGGACTTCAAACTCAGTACAAAGCTTATAGTTTATTACTAGCAAAGGCAATACAGAATTTTTGGCCTACTTACGTTTTTTTTTTTCGTATTTATAATAAATTAATAATTAAGAACTGCAGGTGTAGATAACTAATACACAACTTCACAAGTTTAATTTCCTGTATTTTTCTCCATTGCACCCATAAGAATGATACAGAAAATTACCTTTGCTCCTCAATAATTAATTTTGTTTAGAGATATGTTTGTCCTAAGGTTATCTACCAAACAGGTATTATCTACCTGCATTGAATAAACCCTACTTGGAACAGCAAGAAGAGTATAGAAGATTTGCATAGTAACAAGGCAATAATGTGTTTATAATTGCTATTCAGTATTCATTTATTTCACTCTTCTAGGGCTTTTTATCCACTTATTTCAAATCAGACAAACACAGATATTTAATAATCATTCAATCACAGAATCACAATGTTGACAACATGTTGATATGAAACAATGTTGAAAAAGACCACCAAAATCATCTAGTCCAACCATCGACCCAACCCCACCATGCACACAAAACCATGTGCCTAAGTGCCACATCTACCGGCTTCTTAAAAACCTCCACAGATGGTGCCCCCACCATCTCCCTAAGCAGCCTATTCCAGTGCATTATCAATAATAAAGAACTGATGGCCTGGCAGTCCATCTGTGCTTTAGGGAGATGGAGACCTAACAGGCTTCAAGTTAAAATAACACCTCTGATACAACAGGATTGGAAGCAAAATTTGGACTGTCCGTGTCTCAGTAACACAATCACAAAAATACCATTTTTTCCTCCTTTACATTTTTTTCATAGCCTGTATATCACTAACAAAGAAGCCAATTTGTTGAGACATGTATGTATGGGGCAGACACTTGCTTATGAATACAGTAATAATCTTCAAAGTAACATTATCAGGTTTTGTACAGCTGTTGGGGGCCTTTGACGTTGCTTTTAAATAGGCGTCTCCCTTGTACTTTGGATGGCCAGAGATCATTTATAAGAACTTAGCCAAAATGCAGGTTACTAAAAAAACATATTAATGCAATCAAAGGGATCATCTGACCACATCACAAGAAAGTTCTATAGTATGCATATAATAATCCTCTGAGCATTAGATTTTAGGAAAGTTATTCCTTCTGCAAGACATCTTTTCTGCTGTTTTATAACAGAAATAGTGAATTATCTTAAAATCATCCAAAATTTAGAAAATTTTGACCCGAATGGTTTCACATTTCACATTTCTCTATACTTTCACTGTGGTTTGCATTTCATTTAATTTTGGAAGATTAGTATTATTTCCACCAAAATTAAGCTCTGTTTCACTATTTTTAGAAGTTTACTATGTATTTTTAATGTTTATCATCTAAACAGGAAATAATTAATTCTTTATTTGTGTTAAATAGATTTCTGAAATCTTCACGTATCCCTAAGAAAGTTTAAGAAAATAATCCTGACGTGTGTAGCAAGTCAACCACAGTTTCCCTCTGCTGCTAGAGTCAAAACATTTTTAAGAGTCAAAATATTTTTAAGACGTAATGATGTTCACCAACTTGATTTTTCCTTCCATCAGATCAAGGTGATTTAAACTTGCAGATAACAAAATGAACTCCTGCAATTGACATCATTAATACAATCAACATTCTAAACACACGTAATTAAAATTTCTTATTTTTGTATCTGTCTTAGTTTCCCTTAATATTCTTTTCAATTTTCAGTTCCGCATTAGCTGCTATACATACTCCCCATGTAAAATTTTCTTTCATCTCTTTTCTACCACAGCAATTAATTTACATACCTAAATGTAAAAGCTGATGTGCATGCATCTACTAAGTCAATTTGGAAAAACATGCTGAGAACTCTCTTATGCCAAGAACAATATGAAATTTGTGCTTGCTGTAGATTTTCAATGAATACTGTACCACCAGGAAAGGAAAGCATCATAGAAGCTCATGTCTCCTTCTAGAACAGGATGATACAGAAACCATAACAGACTTCATGAAGTCCATGTTCCTGACTTAAGTATAGGAGTTGCTGTAGGTCATCGAATGCAAACTTGTATCTCTTACAAGAGAATGAGAATTATTATTATATGCACTCAATCTAAATATTCATAGTCACTTTCTAATTATTTTCAGGATCTTATCTGGCATGACAGATCATGCTAACAACTTCATTAACTTTGCCAGTCAGTACCACAGTGTGGAGAGTATTCACAGCATGATATATTCAAGAAAAACTGTACAAATTTCCAACTTCATCACAATGACAATTTTTCCCTTGAAATATTTTACTGAGATTGAAAAACTGTTTTGAGCAAAACTATAGAACACTAGCACAGCCTGTACTGGTTCTCTACAGTGTGTTTGTTGGGTTTTTTTAGAGGTTATGTTTTTGTACAGTAGTGTTGTTTAATTCAAGGAAACAGGTAATTATGGCCTTGATAGAGTTCTTTCCATTACAAAATACTACAGTGGAGCTCAGTGATTTCTTCTGGTAGCCATAAATATTTCATAAAATTCATTTTAATTAAAAAATGTCCAATATTTAGAGTGAAATTTTACCTTTTCATTAGAGGATAAGAAGATGCACAGAGGTAGCATAGAATTTTCTTCCAGGAACTTCAGAGATTTCATGCAAGCTCATTCATGTTGCAACACTAAAACTGAACTTCTACAGCTATAGATTATCACACTGGTAATATAAGTCAGAAGGAGGCACAGTTAGTCTCAAGTCTGAAAATGCCTTATCAAATACTGGTAGAAGGTAATGGAAAGACTTTCTGTGATGAAAAAAACACTGGATCTTGGATCATAGCCTAACCAAAGAATTAAAAACATGTAAAAGGCCTGCCAACAACAATACAAAGCAGAAATTCTCAACTCCAAATACTTCCTGCTCTTTTAAAGTTACAAGGGATTCTCAATTTCCTCCAAACTCAGAGAAATTTGTAGTACAAATGCATTTTAAGTATCTTTACTGAAATCTTCAAAAACACATTTCCACTTTCACAATGCATAAAACAAACCAAATTATAACTGGCCTAGGGGAAGAAAAAAAAAAAAAGGGCAAAATAAAAGAAGAAGAACCCACCTAAAATCCTAAGAAAACAGGAGAGACGAGAATAGAAGGCCTCTCTGAAAGTTCTTTGGTGACATTCACTATATAGTGATGATGAAAAGCAAAATTCTGCCAGGGAAATGTGTCAAACCATTAATGCCCTGCAGTGCAAGATGTAAACTGTTGTTACAGGTAGAAATAAGCAGTTCTCATCATGTCAATATAAGGGCTGGTGTGGAAGGAATGGCATAAAATGGGCTGACTAGTTATGCAGAAGTTTAACAGAATCCCATGAAATGAAAATTTGGTACCAAACAATTACTACTGGTAAGTGTTTAGGGTCAGTTCATCAGTCATCCTGAATCATTAACCCTGCTAGTGAATGTATACTGGATTCAAGACAAATGTGTATTTCAGGTCCACTTTTATTTTTATTCATGTATGGGGAAAAAAAGAAATCATAATCATTTTAATCTCAGAAGAATAGTTTTGCAACCAAATGCTACATAACCACTTCAATTAAAACAAACAAACAAACAAACAAACAAACAAACAAACCCAATATACTGGAAAGTAAAATTGCATAATTCTCCTATATTTGTTAACACTAAACAGAAAAAAATGTTTTAACCTTTATAAATAAAATTCAAAAAGCATTCCCTCCTGAGCCACTAATGTATCTTCCTTCTCCCTGACAATGTGAGATTCCAAGTTTGAAGAGCTTTCTTCTCTCCTATTTTGAACAGAGATAATTACTACTTTTAAGTTTCTTAATTGCAGCTTTTCTTTTAGATATAATGTTGGGAAGGTTTCCTGCACATTATTCTTTCCAATATTACTTTACAGGAGGAAACGGAGAGAGAAAATCTGTGTTCAGAGTAACAGTAATTCATAGAAGTTTCTTTAAATTTTAAACATAATTTAAAAATTCATAGAAAGCTCTTCTGTATAAGAGAAGAAATGTTTAAGAGTTTGTAGGAGGCCATGGACAGGAACATCAGAAGCATATATTAATTTATTACTCCTCTTCTGTGACTGCTCACTTTAGTAAACAAAGTACTGGACCTTCTTACATATCAGCACTATCTAGAATCAGTCCTTTATAGGGCACTGCTCTTTCACATGGACTGGCCAGAAGCCTAACCTGTCTGACTGCTGTTTATGGCTGCAAAATGCAAGATGTAAGCAAGATGGTCAAATATTGGAAACATCTTTCGCAGTAACAGGTTGACAAAATGTCAGCTTTTCTGAACACACTAATGCCAGCCAACTTGGCTTATATGACAGACTATCTGTCCTTCCTTCATCTCCTATTTTCCCTTACTACACGACCAAAGTTAGTTTGACTGGAATTTTCTGTAGAATGATAATAAATGCTGTCACAAAGTATGCAAAGTATCAATCATTATTTCATGTTTAAATATCATCTGTAGGTGCCCATTGGTATTAAAGGATTTTAGTCCCAGTGATGAGTTGTTCAGTTTTCAATAAAGTTAGTAATTTAACAATATTAGATCAAAACCTGATGTACTATTTATTATTTAGTATTTGTAGTACTTTGGGAAAAGCAGCACAAGAAAAATCTAGCTTTTCCATGAAGAAACAGAAATGACTGACCTAAAGTATTTCATGCATTTCATTAATATTCTGACATTTCATGCATTTCATTAATATTCTGACATATCTGACATTAATATTCTGACATCTCATCTATGTTCTGAACAAATGTTTACAAAACCTTAGCTCGACTCACTTCATTTTGTATTTAGTTTTAGTATAGATGCATTGTATAATCAAAATCAGATCCTTGTGGCATTGTCAAAGGGGAACCACATTCTGGCCAAGCCTGAGAGATTTCTCTTCATTTGTCTCTATTTGAGATCACTGAGCCAAAATCAGCTCTGGCAGAAACAGACACAACTCTACTAAATCAATAAGATAATCAAAGCTTTATAACTAGATCAATGCAAAGAATAGCAGAAATCTCTGGCAAAATTCCGCAATGGAGCTGGGCCCAGCTCTACTCTGGACTGAGTTTGTCTGAGGAATCTTAACAGCTGTACTGACACCAAAATTCAAAGCATCTAGGAATTTTGGTGATTCTAGCAAAAGAATATGAATCATATTTGTAAAAGAACATATTTCACTGTTCCCTGATACAATGTCTAGTTGGAAGAACTACACCAGCCATGCAACCCGTTTCAACCCTAAGAAACTAGTGGTTTATAGGATGCAGTTTTATTTGCTGAGGGGTAATAAGTATTCAAAATTCAGCCTATTGAGACACATGCATCAATTCTCAATGTATGAATGTTCAAAAGTGCTGTGTAGCTCCGCTGCATTTTCTGAATTGTAAGTTATCCTTCAGAAATTCTGAAACTTTGTAAGAGGATCAGAAGTTATTTTGGTTTCTGTTTCTTTCAAAGAATTGGAGAGGAGGAAAATACTGACAATATTAAACATGTTGCTTTATTCCCAATCTAATTTTACCAAGAAAAAAAAGTCTGATTTCTGAGAAAGCTTCATCAGGAAAGACAGAACATTACATACAAAGTTGTATATTCTATGCATTATATACACTCCTGATCTCTCTCTCTCTGTCAGAAAAGGCTTGATGGAAACTTTGTCTTCTGTTACATACTTTTGTCTGTCAAGGGAAGTGCAGTTTCACATTCAGAACTGTGAACAGATCCATTGCCCTGTGCATAGGTATATGGCTGTCTCACCTCCTATAACCAAAGTTTGACACTGATAATCTCATCTGTGGCATGGCAGAGTAAGCTTATTGAGAACTTTGCAGAAGGTATTGTATTTGAGGAGTCAGAGATCTTGAACTGACCATGTCTTCCACATTTCATCTTAGCCATTAAGAAAGATGCATGTTATTAGTATAACCTGTAACTTAAAATATATTTGGGAATACTATGCTCTCTGTGGACTATGAGGTCAAATACATTGATCCTGACTGGGAAAGCATTGCAAGTTGGAGTATTTGTGCTCCACAGTACGTTTAACTTGAGAATGTCTGTATACTGTGCTATACAAATTCCTGAACAGAAGGAATATCTCAGTTTCTTGCTAGTGAGCTCCCACCACCTACAAGGCCTTGCCTTTAACAGACATTGCAGCATGTGAGCAAGTTCTCATATGAACGTTTTTTAATAATAAAGTTAGTTTCTTGTAAGAAAATTTATCAGTAGATTGATTGACCATAAAGGGGGATCTTCTCTTCACAGATGGGACTTGCACAGCATGCTCACATGGGAGAGATCCATCTAGGGTCATTGTGAGCAAATGCATTTTGTGTCCAAAATGTGCCCAAAATCTGAAGAGAAGTAAGATTTACTCTCAATAAGACATAATAACAACAACAACAACAACAGATTTTCAAAGCCATTTCTGTTGTTTTTTTCTTACTGAGATCCAGAAATAATCCTACATAATTTCTCACTTCTCACCCAGATGCACCCAAGCACAGAATAGTTCATTCTTCTTCAAAGGAAATATACTGCTTAGTTTTCTCTATATATACTTATGTACTTCAGTTACAATCTTTTGAATATGATGGAGTGTCTTAGCAACGACATCGGCCAGTTTCATCAAGACTCTGGGACACATGTTATCCAGCTCCATCAACTGGTACATATTCTGTTTCATCAGGCTGTCTGAGAATACTTATTATTAAGGAAATAAACAGCTGGAAGTACTACACTGATTATCTCAGCTGAGAGTTGTAAGCATGCTGATTATTTAGTGCAAATTCTTGAAAACAAAGAATGATGTTCAGGGTTCAGTGGATTTTGTATGCGCAACTACTGAAATATAACATATTAATAGAATTAAAAGTACTAAGTCTCTTTGGTCATTTAGGCTGGATGAAGGAATGTTGTTCCTACCAGCTGGAATTCTCAAACCATGTTACATTTTATTTATTCATATCACATGTGCCATCGTATTGAAAAGCATGAGACAAATCTGTTTCCCAGCTGTGCAAATATCAGTGTTTCACATCTACTTCTATTCTATCAGGAAGAAACAAGATAAATTAGTCACCTTGCATGGAAACCTGAGTAAGACAAAGGTATACAATTGTGCTGTGGTGAAGCAGAATTTGCAGCTTTCAAGTTTGGCTTGGGAACTGTTGCTTGAAGGAAACTGTGACAAATTGGTTGCTCTGCCAATAGCATTAAGACGAAAGGAGGCTTGTATTAAACAAGAGTGTTCCACTTAAATCAGGCATCCAGTTTAAGTGGGTCATCTTAACCTACCCATCTTGCAAAAAAGCCACTCTGATCCTTTTCTCAGAAGCCTTGCTGATTTGAGCCATAGCAATTTCTGTACTACAAATGTTCTGAGTTGATTTGGACCAGCTGCACTGTAATTGAAGCCAAGAAGCATTAACTACTTAACTGCTGCTTCACAGGCATCTTACACTGTGCATGATTCATCTCAAGTATACCACTTCTTATGACAAGATACAGTAGGCCTAAAGTGCTTACAGTTCCAGTGGGAAATTGACCTAATTTACTATTACAAGAAACAACAGTAAAAAACATCAAAAGTACAGGTTAATAAGCAGAAGAAAAAAAGCAACTGCAGATATTATTTTTCCCCTTTGAACAGAAAATCATGCTTACAGCTTTTTTATAGTGCTAAGTTATGTACTGAGATACATCAAGCCAAGCCTTTTAATTTAGGAAACACAAGTGATGATACACTGAGTCACAGTGAGCAGTAGCAATTCAGTTCAGCAGGGCTTCCCACATGATTAGGAACTAATCAGTGAGCTCAGCTTTCATCCCTATTTCATGTTTCAGGCAAAAGAAACAAGAGGTCAGGAGATCACTTTAGCAGGAGATAGTTGTATAACCAGACATTGCCCAGCATGACAGGTCACTCGCTGACAGGATTATACATCCTCAGTGGAGTGGGCAACAGCAGCAAGGTACGGACAGAGAAAAGAAGAAAAACAAGAAAGTTTCTTCAACAAATCTATGAGGGACACAATGAAAAATGAGGCTGCTCGTTTAGTTTGAGAATGTGTTATTGAAACAACACAGATGTTAAGTTTATATGAAGGTCTATATGTGTACAATCAATATACAACTTCAATATTCAGCATCAGCTCATGCCTTCTGCCACACTCCTCAATCTGCTGCCATCCTACAATGAACAAAGCTTCCTTAATTACAATAACATCCTCTAATATATCTGGAATACAAAGAAAGAGACTCATGCAAACAGACTTTGAAGAATAGTGAACTCCAAATATTTTTGCCCTCTGAAAAGTGATAGAATTTTTTTCTCAATTTTATCAGTAGTAAAGGAAACAGTATGCATGAATACCACCACAGGAATTTAAAATTTTTAAGAGAAAGCTGAAAAGATGTCAGCTAGATGATTACAATGGATTAATCTCATAGAATTTCTTTCTTTTCAGGTATGTGTATGTTCACAGCTAGATATCACAGACTATCTATTAAGAAACTTACAGTAAAGCCAGTGAATACAGTAGCAAATTTTTCAAGATAGGTGGTTATCATTGACCACATATTAGTGAGAAAAATAATTTACCATTTTGTATTAAACTTCCTTTGCCTTAGCTCACTTTCCTATACAGTTAAAAAAGATACAGGTAACAAAGGTCTATTTTATTAACTTCAGACATTCTCTATCACATCCAGTTCTTGCTAATAAAACCATAATGGTGGACAGAAACAAAAAATCCACATTAAAGGATTGCAAATTTCCCTATCAGAATTAAAACCTGTAAGAGCACTGGCCAATGCAGAAGAGAAAGCCCACAGAAATGCCCCTTGGCCTGAAAGAAAAACAAGGGAGGGTCATACAGTTATATACGTATCAGTAGAGCACTTGTTGCTATTTCTGGGAAAGGACTGTTCTCATGATTTCATCTCCCTTTATGGGCACCTGTTCTCTTGGTGCAAGTGCTCTATCTAAGACGTGTTGCAGCTGGTTGTGAAGGCAGCTGTTGACCTTAAATTTCCATGCCTTAAACAGACCCCATCAGACAAAGCAATATCCACTGTCTCTCCTATACATTGCTGCTTGTTACAGTGCATCTACTGAGGTCTGTTATATTTTTAGCAGTATAATCTAATCTTATCAGTTTACTAATATCCTCATTAAGTTTTACTAGCCAACAGAATCAAATTCTATGCCTTTTCTAACAATAGGCACAAGATAACAGTGCATTTCTTTTGAGATATATATTGCATGTATTTAAAAGAAAAATGGAAACATTCCTCTCCTCCAGAGCAGATTGGTTGCATAAAGAATTAAAATCTTGTTAAGAGGAATTTATGTGTGAACAAAATACTCCTGTTATGTGTAGTTTAATTAATCACCTACATAAAGCTCAAGGCCATCTGTTCAATACACGAGAAAGGAAAAAAAAAAAGAGATAGCAGAAGATCATTACAGTGACAGCACTTAAGCATGCTTATTGTGCTTGGCCATTGCAACACAAAGATGTTTAATTAGTACAGCTTTTTAGAAAATTGAGGAGAATATCCTCATACTTAAAAGGAAGCTTCAAAGAGAAGATGCACATTTCTAGGGGAATAAATCCTAAAGCAATAGTAGTCTTTGTGGCATCTAGAATATACACAACTTGAAATGCTGATAAAACCTTGATTCCTAAGAGCAGCCCTGACAGGGTTCAAATAACCACTGGACTCATGAGTGAATTCTGGGACTATTCCATGTGTGAGTCCCTCCAGACACTCTCATTTTAAGCCTTTATTTCTGTACGGCTTGAAAAATTATTTGCAGGCAAGCACAGAAGTGCAAAAATCAAAACTGGAAATGAAAAGTACAAAACTATACTAAGTTACTTACTCCCAACTGAAGTGGTGTATTACATAAATTTTATAAGTTTAGTAAGATTTAGACTATACAGTTGCAGCCATTTCTGAATGCTACTAGTCCCAGCAGCACGCAAAAACCTACTTACCATAGGCTTATTTGGGTTATTTTTGAGCAACAAAGATACACAAAACAGGAGGCAATTGGGAACTCATACTTATTTTACCTTCTTCCAAACTAGCTAATTCATACCCTGAATAAAGCTTATTAAAAGCTTATTGTAATAAATTACTCATCCACAAGGATATTTTTAGGCTTCTTACACAGTTCCTTAAATGTAACTGTATAAAACCAAACTGCTATTCTTATTACATAATTTTCTATTTCAAAACATATATTATCTTTTATTATTGTTGTTATTATTCATCTTCCACAAAAAAAGACTGCTTTAAGTACTTTTTCTGGCAAAATTGTTAGTCAGTGTAAATATTAATGTAATTGGCATGTTGAATTGATATTTGAAACAGCTCACAGCTGGTAGCCTGCCTAATGATTTTATTATTGTTGTTATTTTGCATATCACAAGAAGTCTTCTCAGAAATAATATTTTCTTTGTATTTACACTTTTACTGTCAGAAAACTGGTAGTTTGTTTATTTTAAAAGCAAGTTTTCCATGATAATTAATGACACTGATTTACATGTCTACAGTATACTACACAGATGCTTCAGGCTGTTACTTCTGAGTGTTTAAAAGCTACAATTCCCCCATTGGAATCTGCATATCACAAATATCAGCAGTAAATCAGTCTCTTTAAATCAAATGACTATGCAACAGGTCATAGCATAAATATAGCTTTCTTGTCCCATAAAAATTTTCAAAATTTTGGAAAAGAGATTTTACTCTGCAGCTGAATAAAATAAATCCATCCACATGTTTTCTCTACCTTTACCACTCCAGTGTTCGATGTGGCAGGGTACTTGACTTCTGTATCTCATGCTCGTGTCAAATTAACTCTAAATGTGTAGTTAAAAAATGTGAATTTTTTACTAAAACAGGTAGAAAAATAGAAAAGTGTGCAGTGTGAAAACACAGCTATACAAACATACATGTGGCTTTCTAGGAAGAAAAAGAGTCTTTTCACAAAGGGCCAGATATTAGCTACTATGAAGGGTTCTGTGAGCAGCTTGTTCAAAGCAGTGTCTAAGATGCTCAGGGCAGGTACAAAAAGATCTGAGGGCACAGAGGTAACTGGTCTGATGGCAGCTGTGTTCTTTCATGCCCATGGTTAGACATCTCAGTAGGAAAAATATGTGAGGCCTTGTCTCTGGATTGCCAAAGTGATTCCTTGGTACATGCTGGGGCTGACATGAAATAGCATTCTTGGGCTTCAGCAAGACAGGGCACATTTCAACATGTCCCAGGGCACACTGATCCATTGAGACTTCTGCGAATCCAGCTTTTTCTAGACTTCTCATGCTGTGTGCACTGTTGTGCTGTATATGTTTATTTATTTATTTATTTATTTTGTAGTCAAATGAAAAGAAAAAAGGTATGCTCAGGAAAAAGAAGGGAGCAAAAAGCCCTACTAGATCAAAGCATCATACAAAAATGTAGGACAAGAAGGAAATTAACATATAAGCAGTAGAATTTCTTACAATCTTTTCCTAAGTAAACACCTGCATGAACTCATTGCTTAAAGCAAAATCAATTGAGTTGTGCTTATCTCTCAACATAATTATCAATTAATGAGTTCTGTGTATTTGTAAGCTTCATTATTAGCATAATATTCTTCATTGTATTAACTTCTTTCATAATAATTGTTTGTGTGAGTCCCTTAGGCTATTAAAAAGACATCCACAAAAGTAATTATGAGGACATTCAGTCTTTTTACATCAGAAGAGATAAGAGATTTTCAAGGAAATGTCTTTGAGTTCATAGTTTCATTATTCAAAGGCTTTCAATTAGAAAATAATTACAACTAAATGGGCATTCCTGTCCTCAAAGTATCAAGATTTTTTAAAAATATAAAATGGCAGAAAAGTTCCTAAAGTGTAATAATTTAAGAAATAAAGAATAAAAGAGCAGCAATTTTTTAAAAACTAGGTGTTCAAATGGCAGAAAGGCTAAAATCCATGTTAAAATGCTTGAATGAAATGGTGAGCAGTTCTTTACCTCAGCAGTGGATTGTGAACAAGATCAGAGGCATTCTTACAGGGAGATCTTCTAAACAAGATCTGTATCAGTAACTCAGGCAGATGGATAATGCTGATGCTGTAGTTGAATGCCTGCCTATTAAAATTTTAAGATGCCTAATTTCAGCTTTGTGATATAAAATGGGACTTTAATTCTTCCAGTTTTGGCACAATATCATCCTATATTTGTTTACTGTCATTCTGTTAGCGGCCGGTTTCCATGACACTGCTGGAAGCCAGATGCAATAGGGAATACTGTTAGGACTATCATTGTGATTGGCCTGGGGATTTTCTCTTCTCTTTGTACAGATTTAATACATTACTAATTCTTAGCTCCAGCAGAGATACTAGTTACTGTTAGTCAATATTACTGGTTTTTATTATTAATCTGCCCATCAATGCTGCAGAGGCTCGGAGAGGACATCTCCCGATGCTTACATGACATCTCCCAGTTCTTACATGAATCCTGGGAGACATCATCTCTCACCAGCCATACTTTCTGACATTTAGTCGCAGTAAATCAGTGCAAGTATCTTGGAAGTCCAGTGACGATACTGTAGTTGACAGGCAGAAGATAGCTTTTGGGAATGGGATTTGGACTTGCTCCTCTGTGAGACTGATTAATATGGGAAGTGAGGGAGAAAATGAATCCATTTTCAACAACTCCTCCAGTTCTAACTCACCTGTCTGAAACAGGAAACTACAATGTATATATTTGGCACTGGAAATCTCATTTTATTATAAATTGAGGAGAAGGTGGACAGCTCTGGAAGTGTGATCAATGACTTAACTCATCTTTGCTGTCCTACAAATCCCAAAGGATCTGTGATATCAGAAGTAGAATCTACTGGCTACTTCTAGGAGACAAATCCTATTCATCTTAGAAAATACCTAGGCAGCAGATCAGGCAGGGGAGGGTTCACAAGATGCAGTGGTGATTCCAATCTGTTGTCTCATTACTTATAACTGATTTTGATGGTACTCATGACTTTCCTGTTTTGTTGCCCTGTCATGTTGGTCATCTGGGGGCATTTTCCACTCTCAGTCATTTTAAAGATGCTATAGTCTATGTTCTCGAAATTAGCATTGAAATTCCACCCTCTGCCCCCCACTAAGATGCAATGATTTTGAAAATATATCACTATCAATTTTGTCATCCAAATTATTTTAGTCAACATAATTTACATTATATATTCTTTAATTCTGGTGACTTTCACAGGATGATTTGTTTAGGACTCGTAATACAGTATACAATGTATATCAAGGCTCCACCAGTCTCCACCTCTCCTAAACCTATTTAAGAGCCAGCTAACAGAGGGGAAGGATCTCTTCTGGAGATCCACTCTGCTGGAGTTTTGTGGGTGAGCCCAGGATATGGGTAAGCTTTCTATCTATTCTCTCTTTGTTATTATAATCTGCTTTGCCTAACTCTCTTGTTTATTTTGTAATTATAGCATCTTAATATTCATTGATTATACACAAGCATAGTGAAAAAAGAACTAAAGAAGGACATCAATAAAGGCTTTCTCACTTAAAGAGGATACTGCTGTCATTCATTACTGACCTTATAATGACTCTGACATGTAGAGATATCAGAAGTCAAAAGACCAGATGCTTTAAACAACTATTTTTCTGTATATTAAGTGATGCTTAGAAATCAAAACTCAGGACTTCAGAATATCCGATTAAAAGCAGAGCAACTCCATCTGCTCCATCTTTGTGTAGTTACAGCATTCAGACAGAATACATGTGAGAAACCTGTCAACAGTCAGAAAGAGTAGGAAGCATACATTACCACACAACTTCACTAAATTTCACAGTTTAGCATGCACAAATGAATCTAATGCTGATTTTAAAGATAACATTATATTTCTATTGGGCAATGCTTTTCAGTATATGAACACCACCAATGGGAAGCACAACTGAACAACAGGAAATAAATCAGGATGAGTAGCTTTTAAATATGCCATATTTCACCTGAAATATCATATGTCCTACAGAGTCAGAATATCAGACTTCAGGAAACCTTTGCACATTTCTCACGTTTCAGTTTTTAGTCCAAAACTGAAGGTTGAAGAAATGTGTAGACCAGAGTCTGTACATACATTGTCATACATATATTGCATACACTGCATCAGTTCTATGGTAAAAAAAAATGTACTTATTAACCCCAGAGCAGAGAAGCACAACTACCAAGGCCTAACAATCCAGGAAGACAGCAAATATTGGCTAGACAAGGGCAGTGGAAGGTAGGTTAAACTGATATACACTCATGATTGGGCAACTAAACAAGCAGGTGAAGTAAAACTGCAGGAATTCCCTCACTGGGTTACTCTATTTCATTTGGATTTCAAGTCTTTTAAATAAAATTATCACCAGTTTGCCACTTTCTTCTATTATCTTTCTTTTTTTTTTCTTTTTTTTTGTTTGTTTGTTTCCTGAAGGAAAGCCTGGTAAGAATCAAACAGTAGCCTACTTGGCAATCCTTGAGCCAAGTATGTTTTTACACAATGCTGTAGAAAATTGTCTTCTTGCATGCACACAACACCATATCACCACTGAATGTGAGTAGAAAATAGGGAGATTCTACACCTCATATTTCATCACTGTGGGGGACGTGAGAAAAAAAAAGTATACAATGCTGCAATTGTCCTGCTGTTGATTGTTTTACATCACACACGTAAGAATTCTACTGAAAAAAAAAATGTGAGGGAACCAAAGGAGATGATGGAATAGTAAATAGCTATAACAGTTATAACAGAAAGGACTAATTCTTGGGTGGAAGATGTAAAATTATCTGCTGCGTACTTAGTTGCTTTTTGAATGGCTTCATGAACCTTGGTCTTCTCCGCAATTTTCTCATCATTCTTTGAGATGATGGATATTTCAGTTAGAATAGATGGAAACTTCTTGATCTCAAATCATCCTTATGACAATTAAGATAACTATGTATACTCTGATTTTCATTCTCAATGCCGAAAGTCTTTTCATTTTTTTATTTGTTTAGTTACAGAGCATTTTACCTTCACAGTATTTTCAACATTATTTAATTTTGAACATCCTTCATTCTGTAACTATTTTGATTGGAGTTATCTTAAAATAGACTAACTGGGATATTAAACTACCCTAATCTCCTTTACAGTAAGAAAAAAACTATGCTGTATATCATCAGCCTTCAAGGACAAAACTTCAAGGCTTTCTATCTGTCTTGCTCTGAGCTCTCAACTTATCATTCATAATGAACTTTTTTTTTTCCATCAAGCACAACTGTCAACAGATGATAAATCATTGTATTGTGTAGCAATTTTTCTCTTTTTTATGTTGCTTTCCTTTCCGGCACTCTCTTATAAGATATGTATTTACTATAGATATGAACATATTATGCATTACTGCCTTTCATTTCTCCAAATTCATGCTCTGAATAATAAAATAAGCATTAATAAAAATCCAAATGTTAATTGTCTTTTAAGCACAGTTCAGATAAAAACAGTGGACACATACAGCACAATTAATAATTCAAAAGCTAGCTAATTCAAGAGTTAGCTAATTCAAGAGCAAAAAAATCACAGAATTGTAGGGGTTGGAAGGGACCTCCAGAGATCATTGTGTCCAACCCCCCAAATGTACATGTTTTGAAAGGTATTGTTTTCTTCAGAAGAAAAAATTCTTCTAGAAATATGTTGGGTAGAAAAGGAATGGAGAAGATAGTATTCCTTACATTCCTGAGATTGATCACAGATAATAACCCAGAATGAAAGCATTCTATTTCTTTAATCTTGTTCTATTGCACTTTTCTTGAAACATTGCTATCAGAACCTTAGCATGATCGTTGCATTCTGGATGAGTAAATTACCTGGATTCTCTTGTAAGCCCTGTGCCTGCTGCAGGAATGATGAATTGTACAAGATGCAGCTGTGAACCACACATCCTAGGGCTGACTTCATATGGCCCAAATGTTTTAGAGGAGGGTTAATGAGGTTGCTCAAGATCAGTAAGTCAACTCAAAAGAATTCAAAAAACAATGGTGCTCAGGTGACATTTCCAGCAAATTCACAGCATAAAACAATGGGGTGTATATGTGCTTGGCAGTGATACCATTTAGTTTCTAATGCTTTTGTATGGCTTTACTACACCATAGAAAGCATGCAACTGCTTACTTACAACTGAATGTTCAAACATGAACAAGTATGTTTTCTTTACTACAGTCTTCATGTATGTCTCTTGTTCTCCCCTTAGCCTTTCCCTTTGTTGCTTTCTAGGATCTCTCCAAAGCAGCACTCTCCCATCCCTTTGAATTCCTGTACCATGGGACTTGCTATACTCCCAATGCTCTATATTTTATACTTGGGAAATTCCCTGTGAGTGCTGAACTATACAAATACTAAACTGGCCTCCACCCAGTCTCTAACTACTGTGACATTTCATACCTTTTAACCTTCTACCTTGTTGATTATGGAAATCTGTCAAGAGGTTCAGCATGCATTGGGAATATAGGAGTAGGCAAAGACAGCACATTCATACACCACTCATCTCCTTAGAAACCAAACTAAAAATATCACTTTTAAAGATAGAATGAAGCTCCTATTGAGGAGTAAATGGAAGTGCTATTATAATTCTCAGTCAAATCCTTCAACTGCTTCATCCTAATTGCTTTATTTTTCCTTAATATTTTTTGTTACCTGGTACAGGCAGGAAGTCTTTTGAATTATACAGCTTACTTCATTCTTAGACACCTACTTCTCATCACATGTGCTTAAGTTTTTGCTGTTCCAGTGACCTGCAGACCACCTACCCTTCGAAGGATCATCTAAATACTATCTATGTAACTCTTCTGAACATATGGGAAAGTTTAGAGTGGTAAGTATAATACAAGAAAATGTTCTCCCTTTTACCCCACTTTGACTGCAGCAGAGCTCTCTTTTTCAGCACATTACAAATGCGAAGATAGTTTCAAACATCTGTCCAGAGAAGAATAGGTAGCACAGCAATGCCACAAAACCTGCCAGATGCATGTTTACCAGTTCTCTTGAGCATACTTCTTGCTGTTACTTTGCAATGAGGGGAAGTGAAAGAGGAATGGAGAAGTGAATCAGAAGAGAATACCACATATAATTTACTAACTTATTCACAGTGCATTTGAAGTTATTAAAGCAACTTTTCCTCCAGAGGTATTCAAGAGATTACTCCAGAACTTCCACTTGGATTGCCCACAGTGAATCCCTGTAGGTTCACAAGACTGTTATGCTTTGGCTTTTTGTGTTGCCTGCTCTCCCTTCTGCGTATGAGTACAACAGTCTTCACATCTAAAGGAGTCAAATGGAAGCAGTCAATAAAGATAGATATTGCAGGACACTGGTCAGATAAAATTAATTTGCATAATTACATTATGCAAGGTTTCATAACGTATATTTCACTGTTCAGAATGATGAATTTCAGAAGTTCATCTACACCTAGGAAATATCAGCATGCAGCTGTCACTGCATGAAGCTGATGTGAATATTTGTTATTGAAAATGTTGAAAATTAAAAATGTAATTGCTCAGCTGGCCCAGCCATGGCCCTCCCAGTGCCACCACACAGACAGGAAGAGAGACCAAGGACTCCCTAAGAGCCAACTGCAGCTATAGGAGATGCAATGACTTAGCTTGAGTGACAATACTGTCACATACATTCTATGTGACCTCAATCATTCCTCTGTGTCTCCTACATCATGCCAGCCTTCAATACTGAATGGCACAGAACTATGATATACTTGTTGAAGTAAACATCACAGTGTTTATAAGGGTGTCTCTGTTATATTTCTAAATTTGAGAGGTTTTGGTGCAATGTTTAATGCTGTGGTAACACAAACACACATTATAGTTAAAATAAATAACTATCCAGTTATTACAAAAGCAGTGGAAGCTGTAAAAAAATTTATATTGAAACAGACTTTCAGATTGATCAGATCATTTATTAGAAGAAATATTCCTACTCACAAGTAAGTCTTTCAAAATAATGTACCTCTGAGAGTTAGGGCACACAGTCGTCTAGCCAGCGAAGAGTGAAATTTGACACTAATAAAGCAAAGAAAATTACTAATTTCTCCCAAATCAGACTTAAATTTTCCATTCAAAACAAAGAGGATCACAAACAAGTTATTTCTGAAATTACAGAAATCAAGGATTTTTTTCAACACGTTGCTGAATGGAAAACACATTATTCAAACAAATTAAAAATAATAATAGTAAAAAAAGAAAAAAGATTATGTATGAAAAAACTAGAAATGCATAGCTGGACTTATGTGGTGAAAGAGCATGATTGGTCATAGCATGCTGTATTCATTTAAAAATTGCCTTGGGCTTGCTAAATTACATATAAGGCTCATGAGTAGTGAAATAGATGAAAAACACAGGTAATTTTTATCCTTAGAATCTGCAAAAAGATATTTTTTGCACCCCAGAAAAACAAATGCACAATCAGTATTGTCAGAGTAGGAAGGCATTATCACATATAAAGGGCAGTGAACTCTTCAGAGTTCATAAAAAACTCAATCATTCAAAACTCATCAGAGGTGGTCACTTTCTTGAGTATGTTGTAAAATATTATGAATATGTATTTTTCCTCTGTCTGTCCCTCTCATAAACACACACACTCAGGTCAAGAAGTGGAGGTGTTTTGTATGACAGTCATGTCACCATGACATGAGGAGATATTATCTGAGGACATAAATAGTGGACTATGATCTGTTATGGATGCTAATCAGTAATAATTGACAGGCACATAATTTTAAAAATGCCGTTTAAATGTCATAGAATACTAACACTTGAACATAAGATGTTCCAGACAAACATGCAGAAAAAAATTCTTTATGGTAAGGATGATGAAGCACTGGAGCAGTTGCCAAGAGAGGTTGTGGAGTCCCTTTCCATGGAGATAGTCAAGATCATTCTGCATATCTACCTGTGCGACTTACTGTAGGGAACCTGCTTTAGCAGGACTGTTGGACTTGATGATTTCTTGAGGTCCCTTCCAACCCTGCAATACTGTGATTCTGTGAAATTCCTGACTCTGTATAAAACATTTGGGCTGTATGTCCATAGCTAGCTTTCCTAGTTCTATAGAGAAATTACACATGGCTACATCTTAACCCACGTGACAGCCTGCAGAAAAATGGTTGTGATGACCTGAACATAAGTGTGGTGTGATTTAGTCATTTTTCAGTAAAACTTCATGTTGTCAAAAAAGTCATCACACCTCAGAGAGGAGATGCTGATATTCTGCATTAAAAGAAAAAAAATGGGGGGGGGGGGGGGGGGGAGGGGGAACAGGAGGGGGAGAGGAACGAGATTTGACCAGAAATGCACTATGAAGGAATTGAAAGAGAGCTCACAGAAAGTACACACTGTTACAGGCGTGTACTGAAAGAACTTTTCTGCTTTGCCTTCATGGCATGTCTTCAGAGCATACAAACTCAGACACGCAGGCTAGAAGTTACAGTGTCCTAGCAGAAAGTGCTGCATACTGGTGGACAGCAAAATGGGTGCATGCTCTCCCTTTCCTGGTATACAGCATGAGCAGTGCAATGCCAGGCACCTGGCTGGTTAAAAACCAGGTGATCAGACAAGGGGAATGATTTTAAACTGAAGGAAGGGAGATTTAGATTAGATGTCAGTGTTATTCTGAGAGGGTGATGAGGTGCTGGCACAGGCTGCCCAGAGAGGCTGTGGATATCCCATCTCTGAAGAAGTTCAAGGTCAGGTTGGATGGGGCCCTGGGCAGCCTGATCCAGTGCTTGATCTACCTGTCAGTAACCCTGCCCCCAGTAGGAAGGCTGGAATTGGATGTTCTTTGAAAACCTTTCCAACCCAACCCATTCTATGATTCTATGAAACCAGTAGTGTTTACAATAACTAGTAACATCAAAAGGAGCTTCTACAGACAAGCAGGAGCTTCTGTAATAAAAAAATCCATTTTTTCTTAATAGCCACACTAGCAAATTTAAAAACATTGCAAAGTCTCTTTGAGTTTCTGTAAGCAGCCCAAGGGCTTCTCTTAGATTGGCTATCACTGCACCTTTCATTTAAGCAAGCTTGTTTTTAAGTAATTTGCGTGCTCTCTTGAGAGTGACATCAAGAAACCTGCAATGCAATTAAACATTATGTCTCACTCATAACACAAAGCATATGGACTGCACTTTGTTTGATTCCAATGAGTTCTAAATAAAGCTCTGTTTATGCAGCCATTTAAATCAAAAAGCAGACCAAGCACACTTCCCCAGCAACGCCCTGAATACAACAAGAAATCTGCACCATCCGGCTGCTAGCACTGGCACCCACTGCTTGGTTATCTGCTGCTATTCAGAAACTCAAACTCCTGGAAAGCTTTGTGCACAAAATTCTTAGCATAAATCACTCTCTCCTCCAATTGGCCTTCATCCTTAGACCCTTCAGCTGCACCATATGAAGTTCCTTCTTCTCCAATTCTAAAAGAACTTCTCTTTGTATTCTGCCTTTCATTGTAGAAAAATTCCCTAAGGAAATAAGGAATGGGGTTCTAATTTTTTTTTTCTTTTTTATTTGGGAAAATGTAATGTATATTTCCCTTCAAGATATTAAAAAAAAACACATTTTTTATTCTGATCAAATGTAATTCAATTATATTAAAGTGCTTTAGCATGCAACATTTTTACATATATACCAAAGTAATTTTATAATATATTATTTATGCAAGAAGCTTTTTTTTTTTTTAAGTGTCATTTCGTGGGTGGGTTTTTTTTTTATTTTTTCTTATCATTCCAGCAGGAAAAGCATACAAATTGCATATATTCCATTACATACATTATCACTACTGTGGAAATTATAGCTCAATGTTAAAAAACACACTAACATCTTATTTCCAATAAATTCACTTTTGTGGATAGTAGTGCATTTATCCAAGTTATAAAGATGTCTTTTATAATTCTATCTTATTTTGCCAAAAGAGAACGTGTAATAAATTTTGCATGAATTTATAAAACATAGAAATTTTATCAAGGATTTTTAGCACAAGCAGGAAAATTTAACTGCGATACTAACTTCTGACTTTGGAAAAGGATTTCAAACTCAGCCTCAAGCATGCTTCAAATTCATATAATGTAGTTCTCCCAATTACATAAGATGTCCTTAAAAAATGAGCCCTTAGTCCTGAGCAAAGCGTTGAGTATTTTAAAGCTCTGCTGAGCCACAGCTGATCCGTGGGCAAATTGTTAGCAAGAGCCGTGATTCAGTTATGGATCATGCTTCCTATCTAGAGGACTTTCTGAGGCAGTCAGCCCTGAGGGGGAGAAAATAAGAATTAGCTCTTCTGGATGAAATTGCAGAGCAACCAACTGCTGAAGTATGGTCTCAGCCCCAGTAGATATCTCTC